>NC_138064.1:11445030-12669238 GCF_964194185.1 Rhinolophus hipposideros
TAACCAAGCAATCTTAGTGGCTCAAAATGACACAGGCCTTACATTTCTAGATGTCAGAAGTCTGAAATGGGTCTCACTGGGCTAAAATCAAGGTGTCAGCAGGACCGTGTTTCTTCTAGAAGCTCTAGGGGAGAATCTGTTTCTTTGTCTTTTCCAGATTCAAGAGGCCGGACACATTCCTTGCTTTGTGGCCCCTTTCTTCATCTGCAAAGTCAGTCGCCTAGCATCCCCAAATCTCTCTCCTTCCCTGACCTTCTTGCCTCCTTCTTTCACTTTTAAGGACCCTTGTGATTATTCCGAATCTACCTGAATAACCCAGGATACTCTTCCCCTCTTACGGCCCTTAACTTAATCCCACCAAATCCCTTAATGCCAAATCCCTTTTGCCACATACGGTGACACATTCGCAGTCTTGGGGGTGAGGACGGGGGCATGTTTTGTGGGGGCATTATTCTGCTTCCCACAGGTGCGTTTTAAAACAAGGAGTCACATGATCGGATTCAATCGATTTCAAGAGCAGGAAAGCACACATGGGGACGTGTCTGTTAGGATATGGCAGGGGTCAGGGGAGGACGAAAGGGCTCAATTTGGAGCCGTGGCAGCAGAGATGAAAAGGAGTTCCACAGAAGAGTCCGGAGGCAGGACTGTCAGGGCCTGGGGACAGACTGGCTGGACACGGGCAACAAATGTGCCAGGGACTATTGGTGCTCCCCCATCTCACGTGACTGAGTTCTCGCCAATGGTAGATGGGGGAAGTGATGAATTCGTCTCAAAGACATGCCCAACAGGCTCCACACCCTTTTGCTTTCTCTCCTCGCTGCAGCTTCCTCGGAGGCCAGAGGGTGGCAGTGCTCCGAGATGAATGGAGCCTGGATCTCTGAATGACCACGTGGAGACCATCTCCACCTCCCGTCTCTGGTGACCACCCTGGCCTGGGACACGTGCAAGCACTAAATGTTATTGTGCTGACATGAGAAGCTTTGTCTGTTATGGCAGCACAGTCTATGCTGTCTGGCTAATGCGGTGAAGGGGAGACAGGCACGTAGGAAGGCATCTGTGCTTCTGGCTTGGCTGTCTGGATGGCTGGCCGGATGGATGCATGAGCCATTCGTCACAGTGGGCAGGACTGAGATATGTTCAGACTCACCTCCAGACTCTCCTACATGGAACTGCTTTTCATCTCTGCTGCCACGGCTCCAAATCGAGCCCTTCTGCCCTCCCCTGACCTCTGCCAAACAGTGGGGGGAATTAGGCAAGCGAGAACTCAAGAGTTTAGTCTGGGATATGTTTCGTTTGAGATAGGGCAAAGAGCCAAGAGGAGCTAGATTTCAAATAGGCAGTTCGATAAAAGTGCGGCGTCCACAGGGGAAGTGAGAACTGGAGAAAGAGAATGGGGAGTGGTCAGCACAGGAACTCTGTGTAGCGCCATGCCCCTGGGTGACATGTCTAGTGAGAAGGCGTCGATTGGAGAAGAAAAGAGAAGAGGGCCTGGCCCCAACAGGAGGAGAAATGCCAATATCAGAAGAGGAGCTGGCAAAGAAGACTGAAGAGGGGTGTCCAGAAACACAAGGAAAACCGAGAGAGGTTCGTGGCACAGCAGCCAGGAACACATGCCTCAAAGGGGAGATGTCAAGTGCATCCGGCACTGCTGAGAGGTTGAAAAAGTTCTCCTCCTCTTCTTCTGGCAGAGGAGATCAGAAATCCCTGGGAGAACTCTCCACTTGGACACCCCAATTCCCCTTATTCCCCTCTGGTTGTACCCCAATTCTACACTGCGTCTGCCTGTGCCCTCCTGGCTCAGCCTGTCCCAGAAGCCTCCATGGAATGTGGTCAGAGGAATTCAGGCACGGGGGGATTCCTGGTTAGGGGGAGAAGGCTATGCTCCCACTAAGACACTACACAAAGCAGCCCTGGAGAGGCAGCTCGTTGTAACAACAGGAGGGGGAAAGACCACTTGGGCAGGCTGAACAGAGAGAACGCAAGAGCCATTAGCCTCGCCTGGAACAAAATAAGGAGCTAATCTCAGGTTGTCATAGTGATGATTTTGTGCAGTTCCACTCGGTGTTCAAAACCCACAGTGAGACCGGGGCACTGAGGGGAATCAGACAAAGGCGCAGCTCTCCGTTTCGAAAGCCACCCGAGGAGGCCGGATACTGTTAGAACAGACCCCTCATTTCAGCATACAATTCAAGGGTAAAACATGATTCAATTTACTGAAATTTGCTTTACAGCCAATGTTTCTGATTTGTGAAATGAGGGCGAGCTGTGAGCTCCGTGGGGGGTGGGGGGGGCTAACTTTGCGGCCCTCCCCTCAGAGGTCAGTGGTTCTCCAAGTGTGGACCGCAGATCAGGAATACCACTAGGAACTTGTCAGAAATGCAGATGACCCGGCCCCAGCCAGACCCACTGAGTCAGAAACCCAGGGGCTGGGCCCAGCCATCTATGCCTTAACAAGCCTTTGGGAAGTTCAAATGCAGGTTCAAGTCAGATTTGGGGCGCGAGACCCTCAGAGCGCGCGTCCCTGCACCCCACTCCTTGCCCATGCTGGGCGCTTGCTCAGTCTCAGCAGACACGCAGGTAAGAAGCTGATCTCGCTCCGAGGATGGGGAGCCTGAGCCCAGCCCTGCAGTGGTTCCCCTCTTCCAGGCCTTTCCTGGTTTGGGGAGGGCGGAGGTGGGGCCTGGGCTGAGGCCCTGTGCACCCTGGACAGGCCTCGAAGGCTGGGTCAGAATAGCAATGAGCAGGCTTCCTCATCTTGCTTACAAGCCTCCTTCCTTCTACCCCCGCCAAGGCGGCTACAGGCCTCCCTCCCTCTTCCGTCTTCTCCAGAGTCTTCCCAAGGAGGACGACACCGAACCAGCCCTTCATAAATGCAGGGAAGGCCTCCCGGCTGGTGGAAGTCCACAGCCTGCAAAGAGGAGATGCTGGCTGGACGCACCCTGGGCAGGCAGGCCGTCTGGACCGAGCGGAGAGGAAAAGCGGCCCGCCCAGCAGGCGGTGCCTGTGATTTGCAAGGGCCTGGGGACCCTCAGGAGCGGAGACTCAGGTTCCCACGCGCAGGAGTCTTTTCCTTCTCTCTGACACAAGAGCGCTTGTGCACAAAGGCTAGCCCCCACTGGGATGGCAGACCTGGGTCCTGTCCCAGAGCTGGCTCGGGCCCTCCATGTGTCACGTGACAGAGCTGGACTTGGTGCTGTCTCAAATCCCATTTAGGATTCAGGAGTTTGGAATGAGGGACCAAACCACTAATATTTCTCCTCAACAGCGGTCGCAATAAACATCCTTAAAACATGCCAAGGGTGTTGCAGACAAAACCACCCGGTCAGAAAGCTTGCTCCACTCTCCACTACCTTACCCATATTTTCTGCCCCCTCCTCCTGCCTGCTCAGCTCCTGTGCCTCTGTATCTTGGCTTCCATTCCGAAAGCCACGAAACCCATCACCATTCGATGCTCCCTGAGGGGTGGAGGTCCCAGCACCCGTGAGGGACAAGGATTTGAAGGGTACAGGTGCCTTCCAGGGAGCCCCGACCGTCCCCCCATCCACAGGCCGTGGACACACCTCATCTCTAACAGTAAGTGTCTTCCTTCCAACGCACTCACTTTATTCGCGTTAAAGGATCACGGAAGATATACAAAATATATATAAATACCTAAAAGTATATAAAAGCATTGCTGGGAGCTCACACTCGCAGTCATTGGAACAAATTTTCTTTTTTCATTCTCCAGTGTGTTCAGGGCCATCGGCTGACCTATGGCTAGTGTTCTGTGCACAGTGTGTGTGCTTGGGGACAGAAGGGAAGGGGAGGTGCAGAGAAGGGGTGCAGCAGGAGGGCTGGCCACTCTCCATGCACCTCAAGCACGGATTAATAACAGAACGCACAACTGCTGATGCTTTGTTACACTCCAATTTGACTCTTGGCTCCCAGCCTGGTTTACCTGCGCCCTGTGGGCTGCTCTCTGGCTGGAGATGGCACACGCTCCCCCGGGGAGGCTCTTCTCCAGCCAGACCAGTGGTTCTCAAACCTGGATACACTTTAGAATCATCTGGAGGCTTTTACCGCATACCCTCAGCAGCGCTGACCTTGTTTGTCTGGGCAGGGCATCCATAATGCTCCCAGGAGCCCTAATGCACTACTCAGCACAATGAGATGGACCGAGCGTGTTTAACCTCAACTCAAGGATGCCCCAAGGACCTGCAGAGGCTTCTCTCAGGCCCTAGCAAACCCTCGCCTGGCAGCTGGCAGCATGGCCAACCCTCTCCCAGAACTTCAGCACAGGAAAGGTGCCCAGAGGCCACCTGCTCTGAAGTCCCCTTGAAAAGGTGCTGCCCAGCCTCTGGCCTCATCCCTCTGTGTCACGTGACAGTGCTGGACTCAGTGGAAAGCCCCTGCAGACTACGGGCCTGAAGCAAGCAGAGCTGGACACTCCTTGTCTTCCCGTCGCCCTGCCCCTCTCCTTCCACTGTGTTGGAGCTGGGGCCTGGGTGACCCGGCCAAGAGGGTCACAGCCTCACGCTCTCCTGGCCTTTAGACACACACACACTTTTTGGCTCTTGCTTAGCCAAGCAAAGTGCAGGCCTCTGGGGGCACACTTAGGGCCCTCCCTCCCAACTCCTCTCTCCAGCCTCATTTCAACTTCCTCTGCCACATGACCTTTCACTCTTCCAGAAAGCCTTTCCAGCATGTTCCAAACTGCCCTTGAGGCTCAGAGTGGGACATCTTCTAAGGCCGTGCCTCCCCGCGGTCGATGGCACAGACCACCTGAAGACAAGTTCCACCTCTGTCTCTTGCTGCACTGTCTTTAAGCAAGGTACATAACCTCCTCGTGCCTCAGTTTTCTCACCTATAAAACGGGTCATAATAGAGTCTACCCCCTAGGTTTCTGCAGTGCGAGGAAAAAGCACTAGTCAGTGCCTGGCGCGTGTAAGCCTATGTACGTGCTGGCTATTCACATGATCTATTTCACCCCCTCATTTTAACAGCAGAGGTTCTGAGGCACAGAGCAGGAAAGGGCCGAGGAGATGGTGGCCTAGCTGGGCCCACAGTCTCATCTTCCTTTCCACTTGATAGCTGCCTTTTGACTCCGCTTAATGAGGTCTCAGCTCTTTCCTATAGAGCCACACCCTATGACACAAAGTAGAGGCAAAGGGCGAGGTAGGGGAACCTCTCTTCGGGTAGACCACGGGAGAGTGCAGCCTCCTCTCTGCTCTGAGCACTCAGGGTTAGAGGAGGGCTATTCTCTTGCCTCCAGAAGACTCCATGCTGTCTTCCATGCTGAGCTTGAATGCCCCTTCCTCCTTGAAGCCCTCCCTGATCACACTCACCCAGCCCAACAGGAAGGGCTTTTCCCCTCCACTGGATTCCACAGCACCAGCTCCACCTCCCCACTGGCACTAGTCTCTGAACTGCAATCAGGACTATGAGCGTGCAAACCTCTCTTTCTGTAGATTCCTACCTGTGGCCTTGCCCTCACTTCACGCGGGCCAGACACCTAAAATTTCAGCTTGTCACTTGAGTTGAATGAGCAAGTTTAAGGGTGAGGAGATGAGTGAGTGAGTGAGTGAGTGAGTGAGTGAGTGAGTGAGTGAGTGAATGAGTGAGTATGAGCGAGTGAGAATGAGTGGGTGGGTGAGTGAATTTATTCCAAGGCTTGGGGTTCCTCACCCAAGTTCAGGTTTGGCAGGGAAGGGGGGATGACCGGTAGTTGGCCCTGACTTACAGGGCACCTGAGGTTGGGCTAGAGGGGGACCAGGTAGGGTGCTGGGGTCACTGGAGGGATACCAGCCCAGTGGAAACTACCCAGTGGTCTCCCCTCCTACCTCCAACTCCAGTGGAGATGAATCTGGAACACACAGATACCTATCCCTGGGGCCCACAGCCATACCTGCTATCTGGCCCACCCCACCCGCTCCAATTCAGGGTTACAAATACGGGAGTTACTCACTCCCCTCCCCCATACCTCTTGCTGCTGAGGTTCCCTCAGCCTAATATCTTCCCCATCCATCCACCCCTCAGCTCTGACCTGCTGTCAAGTGCCTCCTCATCTCTAAGGCTAAGCTCCGGGATTCTGAGCCCAGCTTCTCATCAGAATCGCCTGGGGAGTCTCTAAAATTCATAGTGACCATGACGGACTGAGGCCCTGCTTTAACTGGTTTGGACTGTAGCGCGAGTACATTTTTCTGACGATTCTGATGTGCAGCCACGTTTGAGAACCAAGGATCTGGTTGAAATAGCAGCTTCCCCCTGAATCTCCCAGAACTCCTTTCTTCCTCTCTTGAGCATGCCTGGGGGTGAGCCCCCCCTCCCAGCACTGGCCTGCCCCCTTCTAGGAGGGTTCCTTCCTCACGTCTGTCTCACTCACTTGTCTGCCAAGACACGCCTGGGGGCACGTGCCTTCCTGTGCTCTCCGAGCCCAGGGCTCCATAAACGACTGTGCAATGAACCCTGCCTCTCATCTCCACTCTTCCCTCCTACATGTTTCTTATTGCCCAACCCCAAATGCATCTTCCACCTGCGATGCAGGAACCGTGGCCCTGGGCTGGGAGGCAGGACACCTGGGTTCCAGGCCCACTTCAGGGCTCCACTTTCCCATCCCTTAAACAAGAACCTTGTACCACACATTGTTTTGGTTTCCTGCAACTGGTCGCCCATCTGGGCCCCCTGCCTCAGTTTCCCTGGCTTGTAGGGCCTAGAATCCACTTTCAGCCTCAGTGAGGGCTGAGCCAGAGCTCGGCTGGAGGAAAAGGCCAGCATGGCAAGGAGCGGCTCCATTACCAGTTAATGTTCATTGACTGGCCGGGAAGCTTGGCCCGGAGGGACCGTTACACATAACTGGGCTGCAGATGAATCAAGTATTTAAACAGATGGTGCTCAGAAGAGCGCCCTGTGCACGAGGAGGGTCTGGAGGGAAAAGAGGATTCCTCCAGTCTGGGCAGACAGCCCCACCACCTAGTTACAAAGGCATAAGTGAAGCTGGCAAGGCCTCCAGAGATGCCCCCACCCCCAAATCCCCAACTTCCCACACAGACCCTATCCCTGGCCCCACTGGGGGTCAGGAAGCCAAGGGTACCTTTCCCTGTGGGCCTCAGTGTCCCATCTGCACAATGGGGGAGTTAGGAGAAGGGGGTTACACAGGACCCCTGGTTCTCGGCTAGAGGCCACGTCACTCCCTTGGGACATATGGAAATGTAGCGAGACATTTTGAGTTGTCATTGGGATCAGGGGTGTTATAAGCACCTGAGGAGGAGAGCTAAGGCTGCTTACTGGCCTGCAGTGCTTGGTCCTCTCCAGCTCAGGGAGGCAGCCCCCCTCCCCATGCTAACAGCAGCCCCTAAAGAAGCACTGCAGCAGAGGGCTTCGGACTGGGCTTCCCGCGACTGTCAAGGCGTCCTCTGGCTTCTGGTGGAGTGAGCAGAGGAGGTGGGAAAGGACCCCACACCCCCTGCCTTGAGGTGACCAGGTACCCTCCAGCTTGAGCACTGGCAACAGCTGTGTCCCTGCTGCCACCAGACCCAGGCTGCCTGCCAACGAGCTCTCTGACAGCCACTGGCTGGCCCAGACGCCAGCTCTATCCCAGCGCCCACGGGATCGAAGGGGGCCACATCCAGACACACAGAACAGCCTCTTCCAGGGTGAGGCACCCAGGGCAGGCTGTCCCCAGGAGGGCAACCCCAGTGTCACTGCTCAGAGCAGATCCAGGACTCCATCTCCCCAAAGGACTTTCTGAAGGACCCCGGGAGCAGTACCCTCCACCGTTCTCTACCAGGAGGCTGGAGGCTGGGACACCAGTTCTAAAGGCTGGCCTCATATGCTGGAAATGCCATGTCCTCCTCACCACCCTACTCACCTGGGGAGGAGTCGTTCAAGCCCATCAGGTCATTTGCCCTCTGGATCTTCTCCAGACACGTGGCTTGCTCCTTCTTGAAGATGCAGTCGGAGTGCATGGCGGGGATCTGCGGGGACACGGGAAGCGGGGGATGGACGGTGGGAGGGAGCAGGGACATTCAGCTATAAGAGCGGCTCCCTAAGCCCCAGACGTGGGGGTGGGGCAGAAGCAGGAAAAGAATGGTGACAGAGGGGCTTCAGGGCCAGCAGGCGCCTCACATCCACTTTGTCTTAGATACCATGAGGGCTTTTCCTCAACTCAAGTTGTGGCCTTGGGGGAACCCAACCCCTCCTGGGTCTTAGTTTCCATGTCTTATAATAATAACAGCAAATATATATATATATATAGCACTTTCCTATGCACATGCATTATTCTGTCATATATATATATTATTCTGTCATATATATATATACATATATATATACACACATATATATATATATATATATATAACTACAAAATAGGTACTATTTTTACCGTTTCTCATTGTATAGATGTGAAATTTAAGCACAGAGATGTTAAGTAACTGGTTCAAAGTCACACAGCTTAGTGGACTGTACAACCAAGTTTTGAATCCAGTCAGTCTGGCTCCAGAGACGACAAAGCTACTATTTCACTTTAGGGGAGCAAGCAGAGGGTGGGAGAGAGGAGGGGCTGAGAGAGCTCATCCTCTCTCTCCTCTGGGGGCTCAGGAGGGAGGTGCACTGCCAGGAGCTACATTCAGTGGGTCCACCAGCCGCTGTCATTTGCTCTTGCCCCCTTCTACAAGAGGAAACTGAGGCTCAGAGAAGTTAAGAAACTCCCACCGAAGGTCTCACAGCCACTTAGTGGCAGATACTGGATTCAAGTATCCGCAGGACCAAATAATTTCAAAGCCCACGAATTATCATGACAGCTGCATCCCAATGCTGTCACTAACTCAAAGTTCCATGGCAGGAATGGTTCTCTAAGGAGATGTGGGCAAGTAGAGGCAGGCACAGGCCATCTGAGCTGCCAAGGGCCGTGCTCAGGGATCCAGTCCAGCCCGGACTGTTCACAGATGCGCAGGCAGCTTCCAGGGATGGGCCTGTCCATGGTCACACAGTACGGCAGGGCAGAGGCAGGACACACATCCAGGACTCTGAAGACAGCTGCATGCACTGCTGGTCTGAATTCCCAGCTTGAAGGGCAGGGGCCGCCCACCCTCCTTGCTCTGGGAGAGACATGAGCAGAGAGTGGGCTTCTGAGCTCTAACGTGGCAGAGACTTGTGGGCTGGGGAGTGGAATCAAAAGAGCCTTCTGCAGCCCTGATCAGGGCCCCTGCATACAGTTGAGCAGGTTGTGTACTGCACAACTCTAAAGAGTGCCATACGTGTCACCATCGTAATAGATTTGTACACTGTGTAACAATTTCTGGTCAAATCAATGGAGGGACTTGAGGAAGGAGCATCCTTTCTGATTCTAAGATGCTGGCAGAGATATCGGCCAAGTGAACTGAGCTTGACTAAGGGTACACAAAAGACACAGGTGCTCTGGGCGGGGACTCAGGTGAGCCTGGGGCTGCAGCTGGTCATGGAGGGGAGTCGTGGGTCCTTACCATGGGCAGCAGGAGAGCTACCAGGGAGGCCTGCACGATGACGCTGGCCATGATGCTTCTCCGCCCGCAGGAGGCTCGGGCCAGCACTGCTCACCTCCCACTCAGAGCCCCACGGTGTCAGGGGCTAGAGAGAAAGACAAGGCATGAATCTTGCGGGTCCAGGGGCAGAGGAGGGCAGGGACAGCCTGCCCTTCCTCCTGACCTCTCCCCCACCTCCAGCAAGGCTTTCAGCCTCCAAGGCGAGCCACGCCGTGCTCTGATCCATGCTGTTCTTGATTCTTCTGCCCCACACACATCTGCTGGGCACCTACTCCGTGCTAAGCACAGGGGACACAGTGAGGAGCACGCTGGCTCAGGCCCCGCTCGGGCCCCTGGGATGGTCTGCATGGCTTTCTCCCCAAATCTTTCTCCACAGTGACAGAGTTTTAGCTGTCACATGTGTGCCCACCTGAAGAGGGCATTTCCCAGCGCCGCTTGCTCTCAGGTGAGGGCATGTGAGGAGGTTCCCACCTATGGACTGAGGGTGGCAGTGAAGTGGGCAACTTCCGCACCACTTGTCTGTAAGGCATGGACACTAGCCGCTTCTGGTCCTGCGGCCTCCCAAATGCCAGGCCCGACCTGGCTTGGACAGTGCAGCAAGGAGCACACCTGAGGTGTGGGGAGCAACACTCGGAAAGGAAACAGGATGCCCGAGTGAGCTCACGGGGCCAGGCCGCTGCGTGAGAAAGAACTACATTTCTCACTTGCTCACGCAGAGAGGGCCGCTTTGTTTCAGCTGCCCCGCCTGGTCGTCTAACAAACACAGCCTCCTCTCACCCTGCCTCAGCCCACTGGGCCACCAGGACAAAACCTTTACCTCCGCGACATACGAAGTAGCTGCTGAAGAGTGTGCCTGGGCCTCGAAGGGGGCGGCGGGAGCTTTAAGAGGGGAGGTCCTCGAGGACCATCGATCGTGGGGATGACAGGGAGGGGGGTCAGTGAGGGGGACATGGGCCACACTCCTCACTAACGCATATCTCCTTCAATCCCACAGTTCCCTATCTGGGTCTCTAGCCCAGAGAAATAACAAAAAGAAGCATGTGTAAGGATATTCACTGCAGCACCATTTAAAATGGCATCAACAGCAAAAAAAAAAAAGAAAGAAAGAAATAGGGCAACAAAGCCCGCATCAAGCAGGCACCTTTAATGGGCCCTGGCATAGCTGTATAATGGAATACAACACAGTAATTTTTAAATTATTTTGACTACTATTCAGTGGTTTAAAAGACTGAGCAGGCCCATGTCGGGGCCCCCACTAAGCCACAGGCGCCTGGTTCAGGAGCCCCGGGGGCTGCACCGGTCCTCACACACCTGCACCAGTGGGCAGAGCAGCCGTTACCTGGGGGCCTTTGTGCCCAGGCTCTCTCTCCACCCACACCTCCCTCCCTCTCCTTGCCTCTCCAAACTTACCTGGGCTTCTCTAAGCTCAATCGGGTGACAAAAAAGCACCCAAAAAGGCAAAAGAAAACCAGCCACAGGAAGGCTCAATGCAAGGAGCCCCATCTTACCCACCTGCCACTCTCCCTGCTCAGGGCCCATTCAGAGACGCTGATAGAGGCCCCAGGTATCTCTGAGAGGAGTTTTGGGAAGCCCAGGCGGCCAGGGGATGCGGGCTCAGCCTCTCCCGAGGTTCAGGAAGGACTGTGCAGGCAAGGGAAGCATTGGCCCCAGCACCCGTGGGCACCGGCTGTGCCGGACACTCAGGCTTTGGTCTCCGCCCCTCCTCCCAGGGTCCTCCACACCCCTGGAGGTCACAGGCTGCCTCTGGCATGACCTGGCCCTGGGGCTCAGTCACTTCCACTCTCCCTGGGGAGTCTGAGCTCCTGTCTGACCTGCCTGGCTGGAACAGAGGAATGCCCGCCCACCTCTCTCGGCCAGCAGAAGGCCTCCGAGAGCTGGAGCTCACTCTCCCCCATAAAGGACGTCAGGCCAGAGGCTGGTGAGAGGTGAAGACAGGGAGGCCACCTCCCAGGACAATGCCTCCCAGGGGCCAGCAGCACCTCCATCAGCCCCTCTGATCAGCCTCTCTGATCAGCCTCAGCCAGCATCCTGGGCCTGGGCTCTGGGCCACAGTCTAGACCCTTTGCACCTGTGTCTTTTGCTTCTGGGAGTCAGCTTTCTACGGGGAGAGGAAGGGGATTCCTTCCAGCTCCCCCCTTGACCTGCCTCATGGCCACCTCCGGCACAGATGCTCCAGACAGGAGCCAGGGATGGGCAATGAGGGCACGGCCTGTGTCTCCAAGCGGATACACAGTGCTCCTTCCTAAGGGCTGTCTCCCTTGTACTCCCAGCAAGGTGCTAGAAACCTTAGCCAGCCACTGCTTCTGTCTTTTGGGGGAGACCTCTGCCCTGGGACATGGGGCAAGCGAGCTTCCTGGAGGAGAACGCCTAGGAAACGGGACGAACACTCAGATGACGTCAGAGCTCCCTGCTCTCAGTGACATCCTGAGATGGAAACGGCATTCCCTACCCCTCCTTCAGGACTGAGCTCCCCCAAAGGGAAACTCACTGCCTCCTGCCCTTGACCCTGGTTCCAAGACCTGTTGCAACCTATCAGCCCAGCGCTTAACTTGAGCTGCCCTCAGAACCATGGAGGGGCGTTTGAAAATACCGCTGCCCAACTGAGTCAGCCTGTCTGGGGCTGGGACCCAGGCCTCAGTGGTGTTTAAAGCTCTCCAGATAAGTCTCACGTAGAGCGGGGTCATAAAGCTTGTTTAACCTTTCTTAGAAGCAAGAGAGCTGGCCCAGGAGAGCCGGTGGCTTCCACAGCTCTGGGTGCTACGGAGGGCAAGTGGGTGGCAGCGGGCGAGCAGTGAAGGAGTGTCTGTTTTAAGGGCAGGCTGATTTCTCTCTCTCTTTCTCTCTCTCTCTCTCTCTCTCTCTCTCTCTCTCTCTCTCTCTCTCACACACACACACACACACACACACACACACACACAGAAACAGGTCCACAGAGAAGAGCATAAAGACATGTCAACCCCACAGAGACAAATTAGAGACGTTAATCCCCAGGGCACCCACTTGAAGGTATTGATACAAACAGCCACGTGTGGAATACACAAAGGGAGAGATTCCTTCAGGAGCTGACAGTCTCTCTCTCTCTCTCCCTCTCTCTCCCTCTCCCTGTTTCTCTCCCTCTCCCTCTCCCTCTCCCTCTCCTTCTTCCCCTCTCTCTCTCTTTCTCTCTCTTCCTCCCTCGGTCCCTCCCTCCTTCTCAGCAAGGCAGAAGCATGCTCACAGAACAGAGAACAAAGATGTTTGCAGCCGCAATCACACCGCATTTTATATATTCAGGTATGTTGATCAGATTACTGACCCACACATAATAATCGTTACACACACTCCTTGTGCAAAGGCACTCAGCTACACAGAGGCGATGCAATCTATTTGGCATCGGATGCAGGCGCAGGTGCTCACACAGACATACGTGCAGGCACACGTGCACGCGTGTGCACACACGCTCACATGAGGATGTTCACCCCTGCTCGCCGGAAGGACAGCTCTGCAGCCACAGCTGCACTGGATTGACACCATGCTGGAGCAGCGGCCCCTGCCCAGCCAGGCCTCAGCTCTCTGCTTTGTCACCAAGCTGCTGAGCAATGTGGCGAGCCAGAAGAGAGGTGTGGTCCCAGCCCAGGGACAGGGCGGAGGCGTTGGGTGGCTCTCAACACCAGCCTCCCACGGAGCTAGACCCGGAATCCTAGATTCCCGTGGTTGCCCTCTCATATTGTGAGATAGCATGGATATACAACAGTATGTTAGTATCAAGCATACAACATAATGGTTCAATATTCTTACATATGGCAACATGATCACCGCGGTGAGTCTGGTTAACATCCATCACCACTCATAGGTACGTTTTTTTTCTTGTGATGAGAACTTTTAAGATACCTTCTCTTTGCCCACTGCTGTCCTCACTTGTTCACTCTCCCCGCCCTACAGTCCACCCCTGCCCAACTTGACACAGACACACCAGCGAGTTTAGAATCTGGGAGCCCCCAGGCCCGGGCCTTCCCACTCTCCTACCTGAACTGGGGACCTCAGGGATCACCTCCTGCCCTACAGGGTGGCAATCTCCTGAGGCCCTCCTGGCACCTTCCCGAACAGCACTCCGAGTTTACAGTCTTAGGCCACCTGCTCCAAATCTGGTACTGCTCTGGGCCACAGGCATGGTTCCTCTGCCCCCTGGGATGCGCCCCTGGGTCTGCCCCCCACTGCCCTGTCAGCTGCTGCCTCTCCTCCTCATCCTGCCTGCTTCCCTCCTCTGGACTCCCCAAGCTGCCAGTGACCATCTCACAGGACAGGGTCTGGCCACTGCCACCTGGCGTTAGATGCTCCCCTCCCTAAGGATGGACCCTGGGCACTTTTAGCCCAGCCACCCAGGTGGCTCAGGATGACCGGGTCACCAACATTCCCAGGCTGTCTCGGATCCAGGCTCTGCTGGGCAAACGGCTTTTGCAACTGATCCGAGGACAATTAAACTCTCTCTTCTGACATTTATTGTGGTGCACTTGGGACCATTTTGCTAGAGCTGTTAGCCTTAGGGCCTCAAGCAAACCACTGAGCTCGTCTGTGCTTCAAATTGCTTATCTGTAAAATGGGAACAATAGTAATATCTATCTCTCAGACATTATTGCGACACATCAACAAATTTATATAAGTAAACTATAGAGGACATCACATAGCCTGGCCCCCAGGAGGGAAGTGCATGTGCTGACTACCAGTATAATCTTACCACTTGTGTTCAGGTATTTGCACCATCTTGCTGTCACCTCTAGTCCCATAGCCTTGTGTCCCATTCAAAACGGGAACGGCAGGCCAGCTGCGCATTTCTTTGCTAATGACTAACATTTATTAAACAGTCTGTGTCAGGCACTCTTCCAAGCAATAAATATGCATTAACTCATTTCACCTGCCTATGAAGTCGTCCCAAGCATTATCCTCATTCTATAGCTGACGTGACTGAGGCACAGAGAGACTAAGCAACTTCCCAAACATCACACAGCAAATATGTGGTAGAGCTGGGAAGTGAACCCAAGTCGCCCGGCTCCAAAGGCTCCTGCCAGCCTCTGTTCTTAGTGAAAGGAAGATCAGCTCAGAAGCCACTGGGACCCCATTAGTGATCCCTCTCATACCCTTGGGGACTGGTCAGGCCTTCCTTCTGCTACCCCCTGCCCATATTTCTATATCTGAAGTACTCTCCTTAGGAAAAGTAAATTATAACACAGCATTTCAGACCCGAAATGGACTTGAAAGGCCCTGTAGTACTGAGTTAGCTGTGGGGAAACTGAGTCTATAACGGGGCAACACCTCCCAAGGTCACACCGTGGAGCGTCCTGGACCCCCTGCCTGGCAGGAATGGATGTGTGCCAGGTGCCTGGACTGCAGTGGAGTCCGCTCCCTCTTACAGACCCAGGAGGGCCTGCCCTCCTCAGCCCCATCAGCCCAGGGACCGACCGGGAGGAGGAACTGACAAGTGCAGCCTCGTGCCCCGATGAGCCACTGCGCCAGGCACACAGGAAGCCAGCGTCATCAGTCAGCACACGGGAGCCAGTGGTGACTCACCGGGCTCCCGACGTTCCGCGTGGAGTGGGAGGGGATCCAGGGACCCTCCAACCATGCCCCCACTGCCCCCCACCCTGCAGGACCCTTTCTGCAGCTCCCCGGCTGAGGATGGCTCAGATCCTGGGATGGGGCGCTCACCCCTTTCCAGCAGCTGATCCCGGCCCCCTGGGGAGAAGCTCTGATGTCTTTCCACCAAGTACCACCAGGCCATCCTTTGCCTCAGGGAAGCCCTGACAGCGGGCCATCAGCGCCTCACCCTCCCTTTCCATTGAGCCGCACAGCCCTGGGTCCCTCTCCTGCCCTCATGGGGCCGAAGCCCCCTGAGCCATCTCCTAGTGGACTCTTCCTGCTGCTCAGCACCCCTCCCTGTCACCGAGCAGTGCCCAGCCTGGACACCAGACAGACGACGACCCAGGAGAAGTGGATCACTGGCCTCCCTTGCTCTCCCCATGCTCCCTTTATTGATAAAGCCTGAGCACTGCCCGCCATTCCTCCTCTCCCTCCCAGTGCAGGGAGCCAGGGAGTGAAGTCTGAGAGGTGCAACACGGCCCTCCAACCCCAGTCCACCCCTAAAAGGGAGGGAATTGCACTTGCCTCTGGGAAGGAAAAGGACATTTCCAAAACCTCTTCCCTCCTCAATAAAGTCAGTGCTGAAAAAAGGCAGGGCCCAACACCGGGGTGAGGGGTGTCCTGACAATCGCAAAGTGTTTGGTGTTCAAACTTCCCCTTTCAGAGCATGGATACTGGGGTCCTCTGTACCCCAGTGACAGAAGCCAGGTCCCTGGAAGGCGCCATGATCTCACTCAAGCCCGGCGTGTTACACGTGGGGAATCTGGACTCAGGGCAGGGCAGGGCTGAGTAGAACACACACGTGCACACTTAGTACTGTTACCCATTTCACTGTTGAGGGCTGGAGGCCCCAGGATACCAGGAGACTTTCCCAAGCTCAAGGGGCAAAGCCCTTCCACACTGGATCCTCCAGGCATATCTCCTGTCCTGCAGGAGGCCAGGGAGTTATCTGCCAGGGAGAGCTCCCTGGGCCAGGCAAGAGGAAGAGGGGAGAAGAGAGGAAAGGAGGAAGCGGAAGATAAGAGAAGGGGGAGAGAGTAAGGCAGGAAGGGAAAGGATAGAAGGCGGTGGGAATTGTGGAAGGAGAGGGCAGAGGCAGGGGGACAGGAAGAAGCTAGGAGCAGACACTTGTTCATGGAAGTTTACAGAGCACGTCGTACGTGCTCCGGCAGAGAGTGTGGCTCAGGGAAACGTGGCCTGAGGGCACCCCTCCACCTGCATGACCAGTCCCTTCCGGGGGCTACAGCAGTCCCTTCTGAATGGGTGGGAGCCCCTGGAAGGGAGGGCCAGCTCTGAAGCATCCAACTCCTGGCACAGGAGGGACACACGGTGAGGCCCAGGAAACGCTAAGAGTGCCTGCTGGATGGGTTTGGAAAGGTGGCTTAGGGGTGTGGAGGGGCACAGCAAGATATCAGGAGGTGGGGCTGCACAAGAAAGTGGAGGGCTGGCTGCAGATGCCAGGACACTGCAGCAGCTTCCATGGAGCAGAGCTGGGAGCGTGGGAGAGTGTTAAGCAGGGGAGTGAAGTGTTAAGCAGGGGAGTGAAGTGTTACGCTTCCTGTTTCGAGACTAACCCTCAGAAGGCTGGGGGTCTCAGGGGAAGGTTCAAGTGCAGGTAGAAATGCAAATGAGGCCATTTTCTGGGTTTAGGATCTGGATGGGATCTGGGTGGGGAAGAGCACCTGGCATTCAAAGACAGGGACGGAATCCAGAGACTTGGGAAATTGGGAGAGGAAAGTGTCCCTGGTCCTCCAAGGAAAGGCAGGAAGGAAATGGGAGGAGGGGACAGGAGGGATAGGAAGAAACCAAAGGCAGGACCAGGCTTACCGCACAGCCTTATCAGAAGCTGGGACCCAGAGGTACTTACAAAGGAGCTATATAATCTTTATCTCAGTCAACCCTCTGCTGTGCCCATTTGTCAGGGGGGAAAGGTGAGGACAATTAATACAATGCCTGGAGCTGGGATGAGTGTCTAGGTGCTTCTCAAGACCAAGCCGACCTCCTACTACCACCTCCGGGAAGCCCACTTTGGCTGCACCTGCCTCCACCGACCCCAACTTCCTCTGCAAACCACCAGCCACAGACAGAGTCCCTCAATCCTGCCTGGGCTGCTTCAGGTTTCACCCTGCTCATTGTGAGTTTCACGTCTCGTCTGAAAACAAGGTGCATGTCCAGTTTTCCCCATAGAAACCCTCCTGGTGGAGGTGGGTGCAGCCCTGGACAGAGAGAGTGAATGGGAAAGGGGCAGGAGACCTATGTGGTGAGCTCAAGTGATGAGATGCCATTTTATGTTCCATCATAAGTGTGGTCTCCAGGCGTCTGCTTAGAGTGGGAGATTCATCAGATGGACACAACGCAGGCCTGTGTGGGGTGGGGTGCTAAGTCCAGGAGGGGAGCCTCTCTTGGCACGGACCCATTAAAAGCGGGCACTCTGAGTTCCAGGAAGAATGGAGGGCAGCATCTGAAGCCCCCGAGAGCAGTTCGGGCTCTCAGCACTCAGGCCCTTCCTTCTACCACCTCTCAACCACTTCTCTACTCTCCCCTTACAGCCCAAGTCTTGGCAAACCCTTCTGGCTGAGCAGATTCAGCCTGTCACCTATTTTGGTACAGCCAGTGTGCCAAGAATGGTTTCTACATTTTTAAATGGTCAGAAAAAAATTAAAAGACTCATATTTCACGACGCATGAAAATTATGTGAAATTCAAACACCAGTGTCCGTAAATAAAGTGTATCAGCACATACCAGGCCTGCTCGTTCCCGTATCGTCCGTGGTTGCTTTTACGCTACACCAGCAGAATCGAGTAGCTGCAACAATGTGTGGCTGGCAAAGCCTAAAATATTGACGATCTGGTCCTTCACGGAAACGTTGCCAACCTTCATTCTAGGCTCATGCAGTACATGCACTTTCCACTCAATTCCACATGCATCTGGACTTTCATTCATAAGGACTCTTGTGACCGTCCTCAGGCAAACTTCGGAGTCCCCAGGTATGTCCAGATTTGTATAAGGGTGTGTGTCCCAATGTCCGTTTATCTTTCGGAGGTTGCATGTTTTACCACAGTTCTCTGGTAGATGTCATGGGAAGCCTACATGCCTCCCCAGCTGTGTGTCACTCCCTCTTTGTGTGTCACTGTGGGGGTGGATGTCACCGTGTGCCTCTGACGGCATCCAGAGCTCAGCACAAACACATTGCAGCTGAGGAGTTGCCAGCCTGCGTGTTGCCAGGCAGCTGGACCACTAGGCCCAGTCATTCAGACCCTGGACTCTGATTTCTCTGTTCAGAGGTGGCCGAGGCTTCCAAGGCCTCTAGCCCTTCCAGCATAGAAAGCCCTTCACGCAGCCAAAGTCTGGGGCATGGGACCTCTGCTCCCATCCCTGTGACAAGAAACCCATTACCCAGGTGTCAGCTCCATGCTGAGTGGCTTTCAGAGAAGGAAGGCCTTCATGGCACTGAGCTGAGCTCATGCTCTGCCTTTAGCACACCTTGGCTCTACCCTCTGGAAGACAGCACAAAGTGTCTTCTACTTCACCAGTGCCAGTCCTTGGTCAATGAAACCTTCCTCCCTGGGAGGCCAGAAACCTGGGACACTCAACCCGAGGCCACGTCCCCAGGAAGAAAGCCACCTTGCAGCCTTAGCGCCTATTTTTCTGAGCCTCTGCGTTGCAGATACTGATCTGTAACCACCCAGTTTGTGTGTTTGTTTATTCAACATACATTCAGGGAGTGTCCCAAAGTAGGAAGATGGCAGAGAGGGTTCTGAAGGTTTCTGCAATCAACCCCCTGCCAGCTTGAACCTTACACAAAACAGAACCTTTAGCCTGATTAGTCCTTAGAATTCAGGAAAAGGTTCTTCTACAGGCTCCTCAGGGCACCTGCCCTCGTGCAGGGGGGCAAACAGACTCTCGGTTCTGTGTCTTGTCCCAGACACAGAACCACGAATGAACTGACCGTGGAGGGGGAGGGAAGGGACCAGCCGCCTCCCTGGTCACCCTACACACACTTGTTGATGGATTGGTTGGAAGATCTGGCCCAGGGCCTGCCCAGTGTGTTCTGTCTCTAATTTGTACGTTCACATTTCGGCTTGTGTCCAGACTGGCGCCTCTGCTTGCCCTCCCCAAGGTCAATGGAGAGCAGTAGCCCCAGATTCAGCTTGGAACTGCGGGCTCTGCCAACCCAACCCCACCTGCATCCAGCCCCAAACTCAAATTGGGGCTTCCTGGGAAAATCTAGATGCTACTGCTACCCACCACCTCAAGTCTGAAAAATAGTTTTTCATCCTCTTCCAAAGCCCATCCTGACCTTCAGGATGTTTGTCTGCCGCTGCCCAACAGTTCCACGGCAAGTTGCCCTCCATCAACTGTGTGTAGCCCCCTCCCATCCCCAGCTCTACCCCAGACAGGGCTGCCCACAGAGAAAGCCAGTGCTTGTCAGTTCATTTTGTTTTGTTTTTTGTGGGGTTTTTTTAGAAGGGGTGGCTTTGTGGGACACTGTGAGGCTGGGGAAGTTAAGGAAGGGGAACTGACACACTTGCGCTAAAAGCACAGAAATGGTCTGGAGAATGATCAGGACTCTCTCACCCTCCCCCAGCATCTTCTAAAGGGTGCCTGAGCTCCTTCCAAAGGTGCGAGCCCACTCCCCAGCTCCATGTGAAATACAATCAGCTTCTGGCCCAGCTCCCTCCTGAGCGTCTAGCTCCAAACACTGGCGCCCTGGCTCCTTCTGACTCCCTAAGCTGCCAAAGTCCCGCCGGGATCTGGCCCCCAAAATCAGCTGCCGCAGGAACCTGCGCCTTTAAGGCACCTGGCAGGGGTCTCAGGCGCGCCCACCTCAGTCCCACAGGCAGGTGCCTTCTCCCACAAGCCCCAGGAGGGCGTTTCCTTGCAGGACTACCACAGCCATCCCGACCCCAGCCCTTCCACGCTGCGGGGGAAATTGAGAGACGCTGCCCCTTGGAACAATCCCAAATGTGTCACCATAGGGGGGCCTTCTACGCTGCCCCTACCCCACCCCCTACGGAGCACAAGGCCTGCTCACCCCTCAGACACCCTGAACACTGCGGTACCAGCCCCCAGGGACCCTCCAGCGTCACCTTCCCAATTCGCGTAGGCGCATCCATCTGCCTTAGGAGTAGGGAGACAGGTCCCTCTGGATCGTCGCTATGGGTCTCCCCCCGGGTCTAGCGCCTTCCCAGCCCCTGGTCCTCCCTTCCGGCACCAGAAGGGGTGCGACGTAGCTAGGCCGACCCCACCCCCTAAGGGCTGCGGGGTCCATCGCCCAGACATTTGGTGGAGAGGCTGTCAGACTGTCGCGCAGCGAGGGAGCAGCTGCGGGAGGGGGCTTCATTTCGGATTCGGAGGATGGCCCGGAGCTGCCCCGGCCCGCTCTTCGTGGGTGGGTGGCGCGGCTTGTGGACATCGCCGAGCTGGAGGACAGGGTCTGCAGTCCCCAGGGGGCAAAGGTTCTGGAATCTGGAGAGGACAGACCTGGCGGGGAGGGACAGGGGCTGCGGCGTGGCCCTTACCTGCTCCCGGAGGGGCCTCGCCGCGGGGCTTCGGGCTGCAGGTCGGCGGCCCGAGCAGAGTCGGGGGGATGGCGCGCGGTGGCGAGTCTGCGCCCCTGGCCGCGGGTGGATGAAGAGCGCGTGTGCCCAGGAGCGCGCACCGAGCCCGGGGCTCTGCGTCCGTTTGTCCGCCGGCCGTTGGTGGCCGTGGGTCCCTGCACCGCGGCGTGTGAGTGTGCGCACGCGAGATCCGCGCTCGCCTGGAGCCACGGCTGTCAGTCACGCCCGGGGGCGTCCCCCGCCTGCCCTCGCCCTCCCCCAGTCCAGCGCCCGCCCAGCCGGGTCTGCCCTGCGGAGAGGCCAGGCCTGGGCTGGAGGGAGGCGACAGACCACCACCGCCACCACCCCGACTCACCCGCAACCCCCTGCTCTTCCCAGGCTGGGGGGCGGGGGGCGGGCCAATGAGCGCCCGGGGGCGGAGTTAGGCCGGGGGCGCCGGTGGAGGGGAGCCGACCCGCCCGCCGCTGTCGCCCGGCCTGGAGGCAGCCACCAGCCGAAACCGCAGGCCGACCTGGGAAGCGAGTCTAGGAGGCGACCACCCTCCCCACCTCTGTCTCCTGGCGTCCGGGGCTCCCAGTCGGGCCCTCCCCGGGGCTCACGCTCTCCTTTCGACCCTCCCCAACATACCCAGAGCGTGGAAGCCCTGTGCTTTCTCCTTCCCACATCCTCACGACGCTGCCTCTGCCTGTTTGTCCTGCTCCGCGAAGCCTTCCTCACCCGGCAAGTCCTACACTCTCTTTGCCCCCAGAGTCCTGGCCGGGGAAGCTCAGCCCGCTTTGGGGTGCCTGCCTGGATGTCTTCAAATGTGGTCTCCTGGAGAACACCTCTATGCCCAGAAATGGGGTGGGGGCAGCCAAGGGAGCCTACCGCAACCTAAAATGGCACTGCTCCAGAGTCGGACTCTCTGGGCTCCACACCCCACCGATGACTTCAGCTCTCCCAGCCTCAGCTTCTCCACCTGTCTTGACAGCAGCAGTAAGTAAAAATGCTGCAAACACCCCACAGTAGCTTTTCACGGATTTTACTTCCTCACTGATGAATACGTGACTATTGCTACCCGCGTCGTGATCCTGCGGAACCTGCTCCTAGTACAGGTGAATTAACTGAGGCTTCATGACAGGGGTCAGACAGGGCAAGGTCATGGACCCAGTCCATGGTGGAGTCAACTCTGAGCACGCCCTCCCAGGCAAAGCACGTGCCCTCTGTGCACCCCACCGGCCGTCCCACAGCAGCCACCTGCCCCTGGTCACCTCTATGATATCAGCATCCCAAGAGGTGCCCCCACATCCCCACCCACTGTTCTACAGCCAGGCTCTGCCCTGCCCTGCTCACCTCAGTTATTGTCCAGCCTCCGCTGTGGGTCCAAATCTTGGGTGTGGCCACCTCTTCCAGGAAGGCTCAAGGAAGAGGAGGGACAAGAAAGAGACCTGAGCCTCTTCTTGGGGATTCCAGTCCAACTGAGGAGAAGAGGACTGCAAGACAGAGCGGGAGGCCATAATGGAAACTTAAAGACGTATCTGAGGCCCCAGAAAGAAATGAGGACTTTCCGAGGTCCACACAGCGAGTTGATAGTTTCTTGTTACTGAACAGTGAGCACTGGCCCCACAGGGATACCACACTGTGAGTCTGCATGGCTCACATTCCTTTCAATCCAGGAAAGCTTCTTGGAAGAGAAGAACAGCAATCCTCTATCATAAAAGAGTGAGACCCCTCTGAAGAGGTGTCGTTCTAGAGTCAGACAGACAGACAGACAGGACTTCCCTGGGGACCCAGCTGCACCCCCTCCTAGCTTGTTGCCCTCACCCCTGGGAGCCTGCTTCCTTCATCGGCCTCCAACCGGAAAGTTGTGAAGATCAAATGAGACGCTGTTTGTGAAAGGGCTCTGTAAACTGTGAAATGTCATTAGAAGGAAGGAAAAGCTGTCAGGAGGGAGTCAGGCAGGGAGTGAGGGACATTGGCGGCCCAGGAGTGTAAGGAAGGGGGGCAGGCCAGCTTACCCTGGAAATGCCTATGATCAGGCCCCCACTGGGCTCTGAGGTTTTACATTCAGTTCCAGGTTTATTTCCTTTTCCATACTCTGAGTTCTCCAGGTTCCCCTCTGGGTTCTGGAGCCCCTGTTCTCTGCTCTAGATGTGTGTCATGCTGTGGGCAGTGAGCAGGCTGGCCTGGTGCTCAACTTGGACACACCTTCCTCTCTGCCTGGGCAACAGCCAGCCAAGGGAGGATCCCAGCCATGCTCTGCTCCCTTTGTTTTGAGGCCCCTGGCCAGAGAGTGGGCCTCTAGCTGACCACAGCCAGGGGACAGTCAGGGCTCCAGGGACCACTGTGCAATTTGTGCCCCACTCAAAGGAACTTGGCCAAGGGGCGAGTGGGGTGAGAAATCCAGCTCCAGGTCTGCCCACTGCCAGGCATGCAGAGTCTACCCAAAGGGAGCACTTTTCCTAGTTAGTCTGGAGGGGGAACCTCTCTGATCTCCACAAGGTGCTATATGGGCTAGCAGTCCTGGCAGATGGAGCTGATGTGAGCTCCACCTCTAGCCATGGCCTGGGGGAGGCATGGGAATGAACATCAGAGCTGGGATCCAAGGGTTTGTCTAGTCGCCTCCTCTGGGAGTGAAATGCGAGTCCAGAACGGTCACAAGACTAGGGCAAGGACATACGGGTAACTTGTTTATCAGACTGGGGACTGAAGCCCGAGTCCTGGTACCCAGCTTAGCATTGCGCTACCTGGTCAGCTGCCCTCACCATGCTGGAGGCTCAGGCTGGGTTTTTGTGTCCTGGGCTATTCTCTGCCTGATCAGGCATGTGGCTGTGGTCCGGCCAATCAATCGTCGTTCTCCTTGAACAAAGACGCCCCAGACTGGGAGTCCCCAGGGACAGGGGCAGAAACTCAGCCTCCCTCTTTGTGCAAACCAGCCCACCCATTCTCACCCTACTTGCCTGGCTACACGCAGACTAGAGGCCGAAGGACCACCCTTGGGAATGGTCTTCTCCCAGAAGACCCCTGGCATCGCCTTCTGTCCCCTAAAGAGGGGGAGTGGGAGTCTCCTCAACAGCTTTTCCCTTCCCTAAGGTGCCCAGTGCTTCAGCTCCTGTCCATAAGCCAGCCAGCCAGGCGGGCAGCAGCTAAAAACTATGGATTTTAATTCAATTTTCTAAGACGTGGCTGAGGGAGATGGATGCCAGGCCACCCTACCCAGCATTCGTCTCTCCTGAGCAACAGTGCTCTCTGTCTGTCAGTCCTGCACCCCACACAGCACTTACGCTGCTCAGGCAAGGAGAACAGCACGTTGCAGGACACGTAGGGGTTCTCATCCGAATTAGCTGACATTTGCTGGACACTCCGCTTGTCTTGGGCCAGTGCATCTCAACTCTCTGGTGCTACGGAACTCCTGGAGAGCTTAAAAAACATGCCCACGCCCAGACCTCCCCACCAAAGATTATTAGACACTTGGTCTGTGGTGAGGCCTGAGCAAAAGTTTTTTAAAGCTCCCCAGGGGATTGAAATGTGCAGCCAAGATTCAGAATCACTATTGTAGGCCCTCTGCTAAATGCTTTGCTAAATGCTTTGCTTGTGACAGGCTCGAACGTCTAGAACCCCCTGGAGGAGTGCTGGGACACTGTCCCTCAGCCCCCTGTCATCCAGAAGCAGCCTGTTTCATTTTCCCCAGGAGCTATACTAATCTTTGTATCTAGCTTCTCCAGGACATAAAAAGGATGGGGAGTAACTGCCTTACGTGTATTAGCCCATTTAATTCACATCTGGGAAATGTCATGGGCCTTGAATGCCAGGCTATAGAGTAAGTGTTTCTTTCTATGAAGGAGCAAAATGCTGATCCTGGGTCACTTCTCACTTGAGCAGAGGCCTAGATTGTGCAGCTCTGGCCAAAGTTTGATTCAGGAGGCCCTCTGATCACCTCCTGCCTCTGTGCTGGAGTCAGACCACCAGGGAGGTGGCTGAGGGAGCGCTCCGAAAGGCCTGGAAACACAGCAGGGCAGCAGTAGGAGGCTTGGGAATGCTGAGTCCCTAAAGATGTGTGAGCGACACCCATCGCACCATGTCAGTCCCCTCTCCCACAGATCCACAGGTTGGAGGGACATTCCAGGTGACAGAGCCTGGGCTCCCCTGGGAGGGCACCCACTTCAGAAGCAGGTACTGCAGATCAGATGTGCTCTGATCCTCTGCCTTGTGATCCGGGGGCAACATCCTCATCCAATGAACCCGTGCCATCTAGAACCCCACGCTCACTGGGCTTCCGGACCTTGGGGATTCTCTGAGAAACCAAGGCAGTGAATGTCAGGCTTCCTAGATCCGTGGTTTCAAGCTGTGTTCCAGGAGATCTAGAAATCCTTGCAGCTGCCTCACCAGAAGCCTGGAGTACATGCGGAAGGGAGAGCCGTCTTCAGAACTGCTTGGGAACAAGGACCTGAGGAGTCCAGCGTCCTTCTGCCCTGCCCCCACAGGACATGACAATAGATAAGGATGAGCAAGGGGAGGACTGACCAGAGTAGGGGAGCCAGGGAACAGGGATTTGGAATCCTAAATTCTAAGCACCCACTTGACTACTTATCACCCCATTTCACAGATGAAGCAAATGAGGCTCAGAGAACAGAAATGATTGGCTCACAGTGACCAGGCTAACTGTGACAGAGCTGAAGCCACACACCAGGTCTCTGCACTTTTAGTCCTATGCCCTGAAACATGATAACTCTTAGAAGGGAAGACACTTCCAGGGAGCTGGAAAGCATAGGTATATTGGGAATTGGGTGGCAAAAGGAGTAATCTCTTAAAACCTGGAGTAAAAGTGAGAAGTACCTGAGAAGAGCCAAATGCCCTCAGTCTCCTTACCCATGTACATCAATCCTCAACTGCAGCCTCATGTCCAGATAGGCACAGTTATTGTTGCACGTGAGTCTACTCTGCACACATATACACGTGCATTTCCATCCAATACGAAGGCCCGGGTCCAAGAACGCACATGCACATGTGTACACACAAGGGCGCCATCCACAGCTCTGTAGTATGAAAGTGCGTCTTCTCTATCAAGACAGAGATATTTTCTCTCCTGCAGAATTGCATGGAGGCAATGGGCCTCTCTGTAGAGGCAAAGTTTCAGGACTGTTAGGCAAGTCTCATCAGAGAGTGACACTTCCCATCCACCTTGCATAGTTCCCTCCCCAGGGACTCAGTCATTTACCCTGCAGGGAGCTGGATACCCTGCAGTGGTCCCTGGTCAAAGGAGAATGCACTGTTTCCATTGTCATTCCCAACTCTTCATCCACAGGACTTTCTTGTCTTTTCTCTCCCCTCCTCTCCTCCTCCATCTTTGGCACACTCTGGACAACCATGGTGTGTGATGTTCTGCTATAGAAATGACCCCTCTTGGGCATCCTACAAACAGGCCTCTTTCTGTGTGTTCAAGAGCCACACTGCACATGCCCTCTGATTGTTCAGGGCTTGTTCACTGCCCTCCATGTGGCTCCAGCTCCTGGAGGGGTGGATGCCTGCACCCCCTCTGCCTGCCCTGCCCTGCCCCTGGCAGGTCCCACAGTCAGGCCCAGGCCTCGTGCTGCTGCTCTGGTTTCCTCAGAGCCTGTCTTGGAAGCCTTGAAGACAGCAGTGTGCTCAGCCCCGAGTGCAGGCTTTAACACAGGGCCCCAGCCAGCACGGAGGTGTGAAAATTACAGATAATTCATGTGGGAGGAGGCAGCAAGCACAGGGCACACGGATACAGCCATTTCCAACAAAGCATCTCAGGATAATGGGGGGCCTGTGACAGGCTGAGCCCTGACTTGGTGATATGCAAACGATGTTAATAATTATATTAGAAGTAGGGCAAATAGAACGTTCTTTGACAACCAACTTTGGGAGCAGGTGGCAGCTGATGAAACAATCCTCTGCCACAGCTGATGGGATCATTGTCGGCGAGGAATTCACTGGGAGCACTGGGTGGGGACAGGGGTCCTCTAGGCCTCGAGCAGGGACTGGAAAGATAACTGAAGCCATTGGGACAGGGCTCGCCAAAGCCTTTGCACACGCTCAGGGGCAAGATTTGTGTATCAGTTTCAATTGCTGTGTGACAAGTTACCACAAACCTCGCAGCTTGAAACAACACACACTGATTATCTCAGTTTCCTTGGAGCAGGAGGGCAGGCGGGGGTTCCCTGCTCAGAGTGTCACAAGACTGCAAGCAAAGTGTCAGCCAGGCCTGGGGTCTCATGGGAGGCTCAGGGTCTTCTCCCAATGGAGCTGCAGAGTCCGCTGCTCATGGTTCTGGGCCGCGGCCCTCAGCTTTCCACCATATGGCCGTTTACTCCTTCCAGGCCAACAGCAGAGAGACTGCTCTCTCTCTGCCTTTGATGGCTAGACCCTCATTTAAAGGGCTCATCTGATTAGCTCACACACTCTCAGGCAAATTTTAAATTTGACAAATTTAAAGTCAACTCATTAGGGACTTTAACAGCATCTACAAAACCCCTTCCCCTTTGCCACCTAACTAGCCTCCCAGGGAAGTCAAATCTCATTATATATTTATAGGTCCTGTCTACATTCAAGAGGAGGGGCTTGTATCGGCTTGTACACCAGGGAGCAAGAATTATGGGATTTACAATTCTGTCTCACAATCCCTGTCACCTAGAGACTGGAAGATGAGAGATGGGGTGGGGACAACCCATTGAAGTCAGAGCCTGTAACCGTAGTATTCCATCCCCAGTGCTTGGTAGGAAGCTCAAGAAATACTGATTCCTTAAATAAGTCAGTCACCAGCTCCTACGTCCATTGTACAGGTGGGAAAACCAAGGCTGGAGAAAGGAAAGAACGGTTTCAGGTCATCCAAGGCAACAGACAACTGAAGTTGAAAACCATGGAAACACTGCCATTTATTGAGCACTGCCTACATGCCAGGAACCACGTTGGGTTATCTCACCAGCTTCTCGAATCATCATAAAGCTGTATAAAGTAGGGATTACGATGACCCCAGGTGTATAGATGAAGAGCTCAAGTTTCAGGGAGGTGAAATAACTTGCCTGAAGGTACTACAAGCACAAGCCCAGTGCCAGGACTCGCCTGGTCCCATGTCCCTGAGGCTCCCTTTTCTACGCTGTGTTGTCTCGGTCTGCAGGTAGGACAGACTGGGAGCCGCCACAGCAGGCTAGGAGTGCAGGATGGTCAAGGAGGCTGGGCCATCTTCCCTTGTGCCTCTGTCCACCTCCCCCTTCCTTCCCAGAGGGATTAAGTCATCACTCTGTTTCACACTGGGCCTGACAAGGGGGGGGTGTCTCTAATTACTCATAATTAGCCAGCCTGATTAGTCCTGTCACATGGGGATTGTCTCTTTTAGTTCTCTCTTTTGTGTTCTGTGGACACTTCTCTGCAAAGGAGGGAGGGGAGCCGTCCACATGACCAGGAAGGAGAGGACACAGGAGACTGGCCGGGTGGGCAAAGGGCTCTTTTATGATCACTGAGGGGAGCATCTCTGCGAGCCGCGCTCCCACCCGCTCGCTCCCCAGAGGAAGCCTCAGAGCGGAGAGAGAGAACACAGGGGCTCCCTGGCATCTGGCGCATCCGTCCCGGGAGGCAATGTCCTTCCCCAAATAGGCATAGGTAGCACCCCCTCACCTTCTGTAAGTCTGCTCCAATGCCCCTGCCCGCCCTGCGTGACAGTCCCCTCACGCCATCACTCCCCTCCCCCTTGCCCCGCATTACAGCACAGTGGTCAAGCATAGATTTTGGAGCCAGACTGTCGGGTTCAAATCCTGGCTCTGTCCCAGGACAAGTTATTTAACCTTCTGTGCCTCAGTCCCCTCATCTATAAAGAGGGACTACACAACAGCATCTCATTTTTCATATCATACAATTTAAATCAGTTAATACGTGTAAAGCCTTAGAACAGCCTTAGAACAATATGAGTAAATACAAACAATAGGAGTCAGGACAGACTTATTCCTTTGTTCACTCTTTTTATTTACAGCATCCATCACTATCTGACATGCGGCATATAATTTGTCTATTTTTTCATATTTGTCTCCCCTAAGACAATGGAAGCTGCTTGAGGGCAGGGTCTTTCTTTGCTCATTGCTCTATTTCCAGCACCCAGAGGGGTTGGACAGTGTTTGTTGAATCAGTCAGTATATCCTACCATCCCTCTTCCCAGAAGGCAGTTTCACTTCTCTCTGAACCTTTCAGAAGTTCTAATTTAAAGGAAATAAACATGCCGCTTCCGTGCCCTCATCGTCTTCTAACTTCCGTCATCCCTGTTTGTGACCACAGACTTCATTTCTGTAACCACAGACCCCTTCGTTACACAATAACCAAATTCTAGAATACAATTAAATGGTCTGAGACCCGTGTTATAATATCCAGGAATTCTAAAATTCATGGATTCCTAGAATAGACTCCAGAAGTTGGAGAATTCCAGAAGGGAACTCTGGAATCTCCTAATGTCATCTGAGAATTACTGATAGGACCTAGGAATCTTGGAAACGGGGCCCGAATTTCAGAAGACACTCTTGAAAGCGGGTCATTGGGAGAATCTCGTGAGACCAGCTGGCTCCACTTCACTGGCTTCTTTGCAGCAATAACAACACGCGCGGAGGGGCAGGGCCAGGGGCCAGGACAGCGGTGGGAAAGGGCTCCCAGTGAGGGTTGCTAGGCACCGGGTCTGGCCTAGACAATGAGGCTGGCTGGGTAGGTAGAGCAGAGGCCTGCATGCTAATGAGAACACAGGGGGAGGTAGGAAGGGAGGGGTTCGGGTGACAGGCAGGGGGGGCGGGCATGGCCAGCCCTAATCCCATTATAGCTAGCCACCCAGCTGCCAGAGCTGGCTGGTCACCAAGCCTGGCAGTGGCCTCTCCTCCAGTTGCAGGCTCAAGCTGCAGAGGGCTTTGAATTCAGAAGGTCATCCATCTTATTCTGAAGTCCATACCCCAGAGCAGGAGTGTGGCTGTGTCTTGAGCCCCCAGAGAGTAAAGGCTAAAAGGAGGATGGTAGCAAGGGGGCTGGAGGGTGTAGGAATCCCTCAAGAAAATGGGCTGACCCAGGGTAAAACGGTGGTACTTTGCAAGAAATTTTGGATATAAAATGGAAGTTCAATTAATGGACACCTGACACTACTTCAACCCCAGCCAGGGCTTTGACCCAGGCTGGACACTGAACTCTGACCTTGTTTCAAATTCGGCTCTAATCCCAGTCTCAGAGGAAGCACTGCCCTGGCCACAGGCTGACTTCTAACCTATCGCCCGAACCCAAAACCAAGCCCTGATCCCCCCTACAGATTGCTCCAAACGATGCTTCATGACCCACCCGTCGCTGAAAGTAGGGCTCACCCCAAAGAACCCACAAGGCCTGTAGGATTCCTTAAAATGGTAAACTAGAGCCCCCTGAGACACGCTGGCTTTAGGAACCGCACAGCTCCAAAGACCTGGGCTGAACTCCCTCTCCAAGTCCAGAGCAAGCTGCCTCTGCGTCGCGTTGGTGAGGGGTCTTCTGTCCAGAAGTGGCTCTGCTCCACCCTGAGCTCTTTCCAAGATAGAAAGAGAATCTGGAAGGAGGTCAGGGGTGAACTTGGCCCAGAGTCCAGAAACTGCGGGAGGTGGAGAAGCTGACTGTGGTGAGAGTTCAGAGGCTGTGGAGGTGGTTCTGGTGGCCCTGAAGGTGGGGACAGCTGTGGGCGGGTCCTTGGTGATGCTGACAAACGGAGATGATGATGCTGATGAACACCGGGGAGCCTGGCAGCGCCACACACCCCATGCGGTCTCCCAACGTTTCTCCTCTTCCCTCAGCTTCACTCCTTTCCCCCTTCCTGTTGCTGCCCCCCACTGTCTTGGCTTTGCCTTGGCTGGGTTTGGTGTCTTGGAAGAGGTCATTGTTTTTCCTTACTTTGAGGAGGAACGCTGTAATGATCCCAATAACCAATAAATCTGAGTCTTTGTGTGCTCCCTGATTCTCTTTTTAGTATCTCCAAGGTAGAGGGACAGCAGCCTTCTTCCCGCCAACATGGCTGCACAGCAGAACAGGAGGCTACCCCTTAGGCCCTTAACACGTCTGCTACACACACCGCTCACTCCTAGGAAGGCCAAGGGAGTCCTGTCTAGAAAGGACAGACGGACCCACAGACCTTTCAGAGCTACAATCACTAGACAGAGAAGGGGGAAACCGCAGTTCATATTCTGGGTGCCCTGCCGGCTACATTACAAAGGGGCAGTGTGGCCAGCCTTGCCCATAGGACCACAGGATGTGAGGGTCACAGAGAAAGACCCTCTCCTCCCTCACCAATCTTCCCGGTTCAGTGCCTCTCCCAAATTTCTCCACGGTGATTCATTTTCTTTTGGTGAGAAGTGGGAATATACAGTACAGAGAGCTCCTGTCCGATGGGGAGAGACCTGCATTCCATCTGGGTCCCAGCACTGCTTCTAACCCATATTTCTGCCACATAGCCCCACACTTATTTCTCAAGGAGGGCATTTGGGTTAGGATAGTTCCTGTTTATCGCCAGGCTCACCTTTGTGATACAAACCACTCGGCATCCTTAGTCCAGTTCTAAATGCCAGAGACAATGCCCAATCTTTGTGGCATTAGAAACACTCCTAAGCATTTGCAGCACTGCCCAGTCTCTACCCTCTTGAGAACTACTTGAAGAGATTGTCCATGTAGGACTTGCAAAGGGATGGCCTCTAAACTGTTCACTCAACATCATCCCCCAACCAACTTCAGGTTATAAGAGAGAAACTAGTCAGGATACATTTGGGGGTGCTCCCAAGGGGAGGCAGGTAGGAACAGGTGCTTTCCATCACCTCCATCAGGTGAGAGGAGCTTGAAGGGACTTCCTTGGAGAGCTTGGCAAGTCTCCCTGAAGCTACGCGACACAGAGACTGACAGCTGACTGCACAGAGACACAGCCCAGCATGAGGTGTAGGAAGAACTATACCAAGAGATCAGGTTGATTCGTGGAAGACGCACAGCCAGGGAAGGGTTTAAAGCGTGGGATGTTAAACAGAATCATTTGGACAGCAGGACAGAGCACATGTTGGAGGCAAGGAAATCAGTCAGAAACCTACAGTGCTGAGGACAGATGAGGAAGAACTGAGCTGAACTAAGGCAGTGGAAATAGAGGTTTTTGAAAACTCCAAGAGCAGGACCCATAAGAGGAGTTTTGTCATTATTACTCAATTTAAAAATATGTAAAACACCCCCCCCCCGTGGGACTATATTGAGAGCCATTATCAGTCATTAACACTTTAGCATGAATTAGCTGATGCATCCATAGAACAGTTGAAATTTAGCAAAAGCAGAGTTCTAAAGAACCTGGTGGGGAAAGGGAAAAGGAAAATACACCCCCAGGAAAATGAAAGACCTAGGCGGGAACTAACCTGAACACTTGCCAGCGGAAATGATGCAGACAGAAGAGAAGTAAATGGATGTCAAACAGACTGTTCTAGACCGGAAATCTGGCGACCTGAGTTTAAGCCTCTGTCCCATTCACAACTCACCAACCCCAGGATCCTACCAAGTCACTCTCAGGGTCACTTGTGACTGATGGATAATCCTATTTATCTCACAGGGTCAAGTTCTGTAAAGGACCTTTTAAACTGCCAAGCTCTTTCAGGTTGCTGAAAGTGAATCTTGGAAGTGGTTACCCATCAGCTTTGGCTGAAATGTAGCCAGCTCATCAGCTTCCTGTCTTCTTAAAATTAGTTTTCTCTCTTCCAGCAGAAGCTTGATTAGTCATAATGGGTAGAAAAAGGGAAGGGCAAGAGAAAGGCGTGGAGAATCAGAGCAGCTAAGAAGTGTTATATTCACCAGAAACCCCTTTATGGACCTCCCGTTCCCCATCTATCCAATGGAGTAATAGTAGCTAGCCTCAATGTTACTAGGAGAGAAGGCCATACCTTGGAGGTTTCTTCAGCAAAGGGGCTATCGTCTTTCTTCTTTCTGTCACTCAGTAGCCGTGATTTTGTTTTTCGGTTTTTGTTGTCTCAGTTTCCCCAGCTGTAAAATGTGAAGGACAATGGCATATAGGTTTGTCATGAAGATTAAATGTGTTTAAAAATACAGTGCTGAGGATGATGCTGGTATGAGTGAGTTCTCCATAAACAGCAGCTGCACTGCTCTGCAGCTACCACCACCATCATCACTGCTCCCCACGGGGCCTGGTATTCAGCAGACAGTCCGTACGTGTTTGCTGAATGAGACTGCTCGTGGGCGTGGAGTATGGCTAGAAGTGTGCACTGTCACGCAGGCCGGCGAGCACAGATTGCAGCCTGCCTGTGCTCACGGCGCTTGCTACTCAGAACCTCAGCTTTCTCGATGGTCTAATGGGCTCTTCAGGAGCCCTTCCAAGAATAAAACTCAGTAAGGAGAACTGGAGTAGGGAGTTCTTCTGGTACTTCCTTCCCAATCCCTCCCCTCTAAAGTTGGACACATTGCCGGTTGTCCCTCTCCACCAGTGGCTGTCATTCTGGTGGCCTTGACCCATGATAATCTTGGTTCAGATCAAGAATCCAATGTCAGTTGCTTCGAGTAGGACATCTCCCCCAGAGCTCCAGATCCATCTGCCCAGCCCAGCATTTCCAACACGGAACGCGGGATCCTGCTTTCATCTGTAGCCCTCTCCCAGTGCCCCGTCTCCACAAATGGTACCACATTCATCAGCATGGTGCACCAGAAACCTGGGAATCACTCTTCACACGTCTCCATCCCTCACGATTCATCTGGGCAACCGAGATTTCATGAGGAACTCCTGTGGGCCAGCACCGGGGCTGCCATGGTCTCTGCCCTCCTGGAGATTGCAGTCAGATGAGGCAGGCAGATGTTAAGCAGTGATCCCACAAATAACATAATCCAACTTGTGACAGTGAAATAAGAGGACGGAGTGCCATAAGTCTATGCAGCAAGGGACCTGATCTCATCCAATGGGTCAGGAGAGTTTCCCAGAGAGACAGTCTGTTTGGCTTAGATCTGCAGGACAAGTGAGTGGGGGCTGGGAGTCGTATGGCTGAGCAAGGGGGTGGGGAATACTGCAGCAGACAAAGCGACAAGAGTCGAGACCATGGATAGAGATGGAACCACCCAGACTGAGACCAGTGCAGCTGGAGAACACACAGAAAGGGACAGAGACTGAGATTTGAGGCCAGAGGGCCAAGTCGGCTTGTGAGGGACTTAGGGGCCCATCAAGCCCTGGGGCTGTAACCTAAGAGCAGTGGAAAGCTGCTGAAGAGATGACCAGGTCTCATTTGCATGTATATCATCTAGGATCCAAAGGAAAAAAAACAACCAGGCTGAGGATGTGAGGAGACCAAGTAGGAGGCTGTTGCAGGAGAGGAGGTAGAAGATTAGGTCTGGACTACGGGACCGTGGAAGAGGTAGAGAGAAGTGGGCGAGCTGGAGCCCATGTGAGGAGAGGAACTCAATAGGACTACACTTCCCAGCTTCCCTTGCAGCCAGGTGCGAGCCTGTGACCAAATTCAGGTCAAGGGGACATGAGCAGACGTGATATAAACAACATCTAGCACATGCCACAACAGGGAGGGGCACGACATCTTTGCCCCTTCCCTGGAAGGGAAGTGCCTGCAACGTGGAAGTGAAGGTGGGAACTAGAGCAACCATCTTAGGGAAAGAGAAGGAAACTGCTTGTGAAGGAGAGCAAAGGCACACAATTGAGAAGGAGGCTGCCCCCTGCCCCTCCTCCCATGTGGAGCCACCATATCAGCCCTGAATTGTCCACCTAAACTTTCACGTGAGAAAGTGGCAAACTTCTATTTTTGTCTCACTGTTACTTTGGATCTGTCTGTTTTAGCCGCTAAATCAAATCTTGATAGAGTGAAGGATTAGACATGAAGAATATGGACCAGAGAGGCAGGGAAGCCCTCATCCAGTCTGGATGGCGGTGGTCAAGCTCCCTCAGACAGGGAGCCCTGGGGGAGAAGCAGCCCTCAAGGTGGAGTGAGGCGGGGGTTGCACAGATGGTGAACTTGACTTGGGCAAGTTGAGTTTGAGGCACCCTAAGGGGAAACAAGAAGTGGTGTCCAGGGAGCAGGTGGGGAGCTTAGAAGAGAGATCAGATGGAAGAAAGTGTGATCAGAGGACAAATCAGTTCCCAAGCCTGACTGCACAAGAGCATCTTAAAAATTCTGATACCTGAGCCCATCTCCAGAGATTCTGATCCATGACGGCTGGTACGGGGCCTGGCATCAGCATTTTTCATAGCTCTCCCAGTGATTCTAACATGCATCCAGGGATGAGCGCCATTGGTATGGATGGTAGTAATTGAAACCACAGGAGTGGACAATGGCCAAGGGAAGGAGTATAGAGTGAGAAAAGAATTGATCTTCGGGTCCCAGCAATTGCAGTCCCTCTCACACCTACTGGCCCCCGCTGGGAAATGAGAAAGAACCAACAACAAGTAGCAACCGCCCAGCCAATCCCAGCACGGTCCTCTTAAGGAATGTGGAGAGCCAAACTGGAAGCACAGTAGTCCTCGCAGACGCAACAAGGCTTTGGAATGACAAAACTGGTTCCCCTCCCTCCCTCCTGGGACTGCCTGCCTGACACTCAGCAAGCTGCTCTGGCCTTCACAGCTGACCTGGCCAGAGGCTGTGGGAGTGGGGCTCCACCTGCCCTCCTGGGAAGGACCCCTGCCCAGGACAACTCCAGGAGGCTGTCACTGCAGCCAGTTGCCCTCTGCAAGTGCCAGGCCAGGCTGCACTGTGAGGGCACACACTTGTGAGCCCTCGGGGATCTACCACTTCCTTTCTTTCCAGCCATTTTGTTTTTCTAGGCTTCAGCTTGCTCCTCTGTAAAGGAAGATAGCTTTCTTCAACCCTGCCAAGACAGTATGTGTTTGGAGAGCATCAAAGCATTCATTAATGAAATGATAAGAATGTGGGCAGTGCTTTTTCTCTGCCCCCCCCCCCCCCCGCTGTTCTCCAGGTCAGGTGGGAGGGAGGCAGAGATGAGGGGGCCTTAGAAATCCCTGCTGCTCTTGGGGTACCATTAGAGCGACATGCCTGACATGAGTGGAGCCCAAATGGAAAAAGCCCATGGCCTTTGGGTCAGGAGGCGCCCACAGCATATGAGGGCAGAGGGCAGTGGGAATGGAGGGTACAGGAAGGTCTACCAGAAGGTGGCTCCAGCCCCAGCATTTCCTTGACCACACACATTGTCATCCCTCAGCTGTATACCCCTCAACTGGATCCCCTCAGCACACGGCCAATGTCTGTTCCGGGAGGCCAAGGTGGGAGGGGGCAAAGGGTCAGCCAGACCAGGTCGCATGTTGGCACTGCCACACTCTATGTGATGACACCCAGCAAGTTACAAAGTGCTATCCTTTCTGAGTCTGTTTCTTCATCTACAAATTCCTTAGCATAAAGCCTAGAACACAGCTGTCGACAACAATAAATATTAGCTACCTTTGCTCTTACAGGATTCTACCCCATTCAGACGGTTGTGAGCTAACATGGAAGAGGCTGAGAGTAGGTGATCTGTGCACATTGGTTCCCTTTCTCCCATTAAGTTTAGTCACGTAAACCTTCCATGCAGTACAGATATCAAGTCTGAGGACTGTCAGTTCTTTGTCACAGTGAGGTCTCTGGCAGACTTGCAGGCTGGCGAGGCCGAGGGCTTTGTGAAGCAGCTCCTGGTCCCAGTGACCTTCTACAAGGTGACAAGTCGGTTACTCCACCTGGGATCCAGGAGCAGATGTGAAAGGTCCCACACAGGACCGGGAAGAATGGTCTGACGCAAGGGACAGCCCACAGCCTGTGGGTGGAGGAAGAGCCCGTTGGGCAAGAGGTCAGTGGGGATGGGGGTGAGGAGGGAGGGGCAAAGGAAGGGCTACCAGAAAATGTTTCTCAGATGGATGGGTAGATGAACGGATGGCCTCCTGGAGCGCAAGTGTCCCCTGGCTGGGAGTAGAAACCTGGCCAACTTAGATAATTGGATGCGGAGCTCCTACCCTGATGCCGAGTTCTCCAGCCCCCATCTTTGACTGTTGCCACTCCCCCTGGGTCCAGCATGGCTCATTCTGTCCCATGAGAGTTGCTCTTCCAATGCCTGGCCTGTAACTATTTCCCAGAACTCTGAGTTGGAGGGTTTTTCCGGGGTCAGCGGCCACCTCAGCCCATAATACCCCAATGAGGCATGCTGGCAGGGCCCTCCAAGCAGCCTACCCCAAAGCCTTGCTCTTCCTGCCCCCTCCTTTTAGTCCTCCTCTTTCTGACTCTCTCCCCACCAGATGATAAGGTGGGGTCCCCAATTGAGGCCATGTCGCCTTATACGCTGCCACCCCTTTCTAGGGCGTTTCTGCCTTCCTCTCCCCGGCACCTGGCTGCCTTCTCAGTGGCCCAGTATGCATGGCCCAGCCATAATTTGAAATGCCTTTAGCTGATGGCGTCTCGGGGCTCTCAGAGAAGATGCCCGCCTAAGCCCAGAGTCCCTGAGGCCCCCCTGGGAGCATGGGGGCTTCCAAACATCTGGGTCAGCAATCATGTCTGCTGGGCTCCAGGCTGAGCCTGGTTTGGGAGCTGACCACCTTCAGAGGGTGAAGGGAGGCAGCTGCCTGGGTGATTGGGAGCCCTGGACTGTCTCAGTTCAGGCTCCTGAAAGTTCTGACACATGGAGCTCTAGTAACGTTTGTTGCATAAGTTATACCCATCAATCCAACGCCCCCTAATTTTGCAGACTTAGCAGTGAGGTTACTGAGAGAAGCACTAACTTGCTGACCCTAGAAGGTGTGGCAGTGGTTTCCTCTTCTCCTTGCAGGAGGCTGCTCCCTTCACACGTTACTCAGTCACAAAGCTCTGCCAGCCTTCCAGCTTCTCCTGCAGCAGGGGACGCTCTTCCTTAGCTGGACGGCCCACAGACCCACTCTGGCTGTTAGCTCCTGACAATGGCCTGCAGGCTCCCTCCTGCCAAGGACATCTGGTGTGGTTTCACGGTGGCAGCCTCACAGGCCTGAAGGCATGGAATGTGGACAGCGGCATCTCAGACAGAGGCCCTCCTGGCTCACATCACCCCCACGGGCCAGCCCCCGAGGCTGTGCGTGAAGACCAGCAGATCCAGCCACTCAGCAGAAGCTGAAGCAATCTGTTTGCAGAAATCTGTGGGGGGAAAAAAATGGATTTTTTCGTACTGCGCTCAGAGTCTTTAATTTCCTGTGTTTGCCCCCAAAGGGCTTTTTCATCGACAAAGCGCTTGGTTCTGTGGGCAGTGTGGTTGAAGAGAAGCTGCTGATGGAGATTAGCGATTGGCTGGTATGCTGAAATGAAGGCTCTGAGAAAAGGTGGGCGAGCCAAACCAGGCGTCAGTTAGGGGCAGAGGGCAGTGGGGTGGGAGCAACGAAAAACAGCCAAGAGAGGGCTGACTGAGAACAGAAGCCAGGTCGGGCTGTGGTCAGGGGCCAGGTGGCAGCGAGCAAGTTGCTAAACCAGAAACAAGTGCTCTTGACAATAGACACCTGGAGACAGAGACCTTTCAAATCAGCTGAGAGAGACAGGGAGTTAGGGCTGGGGGCCAGCTGGAAGCTTCTAAAGCCAGAGACAGGACCGCAGAAGCTTAGATCAGAGTCTACCCATCCCTCCCTATGTGTCCTGAACTCCAGACTCTGTCAGTGCCCTGAGCTGAACTTGTGGCTGCTGCAAGGAGGAGAAATCTCTCCCCTGGGTGAAGGAAGAAGGAGTAGCTTGGGGAAGACAGGGCTGGTGGGTTTATGAGAGGCTTGGGGTGGGGGGAAGAAGCATTCCCTGTCTTCGACCATAGAAGGATGGGTATGAGGGGCTCTGCTCCGCTTAGCTACAGAGAACTGCAGACTCACTTTGACGCAGTTAGGATCACAGCCAGATATAAGAAGGACTTGCTACCTCATGAAATGAGCTGCCTGGGTCACCCTTCCCGGAACCCCCGGCCTTCCTCTCACCTTAACTGGGGCCACTTGACATGGCCACTCCCTGCCCTTTTCAGGAAAAAGTGGTGCCTCGTTCTGGGGACTCAGCAGGAATCTGGCCAGCCTGCAGGGCTCTGGCCCAGGGGGACCCCAGATGTCCTACCTCGGGCCAGTGAGTTCTGCAAGTGGCTGGAGTCTCACCGGCTCGATGGTGAGCCTGGAAACTGGCCAAACCCTCCTTTTAGGTTTCTTCTTCTCCTGCCTCATTTTCTCCTGGTGTCCCTGGCTTCTCGCTCTCAGCCTCCCGTTTGGGCCCCTTCTCCGGGACTTACCCACGCAGTCTCGGTGTGCTCCAGGGCCCCACCCCGAGCAGCCCTGTCTCCAAGTCTGCAGTCTGTCCAGGTGACCCCATGGCTTTAAACTCCATCTCTCTGCTGCTGAGCCCCTGATGTCTCTCTCCACCCTAAAAACCTGCCTAGTAGCCCCGCTGCCTCCTGGACGTCTCCAGCTGGGTGTCTGCAGTTATCTCAAGCTGAGCGGGACCCACGCAGACCACGAAGCCTCTTCCCAACCTGCTTCCTCCTCCGGCTTCCCCATCTCAGTGAACAGAATCACCTGTTGTTCAAAGCAAACCCTAGGAAGCATTCTGATCTCTTCCCCACCTTCCTACTTCCCCGTGCCCACTCCATCCGTGAGTCCTGTGGATCCTGAATCACCCCACTTCTGTCCGACTCCGTCTTCACCACCATCACCCAGCCATCATCCTCATGGAATGTGGCTGAGCACCCAGATTCTGGAGCCAGCTCTACACTTACTCCCTGGGGGCTTTGGGCGAGTTACTTAACCTCTCTGGGCCACAGCTTCCTCGCATGTAAAGTGAGGATACTTAGAACCTCTCCTTTATGAAGTAGTTGTGAAAATTAAATCAAATGATTTATTTTTTTAAAAGAATAGTGCCTGGCACATAGGAATCAGTTTAATCAATGATATCACTGTCCAACTCAGCACCATCCAATAGAAATGTAATGTGAGCTACAAACGGAAGCCATATATGTCATTCAAAATTTTCTAGTAGCCACATTTAAAACAATGAAAAAGAACCAAGTGGAATTAATGATAAGGATACCTTTTATTTAACCCAATATACCTAAAATACAATTTTAACAGGTAATTAATGTAAAATATGAATATTTCACATGATTTTTGTTGTACCAAATCTGGAGCCCGGTGTGTGTTTTAAATTCACAGCACGTCTCAGCTGAGTCTAGTTACATCTCAGCACCCAAAGGCCCCAGGTGGCCCTGGGCTGTGGCCTCGGCCACTGCAGACCTAAATGGACTTGATGTTTCCATTTTTCTACAGCAGTTTCTCAGCCTCTGTATTACTGACATTTTGGTCACGTGGTAGAGACAGAGTCCACATAGATAGAAAGAGCTAGATGGGAGTGCAGTGGCCCTGGGTCCCTAAAAAAGAGAACAGAAGCCCTGGGGCACACCATTCTCAGAGCAGGGTTTTGTAAGCTCAGCAGCACTGTTAAGATGGTGGTGCGGATAAGCCTTTGCTGTCCTGTGCACTGCAGGCTGTTTGGCAGCAGCCCTGGGCTCCACCCACTAGATGCCAGTAGCACCCCCACCCTTACCTGGAGTCGGACGTTGCCAAATATCCTGGGGGGGAGTCACTCCAGGTGGAGAATCATTGTCCATGACTCTGCTGTGTGTGCATTTTTCTAACGACCTCTCACTGCACTGAGGATAAAGTGCGGACTCCTCATGATGCGTGGCAGAGGCCTGAGACCGGGCCCCTGCCTGCTGAGCCCCCCTTCTCTCTCCCTGGCACCCACCACGCTCCAGTCCTCCCAGCCTCCTTGTACTTCCCGAATAGGCCACGTTCGTTCCCTCTGGGGGGGTTTCAATAGGCTGTTCCCTCTACTTGCCATGCTGACCCCCCTTGACCTTCACTCTGCTGATCCCTTCTTATCATTCAGGTCTCAGCTTAAGGCTCCATGGGAACTGCCGGCCCCCAGCCTCTCTCTACCTGCCCCCAATCTGTCACCACCCTGTGTTCCCCACCCATCCCCGTAATGTGTGCATCTCTGCGCGCCACCTGATGTCCTCCTAGGTTCCTGCTGTCTGCCTCTTCCCTCTGAAACATGTGCCCCAGCACCACAGGGACCCTGTCTGTCCTGAGGAGCACTGTTCTCCCAGCCCCGGGAAGAGGGCCAGCATGAAGGAGGTGCTCTCCGTTAGTACTTGCTCAGGGCTCCAGGCCTCAGCTCAGAGGCACCAAAGCCTCCGCACGCAGCCCTGCCAGGAATCTCCCTCGACTCAGAGTCACTGCCTCTCCCGTGTTTGCTTGGCAGCTGCTACGGATGGCAATTCAGGTTCTGCCCTGTGCAATGGCAGTTTGCAGAGGGGCCGAGGGGTGAAAACCCACCCACTGCAGGGTCATGTTTGCCAAGAAAGGGCGTCTTCTTCTAATTCACACGAAAGGGCCATTGGAGCTGATAGCATCCTTACCCATCTGGCTGCCTGATGCAGCTGGGTGCCCTGTCCCAGGGGAACTCTCCATTGCAGCAGTGGTCCTTTCTGGTGCCTCAGGCCTGGCTGGCCCCGTGGGACCCACCCTGGATGGGAAATGCCTGGATCTTTGCTCTGGACTTGGGAATCTGCTGGAGGTGAGACAGCACCCCCTCCCCCTGTCCTTGTCTGTGGGTGCTGAGATTTCCCCCATCCCCCATCGCCCCCTCCCCTAGTTAGTCACTCGCAGAAGCCCCTGCCCCCAGGACTCCCCTCTCTGCACATCTCCCATCAGCCCCACCTCCCAGGGCCAGCTCCAGCTGCAGTATCTCTCAGGACAGGGATGGGATGGTGACCCTAACGCAGGAGTGACTGTAACCTAAGAAAGAACCAGCCGCCAGGGCTGGCAAATCCTAGAAATGGGAGAAGGAGAAGCTAACAGAGCAAAGCCCATGGGGAGGAGAGCCTTAGTGGCCTGGAGTGCCAAGCAGAGAGTAGTTTCTGGATCTTTGAGCAAATGGTTCTGGAGACCCTGTCTAATGACGCCCTTGAGAGAGACAGCTGCAGCGCCCTGTTGGGGCATTTGGGGCAGCTTTCTGAAGACAGTTCAGGGCCCCTTCCACAGGTCTCTGACATCCTGGCTCTTGTCTCAGGCCATTAGTCTGGAAGCCTAGAGATCGGCCCCCACCCCTTTGATATACGGGGAAACTGAGGCCTAAGGCTGTGAGGTTCCAAATAGAGGGTTCTGGAAAGCAGGGGTCAACAAGAGGGCAGTGTTAGGAGGATGAGGCAGGGGGAAGGCAGCCAGGAGCTCTGAGCCACTTTCCCAGGCCCCCTGGCCCCAGTGTTCCCCCCTCCCGACCCCACTCAGGCTTTGTCTGATTTGCTCCCTGCGACAGCTGGGGAGGCTGAGCCTCGTCCTGGCTCCTGCCATCAGCCATCTCTGTGTGACACTAAAGATGTGTGTGGAGCCAGGCCTGGGCAGCGAGCTTGGCAGGCAGCTCGGCGTTGCCTGGGAGACACAGAGGAGGAAAGCTGCTCCACACGGCTACCCAGGGACAGATGGCTGGTGGTCCCAGAGTGTCTCTCTCCAGGGCCACAGCCTCACATACACTTTGCTGGGGTCTCCCAGACACCCATGAGGCAGACAGAGAAACTGAGGCACGGAGGGGTGGCATGCCTCACTCAGACACACTGAGGGTCTGTGGGGAGAAACTGAGGACACAGCCAGAGCCCTGCCCCCCAACCCTGGATTCTTCGCGCGCCTCCTGGAGCTGCAACCCAGGAGCACACAGCCAGGGGGCGTGTTGGTGTCCCGGCCAGGACTCCCACCCTGACCCTCTGGAAAGACCTCAGGCTCTGGTACAGGCCCCTACTAAACCTTGCTCTCTGGAGCAGCCGGGATATATGGCCGCAGAATGAGGAGAACTCCCAGCTCTGGGCATGAATAAGCAAACACTGAGAGACAAAGCTGGGCCCTCTGCTAGGCCCCGACTGGGGAGCCCGACGAGGGGTGCTGACATGGGGGCCGCAGGCCTCAGGGCTGGGGAACTCCACCACCCTCTTCCTTCCACACAGGAGGAAATCAAAGTGTGTGCTGGGTAGAGGGAGAGTGCAAGCCACTCAGAAAGCCTGTCTGGCCTGGTTCCCCTCCTTGAAGCCGGATAAGAAGGGGTGGGGCCTCCCTCAGACCTCCAGAGACCCAGGGTGCCAGGGCAGGGGTAGGAGGGAGACACCCATTATCCCCCAGGTGGATATGGCTGTTTTGCTGAAGGTGATTCTAGAATAGACACTCCTCAGCCCTGCTATGTTTAGTATACAAGCCTCCAGCCAAGTGCTTAGAAATGCTGAGCAGGGCGAGGCCCTGGGCACTGATCCTCTAGCAGGAGAGGGGCTCCCTTTGGCCTATCCACGGAGACGCCAAGGCTGGTGGCTGCTTCCCTCTACCCACCTGCCTGTTCGTGAGTTGGTGAAGCGTGAACACCCAGCTTGGGCTGGAGACTGAGGCTGGGCCCGTCAGGATGATGGGGGTGCTGCGGGTGGGGCCATCAGCAGGGGATGAGGAAACCCTGGGAGTCATCCCGAAGAAGGGAAGGGAGAGGGGACGGCCCCCTCCTGTGAGACATCTGGAAATAGCCAGAGCAGCTCCAAGCACAGATCTTGATGGGTCTCTTCTCACGGAGCAGGAGATGGCTGTGTGCTTTTCAGCGCTGAGATTCAGGCATGAATTAAACGGGGAGACAGCCTGGCAGGCTCTCGGGTTCACTGGGTTCACATAACTGCAAAAAATTGCCCCACAGCCTTCTCTTCCATGTGGCAAAAGGAAATCCCCACCTGCTGGAGGTTGTCGCCCAGTCAGCTTCTGCTCCATAGCGCTGCCTGCAGCCCCAGGGCCTCCCACCCCCAGCCCCCGCCTGCTGCCTGAGCTGTCAGCCCGACTCCCAAACAAGCTGATTATCCCCATCTGGGGAAAACAAAACATGTCAGCAGCCGTGCCTGCGAAGAGGCCTGTCTTCTTAGTGAGAAGTAATCTGAGGAAAACACCCAGCTCTCATCTGAAATAGGAACTGAATGAACACCCGGGGCTTTCTTAGCGTGGCTTTCTCCTGACACGTGGAGGCAGGCCTCCACCAACATCACCTCCTCCTCCTCCGAGAAGCCTTCCAGGCCTAGACTGACCCTGCCCAGGTGACCTCACCACAGGCTTCACTGAACCCTCCCAGGGCCTGTAGGGAATTTCCAGCCAATTTTCTCCTATTCAGCCCCAGAGATTTGGTCTGTGTGTATTTCAAAATTGGACTGTTGGTTGTACTGTTTGTTGCTTTATAGGAATTTTGTAAATGGCTGTGGAAATGGGCCGGAAGCCTTGCTGACTCCTCCTGGAAGAATTCTGTTCCTGGTTGAATGGGGTGGCCTAGGCAAGGGACGCAGCAGAGTTCCAGATCTAGCTTGCCTCGGTTTGGGAAGAAAAATTCATGACTTAGACCTTCCCTCACGATTTCCTGTCCCTGTATTTGCCCCGATTCCCTCCACCAGCATGCCCTTCGACCTACCTGGCATGCCTAAATGTCTTCTAGGGTAGCTGTCTTCAAAGCCCAGCCCAATCAAACCCCGATCCTCCCCAGCTTAAAGGGCTCTGAGCCCCCAGGTCAGCCTGTGTACCTCTGTATCTGGGGGGACATTTTCAGCCCCCCCCCCACTGCCTCTAGTCTGGGAGCTCCTGTGGGCAGGGACCATGTCACCACGTCTGTCTGCCCAGGAGTGTCCAGGAAATGTGCTAAAGCGAATGCCAGTGAAAACTTCCTCTGCCCTGCCTGACTTCTCTACCTGCTTCCGCCTCTTAGCTGCTGGTGCCACAGCTCCCATGTCCTCCCCAAACTCTCAGGAGGATCCTCGTGTGGCATGACTCAGAACCTCCGGCCCCTGCCTCTTTGGGGAATTGACCTTCTCTCAACGCCGCCTCCAACGAGCCAGGTAGAGTGATAGCGTTCTACACATTGATCTGATCTAACACTCACAGCACCACGTTGTGTTCGGGGTCATGCCCCCACTTTATAGATGTAAAAACTGAGGCTCAGAGCAGATACAGGCCTCAGTGGCAGAGCAAGGTGCTGAGCCGCATGCCTCTTGCTTCCTAGGCCACGGCTCTTTCCTCTCCATTCGACCGAGCTTCCAATGACCAAGCCTTAGGCAAGAAGCGCTGTCCCTCCACAGTGAACCCTATCCTGAGCTCACGGCAACCCGGTCCTATCACCATTGTCGGATCAATGTCAAGGGGCACATAGCATATGCCAAGTGCAATGCTAAGTGTTTTGCGGGACTTGATACGTGATACATCTCACCACAACCCTTTGAGATTTGTGCTTTTATAATCTCCACACTGCAGATGAGGAAACAAAGGCACAGAGAGGTTAGGAAACTTGCCTAAGGTCACAGCTCACAAGTGGCAAAGTCCATATTCTTAGTAGCATTCAGGCCAGAGACATAGGAACTACAGCTAGCCAGAATGATGCCCTGGGGGCATCTGCCATGCTGCCCCCATGCCATGTGGCACCGTACAGAGTGCCAGCTCTCCTCCCCAGCCTGCGTACAGCCCCTGAGGGTGGGCCCAGAGTCTGCCACCCTATATCCCTGACTCCCCATTCTGACTGTGAGCTCATCAAGGGCAGGAACCAGATTTATCCTCGTTTATGTCCTCCCACAGGGAGCAGAGATCAGAGCTGAACAAAAAGGGAGAACAATGATTCTACATTTACGTTTACTCGGCCTGCTTCCTAGTAGATGTGAGGTGGTTTCCATATTGAGATGCATAATTAGGACAATACAATTATTCTTTAAAACAGAGCTGTGGGAATCCAATCAGCAGTCAGGAAGATGGTGTTCTTGCAGCCCCGGCTGGGATGCAGGAATCTGGGTTCCTGTCCCTGGCTTTGCCACAATCTCACCTAAGTCGCTCCTCCTTCTTAAGTCTGGGTACCTACCTATAAAGCAGGTAGGCCAAATATATCCTGCGGATGTTGAAGCTGATGGATGGTTTTTCTAACTGATGGAACCCTCGGGGATAATCAAGGACAGCCCAGTGGCTGCTGTGGGTGGGGCTGGAGCCTAGGGTTCAATCGGTGGGCCCAGCCCATCCCGCCACAGCAATCAGAATGACTACTTTCGTGTATTTTAGTCACTGAGCTTCTGCTAACAGCGTTTGAAAAAGCCACACCGGACAAGACCTTCTCTGAAAGTCTTTACGTGTTTAAAGCCGTCTCTCTCTCTCCTCACTGCAAACCTGCCTACCCACGCCAAGCCTCTGTTGTGGGCAGAGCCAGGCGTTCCCAGGAGGACGTTTGAACCCAGAGGGGGAGGTACTATTGCCCCTCAGGGCAACAGCTAAAGTTCAGGGGCTCACAGCTGGCAGGGTTTGCTAACACAGAAGCTGGGGTCTCCTTTCTCTCTAGACTGGAGCTCGCCCTGTGCCTCTAAAACCCAAGACGTGTGTGTTGGTCAGGGAGCCATGGGCTTCGGGGACCCACCCTCGCCCCTCAGCCCAGCTGCCGGCAAGTGCCAAGACACTGTCTCCCCAAAGAGGTCACAGCAGACACAGGAGGGCAGGCGGGTGGCCCAGATAAGCTCCCATCCACCGGTGGAGACTGGATGTTCCCGCCACAGCAGCTTCAGGGATGACTCAGCTGCTGCCCAGACTGCCAGGTGCTCCCCACGTGGACCTCGGACGCTGTGCTTGCAGCTCCCAGCGCCCAGGTGCTGGCTGCCTCCCTCAGCAGCAGCATGGCGGTGGGCACTGCTCTTTGGTCACTGTGACGGGGTGGGTGGCACAGAGCCATCCACTCTCCCAGCCAGTGCTCCTATGGCCACCTTGCTGGTACACCTTGTCACCTCAAAGTCTGCTCCCAGCCTGAGCCTCCCCCAAGCGTCTAGTCCCCCACTCAGGCCCAGCCAAGGGTTATTCATGCAATAGGTCTGAAGTGCAGTGTAAAATCCAGGTTCAGCCTCTGTGGCACCCCTAGCTCCCTGCAAAGGGAGAATCTGGGTCTTGGGAAGGGGGTGCAGGAGTTGGTGACACACTCAGGCCTGGGGTGGTCTAGTCATCTGGCTCTGAAGGTGGGAGGAAGAGAGGAAAGGGGGTAGGAGGGCCACGAGGACAGATGGCCTGGGAGAGGGTAGAGATGCTTGGTAGTCAGCTTCTCCATCTCAGGACACAAGATGGTGGGCCTTCCTGAGCTTTGGGGACCAGGAGTAGTGTACCCCACATTCCTTCCAGGCCAGTTGACAGACCCCAGCCCACCGAAGGGTGTCCGCACCAGGAGGCCAGACTTGGTTCTGGGATACAGGCTTTTGCAGCAGCTGATGCCAGGCTGTGACTCGGAGTCCCCATGAGCTCTCGCCAGCCTCAGGCCTCACCGCGTTGCCCCTCTGTGACACTGGACACCTCTGACCGTGCCCTCGGCTTCATGACCCCATGCATTGCCGCTCCCTCTCTGCCTCCCCTTAAACGATGGTGCGCTTGGGTCTTGACCATCTTCTCACTCCTAGCAGAAGTGAACTCTTAGGCAGCATTTGGAGGGGTCACAGTCTCTGTGGGAGGGGACAGAGATGTCCCCCCACAGGCTCTGATACTCCCACCACCCCCCCTTACCCACCCAACTGAGTGTCATTGTCTATCTACCGTCTATTTGCCAATGCACCCAAATCCCTCATTCAAGCCCCACCCTATCTATCCAGCCATCTTCTGGACTTCTCCACCTGGACACCTCAGAGAGACTTTGGTCACACAGTCCAAAATCAAGTCCATCACTGCGTTATGGCTCCCCCATCCCCCCAACTGCCAAAACCATAAACCTGGGTAGGACGAGCGTCTTCTGCATAGATCACCCCCATCCAGGTCTAATCTGCTCTAGCCCGTCCCTCATCTGTATTAGGAAGGTATTGAGTCCCTCCTTTCAACCACAGGAAGTGCTCAAGCCAGAGACCACTGGCTTTATCGGTTGCAATATCCTCTCAACTGGTCACCAGGCCTCTATTCTCAGCTACTCTCTAGCCAGGGGTAGAGTGAGTATTGCCAGCTGCTAATCTGACCAAGCCATGCCCTTGCTCTAAAACCCTCACTGGCTCCCTATTCCCCATTGCCTTGTGTCTAATGCCCTCAGCCTAACTCTCTGCCATCAGCTTCCAGGTCTACGTTGTTTTCTTTCCTGACGTACGCTCCACTCCAGCATTCCCTGACCCAACCAGGTGGAGGTTTCCTTCATCTCAGGTCATTTCTAACTCTGTCTCCACTAGGACGAGACAATACCGCCCCCACAGGGCTCTCCTGCCTCAGCCCCTCATCCAGGTCCTGAAGGATCAGCTCTATCCACCTCGTGCAGGAGCCCCCCACCTGCTCTGAGCCCCATCAACCTCCCTTTTCTGAGTTCTCCTGACTCAGCGCACTAAGCCCTACCCTCCCACCTGGCTGTCACCGCAGCCTGGGCTCTCCCCTGGCTGACCTGCAAGGGAGATTAGTGTCCCACCAGCCAGGGGCTTCCTGAAGGCGTAACCCTGGTCTCTCATCCCAGTCTTTCCAGTAGACCAAGCAAGTAAAGACCAGGATGCCGCATGGGGAGTGCAAAGCAGCGCCTCCCTCAGTATCGGGAGGGACCACTCTTACCTGGCCTGAACAACTTCTTACATTTTCCTTGGGGAAAAACTGTGGGCCGCCAGTGGTCCTGGATGGGTTTTACACCATGTCTTCTTGTGGGGAGGGGTTTAGGGGCATGCCTCTTGCAAGGGGGAGGGCCTGGGTCTGCGCTTCCTGACCCCTGGCATGTACCTTTTCCCCACGCATCGACTAGGCCTCAGGATGGCTGCTTTCTGAGGCCCTGGCAGGCCAAACATCCTCGGATTCAGAATCTGCTCTCTTTGTCCCTGCCCACTGCCTTGCTCACTGCTCTCCCTTCTCCTGAACTGAAATCTCCAGGCCATTTTAGTCCAATTTTCTCCTCAAATAGATGGGTGATTATGCCATTAAGGTCTCCTATCTGCTCTTCAAAATCAGCAAGGAACAGTACATGGGACAAATAATGAGGGTTGTTGGGCAGGAACTGAACAGGAGTACTTCCTGTTCCTGTCCCCACTTCTCGACGCCCCAAACACCCTCCCCAAAGCCTGAGCTGAGAGGACCACCAGCTTCCCCAGCTGGGCATGAGACCCCGGGCAAAACACTCATTCTCCCAGACCCGCTCATTTCCCCAATGGGCGTCTAGTATCTTCCCCCAAAGGATTAGACGAAGGTTAGAAATATTTTAAACAGCCAAGGAGGAGCTGTTCTTTGGAAACTGCTGGTGTTTCCATCCATGATCAGCTTGGGTCCCCTCACCCTCCTTGCAGGCTGTCTGCGCCAGGCTCATGCTCCCCTTTCAGTGGACAGAACACATGAGCAGAAGTTCAGTGTTTGCCTGCTGTCCCCGCGTCCATTCAGAAAGCCGCAGGTAAATCGCACGTGTTTATGGAGACCTTATCATATCCCAGACTTGCAGCTCTACTTGGATTATCTCTTTGAAACTTCATAACCCCACCACAAAATGATTCCATTTATATACCCAGCTTACAGTTGGGCAAAGTGAGGTAGACGGTGGTTAAGCAGTGGGCCACAGAGACATTCAGTGAGCAACTGGCAGGGTTTTGAACCCAAGCAATCTAGTTCCTCATGTGAACTGTGCCACACTCCCTCCCCAAGTCCCCTGTACCTAAGGACCGAGGGAGAGAGCCTGCGTGGCTCTGGTCAGTCTCGTCCCAGACATTGGATCAGAGACCCCTGGATGCCCACAGACTAAGGAACTCACTGAGGTTGTCCTCAGCCATTTTCAGAGGAGGTGAGCCACATCAGGTGTACCAGGAAGTTCTTGAAGGAGGTACACAAACAGGTAGATTCTGTTTTGTCAGGCCAAGGGAGAAGGGTGGGCCGAGGAAACCCCTCTGGGATTCTCCAGCCCTGCTTCAGCAGGCTCTCTCTAGCTCTTTCTTTCCTTCAGGTCTCCAGCCCCACCTTGTACCCACCCCTCCCATCCTCTTCCACCTCGTCTGGCCTCTGGCTGTCTCCTCCAAATCTCTGCAGGTCACCTGCCCCTCCCCTCCTCAAAGCAGCTCCATCCCAGACGAAAGCAGGCTGAGAGGAGTGCAGGAGTAGGCTGTTCACTGCCCTGACGTGGCTGCCAAGCCTGCAAGCCAGAGGCACGCTCCTGCCCCTCCCACCCCAGCCCCCACCCCCAACTACCAGACAGAAGATCTTGAGCACCCACCCCCACATTTCCTGCTGAGAGGCAGAATTGAACCCAGCTAGCCAGAACTAGCACCCACACCCAGCTCTGCCTCCAGTACCCTCACCCCCTCTCTCGCCTCCCCTCTTCCCACCCCACTTCCTCCCACATGCATTCAGTCACTGACTCAGCAAACACCAGTGAATGCCTGTTCTGAGCCAGGTACAAGGCCCAGTGCTGGGGTCAAGAGGTGAAAGGGACACGGCCCGGGCTCTGGGCCCCAACAGAAGGGAAGCACTGGGAGAAGAGCAAAGAAGCCAGCCATGGCCCCTTCCCACCTGAGCTAGGCGAGGGGAAGAAAGGGCTGTGAAAGCAGTTTCCAAGTTTTAAGTAACTAGAAGTATGCAGACACAACATGGGACCTGTCTGAGTTTTCATCAAATAAAGCACAAGACTTCCCCAACAAGACATTTTAAAGGAGCTGCGGGGTATAAGACTAAAGCTGTTTTCAACAGACCCAAGGCCTGGTTGCTCAACATACATGTAAAGCCCCGAGCCCGGTGCCTGTTCCAATCAACGTGAGCTAAAAGATCATCATCCCCAGGCCTTCTCGGTCCCACGGGACTTCAATGGAGCAAGGCGCTTAGCATGTGCTCCCAGCAGTGCGTGCGTTCTGGGGTTGTCTCTCTGTTTCTCTACCCTGGGTACCTCCCTCTGCAGCCCTGCCACTAATCCAGTCAGGGCGTTGGCCAGGCAGGTCTGTGCCTTACCTGAGCCCCAGTGCCTCTATCGGCAGCAGGACGAGGCAAACGAGACCATTTCTGAAGGCTTGGCCCATTTTAACTGTTGAGGTATTAGCAGGGGCCCCCTTGCCTGTGATCCTGAGAAGGAATGAGTGTAGGTGGGCACAAGACTATATAGTGAGTAAAAAGGTAACGTTCAGGACATTTCAGATCTTCTGGATTTCCGGCTTCTCCTGAGCAATTGAGCCAGTATGTCCACATGGCAACCGTGGGGGTGGGTAGGAGCAGGGCCCACCACCCAAGAAAAGCTCTCCATTTGACCACAGTCCTCCTACTCCATATCACCCCCCATTCCTAATGCCAGCTGCCATTTATCATGGGGCATGTGCTGCTGTTTTAGTAAAAAAGGATTTCTTTGTCACTGTGTCACTGTCCAAAGTGGAAAATTGAGCTGGAGGGACATACGTTTCCAGAGACCATAGCAAAGGGAGATGAAAGGGAAAAAGGAATCCTTGGAAAGCTGCTCAGCCACCAACTGCCGGTCCTGTGCTCGTGTGTGACTTCTGACCTGAGACTCACAGCGGTTCCGGTTCCGTGAGTGTTCCCAGGCTCCGCCAGGGACTCCCTGGCTGCTGCCTTAACAGGGGTAAGGGTCAGCACGAGCCCCCAGCCCCTGGGTATTTCTCTGGTGGGGCTCTGCGTCCCCCTTCCTCACTCACACTAAGACATTCTTCTCTGGACCCAGAACCTCAGGTCGCAGCAGGGGAGGCACACGTCTCCCCAGAAGGAAGAAGACTCGCATGGTGCCGAAGCCAGCATAGAGCCAGCCTGGACCCGAGACGTGGGGACCCCACTGGGCCTTCCAGGGCTGGGGGCCTTTCTCTCAACCCTCAGTCTTCATCTTCTGCAGATCCCCGCTTAGAGAACCAGCTGACGGTGGAATAAATTCACCTCCCCCCCAGGCCCTCTTCCTCTGCTGGAGTTGCCATGACAACCAGAGTTCACCCTCTATGCCAAAAACAACAACAAAAGCTCCATCTTCAGCTATGAAGAAAGGGGGCAACGGAAGGCACGTGGTCCAACGCTCTACCTTCTTCCACAGCCCCCAAAAGAAGTGTGCAGCTGGGAACGGAGAAATCTGCAGCAGGCCAGAGGCGAGGAGGATAGGGCGGCAATGGTCTGGAGGGATTTGCCCTTTTCCTTTGTTTTCCATATACTCGCTCACAGCTTACACCTGTCCCAGCAGCGTCCACACATCCATCTAGGAGGCAGATGACAGAGGGAGGCAGTACAGGGGCTCAGACACCAGCTGTAGCCCTCGGTTCAGAAGGAGCCCGGCCTCCCAGTCTCTGCCTGGCCCATGCTGTGTGACCTCAGACAAAAGCACTTCCCTGTCTTGTGCCCTGAATCCGCAGGCGCTGACCTCTACATGTCCAGCTCTTCATCACTAAAAGCCAACTCAAGCACTCGGAATGTCATTCACACTGAGGTGTAAGTGACTGAGAAGGCTTTAAGCAGGATGTGAGCTTGTTAGCATGGCTTTACCCTGAGGTGTGAAGAATGGAAAGGACAGTTCCAGAATGACAGCTGGGGAAGAGATAGGGCAAGCGGACCCTCCAGGTGGGAACAGGAGGCTCTAAGGAGCATGTCTCCAAAAAAGAAGAAAAAAGAAAGAAAGGAAACGTGACTTTGCAGACTACCTGAAGTGGTTGACAGAATTGAGAGCATGTTTAGGCTTTGTTGCAGAGTTTGGGAAGAATTCATGGTAGGTACATGAAAACTAAGTAAGAAACACACAAAAATTAATAACTTCAGAAAACAACAAGTCCTACAGATGCCACTTCTGAAACCTCTCTCAGGTGTTTCCTTCCCCTCCTCCTGGATTCCAGAAGGCCAACAGCCCCCACTCAGGCAGGGTTTGGGATTCTTCTCAGGAGACCTGGAGAAGCCCATCTGGAAAAATAAGCAAACTCGGATTGGGTGCCCTCACCCTCCCAACAAGGAGGCAGGATGCCATCTGACCACCTCCAGGAAAGCCCTTCAATAGCCCAAGCCCAGACACACAGTCTACATCTGAGGGGCTATCTTAGTGCCATGTTTCCCTGAAAATAAGACCGGGTCTTATGTCAATTATTGCTCCAAAAGACACATTAGGGCTTATGTTCAGGGTATGTCATCCTGAAAAATCATGCTGGGCCTTATTTTCCGATTAGATCTTATTTTCAGGGAAACATGGTACAAATGGGCAGATAAGGATCACCACACATTTGAAAAAAAACACAGGACATTAAAGGTCAAAGTCCAAACAAAGAAAACACAAGGTCAAACTACAAAAAAAGACAATAGAGACAATGAAAGGAACAGAAGAAAACCTCAATGACAACACTAATGACAACATTTTTAGTGAAAAACAATCACATCCAGACACAAGGAAGTTTTGAAAAATGAACAGAGAACAAATACAAGCTCTGAGAACTTAAAATAAGAAAAGTATAGGGCAACTGGACGGCTTAGATGGTTAGAGTGCAAGCTCTGAACAACAGGGTTGCTGGTTCGATTCCTACATGGGATGGTGGGCTGCGCAGCCTGCAACTAAGGATTGAAAATGGCGACTTAACTTGGAGCTGAGCTGCGCCCTCCTCAACTAGATTGAAGGACAATGACTTGGAGCTCATGGGCCCTGGAGAAACACAGTGCTCCCTAATATTCCGCAATAAAACAATTTTTTTTTAATTATAAAATAATAAATAAAATAAGAAAAGTATAAAATTTAAAAATCAATAAAAGGGTAGAAGATAAAATGTAAGGAATCCATTGAAAAGAAGAAAATTTTAAAAAGAGAATGTAGGAAAAAAATATTACAACAAAGAATTAGAGCTCCATTTTAGGAAGTCCAACATCTGTGTAAAGAAAATTCAAACCCAGCAATTTCTCTCCTGGGTATATACCCAAAAAAATCTGAAACCATTTATCCATAAAGACATGCATGCTCCAATGTTCATTGCAGCTTTATTATGGTGGCCAAGACATGGAAACAACCAAAATGTCCTTCAATAGATGAATGGATAAAGAAATTGTGGTATATACACAATGGAATACCATTCGGCGGTAAGAAAAGATGATATAGGAACATTTGTGACAACATGGATGGATCTTGAGAGTATAATGCTAAGCGAAATAAGTCAGACAGAAAAAGCAGAGAACCATATGATTTCACTGATATGTGGTATATAAAACTGAAAACAACAAAAGAACAAGACAAACAAATGAGAAACAAAAACTCATAGACACTGACAATAGTTTAGGGGTTACCAGAGGGTAAGGGGGGAAGGGGATTCTAAAAAGGGTAAATGGGGTCTAATATATGGTGATGGAAAGAGAACTGACTCTGGGTGGTGAACACACAATGTGAGATATAGATGATGTATTACAGAATTGTACACCCGAAATCTATGTAACTTTTCTAACAATTGTCACACCAATAAACTTTAATTTAAAAAAATTCAATCACTTCTCTGCCTTTTGGCTAAGATCAAGTGTAAAAAAAAATTCAAGAAAGTGAAGACAGAAAATGGAGAAGAAGAAACTATCAAAGAAATTATACATAAAAACTTACCAGAACGGAAGGACATGAATTTACAGAATAAAAAGATCCACCCAGTGCCCAGCACAATGGATGATTAAAAAAAAAAAAGAAAATCACGCACAAGAAGATTAAGCAAGGTCATGAAGAGATCTTAGGAGCTTCTAAGTGACAGAGCAGGTCACAGGAGACCAGGAGTCAGAATGGCAATGGTTACTATACTCTCCAGCAACCCTGGAAGTTAGAAGACAATGGGCAATACTTCACAGGAGAAAATATTTTCAACCTAGAAATCCATGCTCTCAGAAACCATCAACCAAGTGTGAGGATAGATTAAAAACATAAAAGCACTGAAATTTTGGCTTCCCATGTCCCCTTTCTCAGGAAACTATTGGAAGATTCATGCCACCAAAACAGCAAAAGAAAGCCAGAAAGAGAAAGAAAAGAGATTCCAGAAATGAGGACGTGAACATAGAAGGTATGTGTCAGCCTGAAGGTGAAGCACGTCCTCAGAGGGCAGCTGGGTATCAGGCCCAGCGAGCAATGAGTCCAGATCAAATCAAGAGAATCAAGGGGAAAATGAAACTGATGTATCTGATTGAGTGGAAACTACTATTGATAGGCGAGTGGCAGAGATGTCAAATGCTTAGAAAAGACTAGCAATAGATATTAGACATCAGGTAAATAAAAAAGGTGTTTATTAACTCCAGAAAGAAAAGAAGAGTTATGTAAAAAAAAGAATGCAGTTATAATGTACAAATGAGCTCAGCAGTGTTTTTGTTCAATTGGAAAATAATATCTGGGATATCGGAAGGATGGAAGGCAAAGAAAGCAGATGGAGATGGGAGATTTAAGTCTTTATTTACCATGGCAGGAAGTCAAAAGCTAAGGTCAAAAATTGATAAATCAAAAAATACTGTGTAAGTAGATTCGATGAAGCAGAGGATCCAACCAGCGATGTAGAAAATAAGGTAGCAGAAAACACCCAACCAGAACAGCAAAAAGAAAAAGAATCCGAAAAATTGAGGAGGGTTTAGGGGGTCTCTGGGACAACATGAAATGTACCAACATTCACATTATAGGGGCACCAGAAGGAGAAGAGAGAGCAAGGAATTGAAAACCTATTTGAAGAAATAATGACAGAAAACTTCCCTAACCTGGTGAAGGAAATGGACATACAAGCCCAGGAAGCACAGAGAGTTCCAAACAAGACGAACCCAAAGAGTTGCACACCAAGACACATTATAATTAAAATGCCAAAGGCCAAAGATGAAGATAGAAACTTAAAAGCAGCAAGAGAAAAGCAGTTAGTTACCTACAAGGGAGCCCCCATAAGACTGTCAGCTGATTTCTCAACAGAAACTTTACAGGCCAGAAAGGATTGGCAAGAAATATTCCAAACGATGTAAAGCAACGACATACATCCAAGATTGCTCTACCCAGCGAGGCTGTCATTTAGAATCGAAGGACAGGTAAGGAGCTTCCCAGACAAGAAAAAGCTGAAGTTCATTGCTACCAAACCAGTATTACAAGGAATCTTAGAGGGACTTCTTTAAGATGGGAGGGGAGTTAAGGAAGGGTGAAAGGGGAAGGGATTAAGAACTACAAACTGGTTGTTATACAGTAGTCATGGGTATGTAGGTTATAGCATAAGGAATATAGTCAACAATATTGTAATAACTAGGTATGGTGCCAGATAGGTACTAGATCTATCAGGGTGATAGATGGAAATGGGGTCAGGGTGGAAAAGGTGAAGGCATTAAGAATTGAGGGGCCGACAGGTGGCTCAGTTGATTAGAGCACGAGCTCTGGGCAAAGGGGCTGCAGGTTCGATTCCCACATGGGCCAGTGAGCTACGCCCTCCACAACTAGAATGAAGTCAAGGAGCTGCCGCTGAGCTCCCAGGTGGCCAGATGGTTCAGTTGGTTGGAGCGTGGGCTCTCAATCACAAGTTTGCCAGTTGGACTCCCACAAGGGATGGTGGGCTGTCCCCCTGCAACGAACAACGGCAACTGGACCTGGAGCTGAGCTGCTCCTTCCACAACTAAGACTGAAAGGACAACGACTTGACTTGGAAAAGTCCTGGAAGTACACACTGTTCCCCAATAAAGTCCTGTTCCCCTTCCCCAATAAAATCTTTAAAAAAAAAAGAAAGAAATATAAATTGGTAGTTTATACAGTATGAGGAAAACAATCAACAATGTTGTAAAGATCATGTTGGTGCCAGATGGCACTGGACTTATCACTGGGATCACGTCACAGACCGTGTAGAGGCCTGACCAATGCGTTATACACCTGAAGCTGAAGTACAATAATATTGAATATCAATTATAACTAAATATATCGGTATATACAGTCGTGGGATGTGGAGTACCGCATAGGGAAGATAGTCGATGGTACTGTAACAGCTATGTAAGATGTCAGAGGGGTAGTAGCTGGGGGGGTGGGTTATTACTTTATGAGGGGTTTAAATGTCTATTACGTTGCTTTGTGTAACCTGAAACTAATAAATAAATAAATAAACAAATAAATAAACAAATAAATAAATAAATGCCGTGTATGCATATATTTAGAAAAATGTAGCTAAATACTGGATGAAACACCCAAAAGAACTAAGGTTGATTAGAGCCAAGAGCTGTTGCTGAACTTGGAGAAAGGTAGATCAGAGATTGGTCCGTTTCATTCTACACCTTCTAGTATAATTTAACCTTGATTACATGCTGGTATGATTTTGAGTTCCCCAAGTACAATTTGGTTTTTGTTTTTTCATTCAATCCTTGTATCTCCATGATCCAACCTGGCACACAGTAGGTTCTCTGGCACATGTGTGCTTATGGGATGAACAGAGGGAGAGCTCCGGGAGCTGTAAGGGCTTCCTCTCTGTGAGAGGGAGAAGAAAGGAAGGGGGGCTCTGCACAGGACTTGGGCAAGCAGAGAGAAGGACCCCGGTTATCCGGAGAGGAAACGGGGGAGCCAAGGGGTCCTCAGAGAATGAACAAGTGCATGTCTCGTATTGTTTAGTCCTTCTAGGAGTTTCTGAATTCTAAAAGTAAGCCCACAGAGAACGCCCCAGAGGAGTGAGGGTGGGAAAGCACCACTTCCGTGCCCTTGGCAGGTGGGGCCTACCTGGTTCATTTGGGTCACGTAGCCTCCCACCCCGTTCCCCTCGGCAAAGCTCACACCTGCGTCTGTTATTCTACTTCTTCCCAAGCAGGAGTCTCCAACCCTCTGCACAGCAGAACAGCCTGCAGAGCTTGCCCCCAATAGCATCTGTCTGGAGCCCCTTCCTAGACAGTCTGACTCTTCTGATCTGGGTGAGGGGCCCAAGCTCCGGGCTGGAACTAGGGGGCAGGCAAGTGAGGCACTGACTTGCAGGGGCAGGTCCTGTCTTCATTTCAAAGTGTGATACTGTGTGCATCGTAGATTTTTAAATTACTTGAATGTTTTAAAATACAGCATTAAAATATTATTTACCTTGATTACTGACTTTAGGATGCCTCTTCAATTTGGCACCCCGGTTAGTGCCTGACTCGCCTCACCCTAGTTCTGGGCCTGGAATCAGCATTTTTGGTTTCACACCTTGCCTTGGGCTGAAGCACAGGGCGTCTTCATTGCTCTGAAGCCTTCTCAGAAGGGGAACAGGGCTTCCCACGGCCTTAGAGACGCTGCTCGGGCGAGGACAGGCTGTAGGTCAGGGCCGTGCTGGTTCTGGGCACCTTGCAGAGAAGACCCCGCAGCAGTCTGCCTGTCCTGTCTCCCTCTACTTCCTGGGGGCAGCCTCAAGATGAGCACGGTGACGCTGTTGCCCCTGGTGTGTGCCGGGAAATTTCTAGGGAGGGAAAACCGACTTCTGTGCAACCTTCTTTTTTTGGAAGAGCCATCCAAACACAGAACACCTGACACAGAACCCTTCAATTTTCTGAGGGAGTAAATTGAACGCCTGCCCATTGCTTGACTAGCTAATCCTCACGGTGGTTCCCACTGGTTTTAGGGACCTCTGAGATCTAGTGGAGCAGAAGGTCATGTGCTAGCTAATCATCACTTACCACGTGCCAGGTGCGGTGCTGGTGCTTTGAGCAGATTATCTCAGTGCATTCTCATGCCACCTCATGAGGTACACACCAGGGTACCTCATTTTACAGATGAGGAAACTGGTACCCAGAGAGGTTGAGTGACTAGCAGGAGGTCACACAGCTGGCAGAGGGGTGAGCTGGAATGGGTGCTCTGCCATCCTGACCTCCCTGCTCAGACGCACTCCAGCATTCTGACTCTACCAGCACAAGTGTCTGGTTTCAGACTGTAGTCAGGAAGCCAGGGTCTCAAGATGGAGTCACCGCACAAGCCTGGGTAAGACCCCTGCTGTCTCGGGCCTCGGTTTCCTCATCTGAACAGAGAGCTTGGGTGGCTATGCTGGCTGTTCTACGCTTCACGTGCAGGAATCCTGTGACTGCACCATTTGGGCCCCTGTTCCCACAGTCACATGTCCTGTCAGCATTTGTTCTGAAAATTCCATGGAGGAGAGTGAGCTGCAGGACAGCAGGTCAGCGGGTTTGACCCTAAATCCTGAAGGAAAGGACAGTGGTGGTGTTCCGGGCCAGGGTCCTGGAAACCTCCCTGGTCGCCTTCTTCAGAGGATTCAGCAACTACCCTAAGCCCTGGGGGGCCCTGGCCTTGCCAAGGATCTCCTGGCGCAGCAGATAAAGGGGCAGAGGGCGGGGCTAGAGCCCAGGCTGGGGGCGGGGGCACCGGTCTTAGGGGGTGAAGTCAGAGAGGCCTGAGATGGCCAGGCCAGGAGGGGCTGGAGCCCCAAGGGAGAGAAGTCCTCAGGAAATGCTGGATCTGTGCCTTGCTCTGAGGCAGGCAGGAAAAGGCCACCTAAGGCCCCCACCAGCCTGTGATGTGTGTGGCGGGGGGGTGATAGAAAGGAGATATTCAGGGAGCTAAGGTTCAGTGAAGCCTCTTACAGGGTAGCAGGGGTCCGTCAATGGTCAGATACAAGGAACTTGGAGGTGCTGGGAGCCAAGTGGGTGGCCGAGAGGAAGCCGCAGCCCTCCCCCAGGAGATGGAGGGGGTGCGTGTTGTCCAGAGCCTGACGGAGCCCCAGAAGCTGTGAGTGCCTGGGAAGCCGTCATAGGGGTTGGGCTGCCAGACAGGTGACCAGTGATTCTTCTGAGGACGCTTCCTGCTTCTCTGTGGTCAGGAGAGAAGTCAGTAACTGGCCAGGGGCCTGTCCTTGACCCACTGCCTGGGCCGTGTGGTCTGTGTGTCTGTCCTTCCTTTTCCTGCCTATATGTGTGGGGGGCGGGGTGGGGGGAGGCAGCCGATCGCAGGCGGCCTCTGCTGGGTAGATGGAAGAGCCTGGAGGGGTCCTGTCTATGATGAGACCAAGGGGGCTTGTCCAGACCACCCCGCCCTGCCCCCAACTCTGGGGGGTCCCATGACCCCTCACACTCTGTATAGTGGGACAGCAACCCCCTTCATCACCCTTAGTTCAAAAATACTTGATTCTCACATGCATCTCAGGACACCAGTCACTGGATCATGTAAGGGGTTTGGGAGAGAAGTGACTGGTCCTATAGAAACGGACATACTGACCAAGTCAGCAACACGGGCTCCACTGTCTTTGACCTGTAACCTCCTGACCACGGCAAGTTCCCAGCCCCACCCCCACTGCCTTTTTCCCTCCTTCCTGGCCCCCTCCATCTAGGGCATCTTGGTCCCCAATTATTCAGAGCTGCGGGAGGCATGCCGGGGAAGAAATTAGAGCTACACATCAGCTATTCTATATTTACCACCTGACGGCTGAGGAGGATCTGTCTTCTGCACAATTAAATGAAGAGTTTTAATATCAGCAAAAGGCAAAGGACTCAAGCACCAATGGAAAATTAGGTTAGAGCCAGCAATTGAATCAGCACCGAGCTGCAAGTGAAATGAGGACTCGGACACGAGAGGGTCATCCTTCTCCTGGCCACAGGCCCTTCGATGGTGGGGGCCAGGGAGGCTGGGTTCCTGACATTGGCCCCACCCCATCCCTGAAGACCAAAGAAGAAGAGGAGCAACCTTTCCCAGAATCCTCTGCAAAGAGAAAGCCCTTGGCCAAGTGTGGCAGAAACCGGGTTTCCCCCAGCCGGTCAGCCAGCACATCCTGTGCTCTCTCCTGCCATATCCTCCCCTTGCCAGGTCCCGGCCCTCATCTCCTTTCCCCAGGGCTGCTGCAGCTACCCACTGCCTCTAGTCTCCCTTGCCAATCCAACCTGTAAACATGCACAAACCAGTCTTCCCTAAGCCGGCCTCCTTCCCTCTGTCCCCAAGTGATAGTTGTCGAGCACACAGCAAAAGACTCCAGCCAAATCATTGTCCCTTTCTCTTCCCCCCAATTTTTCACTGAGTTCCTTTCTTTAGGTTTATTCATGTGAATTGCATGAATGCACCCTAGATCTGCTAGGTGTTGATTTGGGGGCAAATCTCCCTGTGTGGCATAGGGAGATGGCACATGCATGTCACACGTGGTGTTTCTGGCCGTCTTCCTTCTCTAGGCACCACGGCTGCCCTGACGAAGCAAACCCAGATCGTTGGCTAGAAATGATGGTGAGTCCATCCCCTCAGCTCCCTGGAGGTGGACATCATGTCTCCCATTCCAAACAGAGCCCCCAGACGCAGGCAGTGCAGCCCTGCCTCGCGTGCAGACCTCCAGAAGGAAAGACACAGCCGCCCACTGGGGCTCTTTTGGCCGCGGTCCTCCTTTCTCCCTGATGGCCAAGTTCTTCCTTCCTCTTTCCTAAGCCTCTCTGGGAGGAGTCCAAGTTTGCTGGCATTATCTCAAGGGAAGACAGGAATCAGCTGGTGATTACCAGAGAACACCAGTCACCTTCCCCAAACTCCCAAATCTAACAGCTTTGAGTGTGAACTGGGGTCTCAGGTTGTTATCCCTATCGCAGAGGGTAAAACTGAGGCCCCAGAAAGTAAAATGATGAGCAGAAAATGAGATACGGGATGAGACTGTCCTGAGACTCCCTGAAGCTGAGATCAGCGAGTGGAGCGTTCTCATGCTTACTGCCCCTCAGCTCACAACACACCCAGTCCTGTGCTGAGATGGGATTGTCAGAAGCAGTGCAGGGTCTGAGACTTTACCCTATTTATGAACTCACAAGTGAGCCTGCTACTGAGGATACAAGACTCCTGCCTGGTGCAGAGACGAAGTACTGGGCTACTCAGGGCAAAGGCAGTAACCAGAGGTTCACGTTAGTTAGCACTGATACTGCCGTCCCACAGTCCCACAAAGGCCGTGTGAGGGGCCCATCACGGGTGGGCCACTCCGTGCGTTATGGTATAGGAGGGGAACACTGAGCTTGGGAGAATCCCCACTTTTATAGCAAGTGGGGAAGGAAGGAAGCCTCCTCTCTGCCTGGTGACAGAGGTTACCGCATCTCTCAAGAATGCTTATGGCAAACGGGGCCTTGTATACTTGACACACCCAGGAGGAAGCTTCAGGGATGCCCAAGGCCCGTGGCAAACTGTCTCTCTCAAAAGGGGGACGATACAGGACAAGGGGCTGGCATAGCTTCTACCCTCAGCATGCTCCAGATGACCACACTCAGGAGTCGCCTCCTTGGAAGCAGCACCGGGAATTGGGGCTGGGTTTCCCGGGTACAGCACAGTAACAGCAAATAGCTAAAAGAAGTGTCATCACAGGAGGTCTGAGTAAGACCCTATAACATACTGGAGAAATTGATCTATTACATCAAAAAGCCTAGACTAAGCCTTCATGAGTGTATCAGTTAGGATGAGACAGACTAGACTGCAGTAACAAATAACCCCCCAAACCTCAGTGGTTTAAATCACGCAGGGTTTTTTATTATTCATTCTAATAGCCATCTCAGTCAGTAGGGCTCTGCTTCAGGCCCTGGACTGATGGCTCAGCCAATATCTGGACCTTTTCCAGGAACCGAGGAACCGAGGCTGAAGCAAAAGAGCATGTACTGGCTCCTAAAGCTTCTACTGAGGAGTGACCCCCATCACTTCCACTTACTTTCCGCCACCCAGGGTAAGTCATATGGCCATAACTAACTTCAGGTGGGTGTGGAAGAGCTGTCCTGCCCTGTGCACGGAATGAAAGAGCCAGAGGATGTGGACCCATCCCTATGACACCCCAGCGAGGGTCTGTGCACTCGCTACTCTATAAAGAAACCAGAACAGGAAACGAAAGACGAGGCGTCCTGGGTGTGCTTTATGAAAACAAGCAGACAAAACGGAGTTCCAATCAGCACACACCTGCCTTAGCTCTACGTCAAGAGAGGTTAATGGATACACACATTTTCCAAGTTGTCCCCAAATAGTTAAGATATTAATATACCATAGGGTATGATTCTCCACGTTGATTGACCTTTTTTGTTATCTCGGTAACAGTCTTCTGAGGCTGATCTTCCTCTGAATAAATACTCCCTGGACCCCAGGGAACAGTTAAGTAGATCATTACTGAAGGATTCAAATCAATAAAGTTCTTTCAAACTGGGAGGCAGACTTGGGAAGGTAGCCAGGTGGCTGCTCCCTCGTGCCTTAACCTTGCCCTCCTACCAAGTCTGTTCTCCGCCTGACATTATTGCTCTTCCCACTTATCAGATGGGTGACCTTTGCCAAGTCACCAAATCTCTTTGTGCCTCGGTTTTCTCATAGATAGAAGGGGGGTGCCATAGTGCCTACCCCATAGGGTTTTATGAGGATTATTTAAGATGACACGTGTAACACTCTTAGAACATAAGTCTGCCACTAATGTCTGAGACAGAAAAAGATTCGCTATTTTTATCATTGTTCCACGGACACACACCTGTTCCCAGGATTAGTAAGTTTCCTGACCTCACTGCATCCTACAGTTTTGAACGTGATGCTGCCTCAGAATTTGCTAGATGATTATGATTTCCTCTTCTTTGCAGACTTTCTGCTGACTCCGGGTGGGGAGCAGGCACCTCTATCCCTTACATGTCCGGGAGGAAAACAGTGGGTGCACCTTCTGGTTGGTCTCTGTACTGGTAACATTGTGTCTGGTGTTCTCCTACATTCCTGAAAGCAAACACAGCTCAGCACTGAGAACGGATTTCCTGTCTGGTCTCTATGAAGAATAGCAACTTCTCCAGCTGCCCCAGTTGTGACCCTAATTCATGAGAAGTAACAAGCCAGGCTTATGATCCCCAAGGTGTATTTGTCTCTTGCCTGGCAGGATCTGGATCTCGGTGGGAACTGAAAACGCCCATGCTTAAGGCAGCGCCATATCCAAATAGCCTTCCACCTGTATTGGCTTGCTAGGGCAGCTGTAACAAAAAGCATAGCTGGGCGGCTTCAAGAACAGGCACTTATATCCTCACAGTGCTGGAGCCTGGCAGTCTGAGAGCAAGGTGTCAGGAGGGGTGCTTTCTTCTCAGCCCTGCCTCCTTGTCTTATAGATGGCGGTCATCTCCTGGTGTCTTCACGGGATCTTTCCTCTGTACCTTGTGTCCCAATGATCCTTCCTGTAAGATCACTGGTCATACTGGCTTAGGGCCCATCCTAATGGCCTCATTTTAACTTCATCACCTCCTGAGAGGCCCTATGTCCAAACACAGGCACATCCTAAGGCACTGGAAGTGGAAGTTAGGACTTCAACTTCATATGAATTTGAGCCCCAATTAGGTCCATCATACCTCCCATCCTCAAGTTGTAAGCCCAATCGCAGGGTTGGGCGCAGGTTCCGATCCACCTCAGTCTACGGTATGAGCTGCCCACTCTGTTATCACCATCCCAACCATCTCCTCCACTGCCCCCAACTATTTCAGCGTCCCCCAGCCCCGATGTCCCTGCAGGAGGCCTCCCCCTCGCTCCAGCCCTCATTCACCTTCGTACCCCTGATGTTCCACAGGCCCGTTCCCCAAATGTCCCAGGGGATCAGCCCCTGCCCCTGCCCTCAGCCTGGGGTTACTTCAGGAGACTTGACATCCCCAGAGGGCTCGACAGAGGCTATGCACGGGGTGGATCCGGGACATTCTGAGGTCCAGCGGCTGCAGACAGGAGGAGGTGGGGCTCGTGGTGAGGCTGGGGAGCGCCAGGCCACCTTGGCTCCGGAAGTGATATTTGGGATTTGGGAGCTGGAAGAGAGGGCCCCGTGAGGCCTCCCGCTGGATCTACTAGTCCTCCCTGACCCCACCCCTGGCCCAGTCACCCTCAGCAGGAGATCACGGCTAGCAGATGTTCCAGATGCTCCCAAGGGCTCCTCCGCCTCCACGCCCACAGGAAGGTCAAAGGGCAGGCTTGTCATTTCCTGGTGGAGGAATGATAGCTAACCACCAGGCCCGTGGTTTGTGTTGTTTCCGTGGCACTTCTGCTTTAAATTCTTCTTCTGTGTGTCTGTCTCTTTATTACCCTGATTGTCTGCCCTTGTGGTGGTTGGTCTCACAGCGGCAGGAGGCTCTGTAATGGAAGGGAGGGCTAGCTCCATTAGGGACTGTTAAGTCTTGTTTTGGTCTAATATTTATGTTTGTTCTTAGGCATTAGTGTAACCCCAGTGCCTGGAGCTGTACCTAGCACATGTAGAGTATGCGTTCAATAAAAATGTTCAAATAAATAAATGACAAGGAGGAGCAAAACGGGTCTTGGGCCCCTGGTAAATGCTGTGTAAACTAGAAAAATTGTGCCAGAGGATGAGAAGCAGCTGACGGTTCTTAGGAGCATCAGCTGGGCTGGCAGAGAACTTGAACTCTAGGCTTTGGTCCAGAGGTCAGGATAACAGAAATGGAGAGAGACTAAGCGAGGGCACAGATGGTAGTGAGTCCCCTGTCACTGAACGTATACAAGATTAGCTAGACACCAGGAGTCCAAGACGTTACCCAGAGGGAACATACCAGAGTCCCCGAAAGATATTCTCAGACTCGATGGTGACGCAGAATTCTGGCTACAGACCTGGATCTGCCTCTGGCCCCCTGGGACCAGGGCAAGCCTCTACCTTCTCTGAGCCTCAGTTTCCTCCTCTATAGAAAGTCAGGAAGCGGTATAACCTTGAATTTCATGGCAGCCACTCTAGCCCTGAAGGTCAGAATTCTTGAGCCTTGGGAGAGTCTGTCCCAAAAGGATGGGTGTGGTCCCCCCAGAGCTGCTCTCTAGAGGGAGGAGGGGAGGGATGGGGTACGGAGCCCAGGCAGAGGCCGGCAAAGGTCCCAGTGAGAACTGGCTTTGTCCTGACTCCCACGCCTCCAGCCAGCCCCCGCAGATCCTCAGCCCTGGATTTGGTGGCCCCTAGGGGGCTGCAGGAAAAGATGAAGGCTTAGCAGGGTCAGGGGCCAGGGCAGGCTCCCGGGGTAGCCGAGCGAGCGTAGAGGCGGGCCTCCAAAGAACGCACGTCTGGCAGGAGGCCTGAGTCCCAGCCCCTGCCCAAATTGATTCTCTGTGTGGCCGTGGGCAAGTCACCCTCCCTCTCTGAGTTCCAATGTCCAGCTTTACCAAGGCTGCGTCTGGACTCTACTGGGAAGGGGGCAGGAAGGAGGCAAGATGAAGCAGGCAGGGGCCTCGTCTTCAAGAACTCTGGAAATGACTAAAATTTGGGAAAAGAAGAGAAAGTGTCATGTGGGAAGGGATAAACATGGCAAAATCTGTAAAATGGGTTCACTGATCTTTGCCCTGCTTTCCTGCTTCTTTGTGAGAGCAAACAATAAACACCTGTATCTGCATGTCACTTTTCAGTACTAGCGTGTCCTCCACTTCCCTCCTCTTATGTGTTTGCAGGTTGGCTCAGAAGCTGGGTGTCACCCTGAGGAAACAGGCTCCTAGGAGTTCAGGGACCCACGCAAGCTGTTCTCTCTGTATGGGACATTCTCCCTCCTGCAGGCGCCCATGTCCTCTGGTGTTCCCCTGTCACACTCGTGTCATTGCTGCCTATTCCCTTGTCAGCCTGCTCCCCAGGCTGTGAGCTCCAGGAGGGCAGGGTGTTGTCTCTCTGGGTCACATCCTAACACAGGGCCTGGGACCCTGGACGGTGACGGTGGGGGCCTGAGTCCGAGCTGGAGCCCACCCAAAGAAAGGCCCAGAGTCAAGCAGGAGTGTTAAACAAAGAGTTCTTGAGGGCCTGCCTGGTGGCTCAGGTGGTTGGAGCTCCATGCTCCTAACTCCTAAGGCTGCCAGTTCGATTCCCACATGGGCCAGTGGGCTCTCAACCACAAGGTTGCCGGTTCAACTCCTTGAGCCCCACAAGGGATGGTGGGCAGCGCTCCCTGCAACTAAGATTGAACTCGGCACCTTGAGCTGCCTCCTGGATGGCTCAGTTGGTTGGAGTGCATCCTCTCAACCACAAGGTTGCCGGTTGGACTCTCACAAGGGATGGTGGGCTGTGCCCCCTGCAACTAGCAACGGCAACTGGACCTGGAGCTGAGCTGCGCCCTCCACAACTAAGACTGAAAGGACAACAACTTGACTTGGAAAAGTCCTGAAAGTACACACTGTTCCCCAATAAAGTCCTGTTCCCCTTCCCCAGTAAAATCTTAAAAAAAAAAAAAATAGAGCTCTTGCGAGAACTTTGAATTCAAAGTATTTGATACAAAAGCTTCAGGGGAAGTCCTGGGAGAAATCCCATTACATTTTTCTCTGAATCCCGCCTTGGTAGGAACTCAGGTCCAACTAACTCCAAGCTCGGCATTCAGTGGTTCTCCCGGTACACCACCTCTGAGAAGGGTGATGCTGGGAGCAGAGGGGCCTCTTCATTTTGAGCCCCAAGCCCAGACCCGGGGTGTGATGGGGGAGGAGAGAGAAGAGCCAGAGGCCCAGCAGGCAGCCTTCCTGGGCTCTGAGCAGCTTGGTGAAGGAGTCTGGCTCCCTCCACAGCAGTAGGATGTGGCGTCTACCCTCGGGCCCAAGCTGGGGATTGCAGGAGGAAAAGGGAAAGGGAGAGATGAAAGCCTGGGCCGGCCAGTAGGCCCTGGGATTGCTCGGAGTCTCAGCTGGAGTCAGTTCCAGGCTCTCCTCGGTCTGGATCCCCCACCCCCAGGCTCCCAGCATCACAGAAGGTGCTTCCCATTAGACCCATAGAATGCTGGCAGGCCCTGAGGGAAGGGCATTTCAGAGGAATTTGGCAGGAGCCACCGCTGGGGTACAAGAGGGAAGAGAGGGTGACCACCGAGGCCAGGTGGGAGGGTCAGAGCCTTCTGATCACCGCCTACGAGGGATCAGCACCTTCCCACTCACCATTCAGGCCCGGAGCAGAAAGAACGCAGTTAGGATGTGTATGAACTGCATGACTTTGAGCAAGCAGCTGGGACTTCCTGTGCCTCAGTTTCCCCATCTGTGTCATGGAGAGAACATGCTACTTCGTGAGGCTTAAAAGATGGTACCAGTCAAGGGCTTCACACAGAGCCTGGCACACGAGGTCCCTCACACAATGGTCCCTTCTATCAGCGCTCAGTCGGTCAGGTGACATCCCCCCCCCCCCGTGTGCCCCCCATCCCCAGACCTGGGCTGGGCTCAGCAGTCTGGAGAGCAGGGGGACTTCTGGGCTCGGCCTGATGGGAGTTCCTCGGCTAGCTGGGTTGATGCAAGAACCTAAATAGGACACAGGCAGTGAGCTGGCGACCCACAGGACCGTCTGAAACTTTTGTTTTCTGCTTCACCCACAGTGAGAAATACATCTTTCGTTATGACTCAGCATAAACATTCATAGATATGCACGATGGAAATTAAACTTTCATGAAATAGTACTTGTCCTCACTAGCTGTGACGCACTCTATTTTCTATTTTCTTCCATTTCATTAAAAATATTAAATGCTGGTCACAACCCAAACATAAAAAAGATTAATGAGCTAATGTGAAGCTCCAGCCCCAGGTCTGAAATGCAGTCGGGCTCACGATTGGCCTGGGTCAGGTTGTGTGGGCTGGCAGAGAGCATGGCTATCGCCGTGGGACTGTCCTCAGCAAGTCCCCGCAAGGCCAGTGAGAGACCTGAAGAGAAGACCCAGGAGGCAGGTGCTCCTGAGTAGCTGCTTCCGTCCAGACCCTCTTAAGGAGGGTACTTCTGCCCAGAAGAGCCACCCTTGGGGGAACTACAGCGGATATATTTAGGCAGAGAAGTCCAAATGGCAGCAATATAGCATGGGGGTTTGCACAGAGCCTTTGCTGCCAGACTGCCTGTCCAAATTCTTTCTCCATTACCTCCCAGCTCCAAGGCCATGGGCAATGCGTCTCTATGCCTCAGTTTTCTCATCTGTAAATTGAGGATGATAGATGATAATAAAGGGTTCTCTGGAGAGAGAGAGAGAGAGAGAGAGAGAGAGAGAGAGAGAGAGAGAGAGAGAGAGATTTTGTGTGTGTGTGTGTGTGACCTATTAACATTTTTATTGCTCAGTCAAATGCTGTTTACTGGTTGGAGGCCAGCCAGTTGTGTGCCAACATATGCCATATGGGACCTCCGGGTGGAGCTGTCTCTCTCCACAGACCCCACACCAGGGAGCCAGGTCCCCCTAGTGGGGAGTGGGGTGGGGGTGGGGGGTCAGGTCCCAACAGCCCAGCCCAGGCAGCGTGGACAAGTGTCCCTGACCACTGCCCTCTGCAGAGGGCACAGTCTTGCCCTGGAGTCAAACAGCTCCATGTTCAAACCCCAGCTCTGCCAGTTCCAAGCTTCATGACCTCGATGCAACCTCTGTGAGGCCTGCTCTGGCATCTGTACAATCGGGAAAGTCCCCGTCTTGCAGGGGCTGCTGTGAGGATTAAATAAGGCGAAGCGTGGTGTGAACTAGCCCCGTGCTTGACACTTGGCAGGGGCATGACAAATACAAGAGGCCTTCCTCCTCTGTCTGTGGCCTCTCTGCCTAGTCGCCACCCCCGTGCTCCCCAGAAGCCCCAGCTCCCAGCACAGCCTCTTCCCAAGTCTCTTCCGGGTGCTCGGCTTTGTAAACAGGCCTGTGGCAGCAGCAGCAGCAGCAGCCTTAATTTTAGTTCTGGGCTGGGTAATTTCCCTTGATTACAGACCCTGTCAGTGCACCAAGCGCTGTCGCTGCTAGGAAGCCAGCAGGCCTCTTTAGGACAGGGCTGGAGCACACGCTCACACACGCGCCCACACACGTGCCCACACATGCACCATTCTTCTAGCACCCAGGGCCCAGGGGACCTCAGCCAGGCTGCATACACACTGTTTGTGCCCACACCGATTCCTATAGGAAAGAGCTGAAAATAACACACGTGCACACGTGACCCTCCCTGCAGTGGATGACAGCTCTAACAGCAAGGAGAGGATGATGGGAATAGGAAAGGTTTTAGGACAGGCACTCTCACTTATAGCCCCCTTCCAGAGTCTTCCTTCTCTCCCTTGCCTGTGGTGCCCAAGGAGGAGCACAAGAAAAAGAGATGACCCATGTTTTCTGCTCTGAGACCTCCTCAGGGATCTGTGTGCGTGTGAGCACGTGTGAGTGTGTGCCTGTGTCTGGGTGGGTGCATGAGTGTGTAGATGGGAGGCAGGTCAGACGTGTACTGTGAATCTTGATGTGAACCCTGGGGTCAGCAGTGACTAAGACAAGGGCTGCCTGACAATCGCCACAAACACATATAATACACAATTGATCGTCATTATTTACCAAGCTCGTGCTCATGAGTGTGTCTCCCAGCTAACATTTATTTGTACCCCCCAAAGTCAGTACTCGCCATGCTGTCAGTCATTCTCGGACATGCACGGAGCAGTAAAGAACTCGAGTGGCCCAATACACATGCTCCCAGCTGAGGGCCAACAAGTCGACACTCGGCCGCCCCGTGTCAGCTCTCATGCTATAAACAAATGACCTTCTCGCAGTCTATTGAGTTTCAGGTTTTTCACATTTTTGTGCTTTTTGTTGGACATTTTGCTGTTGCAAGGAACCCCCAGTGCAGTGCTGAAGTGCTCCCTAGTGCTCCCAGCTGCAAGAAACTGCCTCCCAGAGAAAACACGAGTGCTAGGTAAGCTTCTCTCAATCACGAGCTTTGGGGCTGCTGGCCATGAGATCACTGTTAATGAACCAACAATACACAGCCGGTCTTGTCTCACGATGGGTCGACATGATTTTTCAACGTTGTGGTGGTGCAGTGATGTGCCTTCAGTAGAAAACGTACTTTGAATTGTGATCTTTTCCCAGGACAGCGATCTGGAGTACGTTGCTGCCTCGATGCTGGACAGCAGCTGCCAGCCACAGCTCCCGGTAAGGTCAGAAATCATGAGGGTAAACAACCGCTCCTCTACCGTGTCCTGTGTTGTCAGCGTTTTATGACCACGGTGGTTTATGTTTTGGCCTCCCATCATGTCTGTAAAGCGCCCAACTGTGTCTCCTGCTTCTAGTGAAAAGAAAAGGAGGAAGGCAATGACTGTTGAGATGAAACTCAAGATAATGGCCCAGCTGCAGGCTAATGGACGTGTTCTGAGCACGTGTAAGGTGGGCCGGGCGAAGCTGTGATGTGCGGAAGGCTAAGAGGATTACATGCATTTTCAACTTAACAATATCTTCAAGTTCTGATGGGTTTATCCGGACATGACCCCGTCTTCGTCAAAGGGCATCTGTATATGAAGTAAGGTGTCTATACCCAGAAACATAAGATTAAGCATTGATCGGTTGACAAAAATATTATCACCAGAGGCTTTCAGGAACCCCGTGCTGTATTTCTCCAGAGCAGTGGTTCTGTATTTGCTAACTCAGTGTTCATGGCAAGTTTTTAGAATGTAACTGCTGTGAAGTACGAGAATCAACTGTAGTTACTGCTAAGTGCCATGAAGAAGTAACACCAGGAAATGCACGGCAGCAGTGAGTGATGTCACTGGGAGATCAGGGTGGGCCTGAGGCAGTGACAGTGGCCGGATGAGGGGTAAGACAACAGCCATGGGAGGTGCTGCAAAAGGCCATTGGGCTGCAATGAGCAGCAGCTCAGGGGCCCTGGGGACCACGAGCAGGTGAGTGTGCCCAGGGCAGAGCACAGGGCAGGAGGGCAAAAGAGGATGAGGCTGGGGAGCTGGGCTGGCCCAGGCCACACAGCGCCTTGCGAGCTCCAGAAAGGAGCTCACAATCTTTTTCCCAGTCAAATCGGAAAGTGGGCAGTGCCGGGATTGACTGTATCCCTGCTGTGTGGGCCATGCCCCAGAAGGGCCAACACAGTTACAGCAAGGGGGGTGTCTCAGGAACCCGGGAGGGGAACCAAGGTAGTGGTTCTGCGTCTCAGAACCTCCTCATGGAGATTCAGGAGTTACTCCTGAGACCGGCGGGAACAGCTGGCTGATGGGGTTAACACTCACAGAACCAGGGGACCAGCAGCAGCAGCTGGTCTGCGGCCGGCTAAGTGAGGACACCCAGATACCCACATGGAGCTATGAAGGACACAGCTGGACCAGGGGTCTGGGCTGGGTGGGGCACATGCATGGGAGTCGCACGTGTACCCTGAGCGAAATCCTCCCCGCCAGGCTGCCATCAGGGCGTCCACGAGACTCCCTCTAAGGGGATTTCACTGCCCGCTACCCTACCCCAGCCCAGGCCCCCAGGCGACTTCCTGTGCTCGACCAACACAGAGTGAAACCCCGAGAAACCTCTCTGCACGCAAACACGGATATTCCCTTTTTAAAAGACTTAATTCAATCCAACAGGTCACGTGCTCCAGGTCTCCCCACTTTCACGTCAGCGGCTCCTCCCTGCAGATCGTTCCTTTCTTCAAATGCGACTCATCCTTTCAGGCCCAACACCACACTGCTTCTGCCAGGAGGATTTCTTGGACTGCTCTGCCCCACAACTGACCCCTGACATTTGAACCTCCACAGCCCTGATGGCCTGAGTTCCACAGCCTCTGTTCTCAGCATGCATACCCGCCCCCCAAAAGTGGGGCTTAGGTCTCCTGACTTTCCCTTCCGCCCTGTGAGATCCCCTGGGCCCAGCCCTAATGAGAGGGGGTGCAGGAGATCAGAAGACTAACACCGGTCAGGGTCAAAGCCAAGATTCCTGCAGAGCTCAAGCTGAGGGCTGAGGCTGTGCTCCATTAGGGCTCCAGCTGGGCCCAAGTTCAAACTGAGGAAGGGGCTGCAGAAAGCACTGGCGCTGTGGGCGGAGCCAGGGCTGAGCTTGGAGTCAAGGTCAGGACTAAGCCTCACGGTGGCCTGTGCTGAATCAGCTGGTGTGTGAGGCAAGTTTGTTCCCATGGCTGCTGGGCTAAGAGGCTGAGGGGGCTCTGCAGCCTTCCTCAGAGGCTGGCCCAGAGCCATCTGCCTCCCACCTGACTCCACCGCCCTCTGGATGCCCAGGAGGGGCCCTGCCTGGCAGAGATCTGTTCAGTGAGAGCCCAGAGTTGCTCTGTGCCAGCACCATGCCTGGTTGAAATGTGGGCCACACCGGTGCCATGGCGATGCCACCACTGCCAGCCTTTCCCATTCAGTAACCATGGGAATGTGTGCAGGGCTGCGGCTTCTTATGCAACACCTCTGAGGCAGGGTAACAGCCTGCCCAGCACCTCCATCCCCTCAGCCCGCTGGCCTGACCTGCTCCACAGGAGGCACGCAGAGATGGTCTGTGAAGTTGGGTTATGTCATCTCACCTGCCATCCCCAGGACCCCTGCCCCCAACACAGAGCACTGTCTCTGGAAGGGATGCTTGGTCTAGGGGGGAAGTGGAGAGGAAAGAGAAAGAAGACATGGGGTGGGTGTTGGGCAAGCAGAGGAGAATTCTGACAGATGGGGATAGCTGGCCATCTGGACGCACGTGAAAGGCTCCAGCCTCCTTCAACCAGCCCCAGGTCGCAGATGTCCAGTATCATAGAGACAGGCCAGCTGCCTGATGGATGGTTCCGTCACTTCCCACAGCTGGAAGCTGGGGCCCCATAAGGGAAAGAATGAGACAGAGAGAAACAGAGAGACAGGGACAGAGAGAGACAGAGGGAGGGAGAGCGAGACAGAGAGAGAGAGAGAGAGAGAGAGAGAGAGAGAGAGAGAGAGAGAGAGAGAGAGAAAGGCAGAGCAAAAGAGACAGAGAGAGAGAGAGAGAGAGAGGCAGAGCAGGGAAGCACCAGAAGAGAAAAACCCACACAAAGAAGCTCATACAGATCAGACAGGACAGACTCTCAAAAAAAAAAAAAGAAAATCCCAAACATCTGCAGTTTTTCCTCCTTGCTGGTTCCCAAAGCCTGGCTCCCCGTCGGAAGGCAGCCCAGTTCCTAATGGTTCCAGGGCTCTGGCCCCTGGAAGCCCCAAAGTCTGGAGGGTGAGGCCATCCCAGGATTGCGGGGCTGGACACGCCAGGGTTCCAGAGGGCATGGGCAGGTGCCCGGGTCTTTCCATGCCCCCGGCCACCTGCCTGCAGGCCTCGCCCCCTGTTGCCTTGTCTGGCTCTCCCTCCAGCTCGCCTGTCCTCGTCACTCAGCATCACCACCCTGCCGGAGCCTCCTCTGTCAATCACCAGCCTTTGGCAGGCTTCCCCTCATCACTGGAGACTCGGATCCAAATCCTCCTTTCCCATCAACACCAGCCTTCGTCCTGGTTGACCCCAAGGCCAAGCAAATGACCTTCTTCCTGCTGGCCTTGCATTCCTTTGCAGCCCTTCTCTCCAGGGCCCCTATTCTGGGCTCGCAGCAGCCACGCCCTCCGCTCCAGTGCAGAGCCCTTGCCACCAGTAGTGACATTCATCCCCTTGGACGGCAGTCATCTACCCTGCCAGGTCTCCTTCTCAACACCCCCACCCAGGTCGCTGACATGGATAAGACCCCATGCTCATCCACACAAGTGCTCGTTTGCAAATGTGGCCAAGCCTAGAGTGCCCCTGTCTCCTGGGGCACCCCACCGTGAATAAGCTCAACTTGGCCTTCTCTGTGCCAGACACTCTCCTCTGGGGACAGTGGTGTTACTCCCAGCTCAAGCTCTGAGGTTTGCAGCTGGGCCATCAACACTGCCTGACAAGTGGCCACACTTCCTTCCAACTTGTTCTCTCCACCGTCTACACTATTATTTCCAAGCCACTTTGTTCTCAAGACCCCCACCAACTCCCGACTCGCACCCCCTGGCAGACAACCTTGCCCTCATGGTGAATGCAGGAGCCAGCAGCCGGCCACCTGCACCTGCCCATCCCGAGGCCCACACACCTGCCTGCTTCTGCCGCCATCCCCGGGGCAGAGACCCCCCCTTCCCAGGTCAAGGTGCCCTCACATGGCATCTGGGCCCACGTCCTCATTCCTTCTCAGGGACCTCGCTCTGTGACTTGCCCTAACCACCATCCTTCAAGGACTCCCATATCTATCTCATTACCACTTATCCAGGTTGTCCTTTCGCAACAAAACAAATGCACCCCACATGCCCCTCCCAATACCGTCCCAGACAAGCCTCAGTAAAGGATGTGTCTATATGGCCCACCTCCATTTTCTCATGGCCAACTTCCTTTGAGCACCCTCTAGTCTGGCTTCCACATCCATCTTTTGCCACAACTGCTCTTGCCATGGAGCTCCACTGACACATCCAGGAGCCACTTTGCAAGCCATGTCTTGGAAGGCTGCGTATTAGCGCTCACGCCATCTGCTGGTCTCTGTCTGTTGCGCTGCTCTTTGCTTGGTCCCCAGGATTCCCGTTCATCTGGATTTCCTCCCACCGCTCCATCTGCTCCGTCTCAGCCTCCCCCATGGCACTTGCTGCTCACCCCACCCTCATCTCAGAGAGCCCTCCATTTTTTTCTCACTACAATCCAGCCACAGCAGCTTACCAGCCCCCAAAATGCCACATTCCTTCCTACCCCAGGGCCTTTGCACATGCTGTTTCTTCTACCTGAGATTTTTATCCACTTCTTTACCTGGCCAACTCATATTCATGGTTCTAATCTCAGCTTAGGTGTCACTTCCTCCAGGAAGCCTTTATTTTTACCCCCCAGACTGGATTTGGTCATCCAGACATTTGTCCTTTTGGTACTCTGTTTCTCCTTTGTATACCTATCACCATTATTATGTAATCATTTGAATGGCATGATTGTCTCCCGGTACTGGACATCTGTCATGCTTGTGGCTAGCCAGCGTATTCTGAATGCCCTTCCTATGTCTGAGGACCTTGCCCCAGGATGCAGGCCCCCTCCAAGGTAGAAGTCAGAACTGGCTCTCCCATGAAGGGAGCTAGCAGTCAGGGTCAAGAGCAAGGCTGTGCCATCAGTGACAGACAGCCCTGTGAGACTTAGGTTTGGAAGAAAGCAGCAAGAGGAAGCCAGTGCCAGGTGGAAGTGAGTTTTTGGCAAGCACAGTATGAAGGACTTTGGCTTTTCAGGACAGCCTTGTGGTGTTCTGGCCTTCGGTCTCCAGTGTTACTGCTGTGAACAGCTGTGTCTGCGGCCAAAACTGGTAGAGTGGGAAATGTGCCCCAGTGGTCTCCTGGTGTGGGGTGGGCACTGCTCCTGGCTGCACTCCCGGAGATAGGTGAGCTCCCTAAAGTTCTTGAATACACTGTGCTTCTGCTTAACCCAGCATGAGGGCTCCTGTTATCTGCAGCAGGGAGCTCTGACTCATATCCGCCCTAATCAGCCTCTAAGCCTCTTGAGTAGCAACATTCTGGAGTTGTTGGCAGCTGTGCTTATAGGCTGTAGCAACTACTTAGCAAATACTTAGCAAGTGAATGAATGAGTGGCCCAGCAGAGCCCAGAGCCCTAGCAAGTAACACCCAGGAACATCCCTGGGGGAGAGCAAAGCCTGGGTCTTATGCCCACCATCCTGTGTTGCCAGACCCTTCCTTATAAAAGCATTGCTCCCCAAACTGAGATCAGCCACATTCTTACTTCTTGCCCAGCAGATGGTGGCGCTCAGCCTGGTGGGACTCTAGGGTTTATATAACCAGCCCAACTCCCCTCCTCCAGGAAGTCTTCCCTGATTGATTCTGTCCTCTGAGCTCCCACAGCCCAGAGTCTGAGCCCCACACTCCTGTTCCTACTTACATCCAGGTTCGGGCTCATCCCTGGGAATCTCCCCAATATTCCTGGGCTCCCCAGGGACAGGGAATGGATCCCTGATTTTTATTCTTGCCTCCTCCTCCCCACAGTGTGGAGGAGCACAGACTGGCCTCAACAGAAGGGAAGTTTCTTCCTTCCCTTTAGGAAACTCCTTTCAGGCCCTGAGGGCAGACTGGCTGGAAGGAAGACACTGCAGTGGATGATGGAAAATCTTACTTTCCCCGTTCAAAACCTGGGGCTCAGGGAAACTTGCTCCTATACTGAACCCTGCTCAGAGACTCTAATGAGCACTGATTCGCCCGTCTCTTCAGCTCTCACTTTTCTTATCAGCATCTTGCTCCTCGAGACTGGGGTCTGGAGGAGATTGGAGGTGTCCCATTCCTCCTCTCCTCCAGGAGGCTCCTGCCCCCCTTGCAGGCTTCTTGTGTCCCAGGTCCCGCCCTCGGAGTCCTGTGTCCAACTCCAGTGTTGGGGCCTCATTCAAGGTTCTTGGCCGCAGTTATTCTGCCACCTGGTGGCAAAGTTGAGCATTGTACACCTCAACTCCCTCATTTCCTGCATTCTGATGTCCCTTCCGCAGACGTCTCCGAAGTCACCTAATGTCCAACTCTTTTCTGCTATAGATGGTGATGCTGACTCCCTGAGAAGGGGAGGGTTTACCCGTCAAGCGATCAGCCCAGAACCCTCACTGTAGCCTCAGGCCAGGGATCCCCATAGTGGAAGAGACTAGGAAAGTGGCAGGGATTTGAGGATCCAGTTGACGTGGAAAGGGGCAAGGAGCTCACTTACAGCCATAAATGAAGCCTCTAGGGAAGGACAGACAAGTTACAGAGCAACCTGCTATCTCTGCCACCACCACAAACTAACCGCTAACACTAACTACTAACCACTAACACTAACTACTAACCACTAACACTGATCCCTAACTGACTGCTAACAGTAACTGCTAACGCCAGTTAAACTCTGAGGGAACCACTCTCTCGGGTTGACAAAGATATTAACAATAACAATGACGCAGAAAAACCAGCACACTTAGACTGCTTCTGCAAGAATATACCGGGCCAGCTTTTCTTGGAGGCATTTGCCAGCAGGAATTAAAACACGTATCATGTGATGGCATTGGCTCAAAAATTCGAGGTCTAGCAGTTTCTTCTGAAGGTTTTATCTTTTTGAGGTGTATATGAAGAATTGTATGCAAGGAAGTTTGTCATCACAACTATTTATAAATAAAATTGGAGCAACCTTCACCAATAGATTTGTTGAATGGTTATTGGCTAAATAAAGAATATTAGATAGAATTTACAAATTACGTAGCAGAACAAAAAGTTTGCAAGTGTTCATTTACTCTTTTTTAAAAGTTTTACTGAGCTATAGGCGGAATTCAGATGTCATACATTTCACCCACTTAAAGTGCACGATTCACGTAGGAGATCCAAGATGGCGGAGTAGATAAACACTGTGCCTACTTCCTTCCGTGAGCAAATTAAAATTACAACTAAATTATAGAACAATTCACCTGGAAAACCGTCTGAAGTCTGGCTGACAAGTTTTCTAACTAGGAATATAAAGAAGCCACGTCAAGACTGGTAGGCTGGGCAAAGACACGGAACTGGCTAACCCCAAACCTCCGTGTGGTGGTTGAGAGCCGGGAGGGACATCTCAGCCGCGGAGGTTTCTTCCCCAAGGAGCGAGATACCCCAGCCCCACACCGGCATCCCCAGCCCAGAGGATCCCACCACACACAACATCTGGCTGTGAAAAACAGTGGGGGTTCCAACCATTGGGGTGGGATGGAAGGCGGCAGGTAACCCAGGCGTCCTCTTAAAGGATCCATGGACAGACTCTCTCACCCAGGCACTCACCTTGGGCTCCAGCGGAGGCACAGTAACTCGAGGGGTGTTGGAGACATACAGGGGAAAGACTGAGTTGTGTTGCTTCAGCTGGAGGGAGGACTGTCAGCATTTGCTCTGTGAGGAGGTCCTCCTCCCATGCAACCGGCAGGCAGGCGCCATCTTTCCTGTGTTGAGCCTGCCCCCTACGCTTACAGCCAAATCTGAATCTGATTGGCCTGGTGAGGTCCGAAGCTCCCACCTGCTGATTCACCTGGGACCCAGCCCCACACAACACCACCAACATTGCAGGCACTTTCTCCTGAGCAGCCAGCCACACCCACACTGCACTCTTTCTAGGAAAAGTATCAGGGTCCGTGGGCCCCTGACCTCCCTGTGCTCTGAGACTTTTTCTGAGTTGCTCCAGGCTCAGCACTGGCACTGAACCAGAATTTACATTAACCCGGTGACCACAACTCTTCCCACTCTAGTGATTCCCTGAGACCTTGACTCACCCAACTTGTGTACCGCATGAGGTTTTATCAGTGGCTGAACCTTAAGGGAGCTGGCAGGTGGCAGCAAACCTCAGGGTTTCCTGGCATTTTACAGAGCTACTCTAGGCCTGGGACTTGTGGCAGATGTCCTCGGTTTGCAGTGTGGCCTCTCCCACATGCCTCCAGGCCTAGCACAGGCAGTGAACTACTGTGGATCACTGTAGCTCCTACTAGGTAGCCCCCGGCTAATCACAGGTAGAGGGGCTTGCACCGGAGCCCCTCCCAAGAGGCCCCAGACCAACATACTTGAAGGCTGGCTTCAGACCACAGCAGAGCACCACCCAATTAGCCCCACAAGTGGCACACATAAAGGGTGGTCTCAACAGTCACCAGAGCCCACTGGGGCAAATCCCACTCAGTGGGTTAAGTCCCCACACAGCAGCCTGTAAGCTGTGGATGTGATCAAACCCCACAGCCAATCAGCCTGAGGGTCCATCCCACCCATTGATGTGCCAATAGCAACCAAGACTCAACTACAACAGGAGAGCACACACAGCCCACACAAGGGACATGCCTGGAGCACCCGGCTCAGGTGACCAGGGAGACTGTGCCAGGGCCCCACAGGGCACTACCTAAGGCCACCCAGCCAAGAGACTGAGGGATGTAGCAGATCTACTTAATACATAGAAACAAACACAGGGAAGCAGCCAAAATGAGAACACAAAGAAATACATCACAAATGAAAGAACAGGAGAAAAATCCAGTAAAAGAACTAAATGAAATGGAGGCAAGCAACCTGCCAGAGACAGAGTTCAAAATAATGGTTATAAGGATACACAAGGAACTTAGTGAGAACCTCAACAAAGAAATTACAAGCATAAAAAAGGGACATAGAAACCATAAAAAAGAACCAGTTAGAAGTGAAGAATACAATAACTGAAATGAAGAATGCACTGGAAAGAATCACCAGCAGACAAGATAAAGCAGAGCATAAAATCAGCAATTTGGAAGACAAGGTAGCAGAAAACACCCGATTAGAACAGCAAAACATAAAAGGAATAAAAAATATGAGCATAGATTAAGAGACCTCTGGGACAACATCAAGCACAACATTTGCATCATAAAGATACCAGAAGGAGAAAAGACAAAGCAAGGGATTGAGAACCTATTTGAAGAAATAATGACTGAAAACTTTCTTAACCTGGCAAAGAAAATAGACATACAAGTCCAGGAAGGACAGAGAGTCTCAAACAGGATAAACTCAAACATGCCTACACCAAGACACATTATAATTAGAATGGCAAAGGTTAAAGATAAAGACAGAATCCTAAAAGCAGCAAGAGAAAGGCAACTAGTAACTTATAAGGAAGTAGTTTATAACATTGTCGGCTGATTTCTCAACAGAAGCTTTGCAGGCCAGAAGGGACTGGCACAAAGTATTCAACATGATGAAAAGCAAGGACCTACAACCAAGATTACCCAGCAAAGCTATCGTTTAGATTCAAAAGACAGATGAAGAGCTCGGGATCCAGCTCTTCTTTTTCAAACAAGAAAAAGCTAAAGGAATTCATCATCACCATGCCAGTATTACAAGAAATGTTAGAGGAATTTCTTTAACATGAAAAAAAAAAGATCAAAATTATGAATAATAAAATGGCAATATCTACATATCTATCAACATTTGCTTTCAATGTAAATGGGTTAAATGCTCCAATCAAAAGATATAGGAGGGCTGAATGGATAAGAAAACAAGCCTCTTACATATGCTGCCTCCAAGAGACTCGCTTCAGACCAAAAGGCACACACACAGACGGAAAGTAAAGGGATAGAAAAAGATATTTCATGAAAGTAGAAATGGAAAAGGAAAAAAAAAGCTAGGGTAGACATACTTATACCAGACAAAGTACTTTAAAACAAAGACTATAACAAGAGACTCTAAAAGAAGGACCTGGTAATCCCACTTCAGGGTATTTATCTGAAGAAACCCAAAATGCTACTTCAAGGGGATGTGTCCATCCATATGTTCATTGCAGCACTGTTTACAATGGCCAAGATGTGGAGGCTGCCTGGGTGTCTGTCAATGGATGAATGGATAAAGAGGAGGTGGTACATACATACAATAAAACATTGCTCAGCCATGGAAGGGAATGGGTTCTTGCCATCTGCAGCAGCATGGATGGACCTGAGGGTATTGTGCTGAGTGGAGTGTCAGAGAGAGAAAGACATATGCAATGTGATTTCACTTAGATGTGGAATCTAAAGAACAAAATAAACAAATAAATAAAACAGAAACAAACTTATAGATACAGAGAACATATTGATATTTGCCAGGTTGGGGTGAGTGAAACAGGGGAAGGGATTAAGAAGTACAAATTGGTTGTTACACAGTAATCACGGGAGGTAGGGCACAGCATAAGGAATATAGTCAATAGAGTTGTTGTAATAACTACGTTTGCTGTCAGATGGGTACTAGATTTGTTGGGGTGATAGATGGGACAGGGTTGGGGGGCAGGGTGAAAAAGGTGACGGGATTAAGAAGCACAAATTAGTAGTTACAAAATAGTCATGGGGATGTAAAGTAAAGCACAGGGAATATAGTCAATAATATAGTAATAAGTATGCATAGTGCCAGGTGGGTACTAGATTAGTCAGGGGGACCATTTCTTAAATTATATAAATGTCTAACCATAAGCTGTACCCCTGAAATTAATATAAAATAATATTGAATATCAACTGTAATTGAAAAATTTAACAAAGGAGGGAAGGGGAATAAGAGTTGCAAATTTCCAGGTATAAAACAAATAAGTCATGGGGACGTAATGTACAGCATGGGGAATATAGTCAGTAATATTGTGACAGCGTGGTACGGTGTCTGATGGTTGCTGGACTTATGGTTATCATGTCTTTAGGTATATAAATTTTGAATAACTATGGTGTATGCCTGAAACTGATATAATATTGTATGTTCACTATATTTTAATAAAAATCTGAAAAAATAAAATAAATTGAAAAAAATGAACAGAAAAATAAAGTGTACGATTCAGTAGGTTTTTTGTATATTCACAGTGTGCAACTATCACCGTGATCTAATTCTACAACACTTTATCCCTCCTAAAAGAAACGCCAGACCCATCAGCGATCGGTCCCCATTTCCCTCTCCTCCCAGCCCCTGGGAACTTCTAATCTACTTTCTACCTCTATGGATTTGCCTATTCTGGACATTTCACATAAAAGGACTCATATAGCATGTAGCATTTGTGACTGCTTCTCTCACTTAGCGTGTTTTCTAGGTTTACCCATGCCTGTATCATCAGGTATCAGTATTTCATTCCTTTGTATTATAGAACGATATTCTATTGTGTGGATCAATCTCATTTTGTTTGTCCATTCACGAATTGATGGACATTTGGATGAATTCCATCTTTTGGCAACCTGAATAATGCTGTTACGAATGTTCATGAATAAGTTTTTGTACAGACATATGTTTTCACTTCTCCTGCCTGCATACCTGGGATTGAATATGCTAGGTCACATGGTAACTCAATGTTGGACTTTTTGAGGAACCTCCAGACATTTGCCAGAGCAACTGCAGCATTCTCCATTCCCACCAGCAATGTATGAGGGTTCCAATTTCTCCCCATCCTCAACAACACTTGCTATTGTCTATTTTTTACATTTTAGCCTTCCTAGTGGGTGTGAAACAGTATCTCACTGTGGTTTTGATTTGCATTTTCCCAATGACTAATGATATCGAGCATCTTTTCATGTGCTTATAGGACATTTTTGTAACGTGTATGTTAGTTGTAAGCATAAGACACAAGAGACAAATTTATAAATGTAATATGATCTCAAGATATTTCAAAAATGCAAAGAAAAATCTTTTCAGAAAACATACAAAAATATCAATGGTGATTGTCCTTGGGTAATGAGATTATGGCTGATTTTTATTTTCTGTTTTAATCCCTTCTTTATCTCCCAAATGCCCTGCAATGAGTATGACTTCTTTTATGAGCTGAGACTAAAGGAGGGGGTTGGACAGGGTTTTTAGCCTAGGGCCACACCTCGTCATTTGTCTCACCAGGGAGGGGCTGGGCAGTTGGCAGCATGGCCAATAATGTGACCTTGGGTTTTACATGCTGCATCTCCTTTCACTGAACCCCCTTGACTGTAGGGGTACAGGGTGTCCATAAGAGCAGGAGTGGCGGGGAAGGCTTTCTGGAGGCTGGGGAATGGGGCTGAGTTTGCCATACAGATCTGCTGTGGGGAGACCAAGAAGGAGAGAGATTTCGTTCTGATCTACAGTGTGCATTTCTGCCTGTTCTCTGTCCTGAAATCTCCCTCCACCCCCATCAGTCAACAAACACATCCCCAAGGACAGTGCCCAGTTCTCGTTCTCCTCCATCCAGCCAAGGAGTAGGGTACGGGAGAGATGGACCGGGGCCCTCATGTGGTGGAGGAGGGGGCAGCAGGCAGCAGGCTGGGCACACAAGGAAATCACACAATGGAGGGGATGTAAGAGAAAGACCTGGAATTGCAGAATCCTCACCCCAGAGAAAAATAGGAAATGGGACCCAAGCAACTTGCAGAAGAACAAATCCAAAAGGCTAACAGGCACAAGAAGAGATGCTCACTCACTAGCTATCCAGGAAATGCAAATTAAAACAACTGAGATGTCACCTGACACCCATTTGACTTGCAAACATTCAAAAGCTGGGTAACGCCAAGTGTTGGCGGAGCTGCTGGTGAGACTGCAGGCTTTGCAGGCATTCTGGAGCGCAATCTGCCATGACTCTGCCAGGCTAAGAAAAAGCCTAACTGATGACTAGGCACTTCTAACTCCTGGGTATGTGTCCAGAGAGACGCTCATTCACAGGTCTGTGAGGGGACCGGCATGTGGTTGTTCACCTAGAGGGAGGAGGAGACAGCATGGGTCACAGGTGGGCGGTGACACCATGTGGCACCACATAGCTTTCAAAATAAGGGACCAGATGAGAGCACGGCCACACCGGGCATCTCTTAAAAGCACAGTGCTGAGGGGAAAGGTGTTAGAAGCAGGATGTGAGGCGCATAACTGACAGCAGTTATGCAAATTAAAGCCAGAGACACAAAACACTCCATCTTTTTCAAGAACACACAGAAACACAAATATTCACATAAAACACTTTGGAATATTTGCCTGTGGAAGAAGGGGAATGAGAGTGGAGGTGGAGACAAAAAGAATCAATATTTAAAATAAATTGAACAAGAAGATCCTTGCACAGACAAATGATGGTGATGTCACATGAACGGAGGAATGATACACGCCTCTGCACCAGAGGTCCAAATAAAGGCTGCCGATCCCTCCGCATGGAGGCGTAGGTATTTACTCACACGGGTATCTATTCATGTACAAGTTTATTGGGTCCTCTGGCCTTTGGCCATGGCCCAGATGCCAGGAGGAGGGACATGAAACCAAGAAGTCAGAATTAGACACACAGGGAACTAAGGGAAAAGTATCAGGGACAGTACAGGAGAGAAGGGCTGTCCCTGCCCAGGGCTGGGCAGCCCCTTGGGTGGACGCATGAACTGACGGCTCCCAGGGGATGCTGGTCCGACTCCCTTGGAGGGTGGTGGACCCGTCGTAGCTACCCAAGTTCAGGTGTGGACCTCAGTCGCCTGATGTGGCCAGCTTAGCACACAGATGTCAGCACCTTGGCCCTCGAGCGGGAAGGCATTGTCCACTTGCCACGGGTCCTCCGGGCTGGCAGAAGCTCAGGGTCATGGCCGTGCCATCTCCGTGAAAGCTCAGTCCTCACCTCCAGGGACAAGGGGGACAATGTTAGACCACTCCCACCGCCACTTCTTTACTCAACCCCAGGGGACCTGAGAGCGCAGGGAGAGCGCATGGAGAGGAAACAGAGTCAGGGGCTCCCGGGCCCGCAGAAGCCATGGTTGGCCACAGCCACTGCTAAGTACTGCCTCTGGAGGACACATGTCCTCCTTCCTGTGAGGATTTCTGGCTATTCTCTTTGCTCCTCTCTCTATCTTTTAGCACTACCTTTGTCTGGGCCCAGTTAAAGACATTTCTTGAGTTTCTGGCCTGGTAACTATTCTGTCCTCCCTGAATAACTCAGACTATCCCCTGCTCTGGGGTTCAGCCCTGCCGCTGGCCAGCGAGCTGACTTGTGGCCACTGGGGACCCATCCATAGGACATGACCTAAACTCTGTCTCAGCAACTGTAGTTGAGGGGACTAAGAGAAACTGAAAGAAAAGCAGCTTGGGAGGTGAGGAAGTGTGGAGGGGGGAATGTCTGTATCTTCATGTCTCCAAGGGGCTGTCGGGGGCACAGGGAGTAGAGAGGATGTGACCTTCCTGACAGAGCTGACCCCAGGATGTGGTGAAAGACAAAAGGGAGACAGATCTCTGTTCAATATAAAGGTGAGCTGACAACAGAAAGAGATATTCGTAGGTAGTAAGCTCCCCATCACCAGAAGTACGTAACTATCTGGTCCCCAACAGTTCTTCCTGGGCCAGAGCCCTTCACAACTCTCTGCGGAGTCCCCTTTCCCAGGCCCCACCTGCCTCAGCCAGGGCTATTCCTTGCTCGTCCCAGCGTCCCCAGGGACCATCAGCCACTACACACAGATACTGCAGTCCTACATCTGCACTCGAACACCAGATAAGGCTTTGTGAGACTCAGAGAGGCTGGAGTGGGAACGAAGAGTGTCAGAGGATGGGGAGCCAGTCAGATTTAGAGGTGGCAGGCGAGTGAGGGGAGAGCAGCGCTCCCCAGCTGGGGGCCAGGCCCATGCACCTAGGTCTCCCCAGAACGCAGAGCGCACTGCGAATCCGTGGCCACCAGAGGGAGCCATGACACCGCACACAGCACAGGGCAGGTCAGTCGGGGACACAGCTCAATTCTCCCACCTCTCCCCACAAAGCAAGTCTTTCCTATACTTGATCTTAGCCAAAAGGCCGAGAAGTGATAAAGCAAGTCTTTCCTAAGGAAAAAACACGCAGTGTCTTCTGGGTGGGATGTTTAAATTGGCTCTTCTCCCATCTTCCCATATTTCTACATGGGCGTCGGCACCATCTTTCTCTGCATGTCCACCTCTGCCTGGGTTGTTCTTTTCATGTGTCTGTCTCCCAGGTGCCCTGCCTCCGTGCCCTTGGCTGTGCTGTCCAACATCCTGCCTGATTCTGCAGCCAACTCTATTTTCCTAGGTCCCTGTACGGCTCTCTCTGACTTTCTTGGTTCCTCTTTCTCTCCTGGCTTATCCCCTCGCCATCTCCCCCTTTTGTTCAATGGTAGAAAAACAGAATTGAGAGATCCCTGTTGCCCACCCTTAGATCCCTCTTCTGATCCTGAAAGGCTTTCTCCACCCCTGCTGAATGAATAGTAAACTTGGCCCAGCCCAGCCCAGAGGAGGGATGGACAAAAAAATGTTTACAGGGAGCATTCCGGTTCAGCTTGATCCAGGAGATCAGGACAGATTCCCACAAAGGATTGCAGGAGTCAAGGTTTGGCCTGAGCTGGGATTTACAGGGCCTGGGCAGGAGATAGGGGGCCTTAGGACTTGTGGAAGGGAAGGCGCAATGAGTAAGAATCGCCTGGAGAGTCACATACATACCTCTTGGTTGAGGAAGCAATACAGGATGGCAACAATGAAGCCCTGTGGGGCCAACGAGAAAGGACACCATCAGAATACCTGGGCCTGGCCTCAAGGTGTCCACAGTCTTTCTACTACTTCTCCCCTTCCCACTCCCAGGTTATAGCTTGAGCCAGACCTTTGAGAAACGGGGAAGTTAAGATGCATTCATCACTTACTATGTGCCAGGCACATTGTCTCATGTAATCGTCATTGCAAGCCTTCCGAGTCTGTACTCTTGACCCTATTTCTCTGATTTTCTTTATTTGTGCATCTCCCAGTATTGAGCACAGAGCCTGGCATATAATAGATGCTGAGTAAATGTTGAATAGGTTGAAGGAAGGAAGGAAGGAAGGAAGGAAGGAAGGAAGGAAGGAAGGAAGGAAGGAAGGAAGGAAGGAAGGAAGGAAGGGAAGGGAGGGAAGGAGGATAGGTGGGTGGATAGATGAATGAATAGATGGGTAGGTAGATGGATAAGTAGATAGGTACAGGGTAGTAGAATAAATAGGAGATGAACGGATGGAAGATGGACAGAGGAACAGACAGTTGAATGAATACATAGATGAGTGGCTGAAAGGCAGAATCACCAGCTGTGGAGCGCTGCCCTCCCCTCCCACCAGCATGAGGTCTACCGAACCTGTGGGCAGCAGCCCCTCCCACCTGCCCAAGGATTCAAAGGGAAGGCGCAGTCTGTGGGGGCCTTTACCTGAAAGGAGCCCAGTCCCAGCTCCAGTGGGAGGCGAATGCCCAGGCCAGCACTATCAGGCAGGAAGTTGAAGATGATGTAGTGAATTCCAAACAGTGGGATCAGGAAAAGAGTTGACTTGGAGAGACGCCTGCCGGAGAAGACAAGCCCCAGGCTGCCGAGGCTGGAATTTGAAACTCTTATCTGCCCAATGCTTACTTTCCCTTCCCACCAGCTCCACCTATCAATTCTACACACCAGCCACCCTGGGGAACTCCATCTTTCCCACATGCACCCAGGGCTCCTTATTTTGGGCCCCTGGGTCCTGCTACTCCCTGTGCCAAATGCTCTTGTCTCAATTTATCCCAAAGTCTATGCATCTTTCAAAGTCTAGTTCAAACACCACTTCCTCCAGAAAGTCTTCCCTGACCATACCCCACTCCACCCACATCTAGGAAGGCTCTCCCTCCACAGTCTCCCATAGAAATCGATCCCAGCCCTCATCAGCCTCTGGCCTAGTATGTGGCTATGGGGCTCCACCCTTCCCATGCTGTGTCCCTGGAGGGCAGGGACCAGTCCTCGTCTCTCTCCAGGATCTTGGGGAGGAGTGTGGGCCAGGATCGTGAATGGCTGATTGTGAATGAAACCGGACCACGCTGACTCCTGCTCCCAGCCGCCCCCAATACGCACGCATTACCAGTACTGAGACTGGGTGTGGAGGCTGCCCTGAGCTGGCTCCAGTTTCCTCAGCAGGATGCGAATGATATTGAGAAAAAGCCCAAAGTTGACCTGCAAATAGAGGTGCAAGAAGGCAGAAGGCAAGGGTCAGGGGGTGGCCCTGGTAGCCTGGGGTGCGGTCTCTTTGGGAACTAGAAATCCCAAATCCTTGAGACACAGGGCTGTTCAAGTGGATGAATATACAGATCGTTGCTCTAGAACTTGTAGCCTGAGGACTAGGAGGCCCCAAGTTTAAACTTTGGAGGGCAGGGGCTCGGGGTCCCCCTCGCTCTTCAGTCCTAGCTAGGATCAAGTGCGGGAGGTCAGGCCTTGCCATCCTGCCTCCAGCACCTCCAAGGGCTTTTCGGGCACAACGCAGGTGGCCTTCACTTTGCATGATTGCTGAATTGGGGAAGCGGGTGCATTCACCCAGGGCACGCAAACTAGTCCTGGCCACTCTTTTCGCACAGGAGAAGGTGGTGCAGCACTCCTTCCATTCCCTCCCCCCAGCCCCCACCCCCTCCACCCCTCCATCCCCTACCCCCTCCAACTCCCCACCTCCTGGCTCTCACTGCAGTAGCAAATGAGCTGCAACCAGGGCACCAGATTCTCCAAACTCTGAGCTAAAAGGGGCCTGAGCGCTGATCGAGACCCCCCTCTACCCGGGTTTTATCAATGGCATATTCAGGTCCAGAGAGGGCCTCACAGGGAATCTGTGGCAGAACCAGGCTGGAACCCAGTTGTCCTAAATTCCAGCCTGGAGTCGTGTTTCCTGTGTGTGTGGCCCCTGGGTGGACCCAAGGAGGTTGGCTGAATAAAACAGAGAACACTGGCCTCAGGGACTGACCCCAACAGAGAGGACGATGGGCCCTTTGATGATCCACCAGTAGGGAGAGCTGTTGTCCAGGTCCCAGCACCTACAGAGAAGATAATCCAGGGCTGACGCTGGTGCCAGGAATGCAGCCGCCAGGAATGCAGCCGCCGGAAAGCCTTTTTCCGCAGTAATGCATGCACCTCCCTCCTCCCCTCTTTCCACCTCCTGGCCTCCTGGCTGCTCTCTGTGTCACTGGAGCCTTCCAGCTTCCCCCCACTTCTCATGCAAACTATCTTGTCTCTGGGCCAATTAGGCCCCTTTTAAAGCGATGCCCCGCTCCACGTTGGGCTCACACGTTCTCTCCACCTAGATGGATGAACTTCTCGAACATCAGTCTGTTTACTGCCTTCTTGGTGGCCCCAACACTTCTCCCATTCCACGAGGCCCCCACTTACAGACACGTCCCACCTCTCCCGGTGCCCCAAAGCTCTAAGAATCTGAGTCCCCTTCCCCCCTACCACCCCCCTCCCCTCGCCAGGCTCCTGCTCCTCTGTCCCGTCCACGGAGTCCCCTTCCCCACCTCCCACACGCCTGCCCAGCCTGGAGAGCAGCCCTGTTGCTTGACTGTCCAGGCCACGCCCCACGGGCCCTCAGACGGGTGTGATGAGGCCGTCGCCCAGACTCACGCAACGTCCTCGAAGGCCAACTTGCAACCCACCCACGTGACAGTGAAGAGCAGAGGAAGCCCTGTGGGGGTACAGAGGAGACATGCGTGAGGGGTCTACACCCTCAGCCTGGAGGCTGCCCCTACTTCCCACCACCACTGCCAGCCACACAGGGTACAGTGAAGGCGGGAGCAGGCCCCATTCTCCAACACTTGTTGGTCTACAGGCCACCTTTCCCCTCTCTGGCCTCTAGGTCATCATCGGCCCTCCACCTCACCCACAGTGCTGAAACCAGCCCTCTGGGCTCACCCCAGCCAGCGAGAACCAGCCACCAGAAGGCTCTCCTCATGCTGGGCGACGTGGAAGCCAAGAGGCAGGTCAGGTAGACAGCTTCTGCCAACAGCCAGCTGAAGTTGGTCATGGTGGCGAAATGGGAGGTGGCCACAGAGACCTTGCACAGTACCTGTGGGCCAGGGACTGGGTGCTTCAGAGCTGGGACACTGGAGCCCCACCCAAGTCTCCCTATCCCCTCAGGCCCCCTCCACCTTGGCTGTCCCAGAGGGGATGCAGTAATACACTGGGGTGGTTAAGAGCACAGAAATGGGATCTGGACAGCCTGGGATCAAATTCACCATCTATTAGCTAGGTCACCTCCCCACACCTTAGCTTTTCATCTGTAAAAGGAAAACTTCCAACATGAATCTCATGGTCTCATCATAAGGACTAAATGGAAACTCTGTGTATGAATTACTATTATTTTCACTTTCAGACCACCCTTCCTGAGCTCAAGTCAATCCCTAGAGCTGTAGATATGGAAAACCATTTATTCATGAACGGCTCCATCCTGCAAGCATACATGCATGCACCCCACACACTCATTCATTCCTGCATGACTCGCTCATCTGACAGAGGTGAAGAGCACCACCTCTGAGCTCAGGCTCGGTCCCAATCCCACCACTAAGCAGCTGATGACATTGTCAATTGTCCCTCATCTACAAACGGAACTAAAATGAAAATATATGTAGGAAATAAAAGGTGATAATATACACAAAGCGTTTAGGGTAATGTCTGGCACATAAGTCATCTATACATCACATATATATGTATATATAGAATTACTTTCAAAATTAATTAAGGCCATCTGTTGGTTGATCCATTCATTTATCCGTTCACTTCCAGCAGTGTTTCAGAGTACCTGAAGCCCCCACCATCTGCCCAGCTTCCGTTTATTTTCCATCTACTCTCATTCTCCTATCTCTCCACCCCCATGCTGATGTCCCTGTTTCTTAGACATACCCCAGGTGCTCCTGTGTGGGAGTTCGTTCAACCTGGTCCCTCCATTTGACATGTCTTTCCTCCCCGTCTCTTCCTATCGTTGCTACCCACCCAGCTCCAAAGCCATCTCCTCCCTGAAGCCTCTCTTGTTCTCTCCCAGCTCTCAGCTCCCTCCACTTGGTAGTCCCATAATCTGGTGCCTGCAGTCCTCTAGGAGGGAAGGGCCCATCTCTGCCCAGCCCCTCACATACCCGCCCTCAGCCACAGACAGGTGAGTGCTCAGATGAGTGATAAAATGAAGAGCTGGGTGGCGTGAAATAGGGTCGAGGCTGGAATAGGGAATGGAAATGGAAATGCTGAATATGGCGTGGATAGTAGACTATGGAAACGACATGGATTTGCACCATAGTTCAGGAAATAGCATGAGGACTTAGGACCTGACCCCAGAGAGAGGTAGGGAGGGGGAGGGCTAGTCCTTGTGCTGTACTTGGCAATGCTGGAGCCCCAGGGTCAGCCCACAGGACCGGGCAGCCTCAGGCAAGGGCCTCTAGGTCTCTAATCCAGCCTCCTTCCCCCCACCTGCTCCAGCGCCCCCCAACCATGGCTGTTACAGTGGAAAAGCTGCAGTGGTCCGTGTTCTCGCCGTGGAAGAGCATGGTATCCTTCAGGAACACAGCTCCCGCCTTGAGGATAAAGGTGGTAAACAGCTGGGTGTGGATGTAGTTCCGGGGGCAGTGGAGCCTCCTGGAGGGGGCAGGGAGGGATGACGAAAAGGGGGTGAGGTGGGAGAGGGGCTTCTGCTGTGCCTACGGCAGGTGTGGAAAGGCCGAACGGGGTGGCAGGTGAGCTGGCTTGGATTGACGTGGATTGGATTGGGCTGACCTTGAGGCTTCAGTTTGAGCCTTGCAGGACAGCTGACCAACCACTGCCCTGGGCTCAGTGAGGATGAGGGGACAGAGAACCCTAGCCCCTGACTTCAGGGAGCTCACAGTCTGGGGGACAAGGACAGAAATGGCAGGGTACAGCCCAGGGGAGCCCTCTGGCTGACTAGGGAGATGAGGCTCATCCCTATGGACAGAGAACAGCACAGGTCAGGTTGTGGGGCTCAGACCCTGACGTCTGGGGGAGGGTGGGGCTCAAGAGGGCCAGTGGCCAAAGGGTCGGAATGGTCATGAAGGGCTCCACAGAAGAGGCAAAGAGGTTTCTCAGAAGAGGGTGGGAACTGGACTTTGAGTTTGGACAGATATAAACACACTGAGAAGAAAGGAGGCAGACTTTGAAAGCAGATGGAATGAGCAAAAGTGAAGAGGCGGGAGTGAGTCCTGGGGGTGAAAGGAAAAGAAAAATTAGAAATGGCCGCGGCACCTATATCTGGGAACCCTGGAATAACCAGGCAAGGAATTGGGCTTGAAGCTGTGGACAACGGGAAGGCCGCAAAGGTACTTGGGCAGGTGATGAAGATGGCGGACCTGAGAGCAACGAGGATGGCGATGGCCACCAGCAGGGCCACGACAGAGACGCTGTGGCCCAGGGTGTAGATGGTCTTCACCGTGGAGAAGTAGGATTTCTGGGAAGGGTGGAGATGGAGAAAGTCTCAGCAACTGAGCATTTGGGGGAAGGGAGGCTTTGCAGCCTACCAGGTGAGGCTCTCTGTTCCACCCTGAAACTGCCCATCTGAGGCGGGGGTGTCCGTGGGGGCCACGGCCAGCTCCTTCCATGAACTGAAGTGTTTGTTTTCAGCCTGTCCTCCGCCTAACCTCCTGGTGACAGGGAGGGCGGTGACAGGGAGTGAGACACTTCACTCCCACTGCTGCTCTGGGGTTGGGGAGAGGCAGCAGCAGAAACTCCGCATCCCTGGGGAATGACAGGAGCTCAGGAGGAAACTGGGCTTGTTTATTGACATCCAACTTGCTCACCACGACGTCCCCAAAGAAAGGGGACAGCCAGCAACAACCGCAGGGAAAAGCTCTTTCCGTGACCAAGTGTTTAAATCAATCAAAGTCCAGCCTGCACCCTGAAGGTGGAGATGTGGGGTGCAGGCCGAGGGATGGGAGCAGGGGCCCAGCTCCCCTGAGGGACACAGGTAATCCGAGCCCCTGTCGGACTCAGTCTTTTCACCTGAAAGAATGGTCAGATTCATGCTTTACCAGGCTGAGGGGAAAGAGATATGAGATTATGGGCAAGGAAGCAAGCCCTGCTCAATTTGGAGGAGTGGGGTGTGCCGGCTATATTCGGGGTCACTTTTGAGCAGCAGTTTCCCTCACTTGCCTAGACACACTGCTCCACGGACAGGAAGAGAGGGAAGGAGCTTGCCCAGGAGCACACGGAACATTTATTTCCCTGGAACCACCCCAAACTCTCTGCCCTGGAGATGAGGGCACAGAGCGGGTATGCCAAGGAGATGGTCGCCAGCACATCCCCCAGCCTGCCCTCTGCCTTCCCTCCCGCCTAGCAACGCGCCCACCTATCACCCTTGAACAGATTAGCAAAAGACCCCTCTCTCTTCCAGACACTGCCATCTTCTGGAAATCTGCTACAATGGGAATGGCTGGCCCCACAGTCGTGAGGTCCACCACCCTCACAAACCTCCATGGCGACGCTTCCTGCGAGACGCCAGGAGCCTCTTACCTCCTCGGTCAGCAGCTCCAAGGGCACAGGGCAGGCCACAGGGTAAGGTGGGAAGGGCTCAGACCAGCCTGCGATCGTGCAATCCCGCTGCACAGCCCCTGGGAGGCAAGTGGAGGTGGGGAGCAGAGATCTGGTCACAGCCCCTGCCCTCTCCCCAGAAGGGATGGGGAGCCATGGGCCATGAGTGACCCGGGCAGGCTGCACAGACAGCCCCTCCGGGCGGCAGAGAGAGAGGAGCCTTCTCTGTAGAGGCCTGGGTTCCAGGTCCAGCCTGCGTGGGACACGTTCTGAAGCCTTTCTCTCTAGCCTAGAGAGTCACCATCTTTAAAGGGAGAGGACCATTCCTTTGAGAGGCAGAGTATTGAGTTGGGCGTTCAGCATCCTAACAGCCAGGGACAGAAAGGAGGCCCCCTGCTCCTGGAGGGACTGTCCACGCAGCTTCCCAGGCCAGGGAGGGGAGGCAGAGCCATGTGTTCCCTTGCGCCCTCCTCCCACCAGGCTGCTGGTAGTATCTTAGCGGTCAGACAGGCTCTGCCCGCTCCACTCCACAGCCAGCCCTCCTGAGAACACCCAGAGAACATGTACGTGGTGCCAGGCCTTGGGTCCAGCACTTCTGCTGGCTCACTAATCCTCCCCGTCTGAGAAGTGGATGAGCTTGTGTCGGAAGCCATAGAAATCCCCAGGCCTTGCCTAGGCAGAACTTCCTGGTCACAAAACCCAAAGCCCGCGCGCGCCAAACCCAGAGCCCGCGCGCGCCAAACCCAGAGCCCGCGCGCGCCAAACCCAGAGCCCGCGCGCGCCAAACCCAGAGCCTGCCCATTTCCTTGTACCTCATATGGCATCGCCCTGTCCTAGCCTATCAGCCCGCGACAAGTACCTCGCCACCCTATGACATAGCATATCCCACCCCCATCTGACATAGCTATATATATAACCCGCCATCGTAATAAAATTTTGAGGCTTGATCAGATCCCTGTCTTGCCTCCATTCTTCGCGTCTCCTGTCTCCCCTTTTTTTCTCACCCTCAACAGGTTTCTTCCCCTCGTCCCACGTTGCATTGTCCTGCCGGTCGGGACAAGCTTGTTCCCCCCAGGTCACAGGTCAGGAAGCTGAGTTTGACTGACTTGCCCAAGGTCACACCCAAAGAGAGGACATTGTTGAAACCCAGGTTTGCCTCTCCCCACCCCCCAAGCCAGGGTTGTGTCTGCCACATCCGGCATCACCAGACAAAACCCCCTCCCCCGCCCCCCCCCAAACCCTCACCTGGCTCTGAGCTGAAGTGAGAGAAGAAATCTGGGCAGGGGAGAGTCACCCCCTCACCAGAGCCTGCCATCGGCCAGCACAGCAGCCCATCCCAGGTCCTGGGGCAGCCTGGATACAGAGATGGGAGCAGTGCAGACTCAGCCTGGGAGACAGGCCTGTCCAACATCCTAAGAGATGAGCCTGGAAGAGATAAAGGAACCCAAGGAGCCAGCTCCTCCCTCCCAAGCTCCGTACCCAGGGTGGTGTTGGGTACCCCCTCTGCTGCCTGCAGACACGCACTCTCATCCTCCCTCAACTGGGTGATGAAGTCACACTCTGGGTGCACGTGGCCCAAGACCTGCAGAAAAGTTAACAAGGTGAGCCAAGCCAGTTGGGTGCTCCTTCCGGGTTCTCTGGTCCAAATGACCAGAGGACAGAGACAAAGCTGGATTTGTTTCTGTGTGCCTGCTGGTAAGCACAGGGCCTGGTTCATGGCACTGACTGGTGGGCTTGATGGAAGGAGGGAGGGAGGAAGCGAGGGAAAAAAGGAGGGAGGGGGGAAGGAGGAGAGAGGGAGGGGGAAGAAGAGAGAGAGAGAGAGAGGGAGGGGGAAGAAGAGAGAGAGAGAGAGAGGGAGGGAAAGACGGAGGGAGGGAGGGAAGGAGGGAGGAAAGATGGAGGTCAGATGGAAGTTTCCCTTTTTCATCTCTTGGAAGTAAGTTCTAAGACACATTAAACAAAAGTCTTCAGAAGATCTCATGGGAGAAAGAGAGGAAGGGAAGGGAAGGAGAGGGAAGGGAAGAGGAAGAAAGAGGAAAGGAGGGGAGGGGAGGGAAAGAAGGGGAAGGAGAGGGAAGGGAAGGGGAAGGGAGGGAAGAGCCATGGGATTTAGGAGTTCTCCAAGCCACAGCCTGCCGCCTTCTTGGTAGGGAGACTCCTGCTCTGGGAAGGGCAGTGGGGACCCCAGCAGGCTCCAGCTGGACCCCCGTATGGCCCATGACTCCCAGATCTGGAGCCTAGTGAGAGGCAGGAGGGTCTGAGCTGGCTACTCACAATTGGTAATGAGCTCAGAAAGCAGAGGCTACAGGCACGCCATGCCCTGCTGTCCATGGTGGGGCTCAGCAGTGGCTCCCTCAGTCAGCTCACTGAGCCCCGGCTTTCTGCTCTCTCCTTCCTAGGTGGTTGTTTGCATAGGCAGGAGCCAGCAAAGGGGACAGAACTGGCTGAATATTCACCAGGATTGCAGGACGCTGTGCACAGCTCACGCCCTGTCCTGGCGTGGGACTCCATGTCCCCAGCAGGGAGGGGCTAAATCCCCCTATTTCCATCCACTCTGTCAGTCAGCCTGCGTGTCTATCCTGATAATAGGGGCCCCAGGAGGTGACAGCCCCAGGACACTTCTTGCCCCAGTAGGTCATATTCTTAACCATTTTCTTCTCTAAGCCCAGCCCCTGCTGGTCCACACTGGAGAGAGCCCCTCAAAATGAAGGTGGCTCAGAGAAGAAGACTGAGACCTGGGCCCGTCCTCAGGGAGCCCCCGGTTTGGTTGGTGAGCTCAGCCTTGTCCCAGGGCTAGAGGATGGGCTCAGGGCTATGGGGACCCAGAGGGAGTGGGTGTGGGGTGTCAGTGGGGGCTGGATTGGAGAACAGCCTAGGAAAGGAACCATGGTTACAGGGCACCAGCATGGCCTGGCCAAGAAGGTGTCATATGAGCAGGACATCATTTCTTTCCCTCACAAGGACAGCAGCCTGGATGGCGAGTGAAGTGTGCAGATAGCTCGGCTCTGGCCTTGGGGTTGGGGTGAGGGCTGGTCAAAGTCTCTCCAGAAGTCCTGGGGAAAGCAGGGGAAATTGAGGCTCAACAGGAGGTTTTAACGGGGCTTCACGGTGCTGGCCATTCTGAACGGAGCAGGAAAACTGTTATCTGTTGTCACGAGCAAAGACAGGAGAACTTTCACAGCCACTCAAATCGTTTTCAACATTCGTTACCTGATCATTTTTGGTGTAGTTTTAGACTTTAAAATGCAGAATCCCAATTGGCCGAGCTAAAGACAGTGTTCTCCGTGACCCTGGATCTTGTCCAGCATGTTGAGATTCAAAAGCACATTTTAACGCTGCAGCACCTGGGAGGCCCTGGCATTTGGATGCAGGTCTGCATTCCCAGGGCTGGATGGACTGGACACCGGGGACACCAGACATGTTTACAGCTGATGCAAATCATGAATGATGAAGGCCCCTCGTCCCTGCCGCGTCTGGATTAAGGATAAAACATCAACAGGGTTGTACCTTTGCATTTGTATTCATCAGCAACAAGGTGTTGGAGAAAAACATATTGAAAAGAAAACATGAACCAGCCCAAAGCCCAGACCCCCCTGCCCTCCCACAGGTGGTGGCGTGTGCTCCCTGGGGCACAGTGTGAGCAGCCGCTACACGGACTGAGAGCAGCATTTCTCAGGTTGGAACACGCTCCTCCGTGGCGGGCCGAGTGAGGACTTGCAGGTTGGGACACCAGAGCAGAGTAGGTGACAGAGGGAAAGCTAGATACACCCTCTGCCCTGCCCTTCAGTTAGACAGAAGCAACAGCCCAAGGACAAAGATGACCACTAATCACTGTGGATAATTGGTGTCCGTGTCATCAGCATTAAAGATGGTTAATCATTGATATTGATACTTAATAATAATTGTTATCTACATTAGTGGTTCTTTTTTTTTTCACCCTTCTTCCACCTCCACCCCCTCACCTCCGAGTTCAACCCATTGTTTCTCAGTCTAACTCCCTGGCCCATGCTGGTATTACGAGCCTTGTGCTCCCCGGTCAGTGGACACAGACCTTCAGCTGTTACCACAGCCCAGCTCCAGAGAGCTGTTGTTCACAATCTTAGCTGTAGAGGGCGCAGCTCACTGACCCACACGGGAATCGAACCAGGGACCTCGTTGGTGAGCGGCGCTCCAACCCCCTGAGCCACTGGGCCAGCCCTAAATTAGTGGTTCTTAACAGGAAACAATTTGCCCCCCAGGGAATGTTTGGCAATGCCTAGAGATAGTTTTCATTATCACAGCCAGAGGTCAAGGGTGGGGAGCAGGCGTGTCAAGGTGTTACTTCTGCATAATAGACAGAAACCTGGGATGCTGTTAAACATCCTACAGTGCACAGGATGTCCCTCTGCAAGGACAGAATGAACTGTCCAGTTCACAAGGTCAATAGAACGAAAGCTGAGAAACGCTGATCTAACCGTTCATGTCCCCCAAGGATTCCTCCAGGCCCACTGTCCCTTCTCAGTAGGCCAGTGTCGCTGAGTCCCACCTCTGTCTATCTCTGTATCTACTCAGAGTTCAAATTCTGCCTCCACCGCCTGCTAGCTATGTGACCTTTCTGAGCCTCAGTTTCTCACCTGAAAAATGGGGGTGATACCTTCCTTGCAGGGTTGATGGGACAATTAGTCAAGGAACAGCATATAACGTACCTCATAGAGAATTTAGCTCATAGTGGACAATCACTGATGGTAGCACGTAATAAGGATGGATTATCAGCAAATAAAGTTAGAACAATCAATTCTTTGTATAGAAAAAATAAGATTTGATCTCTAGCTTGCATTTACAAAATATAAATTCTATAAGGTTTAAAGCCCTAACTGTAAAACAACAAAATAATAAGATTTTTCCCCAGTAATAGAAATTTGTTTCTATAACCTTAGAATGAAGGAGATTTTCTCTATAAAAAATTAAAACCATAAAGAAAAGATTACTAAGTTTGATCCCATCAATATTTTTAAAAAATGTATTTTCAAGAAAGGACAACACAGGTAAAACTATAAGCAGGGTACAGACTGAAAGAAATATTGGCAATAATGACAAAAGAAGACATAACATCAAAAAATATGTTTAAAAAATATCTACAAATTAATAATAAAAATAAAAATAACTCAATAGAAAAGTGAGCAAAGGATATAAACAGGCAATAAATAAAATATAGGACCAATAAACAGAAAATGATGTTCAACATTACTGATACTCAAAAAAATAGGAAATAAAAATAATAAGCTACCCTTTCTCACCTATCACATTGCCTAAAATTTTAATGTCTGATACTATGATGTTTGGAAAATAAGGTAAGGAAATAGTATTTTTATACTGTTAAGATGGGGGTGAATCTGGGTACACCTACTTTGAAAACCAATTTGATATTATCTGTTGAATCTATCAATAAACATGCCTTACAAACCAGAAGTTCTGCTTCTGGATATTTGCGCCAGAGGGCAGTATTGTTTATAACATGTTGCAAAACCAGAAACACAAATGTCCAACAATAATAGATAAGTAAAATGTGATATAGTCACAATGAAATACTACAGGGCATTAAAAGATGAATGAAGTCGATTTATATCAACATTGAGAGATTTCAAAAAAATGTATTAGAGGAACTTCTGCTTCCAGCCAAGATAGCATAACAGGGACTGATTGACCTTCTTCCTGCATAACCTCAAGAAATCCAAACAAAATACTCAACATATTGGGTTTTAATAGGTGAAGCAAAAAGATACATATGATCATCTCCATTGATGCAGAAAACTCATTTGACAAAAATCTAACACTCTTTCAAGATAAAAACATTCAATATGCTTAGAATAGAGAGAGTTTCTCTAACATGACAAAGGTCATATATGAAAAAATCACAGTGACCACCACACTCAGTGATGAAAAACTGAAAGTGTTTTCCCTAAGATGATGAACAAGACAGGCTGTCTAGTTTTTCCAGTTCTTTTCAACTGGAAAAGACTGGTAGGCCGTCCTACCATAGAATAACCTAGCCAGAATAACCAGGCAAGAAAAATAAAATAAAACTCATCCAAATTAGTATATGTGCTGCCAAAGCGAGCACAGAAACTCATCCAAATTAGAAAGAAAAAAAGAAAATTATTTCTGTTTGCTGATGACACGCTCTTATATGTTGAAAATCCTAAAGAATGCACACATGTGTGTACACACACACACATACACACTTTCAAATACATTGGAGTAAACTTAACCAAGGAGGTAAAAGACTTTTACATAAAACCATAAAATGTTATTGAAAGAAATTAAAGATCTAAAGAAAGGGAAAGATATCTTGTGTTCATGAATTGGAAGACTTAATACTGTTAACATGACAATACTGCCCCAACTGATAAACAGATTCAATATAAATTCTATGAAAAATCCCAATGGCATATTTTTCAGAATTAAAAAAATCCATACTAAAATTCATATGGCATTTCAAGTTTCCCTGAAAGGTCAAAACAATCTTGAAAAAACAAAGTTAGAACCCTCACAATCCTTGATTTCAAAACTTACTACAAAGCTACCATAACTAAAGCAGTGTAGTACTGGCATAAAGATAGATATATGAACGAATGGAATAGAACAGAGAATCCAGAAATAAACCCTCACATATATGGTGAGTTGATTTTTGACAAGGTTACCAAGACTATTCAGTGGGGGAAAGGACAGTCTTTTCAGTGAATGGTGTTACAAAAACTGGATATCCATATGCAAAAAATAAAGTTGGACACTTTCCTTACACCATATACAAAAATTAAAATGAACTAAGACCTAAATTGAAGAGCTAAGACTATAAAACTCTTAGTGGAAAACATAAAAGAAAACTCTCATTACCTTGGATTTCACAATGGTTTCTTAAATATGGTACCAGAAACATAGAAACAAAAGAAAAAGAGATAAATTGGATGTCACTAAGTTAAAAACTTTTGTGCGGCAAAGGACATGGTCAAGAGAGTGAAAAGACAAACCATGGAATGGGAGAAAATATTTGCAAATCATAACTGATAAAGAATTAATATTCAGAATCTATAAAGAACTCTTGCAACTTAACAACAACAAAAAAATAAACAATCCAATTCAAAATGGGCAAAGGACTTGAACAGGCATTTCTCCAAAAATGATATACATGTGAAAAGAAGCATGGAATCATTAGTCAGTCATTTGGGAAAAATAAATCAAAGCCTCTGTGAGACATAACTTTACACCCACCAGGATGTCTATTATTTTTTTTAAATGGAAAATAACAAGTATTGGCGAGCATGTGGAAAAATTGGAATCTTCATGCATGCTGGTCGGAATGCAAAGGGGTGTAGCTGCTGTGGAAGACAGTTTGGCAGTTTCTCAAAAGGTTAAACATAGAGCTGCCGTGTGACCCATCAATTTCACTCCTAGGTATACATACAAAAGAATTGAAAGTCGGGACTCCCACAATACTTGTACTACACCAGTGTTCATAACAGCATTATTCACAACAGCTAAAAGGTGGAAACAACCCAAGTGTGCATCAACAGATGAATGGAAAAGCAAAATGTAGTATATAGCTACAATGGAATATTACTCAGCCATAAAAGGGAATAAAGGTGTTACACAGGCTATAACCTGGATGAATCCTAAACATATTATGTTAAGTGAAATAAGCCAGACACAAAAAGACAAATACTGTATCATTTCACTTATATGAGTACTCATCTTCACAGACACAGAAAGTAGAATAGTGTTAGTGTTTTTCAGCCCCTGGGGTGATGGAAGGTGGGAAGTTGTTACTTAATGGGTACAGAGTTTCCATCTGGGATAATGAGAAGTTCTGGAAATACAGTAGCTAGTGATGATGGTTGCTTAACACTGTGAATGTACTTAATGTCACTGAATTGTATACTTAAAATGCTTAACATGGTAAATTTCATATTATGTATATTTGACCAAAGTTTTTAAGTGAAAAAAGTAATTGATTACATAATACAAAACTACTAGTAATATATTATGGGGTTTATGGCATATATAAGCAGTGAAAAGTATGAAAATAATAGCAAAAAGGATTGGAGGAGAAAATATAACTGTATGGTTATAAAGTTCTTAGTCTACGTGAAGCAGTACAATATAGTTTGAAGGCAGACTCTAATAAGTTAAAGATATATACTGGAAGTCCTTGACCTGCTACATCAAAAAAATAAAACAGAAAGATGGTCAATTAGCCAATAATGGAGATAAAATGAACCAGATAAAAACCAATTAATCAGAAAATAGAAAATGAAATAAAGATGAAACAAAGAGCAGATGGGACAGATAGAGAAAACAGCAAAACTGTAGAGATAAACCCAACAATATCAATTAAAAAAATTAAATGTAAATGGACTAATCTCTCCGATTAAGGAGATTGTTAGATTGAAAGAAAAATCAAGACCCAACTATATGCTACCTACATGAAACTCTTTTTAAACATAAGCACAGGTCGGTGAAAAGGTAAACAATGGAAACAGACATACCATACAAACCATAACAGAAAGAAAATGGGTGTGATTATATTAATATCAGACAGAGTAGGCTTCAGAAGGAGAGATAGTACTGTATTTGTACAATTAAAATTTTTAGGAGATCCAAGATTGTGGAGTAGATAAACACTGTGCCTACTTCCTCCTGTGAACACATTAAAATTACAACTAATTTATAGAACAATCAACCTGGAGAACCATCTGAAGTCTAGCTGAACAAAAGTCCTAAAACTAAAAATATGAAGAAGAAGCCATGTAGAGACTGGTAGGAAGAGCAGAAATGCGGAATGGGCCCCAAACCTCCGTGTGGTGGTTGAGAATCAGGAGGGATATCTCGGCCACAGAGGTTCTTCCAGAGAAGCGAGGCTCCCCAACCCTGAGTACTGGTGCCAGGAAGAGGAGCCCCCACAACATCTGGCTGTGAAAAACAGAATTCTGACAGTCTGGATGGGACAGAAGGCTGCAGGAAGCCCTGCAGAAGCCCAGGCGTCCTCTTAAACGGCCCAAGCAGACTCACTCGCTCACAGGCACTCACCTTGGGCTCCAGCAGAAGGACCGTGACTTGGGGAAAGGGGCCCCAGAGACATACCACAGGTAGAGTGAGGTGTGTGGCTTCAGGAGGAGGACTGGAGGACAGATGGCATTTTCCAGGTGAAGTATCCTCCTCTCAAGCAGCCGGCAGGTGGGCGACAACTCTCCTATGTTGAGCCATCCACCACAGACCAAATCTGAATCTGACTGGCCTGGTGAGCTCCGTTGCTTTACCCTGCTGACTCAGCTGGGACCCTGCCCCACCCGACTTGTGCACTGCCAGCCCCTCCTGCATTGCACTCTTTTTTTGAAAACTACTCAAATCTGAGTCCATGGGCCCCAGGCAGGTAGTAATTGGACTCAGTGTGCTCTGAGACCTTTGCTGAGTCTCTCCAAGCTCAGCACTGGCACCAAACCAGAATCTACATTAACCTGGTAACTGCAACTCTTTCCACTCTACTGACTCCTTGAGACCCTGTCTCACCCAACTCATGTACTGTATGAAGTTTTATCAGTGTCTGAACTGAACTTTAAGGGAGCTGGCTGGTGACACTAGGCCTCCAGGTGTCCAGGATTTTTGTGGAGTTACCCCCAGGCTGGTACTGGTGGCAGCCATCCTCGGTTTGACACGTGGCCTCTCTCATGCAACTTCAAGTTTAGCACAGGCAGCAGACAACCATGGATCGCTTTGTAGCTCCTACCGGGTAGCCCCCAGCCAGTCACAGACAGCAGCTTACCTAGCCCTACACCAGAGACCCTCCCAAGAGGCCCCAGAGCCAACATACTTGGATGTTGGCTTCAGACCACAGCAGAAAAACACCCAATTAGCCCCACAAGTGGCACACCCAAAGGGTGGTCTCAACAGGCACCAGAGCCTGCTGGAGTGAATCCCACTCAGTGGGGTAAACCTCCCGCATAGCAGCTCATAAGCTATGGATGCCGCCAAACCCCATAGGCAGTCAGCCTGAGGGTCAGTTCCACCTACTGGCATGCCAATAGCAATCAAGGCTCAACTATAACAGGAGGGCACACACAACCCACACAAGGGACATTCCTGGAGCCACCCAGGGCAGGTGACCAGGGAGACTGTGCCACTGGGCCCCACGGGGTACCTACTACATGAAGCCACCTGGCCAAGGCTGAGAGATGTAGCAGATTTACCTAATACATAGAAACAAACAGAGAGGCAGCCAAAATGAGGACACAAAGTAGTGTGTCCCAAATGAAAATGAAAGAAAAAAAATACCAGGAGAAAAATACAGAAAAAGAACTAAATGAAATGGAGGCAAGCAACCTGCCAGAGACAGAGTTCAAAATTGTGGTTATAAGGATGCTCAGGGAACTTAGTGGGAACTTCAACAAAGAGATTGCAAGCATAAAAAGGACATAGGAGCCATAAAAAAGAACCAGTCAGGAGTGAAGAATACAATAACTGAAATGAAGAATGCACTAGAAGGATTCACCAGCAGACTAGATGAGGCAAAGAATCAAATTAGTGATTTGAAAGACAAGGTAGCAGAAAACACCCAATCAGAACAGCACAAGGAAAAAAAGAATCATAAAAATGAGGATAGTTTAAAAGACCTCTGGGACAACATCAAGCATAACAACATTTACATCATAGGGGTACCAGAAGGAAAAGAGAGAAATCAAGGGATCAAGAACCTAGTTAAAGAAATAATGACTGAAAACTTTCCTAACCTGGAAAAGGAAATAGACATACAAGCTCAGGAAGCACAGAGAGTCCCAAATAGGATGAACCCAAACAGGCCCACACCTAGACACATTATAATTAAAATGGCAAAAGTTAAAGACAAAGAGAGAATCTTAAAAGCAGCAAGACAAAGGCAACCACCGTGTTTCCCTGAAAATAGACCTAGTCAGACCATCAGCTCTAATGTGTCTTTTGGAGCAAAAATTAATATGACTTGGGATTATATTATTATATCACATTATATTGTGTTATGTTATGTTACGTTATGTTACGTTACGTTACATTATGTTACATTATGTTATGTTATATTATAAGACCTGGTCTTTTTTTTTTTTTTTTTTAAGACCTGGTCTCATATTATATTAAAATAAGACTGGATCTTATATTAATTTTTGCTCCAAAAGATGCATTAGAGCTGATGGTCCAGCTAGGTCTTATTTTTGGGGAAACATGGTAGTAACTTCTAACGGAGCCCCCATAAGACAGCTGATTTCTCAACAGAAACTTTGCAGGCAAGAAGGGATTCACAGGATATATTCAAAGTTATGAAAATCAGGGACCTAGAACCAAGACTCCTCTATCCAGCAAGGCTGTCATTTAAAATCAAAGAACATGAATATTTGGCCTGAATGTCTCTTGATGGGCAGGGCTGGAGACAGGGGGAACGCAGGGCAAGGCCAGAATGACCCCTTTTCTTGGCTGAGTTTTAGACCCTCGCCCTGCTCCCCAACTCTGTCCTTCCCCAGGGGCAGAAGCAGTCTAACACAAAAGCACAGGCTCTGGCACCTCAGAGCGGGTTCCTACAGACAGAAGCCTCTATCCTGCGCCCTCTGAGAAGGCACCCACCCACCTCGCTGTGGCTCTGCAGGGCCATTGGCTGGCTGGTACCCTCAGCTACTCTCTCATGAACCCTGTGGCCTGGTTTGACATGGGGCCATAGTCAGAGTTCAATTTCTGTTCAGGATTGGAGCTCAGTCTGTAATCTATTTGGGGTATTGGGTGGACCAGTGTTGAGGCTCAGATAGGGGTCAAGGTCAGGGCTAAGCTTGGGGCTGGGTCAGGGCTCAGTCCTGGCCAGGGTCACACACAGGAAGAGGACCAAGGCTGAGTGTCCTTGGGGTATCACTAATAATGATGCTTAGATTCTTTGGGCTCCCAATGGCAAATCACTTTCTGCCTTCGGGCTTTTAGGTCAGTCTCACAGTGGCAAAGTAATTTTTCTGCTGAACAGAAATCATGGCCCCACAGGTTCACTTGTTAAATAGGGGGAGGGGCAGGGCAAGGTGGGGCAGGGTGAGGTGTGGAAGGGCAGGGGTGTGGGAGGAGTGCTGGCCTCCAGCCAGGCAACCTGGGAACAATGTGACACTTTGTTTTCCTCCAAACCAAGAAAGTGCTTTGATTTGTGCATGGATAACTCATTTCTTATAAACTTTAAACTTCACCACAGACTTTGTACTCCTTCTTCCGGAGCAAGCTTTCTCTAGCCAAGCCTGATGATAGGGGTTCCTGTGAGAGATTCAGACCCAGCTGTCCCTGGCTTGTGCTCAGCATGGATAATTGCCCTTATTTTACAGGAGAAGAAACTGAGGTGCCCCAGTTCACAAGGGAAATTGTTCTCAGAGTTGGGACTGGGACTCAGGTCTCCAGGCTGCCAGCTCCAGGTGCTGTCTGTGGCCCAAGTTCCATGCTATAATTCACTGTAAGTTTCTGATTCAAAATGTCAATGGTTTATTTGGTACTGAAGATAAACCATTTTCAAGGTGCTGGGAGCAGAGCCCCCCAGGAGTGAGAGCGCATCAGGGGAAAAGGTACCCACCGGGCCCCACAGGGGAGGGAGAGCAAGGCTGCACCCCACACACACACTGTCCCACCTGTGCCCACTTCCTGGACTTTCCAGATGAGGCAAAGCACCACCTCCAGGCAGAGGGAAGATCGACCACGTCACCCACTCTTCTCACAAGTGGGAAACTGAGATCCAAAGAGGGCAGGAGACCTGCCCAGGGTCACACAGCCAGACAGAAACAAAGCTAGTGTGCTACCTGACCAGTCACTCCTCCCAGCGCAACAGAAGGGACCATGCCTATGAAAAGTGGCCCTGGGTCCAGGTGGGGACAGAGCCAGGGCTGGAAGCTGAGGAGGGGCGAGCAGAGCACTACAAGGGGGGGCCAGAGAGGTTTGGGGGATGGGGCAACACAGTGGGGGGATTCATGTGACACAAAGCTCTGCCTGGCTGCAGTGTGTCCAGTGGGTCAGCTGGGGGCAAGAGTGGCCAGTTCCCCGCAGCACATGAACAGCCACAGGCAACAACATGGATGAATCTCAGGGACTGAGCACGAGGGAATATCCCAGAAAACCACCTACTGAATCCTACCATTTGTATAAAGCTCAGAAGAGGGACACTAAACGATAGATTGGTTAGGTATATACACCTGCATGATAAAAAATAAAAATAAAAAGCTTTTTTTTTTTTTTGAAGCCAAAGGATGACAAACACAAAATTCAGGATAGTAGGCACCTGCAAGGGCTCTTCGGGAAAGAGGGGAGGGACACATAGCTAGGTGCAAATTGCCAGAAAGATTCTAGTTCTGTGGCTAGGTGATGGGCTCATGGGTGTTTATTATATTATTAAGCTTCATAATTTACCTCTGTAATGATTAACACCGATATAGAGCTTAGTCAGGCCTTTTAATAAGCACATTACATCCCCAAGCTCACGTACTTGTAATCTTCACAACAGCTCTGTGAGAAGGGTCCCCATTTTTCAGATGAGGAAACTGAGGCATCAGTGATTTGTGGGAGACCCCACAGCTGATATGAGACCCTGGATTCTCACCCTGGCAGTTCTGATTTCAGAGCCCATAGTCTAAACCACACCGCCAAGGTACAGAAATTATTGTATGTTATTTTTTAATGTGATTTTAAAAAAATTGAAAGTGTACTGGGAAAGGTAGGAAAAGGAGCTGGCACTTTTTTGCAGGTGAGATATACTGGGAAATGTCCTGCACCTGCTCTCCCTTCCCCAGATGATTCCCTTCCCCAAGTGCCACCCCTCTCTTCTCTGGGCACCTCACAGTCTGATGCTGTGTTTCCTGCTAAGTGGCCTGGTGCAGTCAGAACAGCCAGGCTGAGTCTGGACGAAGCAGCCATGTCCCCTCTCGGGGGACTGCTGAGCCTGGGGCTGGGCAAGGGGGTGCAGCACTCAGTTCTGATATGCTTGTGTGTGGGGGGGTGCTGTCCGTGGGGTGGGGGGGTGCTGAGTGCAAGGAGGGGCTGGATGTCCTCAGAGGCCTTCTCTTGGCCTCTCCCTCCGGCTCACCCTCCCCACCCAAACCAGCTCAGCCCCTCCCAGCCCCCTTATTTCTAAACCATATGTCCCTGTGTCCCTGCCTGCCCCTACTGTTTGTCCAAAGCTGCTTCCCCTGATAACCTGAGGACCAGAGGTCCTGGAAAATTGGGAGGGGCCCAGGGCAGGGGGAGATCAGGGGTGCTCTGCCGTGCCCCGCTGTGCCCCTCCCCCACTCCGAGGACCTTCAGGGGCTCCCCATGGACACATTAGGGCCCAGAGCACAGAACTTGCTCAAAAATCGTAGCTGTCCCCATTTAAAACTTGAATTTCTCTTGTTGCCCCCAGAAGCAATTCCAGAGGAAATTTAGAGAGGGGATCCCAGGCAGGGGAGGTGACTTGCCCTCCCCCACGCAGCAAGGAAGTTGGAAGTTCCCTGACTTCACCACACTGCCCTTGCACCCAACCTACCGATATGGAGAGAACTTGGGCCGAGACCACGACTATGACTCCCATCTGCCTTTTGTAGCAGTGCAACTCTGAATCGGTTGCCTAACCTTTCGGATTTATAGTTTCTTCATCTATAAAATGTAAGCATTGTCTGTTTAGTTCAATACCGAGTACCCAGAACACTGCTTGGCACACAGTAGGAGCTCAGTTAATATGTCTCAGATGGATGAACAAAGGAATCCCTAACTTCCAGCTCATGTGTGAGAATCAAGCAAAGCAGTATATACAGAGTTCCTGCACAGTGCCACACATGGCTGGGCCATTGCACATGGGTTCCCCTTGCCCCTTCACTGACCACTCTTAGGGGTCCAGCCTCCCTTCTGCCTCCAGCATGAGACTCCAGCCTGAGACCCGAAGCCCAGATCCCTCCTGAGAGTCCAGGCACCAAGAGCCCGGAGCCTGAGGAGCTGCCCCGAGCACCCGGGGTCTGCCTCCACCCCAGCAGTATCCTCAGCTGCTGCTGCCCACTTCTCTGCCTACTTCGTGTTCCCTCCACGTGGTTCCTGGGTAAATAGCACCCCTGGCTGCCCCTTGGGGTCAAGACTGCAAGGCCTGGGTTCCCTAGACACCCCATTCCTCTCTTCTTCTTTGTTCAGCAGGTGTCTCCCTCTCCCTGTAACCAGTGAGGTGTGGGGCGGGCAGCTGAGAGGACTGTGCTCAGAGCAGGGGACCTGGCAATCACGCCCTGGGTACTCACCGTGCAAGCCACAGTGGGCTCCAGGCGGCAGCAGAAGGAGCTCCAGTCCTTGCTCTGAGACTGAGCCCCCAGGGAACTCAGGGCAGGTCCATCTCTATCCTCAGTTTCTCACCTCTCTAATGGGAGCGGGGGTGTGGACCTAGGGGCTTCGTTCAACTCCCTATGCCCCCCAGCCCTTCTCTGGCGTCCCAGCGTCCTCATACGCAGGCACTAAGGTCCCCACAGCTATCGCAGTTCATCCAAGGAATCAGGCAGCTTCTACTCAGCCTGGCGGCTAATGAGCCCCACCTGCGCCCTTCCCATCTCCCTCCTCAATCCTTAAAGCCCCAGAACCTGCCTTTGGGGGCCTACAGGGATAAGTGGCCAGCACGAAAAGGGTGGGGCTTTGGAAGGGGTCCCCCTAAATGTGCCAAGCCCTGGGATGGGGCCTCTCTGGCTTCCCCAAAGTTGGGCTGAGGCTACAGATGGTATTTCCACCGAAGGAGCCCCAGGTGTGAGGGAGAAGGACCAGGCTTGGCAGTGCTGCCTCAGGCCTCCTACCCTTGGGCAGGGCAGGCGGCTGGACCGGGCCTGGGCCCGTAGCCAGGGCAGAGCGGGCAGTGAATGCGGGCGCCCAGCGCCTCGCCTCAGTGAGAGCCAGCCATGCCCCAGTGCCAGCCTTCCTCAGTGCTGTGCTATAGGGAAACCAAGCTGCGAGAGGGGCCCCCAGCGTCCACAGTGCAGAAGAGGCACAGGAAAAGAGCTGGGCCCACCTGATCCCAGCCAGCCGTGGGGGTGTCAGAGCTCCCCAGGTGTCCTGGAGCGTCACAGGACACACCCCAGGCCTGCATGCCTCTGTGTGTCCCCCACAGTACAGCTGAGCAAGCGAGAGCCCAGGTGGCATTGGGACAGAGCTGCAGAGATATGAATTGGAGTGTGAGTGACAAGACCCCAAGGATAGCACATGGAGTGGGGCTTCCAGGTACAAGGTTTTGAAAAGCTTTGGAGCAAAATCCTAGACCTGGGAGGGCCCTTCAGGACTCCCAGATTCTGTCTCCACTGTACGGAAGGGGAAGCTGAGGTGCACAGGCGAGGGGACTCACCCAAGGTGCCACATCACGTTGGCGGCAGAGACTGGCCTAGAACCCTGGCCCCGACTCCCAGCCTAGCTACCGGCCCTGGGGGAAGGGGATCCTGGTGTGCTGAGCCTGTCCTCACCACTGTGGCTGCTCCTGTTTCTGGAGACCCCCGGTGAGGCTCTGGCTCAGCTTGGCCTCACCCTCATCCTGTGCCACCTTTGCCCACGGCCCCAGGAGTTTGGCAGGGACGCTAGCCCCAGCTGGTTCGAGCGCAATGGAAGGCCAGTCAATGATTCACGGAGGCTCCTTTCCTGGAGGCCTTCTCTGGACGTACCAGGCACCTGCCTCTGGCTCCCGTACAAGTTCCCCGGGGTGGCAGGACAGAGCAGGGTGGCGTTAATTAGTGATGGGCCCGAGGAAGAGTCACTACAAAGAGGAGGGTCCTCCCACCCCACCCCCAGGCCTCTCCCTCTCCCTTTGTCTCTTTTTTTATCTCACAACCTTTGTAATCTGTCTCCCTTGAAAATTGGCTGTTTCTGTCTCTCACCCGATCTCTCCCCAGTTCCCTCCAGCTGTCTCTCTCATACGTGCGCGCACACACACACACACACACACACACACACTCACACTCTGCCTTTCCTTTTCCCACACCACGGGCACCCTCACTCTGCACTTCTCTCTCACCCTCTCCTCTCCCACCTGCCTTCCGGAGAGGTTTTGACAAACCAAGCCACCCTGGGGTTTTCAATAGGGGAATCTGAAAGCTAAGGGGCTCCCAGGCCAACATTTACAGTATGTGTTCTGTAGAAAACCAGTCCTCTGAAGGAGCGATATGAGTGACTTCCAAAAGAGTTCTGTGGACACATAGGTTCATTGAACTCTGGCTCAGATAAATGAGTGTCTCATTGCAGGCCTTGTCAGAGCCTCTACTATGGTTTGTCTCCCAGAGGGTGATGTGCTTTCCAAACCTGCTTTTTCACCTGTGGAAAGCAGCCAACAGCTCCAGGAGCTGGAGCTCTCACTCTGCAAGGACCACAGAGGGCAGGTGACTCACCTCCGCCCATTCACTGGTGGCCCATGCACTCAGGCGTCAGCCAGACATGTAGAGGCTAAACTCCATTACCAATCTAACTCTCTAGGATTTTCACTCTAGAAAATCTACTTGAGGGCAGCCTGGGGTGGCTTCATAGTTAGGGAGGAGAGAAGTGGACAGGGAGCTTGGAGCCCTTAGAATTTTCTGGAACTGAAGCCTTGGGCCCCATGGAAGCACTCCTGGGCTTGGTGTCTCTAGGCCCCACATTCCTGGAGGAAGATGACTTTGCTCCTCCCCACCCAGGAGGTCACGGCCAGCCGCTGAAATTCTTGGAGTTCGTCTCGGATGGAAGGTGCCACTGGGCCCTCAGTCACGATCCAGGTGAATCCGTGACTTCTGGAACTTCACCAGGAGTTTAACAGAGTCCTTCTCACCTCAGGAACCCTCTTGCAGGGTGTGGCGCACTCCCCAAGTCTGTAGAGAAGCAGAGAGGAGGAGAGAGAGGGGAAAGTAAGACAGGAGACAAAGGGGTACAGAGGTACGGGGGACCAGGGGTGTCTGCGTGTCCCTGACTTTGCTGCTGAGACCCAGAAATGTGCGTGGATGTACAGGATGCCAGACCGGGAAGTCACGAATGCTTATTTCAGCACGACAGGTACACGCTTGGCAGGTGGCACATGCCAGGAGGCCTGTGGAAATGAAAGGGCCATGTGCCCCGTGGCTATGAGAGGGGCTACCTCCAAAGCCAGCTTCGGTCAGTGATTTGACGGAAATAGAAAACTACCTCCCTTCCTTCTCACTGCACCTTCTTGCACATGGAACTCACCTCCCAGGGCCTAACTTCACAAGGAATGTTAGCTGAGGAAGCACGACACATGCAAATAGAGGTTGCAGCATTCCTAGCCCAGGTATAATTTAGTAGGCACTTCGCATTGGGAAAAAAAGAAAAAAACCTTGTCACAGACCCAAAACACAACAACAAAATCAAAAACACCTCATGAGTAATGTAGCCAAGCAAGGAGACCTGATCTGGCAAGGAGGAGAAGGGAGCCGGGCTTCCACCCTGGAAGGAACTTGTTTCTCCCCGCAGGCCGCTCAATATCAGCTGCTCAGGACTCATCAGATGCCTGTCCGCTCTGTGGGTCTGGATAAAGTGCCCTCACATTGTTCAACATCTCAAGCTCAATTTCAGGCATGTGTCCTTGGAGTTCAAACAACGCAAACGTTGTGAGTTGGTCATGTGATCAGCTGACAGGCAGGAGACCCTGTCAACTCAGACAGCATTGATTCTTACTTCGTAGGCCTGATCTCACTCCCCCCTAACCCCCACACACACACTTATCCAGGTGATATTCCAAATACATTATGACATGAGCACCCCCCTCAGTGGTCAACTTCAAACTTACCGTGTTTCCCCGAAAATAAGACCTACCCCGAAAATAAGCCCCAGTTAAGATCGTCAGCCAGACGGACACATTTACTACATTATGACGATGTTCCAGAAGACGATGACATGACTGTATTTATTGGAATAAATGTAGATTGTTGTACATGAAAAAATAAGACATCCCCTGAAAATACATCCTAATGGTGTCTTTTGGAGCAAAAAGTAATGTAAGACCTGGTCTTATTTTCGGGGAAACACGGTAGATGACTAAAATTTTATTGGTTTTATAGGTTGAGTTTGTTTGGGTTTTCTATCAGAGTTCTTTAAAGGCATATGTTATTTATATCTGTTCAAGTTGCCTTATGCAAAATACAAGCTAAGTTTAAAAAATGATGATAAATAAATAAAGCTCATGTTAAATCAGGTGCCAGGAATATCGTGGCCACTTAAAAATGTTCAAGGCTCGCATCCTGGAGAACTTTCTCATCTTTATTAACTTCGGGCCTGCCTTTTTTTGGATTGGGCTCATTTATTGAATTCACTGTGAGTCGGTCTCTCTCTCTTTCTGTGTCTCTCCCTTTCATTCTTTTCCTCTCAAAAGACAGTCCTTTCTCCCTCCCAATTATAGACCTATTGGCTTACTTAGGAGCCTGTAGAAAAATGTGTGCCAGCTTCCTTTTAATGAACACAAGCTAGGCCAGGCTTGTCAAGCTGCTCTTCTACAGGCGCAGGCTGGCTTCAGGCAAACCGAGTCACCTGGCGCTGGCTTCTCTTAGTAACGACAGGACTGTGGGCAGATGACATTTCTCTAGCCTTTGACCATGTGGCAGGGATGGGTCATGGGCTAGGCTGCAAGAGCTGGCAGAGCCCTCGGTCTGTGTCCTTACAAAGCTGTGCCATGGCTCTCCCAGGAGTGAGAACCACTGGGGGGTGGGTCCTTAGGACAAATTGGAGGATGAGTGCAAATATTGTATTACAGGACTAAGTTCTCCACCAGCCACTCACACACATAGACACTCGTGCATATGCGTGCACACACACACACCACATATACACACACACACACATGCGTGCAGATACACCACACACACACACACACACACACACACACACACACACACTTTTCCTAACTTGGACCTTACTGGTGGACACCTCTCATATATATATATGAATTGAATGCTTTGGTTCCCACCCCCAGGTGACGTGTAAAATACATAATGGCCATTTGAACACAGGGCACCAATCCACCAGAACTGCCCCACAACTGTGGTATCACACAAGGTCCCAGAGGCCCCTGCTGAGGACAGGGTTAACCCTTCAAGACTGGACTATGGAGAGGCAGGGGAGACAAAGACTAGAGAAGGAGCAGGGTAGCCAGGGAGGCCAGTGGGGGGGGGGCAGGGTACTTGAGGATCTCAGAACAGATGGAAGTATTTTAATATGTAGGAACCAATGAGGCCGTACTGACCCATGTGGCTGAAGGTCGGTTGTGCGCTCAGCTCGTTCCCCACCAATACACTGGAAAGAACAGAAAAATAAGCAAAACCCTATATGCAGAGAATGGAATTGTATTGGAATGAGGCAGTTACCTACGCAGAACAAGCTCATTAAATTTCTGGGTACCCTTCACCAGTGGCACACCAGGATCCAAAGCATGGGTGGGAACTACCTAATGAGGACTGGGGATGATGGCGCTGTATACAACCGCCTTCCCTACCTCCAGAACTGCCCCACTGTCAGCACTGAGGACAGTAAACAGCACCACCTGTGGGTCCTTGGCCCCCAAGAATGGCCCTGCCCTGGCCCCTAGCTCACAGCAAATTCCATTCATCGTCTTCATTGTATTCTAAACCTAAAGAAAACAAGGTGTCATGCCCAGCAGCTCGTCCATAAAACATTAATCACTATCCCCCTCCTTGAGAAGCTCCTGACCAGTGAAGGTATGACCTACAGGAGTGGTGGAAAAATCCTAATGGGTCAGCACGTGGCCGGGCCACGCCAAGGGCGGGGGCCCCCTGGCACTAGTCCCTCCAGTGCTTTTCCAGACCGGCTCCTGACTTTGGTTCCAAAGATACTGAGGATCAGCCTGGGAACCCCAAAAGGGAAAGAACCCTCCACTCATCTACCAATTTCCAAAAAGGCCCTTGAAGCCCAGTGATAAATGGCTGCTTTAAGCCACCCATATCCTTTCATTTTTGTCCCTCTTTGAACCCATGGTGAGCTTTCTAGATACATGAATTTGCTGGGATCAGGACCCAATAAGGTTTCATGGCATCTCTGTCTGACCAGCTGACTAACCCCGGTACACAGTAGTTTCAAAGGTCCATTCCTCTCCCATGGACCACTCAGCACCTCTCCAGGGCTGTGAAGAGGAGCATGGAAGAGAAAGGGAAATACGGCTCACGAGGATCCGGGATTCCTGGATGTTTAGAAACCCAAGAATGATTGACCTGATGCTTGAGATCATATATATGTGTGGCTAAAAGGCAACATCAGGTTGATTTGAACTTCATCCCAGGGCTCTCTGGCTGAGGTTCCTTCTAAAGGGCTTTGGAAAGTCGTGTGATTTGGGCCAAGGTTCTTAGGAGGCCTCAGGACAGGTGGGGCAGTTATGGAAGCAAAACGTTTTGCTCTCGTGAGTTTAATGGAGACACAAATATTCTAGGAGTCAGTAACTGGTGGACTACATCCTGCTTCCTTCTGGGCCAAGTACAGAGGGCACAGCCTTCCGGGCCAGCTGAACCACCTCTGTGTGCACATCTCAGGACCACAAGGGAATCCAGTGGAGCAAGGAACATGTTGTGTGGTCCCAGCAGATGGGGGGATAGGTGCCCCCTACCCCCACCAAAATACCTCACATGTGTAGTCGCCTGAATGCTTAGCAGCTGGGGGATAAAGGTTGAGTCATGGACTCTTCCAGGAAATTTACTCTCTCCATTAAAGTTTGATGAACAAAATTGACAAGGGCTCTGGTTGCTCGAGAAGCCCCACTCTAGTTCTAGTAATTCCCCCAAACCTTTTCTTCTGTGCTGAACAGAACATGAGCAGAGCAGAGTCAGGGATGATCCTTGGGAGACGGGATACCTGAAGCACCAAACCTACAGGATGGTAAGAGACAGGGAGTCTAGGACAACCTGATTGCAAAGCTTTTTCCTCCTGACCTGAATGGATATCTGAAGCCCCTTCATAGTGCATTAGTGTTCCTCAGCGTGCAGCATTGCCCTTCCCTTTCTCATATACTCTGGTGAGAGAGGAAAACCTCTGGATGAACAAATTTAGCAGACTTTTTCCTGCCAGACAGAGGGGCAGTCAGGACTGGAGGGTCCTGGAGAGGCTGTGGTGGGGCCAGTGCCAGGGGAGCAGCTGGGGTGGTGGTGTCAGTGGGTCTCCAGCAGACACCATATCCAGCTGGAATGAACAGCCCTTCAGCCAGCTGTTTTCCTCCCTTCCTCCTCCCTCTTAACACCCTACAGGCAGAGCACACCTGCCCACCTAGCAGGCCCAGAGCTAAACTTAGTGGAGGGCATGACAAAATCGGTCACCAGCACATAGTGGAGATAGCCCCATCTTTGAAGCCAGGCAGAGCTTCCAATGAAGCCACCAACCTGCTGTGTGGCCTTAAACAAAGGCCTTAAAAAAATCCTCAGGGACCTCAGCATCCTCTATAAATGGGGGAGTCCTCTCCACCTTCCAACAATGTCATAAAGATTAGAAAGACTGTATATGAAGTCCCAGGGAAGTTAAATGCTCAAGAAATACCAATTCACCTACCTGTTCTTCAGGCTCTGTCTCTTGGCATTAGGATTCTTGAAGTTATAACCAAACAATAAATAAGAAAGGCTCTGGCCTAGAATGGCCAGGGGTGGGTAGGGAAGGAAGAGCAGAGGTTGAGGTGGGGGTGGCCAGGGCCCATAGTGGGGACTGAGAGAGGTGGATGAGACAAGATAAGGGGACAAGCCAAGAAAGGCTGTGAAAGATAGCTTCAGTGCATGCTCACAATTGGGCCTGGGTTGCAGTGGGCTAACGCATATGCTGTTCCCATAGTCTGGATATCATGATCTCATTCATATCAGCCTGTCCTCAATCTGGAAGGTGCACGGGCCATCTGCATGGGCAGAGACTGCCCAGGTGCCACTTGCAGTGACCCAGTGCACACTGGAAGAAGAAAGCCTGTTTGAACAGCACTGACTCAGGCTTCACTGGGGTAACCTAGTCCCCTGGGCCTGCCTAGCCCCCTTGCCTCACCATCAGCCAAAGCCTTCCACCAGAGGGAGGCAGGAACTGTCTCTTACGACCAGTGTTGGGGTGCCAGGCCCTTCCCACTCACGCCTTCCCTGCTCAGCCTACGCCTGCCTGTGTGGTCTAGGGTGATTTCCAGAAGGTTGATGGTTCTCAGAGCCTCCCAGGCTTCAGGCCTGCATGGAAGGTGCAAGCCTGCCCATTGGTACAGAGCCTGTCCCATTACGGGGCAGTCATTTTCCCCATGTCATTGTCCCTGCGTTGAGAAACTAACCCGAAATGTATGTGCATGAGGGGAGTACCAGAGACCTGGGTCCAAGTGTCAGCTTGGCATAGACTTGTCCTGAGACTTTGGGGCATGTCTGTGAGTACCCATTTCCCCTCTGTGGAACGAGGACACCCACACCTGCTGTGCCCCCCACACTGGGGGAGGCTTGAGTAGGGAGAGATTTTGTGAGTTCAAGAGGCCTGGACAGGGCCTTTCTCAGCTCACACCTGCCTTGGGGCTACACGGGGGCGGGTAGAAAGGCAGGAGCAGAGGCGTCCTTTCAGGGTTCCCCGTCACCCTCGAGGCAGAGGCCAGACCACTCTGACCGGTCTTCTCTGACAAAAGCCACAGACCTCTCCAGGGGAAAGTACAAGTCCTTCACTGAATGTGGCTTGTGACCTCAGGAGCCGAGGAGCCCACAAAGCCTCAGGGACCAAGTCACCCTTCGTCTCTTAGCTTCTGTTTGTCATCCTTCACCAGTCAACTACGCAGCACCTGCTCCTGGCACCAACCTCACTTGGCTCCGATGGGCGAGTGGCTCCCCCAGGGGACTGAGGTCCTGAGCAAAGTCTTGGTCCCAGTACCCAGCACAGCTGTGGGTGGAATCAGAAACATGAGTGGAGGGTCAGGGAGAGGGACACCTGGGCCCTGCTCTGAAGAGAGCAGAGAGGATGATGGGGCCGTCCCGCTTCAATCCTGCTTGCCTCCGTTCCCTGAATCAAAAAAATGGCCCCTATTAGGGGCAGGACCCTACATCCCTCAGATGGCATTCTGGGCTGGGGCTGTGTCCACCCCCTGAGACCAGGAGTCCTGGGGCAGGAGGGCAGGCAGTGGCTCCCGCTCAGATTGGGTCTCTAGGAATGGGCCCCGATATCCTCTCAGACCGAGAGATCCTTTTTGAAACACGGTGATGAAAGAAGAAAAACTACAGGAAGCCTGGATGACCTTAGAAGTCATTTTCCTTTATTTTCTTATCATATAATGAAATTCCAATTCCAAAGAGACATACATGCAGAGCAGACAGAAGCAGGGTCCTGGTGTACAGCGGCGAGAGCTGGGCAGGAAGTGGGTCTGCCCTGCCTCCCCTCCAGCACAACCCTCAGCCCTCCTGGCCCTTGGCCATTGCCCAGGCAGAAACCAAGAAGCTAGGGATGGGAGGGGCCGGTGTCCTGGTCCAGGGAGGAGCCAGAGACCATGGCCTTGGGTGCCAGGCCTGGCCAAATCATGATCTAGCTATGGGACCTTGGGCCTCAGTTTCCTTATCTGTTAAGTGGGCTAGAAGCCCCTGTGCAGATGTTGTGATGGGTCAGAGATTGTTAAGGGCCTCTAGGTCCTCCTGCTGCTTCTGGAGATCTGCGCATTGTGCCTCAGTTTCTGTCACCATTGTGGTTACAGACACTTGGGGGGTCCTAGTCTGGACTTGGTGGAATTGAATGGACTATGTCAATAGCTGCCCCTGAAACAGACTCTGCGCTCGGAACTACCTGGGCTGTAGCCACAGATCCTTCAGCAGGTCAAGGCCGGCTCTCCCTCCAAGTGAGGGAGGGGGGAAGGCAATAGCCTGGGTCACATGGGAGCCTGTGCAGGTCACTCAGCTGCCCCACATGCCTCCAACCAGGAGCTCAGCAATAAGGGGGGATCTGCTCCTCCTCCCCACTCATCATCAGCTGGGGGCTTGGAAACCCCGGAGGGACCAGCAAGGGCGTCTGCTTCTGGGGGCCGACCTGCATCATGGTCATCTGTCCCCGGCCTTGGAGCTTCGGCCAACAAACTGCCCTTTAATAAACACACGCCTGTGTAACAGAGACCTGTGTCTACACTGGTAGGAGGAAGTGGAGAACCAAATAATGAGCAAGATGAGGCAGTGACAGGTGGCAAAGACCAACTGAAACTCAACGAGGAAACAGGGGCATTCCTCCTTAGCCCTCTAAACAGCCTTCGCTCGGCAGCAGCAGACCTGTCTGGTGAAGACGTTGCAGAGGGATCTGACCTGCTCCCCCAGGAATGGAAACCTCCCGTGGCTGGTCTGTGTGTCGCTCGAAGCTTTGGAACCTGCATGTGTGTGTACACGCATTCACACAGACGCCCACGGGCAGCCCCGCCACGTGGAAGAGGCAGTGCTGGTCCAGACGAAATCTTCCAGAACCCATGGTGTGTTGATGCTTATAGAATCCTAGAGAGAGGCCTCAGACCTGTAGAGTTCTCCCCATCCCTGCCACTTTACAGATGGGGTCACTGAGGCCCTAAGATAGGGACGACCCCAAGCTCACGCAGCACATCCAAGGAAGGGCCCTGGAAGGTAGCCAAACGGCAAGGACAAAGCTTGTTGCCACTTGCCCCTAACACTGTGCCTCCTGGGGTCTCTCCCCCTCAAAGTGCCCTTGGGGACAAAGTGCATGTGATAAGAAAGAGGGCCACGCCCAAAGGCACAAAGCAGTGATGGTGGAGCCCCAGGCACCCGCGACAGGGGAGTTGGTGAGCAACTTTGGGATGAGGGGTACTTTCTGGCCTACCTCCTGTCACACTCTGAGGGGACAACTTATCAGGGCGGCCCCTCTCTTTCACCTCCTCTGTGACTTCAAGGGAGTGGGTGAGTGGTATATCTTTGGTCTCCAGGAAGGCCCGAGGCCATGAAACAGAGAAAGAGAAAGAAAGTGATAGAAACAGCCCCACATCAGGCTTGGCCGCGCAAGTCCCACGGATCTTTGGGAAGTGACTGTGGCCAGCATGTCAGTGTCTACAATATGGACTTCACCCCTCCCCGCCCGCTCCCCGCCCTTGCCCCCCACCCCACATGGATGCCAGGGCCCGGCCCCCTCTACTTGGGCTTCATCTCCACCCTGGAGTTGATGTCGTCCCCATCCAGGTCATACTCCTCCACCTGGCCGCTGGTCCACACTTTCACGCGGTCCATGAGGTCACTGCTGCGCGGAGCCAGGATGAAGTCGTAGATGAGCACGGCCAGGGCTCCGCCGATGAAGGGCCCCACCCAGAAAATCTAGGAACGGAGCGGGCGTGCTAGAGGCCGTCTGGCGGGCCAACCGAAAGCCCCTCAGGACACTTCCCCCGAGTTCCCTGCTACCCCACCTCCCATGCCTGGAAAGTGACAATGCTGCACTGCAAGCCTGACTCCAGCCCCCCCACAGCTGGCCCAAGCCAGGACTGTGGTGGTGGGCGTCTCCTCGCCTCTGGGTAGCCCAGCTCAGCATGCCTGGTCCCTTCCTGGGGTGGCCACTGCCCCACCCCGGCTTTGGAAGGCCACAGAGCCTAGTTTGGTAAAAGGCCGGCCTGGAACAGAAACATCAACTGAAAGAACAGGCACATCCATGGAGTTCTTACTCCGCCATGCTGCACTCAGCTTGGAGGTGGTGCGGCCGTTTACCCCCCACCCCCACAACCTGGGAGGTAGGGAGATGCCACCACACCCCCACTTCACAGCTCAGCAAACAGGCCAGCAGCCTGCCCAAGGTCAAGCACAGCCGGAAAGGGCAGGACCAGGATTCAGGCCTCGCTGCTGGGTTGACTCGGGGCAGGTCTGAGCTGTCAGAGGCATACCCCCCACCCCGGCCCTTTACTTCAAGTCTCTGTCTGATTCCCTCAGCCCCGGCTGCCTCCCAGAGTGTCAGCAATGGGAGAGGATGTCGCAAGGTCAGGTAGGTAGGTCCTTCCACAGACACCAAAGCCTCCCGCCGACTCCACAGACGGCCCTGCACCCCCTTACCCAGTGGTCCCTGAAGTTGTGGCTGATGACTGCCGAGCCGAAGGAGCGGGCAGGGTTAATACCGCAGCCAGTGTAGTCAATCTGCGAGGGGGAAGGGCAGGCGGGCAGAGAGTGACCACACAGAGAGAAAACACAGAGGAGACAGTCAGAAAGAGAGGGGCACACGGACCCAGGAGATGGTCAAGGCTTGGCCGCCTCCTTTTCCTGGGCAGGATCAGCTCCCCAGCCCCAAAGAGCTGATTCCCTCCTGGAATGACCCCAGTGGATGGTTTCTTCCACTGCCCATGACAGGGCACCCGACAGCCCCGGCCTGGCCCTGCCCTCTCCACCCCCACGCCCACCTGGGAAGGACCCCTACTCACCGCCAGCAGGTGTCCCAGGGCCACAGACAGGCCTATGGCCAGGGGGCCTGAGCCCCCAAGGTCACGGCGCCTCCGGTCGGTGGTGGCCAGCACGCACAGCACCAGCTGCAGGGTGCCAATTATCTCGATGCCCAGGCCCTGGCCGGAGTTCACACCGGGGGCCAGCTGTAGGGGAGACGGACAGCGAGGCTTGGTGAGCAGGCGGGTGGGGACTGACTGGGTCCCAGGGCTCTCAGGCCCAGGCAGCCAGGGCCAGGCCCTCAGTGTTCTCAGAGCCCAGAGGAGGCCAGGCCCAGCTCCTGCACACACAGCTGGTCGTGGCAGCTGGTCACCTGTCCCCCTCCTGGACCTATTGAGGAAACACCAGCTGGGCTCTGGCACTCGCCTAGAGACCTGGGGTGAGGTGGGGCCACTGCATCCAGGGACACCTAGGCCATACCCTTGGGGGACCAAGGTCATACCAGAGGGGTGTGGCCCAGGCATGGGCGATAGTCACGGACAGCCATAGAAGAAGAAAAGCAAATGGGTGTGAGGGTCCAGTGGCTTCATGCCTCAAAAGTCCAGAACATTCTACCCCATCCCTCACTGCATCGAAGACTCCCAAAGCTGGGGGTGGGGTCCTGCTCAGCTAGCTGGCCCTGCTCGCTGTGTCCCTCTCTCCTTTGTGCTTATCTCCCTCACTGCCCCCACCCTCTGACTCCTTCCCCACCTGTCTGTCTCTCACCTGGTCCAGTGTCTTTCATTTCTTCTTGGCCCTGCCCTCCTGTCTGCCCCCTCACCCTCCCTCCCCAATCCCCACCCCCCGGCCCAGCCCCCTGCCTCCTTATGGCCACATAGGCCCAGCCACCACCGTCTGGCTGCCACTTGTTCCTGGGCCACTTTTAGTAACATGACTCATGGAAAAGGAAGGAAATGGGAGCTACCGTGAGGTCACTGGAGCCCGCCCCCTGCACTGCACCAGGGAGCCCCCTCCCCAGGGAGCCCCTGCTCTCTCCCCCATGTGGGGCTTCTCAGGGGCCAGGTGCACCCACACAGGGGAGCTGGACCATGTCAGCAAAGGCCCATTCTCAAAGATGCCTGGATGTGGCCACATGGGCTGCCTTCTCCCAGGTAGGGCTGGTGTGTCCAAGTAAGCCTGAACTTGAAGTCTTATCCTGAATGTAGGGAGTGTATCCAAGGAAGTAAGGTATTTTGCAGAATCTGAGGTGGGGGAACACTGCTCCAGCCCCCAGTGGTTGTCTCAGCGCCACGCTGAGGCCATCTTACAAGAACAATTCTCTTCCCGCCTTTGTCCGTAGCCCTGGCTCACAGGGAAAGTGACTCACATCCCTGCCCTGTGTGCAGGCCCAGCTCTGGGCCTTTCCTGGCCGACACCAGAGCTGCACCCTCGGCTCAGCCAGCCCTCTGGGCAATGCCCACTGTTCTCATCACCCCAAGGTGGGGTCTGGAGGCAGGAGCCCTGTGCTCAGGTTCTGACTCTCCAACTTGCTGGCCATTCCCCTCTCTGGTCCTCAATTTCCCCAAGTGTAAAATAGATCTAAATTTCCCTGCCCACTCTTCAGAGTGGCCAGGGGCTCAAAGGGGGTTGTCTCAGGGCATTTAGAAAGGGCTGGAGGGTCAGGAGGGATCAGAGAGTTGTGGCTTTGTTCAGGTTCTTTTTCGTCTTACCCCCAGGACTGGGGTACAGGCAGAAGGGAAGGGGCCCTGCTGCACAGGGATGTGGAGATGGGCGTGAGGCCTGCCTGGTGGTGGCACAGGCTCCATGGAGGCAAGGCTGGTGAGGCCGGGCCGCTTGTACAGATGCCCATCACACTCACACCTGCCACTACCCTCTGTGTCTGAGCGCTCGGGAAGTTCGAGGCTCCTTCTCCTGCCTCCTCTGCTCTCCAGGGTGGGCCTAATGGCTAGCTGGCAGGCGTGTTGAAATCAGCCCTTCCACGCTGAGTAATGGAGCCAGCCATCGCTCTAAGTGGCTCCCGCTTCATTCTGCCCCCCCATCCCGACCCCACCCCTCTGACAGATGTTGCCTGAACGAGCTCATCTCCTCCCCCATTTCTTAACCAGGTCTGAGCATCACAGCCCCTGCTCTCTCCAGAGGCACCACTTTTCATGCAAAGTGAGCAGGGCAGGAGGGCCTGGGGCCATACGCCGTGCTCTGAGTCACAGGAATGGGACATGTGCTTGGGGATCTCCAGGATGTCCCTTCCGGACTGTCCAGAGCCCTTAGAACCGACTGCTCAGAACCACATGGGTTGGTAACCTTCCTCTCCCAAACTCATTACCACCAGCACCACCAGCACCACCACTAGGAATCCTCTCCTAATTGCTTCACTGTCACACGCCCACACACAGATGTCACCCCTACATGGGCACGTGCCTCTGGGTTCTCACTTGTGTGCTTCTGTGTATCTTTGCAGGTCAGTGTCTGCAGTACCTGTGTGTCGCCGAACGTATCCAGGCATGACTCCCACCTTTTCTTTTTCCTTAGACATTAAGAGATTTATTAAATAATGATTAAATGACAAGTTTATCAAAAAGCTATAAAAATTTGGGCCGGCCCGGTGGCTCAGGTGGTTGGAGCGCTGAGCTCCTACGGCCGAGGTCACCGGTTCGATTCCTACAGGGGCCAGTGAGCTGCGCCCTCTACAGCTAAGATTGTGAACAACAGCTCTCCCTGGAGCTGGGCTGCCGTTAGCGGCTGGAGGTCGGCATGAGCTGCGGCAGGTGGTGGCCAGCGTGAGTTGCCGGCAACCAGTGTGAGTGGCTGGCAACCAGTGTGAGTGGCCGGCAACCAGTGTGAGTGGCTGGCAACCAGTGAGAGCTGCCGTGAGCTGCTGTGAGCGGCCGACCAACGACTGGCGACAGACTGCCTCAGCCGGGGGGAATGCAAGGCTCCTAATACCAGCATGGGCCAGGGAGCTGTGTCCTACACAACTAGACTGAGAAACAACGGCTTGAACTGGAGTGGGGTGGGGAGGCGGAAGAAAGGGGGGGAAGCTATAAAAATTCTCAACCTTCATGCACCAAAAAATATACCTGAAAAGAAATGATGCAAAAATCGACGGAATGTCAAAGAGATTCTGAATAACCCATACAGGATTAAAAGAGTTTAATAACCCTTCTTAGAAACTGATGGAATAAAGCAATCAAAAAATATAAATAGCAGAAACCGGGTGGATTTGAACCACATCCGAGCTTCATTTAAGGAAAATACGTAAAACCCTGCACCCCAAAGTTTGAGAATATGCACTCTTTTTCAGCCCATGTGGGACATTCAGACAGACTGGTCATGTATTGACCAGATGCGTCTCAGCTAACTCTGAGGATCCCTACCACACAGGGTCTCATTTGTCACTGAGATGGGCTGTGTGGGGGGGGGAGAGGGGAGGGCATATCTGTGTGTGTCACCCTGTCCCTGTGTGTCACACACTCACACACAGGTGCCAGTGCTGGCTGGGGAGGGGGCAGGAGAAGGGAAGGAGGCTCCTTGAGTGAGACAGAACAGCGGGTCTCAAAGGGCCCTTTATTTGCCCCCAGAAGCCATTTCATCTTCCTGACAAGAAACAATACACAAAACAATGGCTTCCTCCTGCCCTCCCTCCTTTTCCTTACTCCAGGGCAGCCCTCACCCTCCCACCAGGGAAAGGAAGAGGCTCCGCATGTGCTCCATGCCCACGTGTGTGCCCCCACGTGCCCTGTACCTGTGTGTGTCATGCGTGCGCGTGAGCACACCCACTGGGGAGCAGCAGGCAGAACAAGGACGGGGAGGAGGAGGCTGAGGGCACGACCCTGCCCTGCCCACATCGGCTGTGCAGCCCCTCTGGTCACCACACCTCTGCGGCCTCAGCTTGCTCATCAGCAATGTGGGAGCCCGGGCCCTGCTGCTCGCCCAGACCGTCTGCAGTATCCCTACTTCCCGACACGGGACTCCTGCTCCAAGACCCACGGTCACCCTTCCGGCCAGGACCCACCAACCTGAGCGTAGGATTTCTGCCCCACAGGCCATCTGAACTGCTGGTCCCAGCGTGGAACGGAGCCTGTTATAGGACCTCCCACCCACCCTGCTGTACGCTGCACAGCCAGCTGCCAGACGTCCTCCTGGTACATCCCTAATGACAGGAGCTTATTAGCTCGGAGGCAGCCACTTCCCAGTCAAAGAAAAGAAAATTCCTTCCTTACTCTGAGCAGACAGTTGATCGGATGGTGGGATTTCAGGCGCTGAAAGGAACTGCTCATGGGAACGGGGCCTTTTCCAGCATCTTCTACCATCTTTGGGGTTGGGGTTTTCAGCCTCGGGGATGCTCACCCCACTGGACTGTGGCGCCTTGGTTGTCTGAAGACCCCCTCACTTATGCCCCTGGGCAGCACTGTGGGCAAGGAGCCCGCCTGGTCCCTGGGGAGAGGCCCTGGCCCCAGGCACCCTGATCATGACAACACATTCCTGTCCACCCCTGCAGCCCCAGCCACCAGGAAAACGCCAGATCCTTTGGCACTCCAGAGGGCAGGAACCAAGAACCCCTGGGAGGCTCTGCCTGCAAGAATGGAGGGCTCCCCATGTGCCCAGGAAAGGTTTCCTAAGCCAGTCCCCAAGGGGTGGGCAGGGGACAGGTTTGAGCTGCCTGGCGAAAGCCCCGCTGGGTGAATACTGAAGGAACGACTGCTGGGTGGGGCTCTAGAGAAAGTGGGGAGCACTGCATGGGCGGAGCTCAGACTACGCAGGACGGCATGGCATTGGCCTGCAGTGAGCTCATGGCCCAAGGTATAAGAGGGGGGCTGGGGCCCGGAGAGGCGAGTCCCCTGACACTGAGATGCCCCTCTCCGAGCATCGCCCTTCAGGTGAGGACTTCTCAAGGTGAGGCCTGGCGACGGCCAGGTGTCGGTGGGCAACACAGAGCCAGTGGGGCTGCTCTGAGGGTACTCATGGGGATAAACAGCCTCAGAACTTTCCATGTGAGGGAAGTCTTCACCGCAAAGGCCCTGCTTCTCTCTGTGCCCTCCCCCTCATCTGGTTCTGGCTGGAAACAGTAATTATACCTCCCAGCTGTGGCACCACCACCCAGCCCCAGCCCTCCTCCATGGGCAGGCCGGGCTGGGCAGGGCCGCTGGAAAATTCTGGCTTTCCTTTCCCCATCCAGCCCCTAACTCTAGAGGGGGCAAGAGTGGTCCTGAACCCTGGAAAAAGTGGTGGCACAGGGAGCTTCTCACTCTATGGCTGGGGAAACTGAGGCTCAGGAAACTGCAGAAGGGGAAAGTTTAGGGGTGATACAACAGGGAAAGGCAACCCCAAGGCAGTCAGGCCCAGAATTAGTAGGGCTGAGAGAAGATCTGCAAAGAGAGGAGGTTTGCCATCTGCCCGAGCCCCCTAAAGGTCTGATATCACAGGTTCTGGGACTGCCAGGAATCCAGTCCCCTCCAGGATGCAGTCAGACATTGGCCTGAATCCTGAGCCCTCGCCACCCTCCAGAGCCCCCAACCTCCCACCATGACCCCCAGTCTGGCCACATCCCACAACTCTCAGGGCATCACCTCTCACGGCCTCCTAGCCAGTGTCTGAAAAGCTCTTTCCTGGCGGAGGCTCCACATTCAGGCTCACGTGGCACCTCCTCCATGAAGCCTTCCTGGCCTTCCCCTCCCCTAAGGTCAGAAGTTCGCTGGCCACCCTGACATCTCTTATCACATCTGCCTCCTGTGTCATATCACGGGCAGCTGTGCATAGGGCTTATCTTGCCCAGACTGTGGATTTCCCTGGGGCAGGAAACCAGGGGACTCAGTGTGTACTCAGCCTGCTGCACTCCTGGTCCTACGTACAGGGAGCCTGGGCGAAAGAGGCTGGAATGGTCAGGACTTCTGGGTTCACGAGTGAGCATCTGCCACATCCCAGAGCCTGGCCACACCCTGCTATGTCCCCATGTCACAGATGGGAATGAGGGCTGTACAGGCAAGGTCACTTGAATGAGGTCACACAGGGCATCGGTGGCTGAGCTCAGGCAGGGGCAAGCTGGGGTACCAACCCCTGCCCCTGAGCTTCTCACCCTTGGCCAAAATTGGGCTTTGGCTCTTAGAACCAGCCGGGAGTCCTGTAGGCTGGACAGAGGCCCGTGGTCTCTCCAGGGCGTATCCTGAGCCCTGACTCACTAAGGAGAAAATTCTCCCCATCATGTCCCGGGGGGGACACCCCCTGACTCACCCCAACCACTTCCTGCCACTTCTTTCCCTATTTTCCTTGAAAATCTCCATGCCGACGACTTGTTCCACCCAGGCCGGACTCAGGGTGGGGCCCAGGGCCCTAGGGGCTATGGGAGCTTCCCCCAGGGCTTGGAAGAAAGAGTGTGCCACCTTCTGGGTAGACTGGTCTCTGTCCCTCTTGAGGCATTAAGGCCCCCCCGCCCAGGTCCCATTAGACCCCAGGTCCAGTGTCTGACAGGAGCCCTTGGTGGGCGGGGGACACTTTCCCTGTTTCTATGCTCCGGACTTGTGCTTCTGGATTCTAAACTCATGGACAGGGCAGCCTGGGCCACCTCATCCCTCCGCTGTCTCCCACAGTGCCCAGTGCACTTATGAGCAGCATGCCCTCTCTAGGTTCCTTTCAGCCAAACCCTCTGGGGAGGGTGATAAACTCAAGCCCACAAAGCGCGTTTGCTGCAAGTACGGGCGCGGCCCAAAAGCTACCAAGATACCTAGGCCCTGTCATGGAGACTCACGGTCCTCAGCTCTGAGGAAACTCGGCAAGTGAGCAGCAGACAGGACTCGAGGCCGACGTGCCTGCCTCCCAGCCCAGGGTGGGCTGCCTCCTTGGCTGCCCCTTTCTCTCCACTGTCTGCAACCTGCCCAGCTGAGGTAATGGGACGACTGGAAAATAGAGGCAGAGCAGGGAAGAGACACCAGATCGGGATGGCACCGAGGTGCCAGTCTCCCAGCTATCTGCCTGGGATGCCCGTGTTGGAGGCAACGTCTGCCTGTCCCTGGGGAGGAGGGAAGATGAGCCCAGAAGTCCTGGGAGACACAGCCCCTCCCCTCTGAGGACCCCTCCCCTCTGAGGACCCCTCCCCTCTGAGGACCCTTTCCCCAGCCCTGTCATGCCCCGCTGAGCTCCAATGTGACCCTACCCAGAAGGGTACTCCCTGAGGTCACCTGGCTCTACCCCCGCTGGAGAAACGGAGGCTGGGAGGGGCTCTGTCCCTTACACCCACCGTGGCCACGTCTTCCCAAGTTAAGTCTAAACTCCAGGCTGCAAGGCTAATCTTCAATCTTGGGCTGAGCAGGAGTTGGCTCCTCTCATAGGGCTGGGTGAGGTGTCACTGTGACACAAGAAGTGCTAATCCCCCTGAGGCAGGGCCATGCCAGCTGCCCTCTGCACCAAACCTTAACAAGCCTTCCCGGCTGCAGTACCAGGATCTGAACTTTGGCTGGGAAAGCAGAGGACAGCTGCTATAATCACCTACTGCCGGCTCCCTTGCTGTCCCACACCCACCTGCCCTGCCCAGGTCTATTCCTCCTCTCTGCTCCTTGGCTTTTCCCCTCCCTGGGAAGGCACCCCCTCAGGTGTTCAAGACATCCTTCAAGCCTTCCTCAGCCTCTCACGCCAAATTTCCCCCTGCTGTGACCCAAACCACATCTGAGTTTGCACTTGGCTCAGGAGCTGGAAAAGCCCAGGTCTGCGACAGCAGGGAACTGCAGCCAACGGCCAATTAGCTGTGCTAAGCGGCCCAGGAGGAATTCTTCTCAGCAGCTGCCACCCAGTCACCAACATCTGCTTATCATTAGTGCCCCTAGCCCAGGCCCCATGAAAGCCAGGAGCCGGAGACACACGCACGGACACGCACCCCCACACGGGCTCACACGGCAGCACTAACACGCTCCAGGCGCTTACGGAAACAGACCCCACGGGAGCGCACAGGTTACACGAGCTCCAGACCCACGTGGTATCCACGTGTACTCACCTGTACACACACACACACACACACACACACACACACACACACACGTCACACTTCTCAGTGCCCAGAGACGCAGAGTGCAGCCCAGACACGAGGCGACATGTCCCCATCCTGGCCACACTGTGATCCAGGAAAACCACCTGCAAACAGCCCACAAATGTTTTCTACCCCCAATCCGTGTCCCATTCCTGGGGCCAGACAGTGGGAGGGGCTTTTTCCTGGAAGGCCGTTTGTTGGCGGACCTTTGTGAATGTCAGGGTTCCTGGAGGCTGTTGGGTCCCCCCGGGTGTCCTCCCCACACACTTGTGGAAAGCGCTGCAGACACGCCGGGTACCTGGTTTACGGTGACTGGGGACAGAGGGTAGTTTCCCCAGGGTCCAGGCTGCAGGAGGAGGGAGCTGGTGCGTAGGCAGGGCTGAGGGGGGGCCAGAAACTACTGGTGAGAGGTGAGGAACTGGCCCACACTACGGCTACCTCCAGAGCTTATTCCTCACAATAGATGACCGCAGGGGACATTGGTAAGACTGTTGTTCCCTGGGTCTCAGCTTCCCACGGGGCCTGGCAAAACACAGGCTCGGGGCTGCATGCAGAGCTGAGTTCCAGCTGCCTGCATGACCTCCCACAACCTCTGCTTCTGTCTGTTCCTCAGTGTCCCCATCTGCACAATGGGCGGAGGGGGAGACCCAGGCTGTTCTGGAGACACCCGACTCACCTCATTGCGGCCCAGCGAGTTGTTGTGCAGGGAGGAGGTGATGCCCGACAGGATGGCGGTGGCGACGATGGCCCCCACGCACTGGGCGACGATGTACAGGACAGCCCGGATAATGCTGATCTGGCAGCTAAGCAGCAGCCCCAGGGTGACAGCCGGGTTGAGGTGGGCGCCGCTGATGTGGCCCACGCTCTGGGCCAGCGTGGCGATGCTCAGCCCAAAGGCCAGGGACACCTTCACATTGTCCTGCGACGCACCTGAGGTCTGGTTGTTCTTCAGCGGGTAGTTGAAGCCCAGGGCGGAACCAATGCTAATGAAGACGAAGAGGGTCATGGCCAGGAACTCAGCCACCACCGCCCTCCAAAAGAGCTTCTTCTTGAACTCGCTGGCCATGCTGGCAGGGGGCTTGGCTGGAGACCGCTGCCTGGTGCTTGACTCCCTCCGAGCGAGCGCTGGGCCACAGCCCGGGCTGGGCCTATTTATAGGGCCCCTGGGGGAGGAGAGGAGGGGAGTACAAAGGGAGGAAGGCCTCTCCTTGCTCCTGGCCCGCCCCACACCACACGGGCCTCCTCTCCGATGGATGCAGACACAGCTCTGCTGTCCGCCTGCCAACTTCTTTCCCTTCCTCCTCTGCCCCCCTCCCTCTCTCCCTCCGCCCTCAGCCCTGCCCAGCCCAAGGAGGCAGGCAGGAGGCAGCCACTGCTCTAATAGGCTTTGGGAAATTCCTCCAAGTTGGCTCCACTCAGGGGGCCGAGAGATCCAGGTGTCCCCGCCCTGTGTGCAAAGCTCAGGGGCTGCCCGAGGGCAGAGGCCGGAGCTTCAGATGGGGTGGGGGGCGGGCTGGGCTCAGTAGGTGGACATTGCCCTCCCTGGAGGTGGACACCAGACACCGTGACCCTTCCAGCCTGGCGTCCCCATCCCACCAGAGGTTGGTGCAAGTCTGGGACCCGTAGGTCCAGGTGTCCGGAGGGGCAATCGAGGCCTCCTGCATCCCAGCGCAGAGCTGGCCACTGGACGCCACCTCAGAGATGCCCCAGAGCCCCGGCCACACCAGCCAGGCCTCAGCTGATGGGGACATAAGGCAGCAGAGGGCACAGAGGATTAACCCGTAGACCGCCCTCTACTATGTGGCCGAGGGCAGGCCCGAGAAAGGTGAGGGTGTCGGGAAGCCCCCACTCTGGGTGGCCTCAAGCTTCTGGAACAATTTAACCAATGACTTGGGGTCAGGTGGGGGGAGAGGAGGGCAGTTTAGGACTTTCTTCTCAAAGGCAGTCAAGCTGGCAGAAGCACTGGGGAGCCAAAAGGAATGACCAGGAGACTGGATGGCAGGGAGGGAGAGAGTAGAGAGACAGAGAGGAGAGGAGGGAGCACCACAGAGAGGGACGGCACACACAAGCTGAGGTGGGAAGACAGTCTGGCAGACAGGAGGAGAGATGGAGGAAGAGGGAAGTAGCATCATCACAAGAATGGAACTAAAAGGGATGGGTTCTCAGGCAGAGACACCAAGACGGGCCAGGGCTGAGAAAGAGAGAGACGGAGAGCGTGCAGAAGGTGGAGTGACCGGCTGAAAAAGGGGAGACAGGACTGGACCCAGGGGCAAGAAGCTATAGGGGAAGATGGATGAGGAGGGGGCAGGAGGGAAGAGGGACCAGACAAGCCCCCGGCCCAGCAGACGGAGGGAAAGAAGAGCTGCAGACCCCGCAGTGCAGCCTGTGCCCTGTGCACCCCCAAACAGAGAATCAGCAGCAGCCAACGAACTGAGCAAGAAACTGGACAGTGGGGCCAGGAGGCCGGTTGGGAATCTGGGCCCAGTCTGCCAACCTGCGGCACGTTGGTGTGTGGAAGGAGGAGACAGGCGGTGAGGCCACGCCCAGCACATTGGGGCTATCCCTGGCCCTCCCCCACTTCCAGCCTGCCCCCACCACAGCCCTGCACGTGAGTGCTGCTTCTCCCCATTTTACAGGTAGAAAACTGAGGTCCAGGGAGGGGAAGGATTTCTCTGAGTTCTGCATGGACCAGGGGAACGTCAGGGATAAGCGTGTCAGTGTTGTGCCTCCTGTCCAGGGGCCATCTGCACAGATGGCACCAGGCCCCCTCCCATGGACACCCTTCTACCCAGCTGTAGCACCCACCAGGGCCACCCTGGCCCCAGTGACGGGCAGCAGTCCGCCTGCTCCATATTTGCCGAGAGAAGGAGGCCCACTGGGCGTGAGGGTAGGCGGAGCTGCACCCACCCCAGTGCACCTAAGGGCCTGTAGTACGGGGTGGAATGAACGCGAGCGGGAGTCAGCATGGTGGCCAGTGAGCCCTGCCTGCTCAGGGACACTCTGGAGATAATCAGTGCCTTATTAACCACCTGAGAGAGGGACCAGCCCCACCGGGCCACTTCCCAGAACCTCCTCCTCCACCGTCCCTCCAGGCAGTGCTGGCTCAGCTCTTGTGGCCCAGGAGGCGCCCTCACACCCCAGGGCTCCATCAGGAGGCCTGCGATTCCCTCACACCCAGGCTTTGCAGGGTGGTCCTTTTGCCCCTCAGGCCAGGCTCTGAGGGCAGGGCTGGGGTCTTCTGGAGCAGGACCACCTCTCTTCAATAGCCTCCGAGAGACGTACACGCTCTTTCCCTCCTTCCCCCTCAGCTGTCTCTGACCTCTGCTTGGTGTAGGGATAAGTTCTGACACTACCAAGTACCAGGTCCCAACCTGGAGGGCCTGAAAGTGGCAGGGGGAGAGCTGGTACCAGACCAGCAGGGGTCCCTGGACCCAGGCTGGTGTGAGCGTTTGGCACTGCAGACGGGAATGGGAGCCTGCGTGGGCCTGTGCGTGCCCCAGGCTCTGTGACAGGGTCCGTGGGCAAGGTCAGGACCCATGCATCCAAAGACACACGATGTGCCACCAGGCATGAGGGTGACCGTCACCTGGGACCTACTATTTTACCTGACAAATATTTACTTAGTGCCTGTCCTGTGCCACCACTGTTCTGGGCGCTGGGAGACAGCTACAAACCAGACACTGCGTGGGCACCTTGCATGACGCCGTGTGTGACCATGGAGGGAGCATTACCTGGGAGTCTGTACTTGGTAAAGGCCCACGTACTTGTGGAGCAGGGCAGGAGATGCGGGACCCAGGGGTCACAGCGTAGGCAAAGCACTTTTGCCCAGGCGAATTAGGCATCCACCGATCTCAGGCTCCATGAAGGTCCTCAAGGCAGCACCCTTCTTCCCCCTGCATCTCCTACCCTCTTCCCCATGCCTGCCTGTCCTCTGCCTTTCGTGCCATTATAGCTCCATTCCTTTGGAAGAAGGCAATGCCTTCTCCAGGAAGAGCCGTCAGAATGCAGGCATCTCCAGAATAATGCCCACCTCATTCACCTACCATCTCCCTCAATGCAAAGGGGCCTCTGCAGCCATGACCTGACACTTTCAATGGGAAAGGAGGATGGTCTCCGGCTGCAGCCCCCGACCCAGGAAAGCCCACACCTCTCCACCTCCTTCTCCCCGGTCTGCCACTAATCTGGGCCAGGCAGGGGACGCGGGAAGGAAACAGCATCTAAGCAGAGCGCCCGACTTTACCACAACCCTGGGGGGCTCGGACGTTCAGTGATTTGCCAAGGAATGGCAGAGCTGGGATTAGAACTCAGTTCTCCCTAATTCCTGGAGCCCAAGTCTGGTTCTCTGCCTGCCTGTCAGGAAGGGCCCCTGGTGGACCTGATTACCAGATAGACCCCCAGTTCTGCTGGCCCAGGAACAAGTACAGGGCTGGGGTATCCAGACCCCAGAGGTGCTAGGATGGGTGCGGGGAGGGACTCGGGGGACCATCCCCAACTTCCCTAAGTAATGAGGGTGGGGTGGGGGCTAAGACTGGGCACACAGAGAAGCTGGGAGAGGCCTAGTCACACATGTGGCCCCCTGGCCTGGGAGCTCGAGCTCTGGGGCAGGGCGCTGCCCCCGCACGGAACCTCTAGTGTGGCCAGCGGGAGTCCCCTCGTCCCTCCCATCACACTGGCTGGCGCAGGCCCGGCTTCCAAGCTGCCCCTCACCCCAGCTCCTGAGCCCCGGGCGGGGCTTGAGGCCACTGCGGCCCGGTACTGTCTGGCCCTGCTGAGCCACGGTCTCAGCAAACGCTTTTCCAGATGTGCCTTACTCCTGACGTGCCCGGCAAGACCCGAATGCCGGTCAGAGCTGGCTGTTCCCAGGACAATCTGGGCTCCGTCCCCACCAGGACCCAGTGCGAGCAGCCCAGGCTTTGTGCAGAGGGGGTGCATGGAGCCTCAGATCCACACCCCCTTGGGCTATTTGGGAAGAAAACGGGCGTGGCCGTGGCTGTCACTCTCTCAGCCCACACTCTGTGGCTCTCGCAGGGCAGAGGGGCTAAGAGGAATGGACCCTCCCTCCTGGGCCGGGCAGAGATTTCCCACTGCAGCCTGGACTGTGGGAAACAGTGACTTCACTCTCTCCAGGAGGCCCACTGGAAAGATGGAGTTTGGGGTGGGAGGGGACTCAGACAGAAGACTGGCCACGACCATTCAGACACATCAGCTCACCCGCAGCTCGGATGGATTTTCCAGAATCGCTCAGGCTTTCCTGAATCGAGGCTGAGAGCACTAATGGGGGGGAGGGGGGTGCGAAAAGATAGGACAAAGTCCCCGAGGGTCCCGGAGAGGGGTGATGAGAATCAGAGAGCACCCAGAGAAGCCCTCTGCTGCCCCCCAGCTCTGCGTCTCAACAGGGTGCTTACTTCATCCCTCCGCTGACCTTGCTCTGGCTCTTGGCTGCTCAGATGGGGTCTGTCTTCCTCCCAGAGCCGCACATGAGGCAAGGGCCAAAGCAGGGATTTGGCACGAGTGCCTCCCAGCCTTCCCTGGAGGCATGGCCACCCCCTCCCAGGGGAGCAGAGGAGGGGACCCAGGCTCAGAGCACAGACACCAAGAAGGAGCCAGGATGTCCCCTCCAACTCAGTCCAGTCCTCACGGCTCTCCACTCACCACCCTGTAGGGCACTGCCATCACCCTTTCAGGCCAGAACAGGTTCCTATGCCACCAGGCTCCCTGTCCCTTGTATGTCTGCGTGTACTTCTTCCTTCACCTTCCAACCTGTACCAGCCTCCCAGACCCCTCCTCCATGGCCGCACCCACAGGTACAGGTGTGAGCTCATTGCAGCCAGGGCTGTCCCCTGCTGGTCCTGTGGCGTGAGGCTGGACACTGTCTCTCTCCTGTCCACTGCGCCCCCAGCAGAGCTGGGCTGGACATGGAGGGCGGGGGCAGGAATGATCGGGGAAACATCTGCCCTCTGATCATCTGACCCCCCACAAGAGATGGGGCACCCACCTCTCAAAGCATGTGAATTCCTCCCTGTCTGACAGATAACTCCTGGCCATTTAGGCGTCACACGATCCCCCTTAAATCAAAACCGGATTTAATGGGCCACCAGTGATTCACCAGAGGGAACAATTTAGTCATTTTCTAAGCCCCTGCCTCCTGTTCACCTCTCCTCCCGCTGCCGTCAGTGCCACCCCTGCCTGCCCTGAGCAGTACTGAAGCTTACTCAGGCTGGGGGGAGGGGAACGGTAGGGCGGGACGATGTCAAACCTATTTCTAGAAAGCAAGATTTTCTATTCTGGTGTTTTCCCAATTCTCCAACAATCGTCCTTACTTGATGCCACAGAAGAAGGCCGGAGAGATGGGACATGCAAGAGTCGCCCCCAGCCCAGCTCGGGTCTGTGACACGTCACGTCTGGAAACGGGAGCAGAGAGCAGACAGTAGGGCTGGGCTCCCAGGCCTGAATGAAGGTGCCATGAGGACACAGGGCTGCCCCCATCCCACCCCCAACTCAGCGTGGACAGGAGGAAGTGCTCCAAGAGGGAGTGAAGTCACAGTTTCCCCAGCCCTGCCCTGCGGCCAAGGAGTCTGCTGGGCCAGGAGGGCGGCATCCCTCGCTTCCAGAAAATGCTAGTGGTGCATTTGTGCAGGACTGCCAGCCCACTCTTGCGGGTGGGAGTGGGGGTGGGGGATGAGAATGGGCTGGACAGGGGGCTCTGCCTGGAGGCGGCCTCTGCACTGTGGGTCCCTGGGAGAAGAGTGGTCCTGACGTGTGTGAAGTGGTTTCAGAGCACTTCCTGGGTACACACAGCACTTCCTGTCCCCTTGCCCGGCTGCCAGGCTGCCACTGCAGTTTCCTGCTCTGCTCTCCAAGCCCCCAACCCCTCCTGCCCTGGGCCCTTAAAAATCTCCTTTCTTTGCCTTGTTAGATCAGAAAGACTCAACAATGGGAGAAGGGGGACAGACAACATTGGATTGATGCCCTCATTTTGCTCATGGGGAAACAGGCTCCAAGAGGGGAAGTGACATGCCTAAGGTCCTTTGGTGCATGCGGGTAGAGTCAGGACTGAGTCCAGGTGTCCTGGCCCCTGCCTGGGTCTGGTCTGCCAGCCACGCCTCGTCCCTTTGTCCTCCACTCTCTGATGACAAGAGGCTACTTCCTCCTCAGACGCCAACAGGGGCTCCGGAAACAGCCCTCCTTGACCAGGAAGCAAGAGGCTTGGGCAGCGCTCTACTCCCCCAGGCACCCAGGACCTGACATGCTCGCGCCTCCCAGCAGGGCCTGAGCCAATGAAGAGACGTCTCAACCCCCAGCCACACTGGCGTCCCAGAAGCCTCCATTCCCGTGGCTCCTGGTATTCTCCTTACCTTCGGAGGTTTCCCATGCTCCCCGCCCCTACCCGCCCCAGCCCTCACCTACGGACAGTGTCCCCAGAGGGAGTGTCCAAGTGCTCAAAGCAAGCCCTGCAGGTGGCGATCTGGGCTCTGCCTTCTCCAGCTCCAGCCCCTCTCCCAGACGCGCCCTGGCCTCACTGCCCTCCCGAGGGTCTCGCTGCCTCTGTCATCCTCACTGCGCCTTTCTTGGCTCTGTCTCTTCCTGAGAACCATCATGGCTGCTGGACCCTGCTCCAGCCACCGCTTTGTCCCATGACACGGCGGGGTTGCTTCCTTTCGGTCCTGCTGCTGGGACAAGCAGTGTGCTTCACAGGGGCCTTTCTGGACTTGCAAAGCCCAGCTGGGCTCCAGCCGCGGGAGCAGGTACCCGCCCACATACAGTCTCATGCTCCCTCCCGGGCCCTATGGAGGGGCTGCTCAGATGCCCGCTGGCCCCAGAGCTTTAGGGAAATCCCTCTTCACTGTCTAGTGGCTGTCCTCGGAGCTCACCACTGGGATTCATACATTCATGTTTATACCAACTCTGTCGCAAAATTTAAGTTTTAATACATGCTTTTTATGGAGGAAGAGGCCCACAGAAGCAAAAGAGCCCAGACTCAACAAGTCAGAATGTGGTCCTGACCACCGTCATGGTCTCGGGCAGTGCCCAGGGCAGTGCCCAGGGCAGGGCAGCAGGTGGGCACGCTCCAGCTGTTCTCAGACTGACCCCCCAACAAGTAAAGCGTAATCCTGGGCTAAGCTGTGTCCCCAGCACTCTCCTCCTTCATGATGAGTCTGCCCTTGACAAGTGACACCTGGCCAGGGAGCCACCGTCCGGGCCTAGCTGTCCCTTCCTCCTCCGCCGACAGCGCACGGGCTTGCCTGAGCACGTGCCCATGCACACACAGCACATGCGTGTGGGCTATGCACACACGAGGTACATGCAGTGCACACACCTTGGCTGCCTGCACAGCACACTGCGGCATGCAGGGACGGGTGTATAACACGTGCAAACACGTATGTGCACATGCCAACACATACACATCCTCACGGGTCCACACGCGCTCACACACATGAGTGAAGACACACATCGTGGCCACGAGCCCCTGCACCTCCTAAACCCTCTGCCATGTACCCTGAGCCTCAGGGCCTCAGCACAGTCTCTCTGGCACCTCTGAGCACTCACACCAGTTGCCACCTATGCTGCTCCTAATCCAGAGCTCTCTCTCATCTCATCTCCTTATCATGGAGCTGAATTTAAGTGGTGGAGGGGAGGAGAATTGGGCAAGAGTTACGCAGCAGTGGGCATTTCTGGAACTGCACGGCTTCATAGTTCCTCTCTCGGGAGTACGCTGTCTATTGCTTTGGGTGTTCTAATCTCTCTTCATCCTGAGACGGGACCCCCCCCACACCCCAGGTGGGGATGGAGACTGGGACGGGCCGGCTCTGTGCTCACAGCAGGTGGGAGCAGGCTAAGGGTACAGGGCAGCTCAGGAGAGTTTCCAAAAGTGAGCAGAACCAGCCGCCATGTGCCAGCCCACCAGCCAGTGTCGGGAAGGGTGCGCTGAGACCCGAAAGGGCGGCGACAGGCAGGGCCACCAATGGGACACCTCCTTTCACTATTTGCCTTCCCAGGATGTCATGATACTGTGCACTGGTGGGGGAGGGTCTAGGAGGGCAGAAGGGAGGGTGGCAGGGCCCGCCCTTGTCCCCATTCACTGCAGACCCCTCCCTCTGTGGCTCGGTCTGGGGATTCTATTCATGTGAAGCCAACATTCCTGGAGCCCACAGGGCCAGCAAGATCATCTCACACAGGTGATCGCTGTCTTGCCTAATGAGAAAATGATGACATGGCCCCCTGCCCTGGGCCCCTGGGCCCAGCCAGGCTTTGGCTCCCCAGCCCCCAACCCTGGCAGCCTCGCCCCAACACACACACCTCCTGCTTTGTGCTATTGTTCTACAGGTATGCCCACCGGTCCTGGGAAGTCCACTCACAGGCCCCGTGGCCGCCCCTTCGGGGCCCTCCTATCGCCAGGGTTGAGTACCTCTGAACTCCCAGGGTATTAGAGCATTAGGACAGGGGGCCATCAGGTCCTTAAGACCCTATTGCGTGAAGTAAACTGAGGCCATGTGCTAACGTGGCTTCCTCAGTGCCATACACAGTGAACCGGTCTCAACGACTCCCCCCTCCCGAGAGGCGGCCAGAAAGGCACACCGTGGACCTGGAGGACGCGCTACGTGAGTGACACAGACCCCTTCCTCACCCCCTTCTTCCCTGCACATCCCACCTCTGGGCTGACATCACTGGGATCCTAAAGAGCCAGGCCAGAGGGGTTGGGGCTGCAGCGTCTGGAATTCACATTGATCTTGCCTCTGCTCATGCCTGAAAGAGGATAAATATAGTTCTGGCAGCAACCTAGGGGTGGGTGAGAGGCCTTCCCCCAAGCCCTCCATGTCTGAGAGCCAGAATGCCTGGAAGTGGCCATTTTTAGAGCCAGCTGGGAAAGAGGGACCCACCGGGCCTGGCTCAGCTGCCTGCCTACATCCCCTGCTCATCCCCACCATGCCAGTCTGAGGCCGAGTGGGCAGAGGAGGAGACCTAGGCCCTGGGTTCCTAGGCTGGTTGGGGGGGAGTCCCAGACAAATACAAGGTAGTCAGAGCAGAGCCCAGGCAAGGTTATGAGCTGCGGGAGAGGGAGTGATCAGTGAAGATGGGAGAAATCATAGAAGCCTTCCTGGAGGAGGCAGGACTTGGAATCATAGAATCTGAGAATCTGAAGGGATCACAAAGGCTGCCTAAAATGCACATCATCAGATCCAGGAAGCTCCTTGGCACCATCCCTGCCAGAGGGCTATGAGGCCCTATGTGGGTACCTCCCCCAGTGGGGACCTCTTATCTTCTCATAGTGGGACAGCTCAGGTGGTCAGAGAGCTGCTCTTTATATGTCACTTCCCACTGCTGCCTTCAGGGCCACAGACCAAGTGTGTCTCCCCACCCCCAAGTGACAGCTCTTTGGAGCAGAAGGACAGACACAAGGACCCATTTTCCAGGGTCTGCCACCCCTCAGGTGGGCCATCCCCAGGTCTCTCAGACCGTCTGTGCTCTTTTCTCATCCTGGTAGCAGTGGTGGGGGAGGGGTGTCTCAGCCCAGCACCATCACACATGACAGTCCCACTACTCCAGGAGTGGCCAGGAGCAGCCAACGACAGGAGCCTAACACCTAACACAGGAGGATGGCCTTGGTCCGTGAGGGAGCAGACAGCTGGCTCACAGAGGGTCCCCTGTCCTGGGGCACATGCCCACCACCTGCCTCATCCTTACAGATGCCACCAGAGGGCTCCCATGCACCCCCCTCAGGGACCAGACCCTGCCAGAGAGCAGACCTGAGGGCCAAAATCAAAGCCAGGGCTGGTTGGAAGGGGTGGGGTTCAGACTTGGGCGGGGCTGCAGCAGAGGTAAACTCTTCAGGCAGACAAATCAGGGTGGCAGAGGGGAGGATCACTACAGGGCTTATTTCATGTACTTCTTCTATCTGGAGGATTCCATCAGTGCGTCTCAGACTTCAGTGTCAACATGAATCCTCTGGGGATTAAATGCCGATTCTGGGCTAGGAGGTGTCATCTGAGATTCTACATTTGTATCAAGCTTCCTGGCGAGGCCAGTGCTGCAGCCCCAGGACCCCTGATCTCAGGACTCTGAGCAGCAAAAGAACTGAATTACAAAAAAAGAAAACACCCAATCCCAATGTTGTTAAGACTAAAAACACACAGAGAGGGGGGAAGCTTCTCATGACACCAGAGAGAGATTACAATGGGGCATCACTTTTCATCTGAGCTTCCTGGAAGTCATGGCAAGAAGGGAAAGCAATGGTTACTAGCTCTCATCCTATGATAACAGAGACGGCTGCCTGTCTTTGGGAGAAAGTCTTTCTCCCGATTCCCGCTATTCAGGGAATTGAGCAAGCAGATCTTACTACCAGGAGACGTGAGAAGCAAGCTGTGTTTTAGGGGCACTGCAGGGCTTCCTACGAGAAAGACTGAGCCTGGGCATCTCCCTGGGGTCCATGCCTGATGCAGACTCACAGTTTAGATAACACAGTTCTCCTGGTGCCCATCCTGGGTCAGAGCCATGGTCGATGCCCATAGGAGACCATTCTTTCATCACCACTGACCCAGACTCTCTCTGGCTCAGGCGCCCCTGACAACAGAGGGACGCCTAGAGCTCCCGTGCTCCACCATGAAGCCCTGGGTGTTCAGGAGAGGGCAGCTGAGGCCTAGATCTGAGCCTCAGGAAGGGGTGAGGTGGGTCTGTGGGCAGCGGAAAAGCCCCACCTCTTCCCAGCAATCAGGAAAGGCTTCCTGGAGGAGGGGACATGGCAGACAGATTTGTTTATGTAAAGGAAGGGAGGTGGTTTCAGGAGAGAATAGTCCAAGAAGAAGGAGGGATGGGATGGGGTGGGGAGGTTCCCTCACTGCTCCATGGCTGGCTCAGACCTTCCCAGGGGGCTGGTGAAGATGGGATGGCACATTGCCCTTCTGCCACCCTGGCACCCAGGACTTCCCGTGTGGGCTATCTTTCTTCGCAACCTGAATCTCCGCTTCCCATCCCGGGCCCTGCCCCCCTTAGAGAGCAACCAGGTTGGCAGTGCAGAGGCTCTGCCCTGGGTGCATTCCACACACAGCGCAGTGTGGATGGGAGCTGGGGCCGAGGGGGGAGCTCGGACACCTAGGCCTCTAATGGGACTGTGGGCGCAGCCACAGACAGGATACAGGAGAGGACCCACTTGGTCAGCCTCGTGCCCCGTTGGGAAGTCACTGCCCCAACTGGGGGGTCTTTACTTGTGAACAGGTACGTTCCTAGGAAAGGCACAGACTGGTCATCTGGGCCTGAAGGGGGGTCAAGGAGAGCACAGCACAGGGTCACATGTATGCTGGCTTCTCAGCCTTCCTCACTCACTTCTTCCCGGACTGACCCGGGACACACCCCTCTCTTCCCAGCCTCCTTTGTGATGAAAGGGACATGCAGGACCCTGATGCCTTTCCAGAAAAGGAAATGGAAAATCCTTAGACAAATAGTCAAGGTGTGTCTGCTTCAGCGGAGAAGAAAGAAAAAAAAACAAAACCCAAAAAAACGCTTGGTGTTTGCTGTGATTGCCAAAGCTGTCAGGGGCTGGAGGGCAATAGGAAGTGGGGTGTGCAGGATCCACTGGGGTTGGATGGGTGCTCCCACCTTGGCTGACCAGGCTTCCTCCTGGGCAGGGCCAGACAGGAGCTCTGGCCCATCCTTTTCTGGGCTGCTCGTGGGGAGAAGGCTGAATTGAAGGAAAGGCTGGACTCCCACACAACAGCTCTCGGGTATAGACACCAGGACACTCACAGATATTTCCAGAGCCATGAAGTCTCAGGCCTGGGCTGGTGACAGCAGAGGAAATAAGGGGAGGTAGGAGAGAAGGGGTTCCAGGAAGCCCCACCCTCTCCTCCACCCTGCTTGGGGGCTTCCAGAAGGCAGGGGAGCAAGGAGGAAGGACTTGGCATGTGTCATCTGTTAGCCTGCAGGCTCTGGGCGAACACCTCGGCTGTCTAAGACTCAGTGTCCCCATCTGGAAGTGGGAGGTTTGAACCACTGGCCTGTCAGGCGCTGCACGCAGCAGGGGCCACCGATGAGAATACGGGCCCAGCTGTGCAGAGCCACCTCATCCAATCACCTCACTTTACAAATGGGGCACCAAATCCCAAGTAGAGGGAGAGGGTCTGAAAGGAACAACTGGAGAGGAAGGCATTTCTCCAGCTAGCTCAGGGGCAGCTTAGGGGCCTGGCGAGAGGGGAGGAAAGGAGAACAGGGACTGCTGTGGGGGGTGGGTTTGGAAAGGTTGGGGAGAGGGACTGACTGATTGTAGGGGTCAGCTGTTACGGCGAGGGGCCGGCCGGCCTCAGCACGTCGTGGCGTGGCATACAGTCACCCTTCTGGATTCTCGGGGAGTTAGGCCCACCCCAATGCTTGCACCCCCCCATCCAGCTCCCAGCAAAAGAGCCAACACCAGCTGGGCTCAGACGGGGTGCTGGCCCATGCCCAGCACTGCACCCTTCCCCTCACACCAACCTCCAGAGGTCCAGGATGTTACTACTCTGCTGTACAGGCAGGGGCACTGATGCTCAGAGAGGTTTCCATTTTCTTTGCTTTTAACTTAACTTAGGTGACAGAACTGAGACGTTGGAGCAAAGATCTAAAGCCAGGTAGTCAAACTGCGAGCTCATTACCACCCCACCCCCTGCCCAGGCCCCTTTCTCACAGTGCACACCCCATGCAGCAAGGAGCCCCAAAATCCAGAGAGAGCACAGCAGCCGGACACACGTGGGCCTTCTGCTTACGGGCCCTGGAGAGCCTGGGCCATGGTAGAAGCAGACATAGAGGAAGCGTGAGCCTCAGACCGGAGCTCGGGGGGCCACTGTCTGCTTTCCTGCCAGAAAGAGCCCTGGTCTTCAAGAGATGAGCAGTTTCCATAATGCCCACTGACACGCCAAATGGCCAGAGCTGGGGGGTCTCAGACACTGAGAATACCAATGGGGCACCTAGGTCCCTCCAAGGCCACCGTGGGACCGAGAACCCTCCTGCCAGCCTGGCCGTCTTCCAGGTGCATTTGGGAGCCAGTCGGTCCCGTCCAGCTGGCCCAAGGTCACCAACAGCTTGGGAAACAATGGGCAGTGGGTCCAGCCGTGGCCAGAGCCGGAACAAAGGCCTGGGCACTTCCTCTAATTGAGGGCCCCTCCTTCATGGTTTGCCAAGGCAAGGGCAGAGGAAGCTTTCATCGGGACGTAGGGATGTTTTGCAAAGGCTCTTCCGGGAGAGCTGTAGCCACTGGTGCCAACATGGGAGCAGGGGAGAGAGGGGCCTTCACTCCAGGCCCGTGGGCCCCCCCACCTAGCGAAATCAGTACAATGCAGGGTATTGAGCTTGCTCCTGCTTTCCATGACCCTAGCTCAGAAGCTGGCATCTGTCCTCAGATCCACCCTCCACACTAGCTGTAGCAGTCTTCTAACACATCACTGCCCTGCTCTGAAACCCCCCATGGCACCCCGGTGCTCACAGGAGGCAGCTCAAGCTCCTTCCACGGACATGCACAGGCCTTCAGGATCCAGCCCTCATATCCTTAACCTTCCCCCCCACCCCATACCCGTGGCAGCTCTGCCCCAGTCATCGTGCCTGGGTGCTTCTGTCCCTCCTCCTTCCCAGCCCTCCCTCAGGGTCCAGCTTCACCTCTCCCCCTCCAAGAAGCTTCCTGGGCTCTTGGCAGGTTCCCCTCCTCTGAGCCCTATGCCCCTGATAAAATCCAAGAAGGATGCGAGCCCAAGATTCTGGAGAACAGTGTCAGGAGACCGATCAATAATAGAACAATTCTTCCTTAGACTGTTTCCCATACACAGCGCCATCTGTTTACACAACCACCCAGACATAATTGTTAATAGCACCCCCCTCAGGTTCAGTCCCTGTGCTGGGACAGGGGAGGGGTGAGGCAGAGGGGGCAGGGCCCAGAGATGGTGCCCTGAGAATACCTACACTGGGCACCCAGAGGTCACAGGGAGGGGGGCGCTTATCGCCCAGGGCTCCACTCTGCGGGGAGCTGGGACGTTGCCGAACCTCGCAGATGTCAACAGGCCTTAAAACAGAAAATGCCAGATAAGAGCCTAGGATTGGCTTTATCAGGGGCCACAGGAAAGGCGCCAGGTTTAATCTAAAACCACACCCGGAATCAACAGTTTAGAGAGCTCAGGCAGCTGTTGCCTCCCCACCCTGACACCCAGTGACTGGGGCTTTATGCCTGGGGGGGGGGGGGCAAGGAGGGAGGGCACAGATGTGGGCCGGGGAGGAGCTTCTTCAAAGAGGGGGAGTGAACCTTGGGTTTCATCCCCCAGGTACATGGGAGGAGAGAGGGAAGATAGGAGCCCCAGGCCCAGGAATAAGGAAACAGCACGATGCGGAGGGCGTGTGTGTACACAGGCATACTTAGTAACGGGGAAACCTGTAGCGGGGTGACCAACAACCTCTAACTGGGATCTGGGTTTGTGAGAGAGGAGCTGACCCAGGGCACTCAGAGGGTGGGGCCCGCACTTGCAGTTGTGTAATGCAGGAGGGCTTCCTAGAAGAGGGGCCTTGAGGGATAGGTGGGATTTGACACATGGACAGGGGGAGTGGAAGGGCAGGAACCAGGTGCAACAAAGCAAAGGCTTCAGGCAGTAAGGGGCTCTTTGGGTAAGCAGCTGCTATGGTCTGGGGTGAGTGGAACTGGAGGAGGGATGGGAGGAACGAGAAGCAGGTTGGAGTCACCCTCCCCATTAGATATAAGATGTATTCCCTTCAGTAAAACTATCTGGAGACCCCTGTGAAGGCGAAATGTCCCAGGAGGGCTCTTAACTAAGGATTACTGTCTGGGCCTCAGTTTCCCCATCTATAAAGAGAGGCCTTCAGTGGCTTCCAGAGGACATAGGATTGGTATTTTGTGGGGGAGTGGGCCGGACAGTGGGATAACACACTATGACCGGAGATGGCACGAGAGAAGGTTGGGAAAGCCAACCTGGGGCTTCTGTCATCACAGAGAGCCCCGCGTGGGGTTCTGCTCCCTCTCCGGCGCAGAGCAGATCCGCTGGAGCAACACACAGGTTCTGGAAGCTTGCCAGCCCGACCCCTGGCCAGCTGACCTGCCCACTCACCCGCCCGCCCCTCGTCCTACATTAAGCAATCTCCGTATCGCAAATGCCTGGCATTTTTGCCTTGTAATTACAGCTCCCACAGCCCCTGAGGATTGGGCATGATTAGGGTGCAGGGAGGACTCTGGTGGGGAAAGAGAGAGGCATACCTGCAGAGACTTGGCAGCCTGCACGGTTCAGGATTTGGTGGCCAGTGAGGATGGGCCCCACGGCGTCTGTGACCTCAATGCTCTCCTCACCGCTCACTCTTACTGCCTTGCCTGGGAGCACCGCCTGAGCCCCTCGATGTGCCCCCTGCTTCTGCCCCACTCCCCTGCCAGGGAGAGAAGTCCGAAGCAGAGCTCTGAGCCACCCTTGTCTCCAGGGAAACCATTTACTACTGGCTGCCTCCTCTCCTACCCCTCTGGGGCTCCCACTCTCGGGTACCCCCAATGAGACCTACAGAGGTGGACTTTCACAGTCTCTTGGCTCTCACCATTCCTTTCACCTGGAAAGATCTTCCACTCAATTCTCCCCTTGTCAAAACCCTGCCCATCCTCCAGGCCCAGCCGAGATGGTACGGCCACTGAGGAGCCTCCCCGAGCCCCCCTGGACCATAAAGAGCAAACACTTACTGAGTCCTTGTGACGGGCCAGACCCTGCTCTCTGCACTTCACGATGTATCGACTCACTCAATCCTCAGCCCAGCCCTGTGGGGAGGTAGTTGTACCCATGAGGAAATGGAGGCCCGAGCAGCTTATGTCAGGTGCTCAGGCCACGCAGGCAGGAGGCATTGAGCCAGGACTAAGCAAACTCAGGCCCTCTGGGCCCGCTGCAGCTTCTGCCTCTGCGGGCCGATGTGGCACGTCTCCTATATGTCCCTTCAGTGCACTTCTTCACAATGGGGACAACTCCTGCGCTTCCACACTGCCACCCCACAAAACTGCAAGCTCTAGAGCAGAGCTTCTCAAACTTGAATCTGATTCACCGGAGGCTTTTGTTAAAATGCTGCTGCTGATTCGGTGAGGCTGGAGTGGGACCTGAGGGCCTGCGTTTCTAAGAAGCTCTCAGGTGTTGTGGATGCTGAATTGCGAGACTGGGATCTGAACCAGGGCAGGAAAATCCCTGTGTCACCCTCGCTTGCTTAGCAGAGCTCAGGGCCCATGGGAGCCTCGCTAAGACGGGCTGGCCCTTCACCACTGCCTGCCCTCCCGGGTCTGGGCCGCTGCTGTCCTTCCGACAGTGGGCCCCACCACAGCCCGTCTTCCCTTCTGGCTCAGACACAGAAACCCGAGGGGTCAGTCAGAGGGGTTCTGGACACACCCCTGCCTTAGGACATCTCCCAGTACACCCCCCCCCCCGCCCCCGGAGTCCTGGCCCAGCTCTGACCTCCTGGGAATTCTTCCAGTTCTGGAAATTGCTCTCCTTACCTGGGCTCTCCTTACCTCTCTCTCACGGAAATTGCTCTCCTTACCTCTCTCTCACGGAGAGCATGGTGCAAATGCTTCTGCCAACGTTGGTCCATCACATCCTCCAGCCATGGGGGAAGGTGAAGAAAGCACCGGGCTGGCAGTGGAAGAGGCCAGGAGCCAGTGAAGATTTGGAGAGCGGCATCCGTGAGCTGGGGTCCCCACCCCCCAGCCGTGGAGGGGTGCATCTCCTCTCCTAAAGCCAAGAGAAGGAGGCTTCAAGAAAACTGCCTGAAAACTTGCCCTGTGTGTCCGCATTGTGGGAGGGTCCATGACTCCCGCTCGGACGTCGCTGCTCCCGACGGTGGCTGAGCAGACAGACGGTGACGTGGGAAAGGTCTGACCTCCAGAGTTGGGGAGGCAAAGATGTGTTTGTGCTTCGTGTGGCTTAAATGTGGATCCTGCAGAAGGCAGACTGGGGTCTTCTTGCAAGGGGTGGACTCCCCCATAACCTGCAGGAAAATGAATCGTCTGGGACTCGAGAGAGATCCCAGCGGTGGGAGGGCCCCCACACGAGCCTCCCACGGATGAGGGTATGGGGTTAAGTGTTACCATCAGACTGGTCTTACCGCTCCCACTGCCAGGAAAGCAGTGGACTCAACCTGTGCTTTCATCCAGAGACCAAGAAACAAACAGTGGAGAGAAAGAGAATCTGATAAGGAGTAGTAAGAAAGGATAAACTGTTTCCTTCTCACACCCCACTGAGGTCTGCTTGTTCAGTGGACCGGCTGCCCCAGAGACAGAGTGCTGAGCCCAGGCTTAGCCCCTGGGAAGCTACTTACCTCTAGGACATGGTCACTCAACTCTAGGACAGAGCTGGCTCTTAACCTTTTGAGGGAAAAGAGGGGAATGTTATTCCAAGTTCAAAGCCATGAGGAAGACGTACATGTACACGAAGATTTTAATAACATTGGGGGCGGGGGGGTTATGGACCTCTAAAGTCTACCCACAGACGTCCTAGGAAACTATGCATCCCATATGGAGAACGTCCACGTGCAGGGATGTACAGGCCTGTATTTCCTTGTCACAGGTCTGGCCACAGTACGGGGGGGTTCGTTCTAAGCTCTGGTCTGGGAGAGGGTGGTGCAAGGCTCTGCTCATTTTCCATTCCAGAAAACCCCGGGCAGTGGGTGTCAAACTGCACGTGTACCTGTGTCTTGCCTTCCAGAAAACTGTTTTTGTAATTTGTTGGAACTGATCTTCTCGAGCAACACTGGGAATATTTTGATTTCTCCAGCCTGCCAATGGGACCCTGGTCAGGAGGTTAAGTGAGTTTCATTGAAAAGACAGTTTTTCCTTCCCGGGCTGATAAACAAGGCTCCTGCAAGGAAACCACCTTCCTGTGCCTGGTCGCTCAGCTGGAGCAGCCTGTCCCTGGCCAAGGAAAACAAATGCATAAACATTTCAGGGACATATAGGAAGCAGTTCTGCTGGACGCCCGCTGTGAATGGCCACTGAAGTTTACATAGCAGACCGCACCGGGGCCTCCACCAGCTTGGACAAAGCAAAGCACTCCCTGCCCTCACTTCCCTCCGGGCCCCTCCCTGCCTCTCCCCACAGACTGACAGTTGGCCACAAAAGCGCCAAACAGGCTCTGTAGTTGTCACCACTGAATGCCAGTTTTGTCCCCTGCATGCCTGGCACTTAAAGAGAAGGGGTCTCCTTTTAGCCAGGACTGCAGACTACCCAGCCTCCCACTTCCAGGTAATTTCATACTGAGCTCCAGGCAGCACACGGAGTCTGGGGACCAGCTGCCAGCCTGGGGCTATGGCCCTCTGAGACCTCTCCCTGTGCCTGGGAGTATCGTGTACCCTGGTCCCCACATGGAACACCCACCTCTGCAGGCCCCACTCAGAGTCCCGGCCCAAAAGCTCACTGGGCACAGCACCGACGAGCAGGGGACAGCAGCTCCTAAGGCTCTAACATTGTGTTTCTCATAGCTTCTCATGTGGAAAGCCATGTGACAGGCTCCTGGAGGCTGGGGCTCTGCCCTCAGTCCACTTGTTGGGAGCCAATGCAGAGGGTCCTCAACTTTAGTTTTTGACCTCTCTCTCTCTCTCTTTACCAGCCTCCAGTTGGAATTCTACACTTGCTCATATTCCTTTCCTTTCTGAAATCGGTAGGATATAAATGAATGGAATGAAGGAGGCTTCGCCTGTACAATTTTCTCTTCACAAGTGATTGTTGTTCCCATGCCCACCTACCTACTCCATCGCAGCTCTGCAGTGTGAGGGTCTCCACAGGTTCTGCCCACGCACATTTGCGGCCAGTTCTTGGCACATGCCCTACTGCTGACACACAGAGGGACCACATCCACTGCCTCTGCTCAAGCCCCTCATTGCCCTCCGTGGCCAAGAGACCCCTCCCTAGAAGGTTCTTTCCCCCATATCCACTGGGCCAGGTCCAGCCTACCCTCCAGGGCCACATGACTGTCCTCCTGGGGCCCCGAAGGAACCCGGGTCTCCCCTGGGATGAGCTCTGGGGGCGGGGGTGGGGGGGCCGAGCTGCTCCTGGTCCACACATCTTACGGAGCCCAGTGCCTTAGACTTGGGGCAGAGCAGCAGAAGCCAGGCTAGACCAGAGGCATCGTTTGCCTGCAGAGACCATGGTCACGGGGGCTCTGGGGCCCCTCCAGCCCAGCCACGATCCACGCAGACCTGGTGCTTCCTTCGCGGCAGCAGAACAAATCAGTCTCAGCCCTCAGCGTGGGTTTCACTCCTGCTTTATAGAAAGCCACCTACCCGACATAGACATAAAGAGTGCCCAGGGTCCCTGGGCTGACCGTATCAGAGGCTTGGCAAGGGGACGGCCCGGCGGGGAGCAAGGGAGGCATGCAGACAAAAGGCAGCAGGGACCCCAGCCGCCGGCCTCCTTCCTGTCCTTGGCAGTCACAGCGCAGCTGGGAGGGGCCACGCAGCAGCACAGTCCTGGGTGGGCCCTTCATGGAAGGGGCAGGGAGGTCCTGGATGCTTCTGCAGCAATGCTGGCCCGGGGGCGGGGGTGACACCCTTCTGAGACGTGCTCCTGCGGCCTGGGGCCCAGCTGTCCTCCTGTGATGAGCGGTGGAGCCATAGGGCTTACACACAGGAAAGCTCAGAGGATGGGGTCGGAACCGTTCCAGTTCACCGACGCCCCCTTCCACCTACAAGCGGGGGCCCAGAAAAAGAGAGTCAGGGCTGCAGGGCCCACGAGGGAGCCACCTTGTGCCCTCATCCACCTGCAGTTCTTGTCTCAGGGGCTTGGAGGAGTCAGGTTCCACCCTCGCCACCTCGCCCTGCACACACACACACACACACACACACACACACGCACACTGACACACCACACCCTTACAAAACACAAATGCACCCAAGACCCCGGAGAGAGCGATGGAGGGGGAGGGCATTCATTCAATTCATTCATTCCTGCCACAAGTGTTTACGAGGAGGCTCCTTTGTGCCTGGCACTGCAGGGGTCCTCTGCGAATGTAATTCACACACGTCTGAAACCAGCCGTTTTCCAGGGGTGCCTGATGGTGGCACTTTAAAAGTATGTGGGAAGACCGAGATACGGGAACATCCTGGAGCATTCAAGGTGCAGAAGGAAGTCCGGTTGCTGGAGCCCAGAAAGGGGGGGAGAGTTGCGGCACAGGCTATGGGCGACAGGAGGGGCGGCGCCTTGTGGGACCCGGGAGGGCTTGTAAGGATTCTGGGTTTTGCTTTAAGAGGCACGGGGAGGGAGTGACGTGCTGTGGGCAGTTCAGTAAAACACAGATGTCCATTTTTAATTACTTTATGACACCCTAAGAAGCACGGAGGATAATTAGGCTTAGATATAATTTAACAATTGTTCAATTCCAAAATGTAAGTTATTGTACATGTAAGCATGACATTTCCCAACATGTGATTTTAATCTGTGGCTGAAACAATTCAGAGGAATCACATTTAAAGCTGATGGAATATTCCTGCAAAATCTGGCCTTGGGTATATTAACATATACATGTATCCTAAGATTATAGGAACTAGGAAACAGAGGTAGCATGCCTCCACGGCATGCCAGCGCACAGAGTTTGAGGCTGGGGGGTTAGAAATGCTTTTCACCATGTGGGATTTGGGGAGGGAGGGAGATATTTTCACAACCTGAAGTTTTCCTTCAGGACGGAAGTCAAAATGGGCACTGTCACTTTAACTGCTGATCGGCATTAGAAAGTCCAGTATCCCTGAGATTGGGACTTCAACAAGGAGGGAGGCAATAGCCTTCCCGCAAATGAGACAGTTGCATTTCCCAACCAAAGGCTTGAAAAGCACCAGGGAGTTTCATCACAAACCCAACATTCTTCATCCTCATGAATAACCTAGACTCCCCACTGAATTTCTTTCTCCTTGCTTCTCAGCCTTCTGCTCTGTGTCTTCCTTCAATCTGTGCCTGGCCTAAATTGTCACATCAGTCAGTGTCCCTGACTTTTAGGTTGAGGGGGACAGCCTTCCAGAGGCAATGAGGTTCATACACATTCGGTTCTACCAACTTCTCTTTCCTCTGATGCCAGGTAATTTCGTGGTATCTGTAAACACTGCATGTGCCCCTGTTGAATATTTTTCATACTTTCCACCATGCCCATTCCCTTCAAAGGAGCAAAAAGGTTTCTTGTCGTTTGGAGAAAACAGGCTTAGCGGTGATCCTGTGCTTCTTGCTTCCATTAAGAGGTTTAATGCCGGAGATGATATTTGCATATAGCCCATTTTGGAACAATTAATATTGCATTCTCCTCTGAGCTCCACCCAGGGCACTGCAAGGATAGACTTTCCATAACCACTGGGGAATGTGAGAATGTAATGTTCAGCATAATCTCGACACAGCCCTGCCCTGCGATTCACGCCCAAAAACATCCCAAGAAATGTTTATCTGGTCCATATATGAACACTGAATTGCATCTTCTTTTTAAAACACTCAGCGAAAAAGGCTGAGATGGGCGGACGGTGGATATCCTGCTCAGTCAGGAATGTCACATCGTTTCAGGGAACTGGTCCTTCCCACACCAGCTCTGTGTTCTCCTCAGTGTATTTGCTAATTCCCTATGATGCTGAGGGATCTCACCCAAATTGAGGGTGCGTGGCTTTCTGGCAACTGATCCTTTCCTTCCAGCGTGACAGGCTGAGTGGTATCATTTCACCACCTGAGCCACCTGGCCCCTGGGAGCCTTCTGGTCACAAGTGCTCAGAAGCAGTTCTGGATGTGCAAAAAACATGTGCAGACATCTCTAGAAGAGGGCTTTTCTCCAGAGCAAGTGTGGGAAGAAGTACCTTTGTAACGTATACATTATTTGAAACCTAACCAGTGACAAGAGCTGCATAACTCTCTTGTGCTTCTCCACAGATGCTGCCGCCCCTACATCAGCCATCGTGTGGGGTGAATCACAATGGTCAGCACCACTTGTCCCACTGGATGTGGAAGAACTCAGAGATTCTGTGGCGTCTGGGTGCTTTAGACTTTCTCCTGAGCTGCTGTCCATCAGAGGGGAGGCAGACCCAGAGGCATCCATTAGATGCTTTGGGCCACGTGGATGGAATCCATCAGCATTCATCACTGCTTGAAGAGGACACACTGGGACTCTGCCTGGAGACAACGTGACCTGGCGGGGAGAAGTCGCACTGCTCCCAAGTGGTCAGTGCCCACTGCCTGCACTGTTTGGTGCTGGAGCCTGGCGGTGTCCCCAGGGAGCTGACATAGGTCCAGTCAGTAGGGAAGATGGATGCGGCTCTGACTTGCACCGCGGAGCAGGTTCTGGAGGTAAGACAGGCTGGGAAGACATCGTGCTGATCACAGGTTCGTGGGGACAAGACTGAGCTACCTCTCTACTGGATGAGGAGTGCTTTAGCCACACGGCACAGGGCTTAATTGATTCTCCCACGCAACTCGAGATTTTCAATTTTGTTCCTCTGTTCATCATCGTTGCAGTTTTGAAGAGTGTCATTAAAAAGCTTTTGTCATTCTATTAAGCTTTGTAGGTAAGCATGGACCTCTGTAAGTGTCTTACCAAAGCTTTGGATGCTAGGATCCCGGAGGGCGGGAGGGAGGGAGGACAGCGACAGTCCACCCACAGCCTGGCTGCAGGAAGGCCGCAGGGACCCAGATTTGCAAAGGGGAAACTACTGCCCACACCAGGGTGGTTTCTCGCCCCACCAGTCATGGCAAAAATGAAGGGAAGAGTCAGAAATGGACCAGACTTCCTGTATCCCTTTAAGAGCCATCCTCAGCCTGGCCCCCCCAGCCCTTGCCCCACCCCTCCCAGCTTTCGCCCTACCCTCTCTGAACAGGAAGTTCCTCCTATGAGCTCCCCCAAACTGCAAACGTCACAGATCCTGGCAAAATGAGGTCCGGCCTCAGTGCAGTTGCAAGCCGTACCTATGTGCCACTAGATGTTCATGTCACACCAACAGTCATGAGTCGTGTGGCCAGCCTGTGGGGTTTATGTTTAGTTTTTGAGGCTTTGCACGGAAGTAACTAATCCACCATCCCAGCCAACAGGTGCCAAAGCAGGGAGAGTATTAAAAGCACCAGAGAGAAGCAATTCACAATTTATGATGGAAAGTCAAAGCAGAGACGTTTTAAAAATGGAAAGAGCTGAGACACAAAACTCAGACCCTTTTCAGAAACATTGCCCAGCAGGAATGGTTCTGAAAGTCTGTGAGTTAATTACAAGGACCGTCAGAAGAGCTTTGAACATGCAGTTAGGGACAGGTGAAAATAGAAACGCTTCCGAATGGGGCCCAGCATCAGAGCACCCTCGCCAGTGTTACTTCAGGAGGAGGCTGAAAGTGAGTGTAGAGCAGGGTTTCTCCACCTCGACACCACTGACATTTGGGGCTGGCTTTTTCTGCGGTGGGGGCTGTCTTGTGCATTGTAGGATGTTTAGGACCCTCCCTCTCCGCTGTGACAACCAAAACAGTCCCCAGACATTGCCAAATATCCCCCGCGGCACAAATCACCCCAGTTGAGGACCACTGGCTTAGGGGTTGAGCTCTGTGACCGTGCCACGTCCCTGGAGATAGGGGGGGCTCAGTGTCACGGAGGCCCACCTTCCGGCCACAAAGGAGGCCCTTTCTTCTTGGAGCCATCGCCACAACAGAATGGCAGTTACTGCCTCAACTGCTTTTCCACACTGATGAAACTGGTGTGTTTCAGAGTTGGGGGGAAGATCCCTAATAGAGCCTGTATCGGCAAGGAGAAGAGCGCAGCCTGGTTTTAAAGCCCCCGTTGCTGACTGGTAAAAATACATCCCAGAATTCAGCAGGACTCAGCTGAGGCCCGCACACTCCTGTTCTGTGTTCTGCCCCTGCAGCACGGCGCTCGGTGCTGGGAACCCAACCAGGAACGAGGGATCCCAGGACAGGTGTATGCAGGCTGCAGGGTGGAGAATCTGAAGCAGGCCGGCTAGGCAGAAGGAGCACCCAGAGAACCCTCCTACGATGGGTGGGAGGCAAAAAGGATGTCAGCAGAAGTGTGAAGGCTGGAACAGGCCCATATGGCAGGTGGGGGGACCACTGAGGGAGCGGGGCGCTGGGCTCTAGGCCCCAGAAGGCACCATTCCCAGATGAAACTCGATTTTCAATTTCTTGTCTGAGCCTCCAAACAGAAACATGTGTGGCCCAGCCCCAGGCCCTGGTTATGAGTTCTTTCCTCTTTCTCTGGACTGTTGACAACTGTTTCATTTTCTCCCACTCTAGCTCGGCGGAAAGGTTGAGAGCGGTCACTGTGTGTCATGTTGGGAAACGACCATAAATGAGCCTGATTTTGCTGAGACGGTTAGAGAACAGCCAGAGGATCGGGGCAGGAGACAGACCCCACATTCCTGACATAAGCGAAGGTAACAGGAGATGCTCTGAGGCCCAGACACACGTCATACTGAACAGCAGACATGGCACACGACCCGGGGACTGTTCAGCTTCGGGTGTTCTTCTCCAAAAGCAAAACCCGCAATCTGCTCTTGTGCAATGTTGCCATGCCAACAACACCAGGTGGTGGGAAATCACACTGCCCGCTCAGTGACCTTCCCCTGGGCTGGGACAACAAGGGCCGAAGCTGCCGGCCCCGTGCTGCTTGTGACTTGAGGTACGGCCTGGACACAGACCCCCACTCTGGAGAGACCCTCTGTGAAAGGAAGGGACATGCCCAGTGGTGACCAAGGATATTTCTATGGACCCAAGCCAGCACTCGCTGTACCTCGGCAGGTGCTTTGAATCTGACTGGCCTTAAAAATGACCTGACTCGGGCACACGTCCCCCCTTCCCATCAAGGCAGGGGCTTCCTTTGGGGAGCAGGCCTTATCCCTCACAAGGCAGAGCCCACGTGCAGTGGGTCCTCGCTGACCTTGAAGGCCACTTTCCCAAGTTTTCGCCTTTGGGCTGTTTGAGAATCTGGGATGAAAACAAACGCAAAGCCTTTGTAATCCAAGCCCCTTGGAACAGGCCGGGCCTGCTGTTTCCGATTAGAGTGGTATGTTATCTGATGGGGACAGAAGGGGAAACCCAGCGGTCCCATTCTTCCCCTGCGCACTCCGCTTTTCTGGGAACAGTGCTGGGAAAAGTCTCACTGTGTGAACTGCCCAGGTGGACCCACCCAGTGGAGCAAGTGATGGAGAAATGGAGCAGGCAGGCAGCTGCTATGAGGAAAGTCCTAGAGGAGGACGGAGCACTCATGCCTGGAGGGCAGGGAGGGGGCAGCCAGCGGGGCCGGAAGACGGTACCCCTGGCCCTGTGTGTTTCAGCGTCCAGAGGTGGGAAGGTGAGCACCTCACTGACATCTGATCACCTGAGCACACAAGGCAGCCAGGGATGGGGAGGCACTGCTCTCATCAGGCACCGGAACAGGTTCTCAAAGTGTGGGCCTCGGACGGGGCAGCAGCAGCAGCAGCACCTCCTCAGCAGCACCTCCTCAGGAACGCAGATTCTTGCCCCCCCCCCACCCCCGTCAGACCGACTGAACCAGAACCCCTGGGGGTGGGACCCACTAATCTGTGTTTCACCACCCCCTCCAGGGGATGCCTGGGAAAGCCCGAGGACCACGGTCTAGAGCAAATCTTCCCAACGGGGGAGCCACAGCCGCATACCGGTGTGCCAGAACTCGGATCCCTCAGCCAGCCGGGGGCTGGGTGGGGTCTGGGCAGACCGGAGTCCCAGGCCAACTGTCCCTCACCCTGTGTGCTGCACAAACACGACGACTTCCTACCTGTGACAAGGACTGAGAGGCACTGAGATGCCGGGGCCCAAGCGCCTCCTGCAACAGGTGAGGGGAGGGCAAGCAGGACAGACACTCAGCCTGGACCAGACGGGCTCTCTCAGGCGCATGCAGCCTCCGCAGCTTTCCACACCCTTTCACTATTTCATTTCACGGCACATGGCTGCGGGTGCACGAGGGACACAGGTCCTGGGAGAAGGGGACAGCTGACAGGGGAGGAAGAGGTGCCCCAGGCCTACATTCACACTCAGCTGTCTCTGGACTGAGCTCCCTGACAGAACAGAACTACGAGTCGTTTTCAAGCACTTTCCAGTCAGGGCTGAGCCCCAGAAGTGCAATCACTGGCCCACGGGGGCTGCTTGGCGAGGCAGGCCGTGGAAACATTCCTGGCGAAAGAGGAGTTACTCCAGATGGAGCAGCTGGGAAGCTTCGGGGTGGTGGGCCGCCCCCGGAGGGGAGCAGAGGCAGACCCACCGTCAGTGAGGGCCCCCCCCCCCCCCCCCCCCCCCCCGTGTCTGCAGGTGGGCGGAGCCTATGCCCAGGGTGTCTTGGCAGGCCCACCTGCAGGAAGGATGGCCTGTGGCCTCCCACCCGGTCCTGTAGGAGGTGCCAAGGCCGGTGTCACCTCCTTTCCCTGCTGCTGCCCTTCTCTCATCACTCTGAATGAGTGGCCCTTTGTACATGAAAGGAAAGCGACTTGCACGTGCCTTTAATCCTCCTGACGAAAGAAACGCTGGCACATGACCCCGTAGGAATGCTTCGTCCCTGGCCTGGTGGGCGGGTGGGTGGCCGGGTGAGCAGATGGACAAATGGAAACGATGTCCTGACGTCTCCCATGTCCCCTCCCTCGTGTTCCCGCTGGGTACACGGCATCCTCTTTCTCTCTGTGGCTCCATTCAAGGGCTCACTTGCCTGCGAGCGAGCAGTACCCCGAGGTTCCGGCACGCCCCCTGGATGTCAGGTGGTCAGAGCCCAGGGCCTCCACCCCAAGCCCAACATTTTACAAACAGGGAAATGGAGGTTCTGCCTGAGGTCTCACCGAGTCATGAGTGGCTGAGACAATAAGAGAGCAGCTTATAGAGCACTTGGTAACGTCCCGGCGCCCTTCAGAAGCCTGGGAACCAGGAGCTGCCATTATCCCCATTTTACAAATGACGAAATGAGGTATGGGGAGGTGAAGTCCAGTGGCTCATGGCCAAAAAAGGGGCAAGGCCAGGACTCACACCCAGGCAGCCTGGCTCCAGAACCCACTCATCATGCCTCCAAGTTGTACCACTTCCCTCAGAGAAGGTGCTAGAGTCCAGGACTCCCCCTCCCTGGCCTACTCCTCCCATTGCACCCTGAGGCCTCCCATTGCACAAAGGTTCTGTGAAGGGCCTGCCCACGCTTGGGAACCCCCCACAGTCCCAACCCCCCAACTCTCCACAGGGCTGGGGCCCCACCAGAGAACTCATGAGTGAAGTGAGTCGTGAATCCCCCCATAGTCCCGGAACCTCAACCTCCTCTCAAACACTGAAGATGAGTGGAGCCACGGACCCCCACCTGCCTCTGGGGTTAGGGGGCACCTCTGCTCAGGGTTCAGAAGGCCCAGCCCGCACCAGCAGAAAGATGGAGCACGCTCCTCCCAGACAGAGGGTGCGGCTGCTCCAGAGCCACCTCCGAGCTACACCCTGGAGGGGCCAGGCCCTCCCACCTCCCTGTCCTGTTCAAGACCCCCGCCCACCCCCTAGGGAACCTAACCTGTCCTTCCTCCTTCGGGCCTAATAGCACTCACCGCCCCGGGTGCCTGCTGCCTGGAATGAGGAGGGGGCCTCAAGAGGTTCAAGGGGTGCACACTCACCCCCATGCCCCCATAAGGACGTCGTCAGAGGCTGCCTGAAGACACGTCACCCCGCAAATCACACACTTTCCCACTTGGGCCACGGTGGCCACAAAGCGCTATACGTGAACAAGCCCCAAGCACCGCGCCTTCCCAGTGTGCAGGGAGCCCTCTGAGCTGGGGCGTCTCCCTTCCTTCCGGCCAAGTCCCCCGCCCCTGCCCCCCACTCTCCCGGCCACTCAGGTGAGGTTCTACTGCCAGAGTGGGCCCGACTCACTTGGTCCTGATGCAGAGCTCGAGCGGAGGGACGAGGTCATCGTCTCGGTCCTCAGCGGCAGTCTGCGTGGTGTCTGGGGAGCAGGACAGAGGCACGCGCTCAGCCAGGGCCCGAGCTCACCCTCGGCTTGGCACTGACAGCCCGACTCCTGCAACCCGACCCTTTTGGCACCCGACCCTCTTCTCACGTTAGCTGGACCCCTCACTCCTGCCCATCGGTTCTCACCTGGACACCGCAGCACCTCCTCACGGGCCTCCCACCCCTTCCTCCTTCTACCAGAATAACTCTTTCTAAAAACACATCTGATCCCATCACTCCCCCACTCCAAAATCTCCCAGGTCTGCCCACTGCCTAGAGACTAAAACCCAAACTTGTCGGCAAGTATTCTGGGCTCTCTAATATACATCGTCTCAGCCCCACCATACACCCTTAACGCCATCCGTTCCTCAAGGCACAGCTCTGGCCCCCTCCGGCAGAACCCACTAACACTCGCCCTCTGGCCCCCCAGTCCTGACATTCAAGTGTGGCTGCACCGCTCTCTGACTACCCTGAGTGGGTGGCTATGGCCGGTTTCCCTGACCAGTGGGTCTGGAGGCTCCCCAGGGAATGCACGGGGGTGGGTGGCAGGCGTCGCACCGATGGTCAGCCGGATCTGCTCCTGCTGGTTGGCCAGCCCGTCGTAGTAGTATAGGTCGAAGAGCCTCTCAGCTCTCCAGTCTCGCAGGAGCTCCAGCTGCAGGCCGAAGAGGACGCTGAAGTGGCTCTCACTACACACCACCCAGATGGGGAACCTGGGGGTCTTCAGGAAACAGCCGACCTAAATGAGGAAGAAGGGGGCAGAGATGCCGATGGGACCTGTTGGCCCTGGGGAAAAGGGGCCAGGGCATCTTCTGTCCAACCCCCGGGCTGGGCTGACCTCAGAGCCCCCGTTGGGGACCACAGCCTGTGTGTGATGCTGGGGGCCCCTCGAGCTGCTCAGAGGCAGGCCTGTCTCCCAGAGCCGACCTGGCTGCCTCAGCCTGCTGCTTGCAGGGCCTTGGCCTCATAGCCAGTCTTCATACAGAGAGATACCCTCGCCGGAAACACAGACGCCCTCTCCCCTACATCTCCACTCCAGGTGGTACACAGTACTGCCCATCCTGCCTCCAAAAGCTCCCTCCTGCCCAGAGTCTCCACCCTGGACAATGACCCCCCACCACACCCTCCCCTCCCCACACTCCCATGGAACCTCTCACCAGTCCTCAAACTAATCCAGCACAGCAGGATTAGTGCCTGGGTATCCACTGTCTGCGGTCTAGAGCAGGCACACCTCTCCTCCCCTTCGGGGTCCTGCACCACCTGAATTACCCAATCAGGGAGCATGCACCACCTCCTTCTAGCTCCCGCGTGGGGAGTACTAGGTACTCGGTCCCCACGCCCCTCTAACGCAGTGCATCCCTGCCTCACAATGACGCATCTGCCTGTCTGCACGCTAGGCTCTACCCTTAGCATCAAGAGCAGCGGGTGTAAGTCAACGTAAGCTAATGTTTGACGAATGAAGGTCCTTGTGAGTGAAGTGGAACTGGGACTAGGTAGGACTTTAGCTTGAGGATACGTGGGACTCGGAGCCATGGGGAGAAGGGAGGGAGGGCCTCTGGGTGAGCAGTCTGTGGTGATGCCAGGACCTACGTCCAGAGACCTTGGGAGAACGTCGTCGGGACATTCAGGAAAGAGAGCAGAGGAAGGGGAAGGCGGGAGCTGGGCGTTCCACCTGAGGAGGGACGCCCTCAGAATGTCCCAGCAGAGGACAATCACGGCAGAGGGGGGCTCAGGGAAGGCAGATGTCATGGCACGTGCTTCGGGGCCCTCAGCCCCTGTTGGATGCGGGCTGGCTCTGCCCCAGCCCCCCAGCTTTCTGTGCGCTCTCTCCCTATCACCTATGACTCCCATAGGCAGCGCCTGTCCCCACCTGGGCCCTGGTTTATCCAGCCCTGTACGTGCCATCAGGCTGGGCTGGTTTGAGCCTAAATCCCCACCAGCCCCGGGAGATGTTTGCTTGCTCAGGTATTTACAGCCACAGCCTGTGGATTAAGGAAAGAATGGGAATTATTTTTCCAGTGGGGAGAAGGGCATACTTTCTCCAGGGCCCGTCACAGAAGAGTGGCCGGGCTGTCTTCCTCGGGCCCCTCGGAATCTACCCGAAAGCTGACTCAGGGCTGGGGTGTCTCAGACAGAGGGGCTGTGCCCGGAAGGCCCTGAATCAGGTCCCTGGTGAAAGACTTGCCCGCAAACTGCGGCTTCCTCCAGAGGGTGGGAGGGCGACCTTTACAATGTGTTCATTTTCTCTTTGTCCAAGCACCCTGCCCCCACCTGGACAGTCGGGCCCTCACTCCAGTCCCGTGTGACATTTAAACGTGACCGCAGAGCTCAAACCTGGGTGGGATGTGGGGGAATTAAATGCCTTAAAGGACGTGGCTGGACGTGCCTAAACCCCACTGCAAACTTGGCTTCCGTTCCAGGCTCAAAAGAGGCTTTCCTGACGAGGGCGTCGCCTCAAACAGGGAGCCCTGAAGACTAGGGACCCAGTGCTCATTCACTGCAGGAAAAAGAGTCACTGGGCCTGCCAGGGAGCAGGCGTCTGCATAATCAGCCACCCTGAATTTTCCAGCAGAGAGACAAAAGGGCAGCTTGCCATTTACACAACGGTCAAAAGATTAAGGGCAAAAAAAAGCTGCCCAGAGAGTTTAGAAATGAGTTTTCTCATTCAAGAGGCCCTTCCAAGTGGGTGACATTTTCCAAAGTCGAAATTCACTTCCTTGGGATTTTGGAGTAACTGCCCAAAGGCCTGGGGCGAGGAGGGAAGGTGGGGGTACGTTTCCTGCATCACAGGCGGAGGCTTTCTCCTGGGGGGTGAGTGTGCAACACAACCGGGGAGACTTTTGATGAGGATTCTTACGTCTTTGAGGGGTGGGGGGAAAGGTGTACGAATACCCCAAACCCATCTGTGGACTGCCAGCTTAGAAGCCCTCAGTGAAAGGGATCAGCATCTGATTGCTGGCAGGGTTAGTCTGTCATCTCAGAGATGGTTCCGGGTACCACGCTAGACAATGGGGGTACAGCAGTGAAGGGAACAAGGGCAGCCTTGTCCTTACGGAGCTTAGCAGATTAACGGGGAGGACAGGTAGTAATCAAGGAATCACACAGATGCATTTCCACTGCATTGCCCTGAATCGAAGGACGATGCCATCAGATTCGCCATTATGCTTTGTGTCACTAAGAGCTGAAGGCAACGATTCAAATCTGACACACCATTGACTGCAATAACGCCTCAGAAATCTCAGCAATGTTCCAATGGGGGAAAGTGCGCATCTCAAAAGCAGTGAAATAGGATACTTAAAACCAAGAAGAGGCCTACGAAGGAAAGAATTAAGATTCTATGAGGGAGAATGACACAGGTGGGCAAGGGGCCACGAGAGGAGACCCCGATTTAGATAGAGTGATGAGGTGAGGAAAGGCCTCCTTTAGGAAGTGACATTTGAAGCTGAAACGTGAAGGAAGGGAAAGTAAGGGCAGGTCTCGCAGAGCCTTGTAGGTCCTGGAAAGTTCTGGATTTTAGTCTATGCATTAGTCTGCCAGGCTGCCACACCACAGAGCCACAGGCTGGTGGCTTAAACAACCGAAGGCCAAGATCAAGGCATCAGCAGGGTTCGTTGCTTCTGAGCCCTGTCTCCTGGGCTTGTAGATGGTGGCCATCTCTCTGTCTTCACATGGTCTTCCCTCTGTGTGTGTTTGTGTCTCAATCTTCTCTTCAGGTAGGGACACCAGTCAGACTGGATTAGAGCTCACCCCAAGGGACTCGTTTTAACTTAATTACCTCTTGAATGGCCCTATCTCCAAATCCAGTCACATTCTGAGGTATTGGGGTCTAGGATTTCAATACCTGAATTTTAGGGGACGCAATTCAGCCCATAACAGTCTGAGAGGACTGGACAACCACAAAGGGGTGTTAAGCAAAGGAAAGATATGGTCTGATCCACTCTTTAAAAGCTCACACTGGCTTTGGATTAGAAAGGGGTGGGGACAGGAGACCGAGGCCAGCTGAGCTGTCACAGGTGTCCAGACCGGCAATGCTGGTGGCTCAGACCAGGGTGAAATTGGACACTTGAGGAACAACTTAGGGTAGGAGCCATGTGACCTCCTGATGGATTGGACATGCTCCTGGTTTGAGTAACCGGACAGAAGTGCTATTTGTGGGGCTGGAGGAAGCAGAGGAGGCTGGAGCTCATGGCTCCATCTTTTTCTCGGGTCCCTTCCTAAAGGCAGCAGTGAACATCCCCTGCAGGTTACTGGAGGAGCACGGAAGTTAAACTCCCTGTCTCATGCTGTCCTTCCCTGGCCTGTTAGTGTCCCATCACCATGACTACCACGAGCCAGGAGGGACCTTCCAGCTGCAGCCTGCAATGCAGTCCAACCCTCACTGCTGAGCTCTGGGATGGTGGCAGGTGGGCAAGACCAGCCCAGCGGGGTCACAGATGGCTGATGAAGGTCCCGTCATCCCAAGGCAGAGGAGCAAACTTCCACTTGCTGGAGAAGATAAAACTCCCGGTCTTCAGCCCAGCACACAACAGCAGAAGGAGTCTATGTGGATTCAAGGATTTGGATTTTTGCAGGGCCTGAATTTCTTCAGTCAGCATTTTACTCCAAGGGAAGGATGACCGACCCCCAACTGATCGATGTTCCCATCAATTACCCTCCACAGACCAGAGGAAGATCGTTTACTTTTTGACCCACACCCTTAAGACAAGAATGAAACCAGGGATCATGATAAGCCTGGGGATTTCAGGAGTCCGGCCAACGTTACCCTCTCAGCCTGTGGAATTTCGGGCCACGTGCTTTCGGAGCCCACCCAGGGTCTCATGCTCGGGGCCCTGGTGTTTCTCACAGGCCATGTGGCCACATTCCTGGGCTCCCTCCAAACACCAGCACGTCTGGGAAGGAGCCACTATCATTCTTCTCTACCCAAGTCTTTAGAAGCCACAAGTCTGCTTCCTGTCTGTGGGGGTGGGAGTGTCATCCAGAGAGGGGACCTGGGGAGATGGCCTATGAGCAATGAGCACAGCTGAACATGTGATCATGCAGAAGGCACGTGATGAAACTGAGCCCTACCTGAAAATGCTGGTCTCCACCCACTCGGCACATCCATTCACCCAGCACTTTCTGAGCGTCCCTTGGGTCAGTCTCTGCCTCCCTGGTTCTGTGGATATGCAGTGAATGAGGCCTCGTCCAGACCTTCCAAGAATCTTTGCAAGGCAGCCAGCACGTAAAGAGCTCCTGCTACTCCCTCAGGACAACCCTTTTCATATAATCAACCACAGAACAATGTCTTCTCTGCAAACATGAGAGTGGAGGCTCAGAGAAGGGTCAGTGGCAGGCCGGGACAAGCACGGAGGCCAGCGCTCCCCTGCCCATGCTGCCCAGCAGACGGTCACGTTATCCCCTGTCCAGCTTCACTTGGGGTCCGGCCCTTTCCGAGACCATGGCTGCACTGAGGGAGGAGATGGAGAGACCGACATACCAGCAAACAGACTGAGTGACGCCTGGTATGGGTAGAATTGTGTCCCCAAAAAAGTTATGTTGTAGTCCTCGCCCCCAGGACCTCCGAAGGTGACCTTATTTGGAAATAGAGTGGTTGCAGATATAGTTAAGATGAGGTTAGTAGAGTAGGGAGGGCCCTTCATTCAACACGACTGGCGCCCTTATAAGAAAAGGAGAAGATACACAGGGAGGTGCATCAAGTAGCCGAGGAACCCCAAGGGTGGCTGAAAAACACCAAAAGCTAGAAGAGGCAAGGGACGATTCTCCCTGTGGGTTTCAGAGGGAGCAATGCCCCAGCGACCTCTCGATTTTGGACTTCTGCTATGAGAGCTCGTGCTCCAGAATTGTCAGACAATAAATTTGTTGTTTTAAGCCACCCAGTTTGCGGTGCGTTGTTGCAACTTGCCCTGGGAAGTGAATACAAGGCCTGTAACTTCACATTCCCTGTCACTCGAGAACGGCCACCACCCACACACACACACAGGACAGTGGCAGCTACTCTGGCCCACAATCACAATAGAAACCCCCAGAAGCCCCTTTCCCAGGACATGGCATCAGCTGGCTCTGGGGGTGAATTTCGTGCCCGTAGCTGATGGCAGGGCAGCTGCCCCTCTTCCCCAACCTTCTGTGAGGTAGACCCGAGTTCCCCCCAGCTCCGGGAACTGGGGGACCGCTCTCCCTCCCCCGCGCTCCTTCTCATGGGTCCCGGGGAACCGGGCCCCTCACTGTCCGGACACCTGTGCTCTCAGTACCTGGCACACGTTGTCGTGCTCGAAGAGAGACAGGAAGCCAATGTCGCTGCGCGCAGCAATGCCCTTGAGGAGCGTGACGTCCCCGTTCCCAGAATCCAGCTCCACAACATCGTTGAACACATTCGACACGGCTTTCCCAGTCAGGAGCAGGTTCACAAGTTCCTGTTGATGAGAGAAAGGGGGAAGGCTTGTCAAGGGGACATCAGGAGCAAGAAGAAAAGGGCGGAGAAGGAAGGAAAGCCAGGAGGGAGAGAGCCCGAAAGCACAGGGGCTTGTGACTTGTCCCTCAGGCCCTCAGAGGACACTGCCAACTCTTCTCATCAACCGAATTCTGAGAGTGTTTATCCAGCACCCACTGCGCACGGGACCCTGTCCTAAGGTTTGGGCGGGGGGTGGGGGGGTGCATGGTCCTGCTGGAGGGACACAGTGGCTCCTGACCTTGGGCACTGGGGTCTACAGTGGGGTACCAGGTGTGTGGCTGCACAACACAGGATGTGACTGGGGCTCGAAAACTGTGTGCACACAGCTCTCCGGTGCCCAGGCGGACGTGGGGCCATGTGACTGGTCGGAGCCGCTTGGTGGAGCAGTGACATTTGGGTGGGTCTTGAAAGAGAGTAATTTTTTAATAACCTTTTTTATTTTGAAATAATTTTAGATTCAAAAGACTTTATAAAAATAGTACAGAGAGTTCCTGTGTACCCTTCACCCAGCTTCCCCCAAGGATAACATCTTACATAACCAGACCACATTAGCAACACCAGGAAACTGACAATGGTACCATACCAATAGCTCAGTTCCAGGCCTCATTCAGATTTCACCGGGGATGGTGGGGCTTCGAGGGGAGGTTGCGGAGGGGACAACAGCCGCAAAGCAGGCAGCGAAGCCCCGTCTGGATTCCAGCTCTCTCCGCCCTAGTCGGCTGTGTGGCACCAGACATTCTGTGGCCATGTGACCTGTGCCCCACACCCAACAGGCCAACAAGCCTGCTGACCCCAAAACCAGGAGACAGTGCATTGCGGTGGCTGGAAGGGTCCTTCCTATGCAGAGCATCTAGGGGTCCAACTTCCTGTTAGAAATGCGGAAGCTGAGGCTCACAGATGGGAAAGGATTTGCCCAAGCCACACAGCTGGTTAGTGACGGAGCCGGACTTAACCCACATGTTCTGGCTCTCTGTCTGGAGCTCCTTCCCACCCCACTCACTTGTACCGTCAAGGTACCACCTGGCTGCCCAAAGATGCGAAAGGAAGGGCAGCTGCGAAGTGCCTGCTATCCACCGAGGAAGGATTCACATGAGCCCAGACGCAGTGCCTGGGCAGGCCCCGCTATCTAACCCGCGTCCGGCCAGGGCCGGTGCACAGTGAGGCCGGCAGGCAGGGGTCTCCCCCACCGGGCGTGGGAACGGCCATCACGGCGCTTTCTCTGGAGGGCACAGTTCACAGACGTGTTTTCCCCTGAATTGTAAGAGTGCTGCTGGGTTAATAAATCCCTCTGTCAGCACCAAGACCCCTGCCCCAGTGACAGTAAAAGAAGCCGCCTCTGATGGCCGCAGAGGGACCCAATTGAAAGGAGATATCGAGGGGGCCTCATTGTGTCCTCGCAGAGGAAATGAGAAAGAATTTGGAGGAAATGGCTGCTCTGAGACACTGCACCTCAGGGGCAGCGGCTGCTAGAAAGGCCCGGCCTTTCTCAGACAGGTTTGAGTTTTCCCATCGGTTTTCAAGGGGAATACAAAGGTTCCTGCTCCCCACCTGGGGTGTGCCTCAAACCTTCCTCAGAGCAGGAAGCCTTCTCAAAATGGGGGAGAAGGAGCAACAGGCTGTTCCTAGCCCCAGACTCATAATCACAGAGTGGCAGAGCTTGGGGGTCACCTAGTCCCTTGCCATTCAAAGTATGATCCATGGATCAGTGACATCGCCCTTCCTGGGGAGCCTGTTAGACATTCAGAATCTCAAGCCCCAGTCTGGACCCACTGAATCTGAGCCTGGTTATCAACAGACCCTGGGGGATTCGTGCACACATCAAATGTTAAGAAGCTCGGTTCTAACCCAAAAGCCTCATTTTACAAATGAGGAAATCGAGTCTCAGGGAGGGGAAAAAAATCCATCCCACCTCATTCTGCAAGTGAAACAGCCAACACGGCTCAGAACCCCAGCCCAAGACTGGTCTGGCACCCTTGCACCCTAACCGCCCAGCCCTGGGGTGCACTGCTGTCTGCCTGCCGAGGGGGCCGCTCCCACAGGGAAGACAGACCCCCAGAGAGGCAGCTGAACTCCCCAGGTGGCCAGAGAGGCCTGAGGCCTTCCTCTAGGAAGGTGGGCAGGAGCCACCCCACAGTTCCTTGGGTGCCCTGGATAAGGGACTGGCCCCTGTATGGTGCCCAGGTACGTTTTCAGGGCTGGCACAGGGAGCCAGGACCCCTAGGACAACTGGGTTCTCAGCTGGGCCCAGCAGGTTGAGCAGCTCTGCCCAGCCCGTCTGCGCCACTTGTTGCTCTGTGTGCACTGAGGGCCAGATTTGACTGTGGCCCAGTGGCCACTTTGAGAGGCCCTGCCAGGTAGAGAAAGGCTCAGACGGAAGCCAGGTATAGCCTTTGGCTCCCAGTCCTGACGCTCACTGATAGGATCTTGAATAGAGCCTTTCCTTGGTGGCAGCAGGTGACTGGGAGGCTCTATGACATGTAATTATGCTCAGGGTCCCCTCTGTCCCCCAGGAGGCCCCTTGAGGGCCCCTTTGTGACGATGCAGAGGGAAGGGCTGTTGTAAAGACACTGCCCTGTGAAAACGTTAAAGAAGCCACGGCCATCATCTCCCCAGCTGGCCCTCGGGTCCCCAGCCTGTGCCAGGGCCTGGGTCTGCTGTTAGCCCCTTTTACACCCCCTGCAGCCCCAAGCGCACAGATCAGGCACAGCCAGCCCTCCAGACATGGAAGCTACACTTCCTTTCTAGGTCTCCATGACGGTGAAGCCTGGCAGAGGCCACTACAGGAAAGCTACTTAGAGAGGGCTGGCCGGGCCAAAGAAGAAGGGAAGAGGAAGGGAAAGAAGCACATGGCTGCCCCACACCCCACGGCACCCCCTGACCTGTGTGCAGTAGCCATGTGCTCCAATTAGGTGACTGGTGGGGACATCGAAGTCCTGGCGGATGCTGGAAAACATGGAGAAAGCGGTGTTAGCATGTCTCTGCCTCACTGAAGCCACCGGGCAAACTTCCAGGGGTGGCCAGGGGCTCCCTCACACTCCAAGCTGAGGCCCAGAAATCCGGCTGTGGCAGGAGCCTGAGCACTCTGCTGTGTGCCCCGCTGTGGGGCTGGAGCCCAGGCTCCTTGGGTCACCCTCTCTCTCTCTCTAAGCACCAGCCTCTACTCTGGCCTCACCAAGCCCTCTGCCGATGCAGCAGAAATGTCGCTGGGTTTAGAATCCAACATCCTGCATTCCCATCCCAGCTGTCACTAATGGTGGGGAGTGGGACGTCCTCTGATATCTCCTCTCTGGGCCTCAGTCTGTGAGTCTGTGAAATGGGAGGAATGGTCTAAAGTAATAGCTGTCACCACCTAGGCACAGACCTTGTACCAGAACCTGCACACACACTATTCCCAAACTCTGAGAGAAAACCCAGGCTTGAAGGAGGATTGATTTGCTTAGGGTGCTCGTCTGTGGGTGAGGGAGCTGGCGGGGAACCTGACAGCCAGTCTCAGAAGCCTGTGCTCTCCCTTCCCCAGATCACCACTGTGGCTCCACCCTCAGAATGGGGTGTCCGAAAAGGCGCAGAGTGAAAAGCCTCTTTGCTAAAAGAAATCCTCAAACCAAAAGGAACGGGCTTCTGGGGCTGTGCAGTGGTGGGGGCCAGTACGATTCAGGGTGTCATGTCAGCAGCAGCCCTGTCACATGTAAGGTAAGCACCCGGAGACAAAATCACAGCCCTGAATCTCAAAACCCGCCATCGGGACTTTATTCCTGTTCCCTACCCACAGTCAACCCCTCGGGAGATGAAACATTATTGTTGACCAGGGCCGTGGACGGGTAAACAGGAAAGGAGCGCCCATCTACTGAACACACTCAGAGGACGGCAGTGTCAGCCCGCCAGCCCCCCCAGGAAAGTAAGAACACTACATTTTATAGACGTGGGGGAAAGCTCAGGGAGGAACTGCCAGGTGGGTGATGGGAGGCCGGGGCCCTGGCTCCCTCTGCTGTTGCACACAGCTCCTGGGGCACATGGCCCCCCCAGACCTGTGTCCCCGGCCTGGCCTGCCTCCTCCATCCCCACCCCATGGAGAGCCTGGAGCGGCGGCCCAGAGGCAGGAAGGGCTCAGCGATCACGTTTGTTTTTCCTTTTAGTGGAAGGGAAGAGAAACCTGGTCTCAATTTTACACTTTAAATCTAAGATCTGCCGGTAAGTCCACAAACTTAAAACACATGCCCTGGTCCCTGTATCCTTCCCAAAACGAGTTTAGAAACTCAAGCCCCATGACCTCTGCAAGAGAAGTGCTTTCTTGTGGTTTTTCAATAACCATGGCCAAATGGGGACAGTTTGTGGTCCACGTGAGAAGAAGGGCTGGGGTTGGTACTGTGGGGCCCAGCCGAGAACCCCCGGAAGCTGCAGGGGAGCGGGGGCGCTCAAGAAGGGCCCTAGAGGATCGCCCATCAGACACAGCCCAGCGGGCCTGGGAACGAGTCAGCTGGGGGACAAATGGCCAAGGGCTGCAATCGGCCGGCACGAGCTCAGGCAGAAGAATTGATGGAAACGCTCTCCAGCACACATAGGCCTCTTCTGAAGAGAAGAAAATAACCTCAGAGGAGCCCAGGGTGGACTGATAAGCATCGCTGGCTCCGAGCCAGCCAAAGCTTTCAGAAGCGGTCTGATGTCCATAATCTCACAGCCTCGTGTTCACCCAGCGGGACTGAGAGCCTGCGTCAGCTGAGAGCAGAGGGACAGGCAGAGAGGACAATGGGAGGAAATGGTAATTGCATCCTTAGGTGCAAACACGATGGGAAATTCAGAAGTGGGCTTAGATCTTAAAAGGGAGGAACATCTGTATTTCACATTAGGGCATTCGGGAGACGCCAAGGAGCGGCTTATGGCTTAAGAGATTTACAACTTTGGCAAATCCCATTGCCCAGACCTCCCTCTAGGAGAATTCCCTGGAGAGCCGAGCGTGAGGAGTCCTTGAGCGGAGGAACAACGGCCTGGGCCGTGCAGGGAGAGCGGCAGTGCACACGGCACAGCCAGCACCAAGCCCGAGTTCTAGCCCCCGCTTGCTGTGCGGCTGCAAACCTCACCTCTCTGTGCCGCAGTCTCCCCTTCTGAGGGGCTTTCACCAGATGAGTGGTGTTATAAAGCTAAATCATGTCCCCCAGAATTCCTAAGTTGAATCCCTAGCCCCCAGGGCCTGGAAAGGGCTAATTAAGTCAGCCCTAATCCAATCTGCCTGGTGTCCTTTTCAAAAGAGGAAATTTGGACATGCAGACGGCCACCAGGAATGCATGCACAGAGGAAAGACCGTGTGAGGACACAGCAAGAAGGCAGGTGGCCGTCCACAGGCCAAGGAGAGAGGCCTCAGAGGAAAGCAACTCTGTTGACACCTTGACCTTGGCCTTCCAGCCTCCAGAACAGAGACAGTCAATTTCTGTTGCTCACGACACCCAGACTGTGGCACTTCATGATGGCAGCCCTGGGAAAGCAACACAAGTGGCCTCTAACATCTTTTTAGACTCAGAGCCCTTTCTTCAAAGCAAATCTTACATGCAGAAGCCCAGTGTATGAAACTTAAAGGCAGGGCGGCTCTCCCTGAAAACCATGCAGAGGCTGGTCCCATCCTTCGCCCTCTCCAATAGCCCCTGCGGCCCCGCTGGGGAACCCCTAGGTCTCCAAGGTCATGCAGTACCCTGGGAGCAGGGGCGGAATCAGTGGAGGGCTTGCCTGAGCTCTGAGGATCCTACTTTCTGGGCTTCCGAGCAACAAGCTGTGATAGGCCTTTCCCTGAGACTGACGACCACTGCACTCGAATGGGCAGGTTGTGCCTTCCAGTGGTCCTGGGGGTTGGACAATGCAGGACCAGGCAGCAGGCTGGGTGACAGAACCAGGAGGAGCCATGGCCCGAAGAAGGCTGCCCCCTGACACTGTCCTACATCGGGACCCCATCAGGGCTCAGGAGCTTGCTGGGATTTGGGGTTCCAAGGGGCACGTGTGAGGGGAGCCTGACTGGACTGCCCAGGGTAGTCTGCCCAGGGTATGGAAACTCACAAGGAAGGGCTTGGACCTGGCTGCCCTGTGCCAACACGCTCGGCATGCTGGGAACAAAGGGCCAGAACCTGAACCAAAGCTCCCGGGGGACAGCCTGACCTCCGGAGGGCCCAGTTCACCCATTGACAGAGAGGAGGCCCTGCCCAGGATTCTCCCAGCCCTGCCCCCGGACGGTGTCCCAGAGACACTGCTGACTAAGAAACACAATGAAGAGGGTGTCAGGGCTGGCAGAGCCCTCGGGGCTCGGCACTTTGCAGATGGGCAAACGATCCCAGAGAAAGAACACACACAGCGACAGACGCCAGGCCAGACCCAGTGCCGGAAGCCGGGCCTAGCACTCTGCCGCCTCTCTGCCCTCTGCCATCTGTCACACGTGCCGGACGGACAGAGGTTCTGCCGCTGAGCAGCTTACTATGCCTGCGCCTGGAATCTGCACAGTCTCACATTGTTTCAAATACACCATCCATCCCCTCTAAAGCCCTGTGAGGCCAGGAGGGCAAGCATCGCCATCTCTGTGTTACAGATGGGGAAACGGAGGTCCAGAAAGGCGAAGAGGCTTTTGGTTTCATGGTCACAGAGAGTCAGTGCCCGGGACTGTGTCCCTAGAATCAGGATCTCACGGCGTCCCCTGTGGCCTAAAGTATGTGACAGTCAGGCAGGCTGGGAGCCCCGAAGCCCCATGCCTGGTCCCCATCCTCTCTGGCTGGGGGCAGCTGTCCCCTCATCCTAAAGCCTACCGCACATGCGTCTGAACATCGGAATGAATGAGTGAATCTGAACAATTCATTGGAACAATGAATCTGTGCATTTTGCACAGAAGGTTCGAAATAAGAAGGGAAATATGTCCAAGTGGCCTAGAGACATGGTTCCAGTCTGTGGTCACAGTCGTTCACCTAAAATCAGTGTCCATGGGGCGGGTCAGTGGCGTGCTCAACCTGGGCCTGGCTGAGTGGCCTCAGGCCAGTCCCTTCCTCTCTCAGCCTGCGTCCTCATTTACAGAACCAGAGGACTGGAGCAGGGGGTCTCCGGGGACTTTCTGGGATGTGAGGGAGTGTCGCTGGTCCACGACTCGGGTAATGAAAACATCTTGCCTAAAACAGGCAGTAAATAACCTGGGAGGACTCAAACAGCCACTTCCCCTCCACCTGAGTTCTAGGGGGCCAGGCCCTGGGGACACCGCCACATCCCTTGGACAGCTCCTGCCCGTCCCTCCCGGCCCACCCTCCCCCAGAGCCTGCACTGTCCCCCACCCCTGCAGCAATCTCCAGAGACAGCACCCCTTCGTTTGGTGGGATGTCTATGGACTTTTGAGGACACCATCAACAGTGCAAAGGGCAGCCATAGAACAATTCAGAAAAGCTGGGCTTGGAAGTTAGGGAGCCTTGGATTCAAATCCAGCTGCCCCCACCTACAAGTTAGTCCCCTCTCTGAGCCTCAGTTTCCCCACTTGCAATATGGGTTTCACGATGCCTCCTTCTATTACAGATTGCTGTGAGAGCGGAATGAGATGCATTATATAAAGCACTTGGCATTTGGTAAATATCACTTCCTGTTTCCTACGATAACAGCAATAATAACAACAACCAAAAAAACAATGAGAGGTCATGATTCCTGCAACTTCAACCGTTCGTATCACGGCCAAGAACCCAGAACAAACAGAGGCCTCCGAGAGCGGTCGAAATGCAGCCATGAGTATCTGAAAAGGATTCGGAAAGAGCGGATATTGATTGTTTTCCCAGGAAGGCCAAGCGGAAGTGGACAGTGAGTCAGAACACCTGGGTGTCAGGCCCCCTCTGCCACCTGCGCTGTGTGACCTTAAGCAAATTGCTTTCCATCTCTGAGCCTTGGGCGTGTCATCTGGATGGGGACCACAATAACTACCTCAAAGCGTCGTTGCAGTAAGAGCCAAGGCCATAGAAAGGCTTTGCAAACTGCAGACAGCTCCACAGGTTGGAGGGAATGGCTGTTATGTCCATTCTCCAGGCAGGGGCCTGGAGAGGAAGGGGCTAGACGGGTTCCAGCAGGCAGGGCAAGCTGCATGGAGGGAGAGTGGGCTGCCTGGAGGAGGGAAAAGAAAGCAGACATGCCCGAGGCCCTCCGCCTCACCACCCACCAGTCCTTTCCCACATGCAGGCACCTTCCTCCCCAAACAGACCTTGTGCAACTGTTCCCTGCAGCACCCCCTCCCCGCCCCCCCACAACACACACACTGGCCTATGCCTACTTTTCTTCTGCTGCCTGACAAAGCCCTTCCCGCATATCCCTCAGGGCTCTGCTAAATGTCCCTCCTCCACAAGGAGACACCTCCCTTGCCTCGAGGCAGATGTGCCCCATCTCTCCTCAGAAGCCCCTCCCTAGAAGCACCCACCAATTGCTTTTCCTGTGCAGGCAGCAGGGGCTTTGAGGGCAGGGTTATGGTGTGTGTGTCTGGCCTTTGGTGCCCCAAACTGGGCTCTAACCCTGCAGGTGCACAGAAAGGCTCCAAATTCCGTAAGCCTGCCCACACCCATCCTGGGTGAAAGCTGTAAGGAAGGCCTGGGGGAACGGTGTCCAAAAGCAGGGTCCCAGGAGATGTGCAGAGGCAGGCTGAAGTAAGCTTCCTACTCAAGCAGCGGAGGCTGGCCCGGACCTCTCTCTCCTCCAAGGCCTGTCCTTTTTATCCAGGTTCCCAAGACCTTTGTGGAACAAGGAGCCCTTGGGGAAGTGGGTAGGGGTGCTGGAGGCACTGAGAGTCAGGGGCCTCTCCCCAACTCTGCCTCTAACCCTGGTGTGTCCCAGGCTTGGTCGCCCTTCCCGGCCGTGGGAAGTGGGCCCCCCCATGCAGCCCTCAGGCTCAGTATCTATGGGGAGACTTACTGCCCTCAGCCACCCCAGCTGGCCATGACCTGCCATCTCAGCAGCCTGGGACCAGGCTTGTGTTGGCCCAGACCACGCTGGCTGAGAGTAAATGGCGAGCGAAGCAGGGGACAGCATGGGCCTGGCAGGGGCCTAGTCGTGTTTTCTACGCTCCCTCTCAGACACGGCTGAAGAGCACCCATCAGACTGTGGCCAGCCCAGAAAGGCACAGGCTCTGACACTGGGTGGAGGTGTCCGCTGGGCTGCCAACTGGTCCTTAACTCCTCGGAGCCTTGGTCCCCACATCTGTAAAATGGGATGATAGCCCTAGGCCCGTGGGCCAGCCCCTGGGGTAGTCACAAGTTCCAAAAACTCAGGGTGGCAAGTGAGGGCCCCACTCTCCTCCACCTCCGACTGAAGTTGGGCCTCCTACCTCTGCCTTCCACGGGGTGAAGGGACCACGGGACCCCAGAGGGAGCCTGCCAGGGTCTACGGAACAGAGCTCTGGTCACTGCACAGGAGCCGGGGGCTGCCAGGGAAGGGAACAGTCTGCAGAGCAAGGGGGGCCAGGACAAGGGAGTGGGGGGAGAGGGTGGGGCGTCTGCTACTGCCAACGGCACAGTTGTGTCGGCCTCTCACCCACTACCTCGGTCTCTTCAGACACGTTTATTGAAAGTGATCAGTAGCGTGGCTTCCACCCTCGTCGGAATCAAAGTTAAAAGCTGACTTGGAGTGGAGGAAGCTTATACCATTTCCCAGTTTCAGTCAAAAGATCTTGGCATGCAGGGAAGGAAGGGCCCTTCACCATACTGCCCAGTCTCTCCTGTTACACATGGGAGACGCAGGTGAGAGGGGCCAAGGGTTTGTCCAGGGCCGCAAAGCAGCTGCCAGTCTGTGCAGTGGGGGTGGGGGTGGCCCTGTGTGTGCCTCGTCCTGGGCTGGAAGAGCTTAGGTGGGCGTGACAGGGCGGAGGAGAAAGCTGGCACACATCCATCTAACCGCTCTCATCACGACAGACATGGGGGAGCACCAAGAGCCTGGGATTTTCAACAGGAACAGCCCTTTTGTTTCTCGGTGAGCTGCTAGACCTAGAAGCGTTGTCCTGAGCCTGTGGGGGCCTCCACCAAGGCCCAGATCCCTCCCACCCCCAAACTCACATCTACTCTCTGTTCCTTGATACAGCCCAAACTTCTGATTCCCAACCGGAGAGCCCATCTCTTTCCCAGCCGGTACAGTAGACCTCTGCGGGTTTTGACTGCATGTTCACATGCCCCGTGGTGGGTGTGACACGGGCGTGGCCACAGTGAGGCATCAGGAGTGGGAGCACGGCTCCCAGGAGGCTGAGGAGTGCTGGAGAAAGGGCTCCCTCTCCACCGGGCTCGCCAGAGCCCACCATGCGGGAAGGCCCCCTGAGAACACAGCTGAGACAGAGGAAAGAAAAGTTAAGAGCTAGAAAGAGGGACACCAAGTCCCAAAGATGACGTCTGGGTTCCTGGATCCAGCCTGTCCTAAAGCCCTGGGCTTCTGATGTGAATTGGTTAATAGCGGGGTTTTCTGCTGATGCTGGCGAAGAACTGCGTTTCTGTCACTCGCATCACCAACACTCGTGGTTGGCTTTCATTTCAGGGCTATTTCCACAACGAGACATAAACCGTGTTGTTGATGTTGTTGTTGTTGTTGTTGTTGTTCCGCCCTTGGACAGAATTAGAGCAACAGAGCCACCACGGCGCGCGTGGCTGGCTCGTGCTGTCCAAAAGTACTTCAGCAAATGACAAACTACCTCCTGTTTGGAGCCTTCAAGGGTGCCCTTGGGCAGCCAAAGTTACCACGGGAATGAATGCCAAGAGTCCGTTGCGTGAAAAGGTTTTATTCACAAGCCGTCTGCCCCCACCTCCAGGCCTCAGCCAACCGATGCCAGGCCCAAGCCCTCCAATGCCAGGCCCTGTGACCACTGAGGGCCTGGAGCACCTGGCGCTGGGCTGCGCGGGCCTGGCTCCCAGGTGACCCTGACCCCAGGGCCGGAGCATCCCGGGGGCCCGGGAGAGCATGCGGTTTGGAAAGCAATGGAACTAGGAGACCATGAAATCCTGGATGAGATTTACTGTAAGCAACTCGAGACCTGAGGAAAGGAAAATAGTCTGAAATCAAGTGGGAACAAATAAAACCTTCACAGGCTTTGCAGTCGGCCCGGGGTAAACAATCCTCCAAGGCGAGCTTTGCTACTGTTCTCTCAGCCTCAGAAGGTGAAGCGGCCAGGCTGCACTCTTGCGTTTATATCCATGGTTCCCGTCGGGGTTGGGGACGGCCAGCCTTCAGGAGGTGTTGACTTGGGTGCAAGGGCTGCCCCTGGGCCTCCGGCATGAATCTGAGAGCCTGGCTAGGAGGCGGGGTGGCCATGCCTTCAGTCTCTCTCTCTCTCTCTCACACACACCACCACCACCACCACCACCACCACCACCACCACCACCACCACCACCACCAACATACACACACACTGTAAAGAACTGGGTGGGTTTCTCAGCCCCCACTCCGCTTCTCCCTGGTTGAACAGCATGTGATTTGAGACACTCTGCCCTCTCCTTGGGTGACCAAGACAGGTTGTCAAGTGCCCAGAGGAGTAACAGATCACCCTGACATGGCCTCAAAGCTTTGGCAAAGCTGAATCTGAACCCAGAGCACGGAGGCCTGGGCGACCATCTGGCCCTACGGCTTTCTAGCTATTTGCAGAGCAGGCCTCTCCGTAGAGGGGCCTCCAAGATGCAGCTGGTTGTGAGACCGCTCCATCTCCCCGCGCCCACTGCCCTGCTTCATCTGCTTTATACAGTGAACTCCAGCGGATGGTTTCTTCAGAAAAAAAATCCTATTTTTTTTTCACTACAAAAAGAGACTAAGAGGCGTTAGTACAACCCCTTCCTGTCAAAAAGCTAAAGCAAAGGTCGGGTCAGCCTTACAGCTTGAGGGCAGTAGCGAGGAGATGGGGACCCAGGTGTCCTGAAGCGACGTTGTAGCCAATGTATAGGACCCTTTCTTTCGTGAGACTTGTGGGCTGCCCTGGACAAGTGTCTCAGCTCAGTCTGATAAATGTGCTGGGTGACATTTCCCCCCAGGTGCCCAAACGTCCATAAGGAAAAGCCTTCCCAAGTAGCTAAGCCCTGCGGCAGGCCAAGAGGAGGTGGGTTTTCACACCGTTATCACTGCAGAGATCACAGCAAACCTTGAGCCAGGCCTGGCATCCCTCCCGAGACCGAGACCAGAGGCTGTGGGAGCTGGGTAGCGCCGTGGGGCATGCAACATGATTGGCATGTGAGGGGTGTGGACCATTCCAGGAGCTCAACTCCCCAAGGCAAGAAGAGCTTCTTCAGAGGAGCCCTCAGAAATGCCAGGAATGCTAATGTGTTATTTTAAATAATTTCTGCCTGATCCTCTCACAGGATCTGGGCAGTGTCATGAGTGCCCAGGCTAGTCCTGTCGTCATCCTCACGGCTGCCACCCCCTTCAGGAAGCCCCCAGGACCACCGGGAGGAGAGGTCAGCCCCACTCCGATGCTCACATGCCCAGTAGCCCTGTGGGAACGTGGAGTGGTCAGGCAGTTATCCTGGGACTGCCCGGTTCAAAGGGAAGGTGGGTCTGGAGAAGCCCCCAGAGGTGGCCCAGGCGGCCCAAGGTCTGCCCTGTTCCCCACCTGATGCCCTCAGGTAGACTAACGAAAACTCTTCTTGAACTTGAACACATAAGAGAGAATCGAATGTCTTCTCTAGCACACCTCTGGGCGGCATATTCCCACTGCCCCTTCTCCTGCGCCATCCAAGCAACAGCACTGGGTGCGTTCCCAGCCCGCACTCTGCTTCTCCCTCGCTGAACAGCACGTGCTCTGAGAGGCTCTGCCCTCGCTTTGGGCGACTCAGGGGAGCCCAGGGAGCTCCTGGGCCACTCAGCAAGGGCCTGACAAGGGTGAGTGTAGCCACAGGTGGGCCCTCACTAACTGCAGGGCACCCCGTGGCTGTGTCTCCACCACAAGGCACCAAGCCAAAACGGAGGGCATGCAATGACAGGATGGGACACGGAGGCACTGAGTACCGTGGGGATAGGATCAGACTAGCAACGCCCCCGTCCACGGCTTGCTACGCACCGGGAGCCATGCCCACACATTTCATCTTGTGAGGCAGGAACTGTCATCCCCTCGTCACAGAGTGAGAAACTCAGGCTCAGAGGACGCTCTGTGGGCTTTGTGACCTTGGGGCAAGCCACTCACCTGCCAAAGCCTGGTTTCATCTGAAAGACAGGCACGGTGACAATAATCAAAACAGGGCCACCTGACAGGGTTGTTGTGGAGATGAAAGGAATTTCATGTGTAAAATGGGACAGCAAAGGATATGGCCCATAGGAGGCTCACAAAACGTGGGCTGCTATCATTCTTACTGCTGAAAAGACTGTCCTCTATGTTTTCTTCTTAGAAAGAGGAAAAGGAGGCCACAGGACTAAGACAAATCCGACCCACACCCTGTGCTAAAGCAGGTTTCTATGCCTGTCCTCCTGGAAGGCAGGGGCCAGGCTGGCCGGCGCGACCTGGGGAGGCCTCCAGGACCATCAGCCTACAGGGCGTGAGAAGGTCCTCAGGGGCAGTGAGAGGAAGGGGACTGTCGTCAGCGTCCTCTGTCTCCGTGGCCCTGGGAACAGGGGAGGAGGTGCCCGCAGCTGGATCACACGTGTGTCTGCGTGTACACACACGCAGTGCATGGGAAGGGGTTTCCCAGGGTTGTAACTTCAGACCCATCAGCACGAGGCTCTGCAGGTCCAGCAAGCAGCCTTCCCCACACAGATGCCCCACAGGTGCCATGGCCTGGGCAGCTTGGGTGGGTGGGGTAGGGACGAGACAGAAGCAGCCCCATTCTTCCAGCTCTTGACCACTTGAAGAGCAGCCTGAACGGGGGGCCCAACTGGACAAAGCTGCCAAAGCCGTTCCTTACAGGAGCATGTGTATACACAGGGTACCCAGTTCCCAGGCTGGCGAGCCTGGGCCTAGACCCCAGAGCAAAGGGGCCCCCACAGAGGTGGGAAACTGAAGCCGAGAGGATCACCCAGCCAGATGTCACCAGGCCTGGCCCTTCCGAAAGCTCAGCTTCCCTTCAGTGAGCTCAGGGATCTCACCCTCACCCAGAAACACCCCCACCACACACACCCCCACACCCATGACAACCCTGTCAGCTCAGGGATTAGCAAACCGAGGCCTGGGGACAAAGCAGTGCAGCTTATGGTCTCCACGCACATGAGCCCGGGCCAGGAATGAATCATATCATTATGGCAGGATTAGAAGGAAAATGCCGGTAGAAAATGCTGCGCGCACACATATATTTAATAAGGTCAGCCTGCAGGCCGGTGGCACGAGCCCCCTGCCATCCTCCTCACACCTGCACCAAAGGCCACATGAACAGGACCCAGCTGAGGCCCGGGGGAGGGGAGCGGAGGTCTCCTTCTGCCAGGCCTCCCTGGCCTGAGCATGGCGCGGTTACTCTGTCCACCTGCCCACTTCCCGGGGCCCACCTGCTTAGGGGTAGTCCCAAATCTCCCCCCACACCAAGCACCCTGTCATGCAGGGTCTCTGGTCCTGCTCCCAGCACAAGAAAGAAGGATATGGTGAAGCCAAAAAGGAACAACAACGAAGTCATAGATAGGGGAGTCATACCACTATATTCTCGATGGCAGCTGGTCGAGATACAAAAGCAAATATCCGCCAGTACCCCAACGCAGGATCTTACCATACCCCCGTCTCGCCGGTGGCCAGGCGAAACACAGGAAGTAGGATCAACAAGATCCGCGATGTAATTTGCTTGCTAACCGCACCTGCCAGCCGCAATCCGCAGTCTGCTTCTCTGCCCACCAACCCACCCCCTAACCTAGCCACAGTAGTTATATTAGTGGCTAATGGCTAACCGGTAACAGCTGATGGCCAACCAGCCACAGCGCACAGCCATCTACTACCCGAGCCACCACCTTTCCATGAGGCGGAGAGCCTGGAAACTGCTCTCTGGGGCTCTGTCCCCACACACCCCGAAAGTGGAAATGCATTTCCCCAGGTCTCCACACACCCAGGGCCCGCTCTCTGTTTGAAAGTGAATTGGGCAATCGATTGTACTTCACAAGACTATTAATGTACTGTTAATCTAAACTCTCCCTGGTGACATAATGCCCAGGTGACAAATGTAGATAAGAGGGCTAGAAAGCTCCTAGAAAATGAGCGTGCTCGAGGAACTCCAGCTCTGAGACCGCCCGGAAGCCGCATCTGATGAGGAAGCCTGGACAGGCCCCCTCTGCCTCCAAGGCCACGCTGCCCACCCACTCATCTCCTCAGGGCTGGCCCTAGATGAGAGCCTTGCAGCCTGCAGACGGCCTTAGCCTATGGCCAGTCCCACTCTCCCTGAGTTCTTAGGGGCCCTCGTTCAGCTCCCAGATCTTAGACTCAGTTGTCCAGCCCTGCATACATCCCAGGGGAATACAAATATGTGCTGAAGTGTGCACACACTGCAATCCCACTGGTACCCCAGTGGGACTGTAAACTCTCCGATCAGCCCCACACTCCCCAGCACACATGGGGAGACCAAAGAGAAGGCAGCACTGAACACGCGCTTGTACAATGTAGCTGCTCTCTCTCCTCCACCAGCCTTCAGCCAGCGTTCTAACCAGGCTCACTACGTAAGCACCCACTGTGCGCCAAGCACCGCTGTGGGGCCAGAGCCACGAGTGCAGTTTCCAGGCTCTCGGCCTCACGTGGGAAGGTGCTGGCTCGGGTAGTAAATGGCCACCAACTGGGATTGCCTGGCCATCAGCTGTGGCTAGTTGGCCGTCAGCTGTGACCAGTGAGCCATTGGCCACTAATATAACTGCTGTGGCTACACGAGCAGAAAATGGGGGCTAGCAAGAAGATGGTGGCTGAGCCTGCAAGCGGTGCAGTGAGCGTTGCAAACAGTGTGGCTCCTGCTTCCTGTGTCTCCAGCCCAGCCGCCAGCGAGACTGTAGTGGTGTGACTCCCCTACCCATGGCTCCGGGGGTGTTCCTTTTGGGCCTCGCCATGTGCTGCGTTCTTATGTGGGGAGCGGGAGCTGAGACCCCGCAGGCCGCCCCGCGCGACAACTGCCCTGGGCTCTGGAGAAGCGCAGAGAACAAGACAGGCTGCCAAGGAGCTGAGCAAGGAAGATACTCACAGCTCTGTAGACCGTGACAGGATGGCCGACAGGGTGAGCAAGATGCATCCATAGGGGCCCACTTCGAACTGGGAAAAGGAGACAGGAATGAGCACCCAATCAGGTCCACACCTCCCCCCTCTCACCCCCTTGGGGGCCGCAGCCCAGGGAGCAGCCTGCCCCTGAGCCTGGTGCCTGCATCCCAGCCCGAGCTGGCCAGGTGGTCCCAAGGCAGACCTCGTGCAGCCCCCTGAGGGATGGGGGAGCACGCCAGCTGAGTGACAATGGGAGCAGACGCAGTGCTCGCTAACGAGCATACCGTTGATCTCCGCGTCCTGGAAGCTCGGGGCCCAGCAGCGGCAGGAGCAGCTCACATTTCAGGCTACCACAGGCCTGTTCAGTAAGGATGGTAATGATGGCCCTCTGCCACGTAAAGAAACTGGGGCTCAGAAACGGAGCAACTGGCCCCAGGTCACACTGGTAAGCTGGTAAGCAGCCCAGTGGGCTGCCGGGGGTTCCGTTGGCTTCCAAACTCCTGACTCCAAAGAACTGTGCTGTGGGGGGAGCAGCAGAAAGCGAGTGTGGAGCAGTCAGGCCAGGACAGTGAGGGGAGCCAGGGAAGCGTAAGGGCAGATCCCGTCTTTTAAAACAAGTTTACATTTTGTTCCTTATGGATTTTGTTTAGATTAACTTTATTTTTTTAGCTATTGCATGAAAATATTACTTATACTGATTACTGAGGTTTTGGGGACCCCCTTGAATTTTGCCCCCAACATGAGCACCTTACTCATCTCCCCCTAGTCCTGACCCTGGTTTGAGGCCCACAGCCTGGAGCCTGGCTGCCTGGGTCTAAATCCCAGCTCTACCACTCCGAGCTATGTGACCACATCTTCTCATCTATAAAACAAGGATAATAATAATAGGACCTACTCTAGTCAGGTCATTGTGAAGGTTAGGTGAGATCACCTTTGGAAAGCACGTAGAACAAGGCCCGGCACCGGTCAGCTAGTAGTATGATGCTCGCTTCGCGCTGCCCACCTGTCCAGGGAGCCCAGCATGCCACAGCCTTCCGGGATGGACTATGTGTCACTTTGGCTCCCGGGAGAAATGCCTCCCCCCAGTTGCAAATCAGTGTGAGGATTACTCATCCCACGTTAGCGACGATACCACGTCTGTAAACTATTGTTGAAAATGCTGCCTTTTAAAATCGTGAGTATTACTTACATGTGATCAGTTTTCCTTTGGGACTTAAAAACAGAAAGAAAAAAAGAGCTTGTTTTCCTGGAACAATAAGAATTATAGAATTTATCATATTTCCATTTTTGCCTTGGCTGCCAGGAAGCTCAGAGCCAAATATGGTGCTCAATCGTGGTAATTATTTTTAGCTTAAGTTTCTGATAAAATTTTCTCTTCCTCAACATGTAGTCTTTATTTTGATCCAGTAATTCAATTAATCATTCAAAAAAAAAAACCCAAAACAAAACAAAACAAAAAACACCACATGAAGTTTCTGTGTCAAGAGGATACTCCCTGCTAAGGCTACACTTGCAGACAAGATGGACGTAGATGTGCCCTCATGAGAAGCAACTTAGGGAAGAAAGAACAATAAGTACCTGAAAAGGGTGTGGAAGGGGCTCTACTCTGATGGGAGATACAAGGTCCTCTGGAAACACACAGGAAGGGCCTTCAATACAGACACAGGGTTTAGTGGCCTTTCGGAGGAAGGCTTTCTGGAGGAAGTGATGTCTAAACAGAAACCCAAGGGACAAGGAGGAATCAGAAGAGAAGGGAATGCTGTTCCGGGCAAGGGGAAAAGCACGTGCAAAGGCCCAGAGGCAAAAGAGGGCAGCTTTACAATGGTTAAAGCACAGAAAAGCCCTGAGGACATCATTGTTTTAATAAGTAACTTGAAATCTTTTTTGGGAAGTAGACATGGAATGAATGAATCAACAGCAATCTTCAAGCAAGGTCACCTTAAGTCTGTGACATCAGGCCAGTCACTTTACTTCTGCTGTTCTCATTTTCCCCTTTTGCAAAACGAGGGTAGTCAATTTATCCTCTGTGAGGCCGTGTCTGTGGACGTTTTCTGGCCCTACAAAGGGTAAGGCTGACGTCCTCACACAGGGGAACACAGGCTTGGGAGGACTTGGGCCACCCGTGCCCAGGTCACAGCTCTACTGCAGACCTGCATGTTGCCTTGGAATAGCAAAGCTCTCTAAGCCTCAGTTTCTCCTTCTGTAATGCCTGCTGGCTCTGACACAGTTTTCCATGTCACCTTGGGGAAGTCACAGACTGGCATGTTGCTTTAGGGAGTGACAAATCTCTCCTAGTCTGTTTCCCTTTCTGAAATGCCTACGTACTTCTGCCACGAACCTGCACACTGTCTTGAGGAAGCCATGACACTTTCTCGCTCTGTTTCCCCACCCCACCCACCCTGGCCATGCTTGCAATGAAGTAAGGGACAGAGAAACCCATTGTACCCTAACTCTCTGTAAGTGTGGAGAACTGTTCTTCTTACTCGGGCCAGCCTTTTCCACCATCACTGGCACGAGCCCTGGCCACGTCCCCCATGTGGACGGGTTAGGTGAGACTACAGAAGGTGGGGAAATGACCCCGCCGCCTGGGCCCTGGGCCCTTGCCGGAACATGACTGAATGGCACCAATAGTCCATTTTGTTTTTTAAAAACATTTTTAAAAATTATCTCATCAAATTCAAACTGCCAACACATGGGAGGCCAAAGGGCCAGGCGCCTGCATTCAAAGGAGAGATCAGGCAGGCAGTTGGGCTGGAAACCACCATTGGTTTCGGGGTTGGGGTCCGGAAAAACGTCTGGTCTCACTTGAGAAGAAGGGACACGCCCCCACGCTGCTCTGACCTGGAGAAACCTGACCATGGAACCCCAATCAGAGGCGGGGCGGAGGCACCCGCCCCCCCAGCTCACGGGGACCCAGCCAGACATGTTGCCCAGAGAGTGGTAATGAAAGCACAGCAAGGAGGCTATTTATTTTGGGCAGAGATGGTACAGTGCTCATTTCCAGCCCTGGCACGAGGAAACCCTCTAAGGACCAGGCCATGAAAAATGAATATGGTGAGGGTAGTGCTGAGGCAGCTCAACGGCTTCCAGCAAAAACATAAACTGCAGGGGAAAACACGGCCTTCCAGAGCGAGGAGGACCAAATATTGACCGCCTGTGCCCAGGGACCAGAGCCCGGTGAGGAGGGGGAATTGCTCTGAGCCCAGAGGCTCACAGAAAGGAGGCGGCTCCCTGCCCCGGCGCGGGCCCCACGCTCTGAACCCCTTTCACAGTCCCTGTCTGCTTGGATTCCACCGAAACCCTGGGGATACAGGCCAAGGCAGGAGGGAAGGCAAGGATGGAAAAGACCCTGGTGCTGAGGGGCCTCCCAGGGGCCATGAGTGGGCAGTGAGGAGCCTCAGAGTGTGGGTCATGTGAGCAATCACCCTGCCTCCGGAAGCCTCAGGAGGCACTTCCCTCTCGTGGCCTCTGTGGTTCCACGATCTGCTTCACCTGACAGCGTGAACACAGGTGGTCTTGGCTCTGGTCAAATCACGCACACTGATGCTATCAGGGTTTGCTCGTCTCTCAGATGCATTGCTGAGGCAAATGCATCTCAGATTTGATGCATTTTGCCTCTTTGCTGAGGCAAAGAGGCGGCACGAGGGGTCAGCCTGCACCCCGGTAAGGAGCGGCTTGGAGCTGTCTTTCCTTCAGCCCTGACACGGGACGTCAGGACTGTGAGCCTTGCTCACAGGTGGGGATCTCAGAGCCCATCAGCGCGCTGGCCGTGGCTCATGCTGCACCCTCTCTTGGAAAGCCTTTCCTCGCTCACGTCTACGTGTCTATAACTAACCCGTCCCAAGGCTTCCTTAAATAACAATGACAATGGTGATTATAATACATAGGAACGCTACCGATCCCTGAGACCGGCCTGCAGTTCTCCCCCACATTGTACAGATGGGAAAATGAAGCACAGAGGGTTAAATGGCCCAAGGTCACAGGACTACTAAAGGGGCTCCCGAGATGCAAACCCAGGCCAATGACTCCAGAAACCACGTTCTTCACCCCTGGAGCGCTCAACTCCGTCTGTCGTCCACAGAGCCATGCGGATACAGCCCCACTCTGAATGCCCTCAGCCTTGACTATGCTGCTCCCAGGCCCTGGCTGAGCTCCACCCCACCCAGCCGACGGGGTGCTCCAGAGGCCCTGCCTGGCTCTGCCCTGCCTCCCGGACACCAAGGGAGGGCCTGTACCGAGCACGGTCGCCATCCGGGGTGCGCAGACCTCCAACCCAGCCCAGGAATCCACGTTCTCGTCAACTCCCCAGCTGGTGCTGGGCACCACTCAGTGACAAAGGGCCCTTTGCTTCCAGAGGTGGCTGCCTGCCTCGGACAGAAAAGCTCTCATAACCACAGTCTGTCCTCTGTTTCCCTTCCCTTGGACCCTGTTCCATCCCAGTGCTGCTTTCTGCAGCCCCCGCTGTGGCCGCTCTCTGTACCTTGGCCATGGCCAGCCCTCAAGGATGCAATGGCAGAGATTGGATCCCTGCCCCCAAGTCCACTCTTCTCCAGCCTAAATCCCCCCGCTGCCCTCAGCCACAGCATCCAGGGCCAGCACCAGCTCCTTCCCAGCCTCTCCGCCACCCAACCCCCTTCCCCAGGTTGGGGGTGAGGCAGACAACTCCAGTTCACCAGCATCTCTTCTGCAGACAAAGCAGAAGGCTTAACAATGCCCATCCCACAAACAAAACCACTGTTCATACCTGCTGGATGCTTTGTTGAAGAAAAGTCACCAGCTCCTCATAGCAGGTCAAAGTGTGGAGTATGAGCTGAGAAAACAGAAACACACAGTGAACTGCCCGAATCCCATAATGGTGGCCCATCCTGGATCATTTCCTGTGGCTCTGGCTTCAGACGCTACCAAACCCCACTTTAGGAGCTGGGGTGGAGAGGCAGTCCCACACCTGTGTGTGACTGAAGGGTTGGCAGGGCCTGGCTGGGGTCTCTGGGGTTTGGCCCGCCCTTCAGTCAGCACTGGGCCCACCTTTAGAAACCCAGGACTGGAGACATCATGCGACTAAAGCCACAGAGACAGCATCCTGCAGGGTCCGATGGGGAAACTGCACCCCTGCGGGCTCGCCCTGATGTCTGACAAGCACCTGGGGGCAGGGGGCGCAAGGGAGTCGGGAGCGGGCGTCTCATCCAAACCGCCATTGCCAGGCCAGTTCTAAGCCCAGCGGGCAGAACCCTGATTCAGTGGGGAGCAGTGGTTACAAGTCTCCTTTGCTTTCTCGGGAAGGTCAGGAAAAACCAGTTTTAGAGAAAACACCCAACAGAGTGAGACCCTTAATGAGGATCCCAGGGCCACATGTGTCCAAACCTAGGACAAATGAGACAAACCAGGTGAAACAAAAACCCTCAGGGAAGAAGAGGTTAATTTGTGGGAAATGCCGCTGTTTTCTGTATTTTCATACATCTCGTTTTCTTTCCCTTCCTTTGTCTTACTTAGGTCCGGCTTTATTGCTGGTGCTTTGTCCTAGCAAAGCTCTTCTCCACCTTCTAACTTCCTCTCCCCTCCACTACCCTCTCAAAAACATCTCAGGGAGGATGCTGAAGACAGAAAGAGGGACGTGGAGAAGGCTGGGTTTAGCCAAAAGGCATCATGCCCGGACCGCTGGGGGAACTTCAGGCTTGGTACAACCTCAGCCTGACAGGCCACCCATCAGCCTCTTGGCCATAAAGCCAGTTTTGGCCACAGCCCGCCCCCAAAGGCCCCCACCTCTGCCCGCCCCAGTCCCAGGTGGAGGGCTGGGGCCTCAGGGGGGTGTCTGGCCCATCCCCAGCTGAGGAAGGATTTACTTATATGGAAGGAGACCGTGCCCAAACAAAGCCAAAGTTTGCGTGATAATTTTCCAGAAAGCCGTACTGTTTCTAAGACTCCATCTGCTTTGTATTTTCCTGTTGGACTGAACTGCTCTGTTCCCGAAGGCCTAAAAAGAAAAAGGAGATGCATGAGTCCTACGCATGGAAAGAAGCTATGACCTTGAGCCAGGGCAAAACCACATGCGCCATTCAATGAAGACAAATGAGAAGGTGGTTCCGGGGGAAAGAAGGGAGCCAAGGCTTTCTCCTTCTCCCCAATTTAAACTCACCCAGTAGGCTGGGTTCAGAGAACACCACTAACAGAAGAAAACAGGGGGCGGGGAATGGAAATAAGACAGCAAAAGGAGAGCTGGGATGACCAAACCCAAGCCCTGGCCGGAGGAGGTCTGCCTGTCACCCACCCACAACTGACAAATACATTTCTGATCGAGGAATGCTGACTTGCCCTCCACGTTGAGGGATTTTAGGAATCCCAACCTCTGTCTTCTCCAAGCCTCCCACCCAACGCCGTCAGCACGCAGTAGCCTGTGTGTGCAGCCCACAGAAACACGGACTAGAAGCAGGGTTTGGGTTTGGGGCCCAATGCTCCATCAGAGTCCTGCGTAGCCTTGGACCAGCCCTTCCCTGTGCTTCTGTTTCCTAGTCTGTCAAACAGGGAGAAATTGAAGTTTTGCTCCATCTGCTCTCAGGGATGCCAGGCAGATCCTAAGAGCCAGGGTTAATAAGTTAACTGGAACATGGGTCCCCAGGAAAAACACCCTGCACAAACACTACCGATAATGGTAATTAATACCTACACTGACGTGGTACTTGGTAGGAACCAGGCAGTGTCCTAAGCATGCCACATTTATTAGTATTTATTATTTATTGATATGAAAAAGTGATTTAAACTGATATTATCATTTATTATACATTTTATTTATATTGACTCATTTAATTCCCTCACAATCAGCCAATTAAATAATCATTATCATCCCCATTTTCCAGATGAGTAAACAGATGAGGCACAGAGAAGTTGAGTCAATTCCCCAAGGTCACACAGCCACGGAGTGACAGCATTGGGAAAGGGAACCCCTTTTACTAAAGCTCAGCCACACTGCTGGGGCCACAATTGCTTCTACTGTCAGGTCAAAGAGCCAACGAGCCCGCTACCCATGTGGGTTACAGGGGTGACATCCTCCATCCGCGGTAGGAAGGAGGTAGCAAGGAAAAGACCATGGGCTATACCATCAACTACTGGCCTCTCCGAGTCCCCTCCTCAAAGGAACAGGGATCCAAGCAACAGACCAGAGCTTGCTTTGGGGACAAATCAGCAAGGTGACTGGGTCAACTGAGAGGCTGTTTTCCAAGACCTCCAGATCAGAATAACGGGGAGTAGGCTGCCCAGGTCAGAGGTTTTCTCAGGCGAGTTCCATCCCCCTGAACTCCCCCAGGAGGGAGGCAGGGCAGATCCAAAGCCTGTCCTGAGCTGAGAACAGAGCTGTGGGGAGGGCCTGGGTGCCCTCCCAAGGCAGGGCTGCCCAGCACCTCAGGCTGACTCTCTGAGCTTGTCCGAGCATGGGACCCAGGACAGGGGTCGGGAGGACACACAGATAGGACACTTATCCCCAGGCAGCACACAGTTGTTTGCCCGCAGCTGTGCCAGCCGAGGTTGAGTGGTGGCACACAGCCCCGGGGTGTACTTACAGTGTGACCACAGCTCTCTTGTGTCCCCCAGCCCGCCACACAATGTCCGAGATGGCCAGGGCCAGACAGTGGGTCCTGTGGGCGTTTGAAGGCTGCAGCTGCCTGAGGACAAGAAAGGGAATGAATTTATGCCTGTGGGGACACAATCCAGGGATGGCACAACCCTGTGGCAGAGGCCCATCCGTTCCTCTGCCACCCGGCGGGCTCCAGGAGAGCCTGGGAGTTACCTCCTCAGATGAGGACAAGGGGAGAGCTTGAGAGAGGGGCCCTGGGTGGGGCTGGAGGAGGAGCAAAGGGGACCCTGGAGACTTGACAGGGCCCTGAGGTGTGTGTAAGAAAGGGCCGTGCTCCAGAACTGCTGCCATCCTGAGGGAAGGAAGTGACCCCTGGCAAAGGCATGGCACTGCCCTGCCCTGGCCTTGCCCAGTCCCGACACCTGGGCCCCTGGAGACTGGCTCGTGTAGCAGGTGGTCTTCGCCTCACCAGCTATAAGGAAATAGAACCACAGGTGCGGAGGGAAAAGCAGCCTGACTTGCTGGTGACTTAGATGTCATAGGGCATGTGGAGGTGGGAGAGAAAGGATTTGGGAAGACCTCTGGGTGTTCAGGGGGTGCATGGTGGTGCCGCCAAAGAAAATGAAGAATACAGGGCGGGGATCGGGCTAGGGGAGGCGGTCGGAGGTGCCCAGGGTGTGCCCAGGTGAAGCTGTCGAACACGTCTAAAGCCCAGGAGAGTGGCTGGGGCTGAGTGGAGGTTTACAAGCCACCAGCACATGAGCCGTCCTTGGCACACTGAGTGGCTACAATTTCCCAGAGAGAAAAGGAGAAAGGGGCAGAGGCGGTGGGGTGTGGGGGAAGCAGAGGAAGGTGGGAAGGGGCAGAAGTGACAGATGGTGCCGTCCCACTGTCTTCGGAGCAAAACGGGGCTTTAAGACACGGGCAGTCAACGGTGTCAAAACTGGCCGAGGGATCTCTGATGACCCAAATGGTAACTAAGCGGCCCCCGGTGGGTTGACAGACGCTTCTTTCAGTTTCCCATTTCCAGGGCTCTGCAGAGCTGGACTGCTTGCCGACTCCTGGATTCTGTGACTTTTTTTTCTAAATTCTTAGAAAAGCAGGTTGAGTGTCTCTCTTCTTAACAAACAAAAGAGCCTTGATGAAGACCCTGCCGGGGCCCAAAGGAATACAGAATGGGGTTTCCAGGTTTTCAATCAGCAGGTAACACCTGAGCTCAGTGCTGAGTTGTGTGAGGGAGAAAGAAAACTGGCGTTTTGTCCGTCCTCTCCAGGGTAGGAAATCGGGAACCAGGAGACAAGGACACAGGTGACCGTGTGGACAGTGTGTGGTCATCACCCAGGGCCTGGGACCCAGACATCGGTCTACACCCAGGCTGTCATCATCCAGAGACTTTAAAACAGGAGGTGACATAACATGGCGGCCCTCCAGCTTCCCCGTCCATACACTGGTGACAGTGGTACCTCCTTCGTAACTGGGAGCTTTAAAGGAGATAATGTGTGCAAAGCTCGTGGCACAGTGAATGTTCAATACAGGGCGCCTATTACTCTCGTTTTTCTGGAAACATCAAGTCCCCACTTGGGCCTTGGTGACGGGAAGATGAACTCTCAACATCCGATGTGAAAGTGATAACAGCGCCTGACATCATCAGGCGACCCTTCAAACCCAGCGACACACACGAGAAAGGCAGCAGCAGACTGCCTGGCTGGTACTGCCGCAGCCTCGGGACGCCCGCCGTGCTCCGCCAGAAAATGGCAGTGACGGCACCATCACCAACCCGAGCTGCAGGGAGCAAGCACCAGCCCGGGCCACCTTTCAAAACAAAGGAGAGCAAACATTGCTCTGGGTTTCAGGAGAGGCCACGTCAGGGACGTAGGGACCTGGAGAGCCGGGATTGGACCTTTATCTCTTTGGAGCAGAACTCACACATGTGGACTCTGTCATCCCCACCCACAGTGCCTGTTTCCTGCCCCGTCCTCATCCAGGTGACAGTCACATCCTGTCGGTTGTACCTCCTGAGTACCCATGCCAATCCCTTCCCTGGCCCTATCAGGGGCCCAGCTCCTCAGCTGGGCTGTCACAGCCAGGGCCCCACCAGCTTTTCTGCTCCATCCTGCCCCTCTCTCCAGTGCTCGGTGCATATACTCACTACGGGCTCTTCCTACAGTGCAGGTGTGACCAGAGCACTCCCCCATGAAAACGCGAACGGGGTAGGAGCTGTGCAAAACCAGGCCTGCATTGGACACTCTGTCTAGAACACTTGTGCTAGAAAAACTCCAGGTGTGGAACTAAGGGTCACCTTTCAAACACTCTCTGTGATCTACGCTGCAGGTAATGCTCGGCTGAATTCTCAGGACAGCCACAAAGATTTGAATAGCCAACATATATTGAGTACTTAGCAGGTGCCAGGCAGACACTGTTAGAAGCACTTCACATGTTATTGTTCCATTAATCATTAAAACAACCCTATGAAAGTAGAACTACTATTATCTCCTTTTTAAAAAATGGAAAACTGAGTTACGGGGATAAATGATTCACCCCAAAACGCAGTTTGTAAAAAGTGGAAATATTAAAATAGTGTTGAGAGAGGAAAGAGAACTTGGGAAAATGGAGCCAACCGTCCAGAGCAGTGGGCTTTGGGAACCAGCATCCCTTCGCCTTGGAGCCTAACTTTCCAGCGCCGTGTGTCACCATCAAGAGACCTGGCTCCTGGACCCGGCCTGTCTTCCTGACCTCACAGACTGTGACTACAGACCCTCGTGTTTCTACACAAACGTCCTCGTGCTCTCCCTGGCTTCCACTTAGTTCCCCTCCCAGTCTCTCCGTCTTCCCTGGAGCCTTCTCCAGCCTGCTCCCGTGAGACACAGCTTTCCAGAAGACACACTGCAGTTGGGGTAAGCGCAGTGGTCGGGCCTGGGTCCATTCCTGGCTCCCAGGCCTTGGGGAAGCCCCTTGTCCTCACTGACTTTCACCTGTCCCCCCTTATAAAGGGGGCAGTGGGGGCCAGATGTCCCTAAGCATCATTCCAGCCTCGCCATTCTGCCATTTAGCCAGCCCCAGGGAAGAGAGGGCCATGCATGCATGTGTGCGTGCAGATGAGAACCCAGAGCAAGGAGCTGCTGGGTTCAATCTCCCAGACTCTACATTCGCCACATGACTCAGTGCCTGCCTTCACTGGTGATATCTCGGTGACAAGGGTGGTCCTCCACTGCCTTGGTCAGCCAGACATATGTTCATCAAACTCCTACCATGCTTCGAGCACCTGGCCAGCCTCTTAAACCAAGAGAAGTTTCTTTAAGAGTTTAATTCCCACAGGAGGAGTACAGGATGAAGTACTTGTCTTGAGTACTTGTCTCAGGTTGGGGGATGGGTGTGGGGGAATGATTCATTCTGTGTTTGCCTAAATTACCCAAGTCTTTCAGAGATGTTTCTACCGTAATTACCACATAACAGCCTGACCTGCCCACTAGTCTGAGTGTAGACAATTCAGAGGAAAACTGGACAATGACTGGAGTTGGTGACTCCATCCTCTCTGCTCCCTCTTGGGGTCAAAAGTTGCTCTATGGAAGGGATGGAAGGAGGCTGGCATGGGGGGCCACCAGACCTGAGTTCCAAGCCTGGCTCCGTCCCAGTGTCTGGAGGGGTCTTGAGAAGTGCCTGTCCTTCTCTGGGCCTCGATTTCCCCAATTTCAGAAGAGAAGTGGACGTGAGAGGACAGGTCCCCGTCTGTGGCTCTCTCCGAGCCTGCAGGCCAATGAGGGCACATCATTCCCCACCACTGAGCTGGCTGGCACCACCCTCACATGGAAAAACACCGCGTCCTGCGCCCAGCTCTGTCCTGCCTGACTGAAGAGAGGCCGGCTGCTGGCCTGACGGAACGAGACTTAATTAGACCAGACAGTCCCACAGAAGAAACACCCCTGCTGCCAAGAAGGCTTTATTTCAGCATGACTTCCCTGGAGGGTGCAGTCACATCCTCCGTGTGGCTTTCACAGAACCATTTCCCCAACAGTCGTGAGGGGAGACAGCGAAGAGGGGGCCTCCACCGCCCAGGCCTGCAGACCCAGCACAGAACAGCAACTACAGAGCTACTGGGCCCACAGGTCCTGGAGCCCCCCAGGGCCCAGAGCTCGCCATCTGCAGACACTTCCAATGTGTGCTGTGCCAGGTGTTCCCGAAGACACAGAGGAGGGTGCCCACTTTTCCTTCTTTCTTTCTCTCTCTCTCTCTCTCTCTCTCTCTCTCTCTCTCTCTCTTCCCTCCCTCCCTCCCTCCCTTCCTTCTTTCTTTCTTTTCAAGGCGGATCGTTTCTAATATCCTGGCATTTCCAAGTCAGAAGGGAAGCACACACAGGCCATGCAGGAACATCAATGAGCCAATCGTTCAATATTAATATTGAAGAAATGAAGCAATGGAACCAGAGGAGGTGGGGACTGAGAGAAGTTCCTGAAAGGTACCACTGTCAGCCTTTGCTCCCACGAGGCCCAGAGCAGGGGCAGCGGGAGGAGGAGACCCGGGATGGGAGGGGTGTGGAGGTATCCGGTGGTGTCAGGGGCCATGGCCCATGGCCCCTGTGTCCTCCCCCAGCCTGACAGCCTCGGGGCCGCCTCTTCCTGAGTCCCCTCAGGTGTTTCCAGCAGCGCAGGCTGGAAGTGAGAGGCCGGGTGACTGAGCCAAGCTCTCCACACCTCCCTCTCAGTTGGGTATGAAGAATGCCCACTCAGGCCTGCTCTGAGGTCTCTGGGGACAGGAAGTTGACGTACTACGCTTAGACTTAATGGAGAGCAGCTCTGCGTGCCGGGCCTGGGGCAGCAGGGGCTGGGGGCACAAGAGGGGAGGGTTTTACAAGGAGCATCCAAAGTTGTGGGGCTCTAAAGTGAGGTGAAGTCACTCTTCTGCAGCTTCTCCTTCCATGCTCCCTAGAGGGCCGGGAGGGGGGCTGCCCAGCCAGCAGGCCGAGCTCTCCCAGCTCCTTAGCACAGACCTCTCATCCAACTAGGCAGCCTTCCCCCAGACTGGGGTTCCTTCCCACCAGGTACGCACCCCCACACAACCCCCTGCAACCAGAAGCTCCTTTCTTCTTTTCCATGTGCCCACCCCACCACTGCACCCAGGACCAGCTCAGCCCGTCAGCATGGGTGCCTAGGGCCTTGGGTCGGGCTGGCCCTGACTCCTCTCTCACGGTCTCAGAGGACGGAGAGCCCCTGAGGACCAAGGCTGCATTCCTTCCTCCCCCACCTGCAGAGCCTTGGCGCAACTCTCCATCTAATCAGAGCTTAAACAGACAGCTGTCCATATAAAATGAAGCCTGAGTCAGTGCTTGGCCAGTAGCTGACTGGCAGGCAGAGGGAAGTGGAAGAGAACCTCACTTCCCACAGCTGGCATGGTTTTCTTCCTACCCAGAGCCTGTCTTGGGTCCCCACTCCGATAGCTTTCTGGCTCCCAAGCCCTGGCTCCCGTCTCTGGTGTGGAGAGCAGAGCTCTCCCCCAAGGATGGGCCTGGAGAACCAGAGGTTTTCACATCCCCTTAGTGGGCATGGGGGTGGCAATAAGGAACCAAGCCTGCCTTGTGCCCCAGGCAGACATGGCCATTCCTGGAACCAACTTAAAAACCCTACCCCCACAACTGGAACATGATCCACAATTTCCACCAGAAGTTCAGAGTCCAAGTTGAAAAGCAGCTCCAAAGGGACATAGCTAAAATGAGTTACAAGACCTCTCCCACGAGGGCTAAGGCCAAGGCTTGACCCCAGCAGGCGGCCAGGCCCCGAGGCCCCTCTGGCAGCCTGGCCCTGACCCATCCACCAGCCCCGGTCTTGCCCTGCCCCTCCAAAGTCTGCCCCAGCCACCCCAGGACACGGTCCTGGTCCTGCTCTCCCTGCCCTCAGGCACTCTGCACAGGCTGCCCTCCTTCCCCGCCCTGTCAGTCTGGATAACTCATGCATTTGTCCATGCATTCATTCAACAAGAATTCTAAGGGCCTCTTCCAGGGACTAGGCCCTGGGCTGGATGCCAGCGACGGGCTTGAACCAGGCAGAGCAGGAAGGCCTCTGTTCTCCCAGGGCTTGTGTTCTGGGGTGGGGGGGTGGGCGCACAACGACAGGTAGCTACGTGGATGAGCCTGGGGTTTCAACTGGGGAGGGTAGGGGGTGGGGAGCTGGAGAAGAACAAGGACAAGTGAGATGTCACTGTGCTTCCAATCAGAGTGACGCTGTGTTTCTGGTTAGCATCTCTGACTTGAGAGAAAACTCCTTAACTATTACTCTGCAAAGTAATTAGACAAACTGTATTGTTAAGTGATTTACAAAATGCCAAGCATGAAACGCTTCACTTGGACCCTGTCTAACTCCAAATCGTCAAAGCTGGTAAAGCGTTTCATTTGTACCGAGCTTGGCTGGATGTCTGGGGAGCCAGTGTGTCTTCCCAGGAATCTGAACCTGAGTAAGTGGGGGATGGGCCTTGTTTCCTTTAATACTTAAGCTTTTAAAAAAAGGTGCTGGAATGCCTATTGCAAAAAAAAAAAATGTGCTTTTAATTAAAGGTCAAGAACTGGCCAAAACTAAGCTGTGATTTTATAATCCAGTTAATTACAACTTTGGGGAGGAGAATGGAGGCAGCTACTGGGCAGGAAGATTCTTCCGGGGTGCTAGAAATATTTCCTTTCTTGATCTGGGTGCCATAACCATGGGTGTGTGTGATTTGGCGACAGACCATGTATGAGTTGTGCACTTCTGAATTATGCCTTTTTCTATATGGGTATTTCAACTAAAAAAAAAAAAAAAAGAGAGAGAAGACCAAGTGTCAGAAGTTCTGTGGTGGCTCTGAGGGTGACTAGCACATGCTGGTAACTGGGCCCGCAGGGCTGAAAAGGTAAGAAGGCCGCTTCCTCACAGAGGCCATGCTGGCCCCGGCGCTGGCCAGCACCGTCCTGATGATCCTTCCATCTCTGCACCAGCCATGGGGCAGGGTCATGGTTTTTCTGTCCCTCCACCTGACAGAGTATTTCTGGAGAACAGAGAATCCATCCATTCATCTCTGCATCCCTTGTGCGTACACAGAGAAATGTTCTAGAAATGTCTGTTGAGTGAGTGAGAATGAGGTGCTTATGTACAAACATTTAATAAATGAGATGGAAAACACAGGGCTGGAGGGCGTGGAAGCAATGTACGGTGGGGCTGGCTGGAATGCGTGTAACGGCTGTTGGCAGAGGTGGGGTAATGTGGGGAGTGAGGGGAGACCCGGACCCAGCCGAAGGGTCAGCAGGTTGGTGTGGGCGTGGACGAGAGGGGCAGCTACTGCGCTCGGCTCCTGAGGAGGCGGTGGCCTTAGTTTTGCTGCGGCTGCAGCAGCCACCTTCCCTGAGGAACAGGGCTTATCAACCTTCCCTGCCTTTAGACAAATGCACGCAACTGATTTTACTGGTCAGCACAGGTCCTGTTAGCCAGCCGCCATTTCCCTTTCCAGAAGACGGGAAATGTCAAGGAACACACGTGCTTCCTTGCTTATTTTTTCTGGACACTTTGGAGAAGCCCCTGGAAAAGATACCCTGTTTCCCTGAAAATAAGACCTAGCCGGACAATCAGCTCTAATGCATCTTTTGGAGCAAAAATTAATATAAGACCTGGTATGTAGTATATTATATTATATATTATATTACTTATATTAGTTATGTATATTATATTACATTATGTTATATTATATTACATTACATTTTATTACATTATACCAGGTCTCATATTATAGTAAAATAAGACTGGGTTTTATATTAATTTTTGGTCCAAAAGACGTATTAGAGCCGATTGTCTGGCTAGGTCTTATTTTCGGGGAAACACGGTGTTGCCAGAACAAGTGGACTTACCGAGTGCAGTCAGCCCTGCCGTCTCCTTCAAACAGGAGTTTTTGTAGGACACAGCCTTGCACAGCTGCCAGAACCCCACAGGGACCACCCTGCAAAGAAAGACACAGGTCAGTGCCTGTAAGAATTAACCCAGGGTAGACCCATCTGTTCCTCCAGAACTAGCCTCTGCCCACAGGTTCCAGAACACGGGGGCCCTCCAAGCCTGCCTCTGAAACGGGTGTCTGACGTGTGACTACTTCTACAAAGTGCTGACCCTCTGTCACTGAGGGGATGACAAAGGTCCCGGCGCCCATCACTAGAGGGAGAAGACGGTCTACAATGTCTGACGGGAGGAAAGTGACCCTTCACAACAATGAGACATGAAGCTAGGGACGTCACCATAGGTTTCCAGTTATCCGGGGAAATCCATGTCCACATGCAGAGGTGAGTGTAATTGTCTCCCCAGCATTCAAGGCCCATCCTAAAGGCCTCCTCCTCCAGGGAGCTTTCCCCAACCACCTCAGCTAGAAGTGAGTGCCTTGAGAAAACTGCTTATGTGAGCTCACTTCTGCCCAGCGTGGGGCCTGCTTCGGCACCAATTGGGTGTGGCCTCGTCCCCTCCCATGGCAGAGTGAGAAGGCTCCGTGAAGAGCTCATCTCTGGAGGCGTCAACAAGTACAAGGACTGTCACAGCAGCAGGGATGCCCTTGAATTGAGGGTGCAAGACGACATACGCCATCCTGGGGACAGAAGCTGGTTGTCTCGCGGTTCTTCCTCAGGTGGTGTGGGGCAGCGGGAGGTTCCTGGGACTTGAGAAGTGGAATCAGGTTGAGCTGCTGGATTTCGAGGCCCTTCTGGCCCTTAAAGTGCACATCTTGGGAAATGTGCGTGAGCCACGTTCAAATCCTGCCACAATCTACCTACATCTCCCTGCCTTCTATCACACGCCCTCCTCACGCTGGACTCTTCTGCCATGTCCTGCGGCCTCTGGGTTTCCACACGGCCGCCCTCCCCTTTGGTCATGCTGCCACATGCCTTTGCCTCGAGCATCCTGTCTCCAGCTCTTCCTGCAAAATAATTTCTCAATACTCAGCCTAAGGACCCTCTCTGCTGCCCCTGGCCAGTCGGGGCCTGCGTCCGCTCCAGCTCAGTGGGGATTTCGGTGTCACTCACCACTCCCAGTAAGGGTCGTTCTCCAGCTCTTGCTCTGCCAGGCACATGTAAAATTCCCGCACTGGGTGACAAGAAAGGGGGGTGCGGGCTGGCACTGGATATAATGTTCGCAGGATTTATCACATGGGGACATCCCACCCCTATCTATCCATGACGGGCCCACAGTAGGATCCTGGGGACACTTAAAAGCAACCTGCCTTCTTCTGAACAATGCCATATTTCAACGTGGCTATGTCATTAAACGAAAAACTCTGAAGTTTCCATTCTTCATTGAAACAGCAAAAGCTAGAGCCAAACAGAAGGGTCTTTATGTCCTGTCGAAAGAAGAGAGAGTTTTATTAGCTGTTTTAAAAGCTAACAATACAATTCTCAGTGTATGTGTTCCCACAGGAGCTGGTCTGGGATTCTAGCAGGGCAATCCATTCTCTAGAAGGGTTATCTATTTTCTTGTTATTTTGCAAACCCATTCTTCTCATATTTGAGGAAAGATAAAATCGACCCTGAAGGTCTTACCTCTGGAACATCTGTAAACCAAACCACCCGGTGCTGATCCAAGCCAACATGTTTTTAGATTCCTTAAAGGGAAGTTGAATCACAAAATTTTAGTTTTACAAGGGAACTTGGGGGTTCTCGACTGCATCTCACAATCCCCTCTACTAAACTCTCAACAATTCTGATGCTCAGGCCACGTGCCAGGCCAACTACATCAGAACCCCTGGGGATCACAATTCCAGTGTCTGGATTTTTCAAAGCTCCCAGGTGATTCCAATGTGCAGCCAAGTTTAAGAACTGGTGCTCTAGGACAGGCTTAGCAAATTATCACCCACAGGCCAAAGCCAGCCCCCCACTCGTCAATAAAGTTTCACTGAAACACGGCAAGGCCCTTTGGTTTCCATAGTGTTTACGTTTGCTTTTACATTATGGTGGCAGAGTTGAGTGGTTGCAACAGAGAACCCCAAGTGTACCATCTGGCCCCTTAGAGAAAAAGTCGGTCAACTGCTGCTCTATTACAAGCCATTACTACATGTAAGAATCTCCTCTATAACATCACGTGAGAGTGGTCCCCCGAGACCTCAGCTTAGACACCCCAACCACCTAGTGAAGGAATTCCTACCACCTCCCAAGGCAGCCCCTCCATTTTTTCACAGCTCTGTCTTCTCTAAACTTCTGGCTGATGTTGAGCTCATTGTTCGTCTCCGGTCAACCCGACAAACTGGGATTATTTCCCTCTAGAATTAGTTCTTCCTTTTCATTAAGTATAAGGAGAACCTCTGTGACAGAGCATTTGTCTACATGTTATCAGATGTGAGCTGATGGCACAGAGGGGAGAGGGACGGGTAAATTCATCTGTCAGGGCTGGGTTCCCCTCCTTGCACCAACTACAGTCATCCATGTATTTGAACTGAGTTTACTGAGAGCCTAGATACGACAGGGACTTCAGTTTTCTGGCTGAAGCCCATGTCTGTTCTCTTAGTCACAGGACGGCAGCTCCCAGCTAGTCTGTCCCCAGGTCACAGGGTGACAAGCCAGGAAACCTGGGTTCTAACTGCCATGATACATAAGCTCTAGGCCCTCCTCTTCTCTGTGTGGGGCTCAGGTTTTCCAGCTGCTTTTGGAGATGCTACTGCTAGGGGCCTCTACAGACCCTTCCCAACACGAGTCCCCACTGCAGAGAATCACAACCCTGTGGTTACAGATGGCCAGATCGCTTCCTCCCAGCTTTGGGGCCACTTACACGTGTCTGACCCTCTGTGGTTTCAAAAGAAGGAAGGAAAAGGGAGGGGAATGGAGGGGAAAGACAAAACCTCTAGAAAAACCTTTGACTTTGCGATCTGTGTACTGAATAAATACTTAGTAAGTAGGAAGAGAAAGAGGTCAACTGTGTCCCCAGGATATTTATTTTCCTCCTGGATCCCGGCTAAAAAGCTAGTAGATGACAACAGGAGCAGAATGCATCCCACAGGAACCACTGGCCAAGGGGAGGGGTGAGGCCATTTGGCAGTTGAGATGGTGAGGAATCCAGGACATTTCTGCAGAGGAGGCTACTAAGGCCAGGAACCTGCTCCCTAAGTCCTGTGACCGGGGTCCCCTCCAAGAGGCCATTGGTGTGAACCCTGAGGGTAGCAAAGAACTGTCAGCCCCTTCCTGTCCTTTCCTCACTGAGCCCAGAGACTAGTCCAGGAGCAAAGCCAGTTACTGAGCGTAATTATCCTGTTCCATCCCAAGCCTGGAGGGGCCCATTGCAGCTGTGGTGAAGCAGCTCGGGAGGAAAGAACGGGATCCTGGAATGTTTGAACGGGAGGAGATTACGACCTTTTGTCTCAGAGAGGGAATGGGAGGCACCAGGTCTCGGCCCCCCTTTTCCTGACCCCCAGCTCAGGCTCTCTTCTACATCACACCCAAATTCCCATTTTAACAATAACCGAGAGGTTATAATGAGATGGATAAGGCCAGAGGGATCAAACTCACTGCATCCACAGCAATTCAAATCAAGCAAGGCATCTTCAATTCGCACGACACCAATTCACACGCATTCAAACCAAGCTGCATCAACATACTCGTTTAAGTTGACACCCACCTTTGCCACTGAGAGGTCGATGGGCTTTGACACCATTTGCAGCTTGAGCGTTGATGGCACTGGACAGAGAATGACTTCTTCCCTGATCAGTTCATCCTCCACATCCTCTGAAAGAAAACCGTGGCCATGTGAGCTCCTTGTTGTAACTCACAGAGCACAGAAGCTGAAGTTGCTTCACACCATGGACAGTGATGCATTCTAAGGCGGTTTGAACCAAAGGTGGGCTCCTGCACCATCCACCCCCACCCCTTCGGGGCTCCCAGGCCCTGATCAGAAGGGAACCAGGCAGAATGAGACAGCCCTCGCTTCCTGTCCAAAGCCCACGCTGGTCCGTGCCACAAAGATCCTGGCGGGTGGGACTCGGCTCCTGGTCCACCAGAAAGTTCTGCTTGTGGACGTACAGTGAAACAAATGCCTAGGGCCTGAGCCATCGAGTCAGGCCTGGAAAAGCCTCGCTCTTACGAAAAGCCACATGTCTTACGAAAAGTAGGCCAAATGCACAAACCCGTCCTCCGAGGACAAACATGAAGAGGGCAGAAGTAGGAAAGGAAACTCCACCATTCCTAATAATAAGAATAAGAATAATCACTACTGTGGCTTTCATTTATTAATCACATGTGTTTTATCACCTAAGCCCCATAATAACCCCTGAGGGAGTCATTATCATACAGTCCCTCCCCAGTTACATTTGAGGAAACTGAGGCTTAGATAAGTGACTGTCCTGAAGTCACACAGATGGAAAGTGGTAGAGGTGGGATAAAAAGCCAGTCCTCGTGGCTCTGCCGTCCTACCAGCCAGACCTCCCTGGACCTCCAGCCACTAAGGGGCTCTAAGTCTCATTCTGGACATCGTCTCCTTAGAGCTGGGGGTGGAGGCCCGGACAGGGTCCCACCAGTGAGCCCTGCCAGCACCTATACCTCCCCAGCTGGCTGAGGTCCCGCTCGTCCTCACACCCCCTGCAGTAGCATTTACCAGAAAACTCAGATGAAGGACCCAAGTGGAAACCACCCAAGGCAATTATGCTGGCAAACAGCCGGCCAGTCTCCCGAGAGTCTCTGGAGACTTTTATTTTCTTTTTCCCACTTCCCCAGATTAAATGGTTTCTTTAAAAATGTACCACACTATATAGAAGTCAACATTCTCTCCCATAATTCTGTGCACCTGGGGCTACAGACATGTCACTGGAGATGGTGTCCAAAGGCCAACAGCCCCAGGACACATATCTTACATCTTATTCTACAGCCTTCTTTTCTCCCTTGGAGGAGCAGTAGGCAGAGTGCAAGGCCAAATGCTAGAGGCTCTGTCCACGGAAAAGGAGACAGATTTCGCCTTTAGGCTGAAAAACATTTTTTTATGTAAGCCTGGGATTTAAATGAGAACCTGAACTTAAATGAGAACCCTTCACAGTTAGGGTCTCTGAAAAAGCCACTCTGTGACCGTGGCCTTACAAAAATACCCTAAAATAAAGACCAGATGTTTAGCCAGCAACATGCACAGGTCTTAAAATCATGATGTTGGGTGGAGAAAGCAAGAAAGCAAATGAGACTTATATCCATTACAAATATATGCACACAAAACAACGGTACACATTTTGCAAGGACATGCACAAGCAAAATGATATTGACTAAATATACAAGAATGGTTGCTTTTGGAGAAGAGGGTCACGGAAGTGTGAGGTGGGGGCTAAAGGAAAATAATGAAGGAAAGGTAAGAAGGAGGGAGAAGGAGGGAAGGGAGAGAGGGAGGGAGGGAAGGCGTTGCAAAAGTCAATACTGAGAATTTTTGCTGGAGGAATAGAGATAATTCAGCCCTAGATACCAGAGGCCCAGAGGGAGAGAGTAGCCTGAGTGATTCCACCAGGCCAGAAAGCCTCCTTACAAAGCCTCGGGCAGACTGTTTCCTGGAGGCACAGAAGGGGCACTATTTAAGCGTATTTGGAGGCGTCTGTTTAGTCTGAGGTCGTCCAGGAGGGAGCCAGAGCTAAAACATGCTCTGCTTGGGCTCCATGAAGTAAGTCTGAGCATGGCATGTGGGGCCCAGGGGAAGCGGGCTGGGTGGAGGCCCCAGGAGGAGGCAGCCTCCTTTGGCTTCTACCAGGAGGAAGTTGGCCCTGTGCAGGGAGTTGGTTCGGAACCACATAGCAGGCCTCGGGCCCAGATGTGGCGGGACCGCCATGCAAGGGAAAAACAAAGCACTGCAGAGTGACATGTTGGCCAAGCAGACAAAACCGTCTACAAATGCCTGCGGTTTGAGAATGCTATTTTTAAGATCCTGGGATAAAGGTCTGGTTGTAAAGAAGTAAGGGATTTTGTTTCTCTTACCATTTTATTTACCCCAGGAGGAAAACATATACATACATACATACATACATACATACATACATATACATATACATATACATATACATATACATATACATATATATATATATATATATATAGTAATACATAATAGAGGCCGTATGCCTCTTTTTAACAGGTGCTCACTCGGTATTTCTCACTAACTACAAGGTATCTTCTCCTGGAAGTGCCTCAACGCCCCCCGACTCAAGAATCTCAGCAGAGCCTCCCTCCAGGCTTCCGTTTTGATAACAGACTCCATCTCCCAAACCCTCCACGAGGGACCCGGGTAAAACCTCAGCCCTCTCCCACACACCACGCTGTGCCAGACTCCAGATTGTTCGGCCTCATGTCTTGCCCAAGCCCTTCCTCTCTCCTCTGTTACAGAAATACATCATCAAAGCACCTGTTCATCAAGTACTTTACCCAGGATGTACCAGGGGTTATGTGGTCCAGGGATGATCCATACATCACCCCCGTCTTCCAGGAGATCACTGCCCACACCGAGGAGGAGACAGAGCCCCCAACAAGAAATATAACGTAAGTACTAAAAGAGAGACGAGTGCAAAGGTTTTAAGAGCAGAGGGGACAAGGCAAATAATTCTGCCTTAAAAGGTCAGGGAAATGTCCCATCAGAGGTCAGGATTTGAGAGGGGTCTTAAAATGCCCATAGTATTTCCCCAGATAGAAGAGGGGCCCAATCACCTCTTTTCTGGACGATCCAAAGAGCCCCCTCACCAGCCTTCCAACATGCAGGCTCGTGCTCCTAACACACAGCACAGAATATTCGAGTGCTCCTTGCACTAATCATTCAGCCAGACCCCTGAGCACAGCACTCGGGCCCTCCTTACCCTGCCACCTGCCACAGCGTTCGTTCCCAGCCTCACCTCTCCCTGACCCCACGACGTCCCTACAGTCACCTCTGTAGTCACCTACATGCGAGTCGCTCTCTCACACTCCAGGCCTTGGCCCAGGAGGTTGGTTCCCGTCACGTCTCTACTTGGCAAGACCTTGCCCGTCTTTCCAAGCCTAGTCTACGTCCCATCTCACTATGGAAACTTCCAGAACCCACCACAGAGCTTGCTTTTATATGTCTCTTGAAGCAGTGAAGAACTACTGACCATGTGCTTCCTGTGTCGCCCTGAGAGGACACCACGCGTCCTTTGTCCCACCCCACCCTGCCCCCCAAGAAGGCAAGGCCGCTCTTTATTGGCCTCGATCTGCTCTCACCAGTCCTGGACGTGCGCTGGCACGTAACAACAGTTGGCTGAATTGAACCAAAGGAAAATGAATTGGGGTGGCAAAGAGAAAGCTGTTCCTCTGACCATATTTCATTCCTTGTTTCTGTCCCCCACACCAAAACTTCTCTTTCCCTTTCTCTTGGTGACTGAATTCTATGATCGCTTTTATCTCCTTCTCCTTTTCAAAACTGTTCGCTGAGCCACTAGCAAAGAGGGGTCTGCCCCGCTCTGGAAAGCACACACACACTTCAAACAGCTGGGTTCTGAGAGACTCGCTAAAAGCCTTCCTTCTAATAGAAGCCCTCTGGGTTCTGAAGACCGGGAACTGCTTCACTTTATGGCCAAGCACGACTGGCTTTCACTGGAAAATCTCAAAGTGAGGTGCTTTCCAGAAAAGCTTCAGGCGCCAGCACTTCCTGACTCCGTGCTTCATTCTGCACGGCCATGTGCAGAAACCGGCCCCTTCCTGGGGAGGCCAAATGATCCAGCCCTTTCTGATGATTAAAAAGGAGGAGCTGTTACCTCTGAAGTGAGCTCCGCAGAATAAACAAACCCTGCCTCCGTCACTCAGTGCTTGCCCCCGCCTTTCAACTTCATCAAAGCAAACCATCAGACTGCACGTCGCACACAAGTGACTTCTAAAGAGCGCACTGCTTTCTTCCTGCCCCTCAAAAGGAGAGGGAAAGTATGGGAACAGCTCCTACGCACGCCCAAACCTTCCAACAGGTAAATGGCTGGCTTCCCGGAGACGAGGCTCTCAACCTTCCTCCTTTCCTGCCTGGTTGTTCACTCTCCTCCATTCTGCTGCTGCTTTTGCCAACCCCTGCAAACACACGGGTCTTTGGCAGAGCAGACAATTACAGAAAGAGAGAAAAAGAAGGTTGCTCCAAAACGAAAGAGTGGGTCGACATGTTCTCCCCCTTGATCCTGGAGAGTAGTTACACAGATGGAAAACGCACTGCGCTGAGCACTGACGGTGTCTGCACTTACGCACGTCACTGTTTGTATTTTACACCTCAAAAATATGTTGATAATTTTTTAAAAAAATGGGCTTCCCCAGGCATAGTTGTACTAATATTCTGACTGAGAATGGTCTTCTGGAGACATTTGTAAGTTCTGAATGGCCTTAAGAGAATCTCCAGGTGCAGAAGCAGCTCCTTGGTCTCCACCCCACCCCCACCCCCAGTGAGGATCCAGAAATACCAGGCTTCTTATGAGAATTTCTCGAGGAGAGAGAGAGAGGCGGTACAAGACGACATCAACCCAAACTCGAGAAGTCAGCTCTGCTCCCTGGGCCAGCCCCTCCTTCCTGAGGTCAGGTGGGAAGAAAGGAACCCCCACCCCCGCCCACAGAGAGCCCTACCACCCATGTTCTCTCCATGCGGAGCAAACGCCCACAGGACCTGACAGGCCTAGCAGAGGAGCAGCCACACCTACCAAGCTGCAGGGCGTCCAGGTCACCATTGGCCTTGCTGGACACTGGCAGCTGATTTTTCCTAGAGAAAAAGAAAATGTCAGTGTATCAGAGGAGAATGACCGAGAGACGCAAACAGCAGAGAAGAATGAGAGGGATACTGGGGGGGGGGGGTTCAGGAGAGGGGTTCCCCCTAGTCCTGGCCCTGCTACTCTGTGTGTGCCTTGCACTGGTCACTCTCCCTCTCTGAGCCACAAGTTCCACATAGGATGGAACCACGTCATCTTTCAGAGCTGTGTTCTCACAGACAGACCGGGACACACACACACACACGGACACACACACACACACACACACACACACACCAGCCAATAGAGGATGGTAAACCCTATAGTCTGACACTTGCCAAGAACCTAATGCAAGTTAATTTGCTGATGTCACCACGATCCTGCTGGGAAACACACACACACACACACACACACACACACACACACACGTCAAGTTCTTGTAATCATTACACAGATTATTTTCATCTCATCTCTATTTTTTGTTTGTTTGTTTCCTTTCTCTCAGCTTTCTTGTAAAGCTATCAGCCACCATTTATAAGAAACCTCTAAAATGCACCAAAGAACCTATCCTGTATCCTTCTCTTACCTGGAAAATTGGCCTATGATTCTGATTTGTAAATTCAGGTGTGTGCATGAGGAACTTTCGTTAAACAATCTACCTGTATTTTACCTCTCGTTAGGGTTTTCTTTCCCCCTCCAGCATGCATCCATCTGAACTAACATAAAATCATTTTCTAAAAAGAATGTATTAAAAATGAACATATTACATCACTCTCTGAAAACCCATTTACTATGTTCAAGAAATGACAGCTCTTTTGATGGGGGCATTGAAATATATTTTCCTCCAACATCCTTGCAGGGTAAGATATGATTGAAGTAACAATCGTAATCTTGCCATGGTACGTTCTATTGAATTGGCTTCCTCCTGAAGATGTATGAAGGGGCGTGAGGGGAAGATCGCAGAGGACGTGCAGTGCCAGGTCTCAGCACATACTGCTTTGGACTCCGGGTTTCCTTCTCTGCTCCTGGAACACAGAGCTCTGCCCAGGCGGCCCTGCTCCTTCCCTTGCCTCCCCCACTCATCAGGCCCATTTTCCTCATTTTCCTTCAAAACTGTCACATTCCTACACCCCTACCTACCAGGATTCTGCAAGCGTTCTTGTGGGGAATGGTGAAAGGAAGAGCCGGAAAGAGGAACTAAGACATGGAGGAGCAGTAGAGGATGTGAAAAGAGGAGCGTCAACCCAGAGGCTGTGTCATAGCCACCCCTCGCCAGCCCCCAGCACTTTCATCAAAAGCCCCCTCCAAAGGTTCCCAATTCTTCAAAGGTTTCCCATCATCATCAACAATAATCATATTCATTAATGATTTGAAAATGACAGCAATAAGAACAGCAAATGCTGTTATCTGACACCCAATTCCAGGCACTGCCCTGAGTGTTTCGCAAGCATCAAAAGTCTTTGGCTTCTCAGAACAGCCTCATGAAGTATAGTCTCAGAGAGGTCTACTAATTTCCCCAGAGTTACACAGCACGTAAGAGGCAGCACGGGAATCGGACCCCAGGCAATGACTCCAAAGACCACCACATACGCTGCTTCCTTATATAGTAGGATGCAGGGCCACTGGGGTGCCCCGCGGGCTAGCTACGAGCTGGCCGCCAACTGGCCCAGCCTCACCCCACTGTACCCTCACATCCGCCTGCATTACCTCCATGCTGAGCCTCAGCCCATGTCTCTCTCTGTTTTTGTCAGCTGTTCACTTCGCCTAGAACATGCTTTGGCAAACGCATACTAATCTTCTACAGCGCAGCTGCAATGTCACCTCCTTCTCCACTCCACAATGCATTCATTCATTTCTTTACTCCCTCACCCAACAGACATGTGGCAGTTACCTGGCAGGCCTGTCTCCCTGCCAAAGGGAGGCCCAGCCACGTAAAAGGAACAGACATAAACCACTGTGGAAGGCTCTATCAACGGTCCCCAAGGATAGCCCGGCCTTAGAACCTGTGAATGGTGCCTTGCAAATGGATTAAGTTAAGCATCTTGAGGTGGAGGAGGGTATCCTGAACTATCCAGGTGGGACAAATGTAATTACAAGTGTCCTTACAAGAGGGAAGCAGGAGATTTGCACAGAGGAGAACTGATGTGATGACGAAAGCAGAGGTTAGAGCGAAGCCCTGTGAAATCGGAAGACGGGGCCACGAGCCAAGGAATGGGAGTGGCCACTAGAAGCTGAAAAGGTGAGGAAGCAGACTCTCCCCTGGCACGTCCAGAAAGAACTAGCCCTGCCGGCACACCTGGACGTCGGCCCATGGGCAGTGATTGCAGGGATTTCCTCCACAACAGTGAGATAATAAATTCACGTTGCTTTAAGCCACGACCGTTGCTGGTAATTTGCTATGGCAGCCACGGGAAACCACTACTGGTAAGAAAGATAACCAAGGAGGAACATCGGGCAGGGTTCTCCTGGCGGCCTCGGAATCCCGAGTGCTCAGCGCCCGTAGTCAGTGCTCCACAAACGGCTGCCGAGTGACACGTGACCTGCATAGAAGCCGGGTGACTCACAGTCCTGCCAAAGCCGGGACTCAAACCCAGGCCACTGGTTCTAAATACTCTATTTTGCTCTTTCTTCTATTTTTCGCTTCCTTCCCCTTTCCAGAACTCTCCACGCCTCCCTGTGGACCATGGGACAAATGGCCCGCCCTGGCTCCTGAGGGCAAAGCCACGAGGCACCGTGGTGGCCGTGAGTTGTTCTACTGTGCAGGGTACGGGGGGCACTCCCAGTCATGAGACTTCCACCCGGAGCCCCATCCATCAGCTGCAAGAATCCAGCTCAGATGCTTTGTGCCCATTTTCCATAGATCCCATCACCAGAGGAGACTTCAAGGACGGTCACGCTCAGGGAATGTGCCTATTGTTCCTTTCATGTGTCCCTTTGTGGCATAAGCTTTACAAAGTTGAAAAGGTCAGTTTAAAAGCATGTTCTTGCCTTTGAGTGAACACTATTATGAAAAACAATGAGACAACGATAAATCAAGGATTCAAAACACGTTCTCAAAGTGTGATGGTGCAGACACCCAGAGACACGTGTCAAAGTGTGCATCTAATAAATCCACGGGAGGCAGGCCGCAGACACCCAGCTCGCCTGCTGTGTCTGGGGCCTCCGCTTCCCATCCAAACTCCTCTCTGTGCCCCCACAGGACAGGCACTGCAGGGGTTCAGAGCTACCTGGGGCCAGGACCCAATCCCCAGGTAACTGAATCCTGGCTGAGTGGAAAGAGCCACTCGGAGGACTGAGCCCTGTCCTTGCTCCTGCCACTCCGCGTGACCTTGGATAGTCACCTATGTGTGCTCACCTACGTGTGCTCACCATGTGCAGCGGCTCTAAGACGATGGGCGTGCCCGAGCCAAGCTATTCTTGAAGATGCTCTCCTGCTAATACATCCCAACACTCAGGATATTTCACCAGCTCTTAATATGAAAACAGAGACGAGGAGACGCTCCTTCCTGTATGTGTGGTCCTGGACACTTGGCTACGTTGGCTGTGGATTCCAAAAGCAAAGGTGCCCCGTGAGAATACAGATCCTGATCACGTACTGTACGTTCTACTCGATGAAAACGCAGACCCCACCGTGATTGCAGTCCAAATGGACCCCACTCATGGAGCAAAAGAATCCAGAATATAAGAAATTAACATAAAATTTCCCAAGCCAGTGACAGCAAAGCATCCCTAAGCAAAGCAATGGGAGATTACCCGGAGGGGCCCTTCCACAAAGCAGGTCACACAAGATTCCCAGCGTAGGGGAAAGAGACTTTTTTTTTTTAAAGTCCCACTGAAAATATGTACAAAATAAAAGACTATTAAATATATTGAGAAAATGACGCGCCATAAGTGAAAGCCAGGTAACACAACATATAGGCCTCCCAGGAACTCAAGATAACAGAACAAAAATCTAGAAGACTCGTAATTTGAGATATTGGAGACACTTTTTTAAAAAAAGAAATGAAAATCATAAGAAAAGAAAAAGACTATGAGAAAAGAATGGGCAGCTTTGAAAAGTAAATACAGTCATAGAAATAAAAAAATGTATGGGCATATAATGATGGTGATGGATAATACCATATTAAAAAAATATATATGTATATTATCTATCTATCTATCTATCTATCTATCTATATAGATATATATATATTTAAAAATCTGTGATTCTGTTTCTAGAGGAGGAAGAAAAGAAGGGAAGTGGGAGGGAGGGAGAAATAAGGAAAAGCTCTTCTCTATAAAAAACCATCAGCTAATAAATATAAGAGGAACGATAAAAATTAGAAAATGATGTATTACAGAATTGTACACCTGAAATCTGCCATGTTTCCCCAAAAATAAGACTTAGCCAGACAATGAGCTGTAATACACCTTTTGAAGCAAAAATTAATATAAGACCGGTTTTATTTTACTATAAGACCGGGTATAATATAATATAACATAATATTATATAATAATATAAAATCAGGTCTAATATTAATTTTTGCTCCAAAAGATGCATTAGAGCTGATTGTCCGGCTAGGTCTTATTTTCCAGGAAACAAGGTATGTAACTTTGCTAACAACTGTCACCCCAATAAACTTTAATTTTAAAAAAATTAGAAAATCCTCATTTTATAAACTCCTAATATGGAAAAACATCATCAATGGATGCCAAAACCACTGGTTGAAAAGTTTCTGAGGAACAGGATATTCATATAGTCTGAAGGTTACAGATTCCTCATTAATTGCAAAAGGGAAAGTTACTTCTTTAATGATGAACAAATTACCTAATGGAATGATCCATTTCAGCATCACCAAAAATAAAACACACTGACCTTAAGTGCTCCTGGTGCGATGTAATGGGAAAGACACAACATCACATATGTACTGTCCTTGCCCAAAATGTTTACCATTAATCTAACAATGAAAAAGGCATATCTAGAATATGCTCATTCTATAAGAAAACAAGACCACACTCATGATGAGAAACAAAAAATAGGGGGATTGTTTGAGATTAAAAGAGACTAGAGAGACATGGTAACCAAATATAAGTGCACCTTGAATGGATCCTAGATTGAAAAAAATAAAGCCTGAAAGAACATTTTTGGAGTCATTTGAAAGAAATTTGATTACGGGCATTTATGTTAGCTGACGTTATTGACTCAATGTGAAATTTCTTGGGTGTGATAATGGTACCATGGTTATTTATGCAGGAGAATGTTCTTGTCCTTAGCTGAAATATCTAGGGTGAAATGCCATGACATCTGAATGTTACTTTCAAATGGATGTATGTGCTACAAATACATATAATATATATGGGAGAGGGAAAAAGAGAAAAGAGAGAAAAGAAACCAAATGGGACAAAATCTTAGAATTGTTAAATGTAGGTAAAGGTTACATAAGTGCGCCTCGCCCTATTTCAACTTTTCTACAGGTGAGAACTTTTTTAAGCTGGGGGAAAAAAAACGTTTGGTAACTTTAATCAGGTGATCAGATACAGTGAAGAAACAATAAATGACCAGGAGCTATCAGATGACATTACCCAGAATGCAACTCAGTCAGAAGAGAGATAAAGTAGAGGAAAGAACAAATAAGAGACATGGAGAGGAGAAAATTATAAGGCCAATGTGCATCTAAAAGAATTCCAGCAGGAAAGACTAAAGAGAATGTAAGAAAGGAAATTAGTGAAAAGACAATTGCTAAGAACTTACCAGACAAGAATCCTCACAGAAACATTTCATTTTGACACTACCAGAATAGCACAATGAGAAAATCTTACAGGGTAGAATACCCATAAACAACAACTTAACCGAGAGACATTTTTAATATCCAAAATATTAAAAGTAAGGACAAAATGAAGACATTTTCAAACAAAGAGTAAAAAAGTTTATTTACCATCACAGGCCTTCATAGAATGACCTACCAACTGAACTCAGAAGGAAAGAGTAGGATGAGAGAAATGGCAAGAGAGAAACCTGCAAACATTTAGACAAATCTAAACGAGAGCTTACAATAAAAATAATAACAATGGCAACTAATTTGGGGTAGTTAAAAACAAAGGTAGTTAATACACAGGGAGCATGGGAAGAGGAAGTAATCAGGGTCACAGCTTTCTAAAATCCTTGCATTTTTTTGAGGGAGTAGAGAGATTGATGAAACTTTGTCGGTTATAACCAAAAATGTAAGTGTAATCATTAAAATAGTAAAAACATAATGTATAACTTCCAAATCAGAAAGCAGCGGAAGAAAAAAAGTACATATCAGCTAATTCACAAGAAAGAAGTGCCACGGTGGAAAACAGTTTGGCAGTTCTTCAAAAAGTTATCAACATAGAATTACCATATGCCCCTGCAATTCCTCTCCAGGGTATTTTTATCCAAAAGAATTGAAACAGGGACACATCTTCAGAGCAGCACTATATATACTCAATAGCCAAAAGGTGGAAACAACTCAAATGTCCACCCATGGATGAATGGATAAACAAGATGTTATGTTCATACTGTGGAGTGTTATTCTGCCATAAAAAGGAACCAAGCGCTGACACAAGCTACAGCATGGATGAACCTCGAAAACATTATGCTCAACGAAAGAAGCCAGAGACAAAAGGTCACATATGCTATGATCCCACTTATGTGAAATACTGTAGATTGGTGGGCAAGGGGGTGGGAGGGATGGGGAGAAACTGCTTAACTGTAAGCGATTTTACTCTGAAGAGAAGAAAATGTTCTGGAAATAGAGGTTGTGGTTATACAACATTGTAAATGTACTAAATGCCACTGAATTGTTTGTTTTAAAATGGTTACTCTTAAAGGAAGAACTAAAGAAAAAGGGTGACAAAATTAAAGTATAAAATACAATACGACAAATGATTTCAAGTACATCAGTAATTATAATAAGGCAAATAAATTAACCTCATCAGTAAAAAAAGACACTCAGATTGATTTTTTTTTAAATTAGAAATATGCTGTTTCCACAAGATACATGACACAAAAGGTGAAAAGTAAAGCAAGGGAAAAAATGTATCATTTGTATACCAACCATGGGAAAGCTAATGTAGCTAAACACTATCAAATAAAAAAAGATTTTGGAATAAAAAGCATTATCCGTGATAAACCTATCTGTTACAGAATAACAAACAGAACAACTCAAGAAGAAAATTTAGATAGCATGAACCTCTATAAAATGGGGTTGATAATAATCCTACCTCAAAACATTGTGGTGAGAATTAAACCCCTTAACATATCAAGTACTGAGAATAGCACCGGAAACACAGTAATTGCTTCATAATTGCTGAGATGATGGTGGTGGTGGTGGTGATGGTGGTGGTGGTGGTTAATGAGGCTAGAAGAACCCTGATTCCAAAACCTAACACTTATAAACGTAAGTGCAAAAGTATGAAATAACAAACAACTGCATCAGCCATGAGTTTGAAGAAAATTATGACCAAACAGCGATGCAAAAATATTTTAACATTAAAAAAATCTAGTAATGTAATTCACACCAACAGGTTAGAGGGGAAAAATGTAAAATCATTTCCACAGACGCAGACAAAGCATTTGATGAAAATAAATCCTCGTACCTATTTTAAAAACAAGAACAGAGCGAGCTCAAGGGAAGGGAAGGTTCTCGCGCTACTGGACACATGTATCTGAGTGAGCCCCACAGAACATCCTAACACTGAAGCCCTGGGAGCATGCCCACTGCAGGCGGTGGCCAGATGAGGAAGTCCATATCCCACAAGACGCAAAGCTAGACTAGAGACACGCCAGAGGCCTTGCAACAAGTGACCCTGACAGCCACAGCGCCAGAGTCTTGGTTTCCTGACGCGGGTTCAGCACTCGCTATACTATCCCTCTTCAAACCGAACATTCTTTTGGAACAAACCCAAGGCTTTAATGCTAATGAAGCAGAGAGTTGCTCTGTTGTCAGTGGACACATAGGAACTGGACAGACAAAGCCATAGGACCAGCTCTTGCCAGAGAAGACTGGCATCACCTGAAAACAAACTAATTGCCCTGGGTCTCGATCTCCCTTTGTCCAGCATCGGCTCTGGGAGGCTGCAAGGACCATAAGGTCTAGTGATTGTGGGCTTCAGCTCTTCAGACCCACCCAGCCCCCAATTGCAAGAGCTTCTGGGCCGCGTGCACCTGTAGCAAGCCCAGAGGTGCTGCTGTGCTGTGCTGTTTCCTGCTTTCCCAACAGTGACTGTGCATAGCCCTTGGGCTGCTTAAAACTCTCCTTAAAGATTGGACTTCGGGAGGAGAAAACCTAGTGAGGCGGATCCCTGCAGGCAAGCTGATTTAAAAAGAACTTTCTGTTTCATCAAAGTTCTCCATGGAAGATTTTTTCTTTTCACCTTCCTGCTTTCCATTTCTTTAGCTTCCTCTAGAGGCTCAGCCAAGCTCCCCGAGAAAAGACGAGGTACAGAATCGTGATGAGTGAGACTTGGAACGTGCTGAGAGCGACACCGGGCATAGCCTTGGCATTCACAGATGAGGAAACTGAGCTCTGAAGAGACAAAGGAGCTCCTCCAGGGTCTTCACTTCCCAGGAGCTCAGCCCGGTGGGGTCCACGTCCCAGTCTCAGAAGCGCTCCCCCTCCCTGGGCTGCCGAATCAGCAGGCGTTTTTAAAATTAAGCCATAGAGAACATGACTTCTCATTAAGGGTTGGGTTATCGAGAAGTCATCGTGTGCATTAACCATCACAATGTGCAGCGACTTTAACAGATCTGCTTTATACCCTGCAGTTGCCAGTTCTGTTGACCTTCAACATATAAAAAGAATCCTTTTTTTTTTTTTTTCCTCTCTCTTTTCTTGTCTCATTAGGATGTGGAAAACCTGACTAGAATTGCCTGGTCTGACATTTCCTGTGACAAAGCACTCTGTTTGGAATACTGTGAAAGCAATCTGCCCTAACAATTCAACCCAAATAAATTATCTTCCTGAAACTAGTGAAAAAAAACTTAATTGGGAATTAGGCTGCATATCCAAGTCTCTCTCATCCGGGTCCATGATGACGAAGGTTGGACAAAGATAGGGATCGCCTGGTGAGGACAGATTTGGGGGAGGGGAGACATTGATGGCTCTGCATCCTCCTGGAAAAGCCATCGGCTCAGCCTGTGCAGCTGGAGAGAAGACACGTTGTACTCCAGCCTCCTGAACCATTGTTCTTTGGGGGTGATTTCTCGGCTTAACTATCTTTCCGTGCGGCCCCTCCCCACAGGCTTTGGCCCACACCCTTGACAACAAGTGTGCAGAGCGAGGACAAGATCCTAAACCAAGTCCCACATGTCTCCTTCCTTGTACATTCCAGGCACAGAGAAGAAATTTACCCCGGACACCAAGATATCAGCTGGGAGGGTTTCTTCAAGGGCACTCAACTGGCAAAACAAAACTGAATCAAATGAGACCTTCCCTCATATGATTCTTGCATCCTCCCAATTTGGCACAAGGCCTTGGCGTACAACTGCTATTTAATGGATGCTCCCTCTGGAAGCTGAGGAGCGCTCAGGGTTCCCTGGACGTGGCCACCCATCCGAAAGAGCTGGAACGACTAACCCAGATCAACTACTGTGTTTCCCCGAAAATAAGACCTAGTCGGGCAATCAGCTCTAATGTGTCTTTTGGAGCAAACATTAACATAAGACCCGGTCTCACAGTAAAATAAGACCGGGTCTTATATTAATGTTTGCTCCAAAAGACACATTAGAGCTGATTGTCCGACTAGGTCTTATTTTCGGGGAAAGAGGGTAGTTTAATACTGTGGCCCTGTTAAGGGGCGTGGGGGAGCAGGGAGCGAAGCTTTTGCCAAAGCTCCCCCCACCCCACCAGTAGTGGGCAGAGCCAGAAATAGAATTTTAGGCTCCAGACTCACCCTGGTTAATTTTCATCTATGCCATGCTGGATGCTAGAGGCACTGACTGCATTTTCTTAGGACCAAAGTACATTAGGACAGGTTGGTGACTGTCCCCTTGGGCACCTCAGTGGGCAGGACTTTGTGGCTCTCTCGATTCCTCTCTCCCTGCCCTTCCCTTGGGCTGCAGTTTCCTAGGTGTGGCTGGGCTCAACTTCACCAGGCGACCGGAGAGGCAGGCTTTGCTCAACAGGCAGCAAAAAGATGGGTAGAGATGATGTTACTCCCGGGAAAGGAAAGAAAAATATCCTCTTGAGGAAAAAGTGGTTTCTGTGGAGGACATCTCTGGAACATGGCCAAATCCACTGAGTAACCATTGTTGCACCTGAGATACGCAGTTCACCGGGCAGCAAGGTACCAGTCCACGAGCACCCTTCTCCTTGGTCTTGCCCCTCCCCTCTACCCACCAGGAGGTGGCTACCTGGCTCAGCCAAGCCCAATCATCGCGACATGCTTGAAGAGCCCAGTGATCAGGGCCAGAGCTGGAGACGTGATGTGGCACCTGGCCCAGGCCACAGGGACCCCCGGTGTGAGCCCCAGACTGCATGCCCAGCAGGCGGGATCACGGAGCTGCCTCCGATTAGGGCTCCTGGCATTGGAAGGAGGACCCAAGGGGATGGCTCTACCAGAGACAAAGACTCCCCATGCCCCGCCCTCCCCGAGGCTGGTATGAGAGACCAGGGTGGAAAGGATTGCCTCTACACCTTGGCCCTGTCCCAGGGCATCTCAAGTCACCCTTGGAGATATAAAAGGGAAGGTTCTAACATGCCGCCCAAAAGACATTACATAAGAGTGCTGCCGGTTTCCATAGTGGCCTGGAAAGCTGTGTGGAGATATTGACTTAGCTGCTAGGAGAAGCTGCTTTCTGGCACCAGTCCTGCCCTTTCCTGACCTAATAAAGGCTGAAATATCCAGGGAAGGGGCTGCCCCTGTGGGAGAGGCTGACTTTCTCCGAGTGCCATTACACATTAAATCCACTTAGGTTCTGTTTGGGTAAGTATGCCAAAGGGTGGCTTAAAACAGCTCCTGGGATGAAATAGTTTCAGTTTGAACTCACAGAACATTCCCCTGAGTAAGCATCAAGAAAAGGGGCCATGAGCGTTGAGTCTGAAATGACACTGTCCGGTGCCAGGTGAACTTCATACCAATTTGAAAATAAAGCTATTTGGGTTCATTTATTTTTTTTGGAAATGTAAGGAGGCTCATGCTTAAATAACACTTATTATTGGAGCTCATGTCTTTCCCCAAGTGGCCCTGGGTGAATAGTCACCTTCCCCGGGCTTCCATTTTCCTCTCTGTGACATTCGAAGGGTTCTAAATGTTCTATAGTTTTTGCTCTCACGATAATAATCATTTGTCTGGGAGGTTATTTCTACTTTATCAAGCACTTGCAAAGGCCAGTTTTCAATTTAATTCTCACAGAAGGCCTTTGTGGGAGGCAGCATAGGGACGTGTTAGCCCTATTTTCACAAATGAAAATACTGAGGATCAGAAAATTGGAACCAGTGTGACACACTGGTCCATGGTGAAATGAGGAAATTCAGCAAAAATACAGTGACTCTCTCACGAGGCTTCATTTGTTCATTTTAACAAATGTTGGACTTTTATTGTAAGACTACGTCTATATTTAAATTTTATAAAAATTGTTTTAATATTCTTACTTAGCCAGAAAAATAAATAACAACCTGAGCAGTGTCTGATTTACCGTGATGTTGATGAAGCTGAAGGTTCAGGGACCCACACTTGCACAGGCCCCTTCCAAGAGGCCCCAGCTACCTGTTGGCACGGTCTTCTGTTTTTGTCAAATGGGCAAAAATGATGTACTTTTATATTCTCTGTCTTAAGGAGGCCATCCAAACTGTGTTAGTTTCAGGCCCACAACATCTGAATCTGAACCTGAAGTTGGTCCCCGAGGGTTTTGTTCTTGGTTGTGTTTTGCTGGCCCATGAATTCCCAGAGACCCTACAGTGGCCTTACCCTAGTTTGTACAGTGAAAGGCCCAGGCACACCCGGCTTCTGGAGCACCTAGCACCCACCCCATCACACTGCCCCATCACAAAGGAGGAATCTCCAGGAAATTCTGACCTACTCCAAAAGCACAGACGGCCGTTTTCTGGGCATTTCTTAGAAAAGGAGAAAGAAACATGTTGCTTTAAACCCAAGTTAGCTTTGCAAACTTGGAGCATCACGCCACTCATACACATAAAACCAGAGAGCTGTGGAATTTCCGTGAGTGAGCCAGCCCCAACTCAGGACAAGCACACCGAGCTAAAATTAGATGTGTCCCTGAGCCAGCTGGGTGGCCACCCTGTGCCTGTTCTGCAGCCGTTTTCACTTGAAATGGGGTGTGAGGGTCCCTAGGTACCAAGCAGATTGTGGGGCCCCTCCCTTCCCACCCTTCTGGGATTACCACGCCAGCCTGTAATGAGGGTTCCCAGCTCTTCAGCCCAGATGGCTCATGGGTGTGGGGCCCAGCAGATGGGGGTATTCGGTAGGGAGCGAGGCCATGGTTAAGAACAGCCCCTCAGAGGTTGGAAATCTGTGCCGGAACTTTCCCCGACCCCCAAAGCAGAGAAGGGCAGGGCCCACCTTACACAGAAGTCAGGAACTGGGGATTGAGAACTTCAGCACAGGGCAAGTGTTCACTCCTTAAGAGGTAACAATATTTTATGTGAGTGTTTAAGCGAGAAGAAGAAAAAAAATCAAAGCAGCAGAACCTCTCTTCTCCTTAACAGTGAAACTTCTGCAGAAGCAGGATGAGGCCCTTTGGCAAGGCTCTGCTTTCCTTGCTTTCCTGGTTTCTAGGGATCTGAATCCAAATACCACAGGCAGAGACTGAAAGCACATACCCTCCCAAACCTCCCGGAGTCTCCACTTCTCCAGACTGCACCCTCACGCCACCCGGTGGGGTAGACGGGCCAGGCCCTACAGACTACGGCCCCTTCTGGATCGCGTGGGCAGGAAATGGCCCCAGCAACGCGGCCAAGAGAAAGAGCTTTGACCAAAGGTATCTGGAGCTTTTTCCAGAACAAATATAAAAACCACGTGAAGCAGCTGGACTCATGTCGGGCAGTCTCCTGTTGGAAATGTCACGTTGAGCTTCGCGACGTGGGTGTTATCAATGGATTCAGGGGCTTCGAGAAAACAACCAGAGGGTCAGGGGAAGGAAGGCACAGCCAGCTAGTACTGCCAGACTGTGGGTGTCAGATTCCAGCCCCACAGCGGGGCGTGGGGGTGGGGGAAGTCTAGCGAGGGAGGGTAGGAATCAGCTTCGTAATGCCCACAAGGATGACACGGAAAGAGGCCGTTTCCTGCGCATCCAGAAAATGTATATAAGCTGTTGTTTCAGTAACAGCCAGCGGTTCCCAGGAGGTCAGAGGGCTTCTGTGTTACACCCCAGGTAGGAGGGAAGGGGCTCCCACAGCCCACTCACCAGCAGTGGTGGGCTGTTCCCACGGTGCTTTGCGCTAGCCTACGTTCTCTCTCATCACCTCACCCCGATTCCAGCATCGAGGGGCACACTATGACCCTTTGGGTCCTTACTGAGAGGCAGAAGACAGATCCTATTAACTATTCATTTGGCCTATTTGTTGCATGTGTTTTGTATTTTCCCTTTTTATTTTGAAAACTGTTAATCCCGCAGGAAAAAATTAAAAGACTAAGACAATACCACTATACCCTTCACTTACAGGAACAAATGGTTAACATTTTGTCATATGTTCTCTCGCTCTCGCTCTCTCTCTCTCTCTCTCTCTCTCTCTCTCTCGCTCTCTCTCTCTCTCTGAACACACATGCACTTTTTTCTTTTTTCCTGCTGAACCATCTGAAAGCACGTTGCAGATATCATGACGCATTTTCCCTAAACACTTCAGTCTGTATCTCCTGAGGACAGTCGCCTACAAAATCCATGTGGGGTTGGTTTGAGTGACGACACTATTTAAAACCAGGATCCTTGTTTAAGTTTTCCCCGATCACCACACATCTGGTAAGTGTACCCGTTGGGAGTTATTTTATTTAAAAAGAAGAGTAATAAGTCAGTTGTAATGTCTTTATTAAATATTAAATCGGCCAAAACCAGTTCTGGTTTTTATCTAAAATGGATGCTTTCAACTTCTCTTTTCTTCTTTTAATGCACTCTTACTTAGGAGTGTATTGGATTTTCAGGATGTCTGACCGCCTACATCTAGGCTACAAAACGACTTGAGATTTGTTACGCTGAGAGGAAACGGGGCTGGGGAGAGGCTCTGGGTTGTGGAAGTCTGTGTGGATGGATTTCCTTGGTGGCTTATGGTGTTGGCTCCTAGACACCTGTGAAAATACTCTTCTAAGTTCACCTGCCCTCAATCTAGTAGCTTCTGGAATATGAATACTCAGTGTGTCATTGCTCCACGAGGAGGTGAATGTGGAATCATGGAGGGGGGTCTAAGCCTTGCAAAAGAGCTTCCCGTCCTCAAATAGATGGTGGCAAAGTACTTGGTCTTGGTTTCTATCCGTGACTGTTTCCATTTGCTTGAGTTTCTTTTTTTTCTCATTCAGAACCAAAGGAGGCATCAGCAGCAATAACAGGAATGGCACCCTCCTCTCATGGCCCTCCCATTTCTCTGGACAGAATCCTCCACAGAATCTAGTGAAGTCCTAGACCCAGCGCAGAAGATTACACCCACATGGGGCCAGGCCAGGCAGCTCACTCTGCCAGCCCACTGGCCAGGACTGGCCTCGAGGACCTTCTGGAAAAGAGAACGGAGGGAGTGCCCATCCAGGTCAACAGCCAGAGCTTTCCAATGGACCCAGCCTCACCTTGGGCTTCACTGCAAAAGGGTGCAATTGCCTGTCCCAGGGAAAACATATTCAATCTGCAAATGCTGCTTGAGGGCCTTACCCATGGGAGAGACTTGCCCTAAGTCACAGGAACTCAGGCCACTCTATCTCCAATTCCCTTGGCCATGGCCCACACAATGGATCTGAACATTTCTCTCTGGCCATCATAATCTTCCATAATCTGGCTCTAACCTTACTTCCCATCCCCCTCTTACAAAATTTCCATTTATTCAGGAATACATCCATCCATTTAAGAAAGGAGGCTTTTTGACTAACTAAATAGTAGGGAAAAAAGTTAGTATTTGTTAAAGTAACTATTGTGGGCCAACTATTTTATATACATCATTCCATTTATTCTTCATAACAATCCTATTTATAGGTGGGTATATTATCCTATTTTTTGGATTAAGAAAGTAGCCACAAAGAGACAAAAAAAAAGAAAGAAAACAAAAAGTTGTGTCCAAGGTCCCCCTGTTAGTAAGGCACAAATCTGTCTAAAATCTCAGGCCCTTTCAACCTCACCAAGCTGAGAGTTACTAAATATGTTAAAGACAAGGAGCCATGTTTCAAAGTCTCCGAATACGGTAAAATGCAATGTTTCCCAAACAGAGGTCCTCAATGCAATGTTTCCCAAACAGCGGTCCTCAATAACTCAACAGAGCTTCGCTTAATTGGAATAAATTTCAAATAACTCAAAAACTAGGAGAAGAATTGGCTCTTTCACTGGGGAGTTAAAAGATACTTTGGGAACTTGCGATGCCCCAGGCCCGTCATTAGGGACATCAATTACCATTGTGGAGGGTGGCAGGAAATGAATCTGGTTACTGTCAATGCTGCTCCCCCCCCACCCCGCACCCCCCCCTCCCCAGACACACACTTCCTGCCTCCCCTGAGTCAGTGAATGACAGCTTCTCCTGTCTCCTGCTGGGGCCCAACCCTTGGGTTACAGACACCCACATCTCTCCAGTCCTGGAGAAAAAGACCCTGTTCCCTAACCCTCTACCTTCTCAAGCTGCCATCCTGCCCCCAGGTCTTCCTTCACCTCCAAACTCCTTTAAAACACCTCCATGTTCTCTGCGCATGTCCTTAACCCTGCCATTCTTCAACCCACTGCACTTGACCTCTGTCCCCAGGAGCCTGCTGAAAGCACTCTCTCCAAGCCCCTCCCATCGCCAGACCTAGTAACCTTCCCAACCTGCCCTAAGGGTCCAGCACTGCCAACCTCCTGACCCCTCTCTCCTCACCTCCCAGGCCTTCTCCCGCTCTGACCACTCCTTTTCCTTATCACACCAACACGTGGCTCTCCCGCTGCAGGCTCCTGACCTCCGTGCCTTTCTCATGGGCCTCTGGCAATGTCTGCCCCTCCAAGGACTTCAGCTTTCAGCCCCACACTGGCACCGCCCAAACACCCCTCTCCCACTTCCCAGAATCGAGGTTTCTGCCTCACCCCTAACTGTGGAAATAAAAGCTCCACTGGACAGATCCAGGAACAGGCACCTCACCCGCTCTGATGCAGCCAGTGTTTCCTGCTTCAGGGCTCCCATCTGTGCTGACTGCAGGCCCGGCCTCCTTCCACCACGGCCGGTGGTTCTCCGTGGCGCCGTCAGCTCAGAGGTCGGGCTCCTGCTGCCAGTCACCTCACTCAGTCCTCCAGTGGCCCTGGCCTAATCTTCCAGAAGCACAGCTCCAACCGGCTACAAAAACAACCATTACATAACCAAGGCCCCAAGAAACCGTTCTGTTCCTCTCCACTGCTCTGTGGCCTGGCTCTCAAGGCACGGCCCCGTCCTCCAGTCAGTCTGCCGTCCTCCGGGTCCCCACACGACCCAGCTCCGCCAGCCCGCCCTCTGCCTCTGAGCTTAGGATCTTTCTACTCCCTGAATTCCCAGACCGACCCTCTAAGTCCTTGCCCACCTCGGCTCCCCCACAGCCCTTCTTCACCAGACAGCGGCCTGAGGACAGCAGTTAGGACTGAGGCCCCTAGAGCCAGACTGACTAAATGGATTTAGACGGGTTGGCCATTCTGTGCCTCAGTTTCCCCACCTGTAAAATGGCGCCAGTAACCCTCCTAGCGTGGCTGTCAGGATGAAATGAGGGAATATGCCTAAAGCTCTTGCAACAGGACCCGTCAAATCATGAGTGCTCAATAAATATCAACAGCGTCACTGTTCCTGCAACAATCCAGACTCTAGCCCCACGGCACTCTGCGCTTGTCCCCTTGCCACTCATCTTATTTTTCATCCTGTAGAACATTTATGCATATGGACGCCTCAGCCTCGTTGAGGCAGGAAGCTCCCCTCCGCATCGCTCTCCCCAACACTATTCGCACAAGCGAGAGGCACTCCATCAACGCTTGGTCGAACTGGATAAAACTAAATAACATGTACTTAATGAGATCAAAAACTGTTTATCGGGAAAAGGCGCCACTTCTGAGCGACCCATGGCCGTGAACCTGGCCCCAACAGGAAATGGAAGCAATCCCCTGGCTTTAGTAACTGCGAGTGGAATGAGCAGAGAAAACAAAGTCGAATTTTCTGGAATGAGACACACACATGGAATCCAGCTACACAGGAAACCACGCTGGCACGTCATTTCTGTGATCTGAAGGCCCCTGACAGAAGCCAGCATCGAAGGCCATCGTTCCAAGGTGCAGGCGCAGTCCACTGACTCACGGCAGCATTCCACCCACGGCTACCATGTGGGAAAACCAGCCGGGAACACGAAGGAAGGGCCCCTCCAGCAGGGTGCACGGGCTTTGGCACGGGAAGCTCTTCAGCTCTCTCTGCCCAGCCCCCAAGGTAAGCAGCCTGTTGGAGTTACTCTCGGGGTGGGAACAAGGACCTGTCTTTTCCCTAAAGCAAAGCCCTTTTCCAATCCTTAGGAAAAGCTATGGGCTTAGGCTCTTTTTCCATGAGCCACCGTAAGTACCTACTATCCAAAAAAAAGTCTGCAAATGCAACAGAAAAAGAAGGCCCCAGAAAAAAAAATGGGGGCAGGGCGGTCAGCGCTGAGGAATAGTAAGACTGCTTTAGTCGCTGGGAATGAGATGCCAGGAATTTCCAAAAGCAATCTCAAGCTTGGAGGAAGGTGGAGAAGAGGGATAAGTATGTGTAGGCACAGCCATGAGGCCCTTGGCTGGCCCCCAGTTGGGCTGCTCCAACCCTGCTCAGCCTATATGGCAGCTCAGTGGGCACCATCCAGCCAGCTCTGGGACAGACCCTGTCTGCTATTTTTAGGTGACTTCTCCTGTTTGCTAAATCACTAGCCCACTCTTCTGTGTACTCCTTGAGAAAGGAAGACCTCACACTTCACTTCCCCGCCCCCAAGGCAAAGCCAGTAATTCAGCTCCATCTAGTACGTTTGGAGCCCTTCTGAGCAAAATTGAAGGAGGCAAGGTCCCAGACAATTCTCCCCCGTACTCAGGCAGCTGACAGCCCAGCGGGAGAAACAAGGTAGCCCATCGGCTCTCCCCAGTGTGACATTTGCTGCGAGAGATATGAGAGGGGTCCTGTCCAGGTACCACAGCAGCAGGGAAGAGCTGGGGAAAGGCGTCCCGAGGACGGCAACATTCGGATGACTTAACCGTGGAACATCACAGGTGTGAGGGGTTGCGTTGGTTGGGGGTTTAAACGGTGAATTGATGGGTTGGTTAGTTGGATGGACGATTGGTTGGTCAGATGAGTAGTTGGTTAAATGAATGTATGAATAAAAAGAATGAATGAGTCGATGAATAAAAGCCAACAAGTGAACTTGACAGTTTGGATTATTCTAATGCTATTAAAGATGATCAGTGTAATTTTCATGACACTGTCCCAAACAGATCAGCATAAATTTCCCTTGCAGTCTCCTTAACTATGTACATTCTGTCACCTGCATCATATTTATTGGCAGGTCCAGGGATGTCGGTAGGGAAAAGAAAGAAAGAAGGCCCAGTCCAGTCCTCAAGGAGTTCATGGAAGTAAAAATAAGTTACGAAATCATTATGCTATATTGGTTATCCACGACACTGAGGAACAAAGAGAAGCAGCCAGACTCTGTAGACCAGGCCAGCATTTGACACATGCAAGGCACCTAGGGTGTAAAACTTAAGGAAGCACTCACCCTCACCCTCAGGTTCATGCAGCCACCTACACCACAGCTGAGCCCCTTGAGAGCGAGTGCCTCCTTAAATTGTGCACCCCAGATGCCTCACTTGCTCCACTCTCATCCCGGCCCTGTTGCTGGCCTCTCTCTGGGGTTCTGGTACCCAAGGTCTGCTGGAAGCTACCTGGCAGACCAGCAGATAAGCATCTTGGAAGGAGAAAAAAAAGCACCCAGAAAAGAAGAATCTCTGCACACCTATCCTGCTCCCTGTCATTCATCTCCCAGAACTCATCCCTGGGTCTTAACAGCCTCCTCGCCTCTGGCAGCAGCGGCTGTCTCTGCACGGATCATCTTCCCAGCCTGCGTGCCCTGGACTTGGACTTGGGCCTACGGCTGCGCTGGCAAGGCCCAGGTGTGGTCAGAGGAGGATCTCAGAGCTGCACGCTGATGTCCAGAGACAGACAAAACGAGGTCACTCAGCCGTCCAGGGAGAGGTGTGGACACTCTCTCCCCTCAGAGCCACACTTTCTTGACCTCAAAGGAAATCTGAGTCATGGGATGTCTCCGTCCCCTGGGAGATGCACTGGATCAAAGCCTTGGAAACCCTGGAACTGAAGGTACCTAGCAGCTGTAATGGCCACACAAGGAATCGGGCATCAGCCCCACTCCTGGAGGGCTCCAAGGGGTCTGTACTGTGCCCTGGGGCCGTTTCTCGCAGTGTCTCCTGTGCGTGCTCGGGAGAGGCCAGCCTGTGGAAGGAGAGCGAGCTGGCATTCTACTTTGGGCTGGGGGCGCACATGTCGGGGGAATGCAGGTAAGAGGTGGGAAGGAGAGCAGCTGTGCCCAGGGCACCAACGGCGGGTGTGGGGGGCAGCCATCCCCGCCACAGGACAGGTCTCTGGAGTCGCTTACGAAGGTGGGGCGGCACCAGCACCGGTGCCCCAGGCAGGCCACCTGTCCACACAGGAAAGCAACTGTGTGTTGCGTTGGTTCCCAAAGTCAGCTAATTTCAGACATAAAGTCAAATAATGTGCAGAGACAAATTAAAATGGAAATTCTACCCATTACTCGTCATCAGACTCGGGATGCTTGAATACGGGGAACAATCAAGAAACCGCAAATGCCACATCCTCTGCTCAGCCCTCTGCCAAGACCCAGGTGACACGGCTCATTCCGTCGCAGGACTTAGGCCTGTGTGCGCTCCTGACCCAGAGCGCGGGAGCGGCTGGGGACCCAGGAGGGGCTGCGATTCACTCATCTCTCTCCCTGAGTGCCTGTCCTTAGTGGGGGCTGGCGAGTGTCTGCTGAGTGTAGTCACGTGGTAAGGCTAACCAAAGTCTCCGGGGTCCTGAAGATCGGTGACACTCTGCTGCCACCTGCTGTCCATTTCCTGCAAAACTCGAAGATCTGACAGGCGCTCCCCCAATGTCAGGAGTTGCTAAATTTCCCTGGACTTGCCCACTGGCTCCAACACACAGGCAGGGACATGGGTGTTGTGGGGCCCTGGCTGTGTCTAGGCTGCAGAGAGCCACGCAGAACAGGGCAGGTTATTGCAGCCATCCCCACCTGATGTTACCGGTGCGCTACAAAGCCTTGGCGTTAAACACGGTCACTCCAAACCCACAGCCACCTGCCGGGTCAACAGCATCCCCTTCACTGCTCGCCGGTCTCCCCCTCCTCTGTGAGGGCCACAACTTAGCCCCCAACAGAGCCTCATGGCAGGCCCTGGGCTCTAGAGGCAGGGAGCCGTGTCATCCACCCCAGAAGGATGTCGGGAGACACTCCCTGTCTAATTGATGTAACAGGACAATACCCCGCCGTGAAGCCAGTGACGGGTTAGCATGGCACTCCTGCAGTGAAGACTGGGGGGTCATGATGGCAGGGGCCGTCTGCAGGCCTGTATCAGGCTTCGTTCCCGTCTCCCCTCTGGGGTCTATCTCCTCACCTGTCACCTCCGTGCTTGGCCTGCGTCACCAGGACCGCCCACGCACCAGAGTGATGTCTGTGAACCGGCTTTGCAGCCTGTCTATATTTATGACACCAGGAGCTGGCTGGGTATAGAAGGAGCCACGAGAACGGACGTGGAGGCACTGGTGCCCCATGCAGATGCCCCCGACTGGGCACACCCATCCCAGCTGCTGTCCACGCTGGCTGCTAACAGCTCACAGCTGCACCCTTTTCCAGAGAATCGCCCTTTGCCAAACTCACCCAGGAAGTGGCACACTGCCTGCCCCACCCCAGGACGGGCAACCCATCGTCAATGACTGACGCAGGAAACAAAAAAGCTCACTTGTGGCTTAAAGGTGGGACCAGCTCTGGGTCAATTCCCACTCTCACCTCCCCGTGGGATCAGATGGAGACCCCACATCCTTGCAGGGACCTGTCCTGTCCTACTTCCCTCACTAAGAACGTGCCCCCCAAAGTTACATGCACTGGACCCTCCATCTCAGGCTTGGCTTCTGGTTCCCAAACACGGCCTGCAGCACATCACCTGGGGGGCTTGTTAAACACATTGCTGGGCTTCACCCCCAAAGTCTTGCTTCAGTAGGTCAGGCAAGTTGTGCTTCTAACAAGTTCCCAGGTGACGCCGACGCTGCTGGTCCAGGGATCACAGCTGGAGAACCACCGTCCCTGGGGACCTGACCTAAGACAGGACTCATTCAAGTAACAGGAAAGAGTGAGCAGTGGCGGCACGTCCAAGGCCACATGTAGAACGGAGGGCGGGGGAATGTCAGGGGTGGAGGAGCCCCTAAAGTGCAGTCCATCGACCCCTCCACTTACAGACAGGAGCACGAGGCAGAAACAACCTGCAAACACAGGAAGGAGTGTTTGACTTCAAGGCCAGCTGGGGAGTTGCTTTCATTGTCATCCGAGAATCGCTATGAGCAATCCCATTACCTGGGACTCTAGGAATAGTCCTGGTGTGAGAGACAATCTCTTAACAGCTTCAGTAAGACCCTAAAGCCGAAGAGAATGGTCCTGTCACACAGCAGCAACAGGGCCTGAAATGAGACCCACAGGACAGATAATGGCTCACCTCTGCACCTCTGTGGTTCCAAGCACACGGTCCCTGACCCGCAGGCCAGTGAACGAAGAAATACCACCAGCCTGACAGACGGAATCAGGGCGAGCAAGGGATATGGACTCGGCCCAGTGCCCACGGCCTAAACCTGCTTCTCCCCGTCTTCCTCATTTCTGGGAATGGCAACTCCCTTCTCGTACATTGTGCAGCAAAAGCTCTGGAGTCATCCATGCCTCCTAATACAGCACATCGAATCCATGGGCAAATCCCATTGACTCCCGCGTGCGTGCACGTGTAACAATGCAGCCCTCTCACTGCCCTCGCTGCACCGCCCCGATTCAGGCCACCACCAGCTCTCCTCTAGGCTTCGGCCCGATTGGTCTCCCTGTGTCCACCCTGGCTTGCAGCCTTGAGTCCCTTCTCAACCCGGCAGCCTGAAGGATCCTACAAACACACGAGTCAGGTCATGCTACACCTCTGCTCAACCTCCGAAGGCTCTCTTACCTCCTAGAGTACAAGCCAGCGCTTTCTACAGCCTCAGGCCCCTCTCACTCCCTCTTGTCTCCCTCATCCACTCCAGCCTGGAACAAGCACCGTACTCCCACCGCAGGGCCTCTGCAAACTAGTCTCTTTGAATCTGCTCCCAGGGATCAAAAGCCTGGTTCCCTGTTTTCCTTGTCCAGTGTCACCTTCGCACAAAGGTTCTCCCTGGCTACCCCTCTGGAAAACAGCAACCCCAAGCCCAGAGCTCCCTCTCACTGCTCCTTGATTTCTTTTCCCTCATAGCACTCAGGTGTGTTTTACATTTACTTGTGCGGTTGTGGTTCTGGGCTGCCTCCCCCAGTAGGAAGTATAAGATCCCAGAGGGCCGCGCCTTGGTCTGCTTCGTTCACACAGAATCCCCAGTGACTAGGGCTGTGGCTGGCACACAGTAGGCCATCACAGATAACGCACTGCTAGATGTGAACCCCTGGTTCTCCAGGGAGGGGGATGCTGATTTGCAGCATTTGCCAATTTCCAAGGTCTAAATACCTCCCACCCTGACCAAGTTCAGGCTACCAGCTTGAGGTCAAACGCAGAATCAGGAAAAAATGCTAACAGTCAGCGGGTGAGAGCTGGCACGAGCTGACTCCGACACACTACGGCACTCACTAAAGACTTGTGAAATAAATACATGAATAAACGATTGTTTCTGTGAATTGACAGGGTCTTACTGAGGACATAACTCTAGGAACTTGGGGTCTGAAGGCAAGTCTCTCCAAAACCAAGGGAGTTTCTGCATGAGGAACAGGGTGCCATGTGCTGTTCCTCATGCGCTGGAGGCTTATCCTGAATACAGGAAGGACCGTGCATATGTAAAGCGGTTAGGAATTGACCAGCTAAAGGACCATCTAGTCCACTCCACTCCTTAAAACACCCATTTTAAGATACCTTTGTAAAAAAATCCACCTAAATTAAACTTCAGTTCCATAGACTTTATCATACTTTAAGCTTGTGTTCTAGGAAGACGCCCACTTGCCCCAGGGTGAAATTAACTACCTTGAGCTCACGAGCCAATGGCAGACCCCGCAGCCAGGCATCCTTAATGCGCCCTTAATGCGCCTTAAGACGTCCCCTTGAACAGCCGTGCACAGACTCACTCGCTAACAGCACTCACCTTGGGCTCCAACAGAAGGACAGTGACTCGGGGGGGGCTTGGGGCTTGGAGACACATAGGGGCCAAACTGAGGAACGTGGCTTCAGGGGGAGTACTAGAGGACAATCGTATTTTGCCAGCATTTTTCCAAGAGAAGTTTTCCTCCTATGCTGCTGGTAGGCGGGCGCCATCTTTCCTATGTTGAGCCTGACCCCACAGGCCAAATCTGAATCTGATTGGCCTGGTGAGCTCCGAGGCTCTGCCCTGCTGACTCTGCTGGGACCTCGCCCCACCCACCTCCGCCAACCCCAGGGGCACTATCTCCCAGAGCAGCCAGTCCCACCCACATTGCTCTGTTTCTTGGAAAAGTATCAGAGTTCACGGCCCCCAGTGGGCAGCAGCTGGCCTCTCTGTGCTCTGACACTTTTGCTGAGTAGCTCCAGACAGCACTGGCACCAAACCAGAGTCTACATTAACCAGGCGATCACAGCTCTTCCCACTCTAGTAACTCCCTGAGACCCTGCATCACCCAACTCATTTACTGCATGAGGCTTATCAGCAGCTGAACTTTAAGAGAGCCAGAAGATGGCAGCAGGCCTCAGGATGCCCTGGATTTTTGTGGAGCTACTCCAGGCCCGGTAATGGTGGCAGAAGTCTTTGGGTCACAATGTGGCCTCTCCCACATAATACCAGATTTAGCACAGGCAGCAAATAACCCTTTGTAGCTCCTACCAAGTAGTCCCCAGCTGGTCACAGGCAGTGAGTGACCTGAGTCTGCACTAGAGCCCTTCCCAAGAGGCTCCAGAACCAACACAGTTGGAGGTTAGCTTCAGACCACAGCAGAACACCACCCAATTAGCCCCACAAGCAGCGTACACAAAGGGTGGTCTCAACAGGCACCAGAGCCTGCTGGGGTGAATCCCACTCAGTGGGGTAAGCTCCATGCACAGCAGTCCGTAAGCTGTGGACATGGCCAAACCCCACAGCCAATCATCCTGAGGGGCAATCCCACCTACTGACATGCCAATAGCAACCAAGGCTCAACTATAACAGGAGGGCACACACAACCCACACAAGAGACACTCCTGGAGCACCCAGGGCACGTGACCAGGGAGACTGTGCCAGGGCCCCACAGGGCACCTACTACATAAGGCCACCTGGCCAACACTGGGAGACATAGATCTACCTCATGCATAGAAACAAGCACAGAGAGGCAGCGAAAATGAGGAAAAAAGAAATACATCCCAAATAAAAGAATAGGAGAAAACTCCAGAAAAAGAACTAAACTAAATGGAGGCAAGCAACTACCTGAGACAGAATTCAAAACAACGGTTATAAGGATGTTCAAGGAACTCAGTGAGAACTTCAACAAAGAGATAGCAAACATAAAAAGGGGCATAGAAACCATAAAAAGGAACCAGTCAGAAGTGCAGAATACAATAACTGAAATGAAGAATGCACTAGAAGGAATCACCAGCAGACTTGATGAAGCAGAGGATCAAATCAATGATTTGAAAGACAAAATAGCAGAAAACACCCAGTCAGAACAGCAAAAAGAAAAATGAATCCAAAAAGTGAGACTAGTTTAAGAGATTTCCGGGACAACATCAAGTGTGACAACATTCGCCTCAGAGAGTTACCAGAAGGAGGAGAGAGAAAGCAAGAGGTTGAGAACCTATTTGAAGAAATAAAGACTGAAAACTTTCCTAACCTGGTGAAGGAAATAGACATACAAGCTCAGGAAATGCACAGAGTCCCAAATAAGATGAACCCAAACAGGCCCACAGCAAGACACATTACAATTAAAATAGCAAAAGTTAAACACAAAGAGAGAATCCTAAAAGCAGCAAGAGAAAAGCAATTAGTAACTTATAAAGGAGCCCCATAAGACTGTCAGCTGACTTCTCAACAGCAACTTTTCAGGCCAGAAGGGATTGGTAGGAAATATTCAAAGTGATGAAAAGCAAGGATCTACAACCAAGACTACTCTACCCAGCAAGGCTATCATTTAGAATCAAATGGCACATAAAAGCTTCCCAGACAAGAAAGAAAAACTAAAGGAGTTCATCACCACCAAACCAGTTATTACAAGGAATGCTAGAGGGACTATTTTAAGATGGGAAAAAGAGATCAAAATTATGAATAATAAAATGGCAATAGCTACATATCCATCAACAATTACTTTCAATGTAAATGGATTAAGACTCCAATCAAAAGACACAGGAGGACTGAATGGATAAGAAAACAAAGTACTTACATATGCTGCGTACAAGAGAATCACTTCAGATTGAAAGTCACACACAGAAGGAAAGCAACAAGATAGAAAAAGATATTTCATGAAAATGGAAACAAACAACAACAAAAAAGCTGAAGTAGACATACTTACACCAGACAAAACAGACTTTAAAACAAAGGCAAACAAGCAACAAAGAAGGGCACAGTAATCCCACTTGTGGGTAGTTATCTGAAGAAACCCAAAATGCCACTGCGAGGGGACATGTGCATCCAAATGTTCATTGCAGCATTGTTTACAATGGCCAAGATGTGGAGGCAGCCTGGGTGTCCATCAATGTAAGAATGAATAAAGAGTAGGTGGTACATATATACAATGGGTTATTGCTCGGCCAGGGAAGGGAATGGGTTCTTGTCACTTGTGGCAGCATGGATGGACCTGGAGGGCACTGTGCTGAGTGGAGTATATCAGACAGAGAAAGACAGATGCCATGTGATTTTGCTTACATTTGGCATCTAAAATACAAAATAAACTAACAAACAAATCAGAAACAAATTCATAGATACAGAGAACATTTTGATGGTTGCCAGATGGTAGCGGGTTGGGGGTGTGGGTGAGAAGAGGGGAAGGGATTAAGAAGTACAAATTGGTTGTTACGAAGTAGTCATGGGGAGGTAGGGTGTAACATAAGGAGTTTAGTCAATAATATTGTAATAATTATGTATGGTGTCAGAAGGGTACTAGATTTGTTGAGGTGATAAGACAGGAGAGGGTTGGGGGGGCAGAATGAAAAAAGTGAAGGCATTAAGAAGTAGAAATTGGTAGTTAGAAAATAGTCACAGGGATATAAATTAAAGCATAGGGAATATAGCCAATAATATAGTAATAGCTATGTATAGTGCCAAATGGGTACTAGACTAGTCAGGAGATCACTTCTTAAATTATATAAATGTCTAACGACTATCCTGTACTCCTGAAATTAATATAAAATAACATTAGATGTCAACTGTAATTGAAAATTTTAAAAGCAGGGGGAAGGTGAGGGGCAAGAAGTGGTGCGAATTTCCAGGTATAAAACAAGTACGTCATGAGGATGTAACGTACAGCATGGGGAATATAGTCAATAATATTTTGACAGCATGGTACAGTGTCAGATGGTTGCTGGACTTATGGTGATCACATCTTCAGGTATATAAATGTTAAACAACTATGGTGGACACCTGAAACTCATATAATATTGTGTGTTAGCTATATCTTTAATAAAAAATCTTAAAAATAAAACAAATAAAAATAAAAAAGACAAAGAAAAAAAACAGTGAAATACAATAGAGAACTCTAAGACAGGCTCATGTCTATATGGGAACTTAGTAAAGAATAAAGATGGCTTCATAAGTCAATGGGATAACGAACAGATTGTAGAGTAGGTGACATTGGAAAAATTGTCTTACTACGTGGAGAAAAATAAAAGTGGATCTTTTTATCCTGACAAATACAAAAGATTAAACACCAAAATGTGAAAGTTAAAACTATAAAGTTACTAGAAATAGAGAATACCATTGAAACCAAAAGGCAAAAAAGAAATTAATAAAGAAAACTTCAAAAATGTAAATCATATGGCAAACAACATTGAGTATGCCCAAATTAAGGATTTCTGTTCAACAAAGGAGATAATTATAAGAGTTATTAGACAGATAACAGAATGATAAAAGATATTTTACAAAGTCTAAAAGTAACACAAGATTAACATCTACCAAAAGAAAATTAAATCCTCTTTCAAGGAAGGTAACGTTAACCAGAGCCTATACAATTATGCAAGCACAATGTCTGGAATTCAATCAAAATTATCAAAAATGCAAAGAAATGGGACAAAATGATCAAAACCCAAAAGAAAAACATACAATAGCAATAGACACACAGGTGGTCCAGATATGGAAGTTCCTAGACAGCAACTTGAAAATAACTCTGAATAATATGCTCAAGAAAATAAAGGAAGACGAAGAATTTCACAAAAGATTGAAATCTATTTTTTAAAAATAAATATAAATTCTAAAACTGAAAAATAAAATAACTGAAATTAAGAATTTATTAGATATATTTAATAGCACATTAGACATGATAGAAGAGAAGAAACATGAACTGGAAGATAGATCAAGAGAAAATATCTAGATTGACGTACAGAGAGAAAGATATGGAAAATATAGGAAAAAGTATTTTTTAAAACCTATGGAACACAGTGAAAAGATCCAGTGCATTTGTGATGGGAGTCCCAAAAGAAAACATAAAGATGGGATAAAAAGGATCTTTGAAAAGATAATAATTTTCAAAACTGATGTAAAGTGTTAATCCACAACTTCAGGAAACGCTATGCATACAAAACAGAATCATCAAAGAAAACCACAGCTAGGTACAGAATAGTAACATTGTTGAAAAATCAAAGAAGGAGAAAATCTTAACAGAAGCCATATGGAGAGGGGGTTGGGGGAGAAGCAGTTAGAGATTAAAAAATAATAATAATAATAAACAAGACATAACTTTCAAAGCAGTAGCAATAAAAATGTCAACCAATTTGTTAGAAGAAATGGTGAAAGCCTAAGGCAAAGGAATAACATAGTTAAAGTGCTGAAAAAAAAAAAGTACCAATCTAAAATTCTAAGCCCATTGAAAACATCCTTCAAAACTAAAGGTAAAATAAAGATATTTTCAAGCAAAAACTGAAAAAAAAAATATTTTGACACAGCAGCTAAAGAAATAGTAAAGGAAGTTTTTCAAGCAAAAGAAAAATGTAAATGTAATATTTATTCCAATTAATATAAAAATTATCAGACTGGATTAAAATTCCAAATGTGTGGTGCTTGTAAGAGATAAGCTTTACATATATACCAAACTATAAAGAAATTTCAATTCCAAAGGATTGAAATCATACAGAGCAGATGTGATCAAAGTGGAAATGTTAGAAATCAAAAACAGAAAGATAACCAGAACAATACCTCAAATGTTTTGAATTATTCAATACATGTCTAAATAACCCATGGGTCAAAAGAAAAAAAAAAGTCACAATGAAAATTAGAAAATATTTTAACTAAATTATATGAATATGTAACCCATTAATATGGGGTGCAGACAAAACATTATTTAGAGGGAAATTTGTATCCCTAAAAGATATTGTAAAAAAGAAGGCCGAGAATCAATTATTATCAATATTGATAAAATAGAAAATAATAGCAAATTAAACTCAAAGAAAGTAGTATGAAAAAAAAATAAAAGAGTGGAAATCAATGAAATAAAAAACAAATGTACAAAACCAAAAGTTAACTCTTTGAAATAGTACATTATGCAATTGATAATGCCCTAGTAATACTAGTCAAAAAATAGGGAGAACACAAATTACCAGTATGGGAATAGAAACAGAGATATCTCTGCAGATCTCACAGACTTTAAAGTGATAATAAGAGAATATTATAATTATATAATTTCATTCCAATATTTAAAATCTAGATAAGAGGGTAAAATTCTTTGGAAAAACACAACTTGCAGAATTGATATAAGAAGAAATAGAAAATTTGAATTAAAAAATTTTTTTTGATTGAATCCATAATCTAAAACCTTTCAGCTCAATGCTCAGAAGGCTTCACTGCTAAATTCTCCTAAATATTTAAGGAAGAGATAACACCAACCTTACACTACCTGTTCAAGAGAACAGAAAAAAGAGGGCTCATGTCTAGCTGGACCTAGGTACCAGAATCTGAGAGGCTACTGCCAGAAAAGAAATTTGCCAGCCAATCTCCTCCATGAACTTCTATGCAAAACCCTACACAAAATATTAATCAATTGAGCCCAACAGTATGTAAAAAGATAACATATCAGAACCGAGTGGGGTTTGTTCCGGGAATGTAAGATTGGGTTAACATTCAAAAATCAGTCAATGTAGGTCTCACCAAGTCTACTGCGAAAGAATAAAAGGAGTAAGGAGTAAGGACAGGGTTAAAACAAACTGGCTCCACAAGAGCCCATGGGAGCTGATTCATCCCCCGTCTTCAGTCTCCCCCAGGAAGCAACTCTTGTGCCATGTCAGCCTGACCGTGTGGCTGCAAGTTTGTGGGGACCATCTGCTAAAGCCTTCTTGACTATGAGAAGAAGTAAGAAGGGCCCAAGAAGCACCGCTGGCAGCTTCCCCGGGCATGTGCACTCTGGGCCACAGTCACCTTCCCTACTGCACAGGCTTGCTGTGAGAGCTCCAGGAGCCACCAGGGACTTAATGGCTCTCTGGGAAGAGCCATCACCTGGCACCGCACGCTCACCTGAGGGGCAGGGGCTGGCTCCCCTGCCTTTTGAACGCTCTTTCCAGCCTCTCCTGGGTGGTCCTGGCATTCCCAGCAGAAAAGAACTTCGTGGGCGTCCTGTCGGCCTCTGTGCCGCTGTCCACAGCTGGGCTGTCCTCTGGACGACCCGTCCACCTGCCATTCCCCCTGTGGAGCAGCCCTTGGCTCAGCAGGTGAGGAGGCTTGCTGGGCACAGATCTGCTCTTCTCTGAGGTGGGCTCACTGAGCTGGCCCAGGGGGCTCCTGGCGGTGGAGCCCGTGCTGGAAGCCAGGCCTTCCTGTGGGGCAGGGCAGGCCGGGGTGCGGGTGGAGAGCTCGGGTGCTTTCCGCCTCTCCTCCTCCTCACGGGGCTGGGTCATGCTACTCAAGGCCGGGGGCCGCCTCAGGGAGCGTTTCCGGAGGGAATCCTGAAAGGGACAAGGACAAAACCAGTAAGCATCCCTTCAAGGGAGGTGGGAAAAGACTTTATCCCACTTCAAGCATTTGCCCATCACGTTCCCTCCCCCAGGAAAGTCCTTCCCCCACCCCCCACCCAAGTCCTCCTCTTAAAATCCTACCTACTCTTTGAGGAGACACTGCCTGGCCACCACTTCTGTAATGCATTCCCTGTACCCCACCTGCATGAACCCCCAGAGCATGCCTCTGCCCTCCTCCTACACCCCTACAGGGAGCGGGTCCCAGCAGCTGGTAAAGCTGTGGCTCCAAGGGGAGACCTGGGTTCCAATTCCTGTGTCACCACCAACCAGCTGTGTCCCCTCTGGCAAGTTATTGAACTTCTCTGTCCCACTTTCCTCCCCTGTAATATAACCTGTCCACAGTCCACTATCTGAAATTCCTATATCCCACCACCTCTGAAAACAAAAGTGTCTTTTGGAATCCTGTAACAAATTCTTTCTAACTACTTGGAGGTTGGTTAGTCTCCTTTCAAGTGTGAATGTTCATGTTTAGTTGCAGAAATGTTCATGGTTTTGTTCACGGGGTGCTACCCCCAAACCCTAGTACAGGGTACGTGGTGCGTGGTTTCTGCACTGTAGTTCTTTCCTGAAAAAACAATTCTAAGTGACAAAACACACCTGGCCCAAAGGTTTTGGAAGGAGGAACTAGGAACCTGTAATACCTATCTCCCCCAGGACAGTGTGAGGATCAAAGGAGAGACCCTCGGAAAGCATTAGCACAGAGCCAAAGCCATCACAGCAGTTCACAAATATTAGCTACCGCTATGTATCTTTGCCCCTGTCCCCGCTTACTTACGGCCTTACCCCACCCACTCCTGCCAGCAGTCTAGGAATGGCAAAGGCCATTCTTCATTTCTCTCTGGTGTCCACAGAGCTCCCAGCTCAGTGACCTATACCTAGTAAGCACCAAGATTTGCTTAGTTTTTGAAAGAAAGGAATTCCAAAGGAATGAGCTAATAGGTCCTCTTATTATCAATGATTAACTGATGAAATGGGAACTCATGTTGTCACCAATCTAGGGTGGGGGAGTAGGGGAAAAGGACAAAAATACACCTGCTGGGCTTTTCCTGGACCTCTCAGCATTTCCAGAAATAATCCTGAGCCAAATAGTATAAAGCCTGTGCTGGAATAAGAACAGCTAATTCTGGAGTGTTCTCGCCTGGTGGAAATTACTAGGCACTATAAACCTCCTCCAAAGCCACCCAGAGTGTCCCTGCCACAGAGCGAGGAAAACGTGAGTCACCAAGGAGAACCAAGCTTCTGGCCAAGGGCAGGGAACCCAGCATCTTACTCATCCTTCGAAAGCACAGAACTGACCTAGTAGTGAAAAATGATGAAACACCCAGCAAACCTTGCTCTTTTGAGCAACCAGTAAATATGACCAAGGGATTGAAAGGCCCACAGAACACCTTCCAGAAAACCTGGGGAAATATTACAACAACCCATCCTTCAAAGTCCTTCACAGGCTTCAGATACCCCAGGGCAAAGCACACAAAACACTGACTAAGTGGAGATTTTGAAGGCAATCTCTTGGCAGTAAAGCAGCCCCGAGTCATCTCGCTCACACTGCAGGCAGGAAGGGGCGTCTCCACTGCGCAGATTGGATGATTCGACTGTCGTGGTAGGACTGGATCCTGGCATTCACCTGGTCCACCAGTTCTCAGAGTGTGGTCTGCCACCTGAGGGGTCCCCAAACCCTTTTAGGGAGCTCAAAACCATTTCAATAATATCAATATGAATGATTTGCCCTTTTTCGCTCTGTTGACAACTGTAGTGATGATGCAAAAGCTCTGCTCAGAAAACCTACAGGTCCTTATTGGGAATCAAAGCAATGGCACCAAGCGTTAGTGGTACTCGAGGTATTCGCCGCCACTTGCAATAAAAATAAGTAAAATAAGTAAGTAAAATGCTAATTGCACTTAACAACGTCCAAGCTGAAGCACAGATAGTATTAACGTTCTTCGATATTGTCCTGACGGTCCACATCTCCTAATATTCTGTGTAAGAATATTCTAATGGGAGGTGTATGTCAGCCGTCTGCTGGACACAGAGGATGACGATTATCTTGAGGAAAAGTGCTTGTCAAACATCCGAGCTGTGAGCTGAACCCGCCATTGTTTTTCATGGGACAACTGACAGACCAACCAACTATGGGTATAGTTAGTCAGACTTGGATATTTTGCAGGCATTTCCCCAAAAATAAATTGAGCCTGTCACCTCAAGGGAAACCCATAATGTAGTGGTGTCAGTGAAGAAATACAAGTTTTCAGGCAAAAATGAGAATTGGGGGAAACTTGTATCTGCCACTGTGAGTTTGGGTGCTTCACAATCCTTAATGCCTTTTCTGAGTGGGGTGGTAACTTCAACAGATGTGATTTTCTTAATGTGTTTTTGTGTTTGTGTGTGTAATGAAATGTGTCAATATTTGGAAGATCTATATAACTCAGTAAACCAATATTTTCCAAGTGACCAAATGCATCATGTTAACTAAACCATACAGAGGTGAAAAATCCATTCAAAGTGCAAGACAGACCGAAGAAAATGGATAGTGCCAAAAGTTCATCGGTGTGGTTGCACATGCCACATTCAGAAACTACAACTGGTTTGGGTGCAGTATCAAAGAATCACCCTAGTTTTCTGAAAAGACTTCTAAAATACTTTTTTCCCTCTTCCAACTGCATATCTGTATGAGGCCAGATTTTCTTCATCTACTTCAACCAAAATGCCATCATGCAACAGACGGGACACAGAAGTCAAATATGAGACTTGAACTTCCTGCTACTAAAGCCAGGCATGAAAGAGATTTGCAAAAATGTCAAACAATGTTACGCATCTCACTACTTTTCTGGTTTGGAAAATAATGGGTTTTTAAAACAAGCATGTTGTTTGTGTTAAATGTAATTACTATTGTTATTTCTAATGATTAAACAAGTATTTTTTTAATTTCGCAGTTTTGGGGTGGCTGGTTAGCTCAGTTGGTCCGAAAGCGGTGCTCTTAACAACATGGTTTGATCCCCACATGGGCCACTGCGAGCTACGCCCTCCACAACTAGATTGAAACAACTACTGACTTGGAGCTGATGGGTCCTGGAAAAACACACTTAAATAAATAAAAAGTTAACAAAAAATGTCTCTGTTTTAATTTCTAATATAGTAACTATCAACAGGCACAACCCACATAAGCAAAAGCTCTTTGGGCTTCTCAATGATTTTAAGAGTATAAAGAGATCTTGAGACTACAAAGTCTGACAACTGCTTATCTAGTCTAAACTCTCAACCAGACAGGACCCCTTCTACAATGTCCCCAGCAGATGGGGTATCTGGCTTCCCCTGAGCACAACTAGTCTAGTTCCTTCCAAAATGGCCTGTGCCATGCCACTGCTGAAGCCAGGAGAGCTGCTTACACTGGCCTCCACCCACTGGTCCTAGTTATGTTCTCTGAAGCCAGCAAGCATGTACATCACTCAGTCCAACAAAGGGCCACACACCATGCTCTGTGCTCACGATGGTGGAGTCCCTGCTTTCCATGGGGTTGACAGCCTAAGCTCAAGATGGCGCATAGAGCTCATCTCACTTGCCACTCCATTCCATGCATTGGGAGTAACTGCCCAACATGCCGGGAGGTTCTGAAGTCACATCCAGACTTGATAGGGAAAAGGGCACTGAGATCCACTAGCAATGTCTGCCACAGGCACGACATCCGGGAGCGGCATGGAGAGGTCACCTGAAGGCCACATATTGCCATCCTGCAACTAGGCTATTCCCAGCTCCACGTTTGAAGAAATCTCGTCCTGTGTCCCACTAGCCCTGTCCTCCCAAGATGGAACACACCCGAATCTTTCCGTTTTCTCCAAACTCTTTACCTTCCTAGTTCTTTTCCTCTACACATGGTCTGGTTTCTGAATGTCTTTCAAGTACAAGACACTTAAGACGAAACGTGATGTCAAGGTGTGGTCTGAACTGCACGGAACGGAGCAGGCCTTTCCCCGTTTGATCTGAACACCAACACTGCTACACCGTCGCAGAGCCCCAGAATCCCAGAGTTCCAAAGTGCCTTAGACCTGGTCTAACAGACAACACCATGGCCAAGGGAAATAGAGACGCTGGCCGAAAACCTCACAAGATGTAGGCAGAGGCAGGGGGAGGGTCTGCTTCATCTGTACGTGGGGTTTTCTGCACTGCTGTGTCTACAGCCCGAGCCCACATCTACACACGCGGCACGTGAGACTGGAGGTGACCAGCCGTGGACGCCGACCACCTCGGTTTGGTTTGCTTAGGCTCCCTGATTTATCCGATACTACACTTTGAGTTTGGGGTTTGATTTTCCTTTGTTGTTTTACAAAGTTCTTTTATACTTACTCTCTGGTTTGGTTTAGTCTCCCCACCTGATCAGATCCTACCACAATCTCTCCGTTAGGGACACTGTACAGTGATGGTGTCAATCTTTAGAATGCTTTATTTTGAAAGCAAAGCAAGTGAAACTATAAGGACTGGGGGTTCTTTTTCCCTTTTAACTATCATGGTTTAAAAAAAGATGTTCCCTAGACTTGGATGGTTCCCCCCCACACACTCCTGAATTGCAAAGAAAAGCTGGGCAGATATGTTCTCACTCGGCAAAGCAACATAAAAACATGCCATCCACCTCGTTGACAGGATGGGTAAACTGAGGGCAGGGAAGGAGACAAGGCCTGCCCAGAGTTCCACAAGATGACAGCAGAGTCAGGGAGAAAACAGAGGCAGGTGTTCTTCCTATCCCACCACCCAGATCCCCTCTTCTTGGGCTGTTTTGTGGGGTACCCCAAAATAAACCCAGGCAGCACCTTAAACCCCTTCCCCCATTCTCACTTTCCATTCTCATAATAATAATAGGAGCAACAACGCCACCTGTGGAGAGGTGGTGGTGGGCCCAGCCATCATGCCTCGGGCGATCAGGCCAGACTTTGGCCTGATCTTCTCTCCCACCCTCTTCGTGTCCAAGGAAGGCTCTGACAACTGAAGATTGTCCATCTTCTCCCATGTAGGAGCCACAGGGGGGCTTTCAGCTAGGACAGTCTGCACGGGCTTACTTTTGTGTGGGGGCCTTTTGGATGACACAAAATTACCAAGTACATCCCCATCAAGATTGTCATGTCTGCAAAAAAAAAAAAGATATTTCCATTAAATAGATTCCTCAGAGGAATCACTAACCATGATAATAAAGTCCACATTCAACAGGCACTCATCCAAGCCCATTCTCAAATCTGTGGTGATTTCTAACCAGCCAGTGCTTCATCCTTGAAGGTAAGGAACACAAAATCCTTTCATGTCAGGGCAAGCCTGGCCTACAAAATGGGACTAGGGAAAAAGAAACCAAATCAGAGTTGATGATCCATGCTAGGGTTCCTCAAATACCTTCAAATAGTGAATATCCTCAAATATAAAGCACATCCTTATTCCAGACCCAGATGATTAAGGAAACCTGTAGCCCTTCAGTACAGTCTGAGATACGTGGAGCGCAGTCCTACTGTGTGCCATGAGACAGTGGATAGAATGCAGCAAACTTGACCTTCCCCAGCAGTGAAGGTTCAGTAAGGTTAGGTAGGCGTGCCAACAGCTTCTTTTTCTGGGTTGCTTGGCATTGAAAGACAGGAAAAGAGTAAGAAAGAGAGAAAGATAGGGTGCGTGTGCATGAGAGAGAGATCAAGAGAGACGGTGATAGCAGGAGTGAGAAATGCTTTTCAACAGAGCCGGAAGAAAATATCCATTCTCAGGAAGTGAGACCCACTCTCAGTGACAACATACAGCCTCTTAAGGTTGTAATTTAACATGACTCTTTCCCAAGTGACAGAGGTTCAATCAAGAATGCCAATTCATTTTCTTCCTAAGAGTTCCTAAAGACCTTATTTTTTCAGATTTGTTCACCCCTCCAGTGTTTTGTAGCCTTTGAAAAAAAAATGCTAACAAAGCAAGCCCCTGACCCATAGAAATCATGGAATTTAAATGAGACATTTTGAATCACAAACATTCTCCATCACAAAGGTCCATCCCCTTTGCCCCCAGAGGAAAGTAACAGTGCTCCATGACAGGAATGCTGAAAGGCTGAATAATGGCTCCCCAAAGATGTCCACATCCTGACCCCTGGAATCTGTGAATACATTACCTTACGTGGATAAGGGTTAAAGATCTGTGGTTAAGGTAAAGATCTTGAGATGGGGAGATTATCCCACATTATCTGGGTGGGCCCAGTGGAATCACGAGGGTCTTTGTCAGAGGGAGACAGGAGGATCAGAGTCAGTAGGAAGGGATATGATGACAGAAGCAGAGGTTGGAGTGTAATGCTCTGAAGATGGAGGAAGTGGCCACAAGCCAAGGAGTGTAGGTAGCCACTAGAAGCTGAAAAAGAAAAGGAAACAGATTCTCCCCTCAAAGCCTCTAGAAGGAATAAGCCCAATTGATACCTTGACATTAACCCAGTGAGACCGATTCTGGACCTCCAGACCTACAGAACTACAAGATAACAAATTTGTGTTACTTTAAGACAGCACGATGCCTTATATGTCAACTTGGCTAGGCTATGGTGCCCAGTTGTTTAGTCACACACTACCCTAGAGAGTGCCATGAAGGTATCCTTCAGAGGTTATTAACATCTGCAATCAGTTGACGTAAAGGAGATTACCCTAGATAATGTAGGTAGGCCTCAATCAGTTGAAAGCCTTATGAGCAAAAATTGAGATTTTCCAGAGAAGAAGTAATTCCGCCTCAAGCCTGTAACACAGAAATCCTGCCTGAGTTGCCAGAAGGCCAGCCTGCTCTACAGATTTCAGACTTGCCAGCCCCTGCAATCGCAAAAGCCAATCTCTGGAGAACCCTGACTGTTTACAGCCACTGAATTTATAGTAATTTGTTACAGCAGCAATGGGAAACTAATCCACAGTGAAAATGAGAAGAGATACCTGGCTTTGCTTGTTTCTGACAATGATGTTCTCCACACTGCCTCTTCATCTGCAAGGGTGTATATATTTACCAGCGTGGTCTCTGAGCACCTCAATGGTGATTTGTTATTTTTCTTTGCAATTGAGAGTGCAGGGATTGGTGTTTCCTGAGTAACATTCTTAGTAGTATTTCCAAAGTGATCCAGAAAGTATCTGGTCATGAGTTCAAGGCTGGTTTTTAGAGGATTTTCCTTTGCCTATCAGTGGAAGAAAAAATATCATTAATTGTATAGACAGCTTAAGAGAAAGGGTGGAAAAGACGGCCATCCTAATTCTTTGACATAATTTTATCAACTTCTCACTCATTCATACATTCTTTCAGGAAACATCACTGACTACCCCTGTGAAGGACTGTATTGTGACACAAAGATGAAGACAAAAATTTCTACCCTAAAAGAACCAACATCCATTACATGAGTCAGGCGATTCAATTTCAATTCAAATTTCCTCTTGGGTTTTTTCTCCTAGGAATAACTTTGTAAAATATATATCATTTCACTTAAAAAAATTAAGCCTTTAGGGATTGATAATTCTACAAGTTTATAAACATGCGGGGCCTGAATATTCTCTTAGTTTGTGTGTGTTGCATCTAACATTGGACATTAGGGAAAACGGGGACAGTGCAGGAGCAAATTCACTGCAAAGAGCACAGACAGGCAATCAGTATCAACGCAGTTTACACCCCAATTTTAAAAACAAGATAAAATGAAACTCTTCAGTAGTCAGTTTTGGAAATAAACGATATCAGTATTTCCCAACCCTGAACGTACCAAATATTGCCTTTGGAGATTTTTTTTTAATACTTATTTCCAGGCCCCAGTGACTCTTACTAAGCTAGAATCACAAAGGTTGGAGACCTGAATTCTTTTGAAATTCCCCTAAGTAATTTGGACAGACAGTTGGACAGACGGTTACATAAGCAGTGATCCGCAGGCTGACCTCAAGGACCGGGCCGTGTAACTGTGTCAGTCCCCACCTCCCTTGCCCGGGAACACCAGGCCCTTGGGAAGTGAGGCCAGATGTGCGGCACTCAGGGGGTCTGCAATCAGAGCAATAAGTACCTGACAAAGAACCGGGCACAGAGGGGGACTCGGGCATGTCCAGTCCTTCTCCCTTGCTGTTCCCCTGGTCTACACAGCACAACGCAGCGACCAAGACCCACAGCCAAATGGGTTACGGCCCAAATGCAACAGATTTATCGGGCGGGCAAAGTCAGGGTGTGGTTTTATTCAGTTATTTTTAGTATGGGATCCAAAAAAATATTTTGTCTAAGTCTGAATGAAACTTACAAGAAAGACGGAGTCAGGGGAAAGATGTTGTAAAATTTATTTTGGCATTTTTTTTCAATATAATAGATTTAGGGCCCTGGATTACCTGGATTATACTTTATGGCTTTTCATGTCACTTTGCTCATAATAGACAAAGCCATTATACGACTCTAGACATCATTTCTCAAAACCTCAATTGACATAGGCATTTTTATCTATCGTATACTTAATAGGGAAAGACGGGTTACTGGAATTAACATTAATTCGCAGGGCTTCCCTAGAATCACGCTAGCTTTGTCCAAATGTCAAAGTCATTATGCAATGGATAGAGTAATACGTATTTTTTCTGTAAAATATAAACTCCAATTCATTGTAGAACGGCTAGTAACCACTGTATAAATCAAATAATCAAGGTACTTACCAAGCTCTAATGAAAATGTCTTAAGTATTTTAAGATAATGGTTCCTCTAGAGAGACTACAGTATAGTGAAGAAATAAAAATAACATGAACGGCAAAGATACTCCTAGGAAATTAGGTAAAGTTACATTTACATAAAAATCCCACTGTAGCAGAGTGGTTATTGGAATTCTCTGGTTCACTGTCTCACTCTCAGTAGAAAAACCTTTCTCAGATGTGCAGTCCAGTTTCCTGCCGTAAAGTGCAGCAAATGAAGATTTCTGGATATCTGCTGCCTGGGTCAACTGTCTTCTTCCTACAGGACTTCAGCTGAGCACGTACAGGAGTTGGAAGAGCCCGAGTGTCACCCCACCACTCAGAGGACAAAGGGATGTCTTTACTGAGCCTCTGATGAGACTACCTGGCTGCCATTGCCCTCTTTCCCCCGGGAGGAGCATAAGGATTTCTGGCAACCTGAATGCTCCTACAGGTTGATACCAGTTGGCTGAAGTTTATGGGTTTGCCTGCAATTCCCGCCTTCACTTCATTGAAGGAAACTTGGCCTAAGCTCCTCCCTGGGCAATGACGTGCACAAGGGCACATTACAGGTTTTCAAGCTGTGCTGAGGTTCTGCCAGGTGTTCCAGAAACAGCCTTGGGGGGTTGGAGGGTGACTCAGCCCCATGCCAACCCAATCTGCTAAGATTACACTTGAGAAAAGGGTTACAATTAAAGGCAGCTTGACTGCCATTACTGCACTAGACCTGGGAATTAGAAGACCAGTAACTGCCTGTGAGATCCTGACGAGCCACTTGGCTCTGGCTCACAGCACCCCCCCCCCGGGGGGGGGGCGGTCCCATCTATCAGCGGTTTAAACGCTGCATAGCTCAGGCCTGAGGGGCTGCCCCAGAAAGCCAAGAAGGCAGAATCCCTTCATTCAAGGGCTGCTTCCTTTAGTTGTTTTGCATATTGGAATTCTGCAGGGGATATCATTTTATTGTCTTCAAAAAAAAAAAAGTTGTGACAAATGCTAAATTACGTGATCATTAGGTTCCTTCCAGCTCTGATACTATGCCCTACCGCAAGGCAACCTCTGCTGGAGAGCCCATTCTTAAGTCCAATAGAAGATTCTGTCTTCGTAACAGAAAGAGCAATTCATTCAGACGGCAGCTTCAGTCACTCAGTCAGTCATATGATCCCTAAGTACTGACTATTTGCGATGCCATCAGGCAACATGTTAAGTATGCGGCTACGACAGTGAACAAAAGAGACGCCATCTCTAGCCTCCTGCTGCGTCCAAGGTGGTAAGGGAGGTGGTGCTAATGAAATAACCACACAAACACTCATAGTACTATAAGGGTGCTAAGTACAACAAACGGAAACTGCCGAGAGCCATGAAAGCTTGTAAGGGGGTGAGGGCATTGAGGTTCAGGGGTCTCACCCATTCTCAATTCCAGTGCCCCTGGGTGAGCTGAACCCAAGCCTCGCTTCTGCCTGAATGAACGGTCGTAACAGACTTCAGATGAAAGTATTACTCAGCACTGAAGGCAACCTTACGCAGGCAGGGAATGGAAATTCTTATTGTTTCATTCTATTTTTTATTTTTCTTATTAAAAATATGGAACGCTTCACGAATCTACGCGCCATCCTTGCGCAGGGCCCATGCTAATTTCTGTATCATTTCAGTTCTAGTGTATGTGCTGCCCCAGTGAGCATGGGAATGGAAATTTTTAGTATAACTGCATACTACATTCTTAAGTACAGTCTGATTAAAAACAGCCTCGTGGAGGAGGAGGAGGGAGCAGATGGAATAACTTACAGGTTCGGGTTCAAAGTGAACCTCATGGCTGCGCAGGCGCGATGTGTCCAGGTGGGCAGCCCGAAGGCCTAAGGATGAAAACCCGACGCACACTCGGGATTTGTGAGCCCTGGGCTGGGTCTCCTGCTCCCCGACCGCAGGTGTGGCCAGCCTCCCGCCATCCATCTCCGATGGCTTGGCAGAGCCCAGGAGTGCTTTGGCATTGCCAAACTCAGTTCCAGAACATGACGCCACACGTTCAAAGCACAAAGCACGTACCTTGTTCTCCTTGTAGAGAAATTCAAGATGTAAAACCTTGCGGAGGTCGTTTCTGCTGTTTATGCTGAGATCAGAGCGTGGGCGCTCCTGGTCCATGGTCACACATGTCTTCTTTAAGCCCTGAGGGAGGAAATCTGAATCATTATTTCCATTTTAAATCAAAGCCTTGCGTTCTCTGACGCAGAGTCTAAACAAAAGACTGCTGTTCATTATGATCACTCTTATCCTACCTTCCTCACAAAGATGTTGCAAAGACCAAAAAACTGAGTGAAGAATTTATTTTTATATGACCTTTACGCTTGACACCATCTTCACAATTACTCTTCTGAATAGTAATAGTAATAGAGGGCCCCTCTCTGCTGGATAACAGTGTGTCCGCAGTTGTTCAGATGACCCCATGGGCTGACCTAAGCACGGCTGGCACTGTCAGACCACTTGACAGATAAGAAAAGTGAAACTCAGGTAACTGACTCACCCAAGGCTGCTCAGGAGCCCTGTGTTTGGCTGTAGGTTTGGGGCTGCAGAATGTGAAGTTTTAAAAGCAAATAAAAGGAAAAACATAAACAAAAGGCCAATATTCATCACCTTGTTTTTTCAAATGGGAAGCCAGGGTTGATTTTCCCCAAGGTAACACTGCGGGATCACATGGCTGGGGTTCTGACTGCCCCCGCCTGTGAGTCCGAGATACTGGGACCCAGGACCACAGGAAGCTGCTTTCCATCATCCAGCCTTGAACTCCCAGAAGGCCCAGCTAAGACACACTTTGGCAATGGGAACTGCTGTTCTCCCTAAAGCCTGGCTTCTTCATTGGAAAAACGGCTACAGCAGCTGCGGCTGCCCACCTCACCAGGCCACGGTGATTCCTGAATGGCGGATGACGAGGCAAAGATGCCGCACGAACAGTTCAGCCTGGCATAAAGGGAGCCCTTTGCTCTTGAAGGTTCCAACCCCAGTGCCAGGAAGACCTCACCATCTGCCCTCCCTTTGTGTTCAGATGTTTGCAGAGACTCCGGGAAAACAAGACAAAACCTGCTGCCTGCCATGAATGGAGGCAGGAAGAAATCTGTGAAACAAGAGGTACGAACACAATATACCTTGAACCAAGGAGAATAAAAAGAAAGCCTTAGGGAGGGGAGACAGAAAGAAATAGAGAAAAGGTAGGGACACGCCTGGGGCATTAGGAAGTCAGCTGGAAGGACAGGTGAAAGTGGAGAGCAAGCTCCAGCATTTCATCTGGGCTTAGCCATGGCTTTCCCACCAATCAAAGTGATGCGGAAACCTCTATAATGAGGGCCCCTCTCTGCTGGATAACAGTGTGTCAACAGTTCAGATCAGCAAGTCTTGGCACATTTAGCAAACTCTCCAGGACTACGGAGCACGCTGGCATTTGAAAACCACTGGGGTGGTGGACGAGGACCCTTGGGAGTCCTCCTCCCATCCAGCCCACTTAATCTTCATTCACTCAATAAACATTTGTCATGCACCTACTATGTGCTAGGCTGTTTTAGATGCAAGAGATATAGAAGGAAAAAGACAAAGTACCCCCCCCATGGAGCTGACATTCCAATGGGAAAGCAGACCATAAACAGGGGGTAAATTTATAGTACAGCAGCTGCGCATATACAATACAATGGAGACCAAAAAAAACCGGGAGAGCCGATAGAAAGAGGAAGGACACAATATGAGAGCGTCATCCACGTGTTCACTCCTATCTTCCAGTTTCCCCATCAATGATCTGAAAGGAATGAACCACTAGTCCACTGGGTCAGCGGCTGGAGGCAGAGGAGCGAACGGATCAAAGTCCTAGCCCTCATGGAGCTTACATTCTATAGGGAAAAGCCAACAAGTATAATATGCTATGGGGGGAAACACACAGCAGAGTAGGGGATAGAGAGCGGGCCAGGAAGGAGCATGGGGAAGCGTTGCTACTTTATAAAAGGTGGCTAGGAAAAGCTTCATGATTAGGTGATATTAGAGCAGAGATGTGAGAAAAGTAAGGGAGCAGCCCATGCAGACACTCGGGGGAAGAATGTTCTAGGTAAGGAAACAGCAAGTGCAAAGTCCCTGTGGCAGTCACAGGAGGCTGGTGCAGCTAGAGCCGCATGACCAGGGACAGTGGCAGGAAATGAGGTCAGAGAGATCACCCAAGTCAGGGAAGGTCTCGTCAGCTTTTGTGAACCGAGGGGCTACCGGAGGATTTGAAAAGAGGAGCACCCTGGACTGACATACATTTGTATAGGACCACTTAGCTGCTACACTGAGAACATTGTCGGAGGCAGGGGAGTAAGCAGAAACCACTTAGGAGGCTCCTGAACAACAATGCACGTGAAAGATAAAGGTGGTTTGGACCAGGGTGGTGGCAGCAGAAACAGAAAGAAGTGGCTACATTCTCTATGTGCTCTGAAGGTAAAGCCAACAGATTTTTTGATGGACTGGAGGTGGGGTTCATAAGAAGGAAAAAAGCTAGGAATGATTCCAAAGGTTTTGGCCCAAGCAACCAGGATGGTGGTGCTACTTACTGAGGTGGGGAAAATTGCAAAAGGTAAGGGGAATCGGGAATTGAGTGTTGGACGTGTTAAGATGCTTATTGGAGGTCCAAGTGCAAATGTAAAATCGGTAGTTGGAAAGAATGCAAGAGCTCAGGGAGTGGTCTTGGCTAGGATAGACATTTGGGGATTGTCGGGATATTGATGGTAAACCCACAGGACTGGTGGAGGCACCTGGAAAATGAGTGGAGAAGAGAAGAGAGCACAGACTGAGTCTTTGAGCTCACCAGCACACACCGCTCAGGGAAACAAGGGGGACCAGAAAATAAATTGAGAAGGAGTGACCAGAGAGGTAGAGAAGGGAAACCAGGAGGAGGGGGTCTACAGAAGCCAAATGGAACAAGTTTCCAGGAGGAAGGACGTAATCAACTATGCCGAACTCAACTGTTAGACCAAGAAGTGTGAGGACTGAAAATTAAAGGTCACCGATGTCACTTGACAAGAGTTGTTTCCATGGATTGGTGGTAACAGGAGCCTGATTGGCCTGGGGTGAGGAAGCAGGGAGGAGAACTGGAACCAGAGCAAACATAGCTCTTTCGTTAGGTTTTGCTGCAAAAGGAAGAAGAAAAATGTACTGGCTGGCGGGGGTTGGTGGTCAGGATGGAATTCTGTAGGAGTGACAGTAGAGAAGGCAAAATGTATGAGGCAATAGAGTGAGATGATGGTAACTCAACAGCGTCCTGGAGCACACAGGTGGGGGGGACAGGCACACAGGGAGGGGTTGGCTTTACCCAGGGGTATGCAGACTTCATTCCGAAGAGCAGGAGGGAGGGAGGAGGGAGTGTTTCAGACTCAGGAAGGTTAGTAAGTGTGAAGGTGGGAGACTGTTATTCTCATGCCTGCTTCTACTTGCTCAGTGAAATTAGATGGGGAAGGAGCTTTGGGGTTTGAGGAGAGACAAGGTGTGAAATGGTCATCCAAGATTTGAGAGAATGAATGGGCAGGAGAGGTGTAACCAGTGGGCAGGCGCCTGGAAAACGAATGGAGAAATGTTTTAAATTCATGGCATCATGGGGGTGAGTGGCCCTGAATGTAGAGTGATGACGTCAATGTGGTGTGTTTTTCTCAAGCCCCACTCAGTTCTGCAGTGCAGGCATGGGGTAGGTTTTCAGGGAGCTAACTTTTCAACATCGGGGGAAGATGATGGAGGGAGAGAAGGGCAAAGGAGTCGGGCATGCTGTTGGGCGTGATTATAATGATGGGCAGGTAAGACGTGGAGCGAGACGGCAGCAGAGCTGAGGGACAGTGAAAAGGTGGCAGGAACGATGGACTAGACATGTGAGTGAGGTTGAAGAATAGTGTATGTCGGACTACCAAAGGGGATAAGCTGGAAGTGTGGAGGATGGGATACTCGGAACTGCGATTATGGAACGGGTGCGGTATTGGTAACGACAAGCCTAGGGGATGACCACAGGAAAGGGCAGTGAAGGTAGGATGGGGTTTGTCATTGCAGAAGGGTCACGAACGTGGGACGCTGAGACACCAGGAGAGTCACCTCGGTGGATGAGCCGGACATCGCAAGGAGACTACGGTGACTGTACCCGAGGGTAGATCACTCTTGGTGAGTTCAAGAAGGCGAGTGCAGCTGGGTACGGTGTAGGGTGGAGGGTAGAGGAAGCAATGGTGGAAAATGAGGTCCAGGGGGAGCTGGCAGCCAGTTCACAGAGAGCCTGTGGGCCCTGGTGAGCCCTTTCCTTGGATTTTATTCTACTTGTACCAGGAAGCTCATGGAGAGTTTTGAGCAGAGGAGTGACGTGATCTGACTCGCTTGCCCTGGGCTAGTTTCTTTGCCTCCTACTCTCATGATAGTCTTACAAGAAAGGGAATAATATACCTGCTTTCAGGACTGTTATGAGGATTTGAGAAAACAAGCAGGCACCTAGGAGGTTCATCATATCATGATGGGAACTCTTGGTTATAACTGCTGGGTCCCTGCCTGCCTTGTGCCAAGCTGTGGGGGGTACGTGGTCTCTGCCCAGGTGCAGAAGACGATGAGAAAAGCAGCTGACCTGGGCTGCAGTCCTAGCTCTCCACAACTTTCTGAGTGACGGTGGGCAACTCCTTTCTTCTCTCAAGAACTTAGAGTGCTCAGATAAAACATGGGAGGGAGAAGAGGCCAGGTGAGCCAGACGATTACGAAGCTTCCACCCAGTTCAGGTAGCGGCTCTGTGGACCTATCTAGTAGGTGAGACAGGCAGATGTATAAACTATAACATGAGCACCAGTGAGCAAACCACCGACGAGATGAGTCAGCCATTCCAACTGGAGTTACCTGAGAAGAACTCTTGAAGGAAATGGGACTTGGGCGGGCTATGGGTGGAAGAGGGAAAAGCACGTGGAAGAAGCTAGAAATGAGGTTGGGATGGTAAGCTGAGGTCAAGCTATAAGGGAGCCTTGGATATCAGGTGAGGACTCATGAAAGTAAAGGCATGAGGAAAACTCTGAGAGTTCTGCAGGGTGGCCAGACTTGAAAGAAATGATGGAAGTGGTCAACCGCACAGGGCGCGTCACTGATGTCCAATGTCTGGCAGGGACTCGGTGATGGAAAGTCAATTAGCCATAACAACGGAGCAGATGCAATGAAGCCACATGCATTTACATTAGTTTTAAATAAGAGTACACATTTAAAAAACAAAAACAGACTTTCAACACAGGTGCACATCAGAGATGAGGGGAGACAATATTGAATACCTACTGTGTGCCCCATATAACGCTTGGGAGTTGCCCATATATTATCAATCCCCATTATAAATCTGCCAAGGGTGAATCTTCTTATTCCTGTTTCACGGATAAGGAAATTGAGGCAGGGAGTTCCTACCCAAGCTCACACTGCCAGCTATAGGAGGTATTTGAACTGCTCCATCTGACTCCAAAGCCCTTCCCTTTCCTCTGTTCAAAACATTGTTGATTTTGTTTGTGTGTTTTAATCCCAGACAATTGCCCTTTGCCCCACCCAACACCCAGCAGGACACCAGGAGGACACCACACACAGGGCAGGTGGCTTGCCTTTAGCCACTTTGTTTAGACGTCACTGGTGCTGTCCGGACACTCCCGGACGCCCTGACCCCCGGCCACCTCTTCCCCAGGGTTCCCTCCCCTGCCCTGTTAGGGCAGATGGCAGCTAAGGACCTCCCCAACTTTTTAGTATTCCAGAAACTCTCCTGGGACAAAACAAAGAACTTAAAAGTAAAAAAGACGAAGCTGCTGAACTGTCGATGAACGTGGCTGAAGGATGTGACTGGCAAGAACCAGTGTTTAGCCCTTTGGGCTCCCTTTTGGGGGCAGCTCCTCCTGCCGGGATTTGAGTCCCGGGATGGGTTCGCCATGGAGATGGGCAGCTAGGCTTGGGCCGGGACCGCCTGCTGTGTCCCCGGAGCCATCGCGGGGAGCACGGCGCCGGGCCACGTCCCCTCCGCAGCCTCCTCGGCCCGCCGGCCGGCCCGGAGCGGAGATGCCCGGGGAGGGCGGCCGCGGTCCGGCCCGTCTTTGCGGGAAACGCGCGGTGGCAGAAGAGGCTCCTGGGAGATGTAGTCCTACCGGCCCGGGAAAGTGGAGCTTCGGCCGGGCATCTCTCTCGGGGCACGCGGGGCAGGGCCAGGGTTCCCGCCCCCCCACCCCCCCAATGTGCGGAGGTTGCAGGGGTACGCCCCAGGCTGCGCCCCACCCCCACCCCACATTAGAGCAACTGCCCGGCGGTGCCACGTACCTTTCTGCTGAGGAACTCCCTGACCAGAGAGGCGGCCACCTCCTCCACGAAGAGGCTGTCCATGCTACCGGCTCTGCCCACCAGGCCGCGGCCGCGCGGCCCCCAGCCCCCGGGTCGGTCGGCCAGTATGGCCGTGTTGCCTTGGCGACGGAGTCATCCGCGCCGGAGAACTCCTCCCCTTCCCGGGGAGCCCGAGGGCGGGAAGGCGAGCGGGAAGGGGAGGAGCGTCCTTTAACCTCGCGTCTGGGAGCGGGAGGCAGAACCCGCAGGGCCACACGCCCAGTGCGGTCGGGGGTCGGACCATGGACTGCGGGCGGGGGTCGTGGCTCTGGCCCTGTCCATCTGTGTGGCCTGGAACAAGTCGCTGCTCCAATCTGAGTCTCCATTTCCCAAGATGAGAAATGGGGAGAATGCCTGCCTCCTGTTCCGGAGGAGTAAACCCCCAGCCAAGTGACCCCTCGAGGTAAACTTACCCCACAGCCGGCTCCTGGGCTCACCGGCCCATTGACGCGCTGGCCCGGACTGCGGGGGTCATGCAAGCCCAGGACTCTGCCTGCTCAGCGCTGACAGTCAAGTCCACCTCCCTCCCCCTGTTGGTGCCTCTTTTCTCATAACCGGACTATTAGTTATTGAGCACCAGGCATTTCACACACACCTATCACATCTTTAATCCTACAACTTCCAGGCAAGATGGTTACTATTGGCCCCATTCTCCCAAACAAGACACTGAGATTGAAAAAGTTGTAGATTTTGCAGAAGCCCACACAGCTAGGAACAGGCAAAGCTGGGGTTCCAGCCACACCTGTGCCTTTGCCAGTACCAGCTTCCCCAAACTCAGTCACTTGGGTACCACCTTCACCATCTCAGCCCCACCTGCACATCACCTAGTGTATTAGTGTGCTAGGGCAGCCATAGCGAGGACCAGAGAACCTGTGGCTTAAACAGCAGAAGTGTTTCTTCTCACAATGCTGGCGGTTACACGTCCAACATCCCTAGAAGAACCTTTACGAGATCATATGTCTCCCAAGACCCTCCTTGCCCACGTAGCCAGTCAGCTCAGGTTCCAGGCAGCTCCAGACTCAGATGACATGTTCTCTCCGGGGTGTAGGAGGGGCATTGGTTTTTGTCCACCCAAGTCGGGCCCATGCAAAGCCCCTAATGCTGTGAACTACTGCCTGGGCCTCTCACTGAGCCTTCAGCTCCCAATGTCCCAATCCCAGTCCTTCCTCCACCAAGCAGCCTCCCAAAGCAAATGCAGCCATGCCTGTACCCTGTTGAAACCCTGGCCCACATTGTAAGGTCTCAACGCAGCAAGAGACCCTCCACCCCCTGGCTAATGCCTCGTACCCTGCAGACACCATGCAGAGCTCCCTGAACCAGTCGAGCAATCTCCTATCTGCATGTCCTTGCTACACAGGATTCTTTCTCCTCCAGCCCATGTTCCAGCTCTGAACAGCTTCCAACACGGTGTGCAGGAAAGGGCAGTGATAGAAGGGTCTAGCAGGACCCCCTCACCCAAGGAAAAGGGCAGCCTCCATTTGCTATTCTGCTGCTGAAACCAGCATTTTCCAACCCACTTCCACTGTGCTTTTTGAGGTCCCTCTGCCTTCTGTCAGAGGTCAGTGACCTGCAGCGAGTCCTCTTTCCACCACCAGCTGGGTCTTGGGATCCTGGCGGCAGAGATGGAGCAATATGAGATGGCAATGGCTCCCCATGGCCACGAGAGGGCAGTGCAGGGCAGAAAGCTGCCTGCAGAGGTGCGGGGTGGGGCCTCCTTAAGAAAGATAACTGCTTGCTCAGAGCACATTTTGACCCATCGAGGTTCTGCCAGGCCTCACCTAGCAGAGAAGCCATAAGCTGGAGCACACAGACGAGCCTGGAAGCCCTTGGACACGCAGGGCCTCTGTGAAGCCAGAACCCTCCGGTCTCTGCAGGTCCCGGACATTGAATTTCAGCTAGGGCCTGGGAGACTAGGGCTTTTCAAATTAGTGTGCATGTGAGTCAGCTGGGAGCGTGTTAAACTATGGATTCTGATTCAATAGGGCTAAGCCAGTAGGGCCTGAGATTCTGCATTCCCAACAAGCACCCAAGGGACATTGATGCCGCTGGTCCGAGGGCCCTACTTTGAGTAGCAAGGCAGCAAGGAGTGCATCTTAAATTCTGACTTTTCCCTGAAATAATGGGGTTCTGGGGCACACCCTGGAGTAGGCACACCTAACTTCTCTAGCCCTTATCTCCAGGTAAGAGAGGAAGGAAGGCCCAGTGCTCTGTACAGGAAACGTCCCCTATTCCCCTTCTGGGGGAGGGGTTCCTCTGCTACCTCTGCACCTTTGGGCTCCAGCTTTCAGAGCTGGGTGGCTCCTAAGGAGGTCAGCAGGGGCTGGAGGACCCCTAGGAGTTCACTGGGATCTGGGGAGTCCCACAGAGGTGAGGACTTAGGGAGCCCTAAGAAGTCTGTGGGGGCAAGGGAACCCCAAGGAGGTAGTGGGGTCTAAGGGCCCCGAAGGAGGTCAGTGGGGACTGTGGGGTGTGCAGGCAGAGGCTGAGAACTGCTGTAGGATGGTGAAGAGAGACTCCTGCAGCCCAGCATACGCACACAGTGGGAACCCGGTCCAGAGGAGGTAACTTCTGGGCTTCCCTTTAGACCTGAAGACCAGGACACTCAGGCCGAGGGTGGGGGTGTGCTGTGGGTGTGGCTGGCTGCCTCTGAGAAAGGGCACAGCCAGGGTAAGCAGTGGGCGAGAGGGAAAGGAGCAAGGCCCACCCTGAGAGTCAGTGAGGGCTCCTGCAGCAGCTGGTGCTGGTGTGGGCTTGGAGGGGTTTCCACAGGCAGAGGTGCCAAACTGCTGGGGGCAGGGGCAATGGGGATGGGGCTGATAGTCCTGGCAAAGGGATTGGTGCGATCAAAGGCAGTGGGAAGGTAGGAGGGAGTGATTTGCCGGGATCAGGAAGGCTGGGCAGCTGGTAGGTGCAGGCCTAGCAGACCGGAGACTGGAGAAACAGGATGGGTCCCAATAAACAGGGTGGCACATGCCAGGACTCCTGATGGCTCTTCCTTGGGAAGGGGAGGGCCAGGAGCAAAGGAGGCGGAGATGCTTCTCTGCAGACATGGAAGATTTTCTGGTGGGGGCAGCAATGAAGGGCCTCAGCCTGGGTGTGCACCAGGAAGAAAGGGGCATGGGGGTATTACCAGAGGGAACATGGCCTGGAAATACTGTGCAGATGAGGCCGCATCTCCTGCTGGAGAGCCCAGCTGAGACCCAATGGGGCCCTTGTGGCTACAGACAGAGCAAGTGAACATCTGTAATTAAGTGAGAAATCCATTTCCTGCTGTTGTTAGACGACCCAATATGCTGAAAGGAAAGCAATGTATTTTTCTTTGTAATGATAACTTCTGGATCTGAGAAAGATGTTGGCTGTCAATTCTGCGGGCCAGCAAAATACAGCCTCCACCTCTCTCCTGGACTTACAGTGCTCATTTTAGACCTCAAAAGGCATAACTGCTTGTTTTTTCTTGAAGACCACAGAGCTGGAAATCTTTTCTACTATAGCAGCAAAGGCAGAAACCTCCTGGAAATCCATTAAGACAGCCTAGCATTTGGTTTTCAGCTCTGGCACTGCCATGGTGACGGGGAGTAGAAAGGTGTGACAGAATCCCAAAGCCATCAGATGGGCACTATGGCTAGAACCCACCCACTGTTTGCCCTTCCCAAGAACTGGCAGGAAAGGAGATCCCAGTGGAGGTAGGACCTTGGAAGACCATGGAGCACCCAGTTCAGATGGGAAAACTGAGACTCTGAACGAGGGGAACAGCCCGAGGGCTCAAAGCGGGGTGGTAAAGCATGTGCGGTGGTTTCAGCCAGCAGTTAGGAGCCCTGGACTCCAGGCTCAGCTGGACCTCTCATCAGCTGTGTGGCCTTGGGTGGGTCATGTGACATGGCAGTGGCTCCCCATATGCAGGTGGTGAAAGGAAAGGGTCCGAGGCCTTCTCTCCATCTCAGCATTTCTCCTACTCAGAGGAAGTCTTTGGGCAGGAGAAGTGGGTAATTACAAAGGACTGCAGGAGGACCAGGTACTGAGGGCTGGAGCGACGTGGCCACCAGGTCCCAGGTTCTTTCCTTGCCTCAGTTTCCCCAACCACACCAAGACAGCAAGGACAGACATGAAGCTAGAACACAAGGAGGCTGGGCTTGCTCAGAAATGAGGTGCTGAGTTGGAGGTAGGCTGTCCAGGCTCCAGCTGGGCTGGAGCAGCTGTTCCTCAGGAGTTCCTCCCCCCTAATATTTGCTTCTTCTGGGTCCCTGTTCTGGGGTGAGGGTCTCTGCTCCCCTTTTTTGCTCACCTCTTAGCTCCGTGTTGTTTCAAGGGGCAGGTTTATAAGTGAGAAGGTGCTTAACTCACACGGAGGTCCCTGGAGGTGGCTCACATCTCCCCTAAACCATGTGATTCACAGACAAGGCTGTGAGCTGCTCTGTTTTGTGCTCCGGTAATTATTTAATTATTTGGAAGTGCCTGTTCTACGTCAGCCTTTCCCACTAGACCACATGTTCCACGGGGGTGAGACTGTCTTTCCCCCATCACCTAGCACAGTGCCTGGCACACCGAGGGAAGGCGGGACCATCGTGTCAGCAGCGGGAGCCTGGCTGCGGGCGGACCCAGCAATGGAAAGGGAGAGGCAGAGGAATGTTCCAGACCAGGCGGCTCTCCTTCTGCAAGAGCCATGTCTGCAGGAGGGGCAGCTGGGTGAGGGGGTAATGGGTGGGGCCTGGCTGGGGCACACAAACGTCCACTGCAATGTGGCCTCTAGGAGGTGGCATCTGAGACAAGAGTTAAGAGAGTGAGCCAAGCAGGTATCTCGGTGAGTGTCTTCTAGGCAGAGCAAACAGCCAGTGTAAAGGCCCTGAGATGGCAGAGAGCCTGGCGAGTCGCAGGGACTGGGAGCGCCTGCGTGAATGCCTGTCTGTGTGTGTTTGTGTGTGTGTGTGTCTGTTGTGTATGAGCCATCTGTGTGTGCATGGGACGGACGTGCCTGCAGGATGTGTGTCGTTCCCGCAGGAACCTGTGTGTGTGTGCACACGGGCACGCGTACCACGCGGGGAGAGCTCTGTGCATGACGTAAGGCCCAGGTTCTTCCTCTGAGTGAGGTGGCAGGCACTTGAGAGAGGAGAGACATGATCAGACTTAGCCTTAAGGCCCACGGAGGGGGGTGAGTGTGGAAGCAGCTGCTGGAGGACCGCAGGCCACTGCATGGGCATGTGGCTGCCACCCTGGGGCTACCCCCACCCTGCCTAGGACTGCGCTCCGGAGCTTACCAAAGCTCTGTTCCAGGCACGAAGCAGGGGGATGAAAAGAGAAAGGCGGGTGCGGCCACATGGGGGCGGGAGGCTGTTGGGCTCAGCCTGGGCAAAGGGATTATTTCTTGTGCGTGTTATTGTGGAAGAACTGGGAGAGAGAGAAGGGAAGCGCTGGAGATCAGAATAACCCTCAGGCCCCCCCTCTGCTCTGAGGACTTTGTAAACAATGCCCCAAATAATTAAAAAGCCATCCTCCGCTCCCCCTCCTCCTGCCTCTGGGGAGGGATATTCATCTGCAAATAAATTAAAACCAAATCCAGCAATTTGCATGACTCCAGCTCTCAAGCTGCATGTAAGCTGCCGGGTCCCTTCAAGATGCCTGTAGACCACGGTTAACGAGCTGCTCCAGAGCAGCCCTGGTGGGGTGTCTGCGCTCTGCACTGTCCACGCAGATGAGGTGAAGGAGATTGTGGGGGTGATGAGGCCCCCACTCATCTCCAAGTCTGGTTTCTGTTGGGGGCAGGGGGCTATCTATGTGGACTGCTCACTCAGTAAGCTCCTCTGACTCCGACTGGCCTTGGGACGCCGCCATTCACATTTGGGGAACAGGAAGATGGCTTTGGCAGATCTGCACTGTGGGAAGAGGTGCTGGCATTGAATGGGTTGATGTGACAGGACTTCAAAAAGAAAAAAAAAGGCTATGCAAATTCAAAGTGGCATCACATTATGCAACCTAAAAATATCAACAGATACCAGTCTGAGCCCTGCTTCTCTAGATAGCTGAGAAACCATCTGAAGTCCCTAATTTGTCACCTCTCGACAGCCATGTCTCTCCAGAAGGGGCCATCTTGGTGACAGTAACAAGGTCTTGACCAGGAGGGCCTGTGAGAGGCCGTGGGGTCCAGGCCCCCCACCTGACGGGAGCCAGTGGCCTCTCCCCCAGGCAGTTGCTCTGGCCCGACTGCTCGTTACCCCATGGCCAAGGCACCTCATACATGAAAGAAGCCAGGGGACTCTTGGCACCTAGAAGGCCAAGTCCTGCATTCCAGGGGAATGTGTCCCACCCACCTGCAGGCTCTCCAGGTGGTAGCCTCACCATGCTGAGAACCAGGGCACCCCATCTTGTCCTGGCAAAAGCCTAGGGAGAAGAAGCTGGGTCTCTCTCTCTCTCTCTCTCTCTCTCTCTCTCTCTCTCTCTCTCTCTCTCTCTCTCTCTCCTGATTCATACGAGGTGCTCCATCACTACTTCTCGGACGAACAGACAAGTGTGTGGACAGATAGAGTGACAAAGCTGAGAATCAGCTTGGTCTGCGGGACTCGGCAACCTCTTACCTGAGGCTCCCTTAATTTCGTACGTCATGCAACCGGGGATCACACCTGGGCCTCAACATCTCACCATTTTTACTTTTAAAAATGACTTATTTTCTGAATCTAATCACGAGGAAACATCAGACAATTCCAAAGTGGATATATCCTACAAAATAATCCATCTGGGCTCTACACAAAGGTCAAGGTCATGAGACTAGAAAAAGTTGAGGAAGTGCCCCAGAGGAAGGAGAATAAAGAGACAGGACCAGTAAATGCAGCACGTGACCCTAGATTGGAGCCTGGAGAGGAAAGAGCAGCTATAAAGGACATTATGGAGACAATTGGCCAAATTTGAACATGAAACACACAGATTAGCTAACAATGTTGTGTCGGTGTTATAGTTATGTTTCCTAATTTTAATCATTGTACTGTGGTTATGTAAAAGAATGTTTTTGTTTTTAGGAAATGCACACTGAAGTATTTGTAGCATACTGTACATAAATATGTATGTATGTATGTATGTATGCATGTATGTGTGTGTAACATGTAATATACATATATATACACGTAGGTGTATACACCCATAGGAATGAATGATGATAAAATGTTAACACTTGATAAATCTGAGTAAAGGCTATCTGGGAGTTCTTTGTACTTTTCTTGCAACTCTTCTATAATTTGAAATTGTATTTTTAAATGCTATGAAATTTACTAGGTCACATGTGACTATGTCACAAAACCCAACAGGTAGAAAGGACCCCCAGGCGCCCAAAGCCAGCCACCGTGGCCAGCCCTGGGGTGTCCTTGCTCTTTCTTTTTGCTCCTTTGTCCCGGCTCACTCTTTGACACCCAGTGTGAGTAGCAGTGGGTGGGGAGGGAGGAAAAGAAGGAGCAGCTGCTGAGGGGAAGAGGGAAAGGCCTCCTGCCAGCCCTGGGGATGCTGGGAGTCAGAGGAGCACACAGGCAGCACCCGGGACAGGGACACAACTCCTTACCTGTGTCCCAGGCCCTGTTTGGGTCCTGCCCACCCCTCCCGCCCCTGCTTCCACTGCCTCTCCATGCGTCCAGCCCCACCCAGTATGCCCCATCAGTGACCCCATCCAGGGGGAATTTATCATTTTCAAAATGCCCAGCGAGGGTGACTTGCATTTGTGGGCAGGGCAGGAGAGGCAGAAAGTCCTGAATGACTTGGAGAGGTTTGTTCCCATCCTCACAGCCCTCACTCAGTAATTACAGTCAGCCACACCAGGTCACACGACTGTGCTTTTGCCTGTCTTGTGCCCTCCACCCATGGGACTTCCCTCCCTGCCAGCCTGACCCGCTCCCATACACAGAGGAGGAGGTGGGACTTAGTCTCCGGGCAGTTGGGAGCCACTGACGCTCCTGGGCCTTGGTGAGGGAAAGGGAGTGCCCAGCTGACTGTGGCCCCAGGGGTCTGCCTATTGTGTGCCAGGCCAGGACAAAGGACAAAGAGCCTGGGCCTGGCAAGCAATAGGCAGACACCTGGGGCCACAGGAAGCTGAGCCTCGGAAGACCAGCTTTCATGAAAAGCACACAGTCTCTCCTGGTTGACTTTTGCTGAGTGGCCATCGTGTGGGCTCCAAGTCCAGAAACTGCACTGGGAAAGCCTTTCCAAGGAAAAGCTCCATGAATCACTGAAGACTGCCAACTGGAAAATAAGCAGAGTAACCGTTCCTGAGGGCTCACTGGGTATTCAGCCCTGTTCTGTGGACGTATCTCATTGAAGCCTCACAGCACCGGGCGTAGATGTGAGTAGATACATGGGATATTCACCACATGATGAGGGTTCCATCTTCATGAGCTCATCTGAACTTAATCACCTCCCAAAGGCCCCACCTCCTAACACCATCACATTGGGGGTAAGAGCATCAACACCTGAATTTCGGCGGGGAGGACACGTCTAGTCTATAACAGTGTGTGCAATCCTTCCTTACATTTCTGGCTGTTTCAGGAGACTTCTCCAAGGAGCTGAAATGTGAGCAGGACTTTGAAGAGCAAAGCAGGGCAGGACAGTGAGCTGAGCTGTGAGGTCAGGGCGATATCTCCTCCTTCTCCACAAATCCATCATTCTGACCCCAGTAGACAGGACCCTTCCTTTGGCTAGAGCCACCCCTAGCTGCTCCTGCATCCCAGCTCTGCCCAGATGGGTAGCCTCATGCCTACACAGGCCCCTGGGCAGAGATGGGCAGGTGGAAATGAAGGTCTTCTCCATACTGGGCCTGGTTTCTATGGCACTGGGCTGAGTGCCTCACACAGGACTCGCACAGAGGGAAGGTGGCAGGGAACAGGCTCATGGTTCCCCGCGCAAAGGGCAGATAGTAAGCATCTTGTTGAACACAACAAAGTGCCTCCCCCACCTGGACCTCCAGAAGGATCCTGAGCTACATATACAACTGCGGTCTTCCCCATAACCACCCTGCAGGCAGCGGAAGCAGCATGGGGACAGAGCTCACCTGCCACAGATGAGTATGTCCTAAGCCAGAGTAGGCTGGCAAGTATAGAACTGAGCCCCTCTGGAGGCAGGCAGAGAAACTGAGGCCCAGCGAGGTTGCAGAGTTCAGTAGTGGAACTTGAGGCTCTTCTCCGGTTCCTGTGGCCCTTCTCTACTGAAGAAGAAAACGGCAACAGGAAACAGCTGAGGACCCCTGATCCAGCATGGCCTGGACACAAAGGAAACCTCAGTGAGTGCTGAATGGGGGGGTGAATAGAAGCGGGTGGGAGGGAGGGAGGGAGGCAGGGAAGAAAGGGGGAGAAAAGGCAAGGAAGAGTGGATGGGTGGATGGATGGATGACGGATGGATGAATGGATGATAGATGGATGATTGGATGATGGATAGACGATGAATGGATGGATGGATGAATGGATGGATGGATGGATGGATGGATGGATGGATGGATGGATGGATGGATGGAGGATGGATGGATGGATGGTGGATGGAAGGGTGGATGATGGATGGATGATGGACAGATGAACGGATGGATGCTGGGTGGGTGGATGGATTGATGGACGGATGATGGATGGGTGGATGGATGGGTGGATGGTGGATGGATAGGTGGATGTTGGATGGATGATGGACGGATGGATGGATGGATGATGGATGGATGAATAAATGGATGGATTGGATGATGGATGGAGGATGGATGGATGGATGGGAGGATGATGGATGGATGGATGAATGGATGGATGGATGGATGATGGATGGACGAATGGATGGATGGGTGAATGATGGATGGATGGACAGACAAACACCTATCTAAAAGATTCTGAGTAAGATCAGGGCATGCACTACATTTTCTCATCTTGGAACTGACAGAACGGCATGAGAGTCAGACAGGATTCCATGAACATCTGTTCATTAATTCAAGGCAGTGTAAGACGTGGTCTAGAGCAGCACCTCTGGAGTCAACCAGGATTGAAATTCCTACTCTATGATGTGCTAGCTGTGTGACCTGGGGAAAGTTACTAAACCTCCCTGAGTCTCAATTTCCTCATTTGTAAAATAGGGGTCATAAGAGCATCAATTCATAGGGTAGTTGTGAGGATTAAATGAGATTATATGTAAAGTGCTTAACACAGTGCTTGACATATAAAAGAACTAAAAATAGTATCACTCATTATTATAAATTATTTATGTCATGGTTACATCTGCACTTTTCTGCTCACACTTCTCTTGCCACACTGTGCCCCAGACATGCCAGGCATGCTCCTGCCCAGACCTTGGCACCTGCTCTGTGCCACGCTCTTTCCCCAGCGAGCCTCATGCCTCACTCCTTCACCTCCTTCAAGTCTTTGCTCAAGTGTCCCCATCTTGGTGACACCTTCCCTCACCCCTTTTAAAATTTCACCATCCGGCCCCACCTCTGGCACTCTCATCTCCCTGCCCTGCTTTATTTCACCCTAGCACCTATCTCCGTGTGCCTTACTCTGCCCTTGACGTAAAGGTCATGTTTACCGCCTACCTCCCACAGCAGAATGTAAGATCCATGAGGGCAGTGATTTTCATCCTCTCTGTTCCCCAGGGCTACAAGGGGGCCTGACACATAGCAGGCCCTCAATAAATAGTGGTTAAATGAATAAATAATGTGCTATGAGGATGTGCTAGGCCTTAGGCCCATGTCCAAAATCCCAGTGATCCCAGCTGAAAGGAGACAGATGTCCAGATGGAGGTAGAAACCGTTATCACGGGAACCTGCAGAAGGCATCCTGGGCAAGGTGGCCTTTGCCCGAAGCGTTGGAACGTGGGGAGGATGTGCTTAGGTAGAGTGGGGAAGGGGCCATGATAGGCTGTGGGGCAACATCAGCCAAGGCCCCGCAGAGAAGAGGAAGTGGCTGGGGACCGGAAGTCCCGGGGTCCCCTAAAGCAGGCCAGCCCTGGGCAGGGCCAAGAAAGAGGTGCAGGTGCCTGTGGGGGTGACAAACCAAGTTTCTGCATAGAGTGGAGGGGACAGTGAAAGGTCGGAGGCAGCCCTGGGTGGTGGGGGGGGGTTTCCCATCCCAGCTGGGCAGCCGACCCGAGGGAGAGATAAACGAGCCTTCTGATCAGAGCTGCCCAGTGGAGAGGTTGCCTTTCCCAGGGAGGCTCAGACGTTCATTACCGCCTGCCTCCTTCTGCACTTCTCAGAAACTCCGGTTCTCAGCCCATGCTGGAGCTGGAGTGGGAAGGCAGAAAGCCTGCTGGGGCGATTGAAGCCTTTCACTCTAGATGAATTACACCTGGAAGTGGCCCCCCATCCTCCCTGAGCAATAGGACACCGTCCACTCCAAGCAGAGACCAGCAGCCACTGATTAAGAGGAAGCTTGGTTGTCAGTTCCAGCCCAGTTAGGCCCCCACAGGGCCCAGCTTGACAGGAGCTGCAGAGGGAAGGCTGGGTTCTCAGGGGCAGCCTGGTGTGAGCCTTGGCTTGGAGTCAGGGAGCTTCCAGAGCTGAGAACTTGGCTCTGCCTCTTACTGATGCTGGGTAACACCTTCAAAGTCTCTGAGCCTCATTTTCCACACTTGGGAGAAAATCAGCCCTGGCCTGGGCCAGTCGGACTCTCTGGGGTTTGGAATTGGGATTCACAGAAACCTAGGGAAACTGAAGACTCGAGGGCTAAGGGTACTCACCTGGGACAGCTCATAGAATCCAAGAACACAGGAAAGCAGAGACAGCTAGTGCTTGGGGGGGCCCTAGGGCCCCCAGGGAGGCCCACCTGAGTTACTGATGAGTTTCCCAATCCAGACCTCCCATCTGTTCCATTTCCTGACCTGGGTTCTCTGACTCACCCCATGTCCTCTTGTTTCTCTATAAATTCTCCTCTTGTTTCTCTGTCTGTTTTGATAGGATTTCAATTGTGTAATAGATTGTGTTTCCAGGGGCCACACAATCTCCCCCAGCCCTTGCCACTCTCCCACCAAGAGTGAAGTCCATTTCGCCTCCCCTGGTCCTGTGACTGGCTAAGCCAATGGAATGAGGCATCAATGACATTCAGGGGCTTCCAGGTCCAGGTGTTAAGAAGACCTGGCAGCTTTCACTTTTGCATTCTGGGGAAAACCAGCAGCCATGCGATGTAAAAAAGTCACTTCCCTGAAACCTCCATGCCTGAAGAAGCCTGAGCTAAGCCACTTGGAGGGGCCCGAGAAAGATGTCCACCGAGGCCCCACCTGGTCCAGCCACCTCGTCCAAAGCTCCAGGTCTTCGTAAATGTTCCAGCCCCAGCAGATGGCGATGGAACTGGTCATAGCTCTCCCCAAATCACAGAAGCATGAGCAAACAAATGATTATTGTGTTAACTTACATTTTGGACTAGTTTGCTATGCAAAAATAGATAACACAAATTGCAGCCAAAAAACTCTAGTCAAATTCCTGAGTCCAAGTAGTGACAGTTCCATGACTGGGGGACACCCAGTTAGGGTGAGACCCCATGAACTGAGGAGGTCTAGGGTTCAGGTCCCAGCTTGTCTGTGGGTGGCTGTGTAACTCTAATGTTCTCTCTGTCAGACGCCTGCCTCACCCTGCACTCCCCCCACCCCCACCCCCTGGGCCTGTGAGCGTTATTGCTCCGGGACCAGCCCAGCAATCTGGGACCTCACGGGACAATCTCCCCTGAGCCACACATTCCTCCTCTCCCTCTTCAGCTGTATCTTCAAGGAGCACCAATTCCATTCAGTGAGCATTTCCTTTACAAATGGCCAATAACCAAATGGAAATGGGCTCAGCCTCCTAAGCAATAAAGGAAATGCAAATTAAAGCAAGGATGCAATTCACCTTCCTATTTATCAGACTGGCAAAACGAAGGCAGGCCGTCCCTGCAGCAGACAGGGGAAGGACATTATTGGAGATCTCGGGTGCAATCTGGAGGACCTGAATAGCAGCCGCTATTCAAATACCAAACGTCTGTTTTCTGCAATTCAGCCATCCCACTTCTGAGTTTCTACCCAGGGAGATACGTGCACGTGTTACACAAAGAGGCTTGTACAAAACTGTACTCTGCGGCATTGTCAGCGATGGTGAAACTCTGGGAACTGGGAACGTACCACACCTCCATGAATGAGAGCAGTGGGTCCTGCTCTGTCCACAAGGCGGCCTTCACCATACCCAGCATTTTAGGCCACATTTATGCGACAGCGTAGGTGACATACATAAGTAACACATAGCACAACAGTATCGCAACGAAAGATCTCGAAGACCTATTGTTACGCGGAAGAGCACCTGTATCGTATCGTACTCGTGTAAACAACCTCACAAAAACAGAAACATAAAAATTGGATGTAAAAGCAAAATGTAAGGTGCGGAAAGGAATGCAGGAAACTGATAAAAAGTGTTTTCAGGGGAGACTGATAGTAATGGGAGGACCAAGGGTGATGTTTGTCTCTCTTATTTTTAGTCTTTAATAATGAGAATGCATTTGTTTTTCCTTACGTTGTTAAAAATATTTTTTAAAGACGTAATTATGAATGCCAGTAGGCACTGCTGAATTGTTGGGGGCAGCCGAGAAGAGTCCCAACAGGGGAGAGTCTCAGACTCGGGCGCTGAGGGAGCAGAGGAGTGGGGAGGGCACTGGGGGCTGGAATGGTCAATGGCCGTCATGGCTGGGACAGAAATCCTGGTCAGATCCTCCCAGAAAGAATCCCCCAGTTAAACTAGTCACACGGCTCAGAGGCCTGATGATTACACTGATGGCTGCTCTCCCTCCCTAGGTGCCAAACTTGCTAACTGGCGTTGGGTTTGCCTTTTCCATAAGGCGATCGCTTCCTTCCTTGACATTCAAACCTACGATCAGGTCACAGCCCTTGACAGAGGAACTGTAATCGGGAGAAGCAACGCAGAGTCCCGTCTAGGGGGACTTACAACCCAGTTCTGATGGCCTCGCTCTGGGGGCCTGAGCAAACCCATCACCTCTCGGCCTCGCTTTCCACATCGAAAAACAGGCCCATGAAACCAGATGTTCTCTAAAGGCACTTGCAAAGCTCTCTATTTTGCGTAAGTTGCCAGTTATTGCTCGAGTTCCATCACAATGCAAACATCTGTAAAAGGTCAATGTCACTTCTGGTCCAGACCAGCAGGGGGGTGGGGTGACCGCCTCCATCCTGGCCGCATTTTCCACTCACTTTCCCATTCACAGCAGCTGGACTGGTTGAGTGTAAGATGGCACAGGCACTAACTACCCACTTTGCCTGGCCTAACCCGTGTCATCCCCAGAACAACCCAAGGAGGTAGGGACTACTGCCGGTACTAATCTGAGCTACACTCTACAAAGACAATTGTGACCCAGAGAACGGAGGTAAGTCTCCCAGGATCACACAGCTAGAATGCAGCAGACACAAGTCTAACCAGGCAGTCAGGCGTCAGTCAATTTCTACGGAGCTCCTACGCCATGCAGGTGATAGAAGACGCTCCACAGAATCAATGCTTGTGGGCATCTGTGATGGTGTTTATTGTTGTGTTCAAAACCCAAGTTCCCCTTTTCCCAAGCAGCCTGGGGAAATAAATGCAGGACCTTTTGAATTCCCTTTGTCAATATTCTATATACCTGCCAAAGAGAGCATTAGCAGATTGTGCAAAGTGATGCATTTCTCCGCGCAAATACCTCCTATTATTGGAATCAATGGCTCCATTGCTCAGTTTGAGAGCTCTGTCTTTCCTAAGGAAAGAAAAAGCCTTTGAGTGAAATTCCACTCTCCCCTTCCAGTTACACCAGCCAGAGGGGAGGGGTAGAGGGTCAGGTGGGCTCTGAAATTCAGTGGGACGGCTGGGTGGGGGGAGAGCTGATGGTCTGATTTCATAGCAAACCCTGGGAAAACAGGAAGGGTATTTCTAAGGACCTCAGACCTTAGGTGGCCCTTCCTGCAGAAAGACACCATAGCCTGGTGGTTGAGACTGCTTGGGTTCAACTCCCAGGTCCACCACTTACTGGCTCTGTGACCTTCGGCCTGTAACCTAATCTCTCTGTGCTTCAGTTTCTTCATCCCTGAAACACAAACAGCAGTAAGAGTTCATGTGGATTGTATAAATCCACACAGCATATGCAAAGACATTAAACTCCTGCCTCACAGGGAACAAGGCTACATACGTATATATCAGGGGTTACTATCACAATTTCAGGTAAACTCACAAAGCCCATCTCTTGGAAATGAAGAAGTCAAGGGTTTGGTGTGGGATTTCACATCCTCATTAAATATGCTTCCTTCTAAGAATAGCATGATGGCCTTCCCTGAACACAAAGCAACACTGACTTTCATTGCCTTCTTCCCTCCACTGTCTAATTGTCTCCATACTTGGGCTCCCATCGCTTCTCCTTCTCTGACGGTTCAGCCCCCATGGCCGCCCACCCAGCCTGGGCTGTTCCCTGACTGTAGAAGAGTCGGCCTCCCTGAGAATGCGGCCTGGAGTTTTCCCCTGCTTCCCCTCCCACCTCCTCTCGCCTTGGTGGATCAGCCTGGGTCACCTCTTCCTGTCCTCCCCAAGGAGAGCTGACACAGGGATGTGACCAGATCGTACCCACTGACCACAGGGGACGAGGTGACTGAGAAGACATTCTGGGGTAAAACGCTGGCCACAGAGCACAGCCTCCAGCAGCCCTTGAAGGGCTGGCCTCTTCTCTCTGACTGGCCAGGACTCTGCAGCGCCCTCACTGGGGTTTGATTTCTACACTTCATCCTGATCTGCCTTGGAAGCACATCTCCCAGTAATCTCTCTTCTACCACCCTTTTGGGGGCTTGTATGGGATGGGGAGCCTTGTACCCCGGGCTCCAGACCCTGAATTAACCCAGAGGCCTCACTCTCCCCACAGCTTCAGCCTCTAAGGCTCCAGCTGGAACTGGAGACCATGAGGCTGTGCAGGGAGGTGGGGCAAGTCCCAGGCCCAGGGTCAGGGGGCCTGTGGTCTCCTCCCTGCTAACCATGCTTACACACCCAGCATGACCCACCCAAGCTGCGTCCCCCAGCACAAGCCAGAACCAACCTCCCCCTGCTAAAGGCCAAGGCCTACATTTCTAAATACAATTTTTCTTACTGTGAAAAAGAAACGTATGCCCTTGTAAAATTTTGGAACATAGTGAAAAGCACAAAGGAAAATGTAAGAAATTACTGACACTCCCATAACCCAACGTTTTCCGTGTTTAACAGCGTGTTCCTATCCTTTTCTATTAGACACACGATCTTCAGCAACATCCAGTAAAGGAGTCGGGCTCCCTGCTCCTGCCCCCAACTAGCAGCACTGGGTCTTTACATGGGCGAGGAGATTCCCAGCAAAGCCAAACCTAGCCCACCCATGGGGTTCAGACACACAGGCCTACAAGATACATAGGTATGGGGCCGCGTCATGGTTAATGTTATGTGTCAACTTGGCTAGGCTATGGTGCCCTGTCGTTTGGTCAAAAACTCATCAAGATGTTGCTGCGAAGACATTTTTTAGATGTGATTGACACCTAAATCAGTAGATTCTGAGTAAAGCAGATTGCCCTCTGAAGTGTAGGTGGGCCTCACCCAATCAGTTGAAGACCTTCAGAACAAAGACTGACGTTTGTCCAAAACAGAAGGAATTTGGCTTCAGGTCTGCCACAAAGAATCCCGGCCTGACTTTCTAACCTGCTGGCCTGCCCTGGAGATTAGAACTCAAGATTACAACATCAGCTTTGACTTGAATTTCCAACCTGCCAGCTTCACTGTGGATTTCAGCTTGACAGCCCCCACAATTGCGTGAGCCAATTCCTGAAAATAAATCTCTCACTATGTAAACATATCCCAATGGTCGTGTTTCTCTGGAGAGCCCTGACTAACACAGGAAAGGCGATATGACAGGGCTGCTCTGGGACCCCTGGGGAGAGTCACAGCAAGCCAGAGGCCAGAGGAAAGGAGTGGCCTGCATGTGCCACCGTGGCTATTATTTGAACTGTCTTGACCCCGCCTCTATGGTGGCCTGTGGGTAACTTAGCCATCACCAGAACTGTCCCGTTAAACAAACCCAGTGGTACCCTGCGTGGGGCCGCTCACAGAGGAAAGCTGGAAGAGAGGAGTCTGTTCCCCTACCCTATGTTCCAGCCGACTGTAGGGACTTCTGTGGCCAGCACAGCTGGTAGCATGCTGGCGCCAACACGGTGTCTGTCCCCCCAGCCAGGGCGAGCGGGGCTGGCAGAGGCGAGGTTAGACGCGGCAGACCCTGTGGTAGCTGACACCGAGCAGCAGCAGGGACTTGGCTCAATGTGCTAGGGGACGGTGTGGCCACAGAGCAGCCATGGAGCAGCAGTGACTGCACCCCCTCCATGGTGGGGGCCGAGGAATCCACGTGGGGGTCTGTGCAAGCCCGCGAGAAGACACAAAAGTAGGTTCAAGAGGCCAGCGGAAGCTGGGCCTCTGCCCAGAGGTGACCTGCGCTACCTAACTGCCCAGGAGGTCACTGAGTGTCCCCTGGGCTGCAGGAGAGAGTGCTTACACCACCTTGAACTGAACCTGAGGCCAGCTGTCCTCACAAGGAAAGACAGACCGGTGGGGAGGCCACAAGGAAAGCAGCCCTCGCAGCATCGCGACACAATTTCTGTCCTCTCCACAGGTCTGGGCCTGCTGGTGAGGAAGCCCCACCTCCCATTTGAGGCCTATTTCTGAGTCTAGAAGAGGCCAAGGTCTCTTGGCTCCTGGCTTTTCTCTAGCCTGCAGCACTGTTGATGATTTTTGTATATCTTGGGAAAGTAGGAGGGGTGAAGCAGGAGATGCTAGTTTTTAGCTCTCGTAATCTCCACGTTCCCTAATTTGTACTTTCCAGGGCCTTATCTCGTTTCAGGAACAGCAGAAGCCATGGAGAAGAGGATATCTGAGTGGAAGGAAATGGATTCCACTCCATGTCACAGACAGGCTGGCTGGGCTGAGGGAGCAAAGCAGATCTGCCACCGACCAGTGACCGGAAAGGTTATCAGAGTGTCTGCCTCGGAGGCCATCAGCCCTGGGCCTGGAGGCCAGACCCCTGGGACCTGAATTTCCCCAGCCTTTTAGACATCCCCGGGGTAACATACGGCAGCCCAAACATGATCCTTAGCTCCACTTGAGAGATATGAAGGCCCAGTAGGAGAAGCTTTTTTCTAAGGGCTGACACTGGTAAGTCATGCAGCAGGATGGGACCCCTCCATCCCAGTCTAGGCTTGGGGACAAGAGAGCAAGGCAGAGGACAAACTCTCCCGACCGCTGGCCTCATACCACTCTCCTCCACCCCCTCCTGCTGAAGTAGTTGTGGCATCTGACTCTGGCTCTCTCCTTTGGAGAGACTCCATTAGAAATGGCCACTTCCCTGCCTTGCCAGGCTGGCACCGCCGGCCTTGGCCTTTTCCCCATATTACTCACATTCCCAGGTTCAATCAGAGGCTCCCTAAACCTCCCAGCCACTGTGCCTGACCTTGCCCAGCAAAGGGCTGAAACCAGGCCCTGCCGGCCTCACAGACCACTTGCCTTTATTAACCTCCTGCCTTCTGGAAGCCCCACACATCACCCACAGCAGAGGCTCCAGATGGGGAGGATGTCCTTGGCTCATCTCACTCTGCAGGGAGCGGGCCGGCGAGCCCGGAGGAGAAACCTTTGGAGGGGTGGCCCTCCTGCGTTTGCACCATGCCTCACTGGGCCTCGATTTCTTACCTGTAAAATGGGAATGTGAATTGAGTGACTGCTAAGGTCCCTTCTGGCTGCCACGTTCTCAAGACAGAACTCAGGCCACCACACTTCTTATCGACAGAGCCTCCTGACTGGTTTCCTGCCTTTGAGTGAATCCCAGCCAAGCCATTCTCCACCCTGCTCTTCTACAATGCCAAACTGACTGTGTCATCCCCATGACTAAATCCCTCCGATCGCTGCCTTGCCAGACAGGCCCTCTGTCAGGCTCTGCCTACTGCTCGGCCTCACCTAGCGCTCCCTGCCCATCCATGGTCGGCTCCACCCACAAAAACTCCCTGCAGGTCCCTGAGCCTGGCTCACCTCTGGGAGGCCCTCCCCTCACTCTGAATGCCCCTCCCTCCACTGGCCTCTGCGCCTTCGCCTTCACCTAGCCCAGCTCTGCGCATCCTCCCCGCCCCCGCTGCTGGGTTGCTATTGGTGACACCATGCTCGCTAGTCCCCATAGCCCTTCCTGCGCACTCGTCTTTCTCCCCCACCACTCTGGGACAGCTGCTGTTTTCTCTCCCTGCACCCTGCACTTAATCGGTACTCAATAAATACACGTTTAATCCACACTAAGGACTGCCTTCTCCCTTCCAGCCCAGCGCTCTTGTAGGAGTTCAGGAAAGGCAGACGTGGATGGACGCATCCAGATTCTGTCCCGTGTGCCAGGGGTTTCTCTATGCCCTCTGCCTCTTGCCCTGAGACTCTCCTAGTCATGCCCGTTCGTTCATTCACTCAGCAAACACTTGTTAAGAACCTACTCTGTTCTAGGAACCATGGTCAAGCTTCGCACAGGGTCTTGCACGTAGTGGGTCCTCAATGTTTGTTGACTTTTAACTGGAAGGAACAAAATGACAATAATGACGTTCCTTACGCTTCTAGGAAGTGTTTATCTACACCTGTTTTCACTTTAGCCTCACCATGGTCCTTCAGATAAGTGTTATTTCATTTTACAGTTAAGGGAATTGGGGAAAAGATGGAGGGAGTGGGATAGGCATTCTAGGAGCCGTGGCAAATATTGGAGCAGAGGTGGAGGCCCCTAAGGCACACCTTCCAGGGGAGGAGAAGAGGCCGGGTTTCTGCCAGCCCAGCCGGTGGCTCCTGATCCTGGGAGCAGCCTGCACAGGAGACAGGGGACAGCTGTGAAACCAGACATGACACCCAGAGTCAGGTCCGAGTGCCACTCAGCCCTTGGAGCGTGAACTCCACCAGAAAATACAAGCCCTACAGCTATTCTCTAGGTGCGAAGTTCAAGGCTCCTTCATGAGCAGGTACAAACTCTGCCAGAGCTGATTTAATCCCTATTAGTCAAACACAGTGACTTGTTTTTCTTTAGAGACAAGTGACAACAGAGCTGATCATAACTCATACTTGGAATTGGCATCCCTAAAGCAGGATTTTGGAGGAGAGAGAGAGAAAGAGAGAGAGAGAGAGAGAGAGAGAGAGAGACCAAAGTAACATCCCACCGAACCCACAGAAAGAAATAAAAAATGAGGAAAATCAATAGCTGTTCTTCCAACAATGCTATAAAATTGTGTTCTGAAATGGTATCGCAAAAGCATACTCTGCCATCTGAGACTAAATTGGTGTGACCACAGCTAAAATAAGGAGATAGCCTCATACATCTGGGGGACAAGATGTCACCGGGCCATAAGCTCAGGGGGGAGGGTCAGGGAGCCCAGGCAACCTCATCTGAACAGTCTCAGCCCCAGATGAGAGATCGGATCAGTGTGGGGGCCCTGCACCGCAGGACAGACCCCACTCTGGACGAAGATACTGTCTTCTCTCTCACCTGAGCTGCTGGACTGGCCCACGTTGCTCTTTCCTTACTGCTGAACTTGTCATCTCCAACCCCAAACCACCCTGCTGCTGGAGCAAGCCTTGCAGAGTGCAGACCCAGCCCTGTCCCTCCCTTGCTCAGAGAGACACGCAACCCAAGTGTCCCTAAGAAAGCCAGTCCTCCCAAGCAACCTACACTGACCTGACTACCCAGCCCATTAGATGTACAGAAAGTCTGGGCTCTCCCCAACAGTTCCAATTCCGAAATATGGGGATGGGGTATCTTCCACTTTCCTGGTTGCCTTTTACTCTGAATTCTACTCCTGTGCAATTGCTGATCCCTTCTAGGTTAGTCAGAATTCCTAGGGTGGTAAGCAACAGAAACACAGACTGTCTCGGGGATCAGGGAAGATTTGTTGGAGAGCTCCCTCCCTGGGGGAAGAGGCAAAGCCAGCTTCCCCAGTGCCTGGAAGGCCACCAGGACCTTCGCTCTCCCTCTCTCCCCTTCTCCCTTCTGGAATGTGGCAGCTCATTCCCTCAGCTCAGCTTTCCGAACAGCCACACAGCTGCTGCATGTAGCATCTCTCAGTTTCTCCAAAAGAAAGGAATAGTCTCTCTCTTTGATGCAAAATTTAAAAATCCCAGGGAAGGATGCTGATCGCGTCCATTCAGATCAGCTGGCCCTTTCTGTACTGACCAACAGTGGTGGGAGGCCCTCTCCTTTATCCAGCCTGGCCGATTGCATTGGGCCAATCCACAGTGGCCCGCTGCCAATCAAAATCACGTTTGGAGTAGAGCAGGCCCTCTCAAGGGGGCAACAGTGCCCCTAAGGAGGCAAAAAGCAGGTCTTGGGGGGCAGAAGAGTCTTGAATATTACAACGGTTTGTGGCCCCCTATAGATATGATATACATCTGTGGTGTGAAAATTTCATAAGGGAGGAGTAATTAGGAAAATATCTCAAAAGGATCCTGGGGGAGGGAGGAGGTGATAATGACAAAAAACAAACTAAGAAACAGTGGAGTAAAGGATGGAGCGTTTCTCAGAAGGACAGGATCATTCTGGACAAAACCAAGAAATGTCCAGCACTCCCTCTCCCCTCCTCCAGATGCCAACCCCTCTCCAACCTTTTATCCACAGGTGGCACAGCACCTCTCCTCATTCCCGAGCAGCATGACAGCAGCTGCTGTACACAGGGGACTAGTCTCTTGTGAAGATGGGGATAGCCGAGGTTATCACCAGTCCCTGGCGAACATTCACTGACCACTCACACCTCAGGGAAGCCCTTCCAGCCACCCCTCCTCGGACCTGGCCTACCCTACAGTCCTTTTCTGCGTACCAGGGACACCCCCCAGCCCAGGCCCAAGCCCTCCCACCCCTTCTCCATCTTGGAAGCCAAGCAAAATCTAGGCGTTTCCACCTCTTTGCAAAGCAAACCACGCATCTCCCTTCTAAGGCCATCTTGGGTTTATCTTTCATAATCACAATGGCTCTGAAGGCGTTTTCAAAAATAAATAGGCTTAAAGCTTCTAAATGACAGTTTATATTAGCCTGCCATCTCACAGTTGTTGGCAGGGTTTCTTCTACCACCAGCAGCCTGTGAAAGGCAACAAAGTCTACCAGAGGATACCACAGGAGTTCAAGGGTCTTGTGTGCTTTTTATTATTGTTATTGTTTGTTTTAACTATTATGTTTAGAGGGGTCAAGTCCAGACTTCCCTGCCCTGAACCTGAGGTCAGGTTCCCCAGGGAGGAGATGAGGAGTAACCTGCTGTGACTTGTAAAGGAAATGTTCCCGGGAGATGCTGGTGAGAGAGGGGGCAAAGCAAGAAGTCTCCGGCAGTGAGATGCTGGCAAAGTCCCAACCTCCTGGACCACACAAGTGTTAATGACACCTGGAGTTCTTCCACCTCCAGTCAATGGCTAAGCACGCAGTTGGGAGCTGGGGTTGGGGTACTTGGGCATCCCCACCTCCAGGCAAATTGTGGCTATAGCTGTCCAAGGATGGTCCTCCTAAGAGTGCTCCAGGCTGTGGGGGCAGTGGCGAGGGAATGAATTTGGAAGCACACGAAGGGCCCTGCCAGGAAGGAATCAGGCCAATCACCTATGTGCGTGCACCACAGGCCCTTTAGAGCCAGAGCAAACCAAGCTTCCTTCCAGCCTGTCACCCACTGCCTAGCCCTACACTGGCTCCTCCCCAACCAAGCCAGCCTGCACTTGCCCTGCTTCTGCCCACCCTGACTTCTCCATCTGGAGTGAAGTTCTCCCCTTCTCCCTGTTTAAATCCTGCAGTACTTTCTTCCCCTCCCCAAATCCCCTGCCGCCCTGCCTTGAGCTGCCCCAGCGCCCTGTACTATCTCTTACTGCCCTTTGCAGTAACTTATGCCCAGATCGCATGGGCTTCACCTCTCTTCAGGTGGCTCGCACAGCCTCCATAGGCTGAGGTTGACCTTGAGGTCGAGCCTCTGCTCTCTGCTTAACGTTGAGAGGCTGGCCCGGGGGATACTCCTGGAAGACATGCTGAAGAGAACTGTGGGACCTCATACTGACTCATCAACTCGCTTTCTGAATCTACCCGCCTGTCAAAGCTCTGCCAAGGGGTCGTCTCCTGCCAGGAGCCCTCTCTGACCAAGACCACCTGACCAGGTCCAGTAAAGCCATATCCTGTCCCGGCTCCTGGGAAGGGGTTGCACTCTGTCACTTTCTAATGAATGGGGAAATCCAGTCAACTCTTCCACAACTTTTCCCATAAAGACCCCACTGGGGCTAGGCTCTATGCAACAGAGGAGGGAGGGGAAAAGAAATAAAAAGAGGAGGGGGGGAGACTGGGTTCTGCCCAAGCTGTCTGGGGACCAGCCTCATCCAAGTGGCAGTTAGGGAACAGCCAGGGCCTCAGACTCAGGCCGGTGAGATTTCAGGGCCGGGTGTTGTGGGAGCACTCAAGGAAGGCTGCCTGGAGGAAGGGGTGAAGGGGAGGAGAAAAGGGTCCCGGGCAGGGAGATCAGCGTGAACACAGTGTCTGAGTTTCTCGAACTCAGGCTGAGTTCTCTAGGGCCTGTGTCCAACCTGTCTGCACCCTGCAGGAAAATTGCGGTGCCCCACTAATCACATTCTTCAAATGCTTTCCCCTCAGATCCTAACGACTGGAGTGGCTGCTTAAGCTCTGAAACTCCCTGCACCAGGCCCACCTGTTGGAACAGGTCTGGAGGCTGCTTCAGGGGCTCCCTCAGAGCAGGCCTCCAGTACTGAGCCCTGACCCTGACCCTGAGCCCTGACCCTGCCCCAGGTCGGACCTGTCCCTCAGCCCTGCGACATTAGGATCCCTGGGCAACTGACTGAAACCCTCCAATGCCTGGGCCAGCGCCAGCCTCCATAATCAGAATCTGCACTTGCTGAATGTGCTCTCCTCAGTGTTTAGGCGTTTAAAATTTTTTTTAGTATTTCATTTCAAATTTACAGGAAAGTTGGAAGAATGACCTATAGTATACCCATATACCCATATACCCATAAACCCGTCGCCCTCATTTACTGATTATTTACATGTTGACCCATCTGCTTTATGGTTCTCTAGATAGATGATTGATAGATAGATAGATAGATAGATATAGATATTTCCGTATTTCTGAACCATTTAAAATTGTTGGAAACACGGTGCCCCTGTGGTCCTAAACGTAGTTCCTAAGAACAGCTCTTACCTACCCACAGCGCAAGTTACCAAATCAGGAAGCTGAACACTGAGAGAGTAGTGCTATTATTTAATCTGCATCTACATTCAACTTCCAAAGGTCCAAACAGGCATGGGAGCCTGGTAAGAGCTCCCCTGACAATTAGAAGATGCGGGCGGCTCTGGGAAGCCTGAGCAGGGTGAGACCCCCGCCCACTGGCACTGAGGCCACATCCTCAGCTGAGGCCCCCTCCTCCCTATCTCATTGTCTCCCCCCCCCCCCCACCGCAGGTGGCTACCGCTGAGGCTCAGGTGGTGGCAGGTACAAGGCATTAACCCCTTCTCTGCAAGCTGGAGGCAGAGTTGGTCCCTGGCTGCCAGGGAAAAGGCGGCTGCCCAGCACCCGCTATAAATAACCGGGAGCAGGCTGGCCGTGCGGCGGTGTCACGGCGGCCCTGGGGGTGGGGGCCAAGGGAGAATACCCCCATGCCCAGGGCCGGCCTTGGCCTCGGGCTGGGCCGGGCCGGGAGGGGGGGCGCCACGCGCTCGGCCCGGGAAGGGGGAGGGGCAGGCAGGGCGGGGCGCCGGCGCGAGAGGTGCTCCTCTGTCCCAGGCCGCGGGCATGGGGGCTCCGGCGGGGGCCCCGCGCGTCCTCCGCTCTCCACAGCCGCGCCTCTGGCTGCTCTGCCTGCTCCCTCCACTCCTCAGAGTAAGTGTGGGCGGGGGTCGGGTCTCAGAGTCCGGGCGCCAGGAGCGTGAGCTCCGCGCTGTCGCGCCTGGGGGATGGGAGGGGGTCTGGGTTCCTTTCCTGGACCCAGTTTCACTCAGCCCTGTTCTGAGTTGGGGGGGGGAAGTCTCTGGGCTTTTGCTGGCCGGTTGGGGTTGGGGACCCCTGTGTGAGATCATGGGAGGGAGCCCTTCTGCCTGGATGAGGGGGCAGGTGAAGGAGAGATGAAACTCTAATAGCAGCTAGAATGGGACTGAGAGGCCGCGTGGGCGATGGGGGCTTCTGGCTGAACTAGGACATGACCCTCCTCACTTCCAGAAATTCGTTATCCCCTGTCCATTCTGTCCCCTCCCCCATGGATCCCTTCCATCTCCCCTTGCAGGCGCCTCAAATCCCTTTCTCTCCCCACCCCAGTTCTGGCCCTTCCCCTAAAAGCCCCCGTCTCCTGTGGCCCTGTCCCCACCCTCCTCTTAGTGCCTGAAACCAGACAGTCCCCAGAACCAAATGAGCAATGGGACAGTGGAAGCGCTGGGAGGACCAACCTCACCAAGGGTCTCTCAAAGCTGTGGGTGCCTTTTGGCCAGCGTCAAGGTCTGAGACCTGGGGGTAAGAGGATGGAGAGGAGCTACAAAGAAAGAGCTGAAGAAGTGGGGTAAGGCCAGGCGGGCGTGATTCCCAGAAACAGATTCTCAGATACAAGAGGAATCACCCTTTAACCTCGTCCCCATTTTTCAGATAAGGAAACTGAGGCTCAGAGAAGGCAGGCAACCTGTGCGAGACCACACTTTTCATGAAAAGCTCTGACATTAGAAGGGTTCTGCAGAGAGGGCCTCAGAGGCCACACACCGCAGGGGCCAGAGTCAGGCTGGAAGTCAGGAGGCCTAGTCCTGTTCAGGACTGCGCCACAGACCAGCCGCAGAGACCACTTCCTGGGCCTCGACGTCCCTATGTACAGAGGACCGTGGTGGACATTCACTCAACACTCACTCACCAGATAAGCAGTGGGCATCCACTGGTTGTGACAAAGTGGCTTTGCTGACAGATCTGATTCGAATCCCTGCTTTGCTGCTTCGTGTGTGACCTTGGACAGGTGACTCAAATTTTCGAGCCCCAGTTTCCTCCTGGGTAAAATGAGGATGAGATCAGTGTGGAATAGTTGCGATGATACAAGTAGAGCTCTGAGCGCCATGCCTGGCACAGAGTGAGCACTCAGTAATGCAGCCATGGTTTTGTGCCAGCCACTAGAGGTGGAGCATGAAGACACCAGGGGCCCTGCCCTCCCAGGGGGTCTGGTCAGGTGGAGAGGGGTGGGCACCATGCTGAGATGTGCTCAGTTTACCAATGGGCAGACGGTCTCTAGACCTGCGAGGTCCTTTAAATGACATCGCAGGCTGTATCTGGGGTGGGTGGAGATGTGCAGTGAGTTTACTACCACCCGCACTCCCTACAACTCGCCACATCCTGGGCTTTGAGCTCTTTTTGCCCCCTCCCACTGGTTCTTGAGATAGGTGCCTTTTAAGACAGCCAGTGTTAGGGCCTCAGTTGCCTCCCAGCCCACTCCTCTGGGGTAGGGCATGATGCCAGTTGCCCAAACTGGTTACATGGAGAGGGTTCTGGTTGCTGCTCCAGAGCCAGGTGGAGGGATCTTTGTGAGGGTCCCCTGGATTCTGGGGGTGTCAGAACCAGAACCTCGCAGGCAACGGTCTGTGGTCCCCTTAGAGTCACCCAGGCCCTACCCCAGCCCCCTGGAACACCTCAGCCTGATACTAGAGACTAATTACTCACCCAAAGTCACTCAGGATGTAACCAGCGAGAGGGGAACCAACCCGTGGTCTCTCTGGCCCCAGAGCTCAGATAGCTGGTCTGATTTGCAGTTGGGAACGTCCCAACTGGTGGATGAGTGGGGAGGACAGCCTGGTCCAGCCTGGAGACTGGCCTTCCAGTGCACCCTCTGAAGCCTTTGAGAGGCAGTGCTGTGATCGTGCAGCCTACCTGCTACACACGCACAGTGCTCTGCACTTTACTAAAGTACCAGGAAGGTTAGACAGTTATTTACACAGCTAGAGAAGGAGATCGGGTGAGGCTAAGGAATATGGATGCTGGATTCCAAAGCCCTGGATTCTAACCTTTTGAGCTACTTCCCTCTGGCTCTGTGAAGACCCCAGGAATCTACCAGCCCATCTTGGCTGGGTACAGCCCCTCTGACCTTTGGGGAGCAAGACGCTTCCCCTCCCCAGGGTCTCAGGACAGCACTTCTGTGGCCTCTTGCCACAGGTGTCCTGATTTCTGTGGGATCCATCTGTCCTGAGAAGTCCCCCCAGGGGCCCAGGCTCCAGGAACCTGGACCCTTACTAACCTGCACAGCCCTCCCCAAGGCCAAGGCCAGGGCCCTGTACACACACTCCCAGGGTCTGCAGTGCCAGGGTAGGAGGGTGGCGGGTCTCAAAGGCCATTTGGCAGGAGCTCATTCATCTAATGACTTCCCCAAAATTCATCTACTTTCTGAGTGTTTTGTAACCTGATCAGCTAATTTTTCCTCTCTGCTTTTGCCATTTTGTTGATGTTTAAGTACTTTTTTTTAAAGCAATTTGTCTGAGGGCACTATTTACTTAATTCCATATTCCTGGTAAATCTCAAATTTGCAGCACTTTACGAATTAGTGAACTATTCTGTAGTCCTCTTAACTGTCATTTTCTACTTTATCTGATTTTCAACATTCTTAGGAATCCTCAGCCAGTGTGTCTGAAGTTACTTTATTCAAAATCAGAATTTTTTAAGATGTCACTTCAAATCTATCAGGGGGAAGGATTGATTATTCAATAAGCTTATTTTGTTTATTCTATTCATCAGCTACATAGGGCTTACCATGTGCTCAGCACTGTTCTCAGCACCGACATACATTACCTATTTTTAAAAAAACTTTTATTTATTTTAAGTGTGTTTTTCCAGGACCCATCAGCTCCAAGTCAAGTAGTTGTTTCAGTCTAGTTGTGGAGGGCGCAGCTCACAGTGGCCCATATGGGGATCGAACTGGCAACCTTGTTGTTAAGAGCACCGCGCTATAACCAACTGAGCTAACTGGCCATCCCTACGTTATCTATTTTAAGCTTCACAACAACCCTAGGAGATAAAACCATCATTATACCCATTTTACAGATGAGGAAGCTGAGTAGAGGTCATGTGCCCAAGGTCAGTCGGCTGGTAAGGGGCAGTGCCAGGATCCAAACCAGGTGGCCTTACTCCAGATTCCCTTTCCTTAACAAAAATGTATTTTAATGTGATTTAATTCTAATGTCAAGTTACTTTTAGGACACTCAGATGCCAAAACAACTTAGAAAAGGGTGGCTTCTAGGCAAACTGGATATTAAATGAATTGTTATTAAAATTATTAAGGAGATAATTTAAGGCCTAACTGTCCCATTATAGGGCTTCCTGCTGGCCAGCTCGCTCTCCCTTTATTGGGCCAAAGTATTCCCTCCCTCTCTCCCCTTGCTCTCTCCTCCCCTCCCCCCTCCCTCCCTTAGACACCTGTGTGCAGGGCCCAGGGCTTGGCACAGATAAGGGGAGAGGGACAGAGGAGAGAGAGGGAGCCACAGGATTTCAGAGATGACAGAACACATAATGAGAGGTCTGGACGTTTCTCCAGGCGAGTTGGAGGCTGAATTAGGACTAGAAGGGAGAGTGAGTCATCTTAGGAAAAGGGACCCCGAGAACAGAGGCTCATGATGTATTACAGAATTGTACAACCGAAACCTATGTAACTTTACTAACACTTATCATCCCAGTAAACTTTAATAAAAAAGAACAGAGGCTCAGGGATGGGAGAGCCTGCTAGAAGCTGCTAAGGGAACTTGAGGTCCTCGAAGTCTAGCACCTGATAAGTTACAACCGAGTAGCTAATATTTCCCCTTCCAGGAAGCCTGCCCAGATGCTCCAGAAATATTACCTGCTTCCTTCATATGATTTTCAGTTCCTTGCCCTCTGCCTCAGGCAGCCTCAGCTTCCTAAGTACTGCCCATGGCCTCCACTTGTCTGCTCTGGGCCCAGACTTACTGCTTCTCCCCACCCTCCTCCCCTTCTCTCCTCCTCCTTGTCTTCCCACCCTCCCCTCACTCCCCCTTTCCATACCCCTTCTCTCCTCCCCATGTCCTGCTCTCCATCTTTCCTTCTCCTTCTCTCCCCTCCTCCTCTCACCCCATCTCCTCCTCCATGCTCAATGAAACCACTAAAATGAAAGGAAACCTGGGGAGGAGCCCTGTCCCTCCAGAGGAGCCCTCTCTGACCTTGGACAGAGAGGGAGGAGGCAGGGAGCGGCTTACTCCATTCCCCTCTGGTTACTGGCAGCCTGGCTTCTGGAACTATGGTCCCGTAAATCTCCCAGGCTTAGACCAGGGGCTAAATTTAGATGAAGCTTTATCACCAGGCCAGGAGGAAGCATTAGGCTGGGCCAGACCCCCTGGCTCCAGGGAGGTGGCACCTTTGGGGTCTGCCTGGTCCTTGGAGCACGGGTTCTGCCTGGACAAGACCCAAGAGGGAGGAAGAGCAGCTGGTGTCTTGGCTCTGACCTGCTGCCCTCCTCCCCCTGCCGGGGCCTCACCCTCGTCTAAGGTAAGGGCTTCCAGTTCCAGGCACACAGAGGCTGGAACCAGGATTAGGGCTAGCCTTGCAGTGAAAGTTCAGAGAGAAGGAAATCTGACAAGCAGGCAAAGGTCAGAACCCGAGCTCCCAGAATTGGGCGTGATGGTGCAGCTCTACCTGGCTGAGAGAATCGTCATCTCATCTGTCCACCCACCCAACATACATTTAGTGATCATCTGCTATGTGCCAGGTTCTGGACTGGGAGCTGGGGACACAGATATGAACCAGACAGATGTGGGCCCTGAGTTCTGGTAGCCTATAGTCTCATGGGGCAGGGGCGAGGGGTGGGAGCAGCTCTCTGCCCCTGGGACAGCCCAAAGTTGATCAGTACAGAAGCCCAAGCTCCCCATAATGAGGCCTGAACCCCCCATCTCTGAGCTCCCTGAGTGAACCTCCTAAAGTCCTTGACAAGGGCCACCATTTCACACGTGCCAGGCTCTTGATATACAGTAATTGAATACACACCAAAACCTTATGGGTTTGTATTGTCCCCATTTTACAGATGAGAAGAACAAGGCTCAGAAAAGTTAAGTAACTTGGCCAAGGCCACAGAGCTAAGAAGCAGCATCCCCAGAGCTCTGAACACTGGGGTGTTTGCAGTCTTCCCGCCCTGAGAGCTCATCGCCCAGGTCTTGGGTGGAATTATCCACAACTGTGCTTCTGCTCTCCCTGTCCCCTGGGGTGGTTTCCGAGGGCAGCGGCATCCCCCTTTCCCTCCCCCTCCTCCCTGCCCTCCCACCACCTCCAGCGGCTCCACCCAAAATAGGCACCTGCAGGATATGTTGTGGGTTTAAACTGAGTCAAATTCACTCAACCAGCACCTTGAAGAGAATGAAAATCTTTGTCTGTGCCAGCTTATTGGACCAGTGGGCAAGTTACCGGAGATGGAGCCAGATCTGGGAGTTATTCCCAAACCACTTCTGATCCCCTCACGTGTTTTGCTCAGGCCCTAACCACACGCATCAACCTGTGCCCAGTGCTTTGCTCAGCAAGGAGGCCCAGCCACAACCTCAGACCACAGCGTCTCATGCAAGGACAGTCAGTCCCTTGATGCCTGAGTCCGAGGGAGGGTGTCCTGACCTCACCTTGTGGGTTCAGGCCCCCCCACCACCTCCAACCCCAAGGATGACATGAAATACCTGAGTGATAGGACCACACTGTGGCAGTTGAGGGCTTTGAGAGAAGGAACTTGCACCGAAAACACAAAGTCTGGTTGGCCTGAGGGTCGGCCATGGACATTGCACGCCTCTGGGTTGAGTGTTTCCTCTGCTGTGACCTCAAGGGGCTGGCGCCTTTCTCGGTCCCCCCGGGGGGCATTACTAGCTGCCTCTCCAACAAGGTGAAGGAGGATTGGGAAGGTGCTGATGAGTCAGGCTTGGGGCCCACACTCTCCCTAGACTCAGCTGAGGGGGGGAGGCCTCAGAATTCTTCTTGGAAGATTCTAGGGCCAGCCTCACCCCTGCCAGCTGGCTTGCTGGGCCAACAAAGCCTTTCTGATGCCCAAGCAGGTGCTCCCAGCAACCCCCCCCCCACCCCAGGATATGTGAATATTGTGTTTCCTCGATAATAAGACCTAACCAGAAAATAAGCCCTAGCATGATTTTTCAGGATGACATCCCCTGAACATAAACCCTAATGCGTCTTTTGGAGCAAACCTTAGCATAAGACCTGGAATGGAATGGAATGGAAACAAGGTGGCAAGACCATGGCCCCAGTATCTGTCTTGCGGGCCAAGAGACAGGGCTCCTGGCTGATGGCTCAGGAAGCCCCTTACAGCACCCAGACTCAGACATACACACCCTGCATACGCACAATACACAGACACGACACCAAGACACACACCCCCACACACTATAACTCTACATACCATGAGTCACACACACAACCACACGTTACACAGACATAATATAACACATACACACATACACACACACACACACACACACACACACACACGCGGCCCTGCTCCCCAGCTCCTCCCGCACCTTGCATTGTGGGTGAGATTTGGCAGATCCTAACGGCAGTGAGTGCCTGTAAGTGCTGTCCATGCCACCCTAGGCTCTGGGATGGGACAGGAGACATTGCTCTCCTGTCTGACCAGGTGGGGTCCTAATTAGGAGCTCCAGGCCTGCGTGGCAAGGCTGAGCATGTGTCCTCCAGCCCCAGCACAGGAGATGGACTGAGTCTATTATGGGGAGCATGATGTTTGGGGGCTGTCAGACCCTGGCCCTGGAGACATTCTGGGGCAAACATGGACCCAGCTGCCAGGGAGGGGACATTTGCCAGGCAGAGAAAAGGACAGGGCTGCTCACTGGTAAGGCAGTGGCTCTGGCATCCTAGAATCAAGAATGTCAAGGTTGGGCAGGGCACAAAAATCCCGTATATGCATGCACGCACACACACAGGTGTGCACACAATTTATGCACACACATTGGCCACAGAGAAGGAAAAAATGGTGGTCTTGGGAGGAACGTGGGCAAGGGTTAGAATTTGAGAGTGCATTGCTCTCATTTAGTCTCACACCATACATTTCCCAGCCTCTTAGCCTTTGCACAGGCTGTGCTCTACCTAGGCTGCCCTTCCTGGCACCACCTTTATCAGCTAGGCAAACTCCTACTCAGCCTTCAAAGCCCACATCAGCATGACCTCCTCCATGACACTTCCCATTCCTCCTCAGCAAATTGTACACAACTGTGAACAAGTAACCCACCCATCCTTCCCACCAGAAGATGGTCCCCTCAAGGGCAGAGATAACCACGTCACTTTATCTGCCTGAGTATACCCACTGGGTCCCCAGCCACAGTAGGCATTCCACAAATATTTGTTGGGTGAAAGAACTGTTGGCGGACCCTCACCTGGCTCTGCTGATAGAAGGACACGGGACCCACCCATCGTAGGAGTGCATCCCCAAGGGGCCGAGGGATAGATCGAGCAGAGTGCTGCCTCAGAGGTCAGGCTGCAGCAGGCCACTCCTGAGGCGCTCACAGGGTTCCAGGACTGGCCAGGCTGCCATTGTGCTGCGTGGCCTGAGGCATTTCCCTCCTCAGTTTCCCCCTCTGTACAATAGAGGTAAGAGAAGTCAGGGGTGAGTGACAGAACAGGGCAGGGAGACAGACATGTGCTGTCAATGGGTAGCCAGGACCTGACCTCTGACCCTCGTCCCTCCTATTTCCTAGGCAGCCGAACCAAGCCAGGTGTCCAGCGACCAGCCCCCATGGGCACTGCTGGAACAGTACTGCCATACAATCACTACCCTCGCCAACCTCTCAGGTATGCAAGCCCTCTGCCAGCCCCCTGTGGCAGAGCCCAGGAGATGAGGGCGGGGCCCCAGCCTGCGGGAGGAAGAGGTTTGCCTAGGCCAGCCAAGCTCGGGCGGTAGTGGCCGGTGACTGCCTTTCAGGCCTGGCTCCTGGCTTTGTCTTCAGCCGGGCCCCTTCCCCATTTGGAGCTCAGGCTCTTTCTGAGGATGATGGGTTTGACTGGGAGTTGTCCTTCAGCTCCCAGTTCCCTGCGGCTACCAGAGGAAGCTGCCTGGGTTGCATTCAGAAGCGGGAGGAGAGAACACCCCTTTGCTTTCAGGCAAGACCAGCACAAGGTGTAAAATGCATTCTCCAGTTGCCATGACTACAAGTGTCAACTCCTAGTGAGGACCTTCGGAGCAGCAGCCAGGCCCCTGAGTTCTGACCCTTCAGGGTTTTCTGGGGGTGATTGAGAGTCAGGGTCAACCACTGCATAGCGCAGAACAGCCCTGGGATCTCATGGGCTCCAGAGAGCTGTCCCCAGGGCCCCACCCAGTGTCAGAGCCTTCTCAGGCAGACCTGAGAAGCTGGTGGGGGGGCGCCCCTGGGACCTGGAGCTGCCAGGGCTCAAGGAGACCAGGCTGCTAGTCGGCACTGAGACCCAGCACCAAATGCAGCCTGAGTTGGGCATTAAAAAGGAAAGCCTTGCTGCCAGCCTTCCTTACAAGAGGTCAAGAGCTCAGGTGTTGGGGTCAGACAGACCCAAGCCTGGAGCCTAGCCCCTCCACCTGGCAGCAGTGTGACCCTGCGCAAGTCACCTGAGCCCTCTGTATTAGTTTGCTAGGGCTGCCCTAAAATACCACAGACGGGCTGGTTTAAACGACAGAAATGTTTACTCATGATTCTGGAGGCTCAAAGGCCGAGACCAAGGTGTCAGCAGAGCTGGTTCCTTCTGAGGCCTCCCTCCTTGGCCTGCCAATGGCCTTCGCTCTGCGTCGGCACCTGCCCTTCCCTCTGTGCCTGTCTGTGTCCTAATCTCCTTTTCCTGAAAGGATAGGCGTCGTTTTGGATTAGGGTCCAATGACGTTATTTCAACAGAATTACCTGTCTCCAAGTAAGGTCATACTCTGACGTATTGGGGGTTAGGACCTCAACATATGTATTCTGAGAGACATGATTCAACCCATCACAACTCCTGAGCCTCAGTTTCCTCATTGTTAGAAACAAGGCTAAATCAACCTCAGAGTCTCACTGACAAGGTTGAATGAGAGACCCTGGAGACACCCAGCATGGGCCGTGTCAAGCAGCCATCAGGCAGGAAATGGAGCCCCCCCCACACACACACACCACATCAGGAGGGCCCTGAACTTCCCCTCACAGGAGCTGTCTGCTCTCCGGGGCAGTGCTGGTTTATCAGCAGACCCACCGCCTTCTCCCTTAACCCCCACCCCTTCACCCCCCAACCCGACCCCCGCTTCCCACCTATCAGTGGCACAGACCCTGCTTTCCCATGACCCCTGGAGAACAGTAACCCGTCCCCCTCCTCTGAGTGGGGGCGGGGGAGGGGGAATCCCAGCTTTTCCAAGCACAAAGCCTGTCCTGCTCAACTTGCAATATCATGCATCTCTTTACAATGGATACATTTCACACACACACACACAGACACACACACACACACACACACACACACAGTTTGGAAAAAATATTTTTAAGAATCAAAGACGACAATAGTGTTCCTTATCCCACAACCCAGAAATTATTATAATATTTATATCATCGAGAAGTTTATCAACCCAGAGAGCCTCGTGTTTTCTCATTTTTGTTTTTATAAAACTGGGATGATCCCATGTCCACAGCTCCGTCCCCTGCTTTGTCCTCTTACTGTCACTCAGAGTGAACATTTGCCGTGTCGTTCAGTGTCCACCCACCACGTGAGGCTGCCTGCGCAACAGCGGCTGTGAGGATACTAACCGTTCCCCTGAGTGGGACGCGTGGGCTGTGAGGATACCTTTGCACTTCGGGAATAGTTGCTCTGGCCCCCACATGGCAGTGATGCCCTTTTCCGTGTCCACAGACTGAGACAATGCATCATAACTAACATAAAGTTCAAAAACAAGTAAAGCCAAACAAGCTACTGTTTAGACGTGCACCCATGTGATAAAACTGAAAAAGCTAAGTGCCAGGAAATGGTAAATGCAATACTGAAGAGAATATTCCCTGGGCGGGGAGGAGTGGACAGAAAAATACGTAAGAGATTGGTAATGACCGAGTGTCAGATTAGGTGATATTAATAGAATCGTTATATTTACAGCTACACACAAACTTCCATGAAAGAAAAGACGAAAATAAAGTTAGGCCGTGTACAGGCTAATGATGGCAAGCAGTCATGAATCAAAGGCTATGATCGATCCAACAATGTATCTCTGAGGCCCAAATAAAGGAAAATAGACATAACCACAGGTTTCGAGCAGGTTTTAAACGGATTATTTCTGTTTTACTCATCTCAGAGGCATCTAATAGGGCATACATGATAAGGCATAGTATTTATTTAGTCCATATAAGGGTCCAGTGGATTCAGGTATCCCTTGAAATAACTCCCCAGTACACACACACACACACACACACACACACACGCACGAGAGCTGGTCAAATGGGAAGAGAGCCTTGGCCCTGGGGACAGGCATTTCCTCTTTCACTAGTGACTCTGAGCACAGACTTGGAATATTCTGATGGGTTCTGGGGCCTGTTAGTGAACACAACCAGCCCTGCCCTCGGGGAGTCACAGGCTGGTAGAGGAGACAGTAGAAAAACCAACAGCCTTGGTGTGACATAGACTAGCTCCTAGCAAATAGAGGCACCGAGGAGGGCCACCCAAGCCAGACAAGACGAGGAGGTGACAGTTAAGCTGACCATTGGCAGCACAAGTGGGCATCGGCTAGGCCAAGTGGAGCACAGAGAGGTAAGGGCATTCCTGGAAGAAGGACCAGCACGTGCAATGGTGCAGAGTATAGAGTGGTTCCAGGGAATGACAAGTTTTTCCAAAGGGCATCTCAAGTGAGCAGGAGGGAGCGGACGGGAGATGGATGATCATGAAGAATCCTCTTTGCAGTGATAAGAGCTGGGCTGCACCCTGAGGGTCAGGGGAGTCACTCTTGTGAGGAGTGACCTCGGTCTGTGGGTCTGTCCTCAGGCCCCAACTGGCCAGTCAAGATGCAGAATGGCTCTTGGCTCTGCCACTGAAATGGTCCCTTCCCAGAGGAACCTTTAGTACATGTGCTTTCCCAGTGAAAGAGCAATCCAGGTCACTCAGGCCAACCTACCATTCTGCAGAGAGCTGCATGTGAGACAAGAAGTCCCTGGCTTCTGGTCATTGGGCACTCGCCACCCTGGGAGATAGTTGCTCCCATGCGTGGTGGCTCTGGTGATGGACAAGTCAGTAACTTAGCTTGATGTCTCCCTTTCCCTCTGTGCTGTGATTGGTGTGTGGTGGGACCTCGTCTGTGCACGAAGGAGACAATTTCCTAGTGAAGACATGGGCTGACCCTGCCAGCCACACACTAGCTTATGTGCGACCCTGTGGGGCAGAGCTCAGTCTGGCACTGGGAGCTGGCCTAGGAGGGGGGTTGGGACTCAGTTCTGAGGCTGGGGCTGGGACTCAACCTCTCCCTCTCTGCTCCTGGCACTGGAAGGTATGGTCACCAAGGGACCTTTGCCTCCGCAGCTACCCAGAGTTGAGCCAAGGGCTCTAGCTGTCTATTTGGGAGGCAGAGGACAGACCTGGCTGGCTGGCCTGCACCTTGTCGCTACCAGTCAGCCAGACCCAGGGAGATGACAGAGCTGAGCTCTGGTCTCAGTGGTCGGGCTCTCTGGCTCTGCCTGGACAGTCCCAGCAGCATTAATACGGAGGCTGGGGAGACCGAGCACACAAAGGCAGCCCACCTGCCTCCTCCCCGCTGCCTGCTCAGGGCGTAGTGCTGGCCTCTGTAGGGTGGGTTCACCTTCTCTGGCTGCTTTGCTCCCAGTGGAGGCTGGCACGGGGGGTTAGGACCAGTTCCACTGGGACCTTCAGCCAGCTCTGCCTGCCCTCTAAAGATAGCAACACTCACACACACATGCACACACACACACACACATACTCACACATGCACACGCATACATCTTCCTGAGTCTTTGCATCTTAAAATCCAGAACCAGAGGCTCTCAGGGCTGGGAAGGGCCTCAGAGAACATTCCACTGATGGAGAAAGAGCCCGAGAAGAGAGGCTAAGAACTGGGGTCACATGCAAGGAGAGTACAAACAGGCAGGACCAGAACGCCAGCCTGAGTTGGGGCATATGACACCACATGCCCTGTGTCCTGAACCCAGATGCCCCCACGCAGCAGGCATGAGCAGCGGTCCACACCCACACTGGGCCCTCAGAACGGAGCAGCTAGTCCTCACCCCGCCCGGGGAAATTCCGTGTCACACATGTGCAGAAAGCATCTTCGGGTGGCCCTGCCCCAGCCAGGAGGAAGAGAGACTTTATTCTCTCCGGAGCCCAGGCCAGTAAGACCCAGGTGTTTGAAGTCCTCCAGATAACTTAAAACAACTTCTCCCGTGGACTTCGACCCCCACGACTCCTGTCTCCAGTGCCTCCTCACCAGCCTGGCTCCCCCCGCAGCCCTTCCCCCCCCAGCCCTCCCAGCCCGCTCCAGGTCTTCACGCATCAGGCCACTTATCTCACTGGACCTTCCATAGCCTCCGTGTTCCCCCGAAGCCCCTCCAGCCCACGTCCTGCCCGGAGACCGCGAGCGGCTCTTCTCCCGCGCAGAGAGGCACGTGGGCTCCGCCCCTCCCCCAGCCCACCCCTGCTGCCCGCCTCCCGTGTCCTCGCTCAGGTGCCAGACACTCAGGCGATGACCTGCCCAACTCTGGCTCCCTCTCGGGAGGCTGCGGTGGGGGGGGCGGCCGCGCTTTGCTGCCTGGGCGCCGGGACCCTCGCACGGGGCATTCCGCCCTCCCAGGTCCACGCTCTCCATCCCCGCCCCTTCCTCGGGACGGTCCCCGCCCCCTGGCGCCGCCATTGGCCGCGGCCGAGCGGGTGGGCCCGCCCCGCGGTGCGCTCTGCGGGCTGCTCTCCGCGAAGGTCCGGACGGCGCTGCTCCTGGCTCCCGGGCGCGGCGCGCGCACGTGTCCGGCCGGTGGGGCTGCGCAGGCGGCTCCCGAGACCTGTGGCCCCAGGAGCCACGCGGGGCGCGGCTGCGGGGCGCGATGGACGCGGCACTGCTCCACAGCCTGCGGGAAGCCAACTGCAGCCTGGCGCTGGCCGAAGCGCTGCTCTGGGGCGGCGGGGCGCTACCCCCGGACGCCGCGGGTAGGCGGGGGCGAGCGCAGCCGGCCGGCGCGGCTCCTTCCCCGGCGCGCTGGGGGCGCCCGCGCCCCCGCAAGCCCTCTGAGCCGCGCTCCGTGTTCTCCCGTCGCCAGGTCCCTACTCCTACTGCAACACGACCTTGGACCAGATCGGGACGTGCTGGCCCCGGAGCGCGGCCGGAGCCTTCGTGGAGAGGCCGTGCCCCGACTACTTCAACGGCATCAAGTACAACACCACGCGTGAGTGCCCCGGACCTCTGCGCCCGCCTCCCGGGAGGCCGGTGCAGGGAGTGGGGAGGGCTCCGTGGCACCGTCAGACCGCTGGCGTGAAGCACCCCTTACAATGTTGGGGGCGCCCCCTCTGCCCCTGCCCCACTGTAGCTTCAGACCTCAGTAAGACGGTGATTTGCCCACGACTCCCGTGATCGGTGCGGTGAGAACCCAGAAACGGCAGAAGGAAATACTTCCTTTTGTGGGCAAACCTCTCTTCCATATTATATACTCTGGGTGTCCGAAGTTCCCCCATTAGGGCTTCTCTTTGTTTAGCCATTGCCCCCCCCCAGGGGGGCCGGGGACGCTTATGCTAAGTTCCCAACCCCCAGGGTGAATGCGATGATCACTCTTTACTACCAGAGAGAAGGAGGGCAGGAGGCAGGAAAGATGGGGTAAGAGCTTTTGTTGAAGAAGCATGCAGTGCATAGGGGGTCTGGGCCAGAGTGTGGGGTGTTTCCTCTTTCTACCCAGATGTCTCCGGACTGGCCCTCTGGGCTGTGAGTCCGGAGCCTTACTCCAGCACCCCAGGCAATCCATGGTGTCTGAATCGGGACCCCCCCCCCCCCACAGACACACACGCACCTCCCAGGGAGAATAGCCTGTGCCCTCCTTCCTCCTGGAAAACCACTGGCTAGCTTGACACTGGGGAAGATGGCAGCAGAGGGTGCAGGAGTCACCCCGCATTTAGGTGGGAGTGTCTGGTGAGGCCGAAGGGCAGTAATCACGGACCCACCCTGACACGTCACCCACATCGCCAGCCCCGCCCCACCAGCAGAGCCTCCTGAGAGGGAGTGGGCTATCTGAAGCCCCTCATCCTGGAAACATCGCAGCAAACTCTCTCTAAATGTCTGTCTCAACACTGGTACAGCTCCCCTATGCCCTTGCTTGCACTCCTTCCCCTCTCCCCCACACACACTCAGCTCTCCAAGCCCTCAGAACCTGAGGCCTCACCTAGAGAGATGGTAAGACAGCAGTGCCTGCATCTAATGCTGACCAGCATTCCAGTGGAGGGCTCTGGTGGGCCCAGGGGGCAGGGGTGGTCTTAATGGGAGGGGGTGGTAGAGGTAGTGAGGCCACACAGGAAGATTTCAGCATCATCTGAGGACGTCCTTCCCATCATGATCAAAACAGACCTCCCTGCTTGGAAGTGAGCCCCCTGAGCCGGGAGGTATATGAGCGGAAGGAACAGCTTTCATGCTCCTTCCCAGTTCCGAGATTATAAAACTATTTTTAGGATCCTGTAAGCTTATGGGGTGGGGCAGTGGAGCCCAGGGTCCCTGATTCAGACTGGGCCCAGAGACTAAGGGCTAAGCAAGGTGATGCCTGTTGACCTGAGGGAGCTCTGCCTGGCCTGTCCTCTCTTCTCCCCAACCAGCCTAAAGTTCCCTGAGGGCAGGGCCTGGGTCTCTTCTTCACGGCAGAGCTGAATACAGTATTTATTCAATGAATTTATTAAACACCTACTATATGCCAGCTACTGCCTTGGCATTGAGGCCCTGGTTCACAATTGCAACACACAGCAGGAATTCAGAGTGATGTGTGCCCTGATGGGGGAGCACGAGGGGGCTGTGGGAGGGGTGGAAGAGGGCGGGGAGGCGGGGAAGCCTTCCCAAGGAGGCGCCTCGCACACCAAACCATGCATGTCATCAGATGAGAAGCTGAGGAAAGGTCAGGGCACCACCGAGGCTGGCAAATGTAGTGCCAGTTAGCCCCTGGTATCTGATGAATGGTTTTCTTCGTTTGGACCCAAGTGCTGCCCGCGCTATAACTGCTGGGGACCAGAAAGAGCACAGAGCACAGATTGCCATTAACCAGTGCCGCCAGCTAATGGTGATGGATACGGCAGTGATTGAGTTTCCTCCTCCTCCGCCTCTGAGCTGCGGCTTCCTCTCCCTACGTTTGCCTTTTCAGTGGCTCCTTCCTTTCCAAAGGACACAAGCAGGAAAACAGCTCCTATGAGAAGCCTGGGGGAAGAGGAAGAAGGGTCCTGTCTCCTCTTCCTGCCCAACTTTATGAAGCTGCAGCTCAATCCCCAGAAGCCTCATCCTCTAAAGAGTGGGCATTGCCCGGGTGGGTTAGCAGCTTAGGCATTTGTCCCCGCGAACTTTGGAGTGTAGAGAATCTGCCACAAAGCTACCATGCGCAGGTCATTCTCCATGTGTTGGCTACCACTGAGAGCTCTGCATACATCACCCCACTCATCCCCACTTCCCGAGGACCCCTGAGAGATGTACTGCTTTTATGCCCATGTTGCAGGTGAGAAAACTGAGGCTCAGAGACATGAAGTAATTTTTTTAAGGTTGTGATCAGCTTCTGTTTACCAGTGCAGGCAGGAAAAGCCACAGCCCTCACTCTTCACCGTGGGCAGTACTGCCTGCATGAGAGACAGTTTGTCAGGAGAGCTGAGAGAGATAGAAAAAGACTCCTCTCTCCACCGTGGAGGGCCAGGGAGGGCTTAGATCTCTGGGCTGGACATCTGGGGACAGGTAGGAGTGCGGCAGGTAGAAGTACGATAGGTCTTGTGGAGGAGCTGGACCGTGTTCTGTGCCTCGGGACTGCTGAGTGTTGCTGGGATCACAGTTGTGGGAGACAGCTGACCAGTTGTGGAGCTGGTCAGACGGGGAGGGCACGGCACAGGTGGGTGCGGGGAGTCAAGGAGCTTGGGGGAGCAGGTGAGCAGAGGAGCTCAGCTCTGGCACAGTCTCTGAAGGCAAGAGGAGGGTTTAGGAGGCTACTGCAGCTGGCCCAGGTGGAGGGGAAGCTGCAGGCGCAGGGGAGGGATGGATGGGAGACCTTGGGCATTTGTAATTGATAAGACTGGGGTGGGGTGGGGTGGGGTGGGGTGGGAAGGGGGTTAGGCAGGACTGACACCAGTTGTATGGGAAAACACTGAGCACAGTTGGGGATGTGTTGATTCTGGGGGGCTGGAGGGACATCTGAGTGGAGATGTGTAGAAGGCAGCTGGCTGCCTGGGGGAAAACCCAGGAGAACGGCGAGGCCCGGAGACAAGGCATCCGGGAGCTCTCGAGTGTGTGGTTAGCTAACAGCTACAGGTAGCAAGTTTGGGAGGTCAGGTGAGAGCCTGGATGATTCTCAACCCAGAGACTATTGCCAAATGCAGCAATGACCAAAGGAAAGGAAGGGACTTGTCCATGGTCACATATTCTAGCCTGTGGCAGAACCGAGTTAAGGTCCATGTGTCCAAGGCCCCTCCAAGGTTCTCCTTTTCACCCACGCGGCCATTTCAGTGGCCCAGCTTCCAAGTGTCTATACTACTTGTTTGACCAGTGTTAACTCATTAATCCTTACACTCGCCCAATGACAGAGATAGTATTAGGCTGGTGCAAAAGTAATTGCGGTTTTTGCAATTAGTTTTTAAATTTTTAAACTGCTATTACTTTTGCACCAACCTAATATTATATTCCCATTATACACGCAGAAACTGAGACACAGAGAAGTTAAGTGGCTTTCCCAAAGTCACACAGCTTGTAACAGAACAAGGATTCTAACCCAGGCTCTGCTGCCTCTCAGAAAGTAACTCTGCCGGGTTAAACAAAGAAGGGATTTGTTGAAAGGACATTGAGGAACTTGTGGATTCACTGGGTAGGCTAGAGAACCAGATTTGGGGCCTCCAGCTAAGAACTCAAGGCACAGCTGGCCTAGCGAGGGAACCCCCACTTTTCCAGAGTGGGCCCTGACAATGCTACCAGACCTGGCCACCAGATGGTCATAGCCCTGCTGGCACCACTGCCCTGGGTGTCTTAAACTTCCTGCAGTGGCCCCAGGGAGGCTTTCTCCCCATCTCCATTTTGTGGGCCCCCAGCTCACTAATTCCATCAGGCAGGTACATCTAATGGGGTGAGGGGAATGTGTGTAGCTCTAGGTCATACACTCCAGGTCTGGCTATGAGGGAGCCTGGAAGGTGAAGCCCTGGCATTTCAGCTTAATGTCAGATGGTGGCTTCTGCCTCCCCCATCCCCCCCAGATTTCCCCAAGCCCATACGGGAAGCAGGTACAAATCCTGGGCCACCCAGAACTATCCTAATGTCCATACACAGTCTAACCAGGGCAAGTCCCATCCCCTTCCTGGGCGTCAGTTTCCCGGTCTGCAGGGAGCTGGGAAATGGATGAGCCCAGCAGTGGTGTGACCAGAGGGGGGCACTGTACCCCTTCCGTTTTCCTCCCACCTCCCACCCTTCCACTCCCGACTCTTCTGAGCCTATCTCTGTGTGTTTGTGTCTCTGTGTGTCTCCCTGCCTCTGTCTCTGTTTCTGTTTCTGTGTGTGTGTGTGTGTGTGTGTGGTTCTGGCTCTGTCTGTATGTAAAGTGTGTATGTGTATGTCTTTCTCTCTCTTTTCTCTGTCTGTGCTGCTGTTCCCCTCCCTCCCTCCCTCCATCTTCCCTCTCCAGCTCTCTTCCTCTGTCTCTCCCTCTTCCATCTGACCTACTCTGGCACCTCTTCTTGCCTGTCCCTGTGGTCCTGACAGCTGCAAAAGAAGCTGCGGCCTCCTGCTGGGCCAGGGGCATTTTCCTCCTGCAGAATCGCTAAGCCCAGTCTGGCTCATCCTCAGTCTCCTTGCTCTCAGGCTCCCACCATGTCCTGTTGGGAACAGCTGGTCCCATCTGTATTGAGGCATCTTCCAGGACAGGGGAAGAAGGGACATCCTACCTAATCCAACCCTGTAGAGAGGACGGGGTTCTCACTTCCCAGAACCCTATTCTAGAGATGGATTGAGGCATGGGTGGTGTTACAATGGAAGTACATAAGCTCAGCAGAGGGGTCTTCCCATTGGGTCTGCCTGCTTGTGCAAGAATATCCTCTTCAGCCCTGATGGCACAGGGCTGACAGGAGAGGCTGAGCCCTGCTTCAGGGAGCCCTCGGCTGCTTAAATCAACAGTCAGGGATTGGAAAGAGGGGCTTGGTGGGTACTGGAGCATTCCTGGAAGGCTTCCCAGAGAGGGTGGGCGTGGGCCTCGAAGCAGCGGGGACGTCACACGGGTCGAGGACAGGCCTAGTGCAGGGGTGGAGCCTCAGGGTGGGTCCCTCAGGGTTAAGGAAGTAGAAGCTGTGAATCTGAAACTCAGGTGTGCGTTCTCAGTGCCACCTGATCACACCCTGGCCCCTGAGACCCAAGGGCCAGAAGTTCTCGCTGCGTGTGAGAACTGTTTCCCTGCTTGGAGAGGGGGAAAGTGGGACATGCATGGCTGTCACTGGGGCTTTGGCAAAGAGAAGGAGGAAGGGACAGAGAGCAGAAATGGATGCCCCTCTGGCCAGCCAGTCACCTAGACTGTCCCAGCTGCAGGGCCTTCTGAGCTGAGTCCAGCCCGCCCCTGCTACTTAGGGGTGGGGAGACGCAGAGAGGGAAAGACAGTTGTCCCCACCCCCAGAAAGCCCCATGTCAAAGGGAGGACATAGGATTCTGCCAGCCAGAGATGTCTTTACTCCACGTTACTTCATAGAAACAGGCTGAGAGCCGGTTCTAATTCCGGCTGGCCCCTGACCGCCTATCTCACCCTTGGCAGGTTTCTCTCCTCTTTGGGACTCGGTTTGCCTGTACGAGGTGGGGGGTGAGTTCTTGTGGCCACTGTCCCCTCACATTCCTCCATCCCACAGCAGGCTCTGCCTCTGAGGTCCCCGTTAGCCTTCCCCCCCATCTTCCCTCTGCAGGCCGGCGTCATGGCGACGAGCCCATTGAGCGTTGCTATGGATTGCTGGAAGGAGGCATCCCTGTGCAATTGAGGCTGGAACAGGGGTAGGAACCGCCTCCCACGTACGCCTCCCTAGGGAGGGCTGGGATCTCATACATGAGCTGCATTCCAGTTACACCCCTTTCCTTTTTGTGGGCCCAGTTTGGTCTCCGTTAAACTGCTCTGTGTCTCCCTGACTCAGTTTCCCCACTGTCCACTACAAATATGTCTGCCATGCCTGCTCAAAGATGGAAGGGCATCACGAGTGAAAAGTCCTTGGGAAATACGGTGCTGATGGTTTTTGGAAGTCCAGAATGGACACCCCAAGAGCAGTGTCCACACAACACCGAGGAATTGGAATAGAAGTTCCCTATCCCTCATCCCAGATGTCACAAGCAGGTGGCCCTGGGGAGGCCCTGCCCAACCTGATGACCGGGTTGGTGATGACAGATTCCCAGGCTCTCGACCCAGCACCCCTTCTAGGTCAGATGGGCTCAGAGCTTGGGTGAGCGTCACCAGCTGTCACTGGGGCTGTCACCTGCACCCCTAGCAACGTGCTGTGATCACATGAAGACAGGACATGTTCAAGCTGGGCCCCCGAGCTGGCTGGTCTCAGTTAGCGGCAGCAACAGCTAAGCAATGCAGGAGGCTGAACTCAGGGAGAGACACCTTGATTGTTTGGAAGCTCAAGGGAACTATGCTGTTGACGACATGACTGCCACACTTCCCCAAATGGTCTCTTCACAATTAGCCGTGCCCACAGCATCATTGCCCATGGCCAGGTCATGCAACAGGTAGGGACGGTGACCCAAGGTGAAGGTCAGAGAGTTCCCAGCACGGCCCCAAGCCAGACAGGAAGGAGATGGCTGGGTCTGGAGCAGTCCCGCTCCAGGAAAAGGCAGTAAGGGGACGAAGCGCGGAACACCTGGCCCCTCAGGCATTGTCTGGTCTGACATCCAGACACTAAGTGGCTAAGACGCTGCAGAAGCAGCACCGCGACAGCCTCTTCTGGTCACAGTGTCGCAGGGAGAGCATCTCTCAGAAAGCCTGACTCCAGGGTCTCCCGTGAGGAAATGCTTCCCAGGGGAGAGGTCTAGTTCTGCCCTTCATTGCTGGTGACCCCAGGCATGTCACTCTCCCTCGCTGGGCCCCTTCAGACCAAATGAGGGCGAAGTCGCCTCCCAGTCTTAAATTCCCAAAGAGATGCCTGCTGACTCAGTTTCTAATGCACTTTTCTGGGGACAGTCGAGGCTTCCTTGCCCAGCATCTGGAGGATGCTGACCACAGGCTCACGATTTTAGACTGACACCCCTCCCCCAGGTGGCGTTGGACTTACATGTCAGCAGTCTGGCTGGCGGTGGGGCTCAGCCTACCTGTGGCACGTGTGTGAGGCCCTAGCTGCCTCCTGCGTGTGTGCCATTTTGCATTTGCCATGCACCTTTAGTGGAGCCTGGACTTCCACTCGGAGCCTCTCATCCTCATTCAGAGTCCCCCAGTCACCTGGACAACAGTACCACCCTGGTACACCCTGAGCCCCTGTGTGCTCAGCTCTGTGTAGCCCTTTAGAAAGGACCGGAGGAGAGGGCCACCTAGGCCCTGTCCCCTTAGGCTACCTGGGAAAGCCTGACCCCTTTACAGGGGTCAGTGAGAGAACAATCCTGACCCAGCTTGTACTAGGACAGGTGAGCCGCTGAACCCTCAGGGCCTGGAGCAGTCACAAAAGCATCTGGAGGATGTAGGGCTGAAGCTGGATCTTGGAAAGGGACATGATTGGTGTGACCTTCTAGGGCTGAGTGCGCGGTGGAGAGGACGCTGGGTCTTCGGAGCTCTCCAAGGTGGAGGCACTTTCGCAGATGGTGGGAGTGGTTCTGTTCTGCTGTCCATGGTGCTGAAAGTGCCTCCACACTGTGACTCCGTTCCTTCAGGAAATATGTATTTGCTTCTGCCTTTCCCGCCTTCCTGTCAGCACCTGCCAGCAGCTTCCCACCCTCCCTTCTTGTCATTTTCTTTCTAGGTATTCAGTGGCCATGCTGCTGCCCCTCCACCCATGCCCACTCACTACCCATGCCCAACCTGTCTCTTGCACTCTGTCCCCCATAACTACCACCCACACGGTCCTTCCTGGTCCCTATCTCCTATGGCCTGTTGCCCATGCCTTGCCAGTTACAATATCAGAAGTGCCAACCTAGGGAACACTTGAAAGTGATGTTGGGATGTTTAGGGTTGTCGCAGTGGTTCCAGGTCGCCATGGGCAGTTAGCGGATTGAGAAGGCCCACACTACAAATACTTGACCCACCTAAGATGGCAATGCCATCAACGAGAACCGATTGACATGACTTTTTCTGAGAGGTGAAACTGAGGCCGGCCACGAGGGAAGGGACGTAGCTGGCTAGAGACAAAACTACAGCTGGAATAGATGCCCCCATCCGCACTCAGATACACCTCTGGACCACTCGGGCATGACTGCCTGAGCCAGGAACTCTTATCAAAGTATCAGCATCTGAAAGGGGGAGAGCCCATTGTAATGGGGGCTTTCAACAGGCCAGGGCCACTCTAGGGGTACAGTCCTGGCACATTGCTGGGGGTGGGGTCCTGGCTCCCAGGCCAGAGAGACCTGGAAGAGAAGACCCTGCCTGCGTCACCCAGACCCTAATGCCCTGGCAGGCCACACTGCACACCATCAGCATTGATCTTGGCGGGGGCATCTGTGTTTCTGTGTTAACAGGTACCCACCTCACTGATCCATCCCAGTAATTCTGGCCTGGCTACCTGCTCGCATACTTTCTGTGCCCATCTTCCTGTGGTCCTGAGGGAAACTCTTCCTGTCTTTGTCTATCCTGTTCAAGGCTGTGCCTGAGGGCTCCATGTCCTCGTTAGCCAGCTGCCCTGAAGAGCTGGCACATCCGTCTTCCCGTCCCCGGGCACCCAGCCTCTGTAGTCAGAGGCTCATTCCAGGCATGGCTCGGCTCTCTGAGGGAAGCCCCCTCCCACCACTACATCCCAGACCCTGCTTTCCAAGGTTTCGGCAGATCTGAGTGAATTCCATGCAGCCCACGTGTACTGGCTGGGTCACTCCTGAGGGAGATCCAATGACTCCAGTGTGGTGTCTGCCTACGTGTGTGTCCCCAGGGAACTCAACTTCAGTAGCCAAGGACAGGATCAAGTCCAACAGCATGAAGTCCACAGTGACTTATGGCAATTGCTCTCAAAGAGATTTCTGTTTTCCAAACTACAGACTGTAGTGCAACAGTGGCTTCTGAAGTCAGTTTAGTGAGTCACGACCAGCATTTGTGTAAAACAGAAAAATAATTCATTAGAAAAGAATAGAAAGAAAATATTATAACCGTGGTCAAGATACATTTCGCTTTGTGAAACTGGATTCAGTCATGGGTGTGTGTGTGTGTGTGTGTGTGTGTCCTGGATTGTGATATGAAAGGGATGTGTTGCTGAAGGTCAAGGGCACTAGAGTGTGAAGGCTTATGTTTCAAGGATGGGACAACATAGAGGAGGCATTTAGAAAAAAGAGGAGATTACTTAATGTCTCAGGTGTTGAGGCCTCCAGGAGGAGGTGGCATTTGAGCTAGGGTTGAAAAGGTCGGTAGGAGTTTGTCCGTGGGCAGTGGGTGAGAGTCAGGAGGGTGTTTCAAGGGGGGGGGGGTTCAGCAGAGAGCTGGTTATGTGTCCTGCCTGCGAGGGCCAATGTCACCTGCCATGTAGACCGGTAGAGATGGGTCTGGAAAGTTAAGCTGGTGCCCAAGTGTCCAAGGCCTTGAATATCCCACTAAGAAAGTTGGACTTTGTTCCCCAGGACAATAAAAATCTGCTGATGGCTTTGAAGCAGAAACCAATGTGACCACCCTGACAGGCAGGGGAAAAGATAGAGAGAGTCAAGGGAGCAAGAGCAAAACAGGGAGGCAAGATAGGAGGCTGTTCTGCCAGTCCAGGCAAGCAGGCAGGACGACCAGAGAGAGGGTGGAAGGATGGCAGGAGCGGGGTGGACTCCAGGAAAAGAAACAGGAGTCAGAATCCACAGAACTTGGTACCTTGGTATCATAGGGGCAATGACATAAGGCACCAGGAATGTCTCAGATTTGACTGTCTCTATCCTGAACCCCTCCCATCTACAAGCCTGCCCTGTGGTCAGTACCACGACAAGATATCATACTTGAGAAATGAATATTTTAAGGCCCTGTCCTCAGGGAGCCCCACACTGATCACAAACCAGACTCACTCACTCACTTGAACAACTCAGTCCAGGTCATGAGCAAGGGCTGGAATTGTGGGGCTCAGGCTCTCAGAACTGGGAGCTGGGAGGAGAGAGCGAGAGAGGGAGAGATCTGTGAGATGGGAACAATCAAGGAGGCCTTCCTAAAGGAAGGGGCTAACCACTGAACTTCAGGAAAGCTGAATTACATCTGTGAACACATCTCTAGAAGATACATTTTTCTGCCCTTTGAACCACAGCCAGGATCAGGGTCTGTCTCATCTCCCACAAGCCTGTTGAAAGGGACTGTAAACCCCCAGGTTGGGGATCGTTCATTTCACAAAAGGACCCGCCCTCCCAAGAGACCATTAGGTGAGTGCTTTTGGCTTCACCCCTTTAGTTCAGCAACATCACTGACCGCATGCATCACATCCTCTTAACACACAACCTTCCCACGGCGAAACAACTCCGAGGAAGGAGAAAGCCCAAGTGGGGAACTGGAGACCCTGGGCAGGGGTGAGGAGCCCGTGTCCTCGTGCTGGGGTTGCAGTTGGCGTCAGACCAGTATTGGCCTGGTTGGCTCACACAGGGGCCAGGGCGGCCTCCTGCTCGCAGGCCCCAGAGACAGGGGAAGGCCAGTAGCAACCCGAAATTGGAAAAATCTATGCTCTCGGAGCACCAAATTAAAAAACAATTAAGCTAATCAAATCTCCCCTGTTGTTTCTGCTCTTCAGCAAGTGCTCCTTAATAATTCCATTGCTTTTAACTCACTGTCAGCTCAACGGAAGTGGTTTTTTGTGTGTTTTTTTTTTAAAGTAACTTAATTATTTCAGAGCTCACTATTTCCAAAAACAATCTAAGGTTCTCCCTCTCGCTCTGTGACACGGCTCTGTGCTATTTATTTCAATTAGCTTTATATTGTATATCTAACATAGGCCAAAAGAAAAATCTACAAACCACTGTTCATTAGCCAGAGAGCAGAACTCTGGTACAAATCACCCCCAAACAATGGATCCCTTAGCATTTATAATCGAGTCCGGGAGGTAAGAGTCCTACTAATCGTGCCACGCAGAACAGAGACTGGCAAAGGGCTGTGGTAGTTCTCAGGTGGGAGTCGTTCCTCTTGGTTGGAGGTTGAGAGTGGGCTGCCTGGAGGGGGCGGTTTAGGAGCGAGACCTTGATGGTCAAGCTAGGATTTACAGAAAGGTAAATAAGAGCATTCTGTGGCCTTTGTACATTCCCCTTCGGTAAAACCTGTACTTGTGTTCGTCATACTGCGGCTCTGAAATGTCTCTTCACACATCACATTCCAACGTTAGTACTGAGGCCAGATCTCCAACATTTAGAGACATCACATGGTGGTCGTGCAGGCAGCTGCAGCTCAAGGTCAGCAGTACAGTCCTGTTTCCCCAAAGGGCCCTCGTTCCTATGTGCTCAGTATCCTAACGGTTAAGAAGACAACACCTGAAGCCAGACCTTCTGGGTGAGAATTCTCTTCTCATCCATGTATCCTTGGCAAGCAGTCTAATCTCTTGGTGCCTCAGTTTCCTCTCTGTAAAATGGGTTAATATTAGTTCCTATTTCGTAGGGTTGCTATGAGGATTGGTCCGTGGTAAACACCTGGTATGTCAGTGGTAGCTATTATTAAAACGAAAGTGCTGATACTGGTAGGAAAAGTATGATTAAGGATGGAAATTATTTGGCATGCTGAAAGTAGTGAATCTTCACACACAACCCAGGGCTTACTCCTGGGTTCCATTTCAAACAAAATTTAAGTGTACGAACACCTAGTCAAAATTATATCGAAAATGGGCTTTATCTTGCCTTTCAGCTACCCTTTGTGATCTTTTGTGCAGTTGTCTCACACATGACTTTCAGGGAGCTTTCAGATATACGTTGTGTTTCCTGGCCTAGGGAAGCTGGGAAGTAGGGGCCTTATCCTGGGGCAACCCGGGAGCCGCAGAGTGTTCTTGAGGAGGGGAGTGACCTGCCTCTTGGTGACTGGCATCTCTTGCAGGAAATGCCTACCGAGAGTGCTTGGACAACGGGACGTGGGCCTCACGGATCAACTACTCACAGTGCGTGCCCATTTTGGATGACAAGGTGAGCGGCCCAGCCCTGTGCTGACCCCGGTCCTCACACAGGTATTAGGACTCAGGCTGAGCACAGAGCAGCCCAGGGTGGCAGAACCAGTCCTGTGTGTCCCAGTCACTCCATTTTGCGCCTCTTGCCCCTGCCCCATGTCCTGCCTGGTGCTGAGGGACACTGTAGTAGAGTAGTGGAGTAAAGAAGGGGGACATGGAAGCCCCCCGTCGGGAGACCTCGGGCTGGTGGAGGACACAACCAAGGTGGACGTGACACAAGGAGGGCATGACTGTATAATCAGTGTCCCAATCAGGCTGTGTGACTTCCTTCCTCCTCTGGCCTCAGTTTCCCCATGTGGCATTCCAATTCTACGACTCCACGTAGAAATAAATGCAGCCCCCAGAAGACCAGTCCCCATAGGGAGCTGGGTCCCGCTCAGACCTTACCAGCCCCGCTTGCTTTGGAACTGGATTCCATGCCGCCTGCGTGCTGGCCGCCACCCCTTTAAAGCTACGCCACATTCCTGACTCAAAATGACATATCCCGCCGGCGTCCCCCTCCTCATTCACCCAACACAGTCGTCTGTGGGGCTGGGACTTCTCCAAAGACTGAGCCCGCACGGGCCAGGTGTGCTGACGACCCTTGGAGCCACCTCGGCCCCCAAGGTCAGGACACACAGGGGGGCCATTGCTAGCGCGCCAGCCCCGCCCTGCCCGCCGTGCCCCATGCCTCTGTCTGCCCATGTGTCTTTCTGTCTGTCCAGCAGCGGAAGTACGACCTGCACTACCACGTCGCACTCGTGGTCAACTATGTGGGCCACTGTGTGTCGGTGGCAGCCCTCGTGGCCGCCTTCCTGCTCTTCCTGGCCCTGCGGTGAGTCCTGCCTATCTGTCCTCCCTCATCACCCCTCTGTTAGCCCAGACGCGCTCACCCCCACTGCTCGGGCCTTGGAGCCAGTGGACAGGGGGTTTGGGGGAGGCGCCGAGGCCCTGACCGCTGGCAGGCGTGCGGGATGAACCAGGGGAGCTGGCTCTGAGGGCCTGAGCATGGCCGCGGGCGTGGGCGTGGGCGCTTGGGGCAGCCCTGCCTCACCCCAGGCTCAGTCTCTCCCTGGCCTCAGAAAGGCTCCGTCCTAGCTGAACCCTGACTCCAGCCCCAACAGGGCGGTGACCCCAGGTGGATTCACTCCCAGCTGACCCCTGACCCCAGCTGACCCCTGACCTGGGCCTCCCACAGGAGCATTCGCTGTCTGCGGAATGTGATCCACTGGAACCTCATCACCACCTTTATCCTGCGAAATGTCACATGGTTCCTGCTACAGCTCATCGATCACAAAGCACATGAGAACAATGAGGTCACTGGGCAGAGGCTGGGGGCTGGGCCTGGGGGGGCTCGAGGCTCTGGGGGCACCACCTCTCTTGCCCAATCCTTAGGTGCAGACCCAGACCTGAGCTCACCACCACTCCAATTATTGTCCCTCCGGAGCTGCGGGGAGGAAGGGAGCACAGACCTGACATTTATCTGGTCCCACTCGCCATCTCGTGTTGTCGGGACCTTCCAAAGACCCCGTAGAGCAAAGGAGGGTGCACTTAACCTGTGTTGAGCTTTATCTCACTAAATCCCAATGAGACACCTATAGGGATTATTTGCCCATTATACAGACATGGAAACTGAGGCTCAGAGAGGTTAGGTGGTACTGCAATGATGCCTCTACATCTGGGCCAGCAGGATCTTGAGCAGGCCACACCGTGTGTTACCTGCCCACCCTGGGTTTGTGTCAACTGCCACTGTACTGTGTCCAAGTCACTGAAAAAGCAGAAACTAGAGTGGGGCCAAGCAGAGTTCATTGGCATACCATTAGAGACTTCTCAATACCTATCGTTTGCATGGCTGGCCGTGAGCAGACCTCCAGACTGGTTTGACCCTTAACTTCGTCCCACATTGAGCTCTGCCTCAGCACCAACAAAGTTCAATCCAATTTAGGGTACCCTGCAGCCCTGTATTGGCTGATAAGATGTCACTTGGAGGAAAAGCAGGGTTGAGAGGAGGGGTTCTTTAGCTTCCCACTTGAGCAAGACTTTCTCAGAACAGGAGACATACAGCCACGGGGGGCAAAGGTCAGGGCTGGGGCCATGTGGGAAAGCCGTGGAGGCAGCGTCCAGCTCAGCACAAGAGGCTTATCTAATAGCCAGGACTGTCAGACCCAGACATAGAGGGGACAGGCTGTCCATGGGGGCAGAGAGCCCCTCCATCCAGACTGCTCTGGCCACCATTCCCACAGCCCTACCTCAGTTCTGAGGGTGCCCTGCCGATGAACGCATGGGAAAGAAGGCCAGGTAGGGTCTGCTGAGAGGGGCTCAGGACCTGGCTGTGACTCACTGTGGCTCCTCTGGCCACACCCACATCCTCTCTGCGAGGTGCTTGGTGGGGGGGTGGCCCTACTCAGAGGGACAGGGACAAATTCCCCTCTGCTGGGAAGGCACATCACAGCAACATCCATTCTCCCAAACCCACAGACTGGAGCCTCACGTCCATGACTGCAGCCCAGCTTCACAAAGCCTACACTATTATTTAGGTAACGATTTTCTTTGAATTAAATCACTTTTTTCCTACATGAAATTTCACGCCCCATCTCTAGATGGAAACCAGTCTAACTGTTACGGATTAAAGGTGACCCTCAAAAACATATGAGCATAAAAACACACCAATGGGATCCATTCTAGCCTCTGCCTGCAGAAAGCTTGGAGCCAGACTCCTTCTTTCTTGATTAAAAAGGGAAGTTAGAAAGCGTCAGGGCGAAGGCACAGACACACCGGAACCAGTGGAGACTGGCGTCTTAACTCCGTCCAAAACAGGGAGAGAGAAATGACAAAGGGCGAACCTTCCCAGGAGGAGATGAGAGGGTATTTAACACCACGTCCGTGAGCCCCGACCATGGCCGCCCTCCCTCGCGCCCAGGCGGCACCTGGGCCCCCGCCGCTGACCCTGCCCGCTGCCTGCGTCATGCAGGTCTGGTGCCGCTGTGTCACCACCGTCTTCAACTACTTCGTGGTGACGAACTTCTTCTGGATGTTCGTAGAGGGCTGCTACCTGCACACAGCCATCGTCATGACCTACTCCACCGAGCGCCTGCGCAAGTGGCTCTTCCTCTTCATCGGATGGTGTGAGCATCCCGGGGGCCGTCAGAGCCAAACGGGACGGGGCGGGGGGGTCCTGCTGACCAGGTCACCGCCCTCCATCCTGGGTGCAAGGACGGGAGCACAGCCCTGCCCACCTTCCCCAGAACAGTCCAAAGACGCAGCCACTGCCCCCATGCTGGCGGAAGCAGCAAATAGTGCCTCCAGAAGAACCTTCCACAGCCTTCCTGTCCTTGCCTGGAATGGCACAGCCAAAGACCTTTGTCGCTGGCTCTGAAAGAGAAGCCGGCCAGTTCCACTTCTCTATCGGGAAAATCACACCATCCCCTCATCGCTCGGACCTGCTTGGAGGGGACAGCTGAGAGTGGGGGGAGGGCAGGGGTCTAGGGACAGGGCCCCTGAGGACACGGGTGGTCTGTGGCTGGATGATTGGAAACATGACCCAGGCGCCTCGTGATCCCCCCACGCTGTGTTCTACAAGAGGGACCCTGTCCGTTGGTCTGTCCACTGCAGCCCGTGTCTGTCCTTTTCTCAGGTATCCCCTGCCCGATCACCGTCGCCTGGGCCATTGGCAAACTCTACTATGAGAACGAACAGTAAGTGGGGCAGGCCAGCCCCAGGGGGCAGGACTGTCAGGGTAGGGCAGCCATGGTTCCGGCCAAGCACCGGGCAGCAATGGCAGCCGCGCCAGGACAGAGTCGCTTTGTGTTGTCCTTAAAAGGAAACCTATGTCACCAGCATGCAGAGGTACCCAGGTGGTAGGTGTCATGTCAGCTTTCTTTGCTGACTGGGCTCCCGGCTTTCAGGCCAGGGCCCGTCCAAGGCGGTGTCCGTGAGCCTTTCACAGACCCACAGGCCAGGGCTCTGGGTGAGGCTGGACACAGCAGGTGGGATCTGGGGGAGGGGGTGCAATCCCCGAGCTCAACATGAGGCAGCACTCGTAATGATAAAAGCTGACCCCCAAAATAAGGCGGGCAGCTTTTCTTATTATGCAGAACAATAGCGAGCTTCCTGTCAAAGGGGGTGTTCCAGCAGAAACCAGAAACCCTGGTGCTGGGAGGCAGCAGGGCAGAGTCCGGAGGCCGTGGGTACTGACTGGCCTCTGTGTTATGGACATAGTCAGTTCCCTGAAGGCCTAGAAGTCCTTCCTGAGGTCCAGTTGGAGTTGCTGGCAGAGCCAGACTGGCCCCTGACCCTGAAGCTTTTCCACCCACCATTCTCCCGTAGAATAACCAAGTCTCCGTGGGCTCCCTCCCTGAGTGAATGAGGCTCAGGACGGAGCAGGCAGAGGACGGAGGAGATGCAGGACCTCTGCATCTCCTGTTTGTATGGCTGAGTGCTGGCGCATGGAGCCGCCAGTCCCCAGCTGTGCAGGAACAGGTAGCACGGGGCTGGACCAGGGCCAGCGAGGGGGGAGCCTGGCTCTCCCTTCATTCAGGAGCCTCTTGCACACACAGCCCTGGGCCCCCCGGTCAGGAATGGGTGGGGGTATAAAGAGGAGGAAGAAGAGCCCCAGGCTGCCCTCAGACTGGCTGGGGACACCAGGCCCTCCATGCAGGGTGAAAGGAAGCCCGGGGGTGGTCAGGGGGGCTATGACTGTCCACCCAGGCTTCTGGGGAAGGTGTAGCCCTGGAGCTTGGGTCTCAAGCAGGGTGAAGCTGGAGGACCCGGGCCCACATCTGCAGCAGTCCCCAGCTCTGGCTCAGCAGGCCACTTACAGACACCCCTCTTTGCAGGTGCTGGTTTGGGAAGGAACCTGGTGACCTCGTAGACTACATTTACCAGGGCCCCGTCATCCTCGTGCTCCTGGTAGGTGGGACGGGCTGGGCTGGGCAGCAGGGAACAGCTGAGAACCACCCAGCAGAGACTCTGGGGAAGGAAGTGGCCTGGACAGGCCCCCACATGCTCTGTACATGCCACCCTGCTTCCGGGCACTTCCCTTCCTGGGTCTCTCATGCTTTCCTGATTTCTAGTGCCTTCCCTCATAGGATGTCCCCTTGCCAGGTACAGTGCTAAGAGAGCCAGGCGAGAGGGCAGCCAGTGGCAAGAGAAGGGTGTGCAGGCTTCTGAGCAGCACAGACCTACATTCTCTTCCCTCCCCAGCGACCCACGCGGGGCCCAGCCCACCTCCCCCAGCCTGGAGCAGTGGTACCAGAGTGAAGCTAATGAGCAATTGTTCCTAGTCCAGCTCCCCGCCCTTGGCCAAATGTATTTGTATCTGAGGTATAATTGCCGCCCAGCTTTAATCCACGGTGAGTTTTCATTAAGGTAAAGGTTACGTATAGGCTGCATTCTGCAAAAATGAACCCATTATATATCGTACTTGAAAGAAAAAAAAAAAGGAGAGCCGTACAAAAAAGGCCCATAAGAAACTGGCATTTACATAAGACTTATTTCGGGCTCGGTGATTTCAGGTTCCTCTATGTACCGGCTTCCTTAAAGGGCTACCTGCTCCCGTGGGAACTGAGACAGAGCCATCCTCTTGCACACAGCAGGTGCCTAATGGAGGTCTCCTTGGTCTACCTTGCAGACAATTACTGCTGATTTCTTTTACTTCCTTATTCTCCTTTCTGTGACTTTTTTTGGGGTTTGTTTGACTCCCATCTTTGGAGTGTCCTTGGCGTATATGAACCAGAGATGACTAAGAAGGTTTTTTACCCACGGCGTGAAATTCCGCCATCAGGGCTCTCGGTTTATTTCCGAGGCAGAAGTCAGTCCCTGGCAGCAGGCAGGGGTGGAAGGAGTGCCCTTGGAGTCCCAGCTGCAATGAATCACTTACCCCGCCATGTGAATGACCATGAGACCCATCCCTTCCCGACCAGCTGCTGAGAGCCCACCCAGAGCCAAGGAAGTCTGGTCTGGATGGGGAACCCACAGGAGTGGGGAGCAAGCCCCCACTGCAAGGACATGGGACAGTGGTGAGGAAATGAATGGAGAAGGGGAGACAGACAGGTGTGCAGGGCTCTGTGTCAAGGCCCAACTCCCAGCCTCCTCTCCATGCCCCCTGCCCGGTTCCAGCTTCACCTCAAGGGCATTTTGCTTGTCTTTCCCTTGGGGTCCAGCCCACACCCAGCTATTTGCACTGACAGGGCTTCCAGGTTCCAAGCTGAGCCTTTCTAGAAACTGTGTCTTCGTTACTTCCAATCCTCACATTCGCCGATACCTGGAAGAAGCAGGAGCATGCTTCCCATTTCACAACTGAAGAAACTGAGAGGCGACACACCTTGCCCAAGGTCATCACCAATAAATACCTAGCTGAGCTGAGACTCAGGGGCAGGTCACCCACCTCGCATCCTCTCCTCTCACTTGGTGCCCCTGCCCCCGCCCTTCCCCTCCCCGGAGGTTCACAGCTGCATTTCTGTTGCTGAGACACCTGCTTATTTCTGGGTTCTGGGAAATGAGCCGGCTGGTTGAGTGAGCACAAGGCTGTTGTCACTGTTATTGTCATGGGAAAGGCATGTGGCATTTATTGGGCCCCTGTCTGGGCCAGGCCCGGGGCTCAGTGCTCTCCACAGGGTTTCAGCCTAGCTGACCTTCCCCGGCAGGCTCAGTAGTTCCCCTGGCTACACATGTGATGAAGTAGAAGTTTAGAGACTAACGAAGCCACTTGCCCAAGGCCACACAGATGCGAATGGGAACAACCAGAGTTTGGGCCATGCTAGGAGAACTTGGTGTGTTCATTTGGGAGGTGGTCCCGGGAAGCACAGTGAGGGGTGGGAGCGGAAGACAAGGAAAGGAGGAAAGCAACAAAGGACGAGGGGAGGAGCAGGCCACGTGGGGACCAGCAAGTCCAAGGGGCTCAGAACCCCACCCCTCACCCACCGGGGTTGGGAACTGGGTGCCTTATCCATACACTCCGTGCCTTGTCAGTGGAGGTTGCCCCGGGGACATTAAATCCCCACATTCCAGGCACCCCTGTTTTTTGAAGAAAGGAGGAAGGAAGGAAGGAAGGAATGGAGGGAGGAAAAGAAAAACAACAGGAAACTAGGCTGGACAAGATTAGGGTGCAGTACCCGTGCTCACTAGAGCTGGAATTTGGCGGGGGTGGGGGGGGGCAGGCAGAATGGAGAGCTCCATGTGGGCTGGGGCGGTCAGAGGCTCCTTGGAGGAGGGAGGAAGGTGCCTGTGGTGGGTGAGGTGGTGCAAATGTGGCAAAGGGGGAGGCTGGGAACCAAGCTCATAGGAAGAGCGCGACTTTCAGGCTGCACAGACCCAGGCTGAGGTGAGGCGGGCAGCATCACTCACTGCCTGCCTCGTGCGAGAAGAGGGGAAAGGCCTTGTCTTCCAGACCCTCCACACTAGACCCTGACTTTGCTGTTGCCTTAGTCTGTGGAACCGGGCTCTGCAGCCAGGAGGTGCTCACCAGCTGCGTATTGACTGGATGAATGCGTGGGTGGGCATACATGTGTCACCCATTAAATAAATGGGTCAGTGGATGGATGGATGGATGTGTGGGTGGGTGGGTAACTGAATGACTTGGCTAGTGGGTTGATGTATGATGTGTAAATAAGATTGAGTGCAGGGAAATGTGGAAGAAATGAGAATATATCTTGATTCTCTACGCTCACCGAAGTCAGAAAAAAATCAGAAAAGGTCAAATATTTTATCTCACTTGTATGAGAAAATCAGGACTGACCTATGTATTACGGTGACCTCATGGTCGAAGAGAATGTACTAGAAACCCAGGAGCTAGAAATTAGATGAGACTTAGGAGGGAGCAGCTCTGGCTGAAGACTCCCCCCCCCCACCCTGGATTCAGGGGGCTTCATCATTGCAGGTGTGAGAGCAGAGGCTGTGGCCGGGGAGTCTGAGCCCCTCCAGCCCCCAGAGATCCGCAAGTTTAGGGCCACAGGGCTACCTGTCCCGTGATATCTGCCTGTGTCCCCCACTCCCAGCCTGAGATCCGGAACGTAGGAGAGTTTAAGGAGTGAGGAATTCTCAGGAGGGGTGCGTGTGTGTGCGCACATGTACTCACAACTTGTGCTCACACACGAGCCAGCAGACACCTGACTAATACGTAAGTCCCTCTGACCCATGGGCACTTTCTAGGAAGGGATTCCCAGCGTGCCAGGCCTGCATAGCCTCACCTCCCTGTCTGCTCACACTTGGAGACAAATGAAGAGAAACACAGGCACGCCCATGTCCCCAGGTACACACTCACACGTGACCACACTCTCTGAGGCAAACACACTCCCACCAGCACAGAGGATAGACCCGCAGACTCAGCAGGAGCATTGGGACAGCAGCGCAGCCACACAGACAAGCCGACGCGGATTAGCAGGATACCTGCAACGCACAGACCCCACGGCACGCGGGTCCCAGGGAGAGGCTGGGTGTGCAGGCTGGGATGATGAGAGGGGCTCGGAATGAAGATAGACGAGGCCCTTCTAGGAGCCTGGGAGCAACCCAGCGGCCCATTCATCTTCATTGCCTCAGGGGTGCCTGCGAAGGTTCTGGAGTTTTCCTGGCACAGGGGATGGATGGTGAGAGACTAATCACTCCTTCAGCAACCAGGTCATTAATCACTCCATCCGGCCGGGTCCGCCCCTCAGTCAGAAGGGCCTCGGGGAGACCCTCGATGGGGAAGTGGGGACCCTGCAGCAGAGAGGGGAAGGAGCTCGGGCAGAGCCCTGGGCCCAGCTCCTGCCAGGTCCGAGCAGAGTGGGGGTTGGGGACCTCCTGAGGAGCCCTGTCTCAGAAGCAGTGGCCTCTGTGCTATTAAGCTCCCGCCTGAGGCTGCTTTTCCTCCTTCGGGTCTGGGAGTGGCGAAGCAGGCTCTGGAGCCCTGGGTGACAGGGAGCTGAGCCAATGGGGGTGCCTGCCTGTCCCAGTGGGAACGAAGCAGAGGCCTTGGGACCCCAGGCAGGTGCTGTAGCGACTGGGACAGGTATGTGCATGGGCTCTGGCTGCCTCTCCGCTCATCCCACCTCGTGGTGCTTCCTTTTCCCTTCTCTGCCTCCCTCTCTCCAGATCAATTTTGTATTTCTGTTCAACATCGTCAGGATCCTAATGACAAAATTACGAGCATCAACCACATCCGAGACGATCCAGTACAGGTAAGTGACGGGTGCCTCGACCCCCGACAGGGAAAAGGGAGGAGGCCATGGTGGCCAGGACCTTGCCCTGCACGTCCTTGCCCAGGCGCTTGCTCAGGCTCCCGGAAGCAACAGCTCCGGAGGGAGCCCCCTCCTGCAGCGCCCCCCTCTCTCCCCCAGGAAGGTGGTGAAGGCCACGCTGGTTCTCCTGCCCCTTCTGGGCATCACCTACATGCTCTTCTTCGTCAATCCTGGGGACGACGACCTGTCACAGATCATGTTCATCTACTTCAACTCCTTCCTGCAGTCATTCCAGGTGGGGCGCGTGACCAGGCGGGACGCTCCCTCACACAGGACTGGCGCACACGTGGCTCACTTGTGTACACGCTCGCATAGAAGTGCACATACACGGCCTATCACCCCCACCCGAGCCCAGGGGGGCTCACCCCGCTGGGTCTGCGTCACCCTAGCTGGCACCTCCTGCTGGCCCGGCAGCTGTTCTGAGGACGTGTGGCGCCTGCCACCACAGTGGACCCCAGTAAACCTGCACCATGGGGGTGGGACCCCCCAACTCTGAGCCGGGATCCCGGTCGGTGTTCCCCGGCCATCCGTCCCTACGCCACCCCTCAGGCAGAGCGCCTCCCCACGCAGACCACTGATAGGTCCTTCCTTCCTTTCTAGGGTTTCTTTGTGTCTGTCTTCTACTGCTTCTTAAATGGAGAGGTATGAGACCGGGCCCCGGGGAGGTCTGGGCTCTGAGGTGCTCACACCCCACTCCAGGGCAGTTCCAGTGGGGCCACCCAGCCTTTCGGGAGTGCCCGGGGGTCCCTGGCTCTGCTCAGCTCCACCCTGGAGAATGGAAGGTCAGGAAACCACCCAGCCTTGGCGGGCAGGAACCCTGCCTGAGGAACTCCACCCAGTGTATGCAAGCCTGGGACAATGGGCCAGCACCCCACCAATGCCCCGGGGCAGCTGGGGGCGCAGGGAGCCCAGGTTGCAGGGTCTCACAGAAGACAGGAGCCAGGATAGAGATGGCAACAGGAGAAAGCTTCCTGGAGCGTGTCAAATATGAGCCGTGCTTCCAGGCCTCTGTGGACCTAGGGAACAGAAAAGACCCCAGCACGCTCCCTGTGCTGCACGGGAGACCACACAGCTCCAGGCGGGCTCCAGGGAGCCAGGCACCGGCTGAAGCCTGGTTAGCTCACGTGGCCCAGGACGGCTGACTTGAGAGAGACGCTCAGTTAGGCCTGAGGGGAGGTTCTGGGGCAGACAGCAGACACAGCGCCCAGAGCTGAGCGCCTTCAAACTCTCCAGAAGAATGCCAGTGTGGCCTTGAGGTCACTTCCCGTGCCGATGTACAAGGCGATGGTGGGGGGCTCTGCAGCCCTGGGGCCTGTCACTCAAAGTAGCAGTCCCCAGGTGGGCAAGTCTAACAGTGGAGACTGCAACTGCGGGCCAGAGGGCAGGGAGAGAAGGAGCCACTAAAGCAAACAAACTGGGAGTGCTCCTGGAGCATTTATTCTGTTCAGCCATATGCTAGGCTAGCATGCAGGGGACACGGCCCATTCTGCAGGAAAGCTCTTCAGTTGCAGTACAAATGAGAAAATGGCACCAGTGACGATCAGGCTTTGACATGAATAGAAGTGTTAGCTTTCTATCTGGGCGGCATGTGCTAGGGGGAGTGAGGGCAGCCTGTCAGTAGGTGGCACAGAAGGCGTTTCAGGAGGAAGAACACGTGGTCTGAGTGAAGCACGCACCGCAGCAGGGACCCAGGGGAGCGGAAGGTGTGGGTCCTCAGTGCAGGATCGTGGGGGCAGAGCGAGTCAGGAGGGGAAGGCAGCGCCTCTAAAGGAAGGCTGCGGTGGTCTCCAGGACAGGGCTGGGCAACGAGGGCCCCAGACACGCTGCGAGGGGGGCCGTGAGCTCCGAGGGCCAACGGCCGCAGGGGAACGACCCCACTTTTGGAAGCCGCCAGTCCCTGGGTGTGAAGGTGGCAGTCAGGAGGGCCACGTCAGCCTCCCTTATGGCCCTGCAAGGGGCAGGGAGCAGGCCAGAGCAATGTCTGGGACCCCGGGACTGGCCCCTGAGGGCTCGGCTGAGTCTCCACCTCCCCCCGCCCTCCCCAGGTGCGCTCGGCCATGAGGAAGAGGTGGCACCGCTGGCAAGACCATCACGCCCTCCGCGTCCCGGTGGCCCGGGCCATGTCCATCCCCACGTCGCCCACGCGGACAAGCTTCCACAGCATGAAGCAGACAGCCGCTGTATGACCCGTCGGTCGCCCTGCCTCCCCTGTCACTGTCGGGACAGCCTCCCCCTCCTCCCCCACTGCCCACTCTGGGCTCTCCCCGCCATGCAGGCTCTGGTGGGGACAGAAAAGAGGACAGCCTGGCAGGAGACAGGCTGTGCAGTAGCACAAGTGCCCAAGGAAGCAGGGCCAGCGGGGCCTAAGTCTCAGTGCGAGAGGGAGCGGAGCGGAGAGGTCACAGGAGCCCCGCCGCCTCCAGGAAGAGCGGGGCACATGTCTTCAGGCATTTGTCCACACCAGCTTCTCGCACTAGATCCTCACTGTAGCCCCATTCACAGATGGGAAAACTGAGGCCCAGGGCCAGGAAGGGCCTGCGCAAGTCCCACAACTAGTTGGTGGCAGACCCGGGGCTCCCCTGCCCACTCATGGTGCAGGCCTTCCCGCCAGCAGCAGGGTGACGGTCAGCCCTGCGCCCTGCCTGCGGCCTCCATACTCGGTGCCGCCCTCTGCCGTTGAGGGGAGGCACAGCAGCTGGAGTAAAGGCTGCATCCCGCGGCCTCTCTCCTAGAGAAGACGCCTCATCTCCACCCCAGCCCCGACCCAGCCATCCTCCTGCTCCTGGGGCCCCCTGAAGGATGCTGACTCCTTTCTGGGAGACCTGTTCTCAGCCTAGTCCATAGAGTTAGGGGCTTGGGGAAGGGACACGGCCAGGGCAGCCATACACTCTTCGGACAACCAGATACATAGTGCAGGTCGAAACAGGGAGAAGCCGCACAGGGGATGAGCCGGGAGAAGGAGGTAGAAATAGCAGAAACCAAAGTATGTCTTTAGTGATTGGAGCTAATCCCCCAGCCCCCACCCAAGACTGGACTTCAGCCTCCCGTTCAGAAATGACATCTCTGTTCTCTGAAATAAACCATGCCTCTGTGGAAACAGCCTCCCCACAGGTCCACCAGGCATCCCAAGGGGTGCCGTGGGCCAAGGATAGTGGGCTAGGTGCACCCTCGTATGCAGACTCTGGCCCTTGCCTGGGGTTGGTTCTTCCTCTGACCTGTACACCTGCAGGCCTATCTCTTATCATTCCCCCGGGACAAATCTGCCCCTTCTCCCCAACCAAGGGCAGTTGAATTCAGCACGGAGGAGAGGTACACTTAGCCTGCATGCCACGGCCCGTCCCAGTGGCCCAGGTTGTACAACTGGAGGGAAGACAGACAAAGCCCACAGTCTCCATGAGCACCAACCACAGGGCCGTTTCCGCCTTGGCTTGTAGGAGAGGCTGGTAGTCCAGGGACAGAAGGAGCCATCAGGCCAGGGTTTCAGAGGGCTTTGCTCTAGGTACATCCCCCCAACACACACACACATTTTTAAAAACTATCCCATCTTGCATACATTAAGTTGCCGTATAATGTTTTTTATATAAGTTTTAAAACTAGCGAGAGATGTGATTTCTGACATTTGGTAAACATTTACGTTTTAAAATAAAGCTGCCACAACACTTTAAGAAACATCACACAGACTCCAAACACAGCAGTGACTTAATACCTACTCTCATCTATTAAAAAAAAAAAAAATACAACCACTCTTCTTTAACAGTTGAAAATTTTACATTGTTCCTTTTTCTCCATTCCATTTTGCCTATAAAATTTTATAACAATGCAGTATTTTTTATGGTTGAAATTGCTCACCTTATTCTACTTCTCTGATACAAAATCTATTTAGAAATTGAAATATTTAACTTCCAGTGACCAAAAGTTCTTAGGGTTCTTTTTGGATGGAGTTATTACAACTATTTTTTGATATAAAATACAGTATGCAATTGATTAAAACCACATAGATACTAAAGGTTTTTATAAGTAATTGTTAAACCCAAAAAGGAAAATTTATTGAAAACACACTTCATGAAATGGATAGGAACTTAATTGTTCATGAGTCTGTGAATGAATATTGATTGCTACAATGAATTAGCTCGGCATCATTTTTCTTTTCTCATTTTTTATAATTTTACATGCTGAGAGGCCTTTTCACATCGGTAAGTGGTAAGTGGATGTCACTCGATTCTCTGAACCCCTGGGAAGTGTGCTGAAAATTGCATAGCTCTCTAGCATCACCAATGATATGTCCGCTGGCCTCCTGGAGAAGCCCCCTTTAGATCTGGCTAAAAACATGAATCGAGAATTATCAGACTTGCCAAGGGCTTTGCAGCCCCAGCAAGTGCTCGTTCAGTTTGTCACCATGGGCACCTGGATGCCAGCCGGCGCTAGGTCTGGGCAGGAGAGGGGTTCAGCGCTGTGCAGGGCACAGGGTGGTGCTGGGCCGCCTGACTGTGCCCTCCCGAGGGAGGGCCGTGGTGCACATAGAGGTGGCCTGAGGGCCCCTTCCATTAGCCTCCCAGGCCACCTGGAGACCTCTTTGGCAGGAAGAGACTGCTCATCAGAGAAGCCACATCCCAGGCACTCATCACCGCTCACTCCTCAGATGTGTGCCCAGCTCATTTGTTCCGTGGCCTGCTCCCCTGCCCGGGAGAACAGCAGCCGCAGTTTGCCCTGCTCCTTCTCCAGTTTGGAGGAGGTCCCTCTTTGGTTCCATGCTGACCCTGCATCTCAGACGGGTCGTGGCCCCCTCTGAGCTCCTGCCTTGAGGGGCCACGAGCCATTCGGCCCTCTCTCTGGGTAACCCACGTGTGAGCCTCATTAGGCACCTGCTCCTTGCAGCCCAGCCAATCCTCAGTGGGGGCAGCCCCTCGCTGAGCTGGCCTTCCTGGAAAGCGGCCTCGTTAACAGACTCTCCTCTTTAGCAGGCAAGTTCTAGCACCCAGATCATTGGGGCCCTTAGGCTGTCCTGTTTACCCCTTCACCCTCACCCCTGCAATTTATAAAGCTGGGGGAGATTCGTGCTCACAAGGGTATGCCTCACACCAGCTGCTGGCCCCTCCCCCAGCACAGATCCAGGCCCCAGGGGGCCATCATCCAAGTGGGGCCATACAGTGCCTGAGGTGATGGAGCATCTGTGGGGTGGGAAGTGCTACCCAGGCTGACGCTTCAAGCCCCCAAGTCTCCCGTGGAGGAGGATAACCAGCGGCAGAACAGAAGTGGATTTACGGGGCGTTCAGACCCTCACAGAACTCACCTCCGGCCCGGAGACTTGTGCAGAGACGGAGACACACAGAGGCTCACAGGCATGGAGGTGGACACTCACAGACACTCCGGGCCACGGAGGCGTCCAGCAGGTGTTCTCCCCCACTTACCGAGCACCACTGTGCGCCAGGTAAGGAAATAACACTATGAAGTAAACAAGGTTCCTATTTCAAGAAACTCAAAATCTAGTTGGGAATGAACAGCTCCCCAAACAGTACAAGGTGAAAGCAGGGAAAAGGATTTGTGCTCTGTGGTTCCCTGGGTGTGTCTCTCAGCACCCACGTCCGCCTGTCCTGGCAGGAAGAAGGGCATCAGGCCTGAGGACTGAAACGCACGTCAGCGCCTGCCATCTGCACCTGCTTTTTCCACGTCAGCCCACGCCCACGGTAGGCCCAAGCTAGATGAGGTTTCTGGGACAGGGAGCCGAGCATGGCCCTGAGAACACACCTGGTGTTTCATCCGAACCAAGCAGGTTGCACGTGGAGAGCAGACTTTGGGACCCTTTGTTTCCAGACCGGGTGGGAATCTAGGAGTCTACACTTTTAACAAGCCCGCCAGGTGATTCTGTTGCTGTCATGTGTGGGAGCCACAGAACAAGAAAACACCTCCTCTCTTCACACACGTACTGTAGAAAGTGAAAGGGAGAGAGTGACCTGCTTTTCTGGAAACTTCTCTAGGGGAAGGCAACTATAGTAAGAGGGAAAGAGGCAGTTTTAAAACACACAGATTTATTCATCAATGTGCTCAGTATGGTTTCCAACCAGGCTCTGCCCTCAGGTGCCACTGAGTCTCCAGGTGGGGCTGCCCCACTTGGAGACGTTTACCAGCAGGAGGAAAGCGCAGGGGGTGGGCTGAGATCACCGCCCTGTGTTGATTGGTTCCCGCAGGTTTTCTTGTTAGGGATTTCTTTTGCTTAGAGCTTAGGGCCCTCTCACAGAGCTGCAGCATGCCACCCCTCACCCCCGACCCCCCATACACCCCTGGAACCTTCACAGTGGCCTCCCTTGGGCAAATCCTGTCTGTCCTACAGGCGGGAGATCAAAGGGCGTCTCTGGCAGGAAGCCTCCGTGCGAGCATGTCCCTGCTGGGAGCAGAGGCTCCGCTGGACGTGCTGGAGGCACGGGCTGCTATCTTAGCAAGAGCTCTGCACCCAGAGCTCTATGAAGTCATTGAATAAACTGACTTTCCTATTCATTTCACCCAGAGCTGGTTAACTCCCAGGCTAGAGTCCAGTGCTGCTAGCAAGACAGACCAAAGGCTCACAGAATCCGAGGTCTATTAGCTTTGCACAGAGGGAATATTCTCAGCTCAATCCCCCACCACCAGCGCCCGGAGGCCAGGCCCACCCCGAGGGCCTCCCCTCTTCTCCACCTCACATGTGGACGGAAAATTGGAGGAGAACCTCATCTTCCCAAGATGCCACTGCAGGCGTCCAGAGATTCATCTCATCCCCAGGGGCTGTGCGCCTCGATGGATGCTGACTTCCTACTGGACAGAGGAGGAGCCTGTCCCCCACCAGGTCCTCAGGTCGGGTGAGCAGCCCTGGCCTGCCCCGGCTCGGCTAGACGTAGGCCTGTCGTCCTGGAGTGATTCCAAGCCCCCCCTCACTCTCAAGCGTCCTGGTTTGAACAATCAACTATGTGATCACCCTACTTAAACCCCACGTTTGTCTGAGGACACAAGGGCTACCAATGCTGCTTGAATGCATGAATGATGACAGCTGGATCTGCAGAAACTTCCAAATGTTAGCTAGCCTGTTGAACAGAGAGCCTCCGGAGAAAGGCCCTTGTTAGATAAGTCCAGCCTTGGTAACTGCTTGTTGGCCAAATGAGTGAGCAGGGACCGGGAGGGAGGAGCCGATTCCAGCTGAGGAAGCAAACTGTCCCTCAGTCTCTGCTGTGAATACAACCAAGTAATTAATTATGATGCTTCATTAGCTCTGCAGGACGTGGAGAAGGCCCCTTCTGGCTCCCGGAGGCGCAACCGTGATAAACAACCCAGCATCAAGGATCCCCATGGAGGCCCCCTGTCCAAGAAGGTGGAGAAAGTCTGCAGTGTCATTTCTGCCTGCCTCCCCAGTCCTGGTCTCTGTTCTCCGGGGAAGGGGAGCCCATGAGCACCCCTGCTGCTGCCTCCTTTCCTCCTTCTTCCAGCGTGACCCCAATACCTTGTCCTTCCGTGCCCCTAGTTCACGCAAATGACCGTCACACCCAACTCCTAGTTCAAGCAAATGACTCTCCCTGCCCTGTGTCTCCAAAGCCTTCTCATGCCTTCACTTGAAACAGATTCTGGGCTCCGCCTCACCCTCTCCCACACCTAAGTTGAATGTGAAGGTCTTTATGGCTGAAGGAAGGAGAAGGAAGAGTTCCTTCCTTGGAAATGATGGATTCTTTTCCTTAGAAAAATAGGAACGTCTAAAATGTAAAATTACAGTGTATTAAAGAGTGCATCGAATTTCTACAGAAATCCTCAGAAGAACCCCAGACCCACGTTTAAGAGCCCCTGACCCCAGGATAAAATTGAAACACTCTCATTTAGCTAATAAGGATTCCCTAATTGGTGGTGCTCAAGCCTGTGTGTGTTAGAAGCACCAGGGCATTTTAAGCCTCTCGGCTTTCTGAGCCCACACCAGATCTCATGAAACACAAGCCGGAAGGTGTGAACTTGCACTTTTCACACTCCAGGAGTGGTTCTCGCGAAGGCAGGAGGGCTCCGTGGGCTCTTCGCCTCTGCTTGCTGTGTCCCCACTGTGCCCCCCGCCCCTTCCCGTGACAGGCAACGCTACCTTCCCGCCTGGGCCAAGCGCTCCTGGGTGTCCACACTCACCTACTGTACATAAGGCTGGGTCTGTGAATGGCTGGGAGGCAGGGCCTTGTTTGGCCCAGCCCCGAACTGCTAGTACCCGGGAAATATCAGGGTTCCAAGACAGATTTCATTTGAACAAAGGATTCCAAAAGCATGAATCTGAAAGCTACTAAATGTATACAATCTTAGTCCCTTGGACTCTTTCCTCTTGGTGCCTGGGGATAGGGAATTGTTTTCTAAGTGAGATTGCTAGAGGGACCTTCTCCTGAAGCACAGTGGAAGGAAACAAGACACAATACACAGCACACAGGCCAGGCCAGATGTAGCCGTCATGGAACGTGGAGGGGCAAGGACGGAAGTGAACACGGCACGTCTCTGCATGGCAGACCGGACTAAAAGTCTCACCAGTACTTTCTCATTTAATCCTCCTAAAAATCCTGCACGATGGGAACATTCAGTTTAAAAAGGAAAAAGAGCAAAATGAGCTGAACGATCCAAGAAGGCAGAGTAGCTACACACTGTGCTTGCCTCATTCCGTGAACAGATCAAAATGACAACTAAGTTACAGAACAGCCAACCTGAGAACCATCTGAAGCCAAACAGAAGTCCTGTAACTAAAAATACAAAGAAGGAGCCGTTGGATACTGGTAGGTGGGGGTGGAGACATGGAACAGGCCGCAAACCTCCGTGTTGAGGATGACAACTGGGAAGGATATCTCGGCCACGGAGGTTCCCCAGGGAGGAGCAGGGACCCCAGCCTCACACCGAGCTCCCGGAAGAGGTGCCCCCACAACATCTGGCTGTGAAAAAGTAGGGATTCCAACCATCCAGGTGGGATGGAAGGCTACGGGAAACCCAGATGTCCTCTTAAACGGCCCGCACAGACTCGCTCGCAGGCACTCACCTTGGGCTCCAGAGGAGGGCTGGTGACTCGGGGGGCGTCTGAGGCGTGCGTGGGGCAGACTGAGGTGTGTGGCAGACTGAGGGGGTGGCCTGGAGGACTGCCAGCACTTTCCCTGTGAGGTCCTCCTCCTGTGCAGCAGGCAGGCGGGCGCCCCCTTTCCTGTGTTGAGCCCGCCCCCTCCGTGAGGGCCAAACCTGAATCTGATTGGCCTGGCGAGCTCTGCAGCTCCGCCCTGCTGGCTCACTGAGACCCGCCACACCTAACTCAGGACAGCAGGAGGCTTTATGAGCAGCTGAACTTTATTGGAGCCAGCAACCAGCAGCAGGTGGCAGCAGGCCTCGGTGTGTTGCGGCTTTCTGCAGTTACCCCAGGCCCGGTACTGGTGGCAGCCATCCTCAGTTCACAGCACCGCCTCTCCCACATGCCTCCAGGTCCAGCACAAGCAGCAACCAACCATGGATTGCTTTGTAGCTCCTACCAGGCCGTCGCTGGTAGTGAATCCTGCTCTGTGTGTTAAGCCCCCGCAACGCAGCCTGTAAGCTACGGATATGGCCAAACTGCACAGCCAGCCTGAGGGTCAATCCCATCCACTGACATGCAAATAGTAATCAAGGCTCAACTACAGCAGGAGGGCAGATACAACCCACACCAGGGACACTCCTGGAATCCCCGGAGCAGGCGACCAGGGAGACTGCGACAGGGACCCAAAGGTCACCTACTACATAAGGGCACCCAGCAAGAAACATAGTAGTTCTGCCTAATACATAGGAACAAACAGAGAGGCAGCTAAAATGAAGAAACAAAGAAACATATCCCAAATTAAAGAACAGGAGAAAAATCCAGAACAAGAACTAAACAAAACGGAGGCAAGCACCCTACCAATGACAGAATTCAAAACAACGGTTGTAAGGATGCTCAGGGAACTTAGTGAGAACTTCAACAAAGACATAGAAAGCATAAAAAAAGGACAAAGAAACCATAAAAAAGAACCAGTCAGGAGTGAAGAATACAATAACTGAAATGAAGAATGCACTGGAAGGAATCACCAGCAGACTAGATGAAGCAGAAGATCAAATTAGTAATTTGGAAGACAAGGTAGCAGAAAACACCCAATCAGAACAGCAAAAGGAAAAAAAAATTTTGTAAATGAGGATAGTTTAAGAGACCTCTGGGACATCAAGCGTTAACAACACTTGCTGTTCTGATTGGGTGTTTTCTGCTTTGTTCACTTAACACAAGGCCCAGCCAGCCCACTGGGCCCAATACAGGTCCATCTACCTGAAGCCCTGCTGATGGAGGGCTTTTTTCCTTCTTTCTTCTCTCTCTCTAAAGGAAGACAGTTTCTTTAATGGTCAATACAAATTCTTTTAGATCATACAAATTGCAAGGTAACAAGGTAACACTACCCGTAGTGTCAGAGCCTGACTCACACGTCTGCCTCCAACGTTGTCTGACTGTTGTAATACCGCACCAGCAGGAAATGACATTGGGCAAGAAAATGAAAATGGTTGCGGATTCTGAACCCAGTTATTAAAAGCAGAGAAGTCAGGAGAAGGACAGTGCTCTGATGGCACCTCCAAGGAGTGCAGGGGAGAGACGTATTACTCAGCTGTTTCATGGACAGACTTACTAAAATCATTCTATGCAACCAGCTTTCAGAAAAGGAAACAAACCCTCAAGGAGAGGAGCAAAAGGACCGAGTGACTCAAGTGACAACTCAGCGCTCCCCTCTCCAAGCAAGGGCCCTACCTCATAGTTCCTTTAGAACAGTTCTCACAGCATTATCCATCACGTAAACTGCCGAGCTTTGTGCCCTAAATGCTTGGACCGGGGTCTCAGTTCCCTGACACGTGTCTATCCTGGCCAAGAGAACCTTAAATGGCTTCACAAATAACCCTTAAGTGTCAAGGCAAACACGAATGCTCTGAAAGGACTACCTGACGCCAAGTAAAGCTGTATGTGCTTTGTGGTAACCACCCCAAATGGGCTAACACTGAAGAGTGGACAAGAGATAAAAGTGGGGAGATGAGCAAGGGCCAGATCAGACAGAAAGAGAGAAGAGAAGAGAAAGAAAGCCAGATAGGGCATTACGCAAAACCAGTAACTGAGGACAGAAACTGGGGTACCTGGAGACAGAAACTCACAGTGGGCCGATGAATAGTCTTCGCGCCCCTTCTCTCATCATCTCTCTAGTGGTAGCAACACCCTCAAGGAGTTCTATAGACAAGGTTCCCTTGAAATAAATCTTGGCTGATAAACGACTTCCTAGCCCTGCTAGGAATCTGCTTTTACCAACTTCAAAGTGTGGGACAAGAAGGGAAAATCTTGAGTCGTGGGGCAAGGTTATGTACAAATAAGCATTTCTCCATAGCGACAAACTGTTTCAACTTTGTAATGAGGGACTGAGTGTGGCTGAGGTGCAGTCAGGATGGTGAAAGGACAGGAAGGAAAGCAGCAGGCTTCTCCGGGCCTCCTTTTCTTACAGACCTAGGAGCCTGTCCAGTTAGCCACAGAGCCGACTCCAAGATCCCGAGACAGTGACGGAGCTGGCTCTCGGCTCAGGGTCAGCCTTTTGGACTGCAAGAGCTCACGCTTCCCCTACACTTAACAAGGTAAGTGTGCACCGCTGTCAGAGCATGGGGCTTTCCTGGTTCAGCGACGCTGCTCTCCTGGAGTACTTCTCTTTTTAAAGAAAAGCTTTCCTGAGACCCTTCTTCTAGTCCTCTTCGTCCTTAGGCACAAAAGGGAGAAACCAGCAACACAAAGGGCAGCCTACCGTCAGCCCCCTGTGATGCGGTCGTGGACTCTGGACATGGTTCAGAACTGGCTGTCCCCTGCTAGCAGAGTGAACCTGAGAAGCGAACATTATGTCAAAGGACAATGATACTCAAATTACTGTGAGGGTCAAGAGAGACCAACACATAGGAACCCCTTCGCAGACAGCCGGGCACATGTAGGCACCCCACAAATGAGCCTTTCTCCCTGGAAACACTGCTGCGACTTCACTGAAGTCTCTGGGGAAAGAGGCGGCCACGCTCACGAGGCAGAGAGGGATTCACTCCCCCAATCCTACACACGGGGGGCCAGGACATAAGCTGTCGAGATGCCTGGGGTTTCTGAGAGCACATTTATGGTCATCTCAGTGGAGTAACACAAACAGTGCCCCTAAACTCATCTTTTCTGGACACTTTGGTACTGACAGCTTGACCCCTATTGTCAAGACACCCCTCGTTCAGCAGCCTCCTCCCCACTCTGGGGGTCAAGCTGAGGCATCCGTTATAGCAGGGGTTCTCCTAAGGAGCTTTCAGAGTAATACTGATCCCCAGGCCCTGCCCTGGAGAAACTCATTATATCGGTCCGAGGGGGGCACAGACGTGAGGAGCTTTTAAAGCTCAAGTGATTCTGATGTGCAGCCACGGTTGAGGACACTGCCCCTGCATCTTCTGCTGCTGCAACAGGTTTAAACAGGTGTGTCCTCTGACATGCAGGGAAGAGGTACCACGCGGCTGGGTGAACAGCACGTCACCAGCACAAGAGGAGCTCCTGGAAAGAGGGCGGAGCCACAGGCAGCGTCTCAGGCAATTCCTGCCCAAGCTCCCAAATTATATCCCAATTTCCGGAAGAGACATTAATTCCATCCATGTGGTCTTAACACAATTACTGCGCAGAGGCAGCCCAATGACCAAGAATTAATGAAGAGGTAATCAGAGGTGAATTTTGAGGCACAGCAAAATTATTCACCTGTTCACTTACTGCATCTTCAATTACAGTTCTTTGCGGTATTGGCCAAATGCCAAAAACAAAAAACAAAAAAAGCCCTGCTTTAAACAGTCAGACTATGTGCAAAGATGCTGGTGCCAGGCTGTTTGACAGGTGCGATGCTCGCCAAAGGTCTCCATCCTAGCCCCACCCAAGAGACAGAAAATAACACTGTTCCCTGGGGACAGGGGCTTAATTTATATGCAGCTCCATCCAGAGATAATTAGGATTATTTCCAGGGTATCCGCTTCTTTCAGGAATACATTCCACTGGCTAAGACAGTCACTACCATTACCCAAAGTTTATCCTGGTTAAGGGAACAACAGTAAATAAAGGTCTAGAATGAACCTATTTTCAGTGATTTATTGCACAAAAAACTTACGCCAGTTGTCGTCACAAAGAACTCTGACATCTCTAGTACCAGTTCATGCAATGAGTAAGATCATTTCTACACTTATGACTTAACAATGAATTCTTTTTCCAGAACATCCATCTATATTCAGTATTTTGCTATTTAAGCCGTTAAGCAACAGTACGTTTCTCCTACAGAAGGCAGGCACAGACCCCTCTCTAGACATAACTCCTTACGGTATTTGACTGAATACCCTAAATTCCAACCCAAAATAGATTTTTAAAGAAACTACTATGTTATGTAATTCCATGGAAACCAGATAGAACCTAACCTTTCCCCAAAACTACTTTTGGGGAGAGTGATGAACAGGAGCAATTTCTCTGAGAGACAGTGCTATTTATCTAGCTCTGATTGAGCTAGTCCAGTTTGACACAAACAAATACATAAATAATAATAAAAAGGCCTCACAGAGCATCAAGCCCAAAATTCCCTGGTTTTAAATCCACATTGGGCTTGCACAGAAGAGGTGTGTGTGTGTGTGTGTGTGTGTGTGTAGAGACCCTCTTCGTTTAGAGAACAGCTCTGCCCCTGCTTGTGTTAAGAATCCAGCATACAAACAGAAGCGGACAGCTCTGCTACGGGCCCGCCTTCCCCACTCAGGTAATCAATCCCTTTAGAGACAGCGAGTGTTCTCTCAGGAGAAATCATGCATTGCACTTAGGGGAAGGAAGAGAGAAAGGGAGGGCTTATGCATTTAATATCCAGCATCTAACTCAAGACAAATGTACTTGCCAATGAAAAGTGGAGAGCTTTGGTGCCAATCCCTTTATGATCCCACTACCTATTTAATACATCTTTCCTTGTGAGTGAGCGCCTAACAATGCCAGAGGTGGTGGTGATCGTTTGACTACGGGGGTACTTGCTGTAAAGGAAGCACACAAGTGGGAAGAAGTAAAGACAAACCGCTGTGAGAAAGCTCGAGTATATGCTAAGGAGCAGAAGGAATTTGAGGGGAAAGGACTCCCTGGAAACTGAGAACTCAGTTTATTTAAAACTGAGTTCCTTCTGATCTAATCATGAATGCTTTAAAAAGCACCCAGCAGAAGAGAAATAAGTTTCAGTGTAAGACTTTCTTCCCCAAAAGATTTGTTCGGAAATTCAAGACTTACCCAAAGTCTCTAACTGAATACCTCACTGTGCTGAGCAGCCCCGGGATTCACTCCACTGCTCCTCACACCCAAGACAAAGGAAAACATTCTGGAGGACACCCCTCCCCTCCCCTTACTATATGAAGGGAAGTACAGGCACTAGGCAAGGGCTTAATTCTGCAGATAAAAAGTGCATCCTTCAATTTTTTTCCTAACAAACACATGTGCTCCGAGTGGTCTGTACAAAAATATAATGGAAGTAAAGTCCCTCAAAAGCTGAGCCCAAACCCCCTAGACTAGAATGAAGAACTGTGATGGCTGAGAACTGCTAAGCCAGACAGGGCACGTGGGTTCCTCCAGCATCAGGACCGAGTGCAGTGATTTCCAGGGCTACTTCTGCCCACACACCCCTCCTGGAGACTGTAAAGAGCAAAGACTTCTGTCCGTCGAACACTCGGGTGGTAGCCCTACACCCCACACCAGAATGCCCCCTTCTTCCCGCCCATTGCTCCCACCACCCCACCCCACCTCAGCTTTTCCACATGCCGTTCCATCCCCTTAGAGATGGCTATCTCTTTAACACAGTGCATCACTTTCTCAGAAAGAGAGAAAAATAGAAAAGGCAATCTATAGAGAGAGAGAGTAGAGAAGTGGCTGCCTGGGGCTGGGCTAGGAATGTGGAGTGACCCAAACGCGCGGATTTCTTTCTGCAGCGATGGAAATGTTCTAAAATTAAATTTAGTGGTGGCTGCACAGCTCTGTGAATATATTAAATATCACTGATCTATATATGTAAAACTGGTGAATTTTATGGTATGCAAATTATAGTCCCCAAAAGCCATTCATTAAAAAAAATTGTTAGTGTTTAACATCAAGCTATTAGCATGTCCATCCAAAGGTGGGAGAAAGAGTTTTGCTGCAAATGTGGAAACACGAGCCAGTGGAGTACAAGTTTGTTCAGAATTCCTCCAACTTTAATTATGGGTCAGGTCAGGCAGCCTGAGGGTCAAATGCAGTCCCTGGGAGAGTCGCAAACAATGCTGTTTTTTTTTTTATAAAGTGGACATGATAAGTTATTTTATTACAGCAAGTGGTCACAGGTTGCCAAAATCGTCCTCATTCCTCGACTATCTCTTTTTTACCAGTCTCTTGCCCTTCAAAGAGAGGATACCTGGCCTCCACATTGGCCCACGTGATGCTGCCATTGGCCAGATCGCGGACGACACTGGGCAGTTCAGAGACCTGGGGCAAAACGAAGAGAAGTCCACAAATCAATCAACTTGATTAGACTGCCGGAAAGGATTCACTCTGAATTCAGGAAACTTTAGAGAGCCAACTCGGTGTCGGTATAATGACAGGCTGCCTCTACAAACCGGTCCCCACAGAATGCTTCTTGTCGCTTCTTACTTCATTACACTCACCTCCCTTCCAGACCTGGGTTTCTGCCTAGAACGCCTGCCAAGTCCCCCTGGATCACTCAATTCTCCCACAAGGCCTTTCCTGATTATTCCAAATCTCCATGTCACCTGCAGTTACTTCAGCGTTCAGTCAAATCACAGGAGTGAGGGGAGCCAGGGTAGACCGGCAAACTGGAGAGCCCGACTGACGAGCCCACCAGTCCCTCAGCCACAACGCAGTGCTCAGACTTGGGTATGCATGAGCCTCAGCTGGAGGTCTCGGCAGGACGGCGCTACCTGCCCTGTCTCCCTCCCCAACCCCCGGCCCCACGGCACACTCTGCCTGGGATGGAGAAGCCGACCAGGTGATGGGTGCTGCTGGTGCTGGGAGCACACGCAGAACCACTGCCCGATGGGAATGCAGGTCTAGAGAAGCCAGATCTGCTTTTGTACAAAGACAAGCCAGAAATCCGTGACTTCTGAATTAGACTAGAAACGCCTTTGGAAAAAGCCATCTTTTACTTCTGTTTTCCCTATTACTAACTCTCTGTGTCAAGCTGAGCACTTAATAGACACTCTAAATAAAAACCTGCTCAAAATTAATAAATGAATCAGGCGGATGTCAATTAAAGTGGCCACTCTCTCCCTTCTGTACTTTTCCCATCTCCATTATTACCTTCCCATTGTGTAAAATTACAGAAACATTATTCACTGCTTTGAATGGACTAGCATGGAAAAGTTTATACATATACATGTATACGTATATACATGTATATTTCTAGAGAAATATAAAAGATAAAAATGTCTAAGCCCCGCAATGCCTGCCAAAAAAAACGATGGCAACAACCCCTGGGGATCCTATTTCTCCTGCCCAAATGTAAACAAACACCTATAAAACCAAACTGCCAGAGAATGAAGCAGAGAGTGATCCAAATGGCTATAAAATATTGGAGAAGCGTTAATGGATACTTTCATAATGAAACCAAGGGGATTTGGGAATCTGTACTCTGTCTGCTACAAGCCTATGATTCTAATTAAAAAGAAAATAAAGGGCGGGGGAGCATAAATACGTCAAATCCCGCCTCCGATCAGAAGGAGCCGGTTTCTAAGGAGCCCATTTCTAAGACCGAGACGACCAAAGACAAGGCCAGCCACCTCTGCTCGTATCTGCCGCATGGAGTCTCGGTCCCGCAGCGTCGCCGTATGCGGGGTCTTGTTCACGGTGTCAAAGTCGATGGTGATGCCGAAAGCCACGCCGATCTCGTCAGTCCTGGCGTAGCGCCTTCCGATAGACCCAGAGGAATCGTCTACTTTGTGAGAGACGCCGTTCCGCGTCAGGGCTTCCGCTATCCAAAAAGAAGTAAATTCAAAATAAAACAACCGAGAGTCCCAATGTCATCGAAATGTTGTCTTACGTGTTGAGGAAACTTACAACTGGAACGAAGGCAAGACATGCATAAGTTACCGTTTAAGAGATAATGAAGTCCCTGGCTGGAGCCCAACCCGTGTCTGGTACCTACACCTCCCACGGCTCCAGGGGAACGAGTTTCAGCCCAAGAGCCACGGCCGGGAGGCTGCTCCTGCCGCCACCACCTCCATGGGCGGGACCCTGAGCAGCCAGTGACCTCTTCCCACTGCCCGACTCGGACATGTGTGGGCCCCACCAGATGACCACCAGGCTCCCTTTCAGGGCTGTGGGCCCAGTGGCTGGGGACCCACTAAGGTTGTTAAGCTCCACCAGTGGCCCCCATGGAGTGAGCACTAAAGTCAATAGGAGAAACGAGGATGTTTGAAATCTGGCTCCAGGGTCCTACCCCGACTCATTCAAATGCTAGGAGAAAACCTCCTGAGCAAGCACACTCTCTTGGAGCTAAGAGCAGAGGCTAAAATCACTTCGATTTATTCCTTATTCGATACATATTTTTATTGGAAAAAAAAGAGCATTTCCTAAAATTCATTCTACTTGACAGTGTTCCCATGACGATTACTCAACTGGATTTGCTTACATAATTCCTTGACAAATGGCATGAATTCCTGGTTTTGGCTCAGTGGAAGGACGGAACATTTGAACGGAGCTACTACGGCAGGAAAACTGAAGAACTGGAAAGAAATCCAAACATGTTAGCTGATAAAAATCTGAATATGAATGTCCAAACTTCACTATCAAAATACCAGAAAACACAATATGAAAAGCTGTGTGACAAATGAGAAAAAGCAGGATAACCAGAACCAGAATCGGAAAGATCTGAATTTGGACCAACTCAGTGAACTCTCTCTGCACATTAGTTTCTCCATTTAAAAAGTAGGACTCTACCTCTGCTCAGCTTACTTCACAGGTCTGTTGTAAACGTTAAATGACGTGAAAGCATTCTGAAACCCACTACAGAAGATGCTCATTTTTTGGTGCCACATAAAAAGCCTTACAGCCTTACTTCTTTCTGTGGAGCTGCCTAAAGAACCTCCATCCAAATAGTCAAATGATAAGTGGCAGTGCCAAGAAACAAAATCCCATTCTGTTCTTCAAGAGTTTCAGCATAACAGAAGGATCTAAGAATCTTAGTGACTGAGTAAAACCAAAGAGTTTAATTAGCTCACGAACGTATGTCTAAAAGAAATTATATAGAATGAAATGAAACAAAAAGATGTTCTGTGTATGTATACTGAAAAGTACAGTTCTCTCAAACTGCCACTGAAATACATTTCAGAGGTATTCATAAATAAAAGAAAGAAAAGGTATTCTGTGGAAGATAAACTAGTCTACCATTCTGGATTGGAAATGAGAACTGAAGACAATTTTTAAATAATATTTATACAAAAGGTTCACTTGAAGGCAAGAATATGGAACTCGGAATGATTAGGTCCCATAAAAATAATAAATGACACAGGTTCCAGTTTAGCCCCGCACCCCCAAAACCTAATTAACGCTAAATGCCAAGCAGCGGTGAATATCCCACTGTAAGTTCACCCCAGACACCACCAGTATGTCTGAGAGACAGAACACCAATTCTTAGAACAGAACAAGTATCTTGTGATAATTCTATGTGAGAGAGAAATGGCGACCTGCCTTTATAGAAATACTTTTTAAAAAAAATCTTACAAGCAATGTTTTTATACCAAATTTATAGGAAAATGGATTGAGGGCCCCTGTGCTAATAATTTAGAAACAGTTTTGGTTTCCTACAACCTAACTAAATTTTCCTTCATGACAGGAAACTCTGCAATTCATGAAACACTGTCACTAATTTATTCTTGCTCAGCCCTTATGAAATTTCTATCAAAGCTCTAGTTTTATCAATACTGTTACAGTTAAAGGAACAGCTAAAAGACTTTTTAAACACTTTTGTATTAGCACCATCAACAGGAATTGCTAGAAGCAAACTTGACCTGTAAAAAGAACACATCCAGTCATGTCACCAATTCCTCACGAACCATGTCTACGTATGTCTGTCTGTATGCCTGGTATCTAGGCCAGGTTCTTACTCTTTAGTGAATGAATGAAAAGCTGCTCCTTAAATACTAGGAGATGAAGATGTAATTTTAGGACAGAGAATAAAACAGTAAGTTTATTAGCTACATATTACCAACAGTACGCCAGACTTTTTAAAACACTGACCACAAGAGCTCAGCAGTCCATTGCTTAAAGGTCCTAGGGAGAATCTCAAAGTTGATTCCAACACTAGCACACCGCCAGCTTGAGAATGGTCTTAATCCGACATATACAACCTCTCTTGCCTAGCCATTCTTCTTCTGATTGATTTTCCTGGAAATCTGTGCCTGTACGTTAAAAGAGTTTAATTTCTGCGAGGTGAGAAAGGTGAAGTCAGGCAGAATGAAGAGATAAAGTGGAAAGCATGGAGCCATTCAGAAGCATCAGAACCAACAGAAAACTTAGAGTTGATGAAGACTTTTTACAAATATTTACTGTTAGCAATGCCCAAATGCTAGGAAAGGCTATTCCCCAACTACTAGTGCCCAATCTGTGAGCTGTCAATTTCCTACACTGGAATCATCTGGGGTTTTTGTTAAAAAAAAAAAAAAAGTACAGATCTCTGGGTCTCAGACCTCGTGAGTCAGTTATTTCTGAAACAGAACCCAGGAATTTACATCCCCAGACAATTTTATGCCGGTTGAGGTTCCCTTTAATGCTTTATCAGCGCAGAGATACTGTTTTTTGGTTTGGCTGAATTCTGAGCTCTCTTCCTTTCTGATTTTCTGAAAACACGAGTATATGCAGAATGTGTTATTCCTTCCATAGACAGTTTCCTAAAGTCATGTGTTCTGTCTCAGAACAGAAAGCACCAGGCAACTAAAACAAAGGCATCTAGAATAACTTGCACACTCTACACACAAATGAAGCAATGCAAGACCGTTCACTGCTTTGTCAACGGTTATACAAAGACGAGTGTTAACAGCATTAGCACATTACAGTGAATAACAAACAACTGATCACTCGGAGTCTTATTATCGCGCTTGAGCAAATTTCATTTCTGATACTATCAGAGAAGAGTATAAGACAACTTACTGTTCTCTGTTCGTCTCCCTCACGTACATGGAATGTATGTTCAAACACCGTATACATGATCCTGCCCAGGCCAAAGGAGGGTTCAATTACATTCGGAACAACTTCTTCCACTGCAAGAGAGAAATTCAGTAACATTCTCTCAAACTCCACATACTGCATTTCGGGTCCTCTCTAAACAATCCTTATTAGCACTAAAAATATCTCTATTCTGGATGAAACAAAGAAATCAGAACAAAAAACTATTTGCTGGTAGGAAACATGATGCCTTTCAAGAGAAACCTGGAAGGAAAAAAATTTTTTCACCAAATTAAATTCTTTGTTTACATAGCATCAAAATGAAACAAGGTACCAAGGTATTTCATCTATCATCTGCCTTGCCTATGCAGAAAGTATTAAAATTCTAGAGCTTTTATAAGACTTTGCTAGAACTAAAAAATCTACCACCATAGCTGGCAAAATGAACAAGAACAATTCCTACACACAGGTATCAAATGGTTTGTTTGTTTTACTTCCTATCTTGCTATCTTGATGAGAATTCTTTTTTAAGAAAGCCAAGTTGCTGCCATTGTATTGCCAAGGTTCTGGGGTCAGGAGGCCCTCACAGAAGTTTGCTCAGGGACCAACACTCAATGAAAGACATTTACCAAGGCCCCCACAGCTCTTACCACGGGTGAGGCTGTATCTGCGGCCTATTATAGGAAATGTATTCATTATTACCTATTCACAAAAGAAGCACTGGCCAGGTCTAAGGCAACTGATCCTAACCTTGGTGAGTTTGTTTCAAGGGAATGAGATAACTAGAACTAAAACGTTTTTGTCTGTGATAAAGATTAACTCTTTAGAAATGTCATCAAGGCGTTTTCTGCCCATCCTTCCATGGCATCTGAGCAACAGTGAAGTATGGCTCTGAAGCACCTGCTAGGACGGTGGCTAAAAAGCCCCAGATTATGAAGAAAGCCCTGCTTAGTCTTACCACTGCTTCTATAGCTCCCTGAAGTCTGGCTACCCAGCAGGCTAGAAAAAGATGGAAAAGGAGGCCTGCTCTCTTTTTAGCTTCCAAATGCCCACTGGTCTCCATTTCCATCTTTAATTCAGCCACAATTAACCATGAGCATTCTTCAGATACGTTCCAAAATATTCAGTTCCCAATTCACAGAATCTGTTCTATGAAAAATCATTATCTCCTTGGCTTTTAAAAAAGCATGAAAGATCACTAATCTAAATGAATTTTAACAAGTTAATTCGCCAACAAAAGACAGAAGGGGTGAATTCCCTCTTTTGCTTAGGAAAAAAAGCACTTTTCCTTAAAATGAAAAAAAAATCTTTTTAATCAGATAAATTCTTCATATGCACCTCAGGTCATCGAAATAATAAAGCTGACATCATAAATTATTCTGCAATATGAGTATAATTATGTTTTTTTTTAAAAAGAGGCCCAAGATAATGTTTTTTCCTCTTTTTTCCTCTTCAAACTTTCTGTAAAATGGTTACGTTATAAAACTTATTAAAAAAAAAGTTTAAGGAGTAATATTTTTTTGTTTCTTAACTATTTTTACAAATTTACCATATAGTGTTTTCTGGAATCTCTTCACATTAACCATGTCTTCTGTTAACTGAAATGTTTTCCCTTCAGTTTCAATAGTGAATTCCCTGCAAAGAAACAAAGCACATTATATGTTAACATACATCCTATGCCTTAATTTAAAGATTGCCAAACTGTTTTTCATTTTAGGTATAATACAACTCCGTCAACTCTCCAGATATCAGAGCTGAAGTCAAATTTAAATTATTTCATAACGAATACCAAATTAAATATTATTTTAACAATGACACCAAACAGTATTCTGGGAGGCACCCAAAAGTGTGACTAGTTTTATAAAATTCCACACGTGACTTAATGACTAATTCCTTTGGTTTTGAGATCAAGGTAAAACTAAAAACAATTTTTTTTAAAAAAATTCCATTTTAGAATAATGACAATAAATGTGTCAGAAACAGGCCTGTTGGCAAAAGATCACTATTTATTGTCTGAACAAATGTAAAAATGACCAGCTTGCCATCTTACATAAAGTAACTTTAAAACCCTCACACTACTTCCAAATAAACTCTGCTATTTATGCTGATGAAGATCAGCTTAAAAGAAGTTTAATAACTCAGTGTGATATGTCAACATAAACTCTCCCCCCAAAATCAGTGACCACAGTGTGTTCACTTCCTGAGATACACCCGTTTTGGTTTCGGGTGGTAAGACTTCACTTTCACAAAGCACTTCGCGTACTGCCTGTTTCAGCGTAGGGGATCAATTTGGCTCTGTCCTGTCTCACAGGCACCTCAGTGCTGGGAGAAGAGCGCCCCCATGTGGTGTCCTCGACGCTGTGGAGCGGCTACACGGCGCCTGCGTTTCACAGCGGTGATAATCTCCTGCATCGTAGGAATGGCTTTCATGCTCACATTCCGTCTGAAATTTGTGTGCACGTGCATTCAAGATTCCGTTACATAAGCATCACACATATTCTCTCTGCAAGCATAGGCCAACTGCAGAATCGCTAACAGTTATTAAAAAGCTGAAATTAGCCATTAATTGAGAACAATTAAAGGAAAGTGATTTGTGGATAATGGTACCTAACTAGTGATCTAATAACTATATCCATTGTAATGGGATTTGATGTTTTAGCATAAATAGATGTTAATTCTAGGTGACCAGAAATGTTTTAAAATTTTCCTACTGAAATTTTCCTATTTTCAACCTCTAAGAGTTCATCTTGTGATAGTTCTTTCGACAGGCACGTGCAACCACTATCGCCCTAGATGTCCCATGCCCCTTCTCTTTCAATCCCTCCCACCCCAGTTAACCACTGATGTGCTTTCTCTCACTGTAAACTAGGTTTCTTTCCTAGAGTTTCACACAGAACCTTTGGTGTAAGACTTCTCTCACTTAGCCTAATGTCTGTGACAAGTGTTGGCAAACACTCTGTATAGGGTCAGATATAAAATATTCCAGGGTGTGCAGGCCATCTGTAGTCTCTCGTATTCTTTGTTTTTTTAAACAACCCTTTGAAAATGCAAAACTCATCCTCAGCTGGAGGGCTGTATAAAAAACAGTATGAAAGCTATTTCAAGTGCACTTAAAAAAATGTCAACACTGATTTTTAGACAGTCTACAGCCGGCAATGAAGATGACTGATAGTACTTAGATCTTCGAATTCCTATTGATGTTTTTATCTACTTGCTCTACTAGTTACTAACAGAGGGGTGTAGCAGTCTCCAACTAGAATGGTGAATTTGTCTATTTTCTCCTTTCAGTTCTGTCAAGTTTGCTTTATATATTTTGAGGTTCTGTTTTTCGTTGCATACCCAGTTTAAAAGTGATATGCCTTGCTGATGAATGGAACCCTTTAGCATTATGAAATCCAATTCTGTCCCTGGTAATTCTCCTTGTTCTGGTGTCCACTTTGTCTGACATAATACAGCCATTCCAACTTGATTAATGTTTCTATGGAAATACTTTCTGATTCTTTTACTTTTAGACCTATTTGTACATTACAATTACAGTAAGTTTCCTGTAAAACAGCACTTAATCGGGTCTTGAGTTTTTTTAAGCAGAATGACAATAAATGGCTATTAACTCAAGTATTTAGATCATTATATCTAATGCAATTATCAATATTGCTGAGTTTAAATCTACCACCTCACATTTTCTATTTATTCCATTTGTTCTTTGTCATTTTTCCTCTTCTGTCTTCTTTTGGGCTGTTTTTTATTCTATTTTATCTTCCTTATTGGTTTATTAGTTATATCCCTTTGGTTTTTATGTGTTTTTTCCAAATAGTTGCTCTGGAATTTACTGTTATGTACTTTTAAAACTTATCGTTGTCTACTGTCAAATAATATTATGCCAATACACCTTATAACAGTACATTCTCAATTCTTTGCTCCCATCCTTTGAGCTATGGATGGCATACATTTTACTTTTAGGTGTATTCTAACCTTCACAATATATTGTTACTGTTTTTGCTTTAAACGGTCCATTATCTTTTTAAAAAATTAAGAGATGTCATTTTTAAAGAAATTAAGGAGAATGTCATTTATATTCAACCACATATTTATCTAGAGTTCCTAATTTCTTTGGATAGATCTAGATTTCGGCAATTCTGCCTAAAGAACTTCCTTTAACATTTCTTGCACTGCAGGTCTGCTGACAATGTATTCTCTGAGCTTCTGTTTATCAGAAAGGAATTTTCTCTTCACTTTGGAAAGATATTTTTGCTGAGTATAGGATTTTTGTCTGTAAGCACTTTAAAAGATTTCACTCCATTGTACTGTGGCTGGTACGGTTTTTGAGGACTTTAATCATTCTTATTTTTGCTCCTTTATGAAATGAAGCTTTTTCCCCTGGCTACTTTAAAGATTTTTCTCTTCATTATTGGTTTTTAGCAATTTAATTCTGATGTGCCTTTATATGGTTTCTTTGTGTTTATTCTGCTTGGGGTTGAACTTCTTGAGTCTGTGGATTAATAGTTTGCATCAAATTCAAAAATTTTTCAGCTACTGATGTATTTTTAGATATTTTCTCTGTATATCCTCTTTCTGTGATTCCCAATTACACACTAGGCTGCCTCATATTGACCCAAAGGACATTTTTTTCTCCCAGTCCCTTTTTCTATGCCTCATTTTGAGTAGTTTATATTGCTATGTTAAGTTCAATGGTCTTTTCTGCAATGTTTAATCTCATTCAGTTATTTTAATTTGAGATATTGCCTTTAGATGTTCCATTTGGTTCTTATATATATCTCCATTTCTCACCTCATCTGTTCACGTTTTCCCTTATGTCTTTGAGCATATGAAGCATATTTATAACTGTTTTAACATCCTTATGTATGTATTCCATCATGTTTGCCATTTCTGGGTGTTTCTTTTCATTGACTTTCCCTCATTATGGATCATATTTTCCTATGTCTAGCAATTTCTATTGTTTGCCAGACATAGTACATTTTACACTGCTTAGTGCTGGATTTTTGTTGTATTCATTTAAAGATTATTCTCTATTGTTTTTTATATTTATGCTGAAAACAATTACAGAGACCATGCCAAAGCTCAAAATAAGAACACTGACTTGAAGATAGATGTAGTTTCTAATCCTTCCTGAGGCACTACCTTCGGCAAGTTCTCATCCAAGAAAGTTATTGGGGAAAAAAAAGATCTTTATAGTCCATTTCAAATCCATTTCCAGCTACACTGCCCAAATCTCACCAAACCCAGTCCTTTAAATGTAGCCAAGAGATGGTACTTACCTGCAAAAAATTTCTAAAGAAACTAGTCTCACCCTAACGTACAGAACTGGCAGCGTCCATGTAGTAGTCCGCATCTTAAATCTTACCCTTTTTCATTCAATAGTTTCTCCATTTCTGTAATGTAACGCTCGTCACACATGGCGAGGTACTCCGTCACCAGCTTTGCCTCCTTCTTATACGCCTTCCCAATTGCTCCCTTATTGGGTTCAAACTGAACAACATTGACTGTTTTGTATGCAGTAGTCAAGGAATCCAAAAGTACAGAGCTGCCTCAGTATTTCGAGAAATGATTTTGAGAACCACAATATCATTCAAAATAAGTCAACACCATCAACAGAGACTGTTTACAAATTACAGTGAGATAAAAGGGATATTATCTAATCAGGAATATAACTGAGCACACAGCCTGAGAACCTCTGGTAGCAACTTATTCACTTCTAAAATGCCCCAACCCAGCGGGATCTATTTCTGCCAGTGGCCTAGCCCTAAGCTCAGCTCACAGCCTCAACTCCTGGTAAAGGGAGGAGATTTCTCCTATGCTGATTCACATACCAAGTGAGCTCAATTATTGTTTCATCTACCATCAAATTGCACTTGTCTTTTAATAGAGCCAGTATTCACCAGGTACCCTTTACCTAAAGAGCACGGAGGGAGGTGCAGGTGTGGAGAAATGCACTTTGGAAATGGCTGAGAAAAACAGGTCCACACTCTGAAAGACATCTGGAGCATTTTTCTGAAAATGCTTATTTTAAGGATCAAACACTGAGTGGGCACATTACAAGTAAAAAGAATAGGGAAGGAGCAGTGAGATGGTAAAGTAACAGGGTTAAGTGAGTGTTGCCACCATACCCCGAACATCTCACTTTATCCATAGAACAAGGCACAGACCAGGACTCATCCATCTCCAAGATGCTGACACTTGAGTCTTGAGGTGTGACGTGACTAGAAAGGATATAGGCTCTTTCAGAGGCTTCTCAGCTACAAGTGGGACTTTGGTGGCTCGTGCGTGACAGGAAAGGTCGTAACAGGACCTATCAGCACATCCGACAATCTCAATCCAGCCCTAAGAAGACAGAATGGATAGAAACATTGGTTACTTACACTGGGTTCATTCACAAATGTAAGCAGATTGTAACTAACTCACATCCTCAAGAATAACTCAATACAGAATCTCCCCTCAACTTTTATACATGTTTGAAATGGGAACAGCTTTATACATCAGGCAACTCTATGTTTTATAGGATTACAACAACCCTATAAAAACATAACCCACACAGACACACAAAGTAGTCTTATTTTCTGGACAGATTTATTTTGCTGTATTGTGAATGTGGGGTAAACTAATATGTTCTCTGATTTAATTATGGAAATAAAATGTGAACCAATACAAAACTGGCAGGAAAAAAAATCGGTTTCAAATTTGTGACCAGGCTTCCCAATGAGTGTGGCAGGAACCACTATTCTCTTTGGATGAAGTGTCCTAACTACTCTCACAACTTGGCAGCAGGTGGCTGAACGACACACACCTCAGCACCTGGCCACAAACGTGGGCATTTGTGCTCAATTCACTTTCCTACCCAACAAAAGAAAGTTTAGTAAAAGAGTAGGTAATATTTAGGTCACAGAATAAAACATAATAACAGTGTGGGTGCCAGGTTCCATTTCTTGTAAATACTTAAGTTACTTTTCAAAAGCATAACCTAAATTGTTTTCAAAGACCCTTAAGAACCTGTTATTGAATAGGAACAAAAGAGGTTAAGAAAGAGGCTTATTTTAGCAGCTATCTAGTTAGTCTTTCTCATGACTGTTTATTTTTTGCCTTTGGTCCAAAGAGTTTAGGAAAATTCAACCATCGCGAGCTTTCCAAGCACATGTTACCACATGCTGCACTTGGAAGAAAGAGGGCAAATATAAAATTCATGTGAACTCAGAAACGCCAACACACAACACCAACAACCAAACAGGAATTAAAGAACAAAGCCTAAAAACATGTAACTTGATCATCTAACATTCACTAAAGACGTCAACTAGCATATTTACATTCTTAAATGTACAGACTTGGTGATAACCAGTTACCAAAGATGTCACTTAACAAACTGATGCAGTAAAAGGTAAAATTACAAAAACATGCCTGAAAATGGTAAACAACTTTGGGATAGTGGTTACCTCTGAGGAGGGAGGGGCGGGTGGAGCATTAGCTGTGATCAGTCACTTTTTTTGAATAAACAAAATATGAAGCAAATACAAAAAGAAAGTATTACACCCTTTAAAGGCGTTCTCCCCTCTCCTGAAGTTTCTGTTACTCTGGAGCTTCTGGTTTGTTTAGTCCTGGCTTCCCACGGCCTTACCTTCAGCTCAATGCCAGGCTCCTGTCATCTCTTTTCTCTTTTTTCTTCAATTTTTTTAAATTTAGGAATAACTGACATATAACATACTACTTTCAGGGGTACAGTGTAATGATTGGGTATCTGTATATATTGGAAAATGGTCACCACAATAAGTCTAGTCAACATCCATCACCACAATAGTTACAGAATTTTTTTTTCTTGTGGTAAGAACTTTTAAGATCTATTCTTTTAGCAACCTTCAACTATGCAACACTGTTATTAGCTGTCGTCTCCATGCTGTACATGACATCCCCAGGACCTAGTAGGCCCACGATTTCTGATCCCGTCCTTGAGTGTTTGGTCACAGCTCACAGCTGCACTCAACAGATAATGATGAGAAACGCCGGAGGGCTGAATTACTACAGCAGGGAGGCACGCTGGCTAAGGGTCTGGCTAAGGGCACGGACCCGAGACAGACAGCCCCGGGTTCCTGTCCCAGCTCCACTCACTGGACCCCAGCCAATCAATTCCTTTACTTCTCAGCACTTCAGTTCCTTCAGAAATAGGACCTATAAACAGGATTATTGTGAGGATTACCTCAAGTAATACATTAGAAGCACTTAGAAGTCTATACAGCTCTTGGCAATTACAAATGTTGGAGGACTAAACAAATAAAACAAATGAACTGTAATCCAGGCCAGATTCAGAATCTAAATTGAGAGCAAGAATATGTGTCTGGTTTAATTTGAATTTAGAGTAGAGCAAACTAAGAAAGGGAACTGGTATGGAACAAAGAGAAAAGAAATAAACTTTCCTTACACAAAATAGAAAATATTTTATTGGGGTTTGATCTGAAAATAAAAAGAAATTCCAGAAAATCTAAAACATGTAAAGAAACATCTATAATCCAAAAATAATTACTAAGATTGTTTTGACCTACACATGTCAAAGAAAAACCTAACAGATACAGAAATGCTTTCCTCATTCCACAAAGGAAAAAGACTATATTAAAAACACTATCAGTAATGGCCCCTATAGATAGACGCATATCATTACGCATGATGTTTGTAATGCATACATATAAAAGCATCTAGAATAGGGTTTGACAAACCAACGCCCTTGCGGCTAAGAATGATTTTTACATTTTTAAAGAGTTGTAAAAAAACCCAAAAACAACCAGTCAACAACAAAGAAGATGGGCAAAAAGGATCTGCAAAGCCTAAAATATTTGCTATATTTACTACAGAAAATTTCTGATCTAGAAAAGAAATCTGAAACGCTTTTGGGGAGAGGCACACAATTAGACATTTTACTTTCTTTACAGTATTCTTCAGAATTTTTTGTTTTTTTGTTTCAGAAAAGGGAGTAATTATTTTTTATGACTAATTTTTATTTTTAATTTTAAAAATGAATCTAGTAAAAGAAAGTCACTTGAAAAAGTAAAAAGTGAAACCAAGGGCATTGGGACAATGACCCTGGGCTAAAGTGTCTAAATGGGTTTAAGAAAAAGTTAAGCTTCTAGGACCAAATAAGGGGAATGCCAGAAGGCTCTCACCCCTTACTCCCACGGCCACCAATGCACAAAGCATCTTTTATATACAAACGCCTTTCAATCCTAAACTTCAGTACAGATGTTCACGTTTGGCAGGTAGGGATGAGAAGGTGCAGTGAAGAGGTCACCTGGAGGTCTTCTTCAAATTATCATTAAATACAGAGAATTTGAGAAAAGATAGTTCCTAAACAAGAAATCAGAATCTACTAGTCTATCTCCAAATCTACCGAATAGTTCTCTAAACAAACAAAGAGCATCATGACTTTCTTTGCTCAGGCCACCCCATTTCCAACGTTTGCGGGCTCCTTGTCAGGAGGGACACCTTAGCTGCACTCAGGGGGAAGACCGATCGCACTGGCCACCCCAGGGATGTACACCCCAGCACAGCCACATCACGGGCACCTCCTCTCTCTCTCCCCACTCCCCACAAGCCACCTAAGTCTAAAAGGGCTCCCTCCTTATAAGAAGACAGGGGGGCAACTGCTGTTTTCCTTTTTGCTCAGGGTGTCTTTTCTTTGTGTTCTGTTCTGACATACAGCACACAAAAGGCCATTTAGATGTCCGTGTGTCTAAGTTAATTAACAGTGTGAAAATCACACTAAAACCATCCCACTCTGCTTACATAGGACGTCTTGGATTCAGCATCCCAACAGTCACAGGCGTAATGGGCCATCTCGTTCTCCATGTGCTGCCGGAAGCGGAGTTTATCTGGAGACACTCCAACCTTCATGAGGTAGAGGTAGATGCGGCCAATGAAATAGCCTAACACTGAGTTGTTAATCACACCCTACAGTAAATGAATAAACAAACCAGTTAATAAACATGCAAGTAAGCACTGAGGATGGAAACACACACACACTAAGACTTTGAAGGCCCCGGTACTATAACCTGCTGAGAGGTATCTGAAACACGAGGGACACTATTTTATCCAACTTTCAGAAGAATCTCAAATACCCAGAGCATGACCGTGGCTATTTCCAAAGGGGTTAATGTCAAGTTAACAGGCTGGTAATAATGGAGTTATTTAAAACTGTTCTACCAGAGTCACTGGTCAGCAAAAATTCAGGCCAAAACTTCATACCTTATACATCTATAGTACCAAAAATGACATTCATAATAATGACCCTAGGAATGGCAAATCTACTCCTTCTTAATTAACAAAAGTAGTAAGACACATTGAGGGGATTTTAATGTATTCTTACCCACTGAAATCTGTGAACCCCATACAGTATATGTACTCTTACAATTTTAGTACCGGAAGGATCTTAGCCATCATCTGGCCCCATCTCCTACCCCCCACTGCAGGACTCTTGTCTGCAAAATGGCCAAGTTCCCACCCAGCCTCTCCTTGAGTATTTTCAGAGGCAGGAAGCTCACTGCTCCCCAGGGCAATTCACTGCATTATCCACCAGCAGCTGCTGTTAGAAAGTTTTCACTCATTTCTTTAGGCAAATAATTAGAGAAATTCTATTATATGAAAGACTTTATGCCACTTGCTATGGGGAATAGAGTTTAAAATCCAGAGGGCTTACTCTCTGTAAGTCAAAGTGTCTCCCCAATAATAGCATATATTGTTAAAGGTCGGATTGATGGGGCACAGTTCAAACCAAGACCTCTTTTCCAAGTACTCTCTGAAACACTGTTTTCATGTTGGCCCCAATGGCCCCCAAACTACCATGTTCGGGTAATTTGCTCCCATATAATAACAGGATATAATACTATATAAAAGCGAATAATAAAATGACTGCTAAAATAAAACACTGTGTCATCCAGTATATAGAATTTGCTAAGTGCTTCAAACCCTGAATAGGTATAATCTAAATTAAGCTATCTATGAAATCTTACCTGTTCAACAGCATCCCCGAGGCGCATTTTCCGAGCAGACTGTCCGCTGACCTGGGCTTTTGCGGAATACAAATAAAGGTGGAGGTCTGCCACATTCTGGAACTTCGGGTGGTCTTTCTCATTGGGATCTACAAAGTGCTCGATTTCTGCCATTGTGAATTCTCTGAAAGCAAAAAATAGAAGGGACAAAACTGGCAGGCTCAACTATAAAAAACAATAAACAAGGTCCTTATTTTCAACTTCATTCTGTAACTATATTGGCTCTCACACTATAGGAATCTCTTATCACTAAACAGAAAATTGTTTCCTAAGGGAATCGTTAAAAAAAAAAAAAAAGGTTGGATTAGATTGTGGCTATTTTTAAACACATTAATGAAAACGATTACTCATTTAAATAGTATTTTAAATAAATGCAATCAAACTTCTCTCAAATATTAATTCCTTCTGTCTAGTGACAAAGATTCTTCACTTGACCAAACTTTAGTCAGTCTTCTGAAATTTCTCCTAGGCCCAATCTGTGCAATTCCTTGCAAAATCCAGTTTGAGCAAGAACCCTAAGTCAGTTTGACCAGAACCGCTCCCCCTTATTATCTGATCACCCTCAATATTTTATCAGGTTTGTCATCTTCCACCCCCCGCCCCCGCCCAGATGATGTCTGATCACCCTGGCCTGTCTTCAGCAAGCATCCTGTTAGGGCAGTTTAGCCAGAATCCCCTTTGGCCCTGACATTCCCTCTTAGTAATTCCCCATCTGCTGACCTCCACCCTGCTCCTTGGCTAAAAATCCCCATGTTGTACAGTAGATCCCCCTTATCCACAGTTCTGCTTTCCTCGGTCTCAGTTACCCTTGGTCAACTGTAGTCTGAAAATATTAAATGGAAAATTCCAGAAGTCAATAATTCACGTTGTAAATTGCATGCCGCTCTGAGCACCCTGCAAGAGGTGAAATCTCACACTGTCTTGCTCCATCCTGCCCAGGACGTGAATCGTCTCTTTGTCCAGCACGTCTACGCTGTATCCACCACCTGCCCATTCGTCACTCAGTAACCTCTTGGTTTTCAGATCAACGGCCATGGTATGGAAATGCTAATGTTCAAGTCACCCTTACTGCAGCTCATGTTACGTCACGATGCATTCGCCTCACTTCATCTCTTCACACAGGCATTGTATCATCTCACATCATCACAAGAAAAAGGGTGAGTACCGTACAGTAAGATATTCTGAGACCACATTCACATAACTTTTATTACAGTATATTGTTACAACTGTTCTATTTCACTATTATTGTAGTTAATCTCTTACTGTGCCTAATTTAGAAGTTAAACTTATCACAGGCGTGTATGTATAGGAAAAACATGGTATATATAGGCTTTGGTACTAAACGTGATTTCAAGCATCCGCTGGGGGTCTTAGAAGCCATCCCCTGCGGGTAATTTCAGGGGAACGACTGTGGTCAGAATTGAGCCCTGTTCTATACTGAGGTCTCTCTGCCCTACTGCAATAGTCCTGAATCAATTCTGTTTCTACCACTTTAACTACTGTTGATGTCTGTTTTTTCTTTGACACTAGCCACAACCACAAAAGGTTATTCCTTTTAATGGAAAATAATTTTTAAAGAACAGATTAATAGTTTTTAAAATTAAAAACTTAAGCAAGTTTAAAACTTCAGCAAATGTCAGACACAAAAAAGAAATGAGATACTGAATAGTGGCTTCCAAATGAAATGGTTTTCCTTAAAGCATTAGCAAGTCTTATAAATCTACACTAAACGAAGCTCCCAATGTTTACTCTTCAAAGAATGGGAAATTAAAAGTGAATCAAAATTGTTCTTTGGCTTTTATAGTAGTTTGATTTCTTCTTTTTTATTGCTCTGAACAAGTAAATGACTGATAATGACACCATACAGCTGGTTTCTTTAGAGTAACAGCTTCTTAAAAAACAGTATTATTCAAGACAGAGGACAGAAGGCACGAGTTGAACAAGCTAACATCAAACTAACTCCATATTGATTAAATAAATATGCACATAGTAATGGTTTCCCAAAGAGATTCCTCTGAATGACAATTTCGTAGCTATTGGAGGGAAAAGTGCTTTAAGTTAATTTTATGATTTAAAATCAAATCTCTCTTTAAAACACACATTTACTAGAGTGCTTCATGATTATCTCAAGTGTTTTAGAAGTAATGAAAAATTGCTTAAATGGGTCCTAAAAATACATGAAATGCAGTGCAAAAGAGCTTTGATTTTTGAATTTTATTTTTTAATGGTATCTCTTCTTTGGTCCTGCAGCATCTACGTCTTAATTGTCTTTCAACAACTATCAAACATTTTCTGTGTGCACAGAGATATGAGAAAGACAGAAAAGCACATTGTCTGTCCTTGCAGAGCTTATAAATGGGCTGGGCTGACAGCAATAGAATATCTAAAATGCAAGACAGATCAAAATAAGGTCCTGGCCCAGATTCCCAAAAAAATCTGCTGCCAAAGTCTTTACATCTGTTCTGTCAAACCATTGCAGCTCAGACAGAAGACAGAAATCAACGCTAACACTGATTTTACCAGCTGTCTCTCGTCTCTGAGTTCAGAGACTATATCTGGAACTACGGAGCACTAAAATAGGTATAGGCTATTGAGATGAAGCAAAAAGCCCCAAACGGAGTCACTTGTGCTAAGCCCCATGACAGCAAACCAAGACTTAATACATAATTTAATTATAGTTTTCAACCTCTCCCAGAAATGTAACCAGTGAACCTGGAAATTACCTGGCCAGCACTAGTGAGGTGTATGGAGGCCACTTCCCTTTTAAGAAAGCGAACATGCTGAACCAATGTACTCTTTGCTAATCATTCCTTTTACTACCCTCTTTCTGGCTTTAAAAATCTTCCATTCTGTACAACCCTTTGGAATTCCTTTCTATTTGCTAGATGGGATATTGCCTGATTCATGAATCATTCAATAAAGCCAATTAGACCTTTAAAATGTACTTGGTTGAATTTTTGTTATTTAACACGGCCTAGAAGACAGAACCAATCAAAATTAAATTTTAAAAAATTCATATGAACAATCTAATACACCCAACCTAAACAAAAGGAATCATAGCTATATAAAACTAATCACTTGATAACTCTGTTAACAAAAAGAAATTGTAACACTAAACAAACAAATTCTAGCCCTGCCCTGGAACAAAAAAGAAGGGGACATTAACTCATGGAAGAAAGAGTGTACTTCGAGTCAGGATCTTGCAGAGGCACATGACAAAAATGAGCCAAAATCCAGACAGGGTGCTCTGAAGTGAAAAAGACCAAGGACACAGTGTCAGGAAGCCCCAAGGGCCCTTCACCAGTTAACACCTGGGATGGCTCATCAGTTCTGAGCTGCTTTTCCTGTCTGCCACTTCTTAATCCACAGGTTGCAGGTTTTGTCTTTCTTCACCATCCTTTATAATCTCCTAATAGCTACTCTACTCGTAAATGCTCTCCAAAACACTGGTGTTGGACAAGGTCAGGCTTACACAGCTGCCTCGGTATTTTGAAAGCAGGCTTGCAGATGCTACTAGAACAGAGCGGAAGCCAAAAAACAAAAGGAAAAAAAGATAAACAAAAATCATTGAGAAATAAAACATACTCAAATCTGACAAGTTTTTCATTGTGATAATACCTGGTTCAAGTTTCTGACTGCCTCTTCTTTCTGCATGAAGGCCCAGGGTGTTCCTCCCACCCCTTTTCTCTAAGTTGAGCAAACTCTTTCCTTGTAAGTCTCTCCTTTCTAATAGACCATAAGGCTGAAGGGACTATAGGCCTAAATATACAGTTTGGTCAGAACATAAGGACATTTCCTCAGAGGGTGTCATGGGGACTAACAAGATGAGGCAGACGGTTGGGGTGCTTTGATGTAGAGTCAGTGGCTGGGTTGTGCTTTGACTGAAGTCTGTAATTACAGCAAATAAAAAAAGAGAGGAAATGGGTGGGGCTGCAGAAAATACTTTGGGAACCTAAGAAAGTTAAGTTTACTAGCATATCCTATTTTTTATTTGGAATTTATTCCCCTAAGAGATATCAGTAAGACAATGCACAGAAATCACAAAAAGCTTAAGTCATACACAGATAAGTCATAATAAGTCTCTAAAGAAAAATGTAACTTGCCACTGTGCCTTCCCACACGTGTCTAGATGTTCTGTCTGGATACCTCTGACCAGGGAAGGTTATCAGAACGAGGCAAGAGTGTGTCTAAACTGGAGCAGACAGGGGTAAGCTTGCTAGCTGGCCGCCTTTCTTCCCCAAATATCTGGAAGCACACCAACTGGTTACCGAAACACCTTCACCCCAACTCCAGCAACGCTCTCCTGGACACATACATGTCATGACCGTCACCCCATCCCCACCTCACTCTATACTTACATCCATCACCATTGCCAGAAAATGCCTTGGTTTAGACAATCAAGACCCTGCCGTCTTCAAAACATATGATGAACAAGGGGAAAAGATCATTTTGGGACACGTAAGAAACTTAGGCCACTCTTCACCTTCCTTTCCTTTCCCTCCAAGTTTACTTTAGTTCCTCAAAACTGCCCATCATCTCAGAGATTACTTTTGGAGATATAAATGTAAAACATGCTTTTTATGTAGGACAAAAAATAAATACATAATCATGTAAGAATCACACAGAATTGTCTCAAAATAGCACGCTTTCATTCCCAATTCAACGCCAAGGCATTGCTTCATTTACCAGCGGAGTAACATGGGCAGTACCTGACTCGGATCAGTCCAGATCGAGGGGAGATCTCGTTTCTGAAAGAATTTCCAATCTGGGCAGCAGCAAAGGGTAACTTTCCTTGGTTGAATTCCAGAAGTCGTTTGAAATTCAGGAAAATCCCCTGTGCAGTTTCTGGTCTCAAGTACCTATAAATTTAAATAAATCAGTCCGTTATAAAGAAAGAAATTATGTTTTCTACCAAATCTGAAATTCCTAAGAGTCCTAAATGGACTCTTTTCACACAATGCTGTATAAGCCCTAAAACAAAGTATTAGAAATAGGTATTTTCTTCAGTAGCCAACATTCCCAAGCCAGGATTAGAGAAAGTACCAGTAACCGGTATAGCAACACTTGTCAGAAATGCCACTTCATTTCATCACTTGGGGGAGTCAACACCACGTCTTGCATAATGGCCCTAAAACGGCTGATATTCTCCTGACTACCCATTTCCATGGAGACAGATGACAACTGTATTCCTTCTGAAAAGCAGACCCATGCCTAAGCATACCTGTCACCCCACATATTAAAGTGTAACTTTGGGCTAAAAAGAAGCCCGTGTGGCTTAGCATGTCACTTCAGAGTTCACGCATTGCAATCACCACACTATGTCAGGCAATTTTTGAGGTTTTTCATGTCATGTTCTTTTTTGTGGCAGTTTACATTTTTAGCCAGAAGCTTCTTCTAATATTTCGCCAGATTTTAAAAACAGAGCCAAGCAAATATACCATTAGAGTCATTGTCCCTCTTTGAATTTCACAGAAAATATTCCGTGCAAAACTAAGAAAACATACCCAACAGCCTACTTCGAAATCAATATTTTACGAAAACAACTTTAAAACAAAGGAAAAATCAATAAAATTTTACTCTCTTCTCACTCTAACACACCCAGCTCTTTTGATATTTGTGGTACTTTCCAGATTTCACCTAAATGTAAGTATAGCTACAGTTTAGATGCATATTTATAAGTAGAATGTATAAAATTATGTACTTTCATTTATTTTATCCTTTCCCATTTTCTAAATAACTGTAAAATTTTCTCATATTTAATAGCTACAGAGTATTCCACTAAAATGTTCTACTTTGCTATAACCTTTTTAACCATCTTCAAATTATTGGATAAATAGATTATTTCCACTTTTCATTTTGAGACCCCTGACAACTATAGCTTCCTTTCCTTTTGAACCATTTTCTTAGATAAATCACATGGAGTTGGATGGCAGATCAGAAGATATGGCCCATTTTATGCCTCTCTGTATGTATTGCCAAGATGAAAGGCTTACCTTTGGCCTCTTTCCACAAAATATTCCAAATCAACCCGTGTCTTATTAAAATAATTCCAGTAATACATTCTGCCACATTAATTTTTATTATTCTTTAGTTTCTATTCCAGGAAACATGATCCATTTAGTTTCATCTTGTAAAAAACCCTACCCTCTCTTACCCTAAAATGAGACCATAAGGAAAATATGTGAAGCTATGAAATGGAATACTTTGGCTAAGTTTGTTAACAGTGGACAAGGAACCTGGAAATACAGAGTCTAGTTCTGGATCGTACTGTAAACTCCAGGTTTTCTTTACTCCGTGAAAACCACATCTTTTAAATCAACATGCTAACCCTGTGTTGTGCACTGTGGTAGGCCGCTAGTCACATATCTATTTAAATTTAATTAAAATGAAATCAACTTAAAAATTCCATTCCTCAGAAGTACCAGCCCCATCGTAAGTGCGCAACGAGCACACACGGCTCCCACACTGGACAGCACAGAATACAGAACATTCCATCACTGCAGAACACTGCACTGGACAGTGCTGATCCAGGCGAAACGGTTTCTAAACGTCTCCCTCAGCAATAAGTTCAATGACTTTCAAAATCATTCTTCAACTGCCTTCCTTGCACGATGCAACTGTAACTACAAGATGTGATGATCACACACTTTTATGTTTATTTTATGGCAAGAAAATCAGCATACACACTAAAAGAATAATATTCAGAGAGAATTAGAATTTAAGAATATGTCTGTCATAACTTCTCCTTAATATATTTATCTGCACTTTCTCCATATCACTTTTCCAAATTTTTCCTTTGTGGCTGAGATGAAATTCACCTTTTATTACAAGCAATTTTAATAATTTTGTTACATAAACAATAAGTGGTACATACCCGGGCATGTTTCCTCCAGGCCCAATGAAGGTCTTGAACATTAAGTTAAAAGATACTGGAGGGGACAGATCATTTCCAGTAATGGGAGATTTTACATTATAGTTCACAAAAAGATCCCCAAGTTCTTGCTGTCCATAGTTATCGAGCTAAAGAACATGCCAAGAAAATAATTAGTGTAAAAGACTGGGGAAAAACAAGGCATAAAATAAAGTATTACATATTAAATTTCATCCATCGTTAAAATTCACCCAAAATGAGATCGGAATTAACCTAACCTTCAAGATATCCACAGTAAAACTACAACCAGTCTACATGCTTTTCATTTAGCGATAGGGAAATGAAGAATCTTTCTGGGATTGACCTAAAACTCACGCATTCACCATTTCACAATGAAAGATAAGGCAAAATACCTCTCGTTCAATTGTAAGTTACTGGTTGTCAAGAAATCTGAAATCATTGTAAATAAGTTTTCAAAGTTGAATTTTACCACTCTTTATATTTAAGAGTCAGGTGTACATCTCTGTCTCTTAATTAAATGTGCACATAACTTTCCTTTCCCACTCTACATTAAGCTCCTTGCGGGTAGAAGCTGTGTCTTATTCATCTGTGCATTTTCCAGGATATTGAACATTCTATAGATTGACGATCAATGCCAAAACCTCTAAAATGACATTTGACCTCCAATTCAAGAATTTCAAATGGCTATGACAAACCATCTAATAGTAAAGAATATTTAAAACTTAAAAAATATATATCCTAATGGAAACAAAATAATTAGATAAATCAACTCATGGCCATAAGAACTAAGGCTATAGAGTCAGAAAATCCTGGGGAAATCATTCAACTCTACCACTTATGGGTTGTGTGCCTCAGGATTAAGTTCTTCCACCACTCTGAGTCTCAGTTTGCTTATGTGGAAAATGAGGGAACAGAACCTACCTCACTATAAAGAGCTACTATGAAGATTAAATAAAGTAACATATGTAAAGTACGCAGCACGGGGCTGGCACATAGCAACGACTCAATAAAATCACATTTTATATTTTCTCCCCTCATAAATCCAGTGGACATTTTCATTCCAGAGAAAGGTATCTTACTCACATTAACCACATGTCCCAAATTTGAATGAACAATTAAAAAAAATTAAGCCCTCTAGTCTCTATTTCTATGGACATTCTTGGGAAAATTCACTAAATGTCCTATCATACCATTGTCCAGGAGACTGGATCAATGAGGAAACTGTTCCAGAGTCTTCAAGATATGAATACCATAAAATAAACAGTTTTCCCTACTTGAGGAGAAAGTCTGAGCATGGGGAACATCTGTTTCCCAGGCAATTCAAGAATATATAATGCTTTTCAGTAGAAAACATAATGAAAAAAGAAGTCAGGAAGGAAACGTTCCAAAGACACAGACAGAAATCAAAATCCCATGGAAGGGAAGGATTTGGCAGTATCTAGCAAAATTATATTTGCATGTACCTTTTGATTGAGCATTCCCACTTCCAGTTATCTATCCCAAAGATGCAACAACAAAAATATGAAAAGATACAAGCACAACGCTCACTGCAGAAGTATTTGTAATGGCAAAGGTGGGAAAGACTACATCCATCAGTAGGCGACTGGTTCTATAAACTCGTGCATCCACATAATGGAGAATTATGTGGCTATAAAATGGAATAAGGTATATCTCTACATACTATTCTGAAGGGTTCTGAGATATTTTGTTATATGAAAAAAGCAAGTTGGAGAAATGTATGGAATGCTACCATTTACCATGTTTCCCCAAAACTAAGACCTAGCCGGACAATCAGCTCTAATGCGTCTTTTGGAGCAAAAATTAATATAAGACCTGGTATTATATTATATCATATTATATTATACTATACCTGGTCTTAAATAAGACCAGGTCTTATATTAATTTTTGCTCCAAAAGACGCATTAGAGCTCATTGTCCTGCTAGGTCTTATTTTCGGGGAAACACGGTACCTAGAAAGGGGGCATAAAATACCTATACATCTTTGTTCATATTCCATAAAAAAAATTAAAAGGTTTCCCCCCGCCCCAACATTAAAACTGGTTACCTATGGGAATAGGAAGGGAACAGGGAAGAGGAACAGACACTAGATTTATTTGAATGTACATTGTTTTGAAAGTTTAACTTCGAATGGGAAATTTTTTTGCTGTAACTATAAAATAAACATAAATTAAAAAAATAAAACTCTAAAAATTCAAATTAAAACAAAATAATAGACTAACTGCATATCCAGCTGGTGGCTGAGCTATTCAGAGAGAATGACTCCATGTGATTTTAAACAGTTATTAGACTCCAAGTACTAGTGTGTCCGTAAGGAAATAAAGAACAAAACAATTTTTTCAGCTGATTTCAATATTCATATTGTTGAGGGTAATGTTGGTGTCATTATTCTGAGGCTATTCATGTGTGTAGTATGGGACAAAGCATATCAGTAATTATCCTGGGGCTACTGAGAACTCGAATTTTTGGTGTAGATAAAGGAGATACAGGTTTAGATTAATAAAACAAAGCCAAGTCCCATACCTAATGTTAAGTAAAAGTATCAATATGAACTCATGAGTTTTATCTTAAAACAAACAAAAGACCAATTCCCTAGCTCAATCCACTGAAAAGGTCTAATAGCAATGACTAACAGCAATACCACTAATAACCACCAGGGTTCCTTGGAGAAAGGGCTGATTACAAGTCTGCGACAAGAAATGTACAAGATGAGTCTGAAATATCTTGTCACTCAAAACAAGTGATCAAAGATTACTGGGCTTGTGTCAAAAGGATTTAGCAAACAACTACTGTTGGCAAAGATTAGACAATTTTGACCAGCAATAAGAATAACAACTACAACTGAGTGAAAAAGATCAAATGTTTTAATCTGTAAATTCATAATGGAAGAAGGGAGGGAGAGAGGAAGAGGCACACAGGAACTCATTGCACATTTCTGAAGGGTGCTAGGGAACCAACTAATTGAAAACAGGTTAAAAAAAAGATGGGGGTAAAGGGAGTGGAAATCAAGCCTTAGACTCACTTTTCATTAAAAATAGTGTCTCAGAAATCAAACAGTTGATGAGGGAAAGTTTTTCTATATGGAAATACTCTAGCTAATAGAAAAGAGAAGAACAAAATGATAAAATCATCATTTGGAAACTCCTCATCAATTAACGAATCCAGACGACGATCATCTCACAGAAGAGATAACCAGGCATTATGTGCCTCCTAATAGAAGCACATTTATCACTTGCCAAGCGTCTTGCCAAAAACAGCTGATCAAGCCTCTAGGTCCAACTGCCCAATTATAAGAAATATAGAAACAAAGGAACATATGAAACATCACCAAACTAATGTAATCAGCCAAAATCCAGACAGTAGAAAACATTAAAGAAATGTCTCAACTTAAAAAATCAAACATTTTTTCAATGAAAATATAAAGAAAAGAGATAAAGAACCTATAGTCTGAAATAGATTTAAGAAACATATCAACCAATCACAAAGTATGGACTTCATCTGAATCCCAATTTAAACAAAATACTGGTAACATTTAAGACCATCAGGGAAATGTGACAATATTACACATTGTTAGTATTTACTGAAATAACAGCAGTGAGGTTCATGTTTTTTGGATTTTTACCTTTTAGAGATATATAATGAAATATTTACAGATGTAATAAAATGATATTTGAGATATGCTTCAAAAAAATTGAGGAGGGGCAAAGGCAGAAAAGAGTAGGGAATAGGCTCAACAAAACAGGCTGATCAGTATAAAGTATTTATTATATGATTTTCTATTTCTTATGTTTTGAATTTTTCATAATACAAAGTAAAAAATGACTTTACAAACTGGTATATGCAGTGATGGGTCAACAAAAATGGACAGAGAGGAGAAACAAGAGGATTCTGAACTGCTGAATCTAAGGAACAGAAATAAAGCTCTTCCTAGCACATAGGGTCAATGAGAGCCTTTTAAAGAAACAGGAGTGCTTCATACAGCTGAAAAGTTGTCACAGGCACTAACAGGTGCAGAAAATGCTATTATGTGTTCAAGCAACAAATAGGTCTTTGGCCATGAATCCACAGGGGTCATGTGCGAATACTGGACCATTTCCCAAAGGTCCCTAACTTTTCACTGAAAATTATACTGACAGCTGCATATGCATGTGATGTGGCAAATCAAAAAACAGAGTGCTCTACTAGAACAAGGATATGTGATGAAACACAGTGCTCAAACTATAAAATATGACTTAACAAATCAACTAATTACTTCCTGCTCCTGACAATTTACTTGGAAATGAATGAACCGTGTTATGATCAAAGGCATATGCACACAGAACCGTAGTAAGTATAACATTCTGAATAAGAAAGAGAGTAATTAGAAGCATTCTTCATTTCTTCTTTCTAATAAAGGTCATGCCTTTGGAAAAGGAAGGAAATGAGAAATGAATGTGTGGTTATAACTGTGTCAAAATATAAGAACTGATTTTCTAAATCATAAATAATACTAAAGCAATGAGTTTCAAACAAGGGATAAAATGTATTTTACAAGGACCCAAAATAAATCGCCAGATGAAGAAGATTTTCAATTTAAATGAGGAAGGAGAAACGTTCTCAGCTAATGTTGGAAAGCTAGCTATCACATGGAAAAAATAGCATGTTAAAAAACAATTAGGCCAACAGGGGAAAAATACCAGCAAATTCTCATGAGAAAAAAAAGCAAAGAGTGAGGGAGTCCTACGTTCAGCCCCACATATTTACATACCAATGTAAAGAAAATAAGTATGAACACAGCACTGGTTGTTGTTTTCTCTTTTTACCCGAGGAAGTAAATAAAGTTTACGAGGTGAGCCAAAGCGGACCTCAGGATCAAATACGGTGTTGGAAGAATGGACTTTGCTTAAATCAATACATGAGGTGAGAAATCAGCAACATATGTAGATGGACATGTGCATCTTCCTGGGGCAAAGACGTGAAGTTTTCATTAAAATCTTAAAGTGGTCTGTGACCCACAAAAAGGGTAAGAACCACTTTTGATGTAGAAAGTATTCCTGCACTTGGTAAAAATCGGAGTAGATGGTCTCTACGGTCTCTTCCGTCTTCCCTAAAACCTGTCAACTTAAATAGAAATGACAAAACTTGAGTCTACCAGAAAAGCAGGGCCTGCGCATCGGGTCCTGAGAACAACAGCATGCAGTCAGAGACAGGGAACGAGAAGCACATCAAGTGGCTGACAAGACAGTGCTCATAAAGATATCTGCCCCCCAATCCCCCCCTCGACACTGAACACTATCCATCATTAGTCCCTCCTCTGGTTTTGGTATTCAACCCAGAACACTGGTTTCCAAGGAGAACAAATTTTATGCCGAGTTAGCTGAATTTGCTAGTTTTGACTAAAATAAAGGGTTAACCACAAAAGGTAGAGAAGGAAAAAAAAATGCCAAAAGAGGTGCCATGAGGAGCAGCAGTAAACTTGACTTCTTAACAACTGTGTCAGAGGGTCAGCACCACACGGAATTTAACAGTCATCGAGTGCTGAAAGAAAGACAGCACCTCCCTGAGTTACTGTGATAACATCTCTCAGGTACTCACCTGAGCCAAGACACTTTCCATCTCTGATTTCTTCTCAGCAGAACACTTCTTATCAGACATCAATTTCTGTAAATGAGCTACAAGGACAGTTGGTACATGTCAATTTCAATCAAGAGGAAAAAGAACAATGCATTTTTGAGTTTCAATGCTAGACGGGTCAAAACAAAACAAAAACAAAAACGAATCCAAAGATAATGTTCTTAATTTATATGAATCCCTTGGTTGATTCTACAGGGAAAGTCATGATGTTGTCTTTTTTTTTTTTTTTTTAAACTTTTACTTATTTCAGTGTGTTTCTCCAGGACCCATCAGCTCCAAGTTAAGCCGTCGTTCCAATCCAGCTGTGCAGGGCCCAGCTCACAGTGGCCCATGTGGGGATCGAACCGGCAACCCTGTTGTCAAGAGCACCGCGCTACAACCAACTAAACTAACCAGCTGACCCCGTGGTATTGTCTTGATTCTTTTGCTGACCTAGAACTTCTAATTATCTGCATGTATTGTTTTTTTTTTAGTAAGGGACTTGATCTGTGTACTTAAGATCTGTGAACTTTAGTCTTTGTATGTTATGCCCCACAAAAATATTTAATAGAAAAACTTTGAGGAAGGTTTAATTTAAACGCTTTGTTTTGATCAATCATACTTAAAAGGATATTTATCTGAGATGAAGAATAGTACCTTTTTTTTTTAATTAAATTTATTGGGGTGACAATTGTTAGTAAATTTACATAGATTTCAGGTGTACAATTATGTATTATATCATCTATAAATCCCGTTGTGTGTTCACCACCCAGAGTCAGTTCTCCTTCCATCACCATATATTTGATCCCCCTTACCCTCATCACCCACCCCCCACCCCCTTACCCTCTGGTAACCACTAAATTATTGTCAGAACAGTACCTTTTAATAGATGGTCAGCACGAAAACACTCTCCATTTTTTATATCTTTCACCATGAAGTCAGCAAATTTGTCTACGTGGCCAGAGGTCCTAAGTTAACAAATGCCAAGTCAATTTGTCATGTTGACACAAATTGATACATAGATTTTTACCTTACTGACAATCCCCCTTCCATATGTTTATCCACAGTCTGTAGCTGTGAGCCTGGAAGATGGAAGCTCCCATTTGTAGAATGATGTATATCCATGGTAGATAATAATGTACACCAGGGAAAATTCTTCCTCGAATTTACTCCTATCTTCTACCCAAGTTCTTCCTTCCCGTAAGGAAAAAAGACATCAGCTAGATTGTACTTTATCTCAACTTGTCATAAAGTCTATGCTACCTTGCAGAATCAATTAAGCCATGCCTTTCCCATTATTACTAAGCGAAGACCAACACCATGGTGAGTGTGACTAGCCAAGAATCACAACTCAGTACAGACACTGAATCTGAATGAAAGAGTTCTGTCACTGAAACCTGTATGGACACTGGTGTTATCTCCACAGTTCCTATCTGTGGAGCAAGTTGCTAAAGAATAGGTTGTCCTGATCTTTTAGATCCATCATCAGAAATTCATCTTGTTATAAGTGGCTGAAATTATTGAGAGCCCAAAGGATGTAAACAGTGAAATTAGCTCTTTACCAGGCAACATTAGAATGAGTGACGAGATAAAAAACGGTTAAGAATTTCTCTTTTACAGTGTTATATTCAAGAAACTCAGCTCTGCTTTCAATAGTGTTGGTAGGAACAATCTAAATTTCTGCACTGAAACCTCAATACAAATAGTAGTCTTTGGTTAAAATGTATACAAACCTTAGCCCAGAACTTCTAAGAATTTACACCAAGGAAATAATCAGGGATATCCACAAAAATTCACCTCCCAGGATGTTCAGTGCAGTCAAAAATCAGAAACAATTTACATGCCTACAATATGGCAGCAGCTAAATAAATTACAGCATACCCATAAAACAGAATACTACGCTGTTATTAAAAACGCTTTCGAAAACGAATGACACAAACAAACGTTCACCTACGCTACGTGAGAAGAAGCAGAGTGCTGCTAACGTTGATACATAGACAGGGACTTACAAAGAAAAAAGGCAGGAAGGATCAATACAATGTTCACATGGCTCTTTGTGAATAGTAGGTGAATGTGTTATCTGTTTTTCTTTATTTTCTAGATTTTCACAAGGCACCTGGGTAGTTTTTGTAATCCAAAAAGTGACTGAAAGAGGCACAGTAGAAAACGTCAGCCCTTACTTTAACACTGGCTCGGGGGTAAGCATAGTGCAGTCGATCTCCAGGATCTGCTCCTCCTGGATAAAGTGCTGCCTCCAGGTCTGAATGATGTTGTTCTTCAAAGCACAGCCCACTGGCCCGAAGTCATACAGACCACTAACACCTGTAAAACACCAAAGAGGAAAATGTGCACTTCCCCTTGTCACTCTGAACAAAGGAAGACAAGGAAACAGGAGAAACTGATACCAGTCAGACTTCACATACTCCCTAAACATGTATGAAAGTCAACAACTGAAATCCCTCAGTACTGGAGAGCCTTACCTCCGCTAGCTGACAGAAGTAAAATTCAAATGCTCTTACTGTTTACTACTTCCATAGTAAGAATTTCAAGTAGGATTAGCCAAAAAGAAAAAAAAAGAAAAGAAAAAAAAAGGAAGGACGTCTCTCTATATACAAGAAAGAGAATGAAAAAAGATTATTACAGTTTTCTGCTGTGGAAGTTAGAAAATAATTTGTTGCATCAGCTGACAACAATAATCTAAAATTTTAGCACCTACTGTAATTCTCTAATTTATTCTTGGGTATTTGAGCCACTATTTAAACCTCAAGAAGTTAAACATGTAGAGATCTGCTGAGCCAAACTCGAATCAAGTTTCAGTGGCAAAGTATTAAAAGTTTGTATTGTTTAAATGATCTCTGTTGACAATGAAAAATATCGTTCTACATTTAATCAGTGAATTATATTCACCTACATACCTTCACATAGCATTCAGAAAGATGAAGAGATTTATCTACATACCATGTTTCCCCAAAAATAAGACCTAGCAGGACAATCAGCTCTAATGTGTCTTTTGGAGCAAAAATTAATATAATACCCGGTAGTATATTATATTACACTATATATTATATTATATTATATTATATTATATTATATTATATTATATTATATATCATATTATATTATATTACCAGGTCCTATATTATAGTAAAATAAGACCTGGTCTTATATTAATTTTTGCTCCAAAAGACGCATTGGAACTGACCGTCACTAGGTCTTATTTTTGGGGAAACAGGGTACCTATGAAGAATGTTTTCTTCTGGTAGTTGCCATAAAGGATAATCTAGGGACTCTGGTTTATCTGGTTTACCACTGCCCTTCTGTTGAGTTGCACGGTATAGGTGCCCTGTGTGACAATGGCCCTCTAATGCTCCAGTCTCCATTGCATTTTAAGAAGTCTAACACATACCTTTGACGCTTGAACAACATGGGGGATTATGGGTGTGGACCCGCATGCAATCAAAAATCTACTTGTAACTTTTGACTCCCCCAAAATGTTAACTACTAATAGCCTACTATCGACCAGAAGACTACCTGATAACATAAGTAAATTGACACATATCTTGCATGTTATATGTATTATTACACTGGTGCAAAAGCAATTGCGGTTTTTGCAATTGTTTTTAACCTTTTAAACCTCCATTACTTGTGCACCAAACTAATATATACTGTATTCCCACAATAAACTAAGCTAGAGAAAAGAAAAATGTTATTAAGAACTCATAAGAAAGAGAAAATACATTTACAGTATTTAAAAAATTCCACATATAAGTAGACCCGTGCAGTTCAAGGGCCAACTGTATATTAAATGCTTAATACCTGGGCCTCCAACAATTTTACTACACTGTAATGAAAAAGAAGCAATCTTCAAGAATAAGTAGGGTGGAGGGAAATAAAAACTGATTTTACACCAAATGGCCGATTCCAAACAAATGGAAGAAAAATATTTACCCTTTGCTTTATGTGACCTCATACAATTAGCTATCAGTTAGCAAGCCATGTTTTTAAGAACAACATTAAAGCCACTAATAACACAATTGTTCTTTCTATCATTAATCTCTTACCTCCATAAATAGCAAAAGCTTGATCGTAGAAAAACCTCCTCTTCAGGGTATCTTCCATTTTTGCTCTGTCTACAATGTCATCTTTGGGTTGTAATGCCAGCTCCTGGATGGGATTTTTAAATAGAAAACATGTGATTGGAGGGATGAGTGGGAATTTGAATTTATATATATGAATTTAGTTTATTCCTCAGCAAAATTCAGTATAAAATTTATCAAAATTTTAATAACCTTAAAAAAAAATAGCAACCTCTGGGTTTTCTTCCCCCTTTGAGTTACAGAGAAGATACCTTTCCTTATTTAGGAAAGTATATGATCATTTCCAAGACTACAAGCCTATGCTTACTTAGATGCAGATACTGATAAGCAATATCTGAATTTTTAGTGGATCACTGAGGCAAAATACTGGCTTAAAACTCCAAACTGTTTCAGCTTGGTGATGGGAGATTTATTGTTTGAAAACTTTGAGAGTGTGTATCCGATGCACAGACCTTCTCCTCAGCAGAAAAAAAAAAATTGTAAACACAAAACCATTATTTCTGAGCACAGGAGAATTCATGAAGAACACACACAATGCCTGCCAGGGACACTCATGGGGCATACTGAGTCTAGGACCTGGAGGGAGGGGCAGGTCCGCTCCAGGAAGGCTTCAGAGAAAAGGTGACATTTTTGAGTTGCACACTGAGAGGATGAGGAGTCTGTCTGCCAGGCAGAGGAGATGGGGCAGGCATTCTGAATAAGTGGAGATAAAGCAAACGGTACTTGTTCAGAAACTTTTCTAGGTCTTTCTCACCCACAGAGATTAAACAAAGATGAATCATCCTATACCTACTTACGTTTCCTATTTGAGGACCCCAACACTCACCTTTGCTTCCAGAACCCTTTTCCGGGCTTTGAGCTCAGCCACTGCTTTGTCTACATCTACTTGGGGTGCTTTGTCTTCTTTCAGTTTTCGCACAAGATCTCCCTAGCCAACAAAGAGAACATACAGTCAGGACTGGTTTCAGAAGTCAAGAAAAGTTAGGAATGAGTTTTTAAGCATGCCTTTTAAATAGCACCTGTGTAAGATTCAAATGTTTATTATGTGAAAGGTCATTGTGAATAACTGAAGATCTCTCCTCAGCATTTATCATCCAGAAGAACATACAAACAAGTACACAAATAACTATGCTCTAAGGGTTTAAGGTGATTATTACTAGTGTGGTGTTTTTTTGTCCTTTGGGGGAAGGGGACAGCTGGAGAAGGAGGAGAAAAAAAGCACAAAAGAGCAAGATTAGTACTATGAACAGAAGAACCAATAAACTGACCACCCTCCTCGAGTCTCTCTCCTCTCTCCTTACAAAAAATGACTGTCTTCGTTTTCCACCTACTTCACTGGCCATTTCTTCTCAGTTACCACTGGATCATCTTCCTCTGCCCTTTTCTTAATTGTTAATTTCTCTAGATTACTTTGTTCACGTCCAACAACCTACCTCCTGTACACTGATTTGCACACTTAAAATCATGTGGTGGAATAGGTAACTGGGAAAGCAAACAAACAAAACACTACCTACACGGTCCAGGAAACTCCAAACTGAGAAATTAAAGTTGTCAAATTGACAGAGCCCTTGGTGCTGAACAGAAGCCACTGCCCTCTGGAGGAGTAAACCTTCCACGTAGCTCTTTTAGGACTTTCCAGATAAACAGCACCAAAATAAGAAGCACTCAGCTCAAAATTAAAAACAAGCCACCATGAGGAGACTCAGCACAAATGACAAATAACAGAATAAGAGGCCCCCAAAGTATCAAAATGATGAAATATACTTTTTAAATGCGTAAGACATTTAAAAAAAATAAAGGGAGAAATCAAAAACATGAAGAACAAGAGACTATCAAAAACAATTAGGGAATTTGAAAAAGAACTACACACATCATCTGGAAATTAATCACTGACATTAAAAACTCACTGGACAAGTTAAAAGGCAGTTGAAGATACAGTTGAAGAGAGAATTTGTGACCTAGAAGACAGACGATAAGAAAGTATCCATGGATAATTCACGGAAAGAAGCAGAAAGACAATGAGTTAAAAGTACAGATTAGGTAATAAGACATAGAGAAAAGAATGAGAGTCTGACAATCCAGAAGAACAGAGAAAATTAACAAGAGATTATATCTGAAAAGATCATGGCTATGAATTTTTCTATAATTGCTCAAAGACTGAATTCTCAGAATTACGAAGCACAATGAAATCCAAACAATATATAAAAATTCACACCTAGACAAGCTGTATAATATACAGTACCTAAGAGGGATTAAAGACCTGGGTTTTAATACTTGATCAGCTGATTGTGAAATCCAAGCAAACTAAAACCTCTGTAATATCAGAATAACAATACTAACCTCATTGGATTGTTATAAAGAACACACGAAACAACTTAGACTATTTTCAGTAGTACCTAACACAAAGTAGGCACACAAGTGTTTTATAGCTGTTATTATGCTATAAAAACCCTCAACTTGGTTGTGGCCTGATTGTTTTTTACATTTATCAAACCCATCTTGTTTAGAATTATTTTTCTCTGCTCCAAACTTGTCCCTTCTCCTGTGTGCTGCTCTCCATTTGTTACTGGCAACAAAATCTACCATGTCCCAAACAAGAAACATCAAGTTATCCTACATTTCCTCCCAACATCTGGTCAATTTCACTCCAGAATTTCAAAGCTAATCTCTCCCTTTCACCTTTCACAGAGGAGACTGCTATAACAGATTACCAGCTTGTCTCCCACCCAAAGGTGTCTATACGATTACACCAGGCACCAAATTCCCTAATTCATGTCATCTCTTTCACATCTTAGCATGCCTTCTTTTTACAAACACATAGCATCCCTCATTTGGTGACTGATTCTACCTCAATGTCTTCAACTGTATTTGTCCTCTTATTCAAAAGTGCTTCCCTTATGCTGTGGATGCCTAGTCATGGCATTGTACACCAGAGGCTGGACATTAATGAATGCCAACTATAATTTTATGTGTATAATGTGATGGCTCGGTGTGAGGTCGGGGTGGTGGTGGATGGGGGGAGGGGGGTTCACGGTGTGAGGGATGTAAAAATAAAATAAAATAAAAGTATAAAAAAAAAAAAGTGCTTCCCTTTACTTAATGAAATGCTACCACATCCTCTGTGAAGTATTTCCCAAATATTCCAACCTTACAATAGCCCCTTGGAGACACTTCTCCCTTGCTGTCTCAATGAGGGTAGGTTTTTCCCCATATCCCTTTGTTCCCCAGGGGCTGGAAATGGAATAGATGTCCTCCTTATTCCCCTCTGTACTTTCAAACCGATGCCTCTTTCCTCCTTCTAAAACCCCTGCTCCTTTAAAGGGCTTGTCATCATCCTTTCCCCTTAATGACATTTTCCAAGCTCCCGCCTACTACCCCTCATTCAATGACAGCCTCCCTCTCCTGCATTTAGAATGCCCCTCTCAGGAGGTGAAAAAACTGTTTATAGTTACCTAAACCTAGAGCCTGACTCTGCTTACATATAATCAGAAGTATTTTCCCAGTTTTAACATACACTCCATGTTCCAGGAATGCACCCAGGAAAATGTAATTTAAAGGAAGACTATACCTGGTTTTATTCAGTTTTACAAAGAGTTGTTAGGATTCGAAACAAACAAAACCATGTGACCCACAGCAATAGTATTGTGGCGTTTGAGCAACCAACATAATTTACCTCTAACAATGTGCAGGTGTAGCAACTGCATTCACAGTAAACATATGTATGAGCGCCTGCTTACTTCAGCAGAACTTCCAGTGGAGTCATACCCCCAAATTTGCGTATGAAACTACATATTAGTTTAATAGCAATTCCTTTTTATTTCTTTGTATTATATTTAGAGCATTACATGTATATGTATATTTTCCATAATTAGATTTAGTATGGATTTTGTAAGAATTTCATTACAGGATAGTAATGGTGAATTCCAAAATACCTGGTGTAAAAGGGGAAGCTGGGTTTGAAAGCTCAGAGCTACTGAATTCGTTTTTCCTCTTATTCTCTTGTGTACAAATAAGTCTGGTCTGTCATTATATTACCCCAGCAGTTTTTATCCTACTATCCTGAGCTCTCTAGCTAATGCAATGGCCCCAGTCAGCTTCTAACTTTATTGTAGCTTCTTCACTACACTTACAAGACCGGAAATCATCCCATCAATGCATTGGCTCACCTATGTACGTGCATTTTATCTGTCTCTGTCTTAGGACAGAATTTGGGCATGTCAATTCTGACACTCAAATATTTGTGAACTGGTATCATCACCTAAACCCAGCAGTGCCAAGCACTCAATACTCAGTAATATCTACTGGTTTACTCTTGACTCATTCAGTGTTCTTTTCCCTTCCTCTATCTATCAGAACATCTATCTCATAAATGTTTGGTAATGGTGTTCTTTGATGGGGATAAGAACTCTGTGAGAGCCTTTATCCTGAAGAGGCTGGCAAGTAGTAACTCTGTTTGAATGTTTGAATGTCTGTTTGAATGTCTGAAAGAAGCAGGCCCGCGATCCTTTTGACTATCTACCTGTGTGTCAAGTACTGCCAATCTCTCATATTTCATCTCCTTTTTCTTTTGGAGCTTCCCGAAGGGCACTGGCAAGCCAGTCACAAGTAAAGGTACAGGTAGGAAGAGTTTAAAATTAATCTCCCTCGATCACTTTTACAATCATGATTCGTAATGACTGACTCCTGAAAACAAAAGAACTGGAGGTGATCTAAACATAGATGAAAGTACTTAAGGGTTCCTAATTTCTGGTTCTTTTCCTTCTCTCTTCTTCACCACCCAACTGTATTTTGTGTGTCTGTGTGTGTGTGGTTTCAACGAAACTGATGTTAAACGTCATCAATGTCTCTAAATTAGCCTTAAGAAACATCAATTAGAAGCTTAGTTCCTGGATAGATTCTTGCCATAAAAACATATATTTGAACTAAGAGCCTGTGGTTATTACAAAGCAAAGCAGTTATTAGGTGAGTTATCATTCTGCAGGCTCTTCATGGATCCTTCATACGTATCAGGACACATATTCAACTGGCCAACAAAAAATAAGAAAACATTTCTTCAACTTTGCAAGGTGTTTGCCTTTACACACACGGGGCGAGAGGGTTCTGGTTTAGATTAATGGGTTCGTCTCAGATTTCCAAGTGTTTTATAGCTATGGGTAAAAACTTCATAAACGTTTTATTTGCCCTGTGTGGATTAAGCAAGAGCTTTAATAGGCACTCTCAGTTCAGAAGATCAATGCAGAGAAAAATCCAGGGCTCTTCACCCTAAGTCTCTAACTACTACTAAGATCTGGGTTTTATCTGTATCCTCCCAATTATAGCACAAGAAAACATGAAACATCAAAACACAATGTTAATTCACATATCTATTCCTATCGTTAGTGATTTAAACAGTAAATCATCATTTAAAGACCACCCAAAAACTCATTAAAAAGGCTTTTCTACTATCCTGTCTTACCAAATTCAGAAGACATCAACGATTTGGTAAAACCAGCATTCCACGAAGCACACTCATTTCAGAATAATACCTAACATTTTACCAGGAACTTACTATGTACTGTGGGCAGCACCGTCAGTACTTACATGAACTACGTATCGCACTTTAATGTTTATAACCCCAATCCTGTATTACAGATGAAGAAGTTTGACTACAGAAAGGTTAACAAATTTGCTGAATGCCACCAGCTAGTAAACCGTGGAGTCAGATCCAAACTCTGGAAATACAACTTCAGGGATATAACAAAAGTCCATCCGGCAATTCTTCAAAAACCTCTCTTATCTTGACAATTAAGTTTCAGGGTTTTTTTGTTTTTTGTTTTTAAATCCTTCGTTATTTTTCTCCATACTAGTTACTTTGGGAGAGCATCAAGCTACATCCACCTGTCATTTTAGCGTGACCTCTTAAATCCAGACAATGATATGAAAACATCTCGCCAAATCTCTACACCAGTTCCCCTTTAAATCTCTAGATCAAGTAAAAATCATCTCAACAGGTCCTGTTTGTACGAGACCCTGACATATATATTTCTTCAGTTAATGAATCTCACTTAATGTTTAGACAAAGCCAAGGGAGAGGGCAGCAATTGTCACAGGTGAGTTTAATCAACACAGTTAAATGCTGAAACAGGTAACATGATGATCACAGAAAGGTACCTTTAGGGTAGTAGGCAAGGGCAGTGCTGGCCGCCAAAGGCAGGGTGCAGTGGATGCAAGAATGATGGGAAATGAGAGTGAAAACAAGGAGAGTATTGGGGAAAACTCTGGGCTGCAAAGGGAACACAGACTGGGAGAAGGGGAGCTCCTGGGGGGCTATTCCAGCCAACAGACCACACTGGTCTTCATATAAATCAAATATGTCCATTCCCCTAAAGCAGCAGTTCTAGAACTTTTGGTCCCAGAACCTCTTTATACTGTTAAATATTACCAAGAACCCCAAAATGCTTTTGTTGTTGTGGGTCATTTCTATCAATTTTAACTATTAGAAATTAAAATGCAAATTTCAATTATTTATTAATTCATTATAAATAACAGTAATGAATTTTCCAAAATTCTGAAATTTCCTAAAAACTTAATTTTATTATTGGCCATAAATATTATCAGTTTTCTTGAAATGACAGGCTCACTTCACTCATTTTCCCGAAAAACGAATGCCCAGTAACCAAGACTGAATAACAATACTTTCGCAGACATTTTACAAATAGTGTTCAATTAAAAGAGACAGATGGTTCAGCCTGTAACTCAGCCATACAAATGTTTTCCCTGAAACAGTCATCATATTTCAACATGCTTTATGCATACTTCCCATTTTGTCACACGGAAAATTAAAATGATGGATGAAAACAGGTCTGGATTTAATAAAATGAATAATTTTTACTGCTCCGTCAAGGACACTCCACAGCAAAACTCACTTGTTTTCTTTTCTAACTGTTAAGAGTGTGATGAGGAATAGAATGACTTAGCTTGGTGTCCCTCACGTGATCAGTGCTAAAGGCAGGCAGTTTTACCCACCACAGCTTTTGCACAGTGAAAAAGGAAAATAGCATCTTATTATAAAAATGGATTTGACCTTGGGGACTTCCAAGGATTTGCTGACCACAATTTGAGACCAGTGCCCTAGAGCAATAGATCCAAAACAAGACACTGCAGAACAGAATTTTCATTGCTACATGGTAAAAAAACACCACACACACACACACAAAATGTATTAGATCTTTTTTCAAAGCTAAACCTACTCAATACAAATAATTTCTTTATTCTGACTTACGGTCTGCCTTTTTTTCTTATATATTAAAATATCCTTTTTTTAATGAAATGAAACACGAATTCAGGTGGCAGTTTGATGACCGTACTCATTTTTTAAACGTCCTTATTTGGCAAAATGAAAGCTGGCCACCCTATGCTAACTCCTAATATTTTAAAAACTAAATTGTCCTAGAGTGCCCTCATCAAACAACTAATGCAGTTATCCTGATGTTCTGAAGCCCTCCTACAAGTTTCTAACTAATCCTCCAGGAAATACCTAGGAACGTGCCATGGGAAAATACATGTCAGTCAATCAACAAACCAAACCTTTAAAAGCGACAGCATCTACACAGCCTCGTCGATGAGCAAATTAATATGAAACACGTATTTGTCCGAAACACATCCCACTAACAAGACCAGTTGTTAAGCACCTTAAAATTCCCACTCCAAGGATGTCTTCAATTGCATACACTTCACAATGGAAATATGCAAAATGGATAGACGGGACAGTGTGTCTCATTTCCTCATAAGCAAAAAAACAAAATGGGTTTACCTAGGTGTCTTTAAATTCCCTTCCAGCTGACACTGGAATCAGTGTGATTTAAAGTTCATATATGTGTGGTCCTGGAAAATTAGAAAAAGAACGTGAACTAACTTACATAAACTTACATATTCAGAAAATATCTTAAAGTACGGAAAAAAATTAACAAACAAGCCAACATAAACAATACAGAAGATAGTTATGGGATGGGGAGGTTGTTCCTCCATCAAAGTTTACTTCAGTTAACTACTTCCCCAGTTCTGACTACAGATGAGTAATTTGCACTGCACTTCCAGACTAACGTGGCAGAGGGAGGGGTTTGGGCATGTGTTTTGGTTTTTTTCTTTTCTTTTTTTTTTTTTTCAATTAGATGTAGGACATGAAAGTGAAAGACATGAAAAAAAATTGAGAGTCACGGAAAAGACAAAGGGACCACACCTAATTTTATTTGGGGTTCGTGGATGTAGGGAGACGGAGAATAAGCATACACGGAGTTCTGATAGCAATAATGAAAAAATTTAAGCCCATAGTGAAATTGCAAAATAAAACACTACTGAATCAGTCAGGTTCACACTAGCAAGAAGTAGACACTGCAAAGTGGCAGGATTTGCTGGATTTGTGGCAGCTCTGCCCAATGAATTATTTCTGAGAGAGGGTTCCACCCTCTGTAGCTAAGGCAAGTTATTGCATCAGGCGCCCGTGCAGGAGAAACCCGTTTCATGTTGACTACGAAGTCATCGATCCGCGGGCTCCTGTTCCAAGCTTTTGGCTCTACCGGACTGGATGTGAAAATTCATCTGCAATAATCCCTTCCTCGTCCTCTCTAAATTCAGATATCCCTGCAGTGCCCTAGGAAAAGCGGGCCTGTACAAATGACCAAGTCCTCTAGCCATCAAACGTCCCTCCCTTCCGCAAAATCAAATTTCGAAATGTTCCAAACGAAGGATGGCTGACTTCACCGAAGTCAGTAACTCAGCAACATTTACGGTTTCCCAGGTTTACGATCAGAAACTCACTCATCCCAAGCGGCCCTTTCGGAAGCCAGAAAAAAAAAAGACAGGAGCGAAGGATGAAGAACTGACATCATTATTAGAAGAGGAAAAGAGACACGTTCAACACATCCCCACATCCACGTTTCAACTCCGTGTTTCCCCAGCCGGTCATTCGGCCGAGAACCGAGCAGCGCCCGGAGGACGGCGTGGAGGAGGAGGCACCGCGCGCAGCATCCTGAGGAGCCCGGCCGTGCGGGCCCAGAAGCCGCAGCTTGGGCTCGTCACGGAGCGGGGGAGCACCAGGTACCTCGGCACCAGGGTGCACGAGGCCCACGGCGGAGGCTGGAGCAGTGAAGTGGGGGTGACCGAGCTCGGACAGGAGGAGAAGCAAAGGGTCACTGACCCCCACGCCATCGGGAGAGCAGGCGCGGGCAGTAACAGATGGGGAAGGAGCACAGATGGCGAGCGAGGGATGCGGGTCGTCCGAGGGGGTGCGAGGGAGTCCCCCCAGACAAGGGAAGGACGGTGGCCGACGCCCCCGGGGACCTGGGTCCAAAGCGGCGGAGGCGAGGAGGACGCCAGGAAAGCACGGGCTTCCGGAGGAGGCAGGCGAGGGTCACGGCCCGGCGGCCGGCTGCCCGGGAGAGAGGGCAGGACACGGGACGCAAGGGTCGCGGGCCGCGCCCGGGCACGGGGAGGGCGCAGCGCGCCGGTACCTGCTGGCGCACGGCGAGCCGGAGAGGCGCCAGCACCTCCTCGGCCCCGGCGCCGTCCATGCTGCTCCGGGAGGCGGCGGAGAACGAGGTCGGGGCGGGGGCGCGCGTGCCGAGCGGCCGGCGAGGCAGCAGCGGGGGCCGGGCCGGGCGCCGCGGTGGCAGCGACAGCAGCAGGGCGGCGCTGGCGGCTCTGAGCAGCGCCCGGCGCGGAAAGGGCATGAGCCGGCGGCCCGGGGCGGCGCGGAGGAGCCGGCGGCGGAAGCGGCGCGCGCGGCCGCGCCCCGAGCATGATGAAATCGCCGCGTAAACGCCGCGGCGCGCGCGCAGCCGCACATTCCACACGCCGCGGCGCGGCACCGGCTCGCCGCCCGCAGATTCGACACAAGGCCGGGAAGCAGCCGGGGGCCTTCGGGCGCTCCGGGGGCGCCAGCCCCACGTGGGACGCCCGGCAGCGCTGCGGGCTCGCAGGGAGGCCCCGGCCAACGGCGTCGCCGAGTGGTGCCTCCGGCCACCCCGACGGTGCACGTTCGAGGCCACGGCTCCGTTCGAGACGTGCAAACTGAAACTCGCGCGGACCTTCAATGCACAGGCTGGGTCACGGGCGGGCGCTGACACGGGCTGACACGCTGGGAAACTCACTGCTGTTTCCGTGCTTTTGCCCCTTAGGCCTGAAAGGGTCTGAAAACGTCACATCTGATAGGGGCTTGCATTCCAGGTTGCTCAAGCTCAGATGTTTCTCGTGGGGAAACAGGGCAAGAGGGTTTAATGCCTTGCCCATCACACACCCACGCCCGCGACGACAAGACAAAAGCTGGGGGAAGGGCGATCAGTGCTGCTCAGCCCTTGCAGGGTGAGCAGGATTTAGGTAACTTAGAATGAGCAAAGGAAAGCGGCACGGGCCGGGAACCAGCCGGGAAACGCGGTGACGCCGGGAGCGGAGAGGAGCCATCCCGGAGCCCGCATTCCCGGCGCCCCACCCCCGCGGGCCTGCCTGTTGGGGACGGCTCCCTCCCTCCCTCCCTCCCGTCCCAGGTGGGGGTCCGCTGGAAAGCTGGACTCCCTTTGCATAGAGGGAAGAGATACATAAAACATGTGTTGGTTATTAAAATAGCATCGCCAAGAGAAGGCCTAAAATGAAAAGGATGGGAAATGCCACGTGATGCGCTAGGCCTCTCCTGCACTGAGAAGAGTGTCAGCTGGAGAGGTGACAACTGGAGAACGGTGGGACAGTATCTCCTGAAGCCAGCCCTGCGCGCCTTCCCTGTGACCAACAGCGCCACCCGGGCGCGGACACGAGTACCCAGGCTCAGCGGAACGAAGGCCATGTTACTTCTCTGCCTGTTCCAATTTGTAGAAGCGCACGATGTGAAAAGTACTCACAATTTAGCATCGGCAGCGCGGGTGGCTGAAGAACCTTTTGCGATATGAAACAATGTGTAGTTTTAAAACTTTCATTTCGAGATTTGATATTTTATTCATCCTTTTTCTTTGGCTTTGCTTTAATAGGTAATTTTTCATTTATCTTAATATTTTTTACATATGGAAAACGATCTTAATTTGCATGTCTGCTCTTATTTACATTGTTACTAAAACATATTCAAAGCCTGTGTCCTTTGAATCCAGTTATATAGTTTTTAATTCTTTAGATCAATACTGTGTCCCACGTTCGTGTGACGACAGTCCTATCACTGGTCTCCCAATCCATTCTTCCCCCCGTCCAGTGCGCCCTCCCCACTGCTGCCTCAGTGATTATTTCTAAAAGGCAGAGCGGTGGCATGTTACACCTCTGCTCAGGATGTTTCCCCAGGTCCATGTGGCTCTTGGAAGAATTTCTTACATCGTTTTCCTTAGAAAACGACCTCTGCAGACAATAATGATAGCTTATAAATGTTGAGGGCTTACTGTGCACCAGTTAGTATTATAAGTTATGTAATTTAGTTACCAATCTAATGAGATAGGTTCCATAATAATACCCATTTTACAGAGTCGGGAATCAAGGCACCAAGCTATCAAACACCTTGTCCACAGTCACGCAAATACTACGCCAGCAGCGGGCCAGAATGTGAGCTGGGGGCAGAGGCAGTTGTAACATGTAGCTAATGAAACTACTGAAGCTGTAAGAGAGCTTCAGGGGCCCTCGTTTGGATGGGCTCTTTCAAGGACCTACGACAGACCCTAGCATTGTATATACATGGTCATAGTTTTTTTTCTTTTCTTGTGAAAGTTCTTTATTTGAGGAACAAACTTTGTGCCTACACTAAAATGTACAAATCTTAAGTGTGCATTTCAAAGGATTTTGACAAAGGAATACCCTCTTATAACCCACGCCTCAATCAAGATAAAGAGCATTTCCCTCAATTCAAGGAGTTCCTCCTGTCTCTTCCTACAGAGATACACAGGACTGCCATGTGAAGACAGTGACACAGTGACCCTGGAACAGCAAGGGTTGGTGGCCACCACCAAAGTGAGGAAGAGACAAGAAAGGATTCTATCCAGAGTCCCAGAGGGAGCCTGGTCCTTGTGACACCTTGATTGTGGGCTTCTAGCGTCCTTAACTGTGAAAGGATACATTTCTATTGTTTTAAGCTACTGGATTGTGGTACTTTGTTACAACAGGCCTAGGAAACTAATATAAAGATCATGGTTATTTTTTCATCCTCTCACTCTTTATTCTTTCTGATTATAAAAAAAAATTTGCTCCTTGGAAATTTCAAATATTACAGCAATATGTAACTTGGAAATTAAGAGACAGAGGGGGAAAGAATAAGGAGGGAACGGGGCCTTATATATATTTTTAAATATATAGAATGTATCTGTGTTACTTGCGTTGTTTTACAGAGTGAATAACCTCTGCATTTTGAAAATGTTTTTAAGTGGTATAATATGGAAAGTCTTTCAAAATCGGAAATCTCAGTGATAAACACTATTTTAACTGGGTCCACAATTTGTACTATTTCTAAGCAAAGACAAGTCCATTTCACATACATACATAATTTCCTATATGAGGTAGGGAGGACCCTCTCTCTCATATGCTCTTTCTGTAGGGGAGGGGAGAGGCGAGGCTGTTTCTCTGGTGCTCTATTTCCCTCTGTTCTCTTTCTCCTTTCCAGAAGCTCCCAACAGTTTAACCCACTCCTTAACTCCTTTGAGTTCTAGCCAATGGAACATGATTGCACTTGCCGCGACCATTTCCCAGCCTGGCCTATGTGAACTCCAGTGTGTCGCCCTCCGTGCTGTTCCCTTTTCTGCTGGCTGGAAATTGATGTCCCTGTGTTAAAGATGGCAGAGGCTGGTTCCTGGCTGACAATGTGGAACAGAGTCCATTGCCCCACCCCTTTCTGATCAGCTCTTTGAACTGGTGACATGAGTAAACAGTACATTTCCATTGTGTTTAAGCTATGATACATGCAGATCTGTTTGTCAGAGCAGCAAGCTTGCCCTAACTACTCCACAAACACTGGGCTGTGTATGAGAAAGGTGGGGAGGACATGTGGGACATGGGAAGAGGGAGAGGGTGAGGCGAGCAGCTGATTGGCCAAAGTTCTGTTTATGCTTACCTTTTCAGGAGTACAGAGTTAGGCAAAGCGGGGCTCACTCCACAGGCTGATGGGGAATTATCCAGAGTGAGTGGACTGACTGGTGGGCCGTGGTCCACTTCCCTGGGTGAGCATCTCTCCAGCTTTCTGATGCCTGAAGTAAGGTACCCACCCCTTCTCCTTCTCCTGCTGCTTGGCCTTCAAGCTAAGGTGTGTGCAGTTTCCAGGAGCTGGTTTTCTTCCAGCCCACACCTCCAGGATTCTAAGGGATGCTTCCTAGACTTGTGGGAAGACGTCACACGCCTAGTCCCAGCTCCTCCTCCAACTCTCTGGCCTCAGTCTCCCCTTCTGAACATGGGGGGGACTACACCTGACTCCATCCTTCCAACTCTTACTATGCATTTGTGACTTTGTGACTTAGGGAAGTAAATCTCTAAATGGAAAGAGAACAGGTTTCCATCTGTCCAGCAGAGGGGAGCAGCGACCCACACACCAGCTCCCAGGCAGAGAGGGCTGTGCAGGAGCACTTGCAGGCCTGGCCTTCAGAGGGTTGCTGAGCAGAAAGATATTTGCACACAGGAGCCGTATCCCCTTAAAAACTGTCCAATCCCAGGTCCCTCAGAACTTCCTCATTAGCACGGTTTCCTGATGGTCACCTTACCTGGACAAGTTCCGGTTGTTAAACTCCCCCTGCATCAGGGACCAAGACCGGACACGATACACCTGGTGTATCTAACCAGATGTTCTAACCAGAATCAAGGGAGCAAGACCATTTCACTACCTTTGGTGACGTGACCTGAGACCATTTGAAGGACTGTGACTTGTGACGCCAGGGTGGGGATGAGAGTTGACGGGTTCTTCGGCCACCAGGAACCCTTCCACGGGTACAGGGCTGTGGTGTGAGGACGACAAACCGCCTGCTTTGGAAGGGGTAGTATCCAGCCAGGGGCTCAAGCCAGAATTTTTTATTCTGAACGTGACACCTTTCTCTCCTTTACCCACCAAACACAGTTCTTGCCTATTTTATTTATCTCCAAGCCTCTCTAAACTGTTTCACCTCTCCCCCCGCCTCCGTCATTTCTTACCTGGATCCCTGCAATCCTAGCTCCTTGCTATACTTACAGTGAGCGTCCCAATTTGGAAATGTGATCATGTGACACACACACGCATACACACGCGCGCACACACACACACACACACACACACAGAGCCTACCCATGACTTCCTGGATCCCTTGAGATAAAGTCTACTCTCCCCATAGCCTACCTCTCGGTCTCCCTCTGGCCAGTCTCCCCACACTCTGTGATCCAGCCTTATTGACCTACGGGGGGTGTGGCCTTTTGCCTTTGGCCTCTGCACAGGCTCATGCCTCCATCTGGAACCTACTTTCATCTCTATCATCCCTCTCCCACATCACGCCCCAAACCTCCTCAGTCCCTTCCCCCTGGCTTATGCCTTATATAAGGCAGGGTTCTTGGATACAAACAAGAGCCCATTCAGGCTAGTTCAAGTGACAGGACATCTGTTGGAGGGACAGCTGGGAGACTCCAGAGTGAATGGAAGCTTGGGGGCCAGGCTGAAGAATGCTCAGCCCTGAGACAGCTCTGAATAGCCAAGAAGCAGAGAGTGGTGTATTAGTTAGGAATTGCATTTGGCTACAAGTAACAGCAACATGAAAAACAGGGGCATAACAACACAGGGCTCTATTTTTCTCTCATCCAAAAAGAGGTGCAAAGGCGAGAAATCCAGGGCAGGTGCAAGGCATAAGGATATGGGGGCTGAGTTCTCCGAGCTTCTCTTGGCGTTTCCCTCAGGACTAGTTCAAGATGGCTGATGAAGTGCCAACCACTAGGCTCAGTCCTCAGGCAGGAAGGATAATGAAAGGAAACTGCCTCCCTCCTCAGAAGCCCTCCCAGAAGCCCGCTCAACGATGTCTGTTGGCATCTCATTGACTAGAAGTGGGTCATGGTGTGATGATTAATTTCATGTGTCACCTTGCCTAGGCCACAGTACTCAGGCATTTGTTCAAACACAAGTGGATGTTGCTGTGAAGGAACTTCTTAGATGAGGGTAACATTGAAATCAGTAGACTTTGAGCAAAGTAAACCTCTATAATGTGGGTGAGCCTCGTTTAATCAGCGGAAGGCCTTTAGGAAAAGGTTGAGGCCCTCAGGCTATAGTTTGGAAACCCTTGTCCTAGGGTAGCCGACAAGGAGATAGAAAGGACAGTGTAGGAGGGGAGAAAAAACTGTCATGAGAGCTAAGGGAATACTGGCAAAAGAGGAGCCCTTTAAATCTTCCGGGGACAGAAAAGAGGAAATTTCTTTGATGTTACCCAACAGTTGACCTGCCGAGGAGAAAAGCGCAGAAAGGTGTGTGTAGCTAGAAAGACTGTGTTGGCTGTCTCAGGGTTGGCCGGCCATGCCTCCTCGTTAATTCTGCAGGTCATGCTGGCCAGATGCCAAAGTGTGGTCAGCTCCGGGTGATTTGCTCCTCCTGAGAACAGCGGGTAGATAAATCTCTGTCAGCACCATGGCAACCAGCTCGCATTCTCCTACAGCAGGAGGATCGCCGAGCGCACCCCTGCTGCCTCTGACCCATTAGTGTGCACTGAGCTCCTTTCAAGGCCAGACCTGTGCTGAGTGCTTGGAACACAAAGACGTATAAACCCAAGGACTCCAGGCTTTAAAGGAGTCCACAGGCTGAAGGAGGAGACAGGACGTGCAAAGCCGACAGCGTAACAAGTGACCAAGGAAGGACCACAGCAAGGCCTGTGGAAGCGGCTCCACCCCCTTGGGATCAAGGACCTGACCTGCTGGGCCCCTCTGAAGAGCTGAACTTGGGAATCAGTGAGACTTGGTCGAAAGGCTAAGCTGGGAAGCTTGAGAGCCATGGCACCTTTGGGGAACGGCAAGTGTGGCCCAAGCCCAGGGCTCTCGAGGGTGCTGGAGGTGGACAGGGAGAGGCCCACAGGTGCTGAATCCAGAGCACTCTGCCGACACAGTTTTCACTGGGGTCCATCACAACCCCGCGCCCCATCCAGGGGCCATTTCCCCGTCCACTGTTTGCCCCAGCCCTTCTCTTCAAGGATCCTGTCTTGATATCATGGTAGCATGATACCACCAACTCCTGATGTTTCTTCTGCAGTTCTGGCTGCCTTTCTCACTCTTCTTATTTACTTCCTTGGTTTCTTAAATTCTAACCTTCTTCTCAGGCTATGCTATCTCTAGGTATATTGGAGGCAGACCATATGGCTCTCCATTTCTCTTTGCATCTGGGTCTCAATTTCTCCGACCACAAGATAAGCCCCCTATACACGTCTAGGAATGTGGCTGCAAGAACCCCAGCATAGTAATCCCCACTGGGGATCCCCATGTCCATCTGTAGGTCAGTGTCTCCCCTATCCATCTACCACCCCTGGGAAAGGGTCTGACTGATACTGGTTGGGTCATATGCCTGCCCTGGGACCCCTCACGGTTACGGAAGTGATGGAGCTTATGATTTATGAGGAGAGAAATGAGGTTCCATGATGGACCCCCAAAGTCACAGTGAATTAGAGAAGAGCAGTTCCAAAGGCAGGCATGTCAGTCGGGGTCCTAGTTGGGAGATAAAAACTACACAATGGTAACAGGGAAAGTTTAATATAAATGATTATTAACTCACAACAGAGGCTTAACCACTAAGGGGTAAAGAGAACTCTCAAGAATACAGGAACAGATGACTGGATAAACAAAATGTGGTACGTACATAGCACAATGGAATATTATTTCACCAAAGAAAGGAAGAGAATTCTGACACATGACAACATGGATGAACCTTGAAAACATTTCCTAAGTGAAATAAACCAGACACAAAAGGACAAATATCATGTGATTGCAGTTACATGCAGTGTCTGGAAAAGGCAAATTCCTGGAGACAGAAAGTAGAAGTTACCAGGGACTGGTGGAGGGGGGCTGGGGAGTTATTGTTTAATGGGTACAAAGTTCAGTTGGAGATGATGGAAAAGTTCTGGAAATAGATAATGGTGATGGTTACCTAACATTGTGAATGTACGTCATCATACTGAATTGTGCACTTCAAAATGGTTAAAATGGTAAACTGTACTTCCGTACATCTTACAATAAAGAATACGGGAGAAGTGGATAAAGGCAGCAGGCCCTAGCCCTAGGACTGAAGCCGAGTACCCAGAGAAGAAACCTCGCTGGAAAAGGCTGAGGGTCAGACCCCAGTGGAGCGGCAATTCCCAGGGGCAGAGGTCATGCCAGTTTGAGACGTGTTGTTCAGTTTGATTTGGAGCAAGACTACATTGGTTTGGTTAAGGCACGTGAACAGGTTACCGAGCCAGTGCAGCCTGATTGCTGTACGTGGCATAACCCAGGACCACTCAGGCATCGGGAGAAGCATGTGAGTTTGTACCAGTCAGACAGAAACCAGGTTGTGCCATCCGCGTGTGTGAATAGGATGCCGGGAAGCCTCTCCAGGGGCTGCTATCGCCAGCATCAGGCACAGAAGCGGCCATGCCCACGTGAACTGTCCTATTTCCACAGCATGTGGGCAAGAATGACACACCCCACAGAAGGCAGGTTGTAGCAATAGTGCTGCCAGCCCCAGGCAGACCATGTGATGGTTCCAGGTCGTGTGGACCAGGAACCGTGTGTGCATTGCACCCCCGTCCCCACAGCTCAACTCCTCCAGGGTCCAAGGTGTGCCCTGCACAGAAGCGGGGTTCTTGTTCTTCCTCCAACACCACAAACTTGGCACATCTCATTCCAGTGCCTATCTTTCCTTCAGTCATCCCCACAACATGTCCAGAACTTCTGTCCAGAAGGGACAGGGCATGCAAGTGACAAGGGCATTTTTACAAACTTGGCAGAGACCCAGAGTCCTGGGCAGAGTCCTGAATGGGCTGCTGCAGTGCGATTCAGTGAGCTGGGCTTTCAATCAGGTGACCATTATCTTTATGTTCTAGAACCATCTCAAGCCAACAGGAAAATCCAGGGGCCCGAACCAGAATTTGGATCCCCTCGGCCCCATTTTGGCCAGGCTGGCACCCGAATGGTACACACCAGCCTGGCCTGGTGCGGCTTTTAGAGGAAAGAAGGAAGCATCATGCCTAGGAACGGTCAGGGTAGAATCCCAAATAGGCTTATGTAGCTCACTACCCTTTTTGTTCTGGTCATTACCGGGGAAGCCACCACGGGGAGGTGATCCCTTTCTAGGCAGGGCTATAAGTCTGCTCGAGCTGCCATAACGAAATAGCAGAGGCTGGGGGGCCTAAACAACAGACATTTACTTTCCGACAGTTCTGGAGGCTGGAAGTCCTTGATCAAGGTGCCCCAAATTCAATTGCAGGTAAGACCCTCTTTTGGACTTGTAGCCGGCCGCCGTCTTGCTATGTCCTGACCTGATCTTCTCTCTCTCTCTCTCTCTCTCTCCACACTCCTCGTGTGTCTTCCTCCTCTTGTAAGGACACCAGTCTTGTTGGATCAGGGCCCCACCCTTATGACCTCATGTAACCTTAATTACCTCCCTACAGGTCCTATCTCCAAACACAGTCATTTTGGGAGTTAGGGCTTCCACCTATGAATTTGGCAGGTGCGGGGGACACAGTTCAGTCCATAACAGTGAACAAACTAAAGAGGAGGTGACAAGGTAAAGTTCGAAATCTTTGTAAATGACTTTTTTAGGAGCCTGTTCCAATGCTGAATAATATCAGATGCCTGATGGTGGCGGGGAGCACGAGGGGCCCTTGTCTGAGGGCGCTTTGGTGGGTGGCCATCGCAGTTTTGACTGTAGATGGTCTGGAAAGCTGAAAACAAGACACGGTTTTGTTTCAAGGGCCATAAGGGCCTGGCCAGTGTCGGTTATACAGCTGCTGGATTCCAATGCCTGGTATATCATAGGCGCTTAATAATTTCATAAACATCAGGTGTCTTTGCCTATCTAATTCTTTTCAACCCTTCTATTTCCATTTCATTTTGCATCCTTACAATATTTGCAGCAGGGTTTTTTTCTCCCTTGGGCTAACTTCCATTTTCCTTGATTCTATTTTATTTTCCCACTGTTTTTCCTGTACTCTTTCTTCTTCGAGGCAATCATTTCATGACGTTTTTAAATGCCTGGCAGTTGTCTGGTTACAACTTTTCCTGTTGTGCGGCAGCATTTTCCTGGTGAGGATCCTGCATCTGCCATTTGCTTTGCCTGTCCCTTCCCTATGCTAGGAGCGACCCTTGGGGCTTCCTCTGCGGTGAGTGGAGGCTTTCCTGGCCAGCTCTTTGCTGGAACACCACGTGGGAGAGGTTAGAGCAATGCTCCCCATTAGATGGAAGTTTCCTCATGACCCAGGGTTTTGGAGGTGAGTTTGATCAGCCTTCACTTCCCAGCTTAGCCTCCATCTTGCAACCCAGAGAGAGTGGCCTCTGCGAAGGAGATTGGCACGATTTAATTTTCACTCGTTTTTCATTTCTTGCTTAGATGATGAGAACAGAATTTTATGTTCCGTGTTTGGGGACAGAGACAGAAGGTAGAATGACAGTGTGCCTGCACCTCAGCCTCACAGGGACCGGGTGTGAGCAGCCTAGAGCAAGAGATGCTGCAGGCGGCAGAAGACGGCTCTTCTGCTTCGGGCCCAGGTGACCAGCATAGATGTCACAGCAGCGCAGAGACACCAAAACCTTCTCCCCACTCCTGCTAGAATCCTTAGCTCAGAGGGAACACTGCCCTGTTTTGGCATCATGTCAACTGAAATCTCTGATTACAATGGACAGAAACCCGCCGGGCCAATGCGTGCAGACCCAGCTTTCCTTTCTCCTTCGACTTGTTCCTGATGCCACCATCAATGACACAGCCACCATCACCACACTCACCACCCTCGCCACCTGCACCTGGGCCCTGGATTCCAGATTGGCCTGGAAACTTTCAAGACCCAGTTAGGAGTCTAAATGTTTGGACAACTTAATCAAAGGAGAATCTAGTGTGGATCGCAGAGTCAAAAGAGTAATTGAGTATCAGACTCTGTAGAGAGTGGGCTGCTCTGGACTTTCCATGTCTCTCAGGGGCCCTACCTCCTTCAGATTCCCTGGAAAGAGACAGTCTCATATGTGGGGAGCCATTATTTACTGTTGCTCTGGAGTCTGGTGGTCTGGCTCAATTTATGGCTAAGGCCTTATCTCTGCAATAAAAACCTTGAGAGTGTTTTTGCAAGTGGCTTAGGAATGAGGGGGGAGTGGCCGTTTCCCCAGACACAGATAACTGGTGACTATCAGGATAATTGGTAGTCTCTTTCTTGTGGTAATTACTTTGGAGAAGTTTTGTAGTGATTTGTAGTTTCTTTGAAAAAGTTAGAAAATTTACTCTCTGTAAGATAACACAAGCCAGTGAATGTTAAACTGCACGTACCTAAAGGATATAAATTGGTGAAGGAAAATAAAGAAAGCGCTCCACCATCAGTGGAGACTGGCCGCATCATCATATGTGTGTGTGTCTCTTTTTGCATTCCCGCTCCCCCTTCCAGGTACCGTTCGACTCGTGGCGGCTGGACCGTCACACTTGGCGCCCAACGTGGGGCACGAAGTTGCAGGAATCAAGTTTTGGTGTTACCACGCGGGCCATGTTCTGTGAGCCGCCATGTTCATGATTGAGATCGCAGGCGTAAAGCTTTTGTATACAGGTGATTTCTCAAGACAAAAAGATAGACACTTAATGGCAGCTGAAATTCCTAATATTAAACCTGATATTCTTATCATTGAATCTACTTATGGGACCCATATCCATGAGAAGCGTGAAGAGCGAGAAGCAAGATTCTGTAACACAGTTCATGATATTGTAAACAGAGGGGGAAGAGGTCTCATCCCTGTCTTTGCTCTGGGAAGGGCTCAGGAGCTGCTCTTGATTTTAGATGAGTATTGGCAGAATCACCCAGAACTCCATGATATTCCAATATACTATGCATCATCTTTGGCCAAGAAGTGTATGGCAGTGTACCAGACATACGTGAATGCCATGAATGACAAAATCCGCAAACAGATCAACATCAATAATCCCTTTGTTTTCAAACACATTAGTAACCTTAAGAGCATGGATCATTTTGATGACATTGGTCCCAGCGTCGTAATGGCCTCCCCAGGCATGATGCAAAGTGGCTTATCCAGAGAGCTCTTTGAAAGCTGGTGTACGGATAAGAGGAACGGTGTCATTATAGCAGGGTACTGTGTGGAAGGGACACTTGCCAAGCATATCATGTCTGAACCCGAAGAAATCACTACCATGTCTGGACAGAAGTTACCATTGAAAATGTCATGATAGCTGCCAGTTATCTGTGTCTGGGAAACTGGCCAGTTCCATCTCATTCCTTAGCAACTTGTAAACATTCTCAAGGTCCTTTACCTTAGAAGCTGAGACAAGTTAACTATATATTAGCCAGCTCACAAGGTTTCTGAGAAACAAGAAATCATGGCTCCCCACACTCATATTTCTCAATCATGTCAGGGGAGAATTAAAATGTATCAGCTGCCAAAGGCTAATGTCCGCTATTTTGCTTTTGCTTTTATGAAAGAAATCCCAGGCAGTACCATGCTTGAGCTTATCCTCCCTAGAGAATGCCAGACCATTTCATTCACTCAAAGTGAAGATAAAAAGGAACCAAATGGTAACACAACAGCCAATGTATTCACCAATAACCCCACAGTCCTTACCTTGGGGAAAACCAACCACCCTCTTCACCATGGGTTTCACATGAAAATATGACACATGTATGGAAATGTCTATTTGCTTTTATAATCTCTTTATATACTCTAGGTTATCCTGGCCCTTGGGTCTTTGTTTAGCTACTAAAAAAATTTTGATCTCAGTTCAATGACCCATCCACCTTCCTGCCTGGCATGAGTTGTGTGGAGCTCAGGTGAAAAGCTTTCTGGAAACCTGCCTACAACCAACTCAGTCTAAGGGAAATTCTGACGGGGAAAATTTGGAGAGGATTCGATCAAATGGCAAAAGGCTTAGAAACGGGACCTAAATAAGAGAAAAGAATCCATGGAGAAGAAAGAGATGTTTTCTTACACTGAGAAATTAAAAGCTGAAGCTATTACCATTGAGACTTTGTTCAGGCAACGAATATGACTACCTACTTGAGGTCAAATGATGGATTAATGTTAAAGACACCCAAACAGATAAGACGTAGGCCCAGCCCCAGAGCTCACGGAGCGGATGTAAATGTTGCAGAGGAATCATCAGGCACTGAGGTCCACACTCTATTATATTTTAATCGCCCTGCTTTCCTTATTATGAAAACAATGCCTGCTTATTGAAGAGAATTTGGAAAATGAAGAAGAAGAAATTTAAAACCATCTTTGGTCCTGCCACCAGCAGTAATCACTGAATTATTAATCAGTTAATAATTGTATCTTTTTTTGGAAGTACATATGGTTATACTACTAAGCACCAACGTTGATGAAATGCATTCCATGTGCCAGGAACTGCTAGCCTCTCATTGAATCTGCATGGGAGCCCTATGAAACGGGTACCGTCATTGTCACCATTTTACACATGAAAAGGCTTTGAGGTTAACTGCTCAGTCTTGTAGCTGTAAATGGCAGACGTAGGACTCATCCAAGATCTGTCTTATTCCCAAGCTCTTACCCAGCCCAGGGAACAGAAGGACCCAGCCAAGACTCATTTAGAGGAGCAAGGCAATTCTGAATACAGCCCTCTTGGCTTTTGGGGACTAATGTCTGATCCCTATGAAGACACGGGGGCTGAGCAAGCTCTTTTATCCTCTAAAAGCAAACACAAACCCTTGGGCTCTTTGGGAACTCTTTCACAAGAGTTTAATGCAAAGGGAAGAAAAGCCTTCTTTGTCACACTCCTGGCGGAGGGCTGCGCCGGCTACAGTAGTGCTGCCACCTGGTGGAAGGGATGGTGTACGACACGGTGTCCCGCAAGACCAGCCCTGAGGGCCAGACAAGACACTCCCTGGGATGGAGGAGAAATATTTGGAGAGAAATTTGCAAGTTTTGCATTTGCAGGTTGGGATGGCGTCTAACATCACGAAAGGGGCACAGAATAAGTAATCCAAAAGTGCTATCTCCTGGGTTTGTCTATTCCACTCTACCTAGGATGAGAGGATCGCACGCTTCCTGGTACTAACAGCAAAAGTGCCCTCTTGCCCATGCACGCGTGTATGTTGGCTACTTGACTTAATTCTCTTTGCTATTCCCTGTTCTAACAGTTCTAACATAACTGAGGAAATTGTGATCATTGTTTGACATACAGATGAAAAGTCCTGTCTAGATGCTGGACAACACAAATACTCAAGCTGCTGGTTTGAAAATTGTGATTTACCAACAGTAATATGTCTTCCCTGTTTTTAGCTGATAGAAAATAATGATAGCTACGTAACATTCTAGCGTTTGTAAGACCTGGATTTGTTCATTCAGGAAAGCCTTACTAATCTCAACTTCCTAAACTTTTTCCTAGTCTTGCTCTTCAGATCAGCTTACATTACCAATTGTTCAATACTATTAAAATGTTAAGAAATGCATATGGCCAACTGAGCTATAATATTTTTAAAGGCTTTGCTCTTGTGAACTTCGGACCTTATTAAAAACTATTTAAAATTAGTTATTCCACTTCTACAGTCTATATAAATTTCACAGTATCATCTCTTTGAGCATCTTTTTGACATCAACAGTGATTACATCATTCTATAGTGTCAACTTAAAACTGTAAGGCCAAGATTCTAGATTGACTTTGAGACCTTGGATTAATAATTGAGTTAAGTAATAAATAACCTTTGGATGCCCAGATGATGTCTTAGCAGATCAAAATTCCAAAAGGTAGAGAATAGAAAAATAAGAAAGCACAGTTTTAATAGATCGGCCCTTGCTTCTTATTTTTATTCTTTAGGGAGTGACCAGCGGTTAGTAGATGAACAAATTAGGTACAAATGCCTTCGAGTCAATGGTAGCAGACATGCTACCGTTTGCCAAGTCGGAGACATGCAGAACGGATGTGTGTAATGTGTGCTTATGGAGACATGCAGAACGGAGGCGTGTAATGTGTGCTTATGGAGACATGCAGAACGGATGCGTGTAATGTGTGCTTATGGAGACATGCAGAACGGAGGCGTGTAATGTGTGTTGACCAGCAGGTGTCAGTGCAGTGCTTGGTCTGCTGAAGGTACTCGAGTATGTCAGATGGTGCTCGGCTACTTCCGCCCGTTTTCTCTGTGCCTGAGTGGGAACACGAGTTAGTTTCTTTGTTTAAAAGTTGGAATAAGCTGGGCACTGAAATAGTGGTTGCAAAGAGGTCCAAACATGTAAGGTGATGGGAGTCACCGTCACCTTTTGTTGGGTTTTCTGGGAAATTGCTGTACTTGTATTAGGATGTGGCGTATGTAGTTTTATTCAATGTGGTATATGTGTTATCTTACATGATATGCTGAAAAGAAGTATTGTCAAAGCTTGGTTAAAAGCTATATAGTTACCAGTTAACTATACGTGTGTATCTAAATATATACAACTAAAGGCATGCGAATTAGTAAACAAAGTTTGGGAATGAGAAATATGGTTCCGAAAAAGATTGATCTTTGACTATCCTATTTTTTGCTTTTGCCATGCTTTTGAATCATGTTTAAACAAAAATTCTTCATTTCTGAAAAAGTTAGGATTTCTAATAATTAGCATTGCTTGTCACTGTTTTCATTTTAAATTGTCCATCTGACAGAGACTGTAATAATTTTCTTATCTTTAGGCACATACTATTTATGCTCTTTATGTATGTTTGTATCTCATCTGATAACTCTTATTTTGCATTTTCCATATTCAAGCCCTAAATTCGAAATATTAAAACTGTTCCGATATCTTTTGCAATCTGGACACCTCTCAGATGGCTACTGGGGAGCACCTACAACGGTCTCACCTTTTCATGAAAGACATATTTGGCTTGTCCATCTTTCTCTTAGCTCGATCACTACAGAGCTTTCTATAACATACGTTCCAGAAGGCCTCCCTTAACAGCCAAGTGCTAAGTAGGCCTCTTCCTTTCCTAAGCAGACATGAGAGCACCTCCTGACTTTGGGCGCTCTGACCAGAATTTAGATTCTTCGCAGCTGTGTTTTAGAAGTGCTTTTTGCAAAAGCTGAAAACTCATCACCAGCCCATGGCCTACCTTAGCCAGGTTTCTCTGCTTTGTTTGTCGCAAAGAACCGGTACCTCTGTAGACACTATTTTAGCTCCACTTCTCACTTACTGCCATCATAGGATTTGCTGTTCAAACCTAATGGCTTCGAAACAGTGCATAGTAGTTATGTGCATTTCACCCATGACATTTCTTCACTGACTACTTCCCACGTAATTGTCAAGCACCACTCCAGCCTGAGTGATCCAACCCGAGAACACCAATCTCACTCCCCCAACTAATGAAAGTAAAGCGCGTGACTGCTGAACAGCTCTTCAAACTCTCAACAGTCCATGTCCTGACTGACACTCCCTTGGGCAATGCTGACGTGCTGTTTTTTCCATGGTTCATATCTTAAAAATAATCAAAGTACATTCTGTGCTGTATAAGCTGTATCTATTTTCCTCTTATCAAGAGCATACCACCTTGTAGAAGATTGAAGAATTCAAGACCACTCACTGATAGCATATATGCCTTTGGGTCATTCAAGATTTGGCACGCAATGAAAGAAAGTGGATTTCCTAACTTTTTTGAGCACCTCAACCAAAAATGGAAAATGAATTAATAATGTATTAGAGACAAAACAACATCTGAAAGAAATATGATTTTTAAAATACTATGAAAAATACTACTTATATCCTACTATAAATACATACTAGTAATACTTTTGAAGCTAAAGGAAATGCCCTAGCCATCTACTAAGCAAAACAAACAACCCTTACTGATTTTCCCACAACTGTTATTATTATATGAGAGTTACTTAATATAATTTAATCAATCAGAAGGATTAATATATAGTGCTCTGTCCCCACAGAAGGGAAAGGACAGTGATATATAAAAACTGTCATGCATTGTACATCTGAAACTAATATAACAATATAATGGTGTATACCAACTGTACTTAAATGAAAAAAGAAAAACACAACAAAAAACTCTCATGCAGAACTCTGGGTTTTGGACTTCCCACGATGGCCATCTGGTGGCTTCCAAGTACGCATACGTACAGACCTTTATCACATTGGTTTTATGGGATCATCTATGATGCCAAGGATGAATCGATCCAAAATACAAAAAAAAAATATACTTGGAGGAATGTTATTTGATGCTCATTAGGCGACTAAAATTTCCCTTGTCTGTAAGTATCAAAATCCAAGAAACACCGTGAAGCTAGGGCAAGACTCAGAATCTCACCTCAAGAGTCCCTTGAACATTTACAAGTGGATTTCTAAATATGTTTCAGTAATAGCCTGCATTTTGCTTGTTGGGGGGAAAAAGCTTTCTTCTGCTCAAAGGATAACACTTTAACTGATTTAAAAAAAAAACCAAAAACCTTGGGATTTTGTTTTTTCCACCCAGAAAGAGGAACTCACAGCTTCCCTACTGAAGGAACTATGTAGAATCTTCAAATAAAACGGAAACTTCATTGTCCATATAAGCCCTAAAATTCTAGAAAGGTAACAAAATGAATGATATTTTAAAATTAACACTATCCAAATGTTTAGATAAAGCTTAACCTTTCTTGGCCTAAAGTTTGGCCCTCTGCCCTCACCAGGAGATGTACACCACAAACCTCAAACTCACTGTATGAAATTCAAATCAGACGACCTATGACTCTCAGAGTATCTCCTCCTCCAACAGACTTTACCTTGTTATATTTCAATTTTATCAGCTATTTTCAAAACTAATATGTACACAATCATAGGCCCAAAAGGTGCAAGCCATATTTTGAAAGAGACATCAGACACATTCCTACATGATGGAAATCCAGGAAACTAGGCAGACCGAGAAGGACACCAAGACTTCAGCCTTGAGAAGGTCATATCAAGTTTTTGTTCTGTTTTGTTTTAATTGAGGAATATTGGGAAACAGTGTGTTTTTCCAGGACCCATCAGCTCCATGGCAAGGCGTTGTTTTCAGTCTAGTTGTGGGGGAGGAGGGCGCAGCTCAGTTCCAAGTCAAGTCATTTTCAATCCAGTTGTGGAGGGCCCAGCTCACTGGCCCATGTGGGAATCAAACTGGAGACCTTGGTGTTATGAGCACTGCACTCTAACCACAGAACCAACTGGCCAACCATATCAAGTATTTTTAACCACAAATATTGCTCTTAAACTCTAGGGTATATGTTCACGGAGTCATGATTCCCCATGTAAATGCGCTAAGGATTCTACAACTGGGACATCCAGTCCCACTGGAGATACGTAACCCTGAGGCTCAGTAAAAAGCTTTCAGAAGCACACAGCTCTGAAATAGCTACTCTCAGATTTTTGGATCAAGAAGATGACATAGAGTATAGACAGTTTTTATGCCAGATTTTCAGATTAAGATTGTGAATCAGACTTAATATTTTATCGTTTGTCTCCTTTTATGACTTCTATCCTTTCCTTTGTGTGGGTCAAGGTTTTGGATTGTAAAATGACCGCCACAGTCCTTTTTTGCCTTTCTCTCAGCTGTCTTCTTTCCTATTTACTCTTTGATTCTCTAATTTACCTATCTCAAACAATTGCGATGGCTGCCAATTTTTCCAACTGATGAATTTGCCCGCTGTCTTCAGACCCCTCTAATAAGACCTATTAACATATCTACATATCTTAACTGAACCTTAGGTCCCTAACCATTAGCTGCTGTTCCCGAAATCTAAAAAAAAGAAAAGAAAAAAGAAAAAAAAAGAAAAAATCAAAGGAATTCAAGGAATATCACAGATAAGAGACATGAACCTTACTTTCCTGGTTCCCTGGGCCAACTAAGAAACAGGATACCAACTGGTTCCAGGTGTTTTTATTTTTAATTATATTTGTGATTGTTCTTATACTTATTGAGCTCCTGGTTCCAGGTGTTTTTATTTTTATTTATATTTGTGGTTGTTCTTATACATACTGAGCTCCTGCACTGTCTGATACCCAGCTGCTTAAATAGTACTGTGAGCTACAACCATAAGCTTCTTGATGACACTGCATCAAGAAGACACTAAAGTCACTAAGGTCAACCATGGAGTTGGATCTTTGACCGCAGAGGAGAGTGAGGAATTATACTGAGAGAAAGAGGGAGGTCCTAGCGTAACTGTGGCACAGATACCAAAGGAAGGATATCAGCAACCACAGATGAATATACCATCTACCCACTCCACAGCTGAAATCACAAGATTTCTTGGGAGAATCGTGGACAACTGTAATTGCCTATGCTGACTATAATGCAGTCTGCGTGGGTGCAAATTGCCCCTTTGATAGTTTTCAGCCAATTAGCAAGCCCAAGGACAAAACAAAAAAATTCTTCTGCCTGAAGGTTTTCCCTCCATAGACCCTGTTTTGCCTACATGGTGACAAAATGCCCATATGACTGACCTCCGTTATAGATGAATAAATGTGAGCTGTGCTTTCAGGGAAACTCGATGTCTCTTAGATATTCTTGACAATGGTGATGTTAACATCTAAGGGAATAAAAAAGCCGAGAAGTAGTTTTGGAAAGGGATTAAGGTTTGGAATACACAGTTTGTAGTACTTGTAGCACAGACACATAGCTGATAAGCAGTTAATTAAAAGGAAAGATGGAAGCTGGAGCAGAAATTAGGAGTTATTAACGTGTAAAAAGAAAGAATTTGTAATAGATTATCCAGTGGTGCATGAAGGGAAAAAGGTGAATCACCACCGAACTATCTACACCACCGTCGGAGGTTGTCTGAGGAAGAGGAGCTGATGAAAACTTAGTAGAGCTATGAGAGAGGAAGGAGGAAAACCTGTTCACAAGTCTGTGGCACAAGAGTGGAGACTCCAGGAGATGGGACTGAGCCACGGTATGAAATGTCCAGAGGAGCAAAGAAATGTATAGCATCAAATACAAAGTGCTGTTGATCTGAAGACATCCTGAGGTCAGAAAAACTGAAAAGTGTATGTGTCTTAGAATTGATGAAAGAGAACAGAATGTGGGCTGAAAAGAACACATTAGATTGGAAATTAGGACATTGCTGGTTGTCTTAGAGAAATCCTTTTCACTAAATTGGTAACTGCAGAACTGGATGGCTGTGAGTTGCAGCCAATGGGAGGTGTGGAAGTAGGAATGGTATGCTGATGGCTATCTTAAGAAATATGGGGTGATGGGAAGATGTGAGGAAGCTTGGGTTGAGGCAGGATTGAAAGGAAGGTAATTTTTGTATGAGAAAGAATCGAGTCTGTTTGAAAGCTGAGGAGAAGCTAATTAGAAGAGGTAAAGAATAAAGGATCATATGAGGTGGGGTGGTATAGAATAGATTAGTGGAGGGAGACGCAGCTATGGAGACAGTCAGGGCTGGGTTTAAATACTAACTTTTCTGCTTACTAGTCACCTGACATGGGGCATCTCCCTTAAACCTTCTGAGACTTGTTCTCCTTATTTGTAAAAGTGAGGTGATCATTCCCCTAATTCATGGAGTTGTATGCAGAGATGATCCACATAAAGTGCTTGGCACAGTAGCCAGGACATAGTAAATGCTCAGTAAATGGGATCTACTATTAAGATGAAGAGAGAGCATAATTGATTAGCTAAGTCCAGTTGGGAAAGGATGGGATCAAGCACACAGGTGAAGGAGTAAACCCTGAAAAGGAAGAGGGATCCCTCTATGCTGGCATGTCCACAAATTCTTTGATAACCCCTCCCTCAAAAGATGGAGCCTCATTCCCTTCCTATTGAGAGTACATGGTACTTAATGACTCACCTCAAACTAAGAGAATGTGGTGGAAGTGACAATTTGCAACATTGAGAGTAAGTTGTAAGAGGCATGGCGACTTCTTTCATGCTCATTCTCTTGGGTCCCTCAATCTGGGGGAAGCCAGCTGACATTTCATGAGAACATGCAAGCCATTGTGTGGAGAGGCCCGCGTGATGAGGGATTAAGGACTCCTGCCAATAGCCATGTGAGTGGTTCACCCTGGAAGTTGGTCCTCTGGCCTCAGTCAAGCTTTCAGAGGAGTGCAGCTCCAGCTGGTATCTTGACTACAACCTCATGAAATACCCTCCCAGCTAAACTACTTCCAGCAGGAGAGCCCTGGGAATTCTCCTGATTTAGCCAGCCATCAGTCTTTATCTCAGAAGGGGGTAGAACTCCAGCACCTAGAGGAGGCTAGGCGAGGACTGCCCCTTCCTAAAGTTATACCACTTTACAGCACTGGTCTTCTTAACCCCCAAAGGCCCACCAGGAAATGAGTCAAGGTGTCTCCTTGCAGAATGACAAGTTCTGCTCTCCTTGGGAGCTTAACTTCTCTCTGCACTGAGTCTGTTTGCAAATTGGAAAACCGAAATGTCACTGCAAAACTGGTGCCTTGTCTATCTTGTACAATAAAGTCCATTCATTTATTCATCATTTCACTCTCTGTGTTGTGCAATTATTTAGCAACTCACTATTAAGTGTCTACTCAATAATGGGACAGGCATGTACCAAGTGTTGGGAAGAAAAGATGAATCCTGTAATCTCGAGGAGCAGTCAAATGGCATGCTGGCACGTGGTAAACACTCACTACATACGTGTTGAACGAATGATAATCCCTGCCCTCTGTGGGCATCCTAGTCTAGCAGGGGAAGGAAGCATGTCCATAAATAATTTAAATAAATTGGTTTTAGTGCAACAACAAAGGAATCAATAATTGTATTATAAGTATAGAAGACTACATTTACCTGGAAGTTAGGGATGGTTTGCTAGAGGAGGTACCATTTGTTTGATCTCACAGAGAAAGTAAGAGTTTTCCAGGAAAGTAGGAAAAGTCTTTGCAGGCAGACCAAAACTGTGAGACCAAAACTCACAGTTCCTATTTTTAGCAGGATTCTTTTCACTCCAGCCTAATCCCGATTTGCTAATATAAGCATTAACCAATATTTTGTTGGGTTTCAGGTTTTGAGTTTATTTTTGGTTTTGTTCCGTAGGCAGTGATAGGTTGGTAAAGTCAAACGCAAAACAATTCTACAAAAGAGATTATTTTTGACAGAGTGGATGACATTAATACAAGGGGGGAAAAGAGGATATATTCTAAGTTTCTTCCTGAGAAAATCTTTAGTATCTTGTAATTCCTAAACCAGATGGAAGATATTCTTCCTAAAAATGGTCTCCCTATTTATCTCTAAACCTTTCTCCAGACACCTGACTGAGAACCTGGAATGCACCCTCCTTCTACCATTGCCAGACAGGTACTTACTATTATTTGCTCACTTGGAGCCATTCAGGAGCCCATCAGACATTGTACACACTAAACCAGATTGGCAAAAGGACTTGAAACAGCCAAATGCAGTCATCTGCTTTGTCATTATCAATTCATTAGTGACTATATATATTGAGAAAATTCTTAATTGCATGACAGCATGGAAAATCGTATTACACGAGGGAATAGAACTTGCTAAACCAACAGATTCCTCCAAATTGGAATTTGGAAAGCTCTCTCATTTGGATCGAGAAACAGAAATCAATACTGACACTTACTAAAATGTTTCAATGAGTAAGTTCAAGCATTTTATTTCAAGAAGCTACTGGCCTAACAAGACCTGCCACTGTCACCAGCACTAATTAGGTACATTTCCATGAAGTTGTCTAACCTGTTCTATTGAGCCTGTAAACTGTTTTGACAATCTTAAAGGTCATAAGAAGGAACAAAGTAAAAAGGAGAAACAGAAAGGGCCAAGACGCCCAATCTTTTTCCAGTTTAATTGAGAATTTTGGACTCTATCACGCTTGCTCGCAGCCTTCCAATCAAATTCTTATTTTCACCAGCTTGTAACCATCATTGCATTTGGTGCGGTTGATGGGCATTTTTACACGTAATTCTGCAGTTTCAAACTGTTTACCAGCAAAGCCCTGCAACATTGCAATGACTCGATTTGTGGTAAAAGGTTATCGCCCACTAAGCCAGGCAGTTGCAAACCAGAGCAGAGATTTGTTTGGTTTGAGGCAGCAAAATTATGCTCAGACATTGATTTCGTCTTTGCCAGCCATTTGTTTAACACAGGTTCACTGCAGGAATGGCACAAGCCAAAAGCATATGGAATAATGTCTCTCAATAAGCCAATAAAGAAATACCATATTCCAAAGCAAGGCTAGGTTAATTACACCACAGTTCCAGGCAAGGGGAGGTGAAAGGAATAAAGACCAAATCTCGCTGAGGTGCACCTATTCCTGCGGAGAGGCACTCAGGAGAGCAGGCTTTAACCAACCTTGAGCTGTTGGCGGGCAGAATGGTTCCTTTGAAGGGCTGCTGCGTGGCTCATGGCCACTGTCTACGAGGAGTGGCCTGGCCAGGCCAGGAGCTAATGCCCCAGGATCTTTGGAGAGCTAGATCGGCAAAGTGTGCCTTGCCCAGACGGAAACTCTGAATAGTACGCACGCACAGTCCGTATTTATAGTGTAAGCACTGTATCTAATACTAGTACTATATGGAATACTAACATAGCCATAATTACCTCGCTACATGTTATGAATCAGCCCCCAGGGGGGCCCCTCAGCCCCTGAGCTGATGACTGCTTCTCAACAAGGGATGAGACGATGATGTCCTGACACAACTGGACGTCCAATCTTATATCAAAACGACTTTACTTTTAAAACTAACGTTTTTGGTTGTCTTGGTCATAAGCAAGTGGATTAAAACAATTTTGCTTGTCTTATAAGCAAGTGGCTTTGGAATCATATTAAACCAATACAGAACATCTAGCTAACACTCCATTGCTGCTTGTCTTCAATTTTGTGGATAATTTAAGATGTTAGTTAATATGATTGATTCTTCAAGAACTGAACAGACATCCTAAAAACAACCAAGGCCAGTCTGTCACCCCAGGCAGCATTTCCCACACGCTCGCTCGCTCGCTCGCTCGGGAATATGCTTTCCCCATCAAAAGGTCCTGCGACCTCAGAGGTTTGGGAAAGTCAGTGCTCCACAGAACTCGCCAGGTATTCTCAGGTTCCCGCAGGTGGTAATGGACAGTGAATCTCCAGCACATGTGGCCGCCAAAGCCGTTTTTGGGTGAAGGACCATCCAGTGGGGCCGATGTCCCACAGAGCGTACTTTGGGAAATATTGCTGCTCAAGTGTCATTGTTATTCTCGAACGTCCCATAGCATTAATGGAGCACTGGACACTGTTAAGGGGACGCCAGGGAAGGGGCAGCACATTAGCAGCAGCTGATTTTCTTGCCTACGATAATATCCACCGAGCCCATCTGGCACCGGCCCTTTTGAAACAGTAAAGACCCCACATTCCTTCAGGGCAGTACCCGGGGATGGGAGGGACGCATCAGGGAGACACGTCAGACCTTTAAACTCCTCACCCTCACTTCAGACCTAAGGAATCCGATGTCCAAGTTATCTACCAACATTTTGCTGTTATTACTTCTTACAACCACTAATCCTTGGAAATAAGGGTTTTTATGTTGTTCCTTTTTTTTAATGAGGTGAAATTCACACAACGTAAAATTAACCATTTCAAAGTGAACAAGTCAGTGGCATGTAGTATATTCACGGTACTCTGCAACTACCACCTCTTTCTAGTTCCAAGACATTTTCGTCACCCCAAAATAATACTCATACTCATTAGTCCTTCGTCCTCCCCTTAGCCCGTGGTCACCACCAATCAGCTTTCTGTTTCTCTGTGTTTCACCTATTCTGGATATTTCATATAAATGAAATCATATCATACAATATGTCACCTTCTGTGTCTGGCTTCTTTCAATTACCATACTGCTTTTTCGGTTCATCCCCATTGTAGTGTGTATCAGAATTTCATTTCTTTTTATGGTCGAATACTATTCCATGCACGATATACCACCTTTTGTTTATCCATTCATCCGTTGGTGGACTTTGGGTTGTTTCCACCATTTGGCTATTGTGAATAGTGCTGCTGTGAACATTCCCGCCTAAGTATCTGACTGCCTGTTTTCTATTTGTTTGCCTATACATACCTTGGAGTGGAATTGCTGGGGCATGGGAATACAATTTTGTGGCATCCTCCTAAAGCAAACCAAATAGTTTATGTGATTTAACTAGCTTGAGACATAGTTGTTATAGTCTATAATGATACATATAAAATGCACTACCCATGGGAAGCTTAGAAAATGACTCACTGAAGAAGTTTCTTCTCTCCGCACAAACATACCCATTTCTCCGTGAATAACTGTTACTTTCACTGAGTTATCGGAGTTTCTGTTACTCAGCTGCACAGTTTCTGTTGTCTTCTCAGCCAATAAGCATTTAACAGAGACAATAAGTAGAGATACTGTTTGGGAGTTCTTTTATTGGGATGTGCTGTATTCATGTGAAAGCAGAGAACAATGAAAAAGGAAAAAAGTTGACACCAGCCCTAGATCAGCTATTCTGGAAAGAATTCCAAACACCCACAGTTGTTTTGTAGTCAAGTAAAGCACTGCATTTCAGAGTATGTCTCTGAAAAGAGTTAACTATTGATTAAATATTGTTGAATAGACTGAAAACATGAAATCCAAGCACATTAATTAAGCAGAGAACTCAAGCATAGTTCTCACTTTGCATAAATGTATCCAAATGCTTAAATGGAGCTTCATTCCAAAGACATTCTTCTTATGGGGACCTTAAAAAACCCTTGGCTCTTATCTAATTGTACACAACATTAAGGATTTACTGAGTGTAAATGTCTAGGGAAGAAAGAATGAGGTCTATCACCACAGGAAATACTGGGATTTTCACTTTAGTAAATCTATATTCTAAAGTGTTATTACTTATGTACTGCTATCATATGCAGCAAACTTTTTCTTTTACATTTTAATTTCAACTGAATTTAAGGTGTTGCAAAGAACATGGACATACAAGCTGAGGAAATGAATGTATCCATTGTGCTGCTGTTTGTCAGAATGGAACGGTAGTAAATCGTAGGTACGGTACATGTCCATCTAATGCAGCTGTGCCAAGTGACATGGAGCTAGCTGACTTGCTATAGGCCCAGGGCCTTCTGCAAGTGGCCTGAAATTGACAGTAGGATCTAGCAGGTCATTCTCCTAGAACGTACGTGTGACCTTCTCCTAACCCTGACTGGGAAAATATTGTGGTTCTCGTATCCTCTGACATCTCAAAGGGCAAAGAGGGAACGTTCAGAGGCACGGTGAGATTGACCTGCAGCTGTGCGCCTCCCAGAATGAGATGGTATCTTTCGCATAGCGAGGTTAACTGATCTGGCCTAATCATCTGCTTGATGTGGTGAGAAGCTGTTGCATTAGTCTCACTGGGCAGTTTATTTCATCATCACCCTCTTTTCATCTTCCTGACCTTAGATCTCTCGATTTTGACCTAAAATTCCATAAAGTACATATTTTGGTTCCAACTTTTGATAACATATATGCTAAAATAGCAAAAGTAACAAGGAGTACGTGCTCAAAGTACATAAAATATGAAGGAATCTGAACACAAAAAATGAAAGCTTTTTTATCAACTTGCTCCCCTATCCCCCACCTCTCCGATTCTATTTCCCTTCCCATAGATAAGCACTGTTAACAGTTTCATGTTATAGAGACAGAGATATCAAAGGAGACCATTTACTAAGCACTAAATAATAAACTGTACTGGAACTACTTTTCAGGGTCAGTCTCAAAAGAAGAATATAGTCTGTCATATATCCTGAAACATTACTGCCTACTGGAATTTTAATATATTATTTTTTCCCTTTTCCTCCCAGAACATTTCTGATTTAATATATTCTGGCATGCTTTCCTATCATTTGCCAGACCTGGGGGGAGATATAAATAGCACTATGGCTAATAAAAATTATGCAGACTCTCATATGCTAAAGCATTAGTATAAATTTTTAAATCTTAAATCAGAGCTGAAGGACAAGTGCCCCTCAGTAAATCAAGGAAAGTTGGAAAATGTTATAGGGAAAAAAGGATTTGGGAGCCTATGTGAAGTACAGGGCAGATTTTGACTCTGATCCAATCGATCAGCAAATATTTATTATTCATCTACACTGTGGTAAACACTGCAGGCATACAGAAATATACGGTGTGGTCCCTGCCTCCAAAAGGTTTACGATCCACTGAGAAATCAGACTGTCAAGACATAATGGAATCAGATAATAAAGGCTTGCATAAAAGCCTGAACTTGATAAAGTAATCAACAACATACCGCCTCTAAGGTTTCTGCACAAAGGAGTGATATGATAAAGCAAATTAAAAGAACATGTCTTCACTCCCTTCCATCCCTTCATTTCCACTCTGTAACTACTGCCCGAGCGCAAGGTTTTTGTGACCTTGCCTATTGCAGTGAACTTGTACCCAGTACTCAGCCATCCGCCCTCCTAGGTCATCTCATTCACAGTCACAAGGACGAGTTTCCAAAGGGGCAGGAAGGCCCCTCTGCTCAAAAGCCCAAAATGTCTTCCGTTTGACCACCAAATAGTCTGAACTTTTAATGCACAATTCAAGGCTCTCCCATAGACTATGCTAATCTCCTTCCAGATTTATCTCTATTTCCTAATATGAACCCATTGCTCTGCTGAAATTGAACTACTCACCATTCCCCAAAACCACCTCTGTGCTATCCTCATGTGATTTGTACCCTTGCCCCATCTCCACAGAAAAGCTGAGTCAGGGAAACCAGTCCGGAAGCTGCTGCCCTAATCCAGGTGCAAGATGATGACCCCAAGGAGGAGGGAAGGAGTTCGGGAATGAACAGAAGGGTGGATACAAAGGGAGTAGCTGCAGATCTTATTGACCGGTTCAATGCAGGGTTTGAAGGAGAGGGATGAGTCGAAGGTAACTCATTTTAGGCTTTAGACAGCGAACAGAATTCTTTCTCAATAACTGCTTATTCCACATCCTTGTTCATATTTATCTCATAGATGCCTGTGCAGCCTGGGACTACATATAATGAATAACAACTTCTCTATACTTGGGATCACTAATATATATTTATTTAAAGTAATACAGGCGTAACAAAATACTTTACTTTGGGAGCTGGAAGTCTTCAAGACACACTCTAAAATATTGTTGCGGGATTAAATGTGCCGCTTTCCACATAAACTATATGCATTTAATAAGAATCTTTTATTTAATGACCAGTGTGGTGTATCAGGCTTATGAGACTATCTTGTGAAAACGAAAGTGAGAAATTGAACTGGGTCTTGGGAACAGCTGGAGCCAAACATTTGACGCTCAGGACTCAGGTTTCTCTGTGTCCCTTCTCTCCTTTGACTGTGGTCTGGTTTCTTCTTTGTCACTCAGATCACCTTCCTCTTCTGATTCCCCCTGTGTAAACGTGGCTGAGACCCGCTCAGAGTGTTACAAGCTACATTCTAGGCACCCAGAGAGTAACCTAACCCTCAGACTCACGTTCAAATTCTCAGGAAAGAAAACTAGAATTAGCAGGAAAATCAGATCCCTGTGTTCCCTGATCAGTGCTTCCTTCTCCAGAAGGAAAATGTACTAAGAAGACAGATTAGAATTGGAAAGATGTTTGGGAAGTAAGCATGGACTCAGACCTCCAATCCCTCAGCAAGTCTGGTCTTCATTACCATAAAACGGCACCCCACATCAGTCCTCCTTTCTCTAGCCTCACCCCCACTACCCTGGTCCAAAGCCACCATCCACTCGTATCAAAACTTCTGCAATAGCTTATCTCTTAATTATCATTTTTATCCCCTTAAAATTGATTCTCCACTGAGCATCCAGAATTATCCTGTTGAAAAGTAATTCAGATCATACCCCTACCTATAACACCCCAATAGCTCTTGATCTCTTAGAATAAAATCCAGACTCCTTCACGTGGCCTTCGAGCTGCTGCATGAGCTGGCCCCTTATTTCTCTCTTGATCTCCTTTCCTACCACCCCTCCTCTTATTCCTTCCACTCTAACCACCTGACCACCCCTTATTCCTCAAACATGCTAAGTTCATGCTGGAAGGCTTCTGTGGATTTATTTTCCTGGTGGGAGAAACTGTACTGATCAATGCACACAAGTCTCTGGTTTATCTGTTACAGTTCTCATTATACATCAACAAATTGGCATCCTGATGTGTGTACATCTGTCTCTTGAGTCTGGTTAGTGTAAATCTGCTCCCAGAGTCAAGATTGAACTTCTCAGCCCACAGAGCTAAAAGACAGACTCATGAGACCTAGTCCTTATCTGTCCCCCACTAAAGCACTACAGCCCCGAATGATCTCTCCTAAGCAGCCAGCAGGCTCTCTCAACAGACACACTGCCTTCTTACCATATGTCTTCAAACATGCCATAATGTGCAAATGTTTTGCCTGAAGTGTTTTTCTTCAAATGATGTGAAAATCGATTACAACAATGGCATTCAAAGTGGATGAGCGAGTTGATCCATTGAGGTATAAAAACAGTTAAAATTCTATTTTTATTTAATCTAAAGTATTAGGAAGTTTGCTTTACCATACTTTACTTTTACTTTTACTATACTTAGTAAATATACTTATATACTAATGTAAGAATTTCATTTCACTCTAACACTAGAACCCTCAGTCATCAGCTGTCTCATGAAAGATGTGAGGTGTCCTGGGGGAGGAGATGGGGTGCCTCCCCAAGAAGGGGTTGCCAGTATCATTGGCCTTCATTCATTCACTTTCGGTGTCTTGTGATTTACTGTAATGTCCCTGTGCTTCAGTGGGCTTAGAGAGAATTCTTACCAAAAAAAAAAGATTTCTGCAAAGAACTGGACTGCACATCTTACTAAAATTGCAAGCACAACAAAAAAGAAAGGGACAGAGATGACATTTCTGACTTCTGGTACAAGCTCTTCATCAGTATAAAAATAATGAACTAATAAAATCTGACAAAGTCAGCCAAAATAGGGAAATTTGCAGGATTATTTGAAATCGGATTTCCACTCAGTATTATTTGTAATTAACTTGGCCCTACATGTAGGTTTTCCTTGAGATGGGTCAATGATGAATGAAACTATTACAATTAACACGACGGTTAAAATACTAGTTGTTTAAAGATTTCTATTTTGTGGATATTATATCATATATTACATATATATACTCTGTGTGTGTGTGTGTGTGTGCTCAAAAATTTTAATGATACAATCAAAAACTTTAAAGACTACTAGATTTAAAAGATGGTGTTTGGAAAAAATTTCGTGTCATTATCTTTAGAATCAAGTGACTGAAAGCTAGAACTATTATTTCATAATATCGTTATACATAACATAGAGATTATACTTGAAAATGGGGGCCCAGGACAGGCTGCCCCAATATTCCACAATGGGAGGTATATTGATTATTTTGAATCAAAGTTACTTAAGAAACTGCCCATGCAAGAAGAAAACCTTTCCGTCCTCCTCAAAGGAAATACATCTCCCATGGGATAGGCGTCCTTCCTTTCCTGAGACTGAGACAACCTTATCACAAGACCTAAAAGCAGCCAGAGTCAAAAGCTTGTATCAACAAGCTGTGTATCACCTTTATGAATTTACTTTGTTTAGGTTCCTCACTAATGAATAACCAAACCTTAATTCCTCTCTAATGAACGCTAACTTTGTCCTGAATTCTCACAAATGTATTGTTTCGTTATCTAAGAAGTATTAAAAGGTGCCTGGTTCGATCATTTCTTTGAGCCTCATTTTATGATTTATGATGATTCTCCCATGTGCACGTGTTACATTGGTGTTTCTCCTGTTTATCTAGTCTTGTGTCAATTTTATTATTTAATTACTAGTCCAGCTATAAGAACGAAAGCGACGTAGAGTGGGGGGAATTCTCCCCCTCCCTGACAATAACCAATGACCTCACTAGGGCTTTACAATTTGAGAAATTCGCGAAGCAGCATCTGGTAATGACTCTAGAATCAGACTGCTTGGCTGTTAACCTCTGCTTCAGTGGTTGCTAAACTGCAACCTGGGCAAGTTGGTTAACCTACTGTACCTCAGCTTCCTCAGCTGTAAAATGAGACTATTACAACTTTCTGCAGAGGACTATTTTCAGGATTAAATGAGCTGTTGGATATAAGCTTTTCAACTAGTGCCTGGCATTTGATAAGCGCTCGGTGAACGTTAATTAATACTAACCAGGCAGGTTAGTATGGTTAGATTTGAAAAAACAAAAACAAAACAAAACAGAATCACCTTGCTACCTACCACCCCTTCCTGGACAACAGGGGTCCACCACGATAAACATGGAGAAGGTAAATAAGATGCTTCATTGGAGTTAAGAAAAGATTTTCAATGTTTGAGGAAACACTGATGCCTGTCTTCAGAAAATTTTTGCAAAATGGTCTTGAGAAAATCAGTTTTCCTTTTCCTTTTTTGACTTAACATGAAAATATTCAAACACATAGAAAAGGATAGAATAATAAAATGAACATTCACATATACATCACTCAGTTTAACATTTAACACTTTCCACATTTTTATTTTCCTGATTTAAAAATAAACATAGATACCAAACATTTTACCCCTAAATACACCAGTATGTATATCTAAGAAGTCATTGTTTTACAAAAGCACGCCATGATCATACCTAATTTTTAAAAATTGTCTAATATCATCTAACACCCTAGTCTATATTCAAATTTTTCCAGTTGTCCCCAAAATATCTTCTGTACCTGGTTTATTAAACCAGAACCAAGGACAAGCTGCTGAATTTGGTTATGTCGCTCGGGTCTTTCCATCCAGAACAGCCTGCCCTCATCAACTGGAGCTCCGTGGTTACCCTGAAATGCAGCTGTAACTAGAAAAGCAGGACGTCTATTATCTTAAATTACCACTTTTCAGAGCAAAGAGTTGGTGTTAATAGTCACCACCAGTAGTATGGCAAATGAGGTTTTTAAAGACTGTTTTTTAGATTTGACTTGCTGTTTTGGGGGAAGGCCTTTTACATGTTTGACACTTGCAATCAATTGCAGTCGTTCGTTTTGATGCTCAGATTGGTCTAACCGTGGCCAGTGGGCATACCTTCAAGCTGGCTTCCGTGTCCTTCTGAAACGACCTCGTTTCTCATGGATACCTCCTTCCTTTCTGTCGAAAGACGTTCCGTGCACTCTTAGGATTCATGCCCAGCTCGTGAGCTGGCCTCCGCCATTTCTCCAAGGAGCTCGGGTACCTTTGGGTAGAGAGCGGTCTTTAGAGATCAAGAGCCGGGTGCCCAAGATCGTCATTGTTTCCAGGCTCTGAGGTCACATTAATTGTTTTCATGCCAAAGTTAACAAAAGAGGGTTTATTTCATTGTTCTCATACTTCCACATCTTCTTTGACACTGGCGTTTTTGTACCTAATGACATTACCAAATAACTCTTCGAAGACTTACCCCAACCTCGTTGGATAGGGGCTCATAACTTACGAAGCCTATTTTAAAAGGGAGAAAACAAACGAGGGGTGGCGCGGGGATGTGACCCCAGCCAGCTACTTCCAACGGGGAGGGGAGCGCAGACACTCAGAGGGGCTTCCCCAGGAAGCAAGGGTCCGTAGAAAGAGCATCAGGGGCTGGGGATGCAGGAACCAGAGCGTGGGGCGAGCACACCTGTCCTGACCGACTCCTCTAAACCTGGGGGGGGACAGGAGTGTGGCGAGCTGCCGGGGGAGGTCACCGCGGGGGAGGGGCGCACACAGGGCGGCCGTTTCGCCTCCGAAGTGCCCCGAGGTCCCTAAAGCGCACACACAGCCTGGGACCCACGCGCCGTGGATAAAAACAACAACGAGGGAACAAAAAGCGATGGACACAAGACACCTACGCTCTGCGCGCCACGACCCCCACGCCGAGGCCACACCACCTCCGCGGACCGCCCGCCCATCCGCCAATGAGAAGGAGCCTTGAGCGCGGGGGAGGGACCAAAGTGGAGCCTGACCAATGAGGAATCAGCACCGGGTCGCCTCGGGTCGCAACATGTAGGAGTCCAGGGGCCAGGAGGCGGTGGGCTTGACCTATCAGAGGGGGTCGCACCGTGAAGACCGACAGCCAATCAGGAGAGCGCTCGCACCCGGCCCGCCCGGCCCACCCTGCCCACCTGGCTCTTAACTCCGGGGGCGGCCGCTGTCCCGGAGTCACAGGCCGGCGGGCCGCGGTCGCGTTGTCTCTTCACAGCCGCGCAGGCGTCTAGTGGGACCAGGCGAACCCGGGCTGCGAGATCATGCAGAGCCAGGAGGAGGAGGACACTTTTCTGTACTTTGCCTATGGCAGCAACCTAATGAGCGAGCGGATTCACCTCCACAATCCCTCGGCCGCGTTCTGCTACGTGGCCCGCCTGCAGGTCAGTGCTGCCCGCCGGGCCCCTGCGACGCTGTGCCCACTGCACAGACCAGGGGGCCCGGATTCCGAGTCGTCGCCCGGGGCCAGGAGTGCAGCTCTTCCTAATAAGAGTCCATCTTAGCCGCACGATCTGGCTGCTGCCCCCCTGGGCAAGCCCACCTCGCTCTCACCTCCTATGCTTGACCCCTGCTGACCAACGGTGCGCCCCCAGGCTGCCGTGATCTCCCCCTCTAACGCTTCCACGAGCTGCTCCTTCTACCCAGGTCTGACCGCCTCTCTCTCATCCACTAACGCAGGGACATCCTCATGGAGTCCATTCAGTTGGTACCTGTGAGAAGCCTTCTCTGACCCGAGTCAGGAAATCAGTTACTTTCTGTTCTGCACATACCTTTGCTCCAGGCCTTGTCACTGGTACTGTACAAATTCGCTTCCCTGTCTTTCGCTCCCGATCAGAGCCGTCCTGAGAGCTGGACCTGTGTGTTGCTCCCAGTAAGGGCTGTGCTCAGTGCATTCAAGTGGCTGGATGAACCACAACCCACTTGGGTAAACATCATTGCCCTGTGGTGCAGTCCATTCATTCATTTAGTACCTATTCTTCCAGCACTTACCTGGAGATGCAGGTGATTGAGTAAAGGTGGCTGCTTTGAGGACCTACCAGGTCACAGGACAGACGTGTAAATTCTGTGCAAAACCTTTTGACTTGTTGAACGAGACAAACATGGTCGCTGCTATCATTGCCGGGGTTCTTAGTTGCAAGCAACGGAGAGTGGCAGACTTAAGGAGAAAAAGAATTGTTGAAAGGCTGTTGGAGAACTCACAGAATGACCTGGAGGTAGGGCGACAAAGCTGACAAAACACGCAGGCAAAAAGGGAGATGTGGCAACCATAACACAGCCAGTGTCACAGCCAGAACCGGTCCAGGCCACTGCTGCACCCCTGCTGAACCTGGTAAACGTGGACCCGGCCTCTTATATCACCAGATACTATCTGCTCTGGACCCTGCCCGCCATTGTCACGACACCCCTGCAGTTCCTGAAGCCCAGATGTGCAGTTTCTACTGTCCGTGGGCACCAGCCTCTAATTGAAAGCCTCAGGTGGTGTCCTGATTGGCTAAGTCTTGGCCACATGCCCATGCCCTGACTGCAAGCAAAGCTGGGAGAACCAACTTCTGGTGTTCAAAGCTTTAAAAATAGGAGTCAGGCTGAGGCACCGTCTACCCGCCAGGCTCTTAAGGTAGGGAATTCCCCAAATGTGGGAAAGATGTTCAGATGCTTATAGTTGGGACTGGGAGAAGAGCTACCACGCATGTGGTTATTCAGTTACGGGTATGGTTACTCTTAAAAAGGAGTTATGGTTTACCTTCCTCTCAGTTTTGTTGTGAACCTAAACAAGTAAAGTCCTTTTTTATTTTTTAAGGAGACATACAAGGTATTATGAGAATGTAAGACGTTGGATCGTCTGTAAAGCTCTCTCTGAAGATGACATTTAAGCTGAGACCTGAATGATTGGGGGAGAGAAAAAGCAAACAACAGGAGGAACAACATGTACAAAAGTCCTCAGGAAAGAAGAAGCTGGGTCATCCAGCTAGTGTGGCTGGAGTTGAGTGTGTGAGGAGGATGTGGCATGACTAGAGAGGTAGGGCAGGGCCACATGTTACAGGACCACAGAAGCCAAAGAAGACTTGGGGCTTTATCTTGTGAGCAATGAAAATACCCATTGCAGAACTTCAGCAAAGGAAAGATCCGATTTGCAATATGGAAAGCTCATCTGGTTGCTCTGGAACATGGACTGGAAAAGGGAGGGCAACAGTGGATGTGGGGACCCCGAAAAGAAAGCTTTTTGTACCAGTCCACACAGAAGATAATGGCACCTTAAATGGTAGCAGTGGAGGGTAGATGAGTTTGGGAGATGTTTAAGAGGTAACAATGTTTTCTCATGGTGATTGATTGTAAATGGAGGAGGAGATAATAGGGATGACTAAGGTTTTTGGTGCCACAACAGGGTGGTGATGGCGATTGATTTTGTAAGTAGAAGAGGAGAATCAGATTTGGGAGGGAAAATCAAGCTCAGTTTGAACATACTGAGTTTGAGATGCTTGTTTTACATCCCAGGGAGCTGAAAAATATTAGTGAACATTTATTAAGTTCTCAGTGTGGGCTACACCCCATGTGTGCTAAGCACATTGGAAGCATGGATTAAAAGATGATTGGAATATTGGATGGTATTTTTGAAGCCATTGGAGGAGACAAGATTGGCTTGAACAAGTCGTTGAATGAACAGAGAAAAGGGCCTAAACTAAGCCCTTAGGAACGCCAACATTTAAAGACCAGGTAGTGGAGGAGGAGTTGGGAAAGGGAACTAAGGTGATCGGGGGTGGTTAACTAGTATATCAGAAGCAGCTGAGAAGTGGAACTAGATGAAGAATGAAAATTGTCTATTGGATTTACCAACAGACAACCCGTCCCTCGTGTGCCTGTAACTGTTATCAAATCCTCTGGTGTCCTGCCGGGGATACTTGGTCCTAGGACATCCAATATACCAATTGAAGGTACTGGTCACTCAAAGCAACCTTTTTCCGAAAATGTCTGACAAGGTTTTTAAGAAAATAAAGGTGACAGGAATCAAATATAAATCTTAGATTTATTATCTAGCCCAACCTTTTTTTTTATCTTATTAAGGAAACTGAGCTCTGGAAAGATGAAAAAAAACCTTCCTCAACCAAACAGCTAAGTAAGGATTTTTAATCTTCCCAGGACTCTGTCCTCTGATTACTCGTCTGTGTGAAGGAAGAAGCTAAACTGGAAAACTGGCTCCATTACTTATTAGTTATGAGATCTTAACACAAGTTGTTTAATCTTTGTAAGCCACAGTTTTTCTTGCTGTTAAATGGGTATAATAATTAAGTTGTTGACAGAATAAAAATGAGGGTCCTATAAAGCTCAGCACAGTGTGTAAAACCCAGTAATTTTCCAGTAAATGTTAGCTGCTCTTATGATTATTATATATTAGTATAATTTGTGAATATTCATAAGTATATAAAGCACCCTCAAAGGCCAGTTCCCTTAGTGCAAACATAGTGATATGTGATAGTAGGCTACTCTCAGAGAGAATTTTATAACCCCTATATAGCCTTCACCCAGTCTCAACAATTACGTACACGTACACTATGTTTGCTTCTGAGTTAAAATCTATGTGTAAATAGACTGGGAAGTAATTTTCAGAAATGAAAATGGTTGTGTTAAGGTATTGGGATTATGGGATTTTCCCCCCCTTTAAACCATTTGTTTACGGTAGGAGATTTGTACATATTCAGTATCTATTTCGTTTTTTAAAAAAAAGATGAAAAAATAGAGTCCTTCAGATATGGGTCCCTATTTGTTTGTCTTTGTATTTTCCACAGCATCTTACACATAGAAAAATCTCAAAGTTTATGTTTTAATTGCACGAAGTTCAGGTAAATTTTTTTTTTAACTTTGAGAAAGGAAATTATAGTTCAAGAGGATATTGATCATATCACTTTGGTTTTCTTTGTAGGATTTTGAGCTCGATTTTGGCAATTCCCAAGGCAAAACAAATGAAACTTGGCATGGAGGCATAGCCACTGTCAATCAAAGTCCTGGCAATGAAGTATGGGGAGTAGTCTGGAAAATTAACAAAAGCAATTTAAGTTCTCTGGATAAGTAGGTATCTTCTCATTATAAGTTAAATAATGACCAATTCCGAAAGTGGATCATATGCAAGAATGTATATGTATATACGTGTATGTTGGTTTTTCAAAACCATATATTACAGACATATTCTTTATACTTTAGAGTAAACATAAAAGGTATGATGTGCCTTTCCTAAAATGAGTATCTTAGAATGATCATTCTTTGTGACTGAGATTTGGGGGTGATGTGTAATCTCATCTATAGAAGATGGAAGTCCTTATTTTCATTCCATTTGTCTTTTATAAAAATCTTTGTAGTTTCATATTGTGAAAAGGCATGCATATTTTTGTAATTGTTACATATTTTTATTGGTTTCTAAAGCAACTGTTCAGTTTTTATTACAGCCGTTTTTAAAAACTAATTCTTTAAGGTGGCAGTTGGATGAGAAAAAGAGTAATAATAATGTGTAAAAACTTTAACAACATATTAGGAATGCTTTGATACTTTCTAGAACTAGAATTCCCAAAAATTATGTGACAGAGCATTTAATACAAAGAAAATTGACAGAAAAGATTAAGACTTGAGAAGAGCAGATTATCTGACATGCTTGATACTGTACCTCCCTTATGAAAGGGAATGAACCATCTTCTTGACTCTTCTCTGGTGGATAGTCTCTTACTGTCAGAACACATAGTCTGTTTGTAGCCCAGAGAGCAATGTTTCAGAAGTGTAAACATTAACTGTATTGAAAATAACTGCATGTTTTTATATAGGATAAATATGGAGATCTGTTAGAAGTATACGAGTACCAAGTAATAGTAAGTTTCAGGCTTTCTAATTGAAATGCCGTTTACTTTTGATGTGGTACTATTATAATATGTTCTACTATATCCCAAAATACGTAGGGAGAAAATACATCCATATAGTTAAAATTTTAATCCAGTAAATTAAATTGGCTAAGTTAAGTATGTTTAAAATTTGGCTGTTCTTGTTTCAGGCAAGAAGGGGTTAATAATGGAACATATATCCCAATAGAAATTAATGTCTACACTCAAGAAGGAAAAGAAATAACCTGTCGAAGTTATCAGATGAAAAATTATGAGCAAGCTCCCCCTTCACCCCAGTATAAAAAGGTAAGCTACTTACAAAAATTTTCATTGAGCTAAAGAATATCTTGTTTTTTAAAAGGCTTTGGGTGTTTTCAATTCTACATGAACAAATTCATTTTAATCAAAAAGATTTAATACAAAAGTGATAGTTATTTACTTGAAGTGCAAATTAAAAAACGTTTAGATTTATTTGTAATGATAGAACTGTTTCTAAAACTTTGTTTATGAAGAAAAAGCTTTTAGAAGTATTCATGAGTCATAATTCTAGATATGTATTTTCTTTCTTAAAGTAGGCAATAGTATGCATGGTATATTTTTAGTAAACTTATTCTATACACATGCTTTTGCAGTCATTTTTTTCCTCCAAAACATGAACACCAAGATTCATTTTAATGGGGAAAAAATATATGTTTCCTACTGCTGATGTGTTTTGTATCCCCAGATGAAGGGAAAAAAAGCTCACGTTGCCTTTCAAAATCAGAGAAATCAGAGAAATCACTCTCCTGAAGCACAGGAAAAGAATGTGGGATAGAGACCCTAATATCCCTTTTCAGAAATCCAGACTTAGGTATTATTGGCAAGCCCAATAAGGACATGGCACTGGAGTGGGTGACCCAGTTCCTAGGCCTAATCTGGAATTTTCTAGCATGGAACCTAGACGAATTAGCCCGGTATGGACCAGGGAGGCTCCACTGAACAGTTACCCTTTTATTTCCTCGTGTCTAACTCAGGTAGAGTAGATGCTGGGTTTCAATTTAAACTCCCTGTAAACTTTAGATTTTTTTGAAGAATGGCATTTTTTTCCTTAAAAGGTCATGCAAAGTCTGTACTATAAGTTTTTGTCTTAAATCACATTATTGAGTAAAATTGTTATTCCATGAGGTTGTATCATGGGGCTTTGAAAACTTCCTGCACATTCATACTCAATGAAACAAGACTGACTCTATCTCCATTTTGTTCTATAACAGTTTATTCTAGAGTTATCGTAGAGTTATCTGAAAGCTAATATTGCATACTTTGATACTGAAAGTAAAGCTGCAGTATTCTCAGTTAAATTATGTTCCTAACTAAAAGGAGAGTTTTGGTTTATTTTAACTATTTCTAGGTCATTTGCATCGGTGCAAAAGAGAGTGGTTTGCCACTGGAGTATCAAAAGAAGTTAAATGCAATAGAACCAAACGACTACAAAGGAAAGGTCTCAGAAGAAATTGAAGACATTATCAAAAAGGGGGAAGCAGAAACCCATTAGAACATACTAGAATATATCTACAGATGCTTTTTCTATGTGCTAATGTACTTTTAACGTTTAGAAGAGGGATTTGGGATATCTTTACATTTAACATATTTTCAACAATGCTCTGAGGCGATATCTCGCTTGAATGATTCCCTATTTTCAGACTATGAAAGAAACTGGGTCAGGGGTTAGACAATTGCAAAGGGGGCGTGAAGCACTGGAATGCATGATAAATGGCTCTGGGTACTTCTTCTGTGAACACTTATTTTCTTGGGTCAATATGAAGTATATTTTTGCTCCATGACAAAGCGTAGATTTGCAACTCGATGATGGTGCTGGTGAATCACTCTGCTCTGGAATTTTTCTTATCAATAAGAGCTAGCCAACTGCAGAGGTAGTTGGTAATAAAATTGTTTAAATTTACAAGCTGGCATGCTGTCCTTAGATGAATAAATGTGTTTGTGGTTTAACCTGTACTCCCTACTAAAGTTCTGCGTTTCGTTTTGTTAGAGATTCACATCATCACATGCAGTGGGTGTGTTCCTGGTCCTACCAAGTCTGTGCTAGAGACTGTCACAGAGTCTGGAATCAGACAGCCTAGCATCAATGGTCAGTTCCACCACTCTCTAGCTGGGAAAGTTTGGGTTATTTGACTCGGTGCCTCAGTTTCCTCACCTGTAGAGTGAGGACGCCAAAACACCTATGTCTTAGGATGATTCTGAGGAGTAAATGTATGTAATGAGCTTAAAACAGAGCCCTGCATAAAATAAGTATCAGCAATCATTATTGTTCTTATTGAAGAATTAAGTTTGCAAGACCCAACCTTGAAATGGGATTTTGAAGTAGAAGAGTCAAGGTGATGATGGAAAAATGTTTTCTGGAAGCTATAGTTTGATTCTTGGCTTTTCAAGAAATGGTCACCTTCGTAAATTTATTTACTGAATAAATGGAGAGAAAAGAGTCATGAATAAAACAATACTAGTTATCAAAAAAATCTGTCTCTGGAAGGCAGTGAGCTGGACCTTCAAAACAGGTTATTACAATGATAGTGAACTGGCTACAGGAGCATAAAATAAAGATGTGGTTTGTTCTCTTGGAAAAAATGACCAAAGGACTTTTCAGCTACAGCTGCAATTCTGTAGTGAGCCGTCGACTACAGGTTAGAACATGTTTTACAGCTCTTACACCTCACTATTTTCAAGTATACCCTCCAATATTCTAGTATTCTCTAGTTCTTAACTCCTCCAAAGAAGACCAAGTTTGTCAGTGTCCTGGAACCCAATTATGGTAATATAGTGAGCAAGTCCCATTTTTGCTGTAGATACTACAAATGGAATATTAATCTAATAATCTATCTCGCCTAAAATGACAACCTTTATTAAGGAATTTAGAACACTAGCAGTACAACCTTCATATCTGGCCTTTTAGCAAAAATCTGGTAACCACGAGGAATAGTTTCTCCAGTCATTTTCAAGGTGATCCTTCCAAATGTCCTATGTAAGGGATTTCATTTCCACCAGTGATTTTAGCCCTCTAACCACAATACAAACCAGTTCCTGGGTAAACCATAACAATCATAGTTTGTGAAAAGCATTTCTGGACTTGCAAGGAAATAAGGAAAATCTTCAAAGTATATCAGTCCCTCTCCCACAAAAAAGAAAGAACAAAGCTGTGAGCTGAAAGGATAGGCAAAGTGGTAAACAAACGACCCTGCCGCCCTCGGGTATAAATGCCAGTAAGAGCCCTGGAATTAGACTGCCAACCCTTGAGTACCTGCTGCAGGACAGGAAAACCGAACCTAAGAATTCCGTATGAAACTAGGACCCTTGAAGCGAGCTAAAATGAGCCTCAGTGAGCCTTGTGGCTCCCAGCAAAGGTAGACGCAAATCCTCTGAAGAAAGCAATCCCCTCTTAGAGCCTCATTTCCACTTAAAATTTATGCGATAAGTAAGGAAAATGATATACCGTGAGTGGGAACAAAAACCATCAAATCCCCAAGGTTTTGAGGTATCAAAATTGTCAAAAGCAACTTAAAAGAAGTCTATATGGTGAGTGTGATTTCCGGGAAGATGGAGTAGACATACTCTTCCCTCTTCCTTTAGGTAAGTACAACTGTCAAGCAGGGACTCAGCTTCCGCTCCCCGCACAAGAACATAGTATATGGTGAGGCCCAAAAGGAACACCAATGGAGCCATAGATAGGGGAGTCATACCTCTCGCTAGCGGCTGGGTTGGAGACCCAGGAAGCAGGAGCCACATAATCCGCAATCTGCCATCTGCTTCTCTGCCAACCAACCAACGTAGCCACAGCAGTTATATCAGTGTCTAATGGCTCACCAGTAACAGCTGATGGCCAACTAGTCACAGCTGATGACCATCTACTACCTGAGCCAGCACCTTTCCACATGAGGCCGGGAGCCTGGAAACTGCTCTCTGGGACTCTGTCCCCACAACAACTATTAATAAAATCCCTGTACATTATATGGCAAACAAACAGAAGATTGAAAGCTGAAGAGAAAGCAGACTAGCCAGGGACCTCAGGACCCACTGCACAACATAGTGCTGAATTCCCTGCGTTTTCTTTTGCCTCACACATCTCAGACTTGTAGCTGAAGAAGCCAGCAACCCCAAAGCACCAATGAGCACAAGAAAGCAACAATAAAAATGTTTAAAGCCTACTCTCTCTAGCAAAAGAAGTAGGAAACAGATGATCTAGCAAGACCAAATACTTTAGAGAATGAATGCTCTACTCCAGCCAAACACCACAGAGAAAAATTCTGGACGCCCCCCAACCCCACCTCTAGCCAGCAAAGGTCAAGAGGGGAGCCTAGACTTTTGCCCTTGCCAGGCTGTAATAAGGCACCCTAACCCGGTCCCCTGCCACCACTACCAGGGTAGTGTCAGAAAAGGCCAAGTAGGGAGCCACCAGCAATAACAAGCCCCACCTGTCGCCCTCCCCAAAGTGACTTATTTAACACAATGCTGGAAGTTCTAACCAGTGCGATAAGGCAAGAAAAGGAAATGAAAGGCATACAGATTGGAAAGGCTTTCATAAACAGTCCCTGTTTACAGATGACATGATTGCCTGTGTAGAAAATCCCTAGGAATATAGAAAAGAAGTAGTCCTTAGAGCCAATAAGTGAGTTCAGTAAGGTAACAGGATACAAGATAAACATACAAAAATTAATTGTATTTCTATATACTAGAAAACATGGACACTGAATTTAAAATCAATGCTATTTACAATTGCCTTTTAAAAAAGAAAAAAAAGATTTTATTGGGGGAAGGGGAACAGGACTTTATTGGGGAACAGTGTACTTCCAGGACTTTTTTCCAAGTCAAGTTGTTGTCCTTTCAATCCTAGTTGTGGAGGGTGCAGCTCAGCTCCAGGTCCAGTTGCCGTTGCTAGTTGCAGGGGGCACAGCCCACCATCCTTTGCGGGGTCAAAGTGGCAACCTTGTGGTTGAGAGGATGCGCTCCAAACAACTGAGCCATCTGGGAGCTCAGCGGCAGCTCAGCTCCAGGTGCCGTGTTCAATCTTAGTTGCAGGGGGCAGAGCCCACCATCCCTTGCAGGACTCGAGGAATCGAACTGGCAACCTTGTGGTTAAGAGCCTGCTGGCAGCCTTCAGAGTTAGGAGCATGGAGCTCTAACCGCCTGAGCCACCGGGCCGGCCCCTTTACAATTGCCTTTTTTAAACTAACTTTTTTGAGATGAAATTCGCCTAATATAAAATTAACCATTTTAAAGTGAACAATTTAATGGCGTTTAATGCATTCACAATGTTGTCCACCAGCTTTACTTACTTGCAAATGTTGTCATCACCCCAAAAGGAAAACACATATCCAGTAAGTAGTTACTCTCACTCCTCTGTTCCCCCATTTCCTGGCAACCACAAATCTGTTTTACGGCTCTATGGATTTACCTGTTCTGGATATCTCATACGAAAGGAATCTTACAATATATCACCTTTTGTGTTTGGCTTCTTTCACTTAGCATAATGCCCTTGAGATTCAACATTTAGTATGTATCAGCACTTCATTCTTTTTTATGGCTGTATAGTATCTGTTGTCTGTGTATGCCGCAATTTGTTTATGCATCCAACCATTGATGGACATTTGGACTGTTTTCCCCTTTTAACTATTGTGAATAATGCTTCTATGAACATGTCTGTACAATATCTAAATATCTCTTTTCAGTTATATTGAGTTTATACCTAGGAGTGGAATTGCTGGATCATATGGTAATTCTAGTGCTTAACTTTATGAGGAACCACCAAACTGTTTCCTATATTGGCTGAACCACTTTACTTTCCTACCTAAAATGTATGCGATTGCTTCTTTAAAAAGGGGAATACTTAAGTGTAACCCTTACAAAATGAGTAAATGTGTATGCTGAAAACTACAAAACATTGATGAGAGAAATCAAAAATCTAAGTAAATGGAGAGCCATACCATGTTCATGGATTGGAAGGCTCAAGTAAAGATATCAGTTCTCCCCGATACAGGTTTAACACGGTTCCTTCCCAAATCCCAGCAAGATTATTTTTCTGAAATTTATATTGAAAGTCAAAGGAACTAGAATAGGCAAAATAATTTTGAAAAAGAAGAAGAAAATGGGAGGACTGCACCCAATTTCAAGACTAGATGTTATTGGCAAAGGGATAAACACATAAATCAATGAAACAGAACAGAAACCAGAAATAGACCCACACAAAGACGCAAAGGTAATTTATAACACTGGAGAAAAGACAGCCTTTTCAGCAAATGGTGCTGGACATCCATAGGCAAATCATCATCATCATCATCTTAAGTCTCACACAATAATTAACTCGAAATGGATCATAAGCTTAAATGTCTGACATAAAACTATAGAACTTTTAGGGTAAAAAAGGAGAAAAATCTTTGAGATCTAGGGCTTGTCAAAGAGTTCTTAGACTTGATACCAAAAGCATGATCCATACAAGGAAAAGTTGATGAATTGGACTTCATCAAAATTAAAAACCTTTGCTCTGCGAAAAATCCCATTAAGAGAATGAAAAGACAAGCTAGGAGTGGGAAGAAATATTTGCAACGCCCATATCTGACAAAGGACTAATATCTAGACTATGTAAAGAACTCTCCAAACTCAACAATAAAAACACAAATAATCCAATTAGAAAATGCCCAAGAGACAAGTCACCCAAGAGGAGATACAGATGGCAAATAAGCATCTGAAAAGACGTTCAACATCATTAGCAAATTAAAACCACAATGATCTATCACTATCACCACACACGTATCAGAATAGCTCCAATAAAACATTGTGACAGCACCAAATGCTGACAAGGATGCTATGAAACGGAGTCACTCATACATTGCTGGTGGGAATGTAAAATGGTACAACCACTCTGGAAAACAATTCGAGAGTTTCTTAAGAACTAAAAATGCAAGTACTATATGACCCAGCAGTTGCACTCCTGGGCATTTATCCCAGGGAAATGAAAACATGTTCACATGTAAATCTGTACGTGAATGTCTACAGCAGCTTTATTCTAAACAGGCAAAAACTGGAAATAACCCAGATGTCTTTCAACAGGTGAATGATTAAACAATCATTCTATGTAATCTATGTGGTAAAACCATGGAATACTACTCACCAATAAAAGTGAAAAAAACACACACAAACTATTGATGCATGCAATGACCTCTAGATGAATCTCCAGAGAATTACTCTGAGTGAACAAAACCAATCACAAAATGTTACATATTGTATGCTTCCATTTACATCACCTTCTTGAAATGACAGATTACAGAAATGGAGAACAGATTCGTGGGTGCCAGTGGTTAAAGAGGGGGTGGTGTGGTCTAAAAGGGCCACATGAGGTATATCAGTGGTAATGGAAATGTTCTGTATCTGGAGTGTATCAATGCCAGCATGCTGTTTGTGATATTGCAAAATGTTACCGTTGGGAGAAGTTGGATTAAGGGTACATGGGTCTCTCTTACAGCTGTGTGTGAATTTATAATTATCTCAAAATAAAAAGTTGAACAAAAACACAAACAGAAATAACTACATATTCATTCTTTTAAAAAATAATGGAATCAACAAAGAACAGGAGATTATTAAAAATGACCAAGAGATTATTTAAAACGACCAAGAAAACTAGGTATAGAACCAAAAGACTCTTAGAATGCAAATACACTATTGTTGAAATTAAGAACTTAAATGAATGGTGTTAGTGGTTTCCTATTGCTGCTGTGACAAGTTACCACAAATTTAGTGGCTTAAAACAACATCAGTTTGTTCTTACGGTTCTGGAAGTCAGAAGTCTAAATAGGTCCTACTGGACTGAAATCAAAACGTCAGCAGGACGGGGTGCCTTCTGGAAGCTCTACGGGAGAATCCATTTCCTTGCTTTTTCAGCTTCTAGAATCCACCTGCTTTCCTTGACTGATGGGCCCCGTCCTCCATCTTCAAAGACAGCAACATCAGGCCAAGTCCTTCTCATGCTGTCATCTCTTTGGTTCTCCTCCTTCTGCCTCCCTCTTCCTCTTATAAGGATGCGTGTGATTACTCTGGGTCCACATACCAATAATCCCTGATCATCTTCCCATCGCAAAGTCAGCTGATTAGCACCTTAAATTCCACCTGCTGCCTTAATTCTCCTTTGCCATGTTTACAGGTTCTAGGTATAGGAAGTGGACATCATGGAGGTGTGGGGGGGACTAGACGGCTTAAACAGCAGATCCAAACATTTACAAGATAATGGATGAATGGAAAGACAGAACTAAAGAACTTACTCAGAATGCAGCCAGAGAAAGAGGATATGGAAAATAGGAGAGTTTAAAAGACATGGAAGATAAAATTCAGAATCCTAGAAAAAACAAAAATTTTTATTTGTTTTACAAGAGGTTTATAGAAGAGTAAACTGGAGAAATTTGTGTCTTTAGCATCTTGTCTTCATTTTGGTGCTTTCAAATTTGTGCACTGTGTCTCATCAGTTTTATATCTGCAAAGTTTCACTTTTGAGTTAGGAAGATACTTTTCTTTTCTCGGAAGGCAGCCTTTGAGGGGAACTTGAATTCCTGAGCATGTGTGGTCACGTGATTGAAAGTCCTTCAGTGACGGAAATGTGCTGCATCTGGACCTATCGATGCCAGCGTGCTGGTTGTGATATTGCAAAATGTTACCGTTGGGAGAAGCTGGATTAGGGTACATGGGTCTCTGCATTTTTCTCCCCCCGCATCGATACACCTTACGTAGACCTTCCTCATTTAAAAGAGTTAAAAAGTATTTTATGGGGGAAATTTATTAGTATGTTAAAAACTCCTTGACAAGTCATTACAGCATCATGCATAGACTATGAAATGTACACTGCCAAGGACCGATTCAAAGACAGGACGGAAAACTTCGATTTTAAACAGTATAAATCCACGTAAACGCTCTGCTGTAAAAGGTTTGCTACCTTGGAGCCAGTTTTCCCGGGAGCGCGCGGCACGTTTTAACAAGAGTCTCCACGTGGTGCCCAGGTGTCGCGTCTGTGGCCTCTGCCGAGCTGGCACTGTTCCGGGGACGGGCCCGGGCTCGCGGCGGCTGCGCCGGGCGGCGCGACGAGTTCCAGGTGTCACCCCCGCGCGAACTCGGGAGCCCGCCCGCCGCCTGGCGCGGTGGTGTGGCGGGGGGGCGCCGGCAGGGGCGCCCCAGGAGCGCCCCCGGGCCACCTTCCGCGCGCAGGGCTTCCTGCCGCCCCGCCCTCCCCGCCCTCCCCGCAAAGCCGGCCCGAGGGGCGCGGCCGCCGCCGCCGTGGCAGCCGGTTTCCGTCCCGGGCCCGCCCGGGGGCAGCTCCCGCTCTGCTCGTCCCTCCGCTGGGGGCGCCGCACGCTCCGGGCCGAGACCTCTGGCTCCGCGCTGCTGCGAGCTCCGCAGACCGGCGGCCGCGTAAGTCCCGGCGCCGGGGCGGGGGTGCGCGCCACGCAGAGGTTTTGTGGGGTCGCGGCGCCGCGAGGGAGGGCACGCGGGGGGGCGGGAGCTCCGAATGGAACCGCGCGGGGAACCCGGGGTGTGGGGGGTGCGGGCAAGTGCGGGGGCGTGGACGTCCGCGTCCGCGGCATCGGGCATCCCACCCTGGTCGGGGCAGGCTTTCTCCATCCTGACTGTACCTTAGAATCACTCGGGGAGATTGTAAAATCCAGATGCCCAGGCCGCACTCCACGCCGGTTCCATGAGAACCCCTGGGGGTGGGACCCAGACTCTGCATTGTTGACACTTCCAGGGTCATTCCAATGTTCACCCAGGGTTGGGAACCAGTCACCGAAGTGTGGCTGCCAAGAGAAGCTGGCAAGGCAGGCAGGGGCCTTGATGGAGTCCAGCCCGCAGGCGATCCGGCCGCTCCCAGGGCCCGGCATGGTCCTGTGGCCCCGCAGTGGACTTCCCTGGGCTTCCTGCCCCTCAAAGAAGGGAAGTGAGACAGTGCTTGGCAGTGTCACCTGAATAGCGAGCGGGTTCAAAGTAGCCTCAGATATTCGGTCTTTTGGCACACTGTGAAAAACAAAAGGAATGCCAGATTCCATGCCCCCTTGGTCCTGCATTCTGGGAAATGCCTCCATTGTTAGCATTTGAAATTATTTTGGGGAAACCAGTGAACCCATGGTCTCGGCACCTTCTGGGTTTTCTGCTTTAAGGATGAAGCCAGGTGTGCTTGCCAGAGAGAGTCCTGTTTGTCCCTCCTTCTAAAAGTAAACCTAAGAGGTACCATGTCCATGGAACCGTAACTCTACCATGGATATTAGTTGTGCACAGAACGGACCCATTCTCACCCTGGGGTCTGTGGTTGTGATCCCAGCAAGCAGGGCCTCTGGACAGACTGGTACGGAATATGCAGAGCAGATAAGAAAGGTGGATTTACAACAAGCAACAGCTGAGAGGTCAGAGAAGCGTGGACTTCCAAAGGGTCCAAAAAGTAGGTTTTATTTTTGTGGAACGGAGAAATAAGTTCAAGCTTTGGAACTCATTCAACTGGCTCCAAATTCAGATTCTGTCACATGGGACATGTGACCATGGATGAATTATATGACCTCTCAGGAGTCCCTGTTTTCTTACCTGTACAATGAGGATAAAAATTGTAACTCTCCCCGGGGAAAATCTAGTTAAATGAGATAATGTGTGTCAAATGACAGAGCAGGTGGCACATGGCAGGCTCTGTCATTGGAAGTTATTAGGCACAGTAGCAGTGATTTGTGTCTGACAATTGTTTATGTAGTACAGCCACGATGAGGGAGAGAGTTTCTCCAAAAATTGTCTCCCTTGAAGCACCATTCCGTGCTCTCTTCCTGCCCTGTCAGGGGAGGGCTCTGTCGCTCCTTCTCTCTCTGAGCTCTGAGTGCTTTGAGATCTGGAATGTCAGGCCACCAGCTTCTCCCCACCACGAAGGCTCCTTAATGGCTCTAGAATACGATTCTATAAGGCTCCTTAATGGCTCTAGAATACGATTCTATTCCATGTGATAGGAATGAATTTCTTGATAAAAGAAAGTGATCCTTAATCTTGAGATTTCTTCCATCCCACGCCACATACGTCAAAAAAAATGGGCTCCCAAGAAAGCTGGGCTGTCTTCGGGGTCTCAGCATGTGGCTCTTCTGCTGGCAGCATCAGCAAGCCACACCCTGACTGTTGCTGTTTTGTTCCTGACTCTTGGCCTAGGAACAATGAGTTCTTCTTTGATGACTAAGAACAGTCAGGAATTTGGGAAGGAGGGGACCCACATCTTACAATTGCCAATGCCGGCATCCCAGCTGAATCTTTCATGCTAGTGGCCACTCTGTGTGTTCCTGATGGTCACTTTGATAGTAAAAGCAGCACTGTTTTTAAACATTAGCAATATAAACCGTGACATCACGTAGGTATCAGCTTAAGTGTTTTTACAGGGTGTGTGCAATCGCTGATATTTAATTAAATGAGAATACCAAATTCTTGTCTCTTTTTAATCCAAAGAAGAAAGTTCAGCATTTCTTCAAAATCTAAGACATAAACCTAGGATTTGAGGTTTACATTACCAGTTTCTTTTAGGATTCTTCTTTTGGGGAAATTTTAGGAAAGATGAAATTAGAAAAGCTAAAATTTTTACTTGTGCTGAATTTTTGTCATGCAGAAGCTGTAGGTACTTTGCAAGTTTCTGGAAGTCCTGTTTTCTTTTATCTTCTGGGCAGAGTCAGTTGCATCTCACACCAAGGGCCTCCTTTCGTCCATCCACACAGTCTGAACTTGTTTTGAGGAAAACTCTTTGGCACATTATATGCTCACTGAGGGCAAGTGCTTTTTTCCAAAGTTGACTCTTGTACTAAGAAGTGAGTAGTCACTGCCATTTCAGTTAATTGGTGTTTTTTACCCAGTGCTAGGAAGTTTGTCAAAGCAAGACTTTCCTGCTCGAATTCTTATTCTTGTGCTTTATCTAGGACGGCCGCAGACCAAATTGTGGACAGAGATTATGATGCCAAATTGGCCAAGGCAAGCTCGCCACCCCACTTTGACATCCTTCCAGCAGCTGGAGCCATTGAGTCAGCCTGTCACTCTGAGGGTTCTCATGGCCCTCTGCCAGGGCAGCAGACCCTAACAAGGGGTGTGTGTCTTTAAAGCCAGCAAGGCAATTTTGAGTTACATTTCATTAAAAGCAATTGGGTACCTCTAGTAAACTGCCACTTTGGAATTTGTTTTGCTGAATAGTCATTTTCATCTAAATTATAGAAAACGATAGTTTAAAGGGCTAATAAACAGGGCTACATGATGGCCCAGGTAATTGCAAAGTGAGCACCAAATTAGCACCAGGTTTTGGTAGGTTCATATTTTAATAAAACATGAAGTCACCACTGTGATATCTTTGTTTAAGGACATTGATATCCCTTTCTCCTCTATGTGTCATCCCCACCACACAGGTTAGGGACAGAAAAGATGTAGGGACTTTGTGGATATTTTCAGAACCATGTGTAACTGAGTAAGGCAGTCATGTATTGCTAAGGAAAATCCTTACACGGTAGAAGACCTGTGAGCAGATGAGGTTTTAATTGAGAAAATATTTGTGTTGTTCTAATTCCCAAAAGATAAAAGTCTAATGACAAAGAACGTCTTGTGATTTGTTTTAACACATTTTCCAGTCGCTGTCTCTGACCCCCCAAACCAAACCTACTAGAAGGAACTGGATGGAAAACTAGGCTTTTATTTGGGGGTACCCTAACTCCTTACAATTCATGACAACGGATGGGTCCTTACATGGAAAGGGCCATTCCTGGACTCCACTTAACAAGGCCACTGTTTTATATTTAATATGAATTCAGGCACATTGATAATTTCAAGTGGATACAAGATCTATAGCAAATACCAGGCAGGCAAGACTTTAATGGGAAAAAACTATGGGTCTTGGTGTCAGAATTAGGATCATGTCGCTGCTTTATTCCTTGACTTACTTTGTGACCTCCGCCACGTATTTGACCTTTCCTACTGTGTCCTCCTTTGTAAAATAGTTATAATAATTCTTTCCTTATAGAGTGGTTTTGAATATTTGATGAGATAATTAATGTAAAGTGCTTAGCACACCACCTGGCTTTCAGCAAATGGTAATAATAATAACAATAATAGTAATAATAATAATGATTATGATGATGACTTGGGTTCAAGTGCTGGTCTTGCCATCTCCTAGCTGTTTGGCTTTGAATAACATACTTAACCCTCATGAACCTCCATTTCATATCTGTAAAATGGGGATAACTCTACGTATCTGGAAGGATTGATATGAGGCTTGATTAAATGAAGTTAAATGACGATGTGTCTGATTTGGTAGATCCTCAATAATAATAGCAAACCCTTACATGACATACTATGTGCAACACTGCTCTAAGGGCTTTAGGTTTGGCTTACTCCCCCACCCATTTAATCTACCCACAATCCTATGCAGTAGTTAGCATTCTTCCCATTTTACAGATGCAACAACTGAGGCTCAATGAGATTAAACAACTATCTCAAAGTCAACAGGCAGTAAGTGCTACACCCATGATGTGAAGCAGGGTGCCGGTTCCTAACAACTGAACAGCGCTCAGTGAGTACCCCACCCTCTATTCTCACTTCCCCCACCTCCCCACGATTACTTCCTGTAATTGACGAGCAGATTATGGGTGCTTATGCTCTTTGTAAAGCTGTATTTCTGGATACAGGGCCCCAGCTTCCAAAGAACTGTCTGCTCATGAAACAGGCCTCCCCCTTACCCCCCACTCAATTTGCAACCTTTAAACCTCAACTGTTGCTTACACGGGATGATCTAATACCCACTGGGTGGGCTCAAAACCCGGTACTGGTATTGATTAACGTTATTAGAGTGGGTTATGATGCTGATTTGGAGATAAGTGTCCTTTGAGTGCTCTGAGCTTTTTAGCCTGGGTATAATAAAACTTTCCTTCAGACAGGTGTGCTAGGTATTTGGGAAGACACAAACCAGGCCTTGCAGTTCCTGGGGTGGGGCTCAGGTGGACATGACAGGACTTCAACAACATCCCATCCAAAGTGCAGTGGCTTGTTCCAAGGGCATTCACTACTTTAAAGAAATTCCTTACTCACCTCCCTTCTTCTTCGCACCTCAGTAACATTTACCTCTGTGGCTGTGACCGTCTTCCAAGAGGCCTGAGCTAGTGGAACTCGGGCTAGAGAAGCAAAGTCTCCAAAGAGTGCGTTGTATATGCTCTCGCGTGTCCGACTGTGTGATGGTTTATGTGGCTTTCCCGTGGGTGTGAAGTGCTTTGCTGGCCCTCCAGCGTGGGGATGAGTGAAGGCTGTTAGAAAGCTATTTGTAGCTCCTGGTGGTGCCTCTTGGCTCTTTGGGGCTTCAGTTCTTCAACACACTGATTCAACAGATATTATCAGAAGATGTGCCGGTGCCGGGAATCTACTCAGTGTGGGGATATAGCAATGAATGAAACAGACCCAGCCCTGGCAAAATGGGAGGAAAGGGTGGGGAACACAACAAGAAATACATAGTCATAAATTGGGTAAATGCTGTCAGTGAAAACAACACAGTGGATTAGGGGAGTGTGGGCTATGCCTCTCCATGAATGAGCCTTTTCAACTGATTCTTGGGAATTCAGGGAACGGTAGGTTTGAAGTCTCAATGGTGGGAAAGGACGTGCATGGAGTCGGGTATAGAGAGAGCTAAAGAATGAACCAAATCAGGCCAAGCAGAGCCTCCTGGGCTGAGAAGGATTTGGAATGTTATGGTAAAGGGAGTGGGAGGCCTTGAGGATCCCCCCTTCCTCTGCCTGTTCTCTATGTTAGTAATCTACAAGAAAAAGATAATTAACGGCCCCTCTCTATTAACCTGATAAACCTTGTCCTAATGTGTAAAACAATTCGGAAGAGAGAAATGATGGTTTTCAATTTTCAGATGAAGGAACAGAGCTCAGAGGAAACCAAAAGATGGCAGCGCCAGGATTCGGAGCCCGGTCTGCCTGGCCCACCACCTGCTCTGTGACGTTCGGGGCCAAGGTGTGCAAATGTACGTGGCCTGGGTTGCAGCAGCATCCTTCAGCTGGAGGCTCGATGGATAGATGTGGGAAGATCCATATTCTTTCTGGCTCCTTGGAAATAGGAACAAAAGGTCCCACAGAACAGAGGCAGGTTGGGGGTGTGGGTGTCAGGATCTGCAGGTACAAAATTCTGGGGGTCCCCTGGCCAAGGGAAGGGATGTCAGACGGTTTTTCATGCTCATCTGTTTTCCCTCCAGCGTTAGCTCCAAAGCCTTGAAGAGCATTTTTCTCTGCCCTGTTCATCCGCTGGGGAATCTGCATACACTTAAAAGGCACTGGGTTTGGGGAAAAAAATTATTTATTTGGAGCCTTCAGGTCACAGAACAGCACCAACGGCACGGGGGGCTGAGCCCTCACTGTGCATGCTGGCTGACTTTGGGGTGTCTAGAGTACCCTGTTCTTCTTCCTGACTCCTGTGAAGTTGCCATGAGGTCACAGAGAGGCAACAGCAGGTCAGGCCGGCTGGGCGGGCCTGCTCCTAAAACAGCACCACACTGGTGAGGGCTGTGGGCCCGTCCACGCCCATGTGTGCTGTCTGTCAGGAGAACTCACCATCTTCTCAACTTCTCAGTGCCCCTCAGGTACCCGACACAGCGCAGGGAACTTTTGGCCAAGCTCCAGGATCCTTTTGTGTCCCAGACAGTTGCTGGCTGTGGCTACACATTTAAGTGGGGTAAATATAAGTCTCAGGCTAAGTGTTTTGGCCAGCAATCAGCAGAGTGTTTACTTACTCAAGGCCAAGTTCCAACACCAGCCTCTGAGATGGCTCATATATTTTGTTCCTGGGCGGTGCCTTTCATTTGAGAAGCCCCAGGCACTTTCTGTGTCAGTCCTCAATGCCTTCTTCAGATGTCCTTTGACTTCCGGACCCTGCTGCTCTGTGTCACTTTCTCCTGCATAAGCACTTAACCCACTTACAGAGTTCCAGATCAGGGTTTCTGATTCACGGCTCTGTTGTCCTCTGTTGGCTTTCTTTGTTAAGATATTTGTATTCACAGACCCTTCAGCGATGAATACCAAGCAGGGTGTTTTTGGAACTTGGTTATTTCAAAGCCTGCTAACACTGGGAAAATGAGAGTCCACAATTGTATATCAGCCCCATCAGGCACTGTGGGGGGCATTGTCACAAGCAGTAGGGGATTCTGTACCGAGAGAATGTATGGACATTGAGAGCTGGGCCCTGGTTAAACTTGTGAAGGCAGCAGCTAATATAAATGCCTTGGTGCAGTAAAAAATACTGGCGCCTGCAAATCAGAATGTATCCACAGGAAACTCAGAAGTGCCATTCCCGAGTGAGTCTGGGAACGCCGGAAATGCCCATTCAGTGAGCACTGATGAAGCCCCAGTTGTGCGCAGCGCACTGTGCCCGATTCCTTCACTTGTCAGTCTCACATCTAGCATCCTCCCTGTGCTGGACACCCAGTGACGAGCCAGGTGGACGCTGTTCCTCACAGTCAAATGCTGGGCCCCAAAGGTGAACCAGACAAGTGCTGGCCGAGACCACATGCTCCTGGATCCTGACAAACGCTTACAGTGTGACCGGTGCTGTTCTGAACGCCATGTGTGTATTAACTCTGAATCCTCACAGCGATCCTAGGAGGCAGGTGCTGTTGTTCTCAGCAGTTCACAGGGAAGAACCCTGAAACGCGCAAGAGTGGTGGTGTCTCCACCACACAGCCTGTGATGGGAACCAGGGAGCGTGGTTTTAGATTCTTTGCCCTTCACTGCCACCAACAATCGCCCTGAAGGGAGAATTTAGGAAGGAAAGTAGCACATCCTCTTAGAGATGGGGATAAAGTACCATGGGAGTTTGTTTCCACTGGGGAGAGAGAGGTTGAGGGGAGTCCCTGCCCTTTCCTCATTGTGACGGGCATCGCTTCCTGCTGGGGCTGAGATGGGTGACATGCTCAGCTGCTGAAGGAGCTACTCTAAGCAGAACTACGCAAAGGAAGCATTTGCCTCAGTGCCAAGAGACCTGGGTTCTAGTTCTCGTTGATCCAGAAAAGTCTCTGCCCTTCCCAGGGCCTCAGTTTCCTCGTTTCTAAAATGGTGGTGTTGGATAACATTCTGTTCTACTCCAGAAGTCCATGGTTTCAGCAGATTATGTGCAGTGACTGGCTCTGCATGCACTCAACAGAGGTATCTTGACCAGAAGAAGCAGCTTGGCTCTGGGGGTTGTGGAGCCAGACACGTGACTTCCCAGAAAGCCCGGGAAGCTGTGGATGCAGCTTGCATTCCATCATTTCCGCCCCCAGTGCTTCCATCGGCTGTGTCTGCGTTCCTTTCTTTATAGTCAGGGTGGTAGTATCTGTATCTGGAGTTGAAACTATGTGGTACTTTCAAAAGAGAAAGAGAAGAGGAGATAGCGAGATGGAGGGCGAGATGGAGAACGAACGACATTGAGAGAGACAGACGGATTTTTGTATCTGTTTTGAAATTCTGAGGAATTAAGTTCTTTCAGATGCTTAAAGTCAATGAGTATTAATGGAGCTTAAAAGCTTGAAGTAATAATTGTAACCTAATCCATCTCCTAAATTTTCTCCAGACGGGGCTGTTGGTAGTTGTTTTGGTACCAGAGAGGCACACAGGACTGGGCTTGGTTTCCATGGCAAGACATGGAAAACAAAACAAGACAAATGAATAGACTAAAAACAAAGAAACAAACAAATAAACAAACAACAACATCAACAACCAAAAAACCCCCACAAAAGACGAAAACCAACCATGAGAGATAGGGTTCTATGTAGACCCAATAGAGAATGGCAGCTCGAGTTTATTTAGTTTCTGAAGTTAATGTTTCTATGGATTATGCAACACGGACAGTAAGACCCAGTTTAAGCTGATGCATTGTGTGTGCTCTCTGTGCAGCTCTGTCAATATTGGATAAAAATGCGCTTGCTGTCAGCTTCCTGTTCAGTTGCTATTGGGATGGGTTAGTCCACCCACCTCCTTGTTGGACAACTCGAGGGTGGTGGAGCCAGGCTGTTCATATCATCACTTTATTCTTGAATATCCAAGTGGTTCATATGAACGAACATTGGTGAATTATGTTCCTTGTGGTAAAACTGGTCTGAAGAGGCTATGGATCCTATTCACCAAAATGAGTCTTATTCAAGAGAGAAGTAGTTTCCTTGAGAAGAACCGGATACCCTTTGACATTCATGGATGTGTGTGTTCACATTGTGCTGGGGTTTGCTATCAGCCTGGCGGAACCTGCTCTAGTTGACGTTTTGCAATCTGGGTAATATTATGTCTGAGGTAGGCAGGTACCTGTTTGAGGTACGCAGGGAATAATTGCTTTATTTTACCTTATCTGAAATCTGAATTCAATAAATAAATATCAGTTATTAATTGCTATTATCCAGGAATGTGGTAGACAATATTTTAGAAGCCCGTGTTGTGTTTGGCAAGTGTGGCTTTGCCCGATGTGGCATTTGCTGGCTAGACTTTAAATTAGGCAAGTATGTATACTTATAAAAAAATGAAAGCATTGCAGATACAAGTACTACACCAATCTTGGTACCCTTCCTTCCCTGTTCAGAAGTAATCTGTCTCCTCAGAAAGCATGTCTTCTTCCAGATATTTTCTTTGCATTTCTGTTCATGGATGTATGCTTGTGGAAAATATATAGTCTTTTGTGTGTTTGTAGGTCAGGCAATGTGGGAAAGTTACATAAGTTAGTATACTCTATATTTCTCTCTGCATTTTGCATTTTTCAAGTGATAATATGTCTTGAAGATCTTTCTATGTCAGTACATATAGATAGCTCCATCACATTCTTGTTTATCCCTAGTCATGGTTCCTTCCCGAAGATTTTGATGGCAGTGGTGGTGGTGGGCTGGGCTGAAATGACTGGTTTGGGGTGGGGAACGTAGCTGGTGGAATGAAAGGCAGGATCTGGGACCACAACAAACAGAAACGGCCACCTCAGTACAAATCAAGCGTATGTGTGAATTATATAAATGTAACTACTATGCTGTATACCTGACATTAATATAAAATAATATTCAATGTCAACTGTAATTGAAAAAAAAAGACTCTGCATGACTTACTATCTATTCTGGCCTTTTATCCCCCTCCAATATATTAGTAGTTTCTTATTTAGATTATTGTAAGTCTGGGAAAGCAGGGAATGAGGCTTGATTTTAACTTAACTCTTACTTCCATAAAGTCTGTTTTATGATATCTGAAAAAAATTGTAGTGACTTCTCTTTACCACGAGTGGTCCTTTCCTGTCATGGATTGTGTCCCATAGAAACGCCTGTCGTTTGAAGGAAGGGAGGGGGCTGTGGGAAGCACCCCGGGCCAGGCTCGTAATGGTTCCCGCTCTGCCTCCAACCGTGTGGCCTTTGACAACTCATCGGGAACTGGGCCTCGGTTTCCTAATGTGATCAATGCTCTTGTCCAAAATGATGCCATCTGTCAGGCTGGGCTAAGTTATGCTGCAGTGGCAGAGACTTCACAATCTCGGTAGTTCGGAGAACGGTTAGGCTTCTTGCTCACTCTGTGTCCGCCACAAGTTCGCAGGAGGCTCTCGGCCCTGGAGGGTGGAGCAGCCACCACCTTGAGTGTCGCTGGTCGGAGTGCCCGAGGAAAAAGAGAGTTGACGCAGATAACGTATGCACTGCTGCCCAGAGCTTCCTGGCCTGAGGAACTCATTCCACTTCTGCTCACATTTCATGGGTCAAAGCAAGTCGTTTCAACGGAGTGGGGAAGTGACCCTACCTGGTGCGTAGGAGGGAATCCCAACTGTCTAACGAGCAGCGTACTCCTGTCACTGTGCTGTTTGTCAAGGAAGGGGTAGGAAAGCCTGCGAAAGCTGTCCTGTGGTCGGTAAAGTCATATCCTGTAGGCTTTTCCTTTCTGTGTATATAAAACCATTGACCTTTTCCTGAGGCCTTGCAGCTTCCGGAGTGCAGGAGCCCATTTGGAAACTCACAGTACGAGACATGAGCAGAACTTGGGGAGGGCTGGAGATTGGGCTGGGAGCAGAGGCTGAGAGCCCCTGGCCAGATTCCACCGGCAGCAGAGCTGGCCTTGGCTTTGCTGATGTTTCTGTTTGTCTCCCGTCTATATGCAGAAAGTGTCGGTGGCAGGAATACTCGCAGAATGGCCTGATTACATAGGGCTCACTGTTTAAAAAGCTCTGGGTGGTAACTCTAAGTCGGCATCTGCTACCTTGTTCAAGAATGTAAGGAATAGGACTCAGATCTGTTAGGAATCTTATCTGCGGGCACGGCAGCAGCAATTTGTGGAAAGCTGTGTCATTGATTTTGATATCTCTGCAGAAGAGTGAATGATGCCTCCCAACAATTGGGTATCTCGGATTTGAGTGACATTGTGGGGCCAGGATGGATAAGGAGAAACGATTTTCTCGAGGCGTCTGTTCTCGGCCCAGCCCCCACCCCGCCAGCAGTGGGCTGGGGGCCAAGCTGCCCGGGTGGGAGCGGACACTCACCTTAGGCGCGGGGATCTCTGCGCTCGGGCTCTGCTGGGTGACGTGGCACAGAACGAAGCTTCTGCTGAGTGGATGTGTTTGCTCGTGTCTTTTGGGGAACAAGCTCACTGCGGTCCCTGTGTTCGTGGGCGTTTATTGTGAGGTTCCACAGGCTGTGGGTGGGCGGCCGTGGAGACTGTCCATCTGCAGTGGGCAGCCTTGACTCCCACCACTCGTGTGCTGTGGTTATTGGGACACACTGTCCCTCTCGATGGCTTCAGTTCACATTCCCTAAGAGACAGGGGCTCTCGCTCCTTCTCCCTGTCACCTTCCACGATGGAGGGCTCCAGTGGGGCCCCAAAAGCCTTCTGCAGACCCATGGACCGCTCTGACCCTCTCCGTTCCTTTCTCATTCCCTGGGCTCACCACACTGCAGTCTTGTCCTATGTCCACCTGCCCTGTCCGATAGTAAACTGTGAGGGTGGGAGCTACTTAACCTCCACGCAGCTCAGTACGTCGGCGGCACCAGTGACCTCTGCCACCTAGGGCTGTCCTAGGGCTGAGGGTTGGAAGAGTAAACGAAGTGCTAATTACTGAGTATGTGCTGTATGCCAGCCCTGGTCCGGGTACTTGACGAACATGAACTGAGTCCTTACAGCAATGCTTGGCGGTAGGGAACTCTCATTTTAAGGAACCTGAGGCACCGAGAGGACGGCTAACTCGCTAACGAGTGGTGCAGGCAGGATTTAAACTCAGCCCAGCTGGCTCCAGACACCACGTCTCCGCCCTGTGTTATCCTGCCTCTCACGGCGAGTGGAAAGCATGAGACTGATGCTGGCCCCTAGGAAAGGGCTTTCTCTAGAATGTGTGGCTTTTCCTACCTAGGTGAAGGACCAAGGGGCCCGTTCCACGCTTTTCTACTTCCAAGATTATGATCCATTTTGTATACACCAGTATGACTGCAGGAGTGACCGAGGGATCTTATAAGAAAGGAATCAGTGCAATTTAGGGGTAGCTTAGATGAACCCAGGCATTTTTTTAATATGCAAGTAGCTTGGATCCCTGTTCCTACCCAGACAGGAAGTTCAGCACGTACACAGGGTTTCCAAGGATTTCCAAGGATTTCCAGGGAGATGGCCTCTCCTGGTCAGACACCATTTGGAAATCTGTGCCACTTGTCCCTCTTGCCCTCCCTCCGCCCCACTTCACTCCACACGTGGCATCACTCCTTCGTTCCCTAGGGTGCTTGTGGATAGCAGGCTTTGCTAAAGGTATAAGGACAGCTGGAATGGGGTTGTGGACAGGGCTATGGCACAACACAGAGCAGGCAGTAAGGACTGAGATGTCACTGTTCCCAGGTCCCTGGGCTCTGGCTACCGCAGGAGACTTCATGCTGGCTGCCTCTCTCCTCGGGCCATTTTGTGTTCAGCTCCTCTCTCACCAGCCCTCACAGTTCTGCTGCTCTCAATTCTGTCCCCTCTTAGAGCATACAGAAACCTCCAAACCCAGTTCACCTTTTTATGGAAAATACTATAGCTTTCCATCTCTATCCTAGTCTAGGATTGAGGCACACTTTAAAGAAAATGATAATTAAAAAGTTTTGCTAAACAAAACAAAGGGTTGTCTACCTCTAGTCTCTACCTTAGCAATAGAACCCACAAGCTGAAGCAATCGAATTATGATTTTTCTCTTGAATGCATCTCAGACCAATGTCTTAATAAGCATGACTCCCTTGTGCTCTGAGTAAACGAATTCCAGGACCAAAGGAGAGGGAGGGACCTTTCCCACAGCCTTTGCGTTGTTGATGATTTCATTTGTCTCCATAGGGGCTACACTGAGCGGCAGGGGCCCTGGATCCTGATTGCCCTTCTGCCGGGAAGACACACGCAGCCAAAGATGCATTTGGAAAAAGCAACGGCTTGCACCTTTGAGCATGGAAAAGCAGGTCCACAATGAGATGGAAAGCATCCTACCAGAGTCTCACTCTTACATTAAATTGTTGACAATCAACCGCGAACTTCTGGTCACTCACATCCACAACACTCAGTGTCTGGTGGACAACCTGCGGGAGAATGACTACTTCTCAGCCGAAGACGCGGAGATCGTGGGTGCCTGCCCCACGCAGCCCGACAAGGTGCTGGCCACAGGGCTTGGCCCTGGCAGGACGCAAGCCTTGGTAGCCAGAAGGGGCTTCTCCCTATTGACCTGAGCAAAGCGCTTTGGGAGTTTAGTACATTGGGCAGAATGTCCCACTGGGGGCCATTTCTAGAACATAAAGTTGTTGAGTTAAGGGCTTATTACACAATTACCCTGTTGGACTTTTATGTTCGTGTCAAGAGCAGACATTTTTTTTTTTTTTTTTTTATCTCTCAGCTCTCTTGGTTATGTGCATTGGTCTGAAACAACGCATTTTAAAATTCACTTTAAATTAGTAGGAAAGAGAAAGAAAATGAGCCTAAAACACTAGCGGTGATGTTCCTTCAGGGCCTTTGAACACCGCAGAGCTGCTCACGGCTGGTGAGACCTGAGCCTGGCCCTCGCCTCTGGGTCGGAAATTACTGTAGGGGAAGCCGGGTCCACACTTAGGAATTTCCCCACTCCACTCTGGGAAGTCTTAACAGCCCTTCGTTTTACTCTAGCTTTGTGTCGTCTTCTGAAAAATAAAATTGGTGACACACCAAACTCCTTTTTGCTTAGAGGACTGACAGAACCTGTTTGTAATACAATCCTGCTGAACTTGGAAGAGACCAGAAGGCTTTCTAGGGAAAACGCAGTAGCACACTCCTTTAATTTTTACCTTGCATTTTTAATAATACAATAAGCCTTTTTTTTCTTTTAAAGGAAAAACTTACACGGGGACGTGTTATCCTCTAGCCGTGTGGCCCAGGGGTGACTTTACCCCCTCGGCGCTCGTTCCCGGAGAGCAGCAATGTTAGGTCAAGAGAGAAATGGAGACAGACAAAATTCCAGGGGTGGGCACGGCTTTTCTTGTGAGTCTGACCTTTTCATGTTTAGGCTCCTGGGAGCCTCCTGGTTTCTTAGAGCTGTGTGGTTTTATTTCTAGCGAAGGTGGCCCATTCCACAGATTCTAGGCCTTCAACACACAGCATCTCAGACCGGCTGGGTGGACAGTAAGGCTCGAGGCTGCAGTAAGAGCCCTGCCGTGCGGGCCTTTCCGGTGAGAGGGCACCTCTAGAGCCAGCTCACACCCTCATGCTTGTGCTGCCACCAGGTCCGCAAAATTCTGGACCTGGTCCAGAGCAAGGGCGAGGAGGTATCGGAGTTCTTCCTCTACGTGCTCCAGCAGCTCACCGACGCTTACGTGGACCTCGTGCCGTGGCTGTTGCAGATCGGCTTTGCCCCTTCCAAGCTCATTCAGAGCAAAGCTGTTGTCAACACTGACCCAGGTATGTGTCAGCCCCAGGGGGCCTGCAGACACCAAACAGCCGAGTCCCTGGGGTGTGCAAATGCTGCAGTGTGTAGGCACAACAGGGCATGAAGCTGGTCCACGGAGGCTGCGGGCCTTTGGGCCGTGTTCCTGTTAGAAAAGGGGAGCTGGTCTCTTGCCCAGGGGAGTGCGCAGCACAGGGGACTGTGGTTGGAGTGACCAAAGGACCGCTGGTCTGTTCATGGAGGGCCCAGGGAAGTGTGGGAATGGCCTCTGTTCTGATGGCCTCTCGCTTCCCATTCTGACATACGGAGACGTGCTCAGGGTGGCACCCACTCAAGGTTGCATTTTTTCCCTCTTTTAAAAATCTTTCCCGATTTGATTCTGTGCAAAGTAATCTTGTCACCCCTGACTGCCAGTCTTTATTTCCAAAGCACCAGGGGCCCCATTAGTTAAGTGGTTCGTTCAGCAGGTGTTCAGGAGGTGCCCATGATGTGAGGCAGCCACCTGTGTGGATGCCTGGGGTCCAATGGGGAGCAGACCCAGGCGGTTCCTGCCCTCACGGCCTCTGAGGCTAACGCAGGAGAGCGATAGTCAGTCATCCCACAAACGTCTCTCGCCAATGATGATGACAGCCGCGGTTCCAGGGGATGTGTGGGTACATACCCGAGGCCGACGAGAGCGTGCTGCTTATGCGAGCACGTTACTGCCTCTGCTCCGCTCTGGGCAGGCACTCAGCCCGGGGCACGTGCCCAGCATCCGTGACGCCCAGGAGCAGGCTGATGGGCTCTGCCTGGTAGAAGAAGGCTGGTTTCCTCTAAGTTTCTCGGCTGTGGTATTTTAGATGCGGCCCAGATCCTTTGTAATCCAGATTGACACTGTTGTATTTTATGACCCGACGTTTTGGCATTTGGTTTTGTGAGAATACATGTTGTTTCAAGAGCAGTGTTGGAAAGGTTAGGGCAATTTCTTCTTCCACAATATAGGTTTCAGGGGGCACTGGCTCCAGCTATTGGAACAAGGCCCTGGGCTTGGGATGGGGTAGCAGGGCCATGTGGTCTGGTCCTGGAGTGTGAGAGAGCTTCCGTGTTTAGCTGCAGTTCAGTGACAACTTGTGGAAAGGAATCCGGGAGCCTGTCGCAGACACTGATCCCAGGTGCAGTGTGTCGTCCTCTGGCTGGCGAAAGTCCGAGGTCAGGAACTGGTGTCCAGGCCTGAGGACCTACAGTTACCGGAGCTCTGGCTCTTTGAGAGTCTTGAGAGTCTCCATTGAGGAGTCCTTGCCCTTGGGCTCAGGGTCCAAGTCGTGAGTCTGTGTGCTTGCTTCTCCTTCCGAGACCTCCCTGTTTGATGCCGTTTGGCTTCCTTTCTCTCTCTTTCTCTCTCTCTCTCTCTCTCTCTCTCTCTCTCTCTGCCTCCAGTGAGCAGGTATACCCAGAAGCTGCGCCACCAACTGGGCCGGGACTCCAAGTTCATCCTGTGCTACGCGCAGAAGGAGGAGCTGCTGCTGGAGGAGACGTACACAGACACCATTGTGGAGCTGGTGGGATTCAGCAATGAGAGTCTGGGCAGCCTGGACAGCCTGGCCTGCCTCCTGGACCACTCCACGGGCGTCCTCAACGAGCAGGGCGAGACCATCTTCGTCTTCGGTGACGCTGGTGTGGGCAAGTCTATGCTGCTGCAGCGGCTGCAGAGCCTCTGGGCCACGGGCCAGCTGGACGCGGGGCTCAAGTTCTTCTTCCACTTCCGCTGCCGCATGTTCAGCTGCTTCAAGGAGAGCGACACGCTGAGTCTGCAGGACCTGCTCTTCAAGCATTACTGCTACCCGGAGCAGGACCCCGAGGAGGTGTTCGCCTTCCTGCTGCGCTTCCCCCACACGGCCCTCTTTACCTTCGATGGCCTGGATGAGCTCCACTCGGACTTCGACCTGAGCCGCGTGCCCAACACCTCCTCACCCTGGGAGCCCGCCCACCCCCTGGTCCTGCTGGCCAACCTGCTCAGCGGGACACTGCTCAAAGGGGCTGCCAAGCTGCTCACGGCCCGCACCGGCATTGAGATCCCACGCCAGCTCCTTCGGAAGAAGGTGCTTCTGCGGGGCTTCTCGCCCAGTCACCTGCAGGCCTTCACCAGGCGGATGTTTCCCGACCGGGCGCTGCAGGACCGCGTGCGGGAGCAGCTGGACGCCAACCCGAGCCTCTGCAGCCTGTGTGCCGTGCCCCTGTTCTGCTGGATCATCTTCCGCTGCTTCCAGCACTTCCACAGCGCCGTCCACAGCTCCCCGCAGCTGCCCACCTTCACGGTCACCCTGACCGACGTCTTCCTGCTGCTCACCGAGGTCCACCTGAACAGGACGCAGCCCACCAGCCTGGTGCAGAGGAACACACGGAGCCAGACGGAGACCTACCAGGCGCACCGGGCTACCCTGTGCTCGCTGGGCCAGGTGGCCCACTGGGGCATGGAGAAGAACCTGTTTGTCTTCAGCCAGGAGGAGGTGCAGGCATCCGACGTGCAGGAGGGAGACCTGCAGCTGGGCTTCCTGCGGGCGGTGCCCGAGCGGGGCCTCGAAGGGGACCAGCAGTCCTACGAGTTTTTCCACGTCACCCTCCAGGCCTTCTTTACCTCCTTCTTCCTCGTGGTGGACGACAAGGTGAGCACTCCGGAGCTGCTCAGGTTCTTCCAGGAGTGGGCACCTCCTGGAGAGGCGGCAGCGACTTCCTGTTCTCCCCACTTCCTCCCATTCCAGTGCCTGGGGGACAGTGGCCTGGCGAGGGACGACCTCTTCAGGAACAAGGACCACTTTCAGTTCACCAGCCTCTTCCTGTGCGGGCTGTTGTCCAAAGCCAAACAGAAACTCCTGCGGCACCTGGTGCCTGCCGCGACCCTGAAGAGGAAGCGCAAGGCCCTGTGGGCACACCTGTTTGCCAGCCTGCGGGCCCACATGAAGAACCTGCCCCGCGTTCAGCATGAGGGCTTCAAGCAGGTGCAGGCCATGCCCACCTTCATCTGGATGCTGCGTTGCATCTACGAGACGCAGAGCGAGAAGGTGGGGCAGCTGGCAGCCAGGGGCATCTGCGCCAACTACCTCAAGCTGACCTACTGCAACGCCTGCTCGGCCGACTGCAGCGCCCTGTCCTTCGTCCTGCACCACTTCCGCAAACGGCTGGCCCTCGATCTGGACAACAACAACCTCAATGACTATGGCGTGCGGGAACTGCAGCCCTGCTTCAGCCGGCTGACCGTCATCAGGTGAGGCCACCAGGCACAGGGAGCACAGCAGGGTGGGGGGGGCACGCGCAGGACGCACACAACTGGACCGGGTCGGGGGGCGCCATCTCCTGGGTTCCCCTAGGAATCGTGACCACTCGTCCTGGGTCGTCGGGACCTTCTCTGTCTCAGAGTGGCACAGGGCAAGGCCCAAAGCTTCAGTCAGGCAGACCTGGATCAGCCCCAGCTGGGTGTCCTGGAGCACGGTGCTTAACCTCTCTGAGGCTCAGCATCCTCATCTGGAAGAAGGAGATGCTCAGATCCTGCCAAGTGCAGTAGTTGACCCTTGGACAATGCGGGGGTTAAGGGTGCTGACCCCCGCAGCCAGCAGCCCTGAGCTGCCAGCCATCTAGCCAAGAATGCCAACTCTTGACTAGTTTCCTGTTTGATGCTCTAGAGCAGGGGTGTCTAAACTGCATCCCAGGGGCCAACTGCAGCCCACAATCCATTGTTAATTGGCCTGCAGCAAATTCTAAAAATATATTTAGTTTACTTAAATAAACCAGGTCAGGCAATACGTACTTCACCTCGAGTGAGTGGCCCGGCTGTTTGTGTATTTTACCGCATATGGCCCTTGGTGAAAACCGTTGAAAAAAGTTTGGACACCCCTGGTTTAGAGGAAAGAAAGACCTGTCTGCTTTCTTCTGTTAGCATTTCTTGTACAGAATACACCTCGTAAATCTCTCTGGGAGTTCAGGTCTCCATTACTTGACTCATGCATTTCTGGAGAGCAAGAGGGATTTGGAACTGGTAACACCAATGCCAGGGTGTAATTCTGTGGGGACAGTGGCATGTTAGGGAGCCCAAGGCTGCCCTGGCCTGGGAATTGGCCTGCAGTCTTCTCCCTGAGCTCAGCCAGCGTCTCTCCATCTGCAGCCTCACACCTCCCTGTGCTCATCTCATGAGATGGAAATTCCAACCAGTGTGGTTGGTGGTCCTGCCCCAGGCAACAGTGCCCAAGTAAAGGTGAAAACAGGAAATGGGCCACCCCAGGGAAGCATTGTGAGTTCCCTGAGGGCATCCATTAGGATTAGTTTAGAGGGGGCTATTGGGGGCTGCTGTGGTGCTTCCAAGACAAGCAGGAGCCCAGGCTCTCTTCTGTCTTGCTGCCCTGCTGCCCTCACTACCTGACTCCTACTTCTTAGCCCAAGTGGCTGCTCAAGCCCCAGCCAATCAGTCGACATTCTAGCCACAAGGAAGGAGGGGCAAAGAAGAACACACTCCATTGTCTGAAGAAGACTTCTTAACTATTATTGCTAATGAAACTTCGACTTAGATTTCATTGGGCAGAACTTGATCACGTGTGTCCAGCTAAAAAATGGGGGATTCTGTTTCTAAAAAAGCAGAGAGATTGGGGGTGTAGTAGCCTCTGCCACCCTGGGAAGGCCACAGAGTACATATACTGTGCCCCAGCACCAAGGTGGGTACCGTGAGGCGAGGGGGCCAGGGTGTCTGACCTAATCATTTGGATGTGGCCTAAAAATCAAGATTTCACCTGTTCAGTCTTTTACTTATTACAAAGGTCAGCTTGTGGGCCCAATTTGGCCCATGGATTGTGTTTATGAACAAAGTTGTATTAGAACACAACGACACCCATTTGTTTACATATTGGCTGCTTTACACTATGGAGTTGTGTGGTTGCAGTAGAGAACATAGAGCCTACAGAACCTCAAATATTTGCAATCTGGCCCCTTACAGAAAAAATGTGCTGACCACTGGTCTATGACCTCACCCAACCCCTGACCCTCTCCTCCTCTCTCACTCCCATCCATCCTTGAGCCTTATCTGTCCCTCAGCCTCACATAGTGATGGGGTGGAGGATTGAGAAGGTCAGTTTGTTACAAAGATAACAGTCATAGTTCAGAGATTTGAGTTCGGTTCCAGACCACTACAATAAAGCAAATATCACAATAAAGCAAGGCACACGGATTTTTTCCCAGTGCATATACAAGTTTCGTTTACACTATACTGTAGTCTATTATGAGCAATAGCATTATGTCTATACAAAATGCACGTACCTTAATTAAAAAAATACTTTATTGCTAAAGCATGCTAACTTATCCTTCGAGCCTTCAGCAAGTCTTTTCGGTGCCAGTTGACTTGCTCGAGGCAGGGTTGCCACAAACCTTCAGTTTGTAAAAAACTCAGGATCTGCGGAGCGCAATAAAATGAGGTATGCCTGGTAGTAAAGAAATTATTTTGGACTTTAGCCACATCAAAATATCCTGCTAGTACAGGGATTTCGCAGGGCAATTCCGGCATGCGGCTGGCCTTTATCCAGATGTCCGTCGTCCAGAGGCCTCTTTTCCTGTCCTCCGTCTAAGCCTGGCCTACGGAGGTAGCATTTGCACTAAAGAGGAGCTGGATTGTGCATTTGCCGAGATTTGCCTCTTCTGATCACGACTCTGGTGTTTCTCTATTGCCATTGGCGCTTTTGCACACAGAACCACACCCCGTAAGCAGTAGCCCTCGACTGACCTTTTTGGATGGCAAGTCAGGTTTCACCCAGGTGTTTCCAGCTGTGGACGCTGTCGTCATTTGGGGTGGGACAGTTCTTGTGGGGACTGTTCTGCTTTTTGCAGGACACCTGACATCTCTGGCTCCACTTGCAAGAGGGTGGCACGTTCCCTCCCCAGCCTTGTAACCACCAAATGCAGCTCCACACGCTTCCAACTGCCAGGGCTGCACTGCTCAGTTAGATCTGCGCTGAGGGTCTGGCCGGCACGTAGGCCACCCACGACTGCAGGGTGTCAGGGGGCTGTCCTCATCCCTCATGGCCCTTGTGTTGAGTCAGCACCGTGTGGCAGCATTTCTGATGGGCTGGTTCTGGGTGGGTGTGCTGGCCCCACGATGACCAGGCTGTCCCGGGGCTGTCTGGCTGACGGCTACGGCCATTCTCTCAGGCACATTTATAGCTGGGAGAACTCTAGGACTTAGGCTCCTGGATCCTTGTGGAACGAATGCTCCCTCGGAGTGAAGGGCCGCTCTGATTTGTAACTTTCTCTGCTGTTTTGTTTCAGACTCAGTGTTAACCAGATCACTGACTGTGGGGTAAAGGTGCTATATGAAGAGCTGACCAAGTACAAAATTGTGACGTATTTAGGGTATGTATTTCTCAAGAACACTGGGCCAGCTACGTAGTGATAACACAGAGCAGCAGGAAATTACCATTCACATGGGTCATTAGTTGGTTGGGACTGAGAACCAGGAGCAGCAGGAAGAGCTGGGCTGGGAGCCAGGAGCGCTGGGCTCTGCTTTTGGCGTGGCCGGCGGCCGGCTCTTGGAGCAAGTCAGGAAGTCAGGCTGGGCCTCCGCCTCCCCACTTGAATAACTGGGAGCCTAATATAGGCAAGTGGCTGGCAGAGTGGTGACTGGGGGACGCAGCGGGAGAATATCTGGGGATAGGTTTTATAGACATTACTGTTTCTGTAATTTATGTATTAGATTCCACTACTAAGCATCCATGACCCCTCATCCAGAACCCTCGGGGCAAGACACGGATTAGAATTCAGTGTACATGTTCCATAGTAGTGACATTACCAGAGGGGTCTAAGGCAGTACCCCATTTTCAAATACATTAATATTCCTGCAGCAAAACATATGAATATTCAAACCAGTTGGGGAAAAGACCACGAATAGCTCCATGTCAGCTGCCAAAATAGTTGTGAGAAACTGGTTTTTCAGAGCCTTGAGTTTTGGAATTTGAGGTAAGAGTGGGGTGCAGTCCAGCCAGCTCGACAGCCACTGTTGACTCTGGAGTCGCTTCTCTGGGCCTCAGTTCCCTCCACTGAGAAACTTGGGAGGTCTGTGTGACTATGGAACCCTTTGATCCTGTCTAGTTACCACTGTCAGCTTCTTTCTACGTGCTGCTGAGTTGGTAGTAAGTGGCGACAGGGATGAAAGGTAGGCCCTGAGGAGCTTCCAGTACTCAGAAACCTTTCCCCGACAAGATGTTATCTTAACCCCAAATTACCCTTCAACTGCCATTTATCGAGCACTTACATGCGAAGGCTCAGAATGACCTCATATAATCCTCGGGACAACCCCGTGAGGGAGCTGTCATTCCGAACCCTGTCACAGATGGAGAAACCAAGGCACAGAGCGGTTATATAACTTGCCCCAGGTCATAACGCTGGGGAAAGTGGCAGAGCGGCTTTGAGCCCCACCTGGGAGACCCCAGAGCCCCAAACTCTGGTTTCCACGTGCCCTGCCTTTCTCCTTCGGAAATCAGACAGCACATACTCATTTTAAAAAAGGGAGGTCATTAAGATGACCGTGGGCGTCACCAAGTCTTACAGCTGTGCTTTCTCTCGAAGCTTATACAACAACCAGATCACTGATGTCGGAGCCAGGTACGTCGCCAGAATCCTGGATGAATGCAAAGGCCTCACGCACCTTAAGTAAGTGGGGGGCCATGACAGGTTCTTCAGGGACTTCTCTTAGTCGCCCTTCATTATTCAAACAAAGAATTAACGTCACTGTAAAGAGCTCTCACCCTAACACCTTCTGCTGCTTGCCCAGGGTCTTCTTGGTCATATCAGGACACCTGAGTGGCCACAGGCAGGATTTCTGACCCAGGGGTGAGGCTGGGATTTTGGAAGGGCCACCTGCCTTTGGTGGAGGGAAAGGTTGGCATTTTGATTTCATTAACTTCCAACAGAAAGAAAGGCCACGGCCATCCCCCTTTCTGGAGGGCTTTTTCCCCTAAGGAAGCTCCTAATTGTCTTAGTCCACTCAGGCTTCTGTAACAAAATACCATCAACGGGGGTGCTTATAAGCACCAGACATGTATTTCTCGCAGTTCTGGAGGCTGGGGAATCCAAGATCAAAGTGTTGGCAGGTTAGGTGTCTGGTGAGGGCCCGATTCCTGGGTCACAGATGGGGCCTCACTGTGTCCTCACATGGTGGAAAAGCGGGCAAAGGAGCTCTCTGGGGTCTCTTTTATAAGTCACTAGTCCCATTCATGAGGCTCCACCCTTGTGCCCTAATCACCTCCTAAAGGCCCCACCTCCTAATCCCATCACCCTGGGGGGGTAGGAATGTGGAATATGGATTTTGGGGAGGACTCAAACATTCAAATCAGAGCACCCACCTCGTTGCAAGCAAGAGCCTGAACCTTGGCCCTGCCATTGAAATACCTTGCCAGGGGGACGGGGCAGGGCTTGGAGAAGTCCCTGGTGCTGACCTGGTGATGGGAACACACATCTTGACCATTTCCTGTTGAAGCAGGGACCTCCCTGGTCTGCTGATGGAAATGAGTGACGCTGCAGAGGTCATTTAAAGAAGCGCCGAGAAATCTTATGTCCCTAGGTTTCTGCAGAGACTGTGACCACCTCCTGGAGAGGAATCCTTACTGGTGCTCTTCAGGCTTTGGGTCCTTCCCTGAGTGGGAGCTGAGGGAATATCTGCTGTGGGTCCCAGGAGAAAGGCCACTCCTCTTAAGAGGGACCAGAGGGCTCTATGCTGGGCATGAGGGTGGCTGAGTCCCCTCACAGTCTCAGGCTGACACGTGCACGACTCCCTCTGCAGACTGGGGAAAAACAAAATAACGAGCGAAGGAGGAAAGTGTCTCGCCCTGGCTGTGAAGAACAGCAAATCGATCTTTGAAGTTGGGTGAGTAGAGACGAGTCCACACGTGTACGTAACACAACCTGTTCTGGGTCCCTGAGCACCTGTTGGTCTTCTGGTCCATAAAGACTCCAGCAGGACCCCTGGGCAAGCTGTCGGGGGGAGGCCCTACTGGCCCCACTGGCTTTTGCACAGGACTCACTGGGGGACGTCCCAGGACTGATTGCAAATTCAATTGCATGGCCTTTTATTTAATTCACGCAAAAGTGAGTGTTACCACTGCCGGCGAGTGGAGGGAGCTGGTCTTACCCTGGGTGGTAAGTTTCCACAGGCAGGTGTTCTTTCCTTTAAGAATATTATATGTTCTCTGGAGATTTTTTTAAATTCAATTTTTTGTTGTGGTATAATACCCATCCCATAAAAGTTACCATCTTAATCATTTTTAATCATGTACAGTTCAGTGGCATTAAATACATCCATATAGTTGTACAACCATCCCCACTGTCCAGCTCCAGAACTCTTTGCATCTTGCAAAACAGAAACTCTGTCCCCATTAAACACTAACTCCCCATTCCTCCCTCCCCCAGCCCCTGACAACCACTATTCTACTTTCTGGCTGTGAATTTGAGTGCTCTAATACCTCATATAAGTGGAATCTCACACTGTCTTTGTGACTGGCTGCTTTCACTTAGCCTTCTGCCCTCGAGGTCCATCCATGTTACAACATGTGTCAGAACTGCTTTCCTTTTTATGCCCGAACAATAGCCCATTGTATGTGTAACTACATTTGTTTATCCATTCATCAGCCGATGGACATTTGGGTTGCTTCCACCGTTCGGCTATTATGAATAGTACTGCTGTGAACACGGTGTACAAAGGTCTCTTTGAGACCCTGCTTTCCATTCTTTTGGCTCTGTACCCAGAAGTGGGATTGCTGGATCATATGGTAATTCTATTTTTAATTTTTTGAGGGAACGCCATACTGTTTTTCATAGTACCTGTGCCATTTTACAATCCTACCAGCAGTGCACAAGAGTTCCAAATTCTCCACATCCCCGCCAACGCTTGTTATTTATTTATTTATTTATTTTTATTGTAACCATCCTAACGGGTGTGAGGTGGTATCTTACCGTGTTTCCCCAAAAATAAGACCTAGCCTGATGATGAGCTCTAATGTGTCTTTTGGAGCAAAAAATAATATAAAACCCAGTCTTATTTTACTACAATGTAAGATCAGGTCTTATATAATATAACATAATATAATGTAATGTAATGTAATATAATTACCGAGTCTTATATTCAGTTTTGCTCCAAAAGACGCATTAGAGCTGACGTCTGGCTAGGTCTTATTTTCGGGGAAACATGGTATTGCAGTTTTGATTTGGTAGCTTTTTAAAGCTTCTTATTTCATTATTTTTTATATTATTATAAAAGAAACATGGATAATTTTATTTGTAAACTGTGGAAAACGTGAAAAGTATAATAAAAATCATGTTCTCAGACATAATTATTGTCAACATCTGAGGTGGGTTAAACTTTCTTGCTGTTGCTCACACACGCATGTGCGCTATTTTATTTTTTTAACATAGGAGAGGTCAAACTATACGTATAGAATTCTATTCTACCTTTTTCACTTAACTAAAAAATTGATACCATGTAATTGGATAGCGCATCCACTTTTTAAGCAGATCTGAAAACTCTCATTCAGGGGTTTCACAAGCCATCCCAGGAGGGGTGGAAGCAGGTCACTGGCTTGGGGAGAGCTTGTAGCTGAGGCCGCCTGGGTTCTGCTGCGCCTGAGCCCAGCAGGCTTACTCTGCTTTGTATAGACGATGTCACTCAGCCTGTTAAGACAAGCTGATGCTTATCATATAGGCCAGGGGCTGTTCGAAGTGCTTGGGGCATCTTAATTCATTTACTCCTCACAACAGCTCGGCAAGAAAATGCTCTTATTATCCACTCTTTTTAGACGAGGGGACGAAGACCCAAGAGACCACATAATTCGCCCAAGCGTGTTCAAAGCCAGGATATGAGGCCTGGCTCTGCACAGCCTCGTGTTAGCCAGATTTCAGGTTAGCTGCTCTGGGGGAGAGAGTATGGCTTCATCATTGCAACTCCTTCCTGATCTTTGCTTCATGGCAGACTGACTGTGTCTTCAGTGATGTCTGCCCCCTGCCCAGAGTCGAGTGGACGCTGGGCATCATCAGCAGCTCTGCAGGCCTTCCGGTGAGGCTGCTGCCAACCTGCGGGTGGCATTTCTGGGACAGACGTGAGTTTAGGCTCCCTCACTGACAGACAGCTCTCCGAAAAATCAAGGTGACAGCTGGGCTCTAATCGTGCAACGTGCTGATGGACTTCTGTTCACAAGGCTCTGTATCTACTGCTCTGTATCCTTACATTTCCCTCTGAATTTGAAATCCAGGGCAGCTCACTAAGGAGGGGCTGCTGTAGGAATTCGTCTCCAGGCCTTGGTTCCAAGGAGCAAAAACATCTGCCTTGAGTGTACAGTCCAGCTGTGAAATAAGGGCTGAGTGTGCACTAACTTTCACTGTCCTGCCTCTGCCCTCAGGATGTGGGGCAATAGCATCGGGGACGAAGGAGCCACGGCCTTTGCAGAGGCTCTGAGGAACCACCCCAGCCTGACCAACCTGAGGTAACTCTCTGTCACTCTGCCAGCGTCTTGGTTTGCCAGGGGCGGAGCCAAGGGCTTTCCTAAAGCGGGAGGTATTTATGTGTGTGTGGTTTTGTTCTTTCTTAATTGTTTTCACTGAGATAGAAGAGGCCTTCAGTAAAGCACATTACTCTCAAGTCCTCGCCAGTGTTCTGTTTCCTCTCTGGCCTCTCCTTCATCAGCCTTGCACCTGACCTCGTGCTCTGAGTGTGGGTGCTAGAGCAACAAAGCCTGGCCGGCCGCTGGCAAGGCCAAGCACTTCTGTCTCCTGCCCCAAGTCAGCCAGGCAGGGCCACCTCCAGGCGCATCCTCTGAGCTGTTTTGGTTGTGACGTCGAAGGCAAATGTAGGCTGGTCTCTAATCATCCACCCCTCGTGTTCTCCTTCCTAGTCTGGCATTCAACGGCATCTCTACAGAAGGAGGAAAGAGCCTCGCGCACGCCCTGCGGCAGAACGCGTCTCTGAGAATATTTTGGTAATAATCAGTCATTTTGAAAGGTGGGGTCTTGGGGAATATTCTGGCGCACAGCCTGGAATTTTAACTGTAAAGCTGCCTCTCAACTGAAAAGGCTCTAGGCCCTTCCTCAAAGTTAGGTTGGTAATTTCCTGCTAGAGAAGAAAACAGCGATTCCCGGAAGGGGGCAGTGGGCCCCAGAGCTTGAATTTGAGGCCTTGTTTGCCAGCCTGAGCCTCAGGAAAACCACAAGGCCGGCCATTCTGTCAGGAGGGGCCTCAGAACCCTCTCAGCTATGCCTTGAAGAGTCCAACTCTCATGCACGTGCCTCAATTTGTCTCCCTTCCTCCCTGCTTTCCTCCCCATGCAGCCTCCTTTCCCCTGGTAGCCACATCAGGATTGGCTTTCACCTGTCACCTGTCACCTGTCACAGGAAGCCCACTGTCCTCGCTCCCTTTCTTACTCCAGGGGCACTAATTAATTAGTATATGTTACCTTCTGACGTGTTCTTTTTTAATGGTCCTTTCTTTTTTGGCCATTTACTCTATTTTATTTATTTACTTGTATTTTATTTACGTGCCTGTGTCATAATTCCTTATGGGTGAGGAAACGGTCCTCTGTGTCTCTGTATCCTGTTCTCACAGCACAGTGCTCATGAGATATTGGTTAAGTTAATTAATGAAAATGTCATTATTAGGAGGGTTCTGATACTAGGCCTGCCTGGCCAGTAAGAGCATTCTTAATTCTTTTCCCCTCAAAACAATCTTTTAAAATATTTTGAAAAGTAATATATGCTCTTTTGGAAAAAATGTAAGACACCGAAGTCTGAAAAGTAGGAAGTGAAAGTCCTTCCTCCCCTGTGCTTTCCAAATATAACCTTTTCCTTCTAGTCTTTGAGTATATTCTAGTTTTCTGGCCTTCAAATGTACATATATTCAGATATGTACGTATATATGTGTATCCTTTTCTTACAAAATGGAAAAGCATTTAACAAGTGGCTTTGAGAAAATTTTAACCATATATTATCCATATTTTACATGTCCCTTAATGTGAGGTTTTCTCAATCTCAACACTGTTGACATTTTGGTCCAAATAATTCTTTGTTGTGAGGGGCTGTCCTGTGCATGGAGGGATGGTTAGCAGAATCCCTGGCCTACCCATTATACACCAACAGTGACCCCAGTTGTGATGATCAAAAATGTCTGCAGACATTGGCCACTGTCCCCCGGAGGGGGAATCGCCGTGGTTGAGAACCACGCCTCTGTGTGGGCCATGTCCAGCCCAGCACTTCTGGAGTACTGATGGTACGCCACACGTTCTTTCCAGCCTGTACATGTCTTAACTCACTCTCACAACCACCTGTTAGGCCTGTACTATGACTGTCCACATTTACCATGAGAAAACGCAGGGCGAGCAGTTAAACCACCTGCCCACTCGAGGTCGCCCTGCGAGTTGGTGACACACACCCGCATTTCTGGCTCCAGAGCACTTTAAACCCCGTGCTCTGTGCGTCCTTCCTTATGAGACCCTCTTTCTCCAAGGGCTGCACAACGTCCCACAGAGCGGACTCTAGCAATTTATTTTGCCAGTTGCGTTTATTGGTAGATAAATTGTTCATCTTATGACTGATAATACTGCAATTGATACGCCGGTATAACTGACCCTTGTGAGTATATTGTTGCACACTGCAGGGTCAGCTTCTAGGAGGCTAATCCTTGGTCAGAGGGTAACACATTTAAAATTTGGTCAGCCACTACCAAATTGCCCTTCGAGGAAGGATTTTTTTTTAATGTTCTTTCTCGTCTATTCACCTTCCCTACTGAGTCTTTCATCCACTGGCATGTCAGGGTCTAATCCTATTTACATCCAGGAGCTTCCAGCCCTCGGTGCTTTATCTAGACCACTTCCGGTTTTAAGAACCATTGAGAGACTTCTTGAACTTTCAGTCACCAAATTTGGGTCCCTTATAACTGGCCTCACAGCAAAGCGCTGGACTCATTTTAACACCAGTCAGCAAGATTTGGAGGTTTTCATCCGACTGACTTTGGTAACAAGCTCTGTGGTGTTCAAAGAATCTGGGGGCTGGAGGAGACTTGAGAAGCAGGCATTGGCCCCTCATTTTCTGGGGGCCCCATCTCCTGTGAGACCTGAGGGCTCAGCAAGGATGGGGAGGAGGTATGGGCTCCTCTGAAGTAGGAGCTCGGGTAAAGGGTTTGCCCTAGAAATGAATCACCATTTATCATCTATGGAGCTTGGACGCTGGGCTTTGAGCCGGCTGTTGACTAGATTCTCAGCAAGTAATCATTAACATAACCTGGAGATACCTGGGCTGGAATCCCACTTCTGTGAATTCATTAAAAAATGTGTGCCAGGTACGGCTCACCCGAGTAAACACTTCCTTTCTTTCCTAGGCTCACCAAAAACGAACTCAATGATGAAGTAGCAGAGAGCTTGGCAGAGATGTTGGAAGTCAACCAGACATTGAAACATTTATGGTAACTCAGAGAACCTTAGAATTTCAGACTGTGCTACTTTTTCAAATATCGAGATAAAATGCACGTGCCATACAAAAAGGTTGTGCAATTATCACCACGATCTAATTTACCTACTCGCTTCCTCTATCCCCCAAACCTGCATTCAACAGTCCCATTCTGCTCCTCTCTGAGTCCCTGACAACCACTAACCGACCTTTAGTCTCTATGGATGTGCCTGTTCTGGGCCTTTCGTAGAAATGGAATCATACAGTAGGTGACCTTTTGTCTCTGTGTTCCTTCACTAGCGTAAGTCTTCAGGGTTCCTCTACATTATAGCACACATCGACACTGCATTGCTTTTTATGGATAAATGCTATTCCATGGAGTGCTTATTCCACATTATGTATATCCATGCCTATGTTGGTGGCATTTAGGCTGTTTCTACTTTTTGACGACATAATGTTACTATGAACATTCAGGTACATGCTTGTGTGTAAACATATGCTTTCATTTCTCTTGGGGATAGACTGAGGAACAGAAGTGCTGGGTCATATGCTTACTCTCTGTTAACTTTTTGAGGAACTGCCAAAGGGTTTTCCAAAGTGGTTGCATCGCTTTAAATTCCCACCAGGAATGTATGAGGGTCCCCATTTCCCCACATCCTCACCAACTCTTGTTGTTATTCTTTCTGAGTCTTGTCACCTAGTGGGTGTTTTGATTTGCATTCCTCTGATGACTAACAATGTTGGACATCTTTTCATGTGTCTGGTGGCCATCTGTGAATCTTCTTCGGAGAAATGTCTCCACATCATTGCCCATTTTTAAATTGGGTTGTCTTAAATTGGGTCGTTGTATTGCTGAGTTGTCAGAGTTCTTCATATAATCTGGGTAGCAGACATTTATTGGACATATGATTTGCAAATACTTTCTCTCTGTGGAGTTTTTCACTTTCTTGACAGAGATCTTTGAAGCACAAAAGTTTTTACTTTTGATGAAGTCCAATGTATCTAGTTTTTCCTTTGGTTGCTTGTGCTTTACGTAGCTTACTAAGAAATCACTGCCTAATCCAAGGTCATAGGATTTACACCTAGGTTTTCTTTTATGTGTTACAGCTTTGCTCCTTCATTTAGGTCTTGGATCCATTTGGAGTTAATTGTTATGTATGGTATGAGGTGTAAGGGTGCAGCTTCTTTCTTTTTGCATGTGGATATCCAGCTGTCCCAGCACTGCTGGTTGAAAAGACTATCCTTCCCTTTGGAATGGCCCTAACACTTCTGCCCGAAATCACATGATCATAAATGTATGGGTTTATTGGTTTATTTTTGGACCTTCTATTCTAGTCCCTTGAGCCACACATTTATCCTTACACCAGCAACATACTCTCCTGATTATTGTAACTTTGTAGTAAGTTTTGAAGTCAGGAAGTGTGAGTCTTCCAACTTCATTCTTTGTTCTCAAGATTGGCTATTCTGGGTCCCTTGCATTTCCATATGAATTTTAGATCACCTTACCAATTTCTGAAAAAAGCCTGATTGTGCTACTTTTACGTCTTTTTGTTGTTTGTTTACTTTCTGGCATGTATGTTTTATGCCCTTCCCCAGGTGCCAGGCCAGTCGCTCCAGGTAGAACAGCACTAGACCATGACTAGGGAGTGTGTCTTGGCTGCTTTGTGAAGTCATGGGCCACACTGGCCCTAGGGGATGTGGCCCCAGCGGGCATATGTGCCTGAGCACTGCTGGCTTTTTAGCTTTCCTCCTACCCGGCCTCTTGCCAAGTCTTGGCTGGAGGCAGTTCACCCTGCCCCCAGCTAGGCCCTTGGTAGCAGCTATGAAGGAAGTGATTAGAAAATGCAGCATTTAACTGAAGCAGAACTCTGTGCCCACTTCCAAGTTCTATTTTTGCTCCTTTTGCAAAAATGTCAAGTTACACTGTGGTCAAGCTTACCAGAAGGTCATCAACTCTGCCACTGAGCCCAGGGGGTCCAGCCTGTGGGAAATGTGACTGGGAGCATTGGGTCCCAGTTGCAAAACAGCCACCATAGTCCCGTGTGCTTGGGCAGTAATGGTGACAAGAGCTCCCTTCCACTGGGCACTGTGGCATAGGTGATAAGAACTGTTTCGTACATATCCTCCCACCCAGGGTAGAGGGTTCTCTTATAGTTATTCCCATTTTACAGATCAGGCAACTGAGGCACACATAGCTTAAGTTTATTTCTTCAAGGACCTGTAGCCGAGAAGTGGAGAGTGGGTATGTTTACGTGTGGGGAGCTTTTAACCACTGGGCTCTACTGTCTCTTTAAAGGGTTGGCCCCTTCACGCTTAATTTCTATAACCTCATCAATCATTACAGCCTAGACACTCATCTTCCTGGTAGGGCTGCCTAGTTGGGTTAGTTCCCAGGATGTCTAAGGGTCAAGCGCGGCAGTAGCCTTAATCTACAAATAGCTGAGTGAGGGATGAACCTGGGATGGAGCATACACACATCACTGCCTTGTGCTGCATTTATTTCCTGAGTTGGAAGCATTGCTTCCAGGGAAGCATTTCAGGAATTGCCTCCCAGCTGTATCTGAGACCCTTGTTTCATTTGGATCACTGCTCCCCAACATAATGGGGTTACTCTTAGAGGCCCCCCTACCGATGTTTTTCCACTGGGACACATGAGTGGCACAGGGGAACTATTTCTCCTCCCTCCCTCTCAGATGTTGGAGACATCAGCCCCTCTTGGAGGACTCTGTTTCCCCCAAAGAAGAGAATGGCCAGTTGGTAGCTCCTTAGCTTTAAGGATTGCCTTTCCCTAATCACCTGGAAGGAGAGCACAGACTGCCTATTCCTTGGATGATTGTCTTAGAATTTGTTGTTCAGACTGGTGGTCGCCAAACATGTTTGATTGGGCAACCCTGCAATGAAAAATGTCAGGCACTCACTCATTGAATGAGCTCCATATGAATACACAGATGTAGAATGCTTACTATACAAATATAAAGAAATTTAAACATTTTAAAGGATATCCTTTCCTCTGGTGGATTGGATCCAGACGATATTAGCCAGAATAAAAGTCACGTGGACTCAGTTCTTCCCCTGACTTTGTCTCTTATCCTACCATCTCCTTACAACTACCTAATGAAGGGGGCAGATTTAACCCAGTATTATGTATTTGATACAAAAGATATGTTGTTCTTCCAGGCTTATCCAGAACCAGATCACAGCCAAGGGGATCGCCCAGCTGGCAGATGCTTTACAGAAGAACACTGGCGTAATGGAGATTTGGTAAGACCCTTCCACCACTTGAAATAATAATAGTGATTATTTACTCAGCACCATTGACTATGTGCCAGGTACAATGTAGGGCAATTTCCATTTACCCCTCATCTTTCCAACAATCCTGTAAAGTAGGTGGTACTATGTCCATTTCACAGATGTAGAAACTGAGGCCCAGACCAAGGTCACACCTGACAGGAGAAGCTGGCATTTTTCCAGACTGCCCAACTCCATAGTTGGGGCTCTCTTCCCCAACGACCCTGTCCTGTCAACTGTCTTGGGGTCACATAGGGACAAACAGCTTGGGGAAAGTGATTCCCACTGACAATGAATCACCCTGGGACTCACGAGACTGAGACAAGGATGTGCTGGCCTGGAGTTTGGAGCTCTCTCTTCCCCCTTTCTGGGCTTCCTGGGCTGCAGGACACTTCCAGGCTGTATTTGAGCTGACTGGTCCTCTTTCACAACTTCCTGTTGTTTCTGCCTTGAGGACTTGCTTATGCTAGTGGAAGGAAAGCACATTGTTTGCTTTACTGTAAAACTGAGCCCTGTTCCACTTCATTGCCTCCCACAAGACACATACAGTCTGAGGTGGCCCTGGGCTTGTAGCATATGCGGCGGCAAGGGTGGGGGCGGGAGCAGGGTTCCCATTAGTAACAACAGCTCTGCGTCATCGGATGCTGGGGGAAACGCAGCCAACTGACAGGCAGGGCCCTGGAAGACGCCTGAGTGCTCTGGGATTTGTTCTCCACCTGGAGCCCGAGACCCGCCCTGGGGCGTGAGGATCCAGCGGGGCAGAGTTGGATTTCCCTTGAGGACTCAGATCGCAGGAATTCATACTCCCAGTGGCTTCCCTGAGGTCCAGGGAACTGCCACACTGTGACCCACAGCCTGCGCTCAGGGGGCAGTTATTCTTAACTACTTTCTTTCTTCATGATGAGGAGAAGACGTTCACAGCCAATGATGATGACAATAATAAGAAAAATACAAATAGAAATAAATCAAGGTACAGCTCCTTAACCTTGGCTCCTGGAACAGTGTTTCTTAACTTTTGCTCTGGAAATTGTGAGTGGATCATTAAATCAGTTTGGTGGGTTGCAACCAGCATTATTTAAAAATCGAAATTGAACAGAATACCCAGAATGCACCGTGCACAGCATGAAGCATTATTCCATAATCTTGTTTCAGATGTGGATATGTGTGTATGCATAGATGCCGGTTATCAATGTAATATGCAGTTCTTATTGGGGGTCATGGTAAAAAAACAAACAAAAACAAAAAAAAAAAACGAGTTTGAAAAACTCTATCCCAGAAAAGAGAGCCCAGCTCCGACAAGACGGATGGAGGCCAGGGTGGCATGTGGGCCTGTGGAGCTGAGCTCACGCCTCAGCCCGGAAGGCATCAGAGAGCGAACAGAATTTTGGTTTGCATTAATCTCCAGCCACCCACATGGCCTGTGATCCCTTCCCTAGAACTCCATTTGTTTCCTGCTGACTCTGTTGTTGGCGTTTTCCCCACTCCACTCCTGGTGACTTTAGTGATACCTAGATCAGAGTGATGGTAGCTGGAGAGGATTTCTACGACAGGTACTCGGATAGAACGTGTTCCTGAATTTCAGGGTCATGTGAAGCATGAGAGTGTGTTAGGAACACATGTGGGGAAGGTACGTACAACAGTCCCTAACATTTCACTTGTGTTCTCGGTTTCTCTCCAACAGCGTAAATGGAAACTTGATAAATCCAGAGGAGGCCAAAGTCTTTGAAGAAGAGAAGCGGATTGTCTGTTTCTGAGAGGATGCTCTCCTGTTCGCGGGTCTCAGCCCTGGGAGGCTCTCTAGCAGCAGACGCCACTCTGTACAGTCACCTCGCCTTAGATGTCCGTAAGGGCTGACATGGGACAGCCAGGAGCCCACTGCCTTCAACATGCAAATCACTCTCCATGCGGACGCTCTGACTGGCAAACTCCCTGCACGGCTAGTACCATTTTGCAGGGGAGAGTGTGCTCTGTGCGCTATTCCTGTGACTGTGCGCATACTATGAAGAGACGTTCATGTGTATCCATGGATATTTTCACCTGAAACGAGAGGAGTCAGACTTTGAGCTCCTCTGAACGTCTGCTGCCTTCACCGGACAGTGGACCATGTGGTGCCGAGTCTCTTGGAGAAAAGGTGCCCAACCCACAACAAGTGTTGTACCTGAAACATTCTCCTTAGTCCTTCTCCTCATGCTGATAGTATTCTCTTCCCAGCTGTCAGTCCTGAGGTGTGTACAGTGCCTACACATACGCATCCGAGGTTTTCTAGAAATTGATGCCAAGGGAAGGAGTCGTCACAGGCTTTTGTTTTAGTCTCACTGTCTGCTGACAAAGATCACCGGGTGCCCTCTTAGCTGGTCTAAGAGAAAAGATGATGTCTTCATAATGCTGAGTTTCCACTCAAGGCTTGACCTCTTCTGGAAGTGGGTCTGTCCCTGAAGAAGAGTCACTGCTCGCCCCCCAGAAGGAATAAGGCCTGGCTTACCTTTGTGGCCCTGGCATCCACACAGAAGCTTCTCTCTCTCGCTCTCTCTCTCTCTCTCTCTCTCTCTCTCTCTCCCCTCCCCCTTTGAGGAAGGGAGTCTCTTCCTGCCCCTGAGTAGTTCTGAGGGTGACTGAGGTGGAGCCAAGATGCAGGGAGCCGCTGAGAACCCAGCTACGAGAGCGTGTAGACACCTACCGCCATGGCAGGCACCTGGGAGATGCTAGATGGGGGTGGGGGTGGTGACAGTACCAGATAACTCGTGTTTGGCCAATTCATTTGTTAATAAAATCCTGAAAGCATTGTTTCTAATTGCCTGAATCTGGGATTTTTTAAAAGGGATTCAACCTGGTAAGCATGCTGTGTTCCCTGAACCCCATGCTGACTCCTCAGCAGCACCCAGTGCACCGGTGGGGCCCTGGGGTGACGTGCTACAAGGAGAGCCTGACGAAGGGAGGTCAGAGGCATCATTCGATTGATCCTTCTCAGGCTCAGCTTTGGTGGTTCCCTCCCCTCACCCCAGATCTGGGAATTCACTTCACAGGCCCCTGCTGAGACAGCAACTCTCCCTACCAGAGATTGTGGACAGTAAATGCGCCCAGAAAGTGCAAAGGAATGAGTGGGCAAACTGAAAGCCGAGGATGCTTGGAACAGACTTCATTCAGACTTACCGAGGAAAAGAACTGCATTTCTCAGCTGACAAATTCATATTTGATTAAACTGCTAACTCTAAACTTCTGAGAGTCTAAAATTTACTCAAACTACCTAATATGACTGCTTTTAGAATGATCAAAATTTGTATGATGTTGCCTTAAATTCTATTTGGAACTCCTTTGGTCTCCTAGATGGTGAATAGTAGATTTTCTATTTCTCTTATAAAAGTGAAATCAGGCCCCTAAATTCGCTGGAAAACTCTTCCATTGCCCATAGACGTGCTTCTGTGCAGAGACCTGGAGACTTTTCCTAGTCAAGAAAAAGACCATTGAAAAAAGAAAAATTCCACAAACTTGGGATGTGACTCTTTCTTTCCACAGGACGTCTTGGTTGATTTTGAGAAAGAAACTAAAATGACAGCTCCCTCATTTCAGATTTGTATTAATGGTACATTTGTGCTGATTTGGAACTTTAAAAAAAAAAGCTACGCCAGGTCACTGCGGCTTTGGGCAAGGTCCTAGGACTCGAAATCTCAATTTCCTCGTTGAAAAACGGGAATCCCTGAGTACTGACTCACAGGGCTGTGAAGAGTAAATGAGCTGATGCAAAACAGCAGAGCGCCAGCACAGGGTCGCTGCTGACGTACACTAGTCATTAACTAGTCATTAAGTAACGGGTCTCGTTGCCACTCACAATGGAGCCCCCAAGTTGTTCTCATCTCACTCTTAGGCTTAGGGAACTTCCCACAAGGTCAAGCAAGGGCAGGAGGCTCTCAGAGTCAAGTCCAAAAATATTCACACCAAGCTTCCTGCAATTCCTCGCTTTGTCAGTGAAAAGCATGGCCATTAATCTCCATCGTTATTAGCACAGCGCCCTAGCACCTAAGTGTCACTCACGGAAATGGGGCGGTGCCAGCACCACTATACAAAGCCAGGCCCACGAGCCTTTCCCACGCATCCTTTTCAGTTTCTGAATCTGGGAAGGAGCATTTGGCTCATTGACAGTTTGGTCCATTTCCTAACATGGCACACATCTGTGTCCAGTACCTAACTGCTCACTTACTAAGAACAACAATACCCTCGCTCTAAAGCTGAAAGACAAAACCACGACTATTACCCAGGTGTATCTATAGAGAGGCACTAGGCAGTGTTCAGGCACCGTAGCTTTTTTTTGGCCCCCCGCACTCCCAACCATCATAGCTGCAGACAGGCACTGGTAGTAACTACAAAGCAGGGAAGAATGAATAACCCATAAATAGGCATCTGTTTGAAAGTGGTACTGGGCAAGGTAACCACTTAGTGCAGGTGTCAGTATCTTCAAAATACGTTTTCCTTCATTTAAAAAAACGTATAAATGTGTGTATGTGTAGGTTTCTTGCTTTGCCTAAACAAACCCAGCCTGACTGAACCCATTAACAGTGGGTCAGATGGAAACTACTCCTTTCTAACAACCCTATGAAGTAGGAATTATTTCACGAATGAGGAAACTGAGAACTAGTGAGTACGGATATGTATCTTGCCTTACTAATCAGGGTATGTATGCAAATGGGACAAAAAAGGGCAAAACCCTTCAGAATAGGAAATTTGGCAAATGTAGAAAGTTCCGACTGGCAGCATATAAGATTCTGAGCTTAGTTCAGTCCTCACTAACCACTCAGGAAACTGGTGTTGAGGAGCAAAAGCAACTTGCCCAAGGTCACACACATGCTTTGTTATTGGTAGAGCAGGAATTAAAAGACAGGTCTCTGGCTGGTTTTATTTTCCCTCCGTTCTGACAGTTTGTGACCTTCAGTTCACTGTGCAACGGACCTTTCTGCCATGTCTATTAAACCTGGTCCCAACCCACGAGGGCAACAAAATGCCCTCTCCTCCTAAGGCACACACAGGGTCTCTGTAGTGTCCCTGGGATTCTTCGGGAAGCCTGATCTTTAGTCCTAAATCCATGGGGCTAAATAGCACAGGACTCTGGAGTCACGTTGACAAACCTCATTGTCTGAAGTCGCAAGGATGAGAACAGCCTGGAGAATGTCAGCTGATGCAAGAGTCTCACTCTACAGGGCCAGCAGCTTCATCAGCAGCCACACATCCTCCCATGGGACTGACCGAAGGAAGTGGGTGCATTCCAGAGCTGCGGAAGGTCCTATTTGGATGGTTTTCATCACAAGAGGGCAGCATATGTCCAGCAATCCTCCATCATGTAAGTGCCACAAAGGAGCCAACTGTGCAGGGGGGGCCGTGGGCAGACACCTTCTATTTAAACAAGACTCGATCCAAAGTGCATGGTGTTAAAGCAATTTCATCTTAAGCCCATTCTTCCATGAATCCAAAGACGCTGGTAAATGAGGAGAGTGGCCCCAAGGCACATGACAGCACGCTGTGACGGGAAGTCCTCTGCGTACTGAGGATGTGGGTTCAAACCCCAGTGGTACCAGCAGCTGTGTGACATTGACAAGTGACTTCGCTTTGCTGTGCCTCTCCTCACAGGGTGGTTTGATTATGAGGAGTAAATGAATGAATATACGCACGCACTTCAAACAGTACCTGGCATGTAACAAGGGCTCCAGAAGTCGTGACTCTTGGTATCTCCCTGGACCTCTTCCCTCCGGCACTGCCTCACCCATCACGAGGCATCAGGCAAGAGAAAGGAGGGGCCCGTGCTGGGCTGTTCTTTCTCTCCTTAGGAGCCCCTCCGAAACCACACCGCCATTTCCCAACTGACAGCAAACTCTAGATAAGGCTGACCACCTGAGGGGTAAGAACTAAGTATCCCCTGTCCTTGACATGGTCTGCATTTCATCTTGCTCAGAAACTACCCGTCCAGCTCAGACCCAGACGCATGGACCAGGAACGCCAAAGCCTGTGGGCGTTGTGACTTGGTGTCACAGATGTTACAGTGTATTATCTGGCTTTCCACACTAACATCAGATGGCTGAAGGTCATTTCTTGGATGTCAGCATGTGGTTCTGCTTCTAGAGTCCTTTCCTTTCACTTGGACATTTCTGCCTGTAGCAGAGAATGAGGGAAGTCCTGAGAGCATGCAGGAGAGAAGCAGGTGAGAATAGAGTGAAACAAAACAAATCGGGAAGGTGGGAGGTGGGTAAGCTAACTCCTGGAATCCTGACTTCCACCCTGCTTCGCACCCAGGGCATTGGGGGCCATTGGCCTCGCCTCCTGGACATTGAAGTTCCACGGAGCCAGCGGTTCACCGCTGAGCAGATGTGGGGGACATCCAGATGCCCATGATGCTTCTAGGTTCCCCGGTGCATACTCTCTGGGCACTGTGTAAGGTGTGTTTCCTTATGCTGAGCCAATGCACTTGTTTGCGATTCATTTTCCCAGGAGGGCCCACTGGTGGTCAACAAAATCCTTCCATTTAAATCGACGAGTCCAGCATTTTTCAACCTTTTTTTCATAATTGCCCCTTGAAGGAGACTTTTCAGACATTTTTGCCCACTCTCCGCTCCCAGTATGAAATTCAAATACCACAGGTAATATTATATTCATATACTTTATGTACTTTGGCCCTTTGGAGGGCCACAAACCATTGAATATCCAAGTTCTTTTTTGTCTGCCAAGAACTAATTTTCACTCCCTTAGGGGTGATTGCCTCTCTATTGAGAATGCTTCATCTAGTCCAACCGTTGGTAATTCTTGTCACCGTGCCATCTCCAGAACCCCTCTGTCACCCTAAAGGCTGTCTGCCTTTCTATGCATTATTCAGCTTCTAAGTCAACAAATCTTAATACTTACAAATTGAACATTCTCATTCTTCCTTTTCACTATTTTATTGTCCTGAAAACAATTTTAATCTATGTGCAAAAACTTTGGTTATGCTATGAAAAGAAAATGCTGTTTGTGAAAGGGGAACAGTCTGTTTTAACAGCGACAGTTGCTATCTGAAGCGCTCTGGGGTCAGCAGCTTCAGAGACGAGTTTCTATTACGAGTCCCGAGCTAGTGCCACAAGCCTTTGCTGCTGTCCCACTTCCCTTTCTCACTTCCTGGTTCCTCTACCATCACACCCCCTGCCCCTAAGAGACCCAGGATTGTCCAGAATTCCCCTTCTGAGATAGAACTCAGGCGTCTCCCACCCCACAGTGCCCACCTCAGCACTACTAAGCCCAGCTGGCTATTAGCATGTGACACTGATTCAGGAATTCAAAGTAGATGCAACTGTTTAATAGGACAAATGGTTCACGTCAGAAGAGCAGCTGGCTGACCCAAAGGCTTTCCAATTAGACACTTCACGTCAAATTAATCTTCATGTCTCCTCAGTCATCTCCCTCACAATCAAAATAATTCCAGAACATGGTTGATCCCTGCAATATCTTAAGCAGAGCTGAGAATGTTGGCCCATCCATTCATCCATTGATCCATCCATCGATCCATCGATCCATCGATCCATCGATCCATCCATCCATCCATCCGTCCATCCGTCCATCCACCCGTCCATCCACCCACCCACCCACCCATTTCACAATAAATACTGAACACCTACTTTATGCCAGTACTGTGCTGGCTGCTAGGAATATAATGGTTAACGTCATGCCTGGGATTTGACTTTATCCTACTTACAAGTTATTTAATAAGTTAGTCTGTTACTGTTTCATGGAGGCTGGCACAGGACATGAGACCCCTGGGTCAGAGACACAGGACTTTATTATTCACAGAACTGCAAAATAGCCAATGGCAAATAAAAGGGTTTCAAGGGGATGACAGTCAATATTGTTGAATGTTTTGATAAGGTCACAATCAGGTTAGTCCTGAAAAGTGCCCATGGACTTAGTGACACGGAGGTCATGCGTCCCCTTAAGAACAGCTGTTCTGGTAGACTGACAGCAGGGAAGCTGGATGGGTTGGGCTGAGAAGCAATTGGAAGATGAGGATCTCTTTCAAAAAATACAATGTGAAAGACATCAGAACAGTAGCTGAATGGGGATATGGGGTCTAGGAAGCATCACCTCATCTGACTTCAGATAAGAAAGCGCTAAATGTTAATGGGAAAGACAAAACAGGGAGGGAGACATAAGTATAGGACAGAGAAGCAGTGACTGAGAATTTGAGGTTCTTGAGATGAGCTGGGCGGGGGTCTCCAGCATAGATGAGTGCATGAACTTCATACAGCAAGAAGGGCTTTGCCATTTAAGAGTAAGAAAGGAGAAGACAGGTGCAGACTAGATGGGTTTGTGAGGTTAGGAGTAGGGTGTTACGCCACCATTGCTATCTAGAGTGAATGCAAGACTATGCATATTGTTAAATCATCCTTTCTTCAGGGGAAAGAGGAAAGCAAAAACAGAGCCGAGCAGAATCTATTTCTTCTTCTTTTTTTCTTTTAGTGGTTTAAAACGACAATATTTATTACTTCACCATGTCTGTAGGTCAGCAGTCCAGCATGGCTTAGGTCAGAGATTTTCACAAGACCACAGTCAAGATGACAGCCAGGGCTGCGGACATCTCACAACTTCACTGGGCAAGATCAACTTCCAAGGTCACTCATGTAGTTATTGACGGGGTTCAGTTCCTCAAAGGCTCCTGGACAGAGAACCTCAATTCCTCAGAGGCTTCCCTGTTTCATTCCAAGGGGACCTCGCCCTAGGACAGCTCACAATATGGCCAGTGGCTTCACCAGAGCAAGCAAATCAGAGGGCATGAGAGTTCGAGAAAGATGGAAGTCATGGAAGCAACCTCCCCTCATGTTTGCTATATTCTACTAGCTATAAGCAAGTCACCAGGTCCAGCGCACGGTCAACGTCATGGAATTACAGAAACCGGGACACCAAGCAGCAGGGATTACGGGAGCCGTTCCAGAAGCTGCCTACTAGAGGGATTCTACTTTTTATATTCAAGAATATTTCTCTGTATTAAAGTACAGTTGACTTACAATATTCTATTAGTTGCAGGTGTGCAATAGTGATTTCACCTGTATATATCTTACAACACTAGGCCATGTTACGTCTAGTGACCATCTGTCCCCATACACAGTTATTACAATATTAATGACTATTTTCCCTATGTTGTACATTATATCCCCGTGACTGATTTACCTTGTAACTGGAAGTTTGTAGTTATTAATCCCCTTCACTCTTTTTGCCCATCCCCCCCCAACTATCAGTTTGTTCTCTGTATCTATGAGTCTGCTTCTGTCTTGTTTTTTTTGTTTTTTTATTTTTAGATTCCACATATAAGTGAAATGATATGGTATTTGTCTTTCTCTGTCTTACTTATTTCACTTAGCTTAATACCCTGTAGGTCCATCCATGTTGTCACAAATGGCAGAATTTCATTCTTTTTTATGGCTAAGCTATATTCCACCAAACTACATCATACTAATAAGCTTTTGCAATGAAGGAAACTTTCAACAAAACACAAAGCGACCTACTAAATGGGAGAAGATATTTGTAACTAATATATCCAACAAGGGATAATATCCAAAGTAAAAAATCCATACAACTCAACATCAAAAAAATCAAACAATCCAATTAAAAAATGGGCAAAGGTCCTGAATAGACACTTCTCTAAAGACATAAAAAGATACTCAACATCATTAGTCATTATGAAAATGAAATCAAAACCAAAATGAGCCATCACGTCACATGTCAGAATGGCTATTATGAAAAAGACAACAAACAAGTGTTGGCAAAGATGTGGAGATAAGGGGACGCTTGTACATTGTTGGTGGGATTGCAAAATGGTGCAGCCACTATGGAAAACAGTATAGAGGTTCCTAAAAAAATTAAAAATACAACTACTATACAATCAAGCAATTCCACTTCTGGGTATTTATCCAAAGAAGACAAAAACACTAATTCAAAAAGGCATATGTACCCCTATGTTCACTGCATCATTATTTATAATAGACAAGATATGAGAGCAAACTATGTGTCCATCGACAGACGAATGGATACAGAAGACGTATATATACACATTTTTTTCCCGTAATGTAGAAATACTTTTCAGAATTGTTGCCCATTTCCTTTTGTGTTTGAAAAGAAAAAAAGGAAACGTATTAAGTAAGAAGCATTCGCAATCTTCCCCCAACTCCCTCTCCTCAGGAGGAAGGCTCCAGGGCCTTGAAAAGAAGGAAAGAAGTCAGGGACACCAAAAGATCATTATAATCATGGCAAAGCCCTAGAGAAGGCTCACGATGTTCCAGACCTTCTTCTAATGGTCTATATATGATCAGTGCTTTTCTACTCCTCGCCGTAACCCTATGAGGTTAAGGAAACCACACCGTAGAGAATTTAAAGTAACTTGCCCAAGGTCATGAAATAAATGAGATGGCAGATACTCCAACACAGGCGTTCTGGCTCCAGAGTTAGTACGTTTAACATCTCATGCTATGCTGCTGCTATTGATAAGTAATAATACACAGAAACCCCAGAGACGAGGAGATTCAAGAGGCCCTGCATGGGGGAGACTTGGGAGACAGTTTGGGGAAAAATGAAAAGAAAAACAGGAGCTTGAGAGAAATGGGGAAAATATTTCCATCCTCCCTGAAATTTTATGAAAAATTTCAGACGTACAGAAAACTTGAAATAATGCAATGAACATTCATATGCTACATATATTAACATTTTCCCATATTTGTTTTATCTTCCTCACTATATATTTTCAATGTGTTTTTTTTTTTGTTATAGCATTTGAAAGTAAGTTATATACATCACGAAACTTTATCTCAATATTTTAGCATGCACCTCCTAAGAAAATAGGTACTCATCCACAAAACCTAAATTTATGATGTAGGTTTTGGTAAATATTTTATTCTCATATAGAGGTCTGAAGAGTAATTAAAAAAATAAAATTGTCACTCATACCTCAATAAAACTGAAATTTAAAAAGAAAAAGAAAATCAGTATAACTTTTCTTATAACCTGGGCTAGGCTATGAACTAAGGTCTTTATACATTTTTTCTCATTTAACCCTCACAACAACCCGTGAGGAAGGCTGAAGTAATTATCCCCATTTTATAGTGAAGAAACTGAGGCACTGAGTAATTGAATCATTCAAAGTCCCATAACTAGGAAGCAGGTAACAGGATTTGAACCTGGCATTCTGGCTCTAGAACTCAGACCCGTCACCGGCACACTACTTCTCAAGTCGCTACTGTCACAGAGGTAAAGCACTGAAGAAAACTTTGCCCTGAGCAGTGAAAGCAGCATTCCGCTCTCTTACGGGTGACTCAGTGTGACCTAATAAAGGAAAAGTTTAAGGAAAGTGAGGAAGTACTAAATTTATAACTTAATCATCAATTTACAAGTTACTCTAAATAAGGGTGAATCGAGGTTTAGCCCTTTAAAGACTGCTTTAGTTGAAGTATGGATTTGGTTACAAATCCATAGGACTTGGAAAAGTTGGACCCATCAAACCTCAGGTAAAGAGGGCATCTAACTTGGACCATATGCTAAACATCACTGCAAGCAGAAGCCTGCAAAACACTTGCAGATCGGGGCTTGCCCTCACTCGCTGCTGAGAACCCTCTCCCACCATGTGAAAACTCCCAGGCAAACCTGCTAGAGACACGTGGTCCAGCCAGCAGCCAGCACTTAATCTCCAGATGTGTGAGCAACGTGAGGCCAATGAGCCCCCAGAGGGTCCACCTGCTGGTTGTAGCTGCAGGAACAAGTGAATTGTGAATTAATTAATACTGTGGTCTTAAACCACTACATTTGGGGGTGGTTTGTTATCCAGCAAAGGATAACTGAGATAGATAAAAATTAAGGCAGGCTAACTACTGTCATAAACGAGCCTCTCAATGCATAATGGCTTAAGTACAACACAAGTTTGTTGACTGCTCATGTGAACAGTTCAGGGAGGTTTCAGGGTGGTGGCAGGGGGTTCTGCTGCACAGTCACTCAGGGACCCAGGCTGCCAGTGTTTGCCCTCTTTTAACATGTGGTTTCCAAGGTCACCTTAGGCACTGTAAACCAGGTAGCAGAAGCAGAAAGAGCAGAGAACAGCAAACGGGAAGTTTTACTGGGCCCGGTGAAAAAAACAGGGCATGTCTCTCCTGTTCACATTTCATAGGTAGAATCCAATCATGTGACCAAGCCTGCAATGAAGCAGTCTGGTTGTGTGCCTAGGAAGATGGTGAAGAGTCTGATGAACAACTCAGTCCGATGCTATAGAATAAACTGACTTTTTAGGAAATAAAAGTCATGTCTGTCAGATCCAACATGGCATAATGGGAACACAGGCTGAGGGTTAGAAAGATCCGGGCGGGATTTCAGTTCCATGCTTACTGTGTAACCTGAGCAAATGACCTAATCCATGTATACCTTCATTTATCTAAAAGACAGGGAAATTATTGTCTCCAGTGGGTTGTTGTGAGGATTAAATGTAAAGTATTTGGGAAACTGTATGGCATGTGATAGTCATTCAGTAAATGGTAGGTAATAGCATTACAGTGGTACCTTGGTTTTCGAACGTAATCCGTTCCAGAAGACCGTTGGAGTTCTGAAACATTCGAAAACCGAGTCACTGTTTCCCCATAGAAAGTAATGCAAAATGGATTAATCCGTTCCAGACCTTTAAAATCAACCCCTAATACTGCAAATTTAGCATGAATTTTACTGTCTAATGTTACGATAGATCCATAAAATTTATGGCACTCGTAAACCGAAATGTTCATCAATGGAGACGTTGGAAAACCAGGTACCACTGTATTACTATAAATAAAGTGAATAATGTGAGAAGTCAAAGAATATGAAGACACACAGTAACACTAAGCTATCCAGATAGTGGTGGTAGTATGATTAGTCATGACTAGTGTAAATCAGGAAAGTCTAACTCTAACCAGCATCATCACAAAAGGAGATATGTTAGGGCAGAAAGATAGGGCGTAGCTCTCAACATCAAAGAAAGATCTGCCAAACAGGAACCTTTTCCAGGACTTCAGAGATAGAAACTCTTTTTCATGTTATATGCCTTTTATGTATCTTAGCTTCATTCTCTCCAATTATAGACACACCTGTTGCATGTTTCAACAGACTCCGGAATTGCTAATTTTTGGATGCGTGATAATGTTATTGTGGTGTGGATGAAAAAGGGGTTCTACAGAAAGTAACCTCACAGGGCGATCTGATCATAAATTCCTAACTGGGCAGGTCATGGTGGGTAGTCACGTCCCAGAACTATCACTTCTTTGGTAAAAGGCTTATCCATGCCTTAGGCAGCCCTGTCCATTGTTTCTGTGCATCTAGGTTAAGACACCTTTGAAGTAAGCGTCATCATCCTCAACAAGGCACATAATCTTGTTAACGATCACATAATCCAATCCCCATGTTGCTTTCCACACCCTCATGTAATCTTCCTTACGTTCCCTCCTTAAATCCAAATGCAAATGCATAAAAGAAACTGCAAACTGTCAATCTCCGAGCATTTGAGATCTTGCTCCCCGGCAACTGTCAATTGGGCTCAGATAAACTCTTATAAAAATTCTCTACAGATTTGAAGTTTCTTACATAGACAGTGGTTATATTTTAAAAGAGTCTCTTATCTTTTACATATATAATGAAGTATTTATGGGTGAAATGTCAGAGTTTTGCTTTAAAATAATTTTTGTTTTTTTTAAGCTTTTTATTTTTCAATTACAGTTGACATACAATATTGTATCAGTTCCAGGTATATGACATAGTGATTAGACGTTTAGATATTAGGTTGGTGCAAAAGTAATTGCGGTTTTTGCAATTTTTTTTTTAAACCTTTTAAACTGCAATTACTTTTGTAGCAACCTAAAAGCTTACGAAGTGATCTCCCTGATAATCTGACACCATACATAGTTATTGCAATATTACTGCCTATATTCCTTCCCTAGGCTATACTTTATATCCCCATGACTATTTTGTCACTATCAATTTGTACTTCTTAATCCCTCCCTCTTTTTCGTCTATCCCCCCACCTCCCTCCCATCTGGCAACCATCAAAATGTTCTCTGCATCTATGCGTTTGTTTCTGTTTTGTTTGTTCATTTATTTTGTTTTTTAGATTCCACATTAAAGTGAAATCATATGGTATTTGCCTTTCCGTGACTTATTTCACTTAGCACAATACCCTCTAAGTCCATCCCTGTTGCAGATGGCAAGTTTTCATTCTTTTCCATGGTTGAGCAATATTCCATGTATGTATGTACCACTTCTTTAATCCATTCATTCACTGATGGACACTTAGGTTGCTTCCATATCTTGGCTATTGTGAATAATGCTGCAATGAACATAGGGGTGCGTATGTCATTTTGAATTAGGGGTTTCTTTGGCTAAATCCCCAGAAGTGTAATTACTGGGTCCTTCTTTGTCTCTTGTTATAGCTTTTGTTTTAAACTCTATTTTGTCTGGGGTAAGTATTGCTACCCCAACTTTTTTTTTTTCTTTTCCATTTTCATGAAATGTCTTTTTACATTCCTTTGAGTGTGTGCGTCTTCTGATCTGAAGTGAATCTATTATAGGCAGTATATGTAAGGGTTTTGTTTTCTTATCCATTAAGTTACCCTGTATCTTTTGATTGGAACATTTAATCCATTTAAAGTAACTGTTGATAGACATGTAGTTATTGCCATTTTATTATTCACATGTTTGATCTTTCTTCTTCTTAAAGTAGTCCCTTTAACATTTCTTGTAATACTGGTTTGGCGGCGATGAATATTTTAAATACACTTTGGAAAGCAAGTGGATAACATAGATGACAAATACCGGTTGTGAGCTGGTAACTGCTCAAGTTCAGCAGGCTTCCATTATACTGTCCTCTCAAATCTAGTGTACGTTTGAAAATTTCCACTAACCAAACAAATACATGAAAACAAAGGCCCAAGGCTGAGCTTCTCTTGGCTTGGATTCAAGAAGAGGGATGTGTTTGACTGGCCCATCTTATATCACATTTTTTAGCTGTGATTTTCTGCTTTGGTGAAAACTTTACGTAACTAAAAGGGAAACACTCCTGTGAGCAGCATTATCATCCGTTTGGCTACGGTTTTTCTGGATTTTGATAGAAATGGCTAAAACGATATACAGAAATCAGGACTTGACAGGTTAGATGAGTTCACAAATATCCAGTAAATATGAGATCCTCTGGTCCGCAGCACAAAATAAAAGGAGAAAGAGGCTGATACATAGTTACTATTTCTTTCTTATAAGATGTATTTTCTGAAGAAAAACAACCAATTTCTCTTTATTATATCCGAGGTGTTCATAGGTTTAACAATCATGTTCTATGAATTGATCTCATCTGTTATATTAATCACACAAAAAGAACCGAGGGGGGAGGTAGTGATGACCTTAGAAAAAAGCCTCAGGAGCCAGGGAGCAAGTTTGTCGGCCACAGTCTAGTCCTCTGTCCAAAAAGACTGCATTTAGAATATAATTTTTACAATTAAAAAAAGAAAGAAAGAAAAGACAATCCGCCACATTTGTGAAAATTAAAAATCTAATTTGGATACAACAACATGATTTGAGTATCAAGACTGATTAACAAAGATTGTGATAAAATTTCACATAACTATACATTTTTAAAAAAGAAAACATGTAAAACTTGGTATTATTTGAACACGATCTGTAGTTTATTGTACCAATGTCAATTTCTTGGTTTTGATAATGAACTGCGTTTACACAAGATCTCACCACTGGGGCCTGTGGCGCATACTGGGTGAAGGGCCACAGCCATCCTTGGTACAATCTTTTGCAATTCCTTGTGAGTATACAATTATTTTAAAGTAGAGCTAAAAAATTGGTAGGAGAGGCTTCTAAATACAATCCAAATTCTAAAACTTCCTTAGAAGACTCTTTACTTAGACCAATAATATGTGAAAAAAATTAAATCTGCCTCCCTTGTGAATTCATCTAAATCCTTTCCACGCTTTCCTGTTTATTAGCTTTCCTTTCTCTTCTATGTTCAGAATGATCCATACTAACTCAAAGTCCCTTAAAATTGCAACTTCCATATGAAGAGGCCCCTACTGTTTCCTAACATGTCAATTTCTAATCCTGGTTACATTCAAGATCTTTGTGCCATGGTTACGGACTCCCAAACTCTGTCCTGGCCTGTACACTCCAAACTTTCTTGACTTCTATCAAGCAGTTCTTCTTTTGATGAGTCCGGGCGATGCAAAAATAATTTTAAAAGAACATTTTTCGTATTGTAAACAAAAAGGTCACCGGAAAATTGCCTCATTCTAGCCCCAAAGAGGAAGAACTAGAAGCCTCTGAGTGATTATAAAGGAGATCCAGTGGGAACTGTAGCATCCAATTCCAAAGATGCCCTTAGCCCCAAGGTGAATTCTCTCTGATGGAAGGACAGAAACAAACCTTCAAATTGACACAACTGTTTCTATAACTGTAAAATTAAACTTTTCAGAATTATAAAATTATCGGGTGGTAGTTTAATTTTTCCAGTCTGATCGCTCTATAGCTGGCTCCCTTCCTCTCATTTCTTCCCCTACCCCCTTTCCCTTGGAAAAACTTTAGGAATTAATCAAAAATAAAAAAGTTATCAAAAAGTATTCTGCTGTTACTCACATATTCGTCCAGTCCAGATAAAATTCATATGATTTTTTTTTTTTTAAGTCTGAAGCACTACATGTATTGCCTCTTTAAAATTTTCTTGCTAAAACTAATACAGGAGAGAAAATTGTTAGTCTGAACAATGGCCTTGGTTACTAAGTTATATGATCAAAAAAGCAGTAAAGTTAAAACTTTTGACATGATAAAAAATTTTGGTTTATGAATACAGAGGTTCATCCTATATCAGAATACAAAGGGTTAACTAGAACAGAGTTCATGTAATATTCCCGATCATATCCCTTTGGACAAATTGAAATGATTTTAGCTTAAACACAGCTCTAGATCGTCTCACTGATTTACGATCATGTAAAAATAAAGCTAGCGCAAAGTGTTAGTTTGTACAAGACTTGAATTTAATGTTTCTATGATTTAAACTCTTTAAATCTCTTGCATTGGTTTTTATGTGTCAAGTTGATTTAGTCATGTGTAATTCTTCTTATGCTCCAAACCAGAAGAACTTAATGTGTAAACTTAAATTGTAGTTTCCAGATCTACAGTTAAGAACTGGGTTAATATTAAGAACTTTAAGAACTTAAGTTAATATTAAATTGAGTTTAATAAATAATCTTTAGATAGCTTGACAATTTCTAAGTAAGAAAAAGATACAAAACAATGGCCACTTAACATGGTATTAATTTATTTTTGCCACCTTAAATCTATAAAAGGTACAAAATGCGTAGCCATGGGGGAAGAAATGTAAACAGTTTTTGATTATATGTATTCTTGTTCTGTGTTTGCAGGAAATAAATGAGTTATTTTGGCTAAGGTAGTAACTATTAGGTTGGTACAAAAGTAATTGTGGTTTTTGCAATTATTCTTAACCTTTTAAACCTTTTAATAATAGCTGAGACTATACTACAGTACAGTTACAAAATAATACATCTTGTACATTTGAGATAATGGATGTGGTTTATCTATTAAGGGAACTATCATTAAGATGGTAAATCTAATATATATGTTGGTTTGTTTAATATACTTCATAAAGATAATTGTATATTAAAGCTGAATTAAAACTTTAAATTACATGTTTACATATTTACACGTCTAAACAAATTTAGGAAGGCTTTAAAAAGGTGTATTAGTAGAGCTTCTTGTTAAAAATAAAATATTGTGAAATGTTTATACTTTTGACATACTCTTAAATTATTTTACCAGAAATTTCCTTCGCTTTGAAAAAAAATATTTTTAATTATTGTTACTTACTGCTTTTACATTATCAACTTGCAAAAATTCCTTACATTTAAATACTTCTTACTTATGTTTACATTTTGTCTCTGTTAAGTGTTCTTTGTTTGGCCTTTCCCAATTTGAGAATAATAAAACTGCCCATGTGTCTTTTACAACTAAAAGTTCTTTGGATTATCTTGGAATGGTTACAGTGTAACCTGTGATTTGCTTCTTCATCTTATAAAAAGAACGGAAACAACTGAATATGTTTGGTACATCAAATTTTAACTAACTTAAAACTATTATGAGAGATCTTTTTCATTTCCCAAACGTGGGCTAAAAGAACAAAAACTGACCAATCCTAAGAGAAATTTTAAGAAGCGATTTGTTGGCAGAGAAAAACTACCTTTGTGTCTTGATGAAATAGACCCTTCCCAGGAGATCTTAAGCTCTTCACTCTTAACAATCCTCTGGGAGATGATCTTCAGATGAAGATTGCTAACTGCAGGCCCTCAGACCAAAGAGACGGTGGCACAAAGCAGACAGCTTCTACCCAACATGGCAGAACAAGATTAAATTTTTCATAGCACAGATTTTCTTTTTCCTGCCTCACTGGGAATCTTATTTGTTATCACACTTTGGTGCCCCCTAGCAATCACTAATGGTTGCACAGAATGCTTTTACATATTTTCAATGGTGTATTTTCATTTCATTCTCCGGTCTTTTTTGATGTAAGAAAAGGCAATACTCTCATGTTTTTCTCAGTCCACTGCTACTGCTCTAAATCTGACTGACTACTAGGTTAGTTTCACCCCCTACCTGACCTCACCAACGCAAAATTAACAACTATTACTTTACATACATAAAAGGGCAGGTCCCTTCTGATATCTAAATTTTCCTCACATTAACCCCAACCTTGTCTTTTAAAACTTGGAACCTAACCTCAAGTCTACAAAATACTCTGCTGAAATCATTACAGTGCAGATATTACAAACTCACTAGGAGTGGGAACAAATACCTGGGATATCCTTGTGGCAATGGCCAGTCTGTTCTTTTTGGAGACTCTCCAGCCTAATTTGGGTTCCCGTCTCTTAGGGAATCTGCCTCCTCCAGGGACAAGCGGCCGGCTCATATCTAATGTGATAAATGTTATTTACACACCCATATGGTCTATCCCCATCCTTGTTTACAACCAACTTTGTTTTCACCCTTCTTTTTAACCACTTATCACGATTTGTAGGATACAGCTAAAGCAATACAGAGGAAAATTTATGGCACTCTGTATAAACTCTTTCAGAAAACAAAAGAGGAAAGAACAGTTCCCAATCCTTTCAACGAGCCCTCTATTACACTGATACCAAAACCAAAGTTATTACAAAAAAACCCACAATCTGAATCCAAAAATATATAAAAGATTGGTTCAACATTTAAAAATCAATCAATGAAATTCATCATAACAGCAGATGAAAGAAGAAAAACCATATGGTCATTTTAGTAGATAGAAAAAAAGCATTTCACAAAATTCAACATCTATTCATGATAAATCCTTTTAGGAAACAGGAACAGAAGGCGATTTCCTCAGTTTTATAAAGGATGTCTAAAAAAACCCACAGCTTACAGAAACTTTATGGCAAAGACTGGATGCCTTCCCTTTAAGTTCAAGAATAACCAAGGTTTTCAGCTTTCACACTTCCATTCACATCATAGTGGAGATCCTAGCCCATGTAACAAGAAAGAAGAAAGAAGGTAGAAAGGGAAGGAGGGAAGATGAGAGGAGGGGAGAGAGGGAAAGAGAAGGGGGAAGGAAGGAAAGAAGGAAGGAGGAAGGATGAGAGGAGCAAAAAAATAAAAGAAAAAAGAAAACCAAGTAAATAAAAGAAACACAGACTAGAAAGGAAGAAATAAATGACCTATTTGTGGACAGTATGATTGTCTAAGCAGAAAATTACAATCTACAAAAAAAGCAACTAGAATAAGTGAGCTTAAGGGGATTATGGGGCTAGCTCCAAGATGGCATTGTAGATAAAACATTGTGCCTGCTTCTTTCCATGACCACAGTAAAATGACAACTAAATTACAGAACAATCAACCTGGAGAACCATCTGAAGTCTAGCCGAACAGAACTCCTATAACTAAAAACATAAAGAAGCCACTTTGAAACAGGTAGGAGGGGCGGAGAAGCAGAATGGGCCCCAAACCTCCGTGCGGCGGCGGAGAATCAGGAGGGATATCTCGGCCGCCGAGTTTCCCCCAGAGAAGCGAGGCTCCCCAGCTTAGAGTACTGGTGCAGGGAGGAGGAGCCCCCACAACATCTGGCTGTGAAAGACAGTGGGGATTCCGAAAGTCTGGACTGGACAGAAGGCTGTGGGAAACCCAGGTGAACCCTTGAATGGCCTGTGCACAGACTGACTTGCTCGCAGCACTCACCTGGGGCTCCAGCATTGGGACTGTGACTCGGGGGGGCCTTGCAGACATACGGAGGCCAGACTGAGGAGTGTGGTGTCAGCAGGAGACCTGGAGGACAGTTGGCATTTTCCCAGCATCTTCCTGGTGAGGTCTTCTGAGTAGTTGGCAGGCAGGCGGCATCTTCCTGTGTTGAGCCCGCCCCCCACAGGCCAAATCTGAATCTGATTGGCCTGGTGAGCTCCGAGGCTCTGCCCTGCTGACTCTGCTGGGACCCCCGCCCCACCCACCTCCCCTAACCCCAGAGCCACTATCTCCCAGAACAGCCAGTCCCGTCCACATTACTCTGTTTCTTGGAAAACTACTGGAGTTCATGGGCCCCAGGCAGGTAATGACCGGCCTTGGTGTGCTCTGAGACTTTTGCTGAGTAGCTCCAGGCTCAGCACTGGCACTAAACCAGAGTCTGCATTAACCAGGTGACTACAACTCTTCCCACTCTAGTGACTTTCTGAGACCCTGTGTCACTGGGGGGACAGAGGCCCAGAGAGCAGTTTCCAGGTTCTCGGCCTCACATGGAAAGGTGCTGGCTCGGTTATTAGATGGCCATCAGGTGCTGGCTCGGTTATTAGATGGCCATCAGGTGCTGGCTCAGTTATTAGATGGCTGAGTGGCCATCAGCTGTAACCGGTTAGCCATTAGCCACTGATATAACTGCCTGGCTGAGTGGGGTTGGTTGGTTGGCAGAGAAGTGAACGGCAGGTTGCAGATCGTGTGGTTCCTGCTTCCTGTGTCTCTAACCCAGCCGCCAGTGAGAAATAGTGGTATGAACCCCTTATCCATGGCTCCGTTGGTGTTCCTTTTTGGCCTCGCCATAGCCTGAGTTCTTATGCGGGGAGCAGGACCAGAGATCCTGCATGACACTCACCCAACACACATAGTATTAACAGGAAAAGAATAAATGAATAAATCAGACTTCATCAAAATTCAAATTTTGCTTTCAAAGACCCATTTAAGAAAGTGAAAAGGCAAGCCACAGACTGGAAGTATTTGCAAATTATATATCTGATAAAAAATTTATATGCAGAATACATGAAACATGCTTATGGCTAAATAATATGCTGCACAACCCAATTTGAAAATGAGCAGCCCCATGAGACATCAGGAATAACTGGGGAAGGAGTATGGCACATTTTCTCCCCCAAAAAGGAATGATAAAATTGGACAAAACTATCAAAACAATCATTTCAGAAACATTTACCCAAGAAAACCTACTGAGCCTTGGGATGTGGCGTCTCAGCCTGCAGCATCTGCCCCCGCACCCCCCACCACCTCTGCGGCACTGTAGTTCTACCAGAGAGGAGCAGACTGTGCGGGCCTACAGCCTCCCTGCTGGAGGGGGTCCAAGGGATCTTGGGGAACGTGGGAAAAACACATGCTCGGGGTATTGGAAACGAAATCGATCTCAGTAGCAATCGGGGAAGACCCACGCTTCGCAAACCTGCGGCGGAGACGCGGGTTGTGGTCACCCACCGAAGGGCAGGACAGCAGAACTTTAACACAGGGGATCAAGGGAAGAGACAATGGTGAGTGAGCCTCCAATGCATCCCAGGATGGGACGGGATGTAAGGCTGCGTGCACATAACCCGGCCATTCCACGTCTAGGTACTGACCCAAGACGAATGGGAATCACAGGTCCACACAGACTTGAAGGCAAACGTGCACAGCAGCGTTACCGTAATAGTCTAACAAGTACAGACAATCCAAATGTCCAGCAACTGGTGGGTGAACAAATGTGCTACAGTCATACAATAAAATACTATTTGGCAAAAATAAGTAAACAATTACTAATACATGCTCAGCATGGGTGAACCTCAGAAACATTATGTTAGGTGAAAGAAGCCGGGTGCAAAAGACCCTATTTTTTTTGTAAAATGAAACCTCCAGGAAAGGGAAATTATGGAGATGCAATATAGATTAGTGGTTGCCTAAGGCTGGAGGGGGAAATGGGGTGTGTGATTGCTAATGGGTATGACGTTTCTTTACAGCGATGAAAAATTTCCAAAATTAGATTACGTTGAGGACTGCACAACTTTGTACATAGATTAGGTGGGTGCAAAAGTAATTGCAGTTTTTGCAATTATTTTTAACCTTTTAAACCGCAATTACTTTTGTACCCACCTAATATTAAACGCCACGGCACCGTACACTTTAAATGGTTGAATTGTATGCTACGAAAATATACCTCAACAAAACTGTTCAAAGTAATGGGATAAAGATTTGAACAGACTCTTTTCCAAAGATATAGGAATGACCAGAGAGTACATAAAAAGATGCTTAACATTATTAGTGGCTACATAAATTCTAACTAAACGAGATACACACCAGTAGAATTTAAAAATTTAAAAAGGCCAAAATTTAAGACTGACCACAGCGTGTGTTGGCAATAATGTGGAGGAACCTTCACACAAAGCTGGTGGGAATATAAGACGGTACAGCCACAATGGAAAACAATTTGGCAGTATCTTATACAGTTAAACAAATATTTACCATACGACTCAGTAATTCCACTCCTAGGTAGGTATTTATTCAAAAAGAAATGAAATCACACATTCACATAAAGATTTATATATAAATGTTCACACACTTTATTCACAACAGCCCCAAATTAGAAATAGCCCCGGTGTCCACCAATAGGAGAATGGATAACAAACTGGAGAATGTTCATACAATGGAATACCACTCAGCAGTAAAAAAACACTGATTCAAGCACAATGCTGATACCTATCACAGATAGGCTGAGCGAAACCAGCCTTCCACAAATAAAGCACATCCTGGATGTTTCCATCTAATCTGCAGTGACGCAAAGCTCCTCAATGGCTGCCTGGGGCTGAGGCTGGAAGGATGGTAATTGGCTGGAAAGAGGCTTGAGGTAACTTTTGAGGGGTGACGGCAATGCCCCTATCTCGGTTGTGGTTATTGTTATAAAAGTATATATATGTATCTAAACTCATCCGATTGTTCACTTACAATGGATGCTTTTGTGGGATGTAAATTATAACTTCAGCTAGAGTGGCTTTTAAAAAGCTGTGAAGAGAAAAATTTGGTGAGAAATGTAACAGTTCTTATTGAGGAAACAGGCCTCTAAAGATGAAACCAAGCGAATACATCCATGTCTGGACGTCTCTGCTGCAGTCCTAGTGCTTACAGTGCTTTGTTTCATCTGTTTCCCACTTTTTTTGAGCAGCATGCACACACACCAGGGTCTAGCAGAAGTCATAAAACTCTTACCAGATGCACAAATAAACTTTTCCAATGACTTCAGTCATCTTACGCCTTGACAGATGACACGAGAACTAGGTTCCACACAGCCGTTCACTTATGTTTGCTATGTTGTATCTGAAGGAATACTGAGCCATAAGCTCCATTAGGGCACGAACTCTTTTTCCCCCATCAGTGTACGTGCAGTGCCTCAGACAGTAGCTTACACACCTATCAAACATTCAATAAATACGTGCTCAATGAATGAACCAACACTTCAGTTCACCCTGCGTTCTCGTTCAAGCAACTCCCACCTTCTCCTTCTGCGTGAGGAGACCTCTGAAAATTACCAACATAAAGAATGAAAATCAGACGCCAGTAACTCACATCTCAGCCGCGGTGGCTTCTCTAGTGACTGATGGGAAGGTGGTAGAATGCTATTTCTGAATTAATGGCTCCATTTTTCATTCCTTGCGTTCCTGGTTGCTTACGGCAACTTACTCAGTGACTCACTGGCAGTTGCCGCTTCAGTAGGGAGAAAATGAGGATAAAACATAGACCTCGCGGCTCGATTCTGAGAGTCCAAGTCGAGTTTCTGAAAGCTAAAGGAAGAGACAGGAATCTGAAAGTCAAAGGGCTTTTGATTTGTCGGAGCCACATTCTGGAGGCAGAAGGGGTGTTTAGGAAGCCACACATCCAGCTGTGCAAATCAAGGATCTGAGTCTGGCTCAATCGGGCCATTTAGTCTTCCAACTCTGCGGTTCAGAGTTTAGGAGAATGCATAATGATATAGGAGCAGTTTTTTCATTCAGAAAGAGCCAAGAGTTCGATCAAGCAGGAAAGAGAATTGGAGGGGCTGTAGCTAGTGCTTAGCTGCAGAGGTATGAAATGTGCTTAGCACGCTTCCCCTCCAGGGCTGACACTCTTTTCTGCGAGGTGTGAGAAAACCCTAGATAAAGGTTATATCCTGGCTACAGAACAGGATCGCACCAGAACAATTAACCCAGATGCTGGGGTGGGGACAAGGCCATCATAGCTTGAAAAAGCTGCCTCTGCCCTTCCCTTTCTACCTCCTGAGTTGGTCTGATTTAGCCAAGTGTTGAGAATCACTGGCTTCTGAGGACCCCCAAGCAGAAGAGTGTAATATCTGTCTTCGCAGGGTATTGCCCATCCTTGTGGACAAATTCCCTGGCAATCCCACCTGACTCTTTCTTCAGGGCTCTTGAGCACAGAATTCCCACAAACTACGGAGCATTTTACTGAAGGCAGCTTACATTTGACCACTGGTGAATGACTCAAGCCAGATTTGAAGAGTCTCAGTTTTGGGAATGAGAGTCTGGCGGACACATTTAGCAGTTTCAGCATGGATGTGCTAAAAAGTCAAGTACTTTACAAAGGCCTGGAACTCATGAAACTGTCCCCACAGAGCTCCACATAGGGGACAGCTTAGACCAGGGCAATTCATTAGCACAACTCACCATTCCTGCTGGTCGTTTGGCTAAAACCACACAAAGACCACCCACTCCTAACTGACAAGTCATTCAGAATGTGCGTCTCTTTACCCAAAAACTCCAAACACAACAAAAGCCAGTGACATCTGTGACAGCACATGGAGAGGATTCATTAGACTATCCACCTTCTCAAGATATTTCCAGCCCTTTTCATTGAAAAAAATTAGGAAACTGCCTCAATGTAGTAACAACATAGGGCCAGTTCTTCTCATGCATAGTAGTTAATTAACTCTGAGAGACTCAGGTCTTCACAAAGTTCGAATTGTAAGACCTTCAAAAAAATTCAGGTAAGGATAGTTAGGAGTGGAAAAACCAACCTCCCAGAGTCACCTAGACCTGTATCCCAAAAGGTAGCTACTGGTCACGTAAGGCTCCTGAGCAGTGAGTATGTGGTGAGTTCTGAATACAAAGGTGATCTAAATATAAAATATATACCGGATTTCCAGGACTGAAAACAAAGAATGTAAAAAAGTTCATTGATAATTTTTATACTTAGTATGTGCTAACATGGTAACAGTTTGGCTATTTACATGCCTTGCAGTGCTTGAGTTCCAAAAAAACAGATGAACTGTTTGACTTCCTTGACGGATATCCTCTGAATATTTCGATAATAAATTTATTTAATATTTACAGATTTATTAACATTTCAATTATTAATGAGCTACTCTGAACAGTTCGTGACATACAATTATTTGATACTTTTCTGAAATATAAATTTACATTGCTAACACTACAGTTTGTTTTCAGTTCCACAGCTACTAAAAGATCGAGCCAATCAAAAAGCATTTAAATCTTAAACTTACTTAGTTGGGGAACTATTTTTTGGTCATGCACTTTTTAAATCTTACAAAATAACGAATACTGAATTCAAAAGTCCATGGAAAAGAACCCTAGGAATAAGGCACTACATGGCAGAATTTAACAATTCTGTCTTAATAATTACAGCCTCGTTAACATATTGCAGAAAAATTGTTTTACTGTATTTTATGTGGGAACTCAAATTTTAAATCATGCAATGATTTTTATGAATATGAAGGGTTTTTTTGTTTTTATAGTTTAGGACCGTTCCATTAGGTGTTACGTTTCTATTATTCTCACAGGCCTTGCTTTGTTAGAATTCCTGGTCTAGAAAGTTCCAAGTTATCTACAGGAGCACCTTTGAACCAATTTGGAGAAACTTGTGAAAGCTTGAATTGGTGTCCCCATGGATATGTTGTATGAGATTACGTGATTTGTGGGGAGAAGTAACTCCTTGATCTAATCTAACACAAGGATATCCCCGTTTCTCCTGCTTCTCCACGAACAGGAGAGTTTACCAGTCCTCGTTTTCCATCCTTCGCTAAACAATGAAGTTCATGAGGCAGCCATCGGCAACCTTCCGTCTTCCAGGGACTCACAAAGCTCGTCGGTCCTCCTCTTGCCTAGCCTAGCACACCCATCCCAACTGCAGCTCCCACCAGGCCTCATCCTTCCTGTCTGTCTACCTCTACGAAATCTCTGCTGCCAAGAGTAGCTTTCTTCTGTTCTGAAGGTCTCTATTGTCACTGCTTTAGATTTGCCTCTCATCATCTGCGAAGGCTGGTATGATAGGAAGGGTATGGGACAAATGAACCGGAGAGAATCTCAAGAATGTTTCAGAGGGCATCTCAGCATTTCACTGAGCAAAAATGGGAAAGCATGGCCCTACTGCCACAGGCATCTGAAGAGAAGGGGCGCGGGGAGGTGAGGGGGTTCCTGGCAGAGGTCCAACTCAACCAAGCTAGACGTCATTAAACTAACTCTGCTCTCTACTTATCATGCACTTACTAACTCTTCTAACAGTGTCGACAACAATTGTGTTTAGACACCTCCCTGAACCCTAACAGCCACGCACACATACACACATACACACACTTTACTTTCTCCCAACTTGTCAACCATTTCTGTCTGGTTTCTCTCTGAAGGCTCCGCCTCCCATTTAAGATCCAATTCCTTCATGTCAGAATTGGTACTCTTTATCTCTGGTTCTCCAGCAGATACTTCTGGCATAATCAGTTTTCCCCAGGTAAAGATATTCTGTCTTTAAGATCTAACCCTTCAAAATGTGGAAAAGGTATAACTGGGAGTTGTCCTGATATTGTCTTTCATCTCTTAACATCTAAATAACTACCAAGATGGGTAAATTCTTCTCCTAAAGCTCTTCCATCTTTGCTTTCTCTATAGTCATTGCTTTAGTTTTGCCCCCTCATCATCTTGCCTGAATTACTATAAATTTCCTAACAGGCATCTCTGCCTGTAGTCTCATCCCTCTCTACACTGAAGGGTAAATTTGATTGTCTTTTTCCTGCTTAAAATCCTTCAATCATAGTTTAGCACATACATCTCTTCCTAATTTTGTCACTTGCTTACCTCTCTAGATATAGCAAATCTCCAAGAGTGGCATGCTTTATGAGCTATGCTTTCTGCCTGGGGAATACCTTCCCCAAACTTCCCACTCCACATGCCCTTTTATCACTATCTCCTAGAACTAGGATCTATTTGTTCTTGAGGACTTACTCATTCTCTTGCCTCGTGAGTTTTACAGCCCCCCTTACCACCTCCGCAACCCCCTGCGTATGTCTATCACAGTATTTGTCACTTTCTTATATGCTCGTTTAGTTATGTGCTTCACCCACTAAAGATCAGGTTCTTAGAGGTCAGCTACCTTTGATTTACATATTCTTGGTCCCTAACAGTCCATAGGATCAAGTAGGGCTTCATATATAATTGTCGAACTAGTAAATCTCTAGATTTTAGCAAGAGGGAAGATCAGAACCTGTTCTGTTATATTTAGGCTTCTTTAACACATCAGTTAAGGTCTAAGGCATAGTCCTAACCTCATGACTGGAGAGAATAACCAAAATTATTTATTCAGAGATGGGCACACATATTCTTATTATGATAACCATTAACATTAGTAGGTGTTTACTCTGTGTCTGGTGCACACATGCACCTTCCCATCCAATCCTCACGACAACCCGGAGGTTGGCAGCAGTATTACCTCTTTTTATAGGCGAGGGCGAGGCACAGAGAAGTGAAGCATGTCGCCTAGTGTCACAGAGATGGCGAAACTGGGCAGTCTGAGTCCTGACAGAATCCGCATTCTTATTGACCTCTATGCAACAACACGTAACACCTCTTACATCATGAAAATTGTGCTTCAAATATGAATTATTCCACTTTTTAAAATATAACGGAAAGTTAATAAATACAACCTACATTTTAAGTTATGATGACGCACCGACAGACCAGCTCTCCCCAAAATGTAATAGCTCTCCAATCATATTTCAATTACAAAATTTACAAGTAGGTTTTACATTAGAAATTTCAAAGTATATCTTTACATATGGTTAAAGTAATGAAGAAAGAGCTCTTTTATCCATTAATAACACAAACAGTCATCTCTTATGCAATTACAAAATTTGAACTAATACTTTTGGATTCAATTTTGTGGTAATGGGTATACAAAAATAGATAAAGAAGCTGTGACATCAGTTAATTCATGGCAACCTTTCAGCACTTAGGTAATTCCGTTTCACTGTAATGTACTGTCAACTTCTAGACATAAGGGTAGAAATGACAAATTTCCTTGAAAGCATTCATCTCTTATATTCTACTTCTAAATAATGGGATAATTTGGCAAGATCATTTGGAAGTTTTATTTATTAAAAATATCAATCATGAATTGTTCCATTTTAGTTAAGAACATACTGATACAAGTTGTTCCTAATACATTTTCTGTATTTCTTGTGATTGATGCTTTTGAGACCTTATTGAACAGAAAAATACTTTCTAATAGAGGAAATTAAGAGGCATTACAGACGAGTTGTGGAAACTGTGAGCAAAGCAATAGAGGCAAATATCTATTATTACCTTGATTTTCAAACAATGAAATTCACATAGTCATTGCAAAGAAATAAAATGTAATGGACTGCTGTAATAATAAAGGTCAGTAGCATCATAAAATTCCACAACTTCTTTTCTATCTCCCTATAGAGCCCGCTAACTGTATTATATGCACACAGGTACTCAAAATGCCACTGACTAATAATGAAACCTTTTCAAGATGCTGGCACCAGGTTCACTGGGAACAGGGCACCAGCAGAACTGTAAGTTTATACACATAAGTCATCAGTACAGATCAATCTAAGCATACCAAATCAAAAAGGCAGGCACGAAATGTAGGAATAGGAGAAATCAGTCACTCCAATTCTATTCTGACAGGTGCCTCACCGTCCAGGGCAGAGCTAAGAGTTACAATGTTGGTTAATAGATACTACAATACCACTTTTAAAAATTTATTTCTGGGATGTGAGTTTATGCATGCTGCTCTTTGCCTCTCTAGAAACAACCAACAGTCTATCTTATTATTAGCCACTGTTCTAACATTAATGATGGCTTAAATATCTGAAAATATACAAACTCCCTAAGGATTTTCAACTAAAATTAAGTATTAACATATCTGGTTTTCTTCAATGCATTTTACTTTCCATAGAAAATCACCTGACTTAAAAATGCAGGTATTTCCCATTCAATACAGGAATTCTGTGACTTAAAAAGGACGTTCAGTTTCCTACCTTAAGCACAGCATTCACAGAATATGGTACTCAAAGTTTTATCTGGGCAAGACATTACCAAAAAAGTTTTCCCAGCAGTTCCTGAATCAGAATCACTACTAGGAGTATGTAACAAGTAGCAACTTCCTCTAAAGAAAACTAAGCAGCAATTTAGTTTCAGGATGAAAAAAATCTCAGTAGAGATGAAAAGTAGACAATAAAACAGATAACTACTGTTATTCACAAAATAGCAAAGAAAACATTAGATGTTACATATTTCAGAAAAAAAGGGGAACAGGCCAAAGACAGAATATTGGCATGCTAGAATTTTTTTTTTTTAACTTAGAAAACATCTGTACAAGACAAGGGACACCTCACGTTTAACCACTCATTGTCATGACGTACTGAGTTTACCTCAGGATAAATCAAATTGCAAGAAAATGGCCCAGATGAACTAGACTTCCTGTAACTAACAAACTATACTCATATTTAATCAGCAACATTTACCTCTATAGTTTTACAAAGTTCCCAATAACTGGGTTTATATGGAAACTTCCTCTGAGAAAGAATAAGATGATTTAGCTATTATTATCAATGCAGAATGTAGATGTCAATCACGTGGTAAATTCAATTATTGTTGAATTTCAAAAGAGTTTCATGCTTTGTTCAAATGTAGCTTATTGTTAGGAAATTTCCCTTCTTCCACTATCCAACTTAGCAAATAAAATCAGGTACTATTTACATTTAATTTACAATCTTTTTCATGTAAAGGAATATCCCTCGGCCTTGCTATATTAATTTAAATGACTGCTCTCAAAAGTCACTAAACCCAAATTTAGAAAGTAAAATAAGCTCTGAAAAGAAACCTGCCATTGTCATTAAGTCATTTACACTGAAATCTTTTCAAAATACATACTGCAATTATGCTGAGGTGCTCCTTAGGCATGTTTGGGCTATATTCCAGTAATGTTTTGTGGGTGAAAACTGATATAATTGTGTAACATTGAAAAGAAATATAAGACTTGTACTAAGAAACCAAAACCATTATATAGAGTGTCAAAAAAATGTATACAAATTTTAAGGAAAAAACTATTGAAATTATAATACTCAATAAAAACCGATAACAAAAGATGAATACAAGTATGTTTGACTTCTGCAATTGCAAGAGGTGCTCAAAGTACCATCAGCGTCCAGACACTTCTGACTACCGCAAACTACAGCTTGAGCAACATTGACTAAAGTGTCCTCTTGTATACATTTTTTTGGCACCCCCGATAGTATGCAACAGTTAACATGACTTTTTAAATGCTGTTTCAGCTACCACAAAAAAATCAGTTATAGAAACCATTATTTATATTTCAATCACAGACAGTGCTCTTAGAATCTATATCTGATTTATAACCAGATCTGAAGAACATAGATTAGGACTATGCTTACTTAGTCTATTTCTCTGGTAAAGAGTCAAAAGTAAGACAAAATGATTTTGCTATTTCTTGTATATTCTGGGGGGAAAAAGCCACATCAAAGTAAGATGAGGAGTCAAAATTGGCAATAAATCCATCATGAAGAAAAGAGTGGCACAAAAGTGAAATTTCAGAACATATTGCTTTCTATATTTGCAAACGTGATCTTATTTGAAAACAAGTATTTACAAAGATTCTAGAAAGCTGTAACCAACCTGATAACTTAGGCTTTCAATCTTTTGTCTCCATATTCAGTTGTCAGTAGTTCCAGCTATCTAGTTAAACATCTAACATGATTTTATGTCCTACTTACATTATTCAGTGTCCACACAGAGATTTACAAATATTTTAAGTGATATTACGCAGAATATTACTTATAATATTCCCCAGAATGGCAATTTTGAATAAAAACTGGAGCATCTGGGCTTTAAAAGCATTTTTCCCCAATGTTTCAGTTCTTCTTTTTAGGAAATCATTGGTGGAGACTGAATTTAAAGTAAAAAAATGCTAACGGTTGTAAATTTTAATAAAAAAGGGATTGCTATAAACACAATTAAGTAAATACTCTCCTAGACAAATATAATAATTAAATAGCACTCGACACTGACAAACACTGAACTTTCTTTTAAACCACAGGAGCTTCTATTGCAGCAGCTGCAGCACAGAACCTTATGACAAAGAATAAGACTGAGGATAAAGAAGGAAAAGTGAACTTAAGCCAATACATTGTAAAAGTCAATGAGTATATCATAGCAGAAAATCAACTTCCAGCTATACATTTCTTCCTTTAAGAATGGAAGACAACAAAATAACATTATACCAGTAGTAGAAAAAAAATGAATTATTCACATTTTAAGGTTTTTCCTGGGGTTGGTGGGGGTGTTGTATGTTTGAAAGCTTACAAAATTGAAAATGTGAAATAAAATTAATTCATGTTAAGATTTCAGGATAACATAAGAAATTTAAGGAAACGGTCTTTTCCTTGAGGGAAAAATATTTTCCATAAATGGTTTAAGCACCCATGAAACTGTGCTGTCAGCTGTCACAATGGAGGTTTGGGATTTTTTTATCAATTGCAGCATAACAAAAGGCATTTCACAGCATAACTTTAGGGAAAATGTTATCTGGTCTAGAATCACACAGAAAGCAACTAAAAACTATTTTAATTGTTTATAACACACAAATTTTTTCCGGTAGCAGCAGTTGCTCCTGTACGTGCCCTTTAAAAAAACAAACAAACAAACAAACAAAAACAAAACCAGAAGCAATAGAGAAAAAATTTGAGAAGAACAAGAGTAGCAGCATTAAACAGGAAAGCAAATACTTAAATACATGATAGTAGAAAGCTTAAAATAAGGAAACAGTACTTTGCAACTTTCAATTATACTGAGTAAAGTGCACTGTTTAAACGTTCACTGATAACATTTTTCCCTGTGTTGAAAACATGAATCTACTTATTGGTATTTTTGATATTAATAAAAAGAGGGCACTCACTATTGTAGCCCTGATAGCTCTCTTCCAGTATTTTTTAACCATTCAGATATATTTTGTGGGAATATTTATTCACATAATTTTGCTTAATACATTTCTTTCTACACGAGACTGAATTTAAAAGTTTTATAACATTTTCAATTACAGTAATAACACAATAAATTATAATTAACAAAATCTTCATATCTGCTTTAAAAAATCATTTATCAAACGCTAACCTCCAGATTATCTGGAAAATTAAAGATGCGAGTTACTATAAATCTGGCATCCTAATTAAATTCTGATTTTTAAAAGTATATAAAAGTCCCTCAAATGATTCCAAGTTCCATTCAAGAAAATTTTATTTTACCCTTTTCATAAGTTATTAAGTTTACAACCTGCTAAAGCATTTTACCCAAATATGGGAAACTGCCTGGAGACGCAAAGCACAATAAAATAATTACATGAAAAGAACAAACAAAAATACCCGTTAAAACAAAGTTATTGTAGCTGGCAGCACTTAAAATTGGTAATTCGTATTTTTTTTAAAAGTTGCATAGCTGCAAGATGACTCATTGCTGATTAACTGTTGAGCAGTTTATTTAAGAGGAAACAATATACTTAACAAATTGTAATTCAGTGGACAATCCTAGATTTAATTAATTAGAATGTAATTATGTAACCTGATTTACTCTGGATTGCATTCTGATGTTAAAACCTTTAATTTAAAATACTAACATAGTTAAGTTTTCCTATGTAAAAATCAACTTTCCACTGTTGGAAAAAAAATGGAAGAACTTGAGATCATGGTCTACATTCAGAGAATGTTTTACTGCTTGATTACATTTCTTGGTTTCACATTTAAGACTTTAATTTATAAGAATTAAATTATGTGATCTTCAATTTAAGAATAGATGAAAGCAGAAACATCATGTTGGGGAAAATAAAGAAACCCCAAACTAAAAAACAAAACAAATCAAAATACTAGTTGTGCAGCTCTAGAGAACTTAATAAAAAGTAAATCAACTTTTAAATCAGTTACTTTGGCTTCTGCATACAGAATGTTTACCAGTATTACCTACGTGGATGACTAGTAAGGGATGTGCAGCATTTTCAAAATCCCTGTGTGTCCTTATGTGCATGTTTGGTACACTGAGTTCTGTGGCAAATGTCCTTGCTCCAGCAGGATTCTTTTCCCTGTATGATTGTCCATCTCTGCACTGACTGAGTCTCATAGATCTCAGATTTCTGGCTGAGTAATGCCTGTATTTTTTTTGTTTTTCCAGAGACAGATCCTCACATCCTCTTGATTTTTCAAGCATCTTGAAAATAGAAGAAAACCTGTGTAAAAGCAGATACATTTTATTTAAGCAGTGGTCCATAATAGTAATACAAACCAAAACACAACACCCATTTCCCCATGAACAGTGTTTTAGTTACTGTAAATTTTCATACACTTATTATTCTAAAAACTCGTAAAATTAGTGTTCTGCAGGAGAATAGATCAAGGACACAGGACCAATAAAAGCTTAAAATAGTCAAAAAATAGTCACTACATAACAATTACATTTTGATGTAACTGTTTTGGGGCACCACCAAATCATTCCCCCGTCACAATCAAGACTATACCAGAGTACAGAACACACATACCCAACACCCCAATTTACTAATCTCTCCCCAAATAATTCAAGACCTCAAATTAAAAATAGTAAACAATCTTGTAACTAATCGAGACCTTAGATATTCATGGATCTCTATTTACTTGGGACTACTAAACATGTATGCTGAAAAATATGAGAAATGCTGCATTTGCTGCTACATGTTGCCTTTAAAAAAAGTTTTAACACACTGAATCCTCTTGAAACCCATATCCGGTTAATCTGATACAGCAAGAGAGATAAGAGGAATTTATCATATGACATACAAGAGCAGTAAAACAGAAGCAAATATGTAAAAAGTCAAGATATTTTGTGTCTATACATTCTTAAATTCATTCAAGAACCATAGAAACTGATTTTCATTTACATTTCTGAGGGCAGCTGCCACCAAACTCAGACCCTATATACAAAAATACAGAAAAAGGTAACACTGATATAGCAGGTAAGAAAACTGAAATGCTCTTTAAGATCAACAGACATGCATATTGCCTATGAAAGGAGCTGCATGTTCCATACCCATCTCATAAGCTCACTGTGACACTAAAGGAAAAATTTAGCTGATTAGACCCAGAAATCAAAAATTTTATATCCTAAAATCCCAACTCACACACAAAAAAGTTTATTGACTCTAAAAAAATCTTTTACCTACAGGTGAAGGATTTTGACATATTACTCTGGTACGCAAAAATGCTAAGATAAAAATTTTGTTTTATTTGCATTGGTTCTTATTCACATCGTTTATTCGCAGAGTACTTCTCTTAAAACACTTCTGTAACTTTAGCCAGTTTTACTTTATTGGCCCAGACATAAGGTGATGTTGAAGACATTCCAAAGCATTCTCCCTTTTAAAAAACCTTTTCACAGTGAAATAAAAACATATGTACACATCTGCTCAAAGTTCTACTCCATCACCACTTTTCACTTACACAGCAGTATTACCCCAGTTCATACTGCACATGTGTCAAGGTCTGATCTGAACACTCTCCCAGTAAAAGGTGCATAAGCTGACAGCCCTAGTGCTCCACAAGCCTACTCTTATTATGACAGAGGCCTCATTTAATGTTGCATTTCTTATTTCAGTTGCCATAGCTGCTATGAAGTTACAGGCAGACCTCATTTTATTGCGCTCCGCTTTAGTGCATTTCAGATATTGTCTTTTACAAACTGACGGTTCGTGGCAACCCTTCATGGAGCAAGTCTATCAGAGCCCTATTTTCCAACAGCATTTGCTCACCACTTGTCTCTATGTCACATTTTGGTAATTCTTGCAATATTTCAAATTTTTTCTTTATTATTGTATTTGTTATGGTGATCTGTCATCAGTGACCTTTGATGGCACTATTGTATCGTTTTGGGGCATCACCAACTGCGCTCCTATGAAGACAATGAACTTCATCTATAGATGTGTGTGTTCTTACTGCTCCACCAACTGGTTGTTCCCCGGTCTCTCTTCCTCTCCTAGGGCCTTGCTATTCCCTCAGACACAACAATATTGCAATTCGGCCCATTAATAACCCCTACAGTGGCCTCTACGTGTTCAAGTGAGAAGATGGAGCACATCTCACTTTAAATCAAAAGCTGGAAATGATTAGGTTTAGTGGGAAAGGCATGTTGAAAGCTGATAGGCTGAAAGCTAGGCTTTTGTGCCAAACAGCTGAGTTGTGAACGCAAAAGGAAAGTTCTTGAGGACATTAAAAGTGCTACACTAGTGAACATATAAATGACAAGAAAGTGAAACAGCCTTATTGTTGATATGGAGAAAGTTTTGTTGGTCTGGATAGAAGATCAAACGAGCCACAATATTCCTTTACGCCAAAGCCTAATCCACAGCAAGGCCCTAACTCTCTTCAACTCTATGAAGGCTGAGAGGAAAGGAAGCTGCAGAAGTTGGAAGCTAGCAGAGTTTGGTTCATGAGGTTCAAGGAAATAAACTGTAACATAAAAGTGCAAGGTGAAGCAGCAAGTGCTGATGTAGAAGCTGCAGCAATTTATCCAGAAGCCCTAGCTAAGATAATTAATGAAGGTGGCTGCAATGTAGACGAAATAGCCTTCTATTGGAAGAAGTTGACATCTAGGACTTTCACAGACAGAGAGGAGTCAAGACTTGGCTTCAAAGCTTCAGAGAACAGGCTAACTCTCTTATTAGGGGCTAAAATAACTGGTGACTTTAAGTTCCAGCCAAGGCTCGGTTACCATTCTGAAAATCTTAAGGCCGTTAAGAATCATGCTAAATCTACTATGCATGTGCTCTATAGACATAAAGCCTGGATGACAGCACATCTGTTTACAATATGGTTAACTGAGTATTTTAAGCCCACTATTGAGACGTACTGCTCAGGAAAAAAACGTTCCTTTCAAAATATTACTGCTCACTGACAATGAGCCTGGTCACCCAAGAGCTCTGATGGAGATGGACAAGATCAATCTTGTTTTCATGCCTGCCAACAACATCCGTTCTGCAACCCAAGGATCAAGGAGTAAGTCTGACTTTCAGGTCTCATTATTGAAGAAATACATTTCGTAAGGCCACAGCTGCCATCATCATTTCTCTGATGAATCTGGGCAAAATGAATTGAAAACCTTCTGGAAAGGATTCACCATTCTAGATGCCCCTAAGAACATTTGTGATTCGTGGGAAGAGCTCAAAATATCAACATTCACAGGAGTTTGTAAGGAGTTGATCCCAACCCTCATGGATGACTTTGAGGGGTTCACGACTTCAGTGGAGGAAGTTACTGCAGATGTGGGGGAAATAGCCAGAGAACTAGAATTGGAAGCGGGGCCTGAAGGCGTGACTGACTTGCTGCAATCTCAGGATAAAACTCTAATGGATGAGGAGTTGCTGCTCATGGATGAGCAAAGAAAGTGGTTTCTAGAGACGGAATCTACTGCTGGTGAGGAAGCTGTGAAGACTGTGGAAATGACAACAAAGGATGGAGAATGGTACATAATTTAGTTGATAAGGCGGTGGCGGGGTTTGAGAGGACTGACTCCAATTTTGAAGGAAGTTCTACTGTGGGGAAAATGCTATCAAATAGCGTCGCATGCTGCAGAGAAACTGTTCATGGAAGGACAGTCAATCGAAGCAGCAAACTTCACTGTTTTAAGAAATTGCCACAGCCACCCAGCCTTCAGCAACCACCGCCCTGATCAGTCAGCAGCCATCAACGTGGAGGCGAGACCCTCCAGCAGCATAAAGATTGTTATGACTCACTGAAGGCTCAGATGATGGTCAGCAATGTTTGGCAATACAGTGTTTTTTAATTACGGTATGTACATTGTTTTATAGACATAATTCTATTGTACAGTTAATAGACTACAGAATGTGTGAACATCACTTTTACGTGCACTGCGAAACCAAAAGTTCCTTGCGACTGCTTTATTGCGACATTCGTCTTACTGTGGTGGTCTGGAGCCGAGCCTGCGCAATCTCCGGAGTACACCTGTATCTCAAATCTCCTTTGTCAACATTCTAACCGGCTGCGACCAAATGGTCCTTATTAAGAGTAACAGAATCCCTTGAATGTATTTATCACCTCAACACTGATTTAAGACCAGGATTTACTGAAATAAAAGGAAATCGGAGGACAGCTCAGGACTAGACCTCAGTTCCCTGTCTCCAGTCTTAGCCATTCAGAAGATTGTTTTCCGTAACTGTCTTGAGTCTCTGAACATAGAGATTCTAACTCCTTCTGAAACAATTGCAAGATTGGCTAAAATGTTCTGTCTTGATGTAAAACCTCAATGTTTTATTTCATTTCTGCAAGTCTTCTCATAAGAAAGCTTTTCATATATATAAGATAACAATCAACTATTTTTTCAAAGCTAAATGATGCCAATTAATTCACTTCATGGAATACGGAAAAAGGCAAGACTCAAGCGAGGTTACCATTCAATTCAATTCACTAAACGTTTTCAGATAATGCAGAATCATGAATAAACTAAATCAGCACAGCAAATTCTGTATTTGGTTTAAAATTTAATTTATTATTATTATTTTTTGGCCTCCTACAGAGGTTGCCAAAAAAAAGCGTACACATTTTAAGCGATGTTAACACTGATCAGCGTTGCTCAAGCAGTAGTTCGCTGTCATCAGAAGTGATGACGACGATGGGAACCACTCTGAGCACCTCTTGTCATTGCAGAAGTCAACGTGACTTGTATTCATCTTTTGTTATCGCTATATATTAATAGATTTTTCCTTTCTTAAAATGTGTATACATTTTTTTGGCACCCTCTGTATACAGATAGGGACTATATTATATTATATCATATGCTAAGAAAACAAAGATAAAAGATTAAGTTGAATGAATGAATCAATGATGTAACTTTTTGAAGAAAATGCTCCTGCCTAATAACAACAAAATAGCTAAGAACACCATCTTTGGAACCAGAAGGCCTGGGTTCAAATCCCAGATCTACCAAGGAACTAGCTATGTGACCTTGACAAGTCAGGTGTCTTAACCTTTCTATAACCTAATTTCCTCATCTGCATATTGAGAATAGTAAGCATACTGAGCTCAAGGGGTTGTTACAACACTTATGAGAATTATAATGTTATACTGCATGATCTAAAAACATACCTGGAAAGTTATGGATAAGAGTATGGAACTTGATTCTGTTCCTTTACTGCATGACCTCGGACTGCTGGTGCAACCTGCTTCTTGAAGTCATGGAATTTAATTACTCTGACCCTCAGGTTACTCGATGGTAAAATGGGGTCATGATGTGTACTCCATGGTGTTTAAGTATTAAACTAAAATTAAATAAGCTAATGTGTTTTAAAGTACCAAGAACACAGAAATTACTCAATATATGATTCTTTTCAGGAATCAAGAAAGTTGTTTTTATGTATCTTAACATGAGTTTAATATATATAGTAGCCTAACACAGAGTCTGGAACACAAACGCCTCCATGAATAAACGAATGAATAAAAATGGTGGGTGACAATGTATAATTCAGACAACACTTTAAAAAGCAGTTAAAACGGAAAAATGGAGAATTACCTACAAAACAGGAAGCTGATGCTTAATCTGAAGGGTGCTCAGGGCAAGATCTATTTACTTCAAACCATTCATCTATGCAGCTAGAAAAGAATAAAACCAGAAAAAGTGAAACACCTCTGTTTAATTATTTATATCATGACAACCATAATAAAAATGCTTACTTCCTGACTTTAATATATCTTTGCAAAAGAAAAATTAAATATTTTAAATGATAATATTTGGCACACATAAGTAAAAGATAAAGATAAGTGTTTATTATATTCTGATTATTCTAAGCAGTTAAGGAAATAATCTTTGCAAAATTATCCTGTAAAGTACTTTCAAGTTTAAACAACAATCATCACCACAAGAGAATCTAAAGAACTACCACTTTATCAATATTCAAAATTAAATGACAAATCTGGAAAGATATGTCTCTCTTTAAAATAGTTATTCACTTATGCAAATATCAACCTGTTCATGCCACCTGTCAATCAAAAACAGCTTTTAAATTTTAATTCTTGATAATATTGCATCACACTTTAAAAGACCACACTTATGAATATTAAATACATATTTGAATTCTATGCCATCCTGCAATACATATAGATACACATAGGTATAACATTGTCCATTTCCATTTATAAAGTATTTCATGATTTTATTAGAAGTTAAATATTAGGGTGCATCTAATTAGCCTCATGTAGATCTGTACTGTTCCATGCAGTAGCTACGTGCCACGTGTGGTTATCTGAATTTAAATTCACTCATTTAAAATAAAGGAAAAATGCAGTTCGTTCCTCAGTCACACAAGCCACATTTCAAGTGCTCAACAGCCACATGGCTAATGGCTGCTCTGCTAGATAGTCCAGACACAGAACATTTCCACCACTGCAGAAAGCTCTGTCTCACTGTGATAAATGATAAACTCAAGGCCTTGAAAAGGTTAAGTAACTTTCCCAACAGCTAGGAAGTTGCCCAAGCAGGATTCAAACTGTTCCACATTCTCACTGTTGACACGTCAAGTTTGCATGTACCACAGAGCAAGAAGGCTTGGCTAACATGCTGAAGGGCAAAGTTCATATTCATCATTCTCGGGTCCTGACAGGATGGTTTGGTAGGTAAAAATGACAGACAAAATTAAACGGAAAAAAGGTAAAATGTCTCATACACATGATATTCTTTCAAATATGTGAAACAATTTTTGTTGCCATTAGGACTTTTGTTGTCTAAATAAACATGTCCAAATTGGCTTATGATGTTTTCAGCCGGCTCTCTGCTACCCACTTGGCTCTAGAGGTCCCCTGGTCTGCCAGAACACCTCTGAAAACAAAGTACTGAGAACTCAACAAAACACTCCAGATACTTTAACAATTCACAGTAGATCAAATAGTACCTATATGACCTAAACTGGGTGCATCTTATTTTACAGCCAGGTAATTTTGGCTCATCTTGAGAAAGTAATCACTTAAAACCCCAGGTTCGTCTTGCATAAATTACTATGCAGCAACCCACATTATTTAAATATTGTATTTCCTTCTCCTAACTCCAGCAGGAAATCACTATCCTGAATTTGGTGCCTTTCATTCTTAGGCATTTTCTTACTCTGTAACTATATGTGTACATATTCCAAACAAGATATAGTATTGTTTTGATCTTTTCAATTTTATATCAACACCACTGTAATGTATGCTTTTTCTAACTGCTTTTTCAAAATCAATTTAAGATTTGCAATTGTTAATAAGTAAGGCTCTGGTTTTTACATCTGCGTTGTGTACAATATTCTATTATATAAGCATATTGGCCTCTCCTTTGTTTTGTTGTCCCCTAAAATAAAAAAATACAATTTATGTATCCATTCTTTTACTAATGGACACTTTCAAGGATGCTATAAACACTCTCGTACATGCTATACATGCCTTCGTGTGGCGTTACCCAGAGTGTGGTCCACAGACAGAGCTAATCCACGAGCTGTTCGTCACCAGTCCTCAATGAGACAAGGGGTTTGAGCCAAAATACACAGTAACTTTGCCATTAAACACACTGTTTTAATTGACTTTTTTAAATCATTGTAGAACTTTCTCAGTGAAGACAGCATTGTAGTGATTTCCAGTCTGACGCAAGCTTCTTTATCTCGCCCTGGCCCTGCACGTTGAGCGACTGCACTGTCCTAGAACACAAGACCAAGGACGCCCCCAAGGCATACACCTAGGAGTGGAATTACTGAGCTGTAGGACATGTACAGTTGTAGAATAGCTGTACAGAGCTATTTGCCAAGTATACCAACTTTTATTCTTATGTTTACTGGCCATTTGGGGTTCCTTTTTTCTGAACTATTAACAATTTTTGCCAAATTTTCTATTTTGATTTCTTTTTAAAAATAGATTTGTAGGAAGTTATTATCCAGATATTTCAGCTGTAATATAATATGTATTTTTTTGATAAACATTTTTTCCTACAAAATCGTACACTGAAAGTAACAGGGCTTATGGGAGAAAACAGGGTAAAGGCAGAGCAATGAAACAATACAACCTGGAACTAGAACCTGGAACTAGAACAAAGATGTGTTTGTTCTAAATAAATAAAGTACCACTGTAAATATAGGATTTGTTTTAAAAGGGTGAAGTTAGCTTGACATCAAGAGGATTAAGAAAGAATTGATAAACTGAGTCATGAAGACAAAAGCCAATGCACAAAATTTGAGGACAGCTATGAAGTAAGCAAGCCCTTGCCAAAGAGCCCAGAGCCTAACTGAGCTGGGTGTAAGGATGTTAGACCATCTTTCCATGCCTTGTTTCCGTTCGTTTGAGGGAACAAAACATTGTGCTGAGAAATACTCTGTATGAACCAGGAAGACCGTGTCATTCTTTATATTGTCAACACGCTCCCAATTACCAATTGCAATGAACTAACTGCATTCTAGAAAGTTGCTGAAGAAGAGTGTTGTTTCAGATACCAAACCTTTGCTGATAATGAGTATTGGAAAAAACTCTCAGTCTACTTTTCTAGCTTTTCATAGTATTATGATGCAAGAAAGTTCTATATTTTAATATAGTCAAATTTATCAACTTTTTAGGTTTTTATGGGGGAGCGGGAGTGTACTTTATCTCCTTCCCCTCCAAATTCCTTACTAAGAAGTCAAGAACATTTTGCTATATTTTTTCCAACACTTTCGATTTTGGTTTCTGTAGGCAAATGTTTAGTCAATCTGGAATTGATCCTCATTTCAAATGTCAGATAGGGATTCGATTGTTTTTTCTTATCAATAACCAATTGATCCCAGTACCATTCAATGAACAGTTCATCATTCTTTTTGTACTATACTGTAATACCACCTCTGGCAAATCAATTTTTTCATTTATTCATTTATTTACTAAACACTAATATACACATTATGTGCCCGTACTTTCTAAAATTTAACCCATTTAAAATTCTTAATAACTCTATGAGGTTGGTATTTTTGCCTCATTTTGTAGACAGAGGGAGAGAAAAACAAAGTAACTTGACCAAGATCGTACAGTGACATCAGAGTGGGGCTGGGATTCGAATCTTGGGAGTCTCGACCCCTGCAGCCCATCCTCTTACCCGTGATCTGCCTCTCCACAGGTCTCAGCAAGCGTGTTACGGACTCTATTCTGTCCCACTGGCCCCCCTCTGTCCTTTCTCCTCTGTCTTAATATTCATAGTTTTGTAATCAATCGTGCAGGACAAGTCCCACCAGCATGGTATTCTTCGGCGTGAGTGTCTTGACTGTTCTTGGCCTTTTACTCTTCGGTCACATGTATTTTAGAATCCACTTGTCAAGTTACACTAAAAAAACTGGTTGCGACCTGACTGGGGTAGCCTGAACTATACAGACCCATTTGGGGGAGCGACATTTTCTGACATCAGTCTTCCTGTCCACTATATGGTATGCCTCCACATTTATTTTAGATCTTTCAATAAGTTTTAAAATTCTGAATATCTTTTGTAGCATTTATTTTTAATATACCTTATTACCGTTGTAGTTTCTGTTGTTAATGTTATCGTCCTACCAAAAAAAAGTTACATTTTCTTTTTTTCTTACTTGGATATGAATGCAACTGATCTTCATAAGGTGAGCTCATATCTGGCAATCCTGTTAAATTCTTATTAATTTTAATAATTTATCTAATATTTATTCTTCACCCTTGTTTTAAAATCATTAATATGTTATTACAGAATTTTACTGAAAGTTTTCTCACATTTATTGAGCAATTATGGACTTGCTCCTTTGTTAATGTGAGTCACATATATAAACTTTCCAATTTTACAGTCTTTGCATTCTTAGCACAGATATAATTGGGCCATGAGGCATTATTTTAGATAGACGAGGGATTAATTTGATTTGGTGATGTTTCTGGATTTTTGCACTGGTGTTCATAAGTGACTCTAATTTTCTTTCTTATACTGCTCTTATCTGATTTTGGCATCGTATATCCTATTCTCATAAAATAAGCGGGAGAAACTTCCATCTTTTTCTACTTTTGGGGGAATTTATGATTGTTAACATGGTGTTCTTTGGAAGTTAACCAAGTTAACTTTTGGTTAACTTCTTTGGAAGTCTAGTAGAACTTGCTGTCAAGCTGTCTTTGTAGGCCTGTTTTTAGGTTGTTGTTTTTAATATTTGTTGTTTTTCAAAGTTAGTCTTAATAACTACTTGTAATTGTTATTAGTTGATTCAGGTTTTCTATTTCCTTTTGAATCACTTTTTGATAACATTTTTAAGGAAACTGCCCATAATTTTTTTAAATTAGAGATTACAAAATTTTTCACAGAATTTCCCAACTATTTTTAATTTCTGTCATGTTTGAAGTTATGTGTTCCTTTTCATTCTTACGCTGTTATTTTTTTCTTCTGGGGACAATTCTGCCAGAGATTTTCCTGTTTTACTAGTCATTTCAAAGAACCAATTTTTGACTGTTGGTCTCAAGGTCAGAATTTTTTCATTTCATTATTTTCTTCTCTGATCCGTATTATTTTCTTTCATTTTCATTGTGGTTTTTTGTGCTGTGATTTTCCTAATTTCTAAGTAAAAACTTGGCTTATTGATTGCCAGTGTTTCTTTACACTCTAACACAAACCTTCTGAGGATAACTCTAGAAAAATATCAAAAAGGTTTTAATTATTATACAGTTCCAACGACGAGTATTTTCTAAGTTCCACTATAATTTCTTCTTTGATCTACAAGTTACTTACAAGCATATGTTAAGATTATTTATCTTTCATTACTGACATCTAATAGTGGTCCAGAACAGTTTTCTGTGTGGTAACAATTCTCTGTGGTTTGCTAAGACTTCATTTATGGCCTAGTACACAATCCGTTTTTATAATACTTCACGTGTGCCTGAAAATAAAACGTACTCTCTAATTGCTGGTTACACACACACACACACACACACACACACACACACACACACACACACACACACTAGATAAAACCTGTTAACTACACTCAATTTTTCTAGGTCCTGACTCATTTTGGGTGTCTGCTTGACTGAATGAGAAATGGGCTGAAATTTCCCATTATGATGAATTTGCAATTTTTCTGACACTTCTATAAATATTTTACTTTGAGACTATGTTTTTATGTACATAAATATTTGAATTTTATATACTTTTATCATATCATACTAATAAAACCTTTTGAAACAAAGTTTATTTTGTCTGATACTAATTTAGCTTTGTCAGTTTTCCTTTAGTTACAATTTGCCTGGATATAGTTTTCTACCCCTTTACTTTCATATTTTTCCATATCCTTATGTTTAAGTGTGTTGCTAATTATTAATAGCCTATCCCAATCTTTCAATCTGTTTTTGACTAGTGAGTTTGTTCTATTTAGCATTATTATAATTACTGATACTGGATTTATTTTTCTTTCTTTATTTTGTACTATTTCCTGTTTTTCTCTATGCTTTCTCCCACCCGTCTCCTGCTTTCAAATGAAGTTCCACCTTATTCCTTTTATTGGTTTGAAAGTTATAGTTTTCTATTCTTTTTTGGTTAACTTAAATTTTTTTTTTTTTTTTTTTATTTAAAATTTTTCCTCTGTTGCTTTGAAACCAAGAATGCTTTATGAGAAACCAGATGGGCTTCACAGTTAAACAGCACCGGCCGGAATGTCAGCTCTTCCGTTTACTAGCCATGGGATGTTGGAGCGATTTCCTATGGTCCCTCAGCTTATTTGCCCAATTGTGAGATGAGATTATTACAACGCTTACATGACATAACCTACGGAAGAAGCCATGGACAACACCTGGGTCGTAGTGAATTCTGAACAAACCAATTTTTGGATGCAAACAGATGTGGGCTTAAATCTTAGTTCTAGCAGGAAAAAAAGGCATATTTTTTAAGATACGGGGAGAGGGAGTTTCAGTGAAGAAGAAACTTTTCAGCCCTAACTACAATGTCTGAAACTTTGAGAAAGACCTTCAACTCTAATACCAACTTGATGAACAGAACAACAAACTTACCCTTTATGATATATGCATAGACAAGGCAGTCGTGCTATCGTATCTCCCTGCTGCAGTTCTTCAAGGCATATTGCACATTCCCCAGCATCTTTACTCAGGACATCCTCTGAGGAAAGAGAAAATGAATTCAGGACAATAAACCTGAACGGAGAATTATGTGAATGCTAATTTGTAAAGAGTGGTGACTAGCATATTTTGTCAGAAACACATAAAATTCAGCACCTGTATTTGAAATACTATTCATCAATCAATGAGTAATGTTTACCTTTACTTATAAATAGTGTCTCTCATTTCCATTTCACTGAGGTATTACAATAAGCAACAATAGTACAGAATCCTCCAACTTGCACAGATTTTGCTATGAAACTTTACCAGTAAGTCAGTTATTTGTCTTTTGGAATTCACTTTCTCCTACTAATCAATATTAATTTGGTTCCCAAGATAGTTAAACAAAGTTTAGAGTGCATGTGGCTGAAAAGACATGAAATTACTATTATAATTTTAAAAATCCTAAAATAACAAAATTGGTAAGTTAAAGAAATCACCTTGAATATGGGACTTTAAAAATGTACTTAACTCAAGAAAATACAAAGGTTGACAGATCAAAGCTTTTGTGTAGTTTCTGAAAGGGACTTTGGAATCATGAGGATTTCTGACACCAATTCTTCTGAATTCTGTTTTATGCCAATGCTAAGCGAGGTAGCAATTAGAGTAGCTTCCAGAGCCCCTCTAGCAGTGTTTAAAATACTAATCTTTCTAAAGTAAAAATTCCTTTTCCTTTTAGAAAAACAAAGGTTTCTCAATTTATGTTTTATACTGAAATATTAAATTATACTTTATTCATGTTAAATTCACATTTTTAAAAGGATCTTGCCTACACGGAATCAATAGCCAGATATGCTATGTTGACTCTTTTAAATGAGAAGTAACTAAAAACATGCTATTACTGAAGAGTATGGGAAAACTAAAGGAGATACATTCTCAGTAAGTTTACAGAACGGAAAGCTAAAGCAGGAACATGCGATATGAACTTATACCACAAATAAATAATGTTTCCGGAAGTAAAAATCAAATAAGCGAAAGGGGAAAGACATACCAATCTCTACCTAAATGCTAAAAGACAGAACAAGACAGTTTCCAAAAATTAAGTGTTTGGTAGTCCCTTACCTACTATAAAAAACAATAAATTTAGTTGTGCACATAACTATAACAGTTCCTTGTAGAAAAATTCATTCTATAAGTAATAGATCCTCTTTCAGTTATTCTTTTGAGGCAGCATACTAAGGGGAAATACAGACTCTATCTGGTCTATAAAAGAGAAGGTACCAGCAAACGATTTACCTGTAAGGCTGTAGGGGGTAACAAGGCAACTTCCACAAAAAGGAACGGCCTTCTCAAGAAGGGTTTATGCTTTTGGAATCTAGGGAATATGGCTGACGTGATTTTTAGCTAACTATTGGGTAGCTCACAAGCTAATATATCACAATCAGAGACTTAACCAGAGAAAGATTTCTGGACAAGTAAAGCTGGGTAAATGGAAAATGCTATTAATGCTCCCCTGCCCCCCACCCTACACACACACACACACACACACACACACACACACACACACACACGTGTCCTTCCCCCATTTTTCTTTTCTAACCCTGAAGGTCCCACCCATTTCCCCCACTCCATCCTATCCTCCACCCCAAGTCTTATCTCCTTCTCTTGATCTCCATTTTTCTTTTATTATTCTAGATAGCTTTCCACAGATAGGAACCAGTTTAATGTAAAATACCAAACTAGTGATAAAGTTAACTGGAGTACAGGGGCCCACAAAATGGAGGCCACCCAGTAGCACCTGCCCCTGTCACAAATCTCAACTCAATTCAACCTTTACTTATGGGGAACACCTCACTGCCAAGGAAACCTAAATCCAATCACAATCCTCCCACTCAGCGTTAGCTAGCTTAGCTTATCCTACAAAATAGGACCTGCTAGCCTTAGGAAAGGCCCAACCTCCTAGCCAATCATGCCCTTTCAATGTTGCCTCTTCCAGCACTGTAAAATTCGCTCTTGCCCCAAATCTCTCAGGAAGTGCTTGTCAGTACTCCCCCAATCCCTGGACTGGTTTCTCGTGAGTAAAGAACACCAAACTCATTACTGAATTGTTTTAGTTTTGTCATTTGACACTAGGATGACAGATAGTACTGAGTACAAAAAGAAAAGCATCTGAAGGAAGCACTAAAAGATCTTAGTAAAGGTCTATAATTCCAAATAGTATAGTATATTCTCACCACTTAGATTTTTTTCACAACAAAGGCATACCACATCATAATAAACTTCAAAAAAAAAACCATCACTTTTTACCAAGCCTTTATCAGACAGTTCACTCTCACTGCAAAAGCTCAGATACTGCCTCAAATAGCAAATGCTTAATTTTCCAGTTTGAAAGTCTTATTTCCAATGGAATTTGTCTTTGTATGGTTAAAAACATTTTTAATTTTTGAAAATTCACTATGCAATGAGATTGTTGTCTATACGGGGGTTTCTTAGAGGATTCACCTATCCCACCCCATATGACACTGTCTTTTCATCGGTGATTATCCATTCGTTTTATATACCACCAAATAAGAAAAAAAATGCCTCCATTACACTATGATACAATCAATTTTAAGACGCATATCATTTTTCATAGCTGTCAAAGTATGAAAAAGAAGTGAGTCTTAGAATTGATGAACTAGGATATCACATTTTCCAGGTTTTGGAATATATTAACAATGCATCTAGATTTAAGTATTAATGAACCATAAAAATCTCGATTATCAAAAATTAAGAAAATGAGATAGACCAGCTTTTAAAAAATGAAGAAAAAGTATTGTCACATTTTTGCCATATAAGTCTATGTGAGATTTTTCAACACAAAATGAACTTAAGTGGAAATCCACTAAATACAGGCTCCTGAATCCATTGTTCACACACACACAAAATAGCTGTCTTACAATACTTTTTATGTTGACCTATGACTACCAAGTCTCATTTCTTTATAGCAATAGGTTTTTAAAAATCTTTGAGTTGGGAAAACTTGAATGTCTTAAAACGTCTTGGTTTTATCCTGTTTATAAGAAAATTTATTTATTGTACAATAAAGATAAACACAATCTCCACATAATTAACAGAATGATATTTACTTTAAGACTATAATGTTACCCTTTGTAGGTACTTAGTTTAAAAAAATCTTTTTAGTTGAATCTAGAATTACCCTGTTTCCCCGAAAATAAGACCTAGATGGACAATCAGCTCTAATGCATCTTTTGAAGCAAAAATTAATAAAGATCCAGTCTTATATTATATGGATCTAATATAAGACCGGGTCTTTATTATTTGCTTCAAAAGATGCATTAGAGCTGATTGTCTGGCCTGGTCTTATTTTCAGGGAAACACGGTAAAGTCAGTCATTTTAATCATAAATTCCCTAAACCTTATTAATGAAAAATAATCAGAACTGTATTTTCTATTATTAAGAAAGGTACACCTATATACAAGAACTTCCTAAACACATTAATTTCAATGTAGAAGCAGCCCAATATCCATTGTAAATAGCTTCTAGTGAAATGATCTTAGCTCAGAAGATCTAAAGCTAATGTTAGCATATTACCACAGTTCAGCTCCATTTTGAAAAGCAACCCTGAATTTAAGACAGTTCACTCTCACTGCAAAACCTCAGTTAATGCCTAATTTTAAAAATCAAATGCTTAATTTTCCAATTTGAAAGTCTTATTTCCAATAGAATCTGTCTTTGTATGTTTAAAAATATTTTTTATTTTTGAAAACTCTCTATGCAATGTGATTGTTGCCTAGCTGGGGGATTCCTAGAGTATTCACCTCTCTCACCCCACATGACACTGTCTTTTCATTGAGTTTTGAGCTTAGTAACGTGATACATTCAGAATTAAAGAGGGCCTGGAAATACCACCACACTGAAGCATCTTAAGATAACTGCGAAAAGATTGTTAAAAGCTTTTAGCCAATCAATGGGAAACATTCAGACGTTATTACCTACAGGCAATGAGGTGTCCACGCTGTAGGACCTGTCAACATTGAGAGCAGACTGCTAATGGCCAAAACAGATGCTAGGGAAGCAGAAAAGGGAACACTAATAGATTTAACTACCATAGGTGGCTAGTCTGGAATCCCCCATTGCCACCAGCATGGTCAAATGGAGAGACACTCGAGATTGAGAACAGGAAACTAAACTGCATTGCTTTTTCAAACCTGTTGCTGATGATCTACCTAAATATCTGGAACAGTAAAGGTTAAATGAGTACGTTATTTATCAGTCTAATTCTTTGTTTTATTCACATGGTCTATGCATTAATTTATATGTAGTGATACAGGAAAAGAAGAATTAAACCTGGATGAGAGCAATACTTTTTAAGCGAAGGTTGGCACCAGACTCACTTAGGTATACATTCTGTCTCAACACAGGGGAAAAAAAATGACATAAACTTGGGCCCCATCCCTAGAGATTCTGCAATATACACCTGCCTCAGAAACAACTGCTTTCAAGGGAACAGCGCACTGAAGGAGACAGAGCGTAAGATTCAAGTTGGAAATGTAGTATGAGTTTCCATTCTCACTGTTAGCTATGCACCTCAATATGTTGGTCATATCCTGGAATTTCCTTTCATTCTTTTAAAATATTAGTATAATAATGGCATTCGAAATATTATGGAGCATAAATTTTAAATAATTATATAAAAGACTTTATGTTAGAAAAACACTATATACAATACTAGTTTTTATTATCATCATTATCAGAAAGTACTTCATGGACTTCCCCAAAAACAAAGTTAGTCATTTTTCTATTTCTTTTTCTGTCCCTTCTGGTTTTCTAGTTCCAACTTTACACAATGTGATAAATAATTCCTTAGCTACCAGAAACTTCCACAGAATACTCCTGACCTAGCCATTTCTAGAGACCTATTAGAATTTCCAGGTTGGCAACAAGTCCACACAAATGCAACTGCCTAATTAATTTTTAAATGTTTTGGCTTTATTCTATATTTAAAAGTATTATAAATGTCCACTCTGTTACATGCTTTTAGATGTATTTATGTCTTTTATTAATCTTATGAGGTAACTGATGTTACGTCCATTTTACAGATAAGAAAACAAGGCCTCAAAAAAGTTAAGTAATTTACCAGAAATTACTAAACTAGTAAGTCCTGGGGTCAGGATTCATATTTAGGCTAAGCCCTTGGCCTTTTTACTACTGTATGAATTTTGATATAAGAAACAAATTCACTCTTAATAAGATAGCATAAATACCGAAACAAATGAATGGTTTTAAGGCAACTTCAAGTTTGAAATATTCAAGGTGGAGGTGGCTATCTTACTTAAGAGGAAATAGCTCAAGACTGGTCATAGGCTTTATGTTCTGGAGTTATTAGACTGTTATAAAAACTGGTATCAGAAATGAGCTTGCACTTTACTACTTACTTCCTTCTATTGGATAGGACAATGGCCCTGTCCAGTAGAATTTTCTGTGATGACAGAAACAGTCTCTTATCTGTGCTGGCCAAAATGGTAGCTATTAGTCACTTATGGTCTGCAAAGCACACTTGAAATGTGCCTACTGCAATTGAGGAACTATAAACATTATACATTTTAAATTTTATTTAATTTTAGTAAAATATGAAGCCTTAAAATATAAGTAGATAAGGAACATACATTCATAAACTAATTAAAAACTTCTGTAAATTGATTTCACACATAGCCTCAAGCTCTTACTTTGCATTACCCAAAGAAATTATTTAAAATCCGAGCAGCCAAATATGCAAAATTAAAATATTTAGCAAGTACAAGCACATATTCATATAGTTATTACAAATCAAGACAACATGAGAAAAAGCAGACAGCCAAAATCCTTTTCGAAAAAAAAAAAGAAAAACAACAAATAAAACCAAATTTGTTAGAGGCAGCCAGAAAAACTCCATGCGAAAATTTCATAATCATCACAACTTTATTTTTAGATCAAGCATCCAAACAGATGATCTTTTCAGCAAAATACAATGCCAAGCACTATTATGGATCAGGCATTTTACCTGAAGACTTATTTTTTGTTCTTGAACCCTCAATGATAGCAGTAGAAAACAAAAGCAGCTGAAATGTGAAATAATCCCTAGAAAAATCAAGAATTAAAAGAATTCCAACATTAGTAAGAAGCAATCACTCAAAGAATGGAAAATCGGGACTCACAAGGTTTGTTAATAAATACTTTCAGATGTAAAGTTCTCTCTAATGGACTTAAAAGAAATGAACATTAATATTCTAGATTATAGGTCCATGAGCTGTTACTGTACTCAAATATTTTAAAAGGAATTAGAAATGATACTTAACAAGAGGAAATTGCCATTTTTACTATAAGACAAATATCAACAAAAACATGGGAACATCCTTTATTAAACTGTCTAAAACTCAAAGTTCCTAGTCGGTGTCAGCTTTTATCTTTTTAGACACTTATTCTGGTTTGACCAGGAATTACTGGCTTCCTCTGCCCAGATGCCACTCATAATTACTGCATCAGCACTTTCTGTAGTTTAAATATAACTGAAAATTGACTAAACACATAGCCACCTTTCATCTGCATTGTTAGAAACTTGATTTAAAATTAAGACTAATTTTTCAAAAGGAGATAGAAGTTGTGATGCTTCTGATGACTTTTAAGGAAAAATGTGTACTCTTGGGAATATTATATTAATAGAAATCAACATTTGTGCCTTCTCTAAGAAAATATAAGTAAAGTAAAATGGAACCCAAACTATAAACTCTAAAGGGTAAAATATACAAAAGGAACACTTAATACTTATAAATTTAGCTTCCTTGGACCTTTTTGTTCCTAACTTGCCTAAAAAAAAGTTAGCTCAGGGTTAAGTATTTTATAAAATTAGGTATCTGACAAGCTGCCAAAAGTCATACAAATTACCTAAGACATTATTACATTACCAAATTAGTCCCCATCTTCAAACCAAATTAAGATAACTCTCCTATGCCCCCTCCCTGTCATAAATCAACAATAAACCAAAATTTAAAACCAATTATGCACACTGATTTGCTACACCCTACACAAGTATTTTCCTAAATGAGTTGTCCACATTAAAAGGTAAAAAAATATATATATTTTGAAACTGCTGAATATATACAAAAATAGAATAAGACATACTCTGAACTAAACTTAAGTTTCAGGTACATTTTTGTTTTGAATAACTGCTGAGAGAATAACATCAGTCCTAAAAAAACCCACAAAAGCTGAATGACTCTTAACAGCAACAAAAAAATGAGCCAAGCAATCTGGATAATATAATGTAGCAAACATAAACAAACAAAGAAACAAAAAAGTATCACTTATATAGACAGTTCTAGGTTCAAATTTCAACTCTTCAATTTATTTAGGAATGTAACAGGGATAACAATAGCTACACTTCATACTGTAGTGGTAAAAATTAAATAAGATAATACTTGTTAAATGTCTAGCACCATACATGGCAAGGAGCAGGTATGTTCTGGTGACCAGATATGTAATTTTGTCAAGAAAGGACTCTTCCCCTGAGTTTGTTTTCTCCAATCTAAAGAAATGATGAAACCTGCTCTACCTGTCTCTGAAGATCGCTGTGAAGATGTAACGAGATAATGTGAACGGAAGGCAGTCTCGTGGCAAAAGAACTTTGGACCACGCACAAACCTCTTTGCGCCTCATTTTCTTCAAATAAAATGTAGATCATAATACCTGTATCTCACATGGTCTTTAATATTGATAATTAAAAATGCAAGAGCTAATGAATGTAAAAATACTAAAAAGGCTCTAAATAAATGTTAGCTGAATACAAACAAAATTTTACTATAGCATTATTGAAGTAAACCAAAAAACATCAACTCGTGGCATTATAGCATGCAACAATATATATTATGTTATGTCAGAACTATCATCAGATTTATGAACTAGGATGCTATCATTTTGTATGAATAAATTTGAGGAGTAGTACAATGTGTATGCCCTACGGCTTTTGTTGATTAAGGTTGAAGTGTAATGGTCCTTCCCTTTCGCTTTCTCTTCATCTGTAAGAAAATTAAAGGCTGACTGATTAATAGTGTACCAGGGTCACAAACTCAAATGCCTAACGGGACATAGCCAAAAAACATTCAAGAAGTAGCTTATCTTTCAGAAACTATTTTATAAGAAAAAAGGACAGCACAATTGTGATAATAAATGCCAAGTGATTTTGGCCCTGGTTTTAGGGATTAATAGATAATTGTGACAAATTGGGCTTTACATATTTAAAGCAGCTGCAAAGTTAGGTTTTTAGGTGAATTTCTCATTTTCAAAACATTGCCTCAAAAAGACATTTTTGATACTCTGTAGACCAAACAAAAAAATATCTGTGAGTCAGATGTAGCCAACACTTTGTACCCTCTGTATTAAAAAAAACAGAGTAAATTCTATGAGGGCAGGGAACCTAATAGGTTTTGCTTACTCCAGTGAGTAGCACAGTGTTTTACACACAGTAAGTGCTTGATAAATATTTTTTGAACAGCTAATGATGTAAAAGATGTCAGGAGACTGGAGAAGATGCCAAATAACAAATGAACAGCCAAAGGATACAGAAAATGCCCCAAAGCTATGGGGTTGCTGCTTCCGGGACCTGGGAAGTTTGGTGGCAGTCTGGTGACTCAGCTGAGCTCAGACCTATTTTATTTTTTAACTGAATTAACTTCTTTATCCAAGACGTTCATATCAGCCAATCAACCAGAAAGCACTGACTATATGCCGAGTTTGCCAACAAATACTTACAGGTTGATTCGCATGTATGGATAAAGTATTACAAGTATATATGCACAGGAAAGATATTTAACATGTCTGCTCTTGAGATAATAAAGCAAAGTGTGAAACACAAACGCATCTGGAAAAAGCAAGCTGAAAACCAGTAGCTCTGCATGAACAGTCATGTAACATGAACGACTGAGGGTGGTTTCTTGATTCCCTTTCACCCAGCTATTAAATTACTAAAATAACTGACTAATTGCTGGATCCTGGAGACTCTAAGTCTTGATTCATCTGAAACCTCATGTAATGGAACCACATGAAAATAAAGAAAGTGCAATTGTGAAATGGATTTTTTAAAATATTGTTCTAAGGAGAAGGAAAAGAGACTGACTTGGGAAGAGTTTCTTTCTTTTCAATGGGCCTGCTCAAAGCCTACCAATCCTTAAGTTGCCCCAGAGAGGCAGCAGTAGCAGAGCGAATCCCACCGGAAAAAGGGAAGAAGGCTGCTCTGACAGTGAAAGAACGAGACAGAAGTTCCGTGAGGGGCTGAGGATAGAACTCTCTCTGCATCCGCGAACAGGTAACTATCTTTCCCCAAAGAGGGAACTGTCTTTCCTCACACCTTCAAACAAAAAGGCCTTAGTGTGTGCCAACCTAATGACCACTGGGCTCACAAAAAATATCTTGCATTTTACCTTCTTCTATTTGAGAAAGAGATAACAGTATGATATAAACGTGTTGTGAGATTCTACAACTCCTAACATTATGCAACAGAGAATGGCCAGAACCTATTTAAGTATCCACAGCCATGTGAATGAAGGTGAACCAGGCTGAAAAACTAAAACAGACATCTACTACCATGTCACAAAGACTGGAAGGGAGGGAGGGAAGGAGAGAGGGATAACTTTACAAGTAAAAGTTTCTAGAACCAAAAAACATAATTTTTAATTTAATATTTCAGAGAAAGGTAAAAAGAAAGATCACTGCAGAAAACTAAATTAGTAATCTAGAATAAATAACACCCCCAGCCCTGAAGTCATGAATGAAAATATAAGACACAGAAGAACTTAACAATGTAGAATGTAAAGTCTGCATTATTTCATATTATCCAAGAGTTGGAGGTAGAGGAAAGGGGAGTGGAGGTGAGGGAAGAAAGTAAGAATAATATATTGGGGGAAGAGCACAAAGAAAACCTCCAATATAACAGGTAGTTAAAAGGATATATATTTAAGTAACAGTTTCAAAGAAGCAATAGAGTTATAAATAAAATCACTAATTTATTAGTATTAAATAAAGCTACTTAATTTCTTTTCAGTCTTTTGATTTTGATAATAAAAGTACTTTAGAAATAGAATATTTTCTAGCAAAATACAAATTTGCAAAATTGACTCAGGAAGTGGAAGAACATAAATTCACTAATAATCGCAGAAGTTAAAAAGACAGTCAAAGATCTACCTAAAAAATGGTAGGTGGTTTTATAGTCGAATTCTACTTGATATGAAAAGAACAGTACTTCCTGGGTTATTCATATTATTCCAGAGCAGAGAAAAGATGGAAAGCTTTCCAATTCATTTTACTAGCAGGATCTTTAGCGAGTATAAATTTGGTAGCAATGTTTTAAAAGAATTACAACCCCTGATTAAACAGAGTTAAATCTAACACCGTTAGAAATCAACACAGTTCAACTAAAACATTAAAAAATCTATCAACATAATTTATCAACAAATAAAAAGGGAGAAAAAGCATGTAACAAAGTTTTTTTTTTTTGCTTTAAGTGAAAGAGAAAGAGAAATGACATATTACAATACAGATGATTTACCAAAACAAAGCAAGCATATTAAACAGTGAAACATTAAAGCCAAAACAGGCACGCCACGCCCACTGGCACCAGATGAACAAAACAAGCGTAGACTCTAGAAGACATTATCTTCATTTGCACACGAGTTATATATTTAGAAAACTCAAGGACTCACATACAACCAATAGGTTCTCTTTATACCAGCAAAACCAGTTTGAAGATGAAATGGTAAAAATAAATGCGATTCGTAACAGTAACAAAACTATAAAATACCACACATAAACTTTAAAACAAATGTAGAGACAAACCACGTTCCTTGATGGGTAAACTGAAAATCTTAAAAAAACAGCACTGAGCAAAAGACAGTATACACCCTTCTTAGAGATGTAAACACATGAAGCCCAGTTGGGTCTTATGTTAAGGAATAATCAACTATATATTCCCTCATCTGTACTCTGTATATAAAAAACATAAAAAATCTAAAGTTAGAGAGGAAGACTTCACAATAGGAACCCTCACTATGAGAATTCCACCATATAAAACCTAACAAATTTAACTGACCATTTCCCTCTAAAACCTGGGGAAGAGAAAACTATCAAGTCTTTTGTTGCTGAGGCTAATAAACTAGCTCTCATCACCCTAAATCCCTTTCATCCACTATGGTAACGTTGATAATAAACTAAGATTATGTATTTCAAATTATACATGTGCCACATATAGTAGTGTGTTTTAGTGTGTCCTGGGGGTATTGAAAATCAGAGCACACATAGGGCACATTAGAAAATTTTGGAAGGAAATTCTTTTACATCACAACAAATGGGAATGCTAACATTAAAAAAAAAAATTGAAGAAATGAATGGTCTGGCTCCTAAGGATTAAGTCTCCAGGTTAAACTTTTATTCTTCTGTCTGATTTACTGATTGACTGATGCACTCAGATCTCTTTACTTTATACTTCGGGTTGTAACCCAGTACTGTGCTTCAGTAATTCTGACGCTCACATTGCTCCCCAGGAGCACTTTAAGGTTGACTCCGGTGTCCCCCTGACATAGACTCATCTTCTTTGTTTCTGAGCAGCACCACCTGACTTTCAGATAATACAAGACCTCGGGGCTCTTCTCTGTTGTCTCTGCTCCAGCCCTAGAAGCCATCATTTCTCCAAGGAGCCCTGGTTCTCTCTACTGGAGAATGGTATTTGGAAACCAAAGATATGGGTGTCTCTCATACTAAAACAGCATTACAAGGGAAGACTTTGAAACTGAGGAGTACAGTTTAGAGTAACTAAGATAAAAGGAGATCCAAGTAACAATAATCTAGGAGGTGCTGAGGGTCAAGAAGCCTGCAGACTCCAAAATCAGTCTAGTGGTGAATAGAAGAAACCAAGCAAGTTATAAATACTACAAATATTCAGATGGCAAAGCAGAGGGGCTGTCTAGAATATTTTTCTTTATTACGTTTAATCTTATATTACCTTATACACTATTAAAATGTTAAGAGTTAAATACAACTCCCCAAAAGGCAGAGAGCTACTGTGTTCCTATTGCTATTCTGAAACCAAACCACTCCGTGGCTGGGAAGACACTTCCCAAAGCCACCTCTGAGGCAAATCCAGGGCAGTGTTTTGAATTATCAGGGCCAAGATGACTTAAAGTGTGTGTGTGTGTGGAGGGGGGAGGGAAATATTTTTAAAAATGGTCATTGAAAAAATAGTCACAAGCCATTTCTTTAACAATCCTCTCTAAAATCTTTCTTGAATTCAACAAAATAGTCAATGACCCTCTGTAAAAACCCTTACTCCTCTCTTTTGGAAAAATCTTTTTAAAAAGAAAAATCACATTTCCTAATTTTTCACACTTTAAAGATCAACATCCCGGCTACTGTTTGGAGCACCCAGGTCCTCTCTTACACTCTTTACGCTAAATTGAGTCACTCCGTTGTCAACCCTCAAGTCACCTGTGACTTCTCCTTCCCCATTTCCACCAAAACTAAACCAATTCATCTTTTATAACGCCTCTCTGTGATATCTATCTCTTTCTCCTCATGTCATGTAACCACTTCCCACAGAAAGTTCCAAACTATTCTCCAAACTGGTCGTTGAAGAAATTCTTTCCCTTACAAGCCTTTTTGCATATGGATGCAAGATTAATCTTCCAAGTTCCAAATAATTTATTTTAAAAACCCTTCATTATAAAAGCCCTAATTTACCTTCTCACCTTCAATTCTCTTTTATCATTCTCCCTTGCCCCAAGCTATACCTGCCTAGTTGTTATTTCTAAACACACTCTCTATTTCTCTCCAAATCTTATTACTCCTTTCAAGGTCTAGATTAAGTGTCTAAATAGACTAATTTATCTTTTACTATGTACATATGAAATGTGTTGTGAAAGGGCAAAACTGTTGACAGATGTGGGCTGAGTCCTAGCTTTGCTTACATAGAGGAAACATAAAATGAGGTAAACTTGGAAATGCACTTTATAAATATCAGTATTAGAATTCCTTTAAAGTGAGAGTTTATCAGTTTCACATCTTAGCCAAAATAAGAACTGTGACTGGGGAAAAAATGCTTTTTCCTCTGAGGGCAGAGGTTCACGTGGATTTTTTTTTGCACTCAGAGCCTTTTTAAGGTCTGTTTTATTTCTTTTTCTGATTTATTAAAACCAAGAAAGCTTACTTTGAATGTTGGAATGAAAAAAAAGTTATTGAAAGTGATAGAAGGATAAGGAGAACACAAGAAAAGTCAAAGCTTATTATAAAGATCTATGAAATGATGAGACAAATTAAGAATCAGTAAATAAAGAAAAAAGATGTCATGTCCCTTCTCAAATTTTATTAATGCAATCAGAAATGCAATCTGAAACCTACTTCATGCTTTAGAGATTAGATCTGTCTTCCTTCTTGCTGAACTATATATTTTTATTTCAATTTCTGTTCTATGTATCTTTTTATAATAAGCCACAGGACAAAATGGACCTCAAGATAAACATTTATCTATGTACAGTAATCTTTTTACAATATTTCTATTTCTATACAGAATATGAAAGGATCTGTGTTTTTATAAAGATTAAGCAATGTGCCTATCATCAAATTTAGACTCCAGATTTTACCTGCATAGGTAGGTCACCATGTTGCTTATTTTAAAAAGAAAATATTCTTTCATAAATTGCACTTTTAAATCGTCACATCATGAGAGCACGTTGTTTTCTAATTATCCTCCCACCTCCCATCTATAATATTATAGAAATTATCATTGCCATGTAAGATTTTTAGATATTTAATTTGGAGTTAAATTATGGGCTTTTAGAATATCAAAAATATTTTAGACTTATTCGCATGTTAAATATGGCACCTACTATATGTTTACCTCTCACAGTCAGAGGTGAAATTTCTTAGCAATATCAACAGGTTTTGTTATTTAGCACTCACCACCTACAAAGAGCTACGTATGATTTCTCATTCGAGTCTTATAATAACTCTGTGGAGATAGGCACTACTTCTAGTCCTAAATTTACACAAAAGAAAACCAAGATTACACAGCCATTAAGTGACAGAACAGGGATCTGAACTCAGCAAGCTGATTCAAAGTTTGTACTTTGTACAACGTACTATTATTCTTTATAAAGCTTTAAATGCAAGTTGGTGCTTTTGAGCAGCTCTATGTTAACAGAAGGGCAGTAAAATTGATTTCAGCGCCATATAAAAGAGGTGTACAATTCTGGTAACTGGGTAAGAATGTAACTATGGTAAAGTTTTTTGTATGATCATTTCTGATCCATTACCTTTACAAAGTAAATACATACTATATTTTACTTATTTCCTGTTCATCCTTTTATGATTTTAATGATTTCAAAATAAACATATTTACAGTTTTACAGTTCTTGGGGTGGTAATTCTAATCACATCTGCTGACTCTCACTCCTCATATATTTTTTATTTTTCATCACAAGTTCACTTTTATTTATTTTTTATTTTTTTACAAGTTCACTTTTAAATAGAAGGTGACTGTATTTTCCTATAGGAATCCCATGGGCGTTTTAGAACAGTTTTGCTTTTGTTTTGCTAACCTCTTCTGTGATATCACCTACTTTGAAATTTCTATAACATAGGATAAGGGATTTTGACACTTTCCACTGCATTTAATTTCACCAAAGGCCTCAGGGTCGATTTATGGATTTATGGTACAAAAAACAACTTCACTTCAATGCCATCGCATAATGTATCTTTATGAGGTCATTTAAAACTACAATCAGGAATCACACTTAAGTTAAAACTCAATCACACGAATCATCAATGCAAATAAATGAACAAGGACATCAAATCAGACTAACAGAAATCTTCCAGAGAAGGCCAAGTTCACAGAATCTCAGGCAATAACTACCTCCTTACTTAAAATTCTGCTTGGTAGTTGTTGGCAACTTTTTTTTTTTTTTTTTAACCTCAATTGTAAGAGACGTGCCTATTCGGAAAGCATCCTGAATTCAGAAAAATTAAAAGGTGGGAGCAAAATCTTAAAACCAAGAAAATGTATTATGGAAGGCAGAAAGCAAGTTTATAACTTCAAATGAGACCCACAACTGGCTGAAAAGCCAAACAGTATCCATAGGGAAAAAATATGTTCTTTCCTGCAAACACACTACCTGGAAAGCCCGGTCATCAGAAGGCCGCACATGCACACTGGAATGAAGTGCTGACTGCCTGCTGAAATCTATCTTCAGTGTTTGAGTGAATATGATATTCTCCTGCAGACAGCACACAAGTTGGGATCCTTTTCCTCATTTTCATTACAGAACAAGTTCCCTTCCGACTGACACTATTTCTTCCAATATGTTTACTTTAGCAGAGTAAGAGTCACATCTTACTCTGCCCACAATTCTTTCTGACTCTGCAAAGGCTCCGCTTTGATTCACCACAGGGGTTTACAATAAACTCTCAGAAGACCCACTTATTTCAAGTTACAGCTCCTCCAGATAACTACAGACACGAATAGTACCAGCTACAAATCAAACACAGGTCTCTCAAATACAAATCCTACTGTCCTTCATCACAGAGTCTAAACTAAACACTGAGCTTCATAGGATACAAAACATGCTGTGATCCAGGGAAGTTTAAAGACCAATAAAACCAAGACTAAGAATTTGCTAACAATCATTTTATTTCATTTTTTGGTTCTGAAACATTTAGAAGATAGGGAACAAGGAAATGAAGAGACTCTAAGCTCATAAAATTTATATTAGGTTCACAGACTACACAACGAATTACTAGGTCCATAAACTAACAATGAAGCACATGAAAGAGGGGAAGTATATAAAGTAGGCCGTCCCTGACGTAGGGCAAACTCATTGTGGCATTGTGAATTTTCTTTCATCCTGCCAAAACACCACCTGCAACAGATAACGACTCACATCATTCTGAATCATTCCCCGCCACCATCATCTGGGCCTCCTACCTGATCCTCTGCTGAGCCAGCTGCCTAACCCCTGACAGCTTCCACCTAGCCAGTTCATTTTCTTCTTCAGTTTCTAGGACGTGGGTACGTAGATATATTACTTTTTTTTAAAAAAAAAAAGGAAAACAAAAGTTGTTGTGGACTAGTCTGGAAACCAAACCAACATTTATAATACCATCTCTGTGATATGAATTTGAAACTCCAAATCACCAACTTATATTCAAATTTCAATAGGAGTTCATCCTATTCTGGAATTTGACTATAAATAGATCCAGACTGAAAAACAATTCCAACTATTCTTGCTAACTATGAAATGTTTATAGACAGTTAAATTAATATACATTTAACAAAATTCCAAATTTCAGATCCACTTTAGAAAAGACTGCAAAAAGCATAAATTAATAAGCCCTGTGCTGAATAAAACTCTCTTGATAGATGTTAAAAAAGAGGCAACAGGCTGCTGAAAATGGAGTCACATGTGTTAAGCCCCAAATCAGCAAACCAAGACTTAATACCCAACCTAAATGCAGTTTCAGCCTCTCCCGGGAATGTAACCTTTTACCAGTCAGTGTGGAATTATCTGGTTAACACTAGTGTCATGCAGGGTCTCTGGTCCCGCTCCCCACATAAGAGCGCAGGACATGGTGAGGCCAAAAAGGAACACCCACGGAGCCATAGATAGAGGAGTCAAACAAATATATTCTCGCTGGCGGCTGGATTGGAGACACAGGAAACAGGAGCCACACGATCGCAACCCTCACTCCGCCGCTTGCTAGCTCAGTCCCCATCTTCTTGCTACCCCCATTTGCTGCTAGTGTAGCCACGCAGTTATATTAGTGGCCAATGACTCACTGGTTACAGCTGACGGCCAACTAGCCACAGCTGCTGGTCAGACAATCACATGTGATGGCCATTTACTACCTGAGACAGCATCTTTCTATGTGAGGGCGAGAGCCTGGAAACTGCTTTCTGGGGTTCTGTCCCCACACTAGTGAGATGATCTACCAGACAGACCCTGCCTTCCCCTAAAGGAAGGTGACCAGCCTGAAACTGCCGGCTATTTATTAACGACTTCCTTGTCTAGACCCCTTCTGCCTATAAAAGCCTTCCCGTCTGCACAGCCCTTCCCAGCTCCTTTCTATCTGCTAGATGGACTGGTGCCCGACTCCCGAACTCACTGAACAAAGCCAATTAGATCTTCAGATTTATTCAGTTCAATTTTGTTTTCTCAAACATATTATTAACACAATTTAGAGGCCCAATCTCTCTGATGCAAATCTCTCCGTGAAATCAACTTCTAGGAATTCAAATGTGAGGACTCCAGGTGACTAAAAAGATTGTTTCAGAGATCCTCTTATTCACCTTGTTTTAAATGTTATAATAATCCCAGATGCCTTACCTAGGCATTAAAGAGGCCAGTTTTCACAGCCTCAACACTTGTGATAGATGATATGTGGGGGTGAAGGATAGCAGAATATGTAACCTAAGATATGCCTCTTTGGCATAAAATAATAAAGATTATTTTAAGATGACTGAGAAAGAAAAGACACAGGAGAGGCTCTGACAACAGAGTAGGAGTTACCCTTCTGTAAGGGAAATTTACATACATTTATGAAGGAAATCTTCGTACATGAGCATGTCTCCCCTCTGTATCAGTCAGAGAAGGAAGACTCTAAATCACAAGAAAGTATTTCAAGAGGATCTTACTCAATGAAAAAGGCACCAACTTAAATCAGCATAACAAACCCCTTGTTTACTGTGATTTCCCTGGCAATCTCCCACAACTGGCCTCCCCACCTTTTATCCCCACCCTCATTTTCTTTGTCTTTAGGTGAAGATGATATTAAACCCACATTCTAAACCACCTCAGAGATTTGCTTATTTTTCCCTGGGTATCTCTCATGTATGCAGCAGGTATACATGTTAATAAACATTTGCTTGTTTTTCTTTTGTTAATCTTGTCTTTTCTCACAGGGGTCTTAGCCCAAAATTCAGAAAGGTGGAGGATGATTTTTTCTTCCCCTATAGGGGTCTGCCTTTAAAACAGAGTGGTGTTAGAATTCCCATAAACACGTAATGGGGAAGCACAGTACTGATATGTCACCTCTCTAACCTAAATCAGCCAATCAAAGGTCCTCCTCCTTTCACCTATAGTTGGTCCTGTCCAAGTTCTAAAAGTTCAAGAACTATATATAATTTTTATGAGGAAGCTGTTTTTGCTTCTTGTGAATATTTATAGAAAGTTAATATACACTTAAGTTACAAATTACGTATCTACCTACCTTAAAGTAGGTAGCCATTCTTAAAAATGACTGCAACTTAACTTTTTGCATTAAGTTTACTAACTTCTGAGTTAGAATACTGTCAAGTATTTAAACCCTAAATCCTTGGTTTACAGTATTCCCAAGCAGAAGGTACATATTAAATCTTTAAGATACCAAGTAAGTGATTTAGTAGAAAACTTTAATGACTTGAGCACAGTTAAATCAGGAAATAAAAAACTGCCAAAACACAGAGAGACTATATTCTGTACATTCAGCATGCAAATATATTATATGGTCAAAGGAGATACATTTCTGCTTTTAAAATTCAAGGCCACAGTATTAAGATGTAAGGATATTTATTTTAAAGACACCTGTGTAAACATAATAATTATGGGGGGAGGTAATGATAAGATAATGGAATATACGTATATGAAACAAGCCCAATCATTTTTACCTCCAGTTTTGAACCTGAATTTGAACACTTTTTATTACTTAAGTAACTGAATTCCAACTAGATTATATAAAGTAGCCAGTTCAATTTCATAATGCAAAAAAGGTTTGGCTATAATCAACAGGTATAGTTAGCAGGTCCATTTACTGAAAGCCACTTTTATTTATTCACTGGAAAACATGCTCTACTGTCACTAATTTGTATAAATACGGTGGGTGAAGCACTACCTTATTAGACAGATTCCTAGATCAATTTTCCAAAAAAGCTATTCAAAGTAACATGTTCGTTTCAGTGTAAATTCTCCCCCCACAACATTTTTTTTTGAAATCTGAGGAGCAACCTCAGATTGTTAACTAAATGCTACTACATGAATTAAACTTTTGGATGATCCTAGGCTTGCAGGATCCATCTCTGTTTTATTCATTGTTAGATCCCAAATTCCTAACCCGGTACCTCATATCTGAGAGGTACTCAGGACACTTGTTGCCTGAAGTCAGTCTTTCAATCGGCTTCATTGTTTACTGGTATTTCTCCAACTTATTCTATTTCAAACTAAATCTTACATTTGAAAAATCTGAAATTTTTCATAGGCTTTTGAAGTCTGTCTTTTTATTTATGAAATTTTGAGAGAAAACAAGCTCTCATTTTTTCCTTTATTTTATTCTATTTATTTCAAGTCAGGAATGAACTATTTCTTTCTTTTTTTTTTTCAAAACAGAGTTTTCAAATCTATTTCAAAATGTACCAAAACATCCTTGAAAATCTCTCCTAGGGTTTTGAATATCTAGAGACTGTGGTCAGGAAATAACAGCACGGCCAAAGCACCAGACCTAACTGCGATACCAGCTGGCCTCTAGGGCTCAGAGATGATCCTTCCTTGCCTTTTACATTCTACCTGAAACATGAAATTCATAACATCCAAGGTAATTCTCATTTAAAATGGTATTTGAAAGCACCAGACTTACCATTATAGGTTATTCTTGGCTTTGTTAAACACATCACAAGATGCAAATCCATTTCATCGGAGGGTACAAATTTTGAGCATACAGGGCACTTAAATCCTAAAAAGTAAAAGAAAATCATGTTACTTAACTATTCTGAATATCCAATTATATATATTTTTGAAGCATTGAAGACAAAAAGCATTTCAAACTTCAATATTATACTTCCAATAATATACTACTTATGTGCAACTTAAAGTTGCGGAAGACTTTGTGACTGGGACATCTGACGTCAATCAGACTGTGTATCATCTCATTTCAAATAAAACAAGTTCAAATGAGGAAAACAGGCTTCACTACAAAACTCCCATCTCTTTTTCTAATATATGGGTCCAATCATTCTCGTTTCTAATTTTTCACATTCATCTGAACTTACGATTTCGTTATAACAGCTTTGTATTCTGTCCATCCTTGTGGAAATGACCTTCCCTGGCTCAGTATCCTACAATTTGAGTTTTATAGCTGGACAATACAGTACCTTAGAAACTATTCTACTCCGCTGACCTTTTAAAAATGTATCTGATGAAGAAAGTGAAACCTTTCAGCACAGCAAAGTCAGGTTCAGAATCTAAGACACCTGACTTCTAGTGAAGTGGTCATTCGGCCATATCATGCTTCTAAAGTCACAATGCAAATAGAAAACATCACAGAACAGGGCAAATTTCTCCATTTTTGACACTGAAATACTAGCTAGTTTCCTACAATATTCAACCTGCTCTAAGTCTGTGCTAAGTACTCTATTAAACATAAACTGGTACACTGAAGGGGAGAATATGTTATGTATTCAGCTCTATCCTGCCGCTCACTTACTGAGGGGACTGTTCCATCCATGGGTCCTTGCTGTCTCCCTGTCACTCTGCGGCTCCCTCCCGGGACATCCCTAAGCTGCTTACTTAACCCCTGATCCAAGAAAGCCAATTTATAGTTTGGCTAGGAACAACAATCAGAAGCAGCACATAAAGATGGTCTGAGCCAATTCGTGTTTCTTAGAAATGCAACTAGAAAACAGCAGGAAAGTACACTAGTCAGCTGGGAAGCGCTGAAGCAGAAAGTCAACATGTAGGTAAGATAGGCTGCAGTATCCATCCTGGCTCATTTGTAAGCCAGACTTAGAGAACAGAAACTATCAGCAAACAGAGGGAAATGGTTCACATGGAGATCTAGAAGCAGATGTGCAGAGAGCGGAAGTGCCACGAGACAACAGCTAATAAGAAGGGTGGTGAAAGAAACCAGCCTCTAAAGTGGCCTCAGATTCTGGCAGCTCGCTACAACCAGTACACAGGTGTTCGTACAGACACTCGCCTCCCTTTGTTGTGACATGAAGCTCCCAGGAAACAAATGAGTCAGAGTAGAAAACCTGAGGCAGAACTTTATACAAATTAGGACGGGGTTTTGGCATGGGTACTTAATCCAGGTATTTAACTTCCTAAATGAAACATATGATTTTGAACACTGTTTTTTACACTGTATTAAATGCATTTTTAAAAACTAAAATTTCAGGTGGTTCTTTGTATATACTGTTTTCTCTCCCTAGGCTTTCCTTTATCTCTACATTAAGCTATCATTACTCATCCCAGACTGGCAAAAACTGAAAAGCTTCACAATGCATTGGTGGTGAGGCTGTCGGGAAACAGGTACTTACACACGTTGCTAGTGAGAGTGCAACACTGGACAACTTCACAGAGAGTAATTTGACAGTATCTAACTAGATTATGTATGTATTTATCTTAGCAATACCTTTACTAGGATCTCACCCTGAAGGTAGGTCCCAGACAATACCAAAAGACAAACACACAGATCGAAGATTCTGGGAAGATGGCCGAGTAGAAAGCACTGGAGAAATCTGTCTCCCCATCTAGACAACTGCACTGGCGGAATCTAACTGAGATGACTATTTTGGAATTCTGAAGTCTATTGCAGGCTCACCACTTCCAGGGGAAGACTTGGACAGTACGATGTAGTTAATTTCAGCTCTTAGCACTGTAGCAACTACCCTTCCTCCATCCCCCGCCACCTGACAGGCAATGCTACACTTGTTACAGGAGCAGCTTACACATAGCTTGCAGGAGCCAGGGTGGGCAAAAAGACACTGTTCTCCAAATACTGGGAATCTGTGCTCTGATCACTGATTGCTGCTTCTGATCCAGGAGGCACAAAGAGTAGGGCAGTCACTGTTGTTGGACCTCCCCACTATTGTTTTAAGCTCCTACCACTTTAGCTGAAGAGACTTCAAGGGGATTTAAAGGGCCTGCACTCTTTTTTCCCCATTCACTTTTCTCTTTTTCCCTTTTTGGAGCCAAACTTTAAAGACTAAGACATTCAAAAACAACTGCATATAAGGAAAACATGAAAAAGTAACTGTGTATGTCCAGAGGAAGACTCAGAAAAGATCTTAGAAGACTTCCAGTTTGTATGTCAGGCTGATGATCCTCGGCACAGGGACAGCTTACAACACCCCAAAAAACAGTAATAAAAAAACCCAGCAGACCCTGGGCAAGAGGATTAATCTGATTTCCAGAGTTACTACTGTATTAAAATTCAAATGTCCAGTTTTCAACAACAGAAAAACACAAAGCATACAAAGAAACAGGAAAGTATGGCCCATTCAAAGGAAGAAAAAAATCAACAGAAACTGTTTCTGAAAAAGACCTAATGGCAGATGTACCAAACGAAGACTTTTAAATGCCCGTCTTAAAAATGCTCAAAGAACTAAAGGAAAATGTGGAGAAAGCCAAGGAAATAATGTATGAAGAAAATAAAAATATCAACAGATAAAAAACCTAAAAGATTTCTGGAGCTGAAAAGTATAACTAAATTGGAAGAATTCAAAGGCAGGCTTGAGCAGGCAGAAGAAAGAAATCAGTGAACTTGACGATAGGACAATGGAAATTATGTCTGAAGAATAGAAAGAAAAAAGACTGAAGAAAAGTTAACAGAGCCTAATGGACCTGTGGGACACCAATAAGTACACCAATATATGCATTGTGGGAGTCCCATGAGGAGAAGAGAGAAAGGGGCAAAGAGAATATTTGAACAAATAATGGCTGAAAACTTCCTAAATTTGATGAAAGACATGAATATAAACATGTAAGAAGCTCAACGAACTTCATGTAAGATGAGCTCAAAGAAAGCCATACCAGGATACATTATAATTAAACGTTCAATGGACAAAGACAAAGAGTGAATCTTGAAAGCAGCAAGAGAGAAGTGAATCATCACATACAAGTGATCCTTACTAAGATTATAAGCAGATTTCTCACAAGAAACTTTGGAGTCCAGAAGGCAATGGGCTAATATATTTAAAGTGCTCAAAGAAAAACAAACAAACAAACAACTAAGAATCCTATATTCACCAAAATTTTCAAAGTGAAGGAGAAATTCCCAGATAAACAAAAGCTGAAGGAGTTCAATAGCACTAAACCTGCCCTAGAAGAGATGCTCAGTGTAGTCCTATCAGATTAAATGAAAGAACACTCGACAGTAACTCAAAGCCATATGGAGAAATATAGATCTCAAAAAGGTATTCAGCTCAAGGGGAACTGTTCTCGAGGAGCTGTGCTGGAGGAATTGTACCTGAGAGGCTTCACCCATATCTGGACCTGACTTAGATAAAATATCCTGGACTTCAAACTGATGCCTAATGGGATGATACTGTGTGGGTCTTGGGAAGAAAAATTCCTTTTTACAAATGGAAGGGATGTGAATTGTGGCTGCTATAAGGCAGACGATGGTATAGGTCTCCAAAGATGGTTGCTGCCAATTTCATGCATCCTGCTCCTCACATTAAGAAGCCTAATTCTCCTCCCCTTGAATCTGGGCCAGGATTAATGACTTGCTTGATCAACAGAACGCAGAAGTGATACTCTGAGATTTTTGAGATAAATCTTAAGAAGCCTTGCAGCTCTCATTTGGACCGCTTGAGAGACTCACTTTTGGGACACTCCCTCTCAGAACCCAGCTGACATGCTCTGGGAAGCCCCAGCCACATCGTGAAGCCATGAGTAGGCATTCCAGCTGAGAGCCTGAACTCAGAACTCAGAACTAGCATCGATTGCCAGCCATACTGAGAAAGCTACCCTAGATGCTGAGTTACTTTGGACATTCAGATGACTCCAACTCTAACTTCCATCTGCAAATGCTTGAGAGACTCCAAGTAAGAACTCCAGAACCCCATCAGCGGATCCCAGTCTACTCATAGAACCCTGAGAGATAATAAATTTATGTCTTAATTAAAATATACACACACCATAACTTACTGTGGCACTCTGAAATAGCACAATATTGGAAACACATAACAGATCTAGTGAATAAACCATTATGCATCTATGCAATGGAGTACTTACACAGCTATAAAAAAAGTAACGAGGAAAGTCTCTATAAACAGATACAGAGGGGTATCCAGGCTTTATTAAGTGAAAAAGAAATATGAAAAAGAATGCATGTTATGCTGGCTATTATGCAAGAAAGAAGAGTAAATAAGAATACATGTATACACTTGTATCTGCAAAAAGAAAAACAGGGATAAACTAAGGATAAACTAAGGTTTACATACATGTTACCTACAGGTGGTGAAAATCATTAGGAAGAAGGTACCCTGAGTAGACCTTTTAATCAAGTTTTTGACTTTTGAACAATACTGAAGATATATGAATTCAAAAACAAAAAAATAAACAAGGATTGGGGGAAATCCCTACTGAAATTAAACATAAATGAAAACAAGTGAACTTAAGTATGTATCAAACAGATACCCCACCACGCAGCGTGGGTGCGTGTGCACACACACCCACAGCACAGTCCACTAACAGGGCCTGGAAGCAATAACACCTCAGTAGCTAAAAGCAGACGCAACCCCCAGATCCTGGGTTTCTAAATATCATTACCCCCCAAAAAGCTACCACGGCTCCTTGGAAAAATGGCTGGTTCCCGGTCTGGGGCAGGGACAGTACAAGGTGACCTTAGAATACTTTGTTGTGCCAGACAAAGGAAGTGCTCAAACATCCACAAACACATAAAAAGAAGTCAGCTTGAAAGGACTTCTCCTGGTTTAATGTGGACAATCTGAGAATCAAAATGGATAATGACAAGATAGACTTTACTACTGTACATTTAAGAAGAATGCAAAAGTGCATATGAATAAATAACACACTCTGAAAGTTATCAACCCAAGACCACTTACTAACAAATATAAAGAGGTACTTTGAAAACGAAGACACTGGCTGCGGTCACCTTAAACAAATGCTCAAACTTAGTATCACCAACAATTGGGCAAAGTGACATCTGTGCTCCCTGCTTTGACTCACTGAGGACATGATACTTACATACATTCCTTGAAAATATAATTTGAACCTAATTGTGAGGAATTTTTTAAAAGCCTCAAACATACAGGATACACACCAAAACAAATTAATAGAAAAGAGGTACTATGATAAAATAGTCAATGTGGGAAACAGAAGAAAACTTCAGCACTGCCAACCCCCCAAAATCTTAATAAGATTTCTATACTTTTTCTATTTACTTGCTTTTGTTTCTATTTATTTGTTTTGGTGTCCACTTTAAATGTTGAAGGTTTTTCCCCCAAATTTCTTCAATTGTCCCAACAATTCAAGATGACATTGTATCCATCAAACAACAGAAGGCTATAAATTAGGAACAGAGAAGCAAACAAAAAGATCTTGAAAATTAAACTTGTGACAGAAATCAAGACTTCAAATAGACAAAATATTAACTTGAGGTTAATGATACCAAATGATAAAAAATAATAATTAACATTTAATATGTACCAGAAAATCAAGCACTTTGGCTAAATTAACTCATTTATCCCCACATCTTTGAGTTAGGTACTAATATGAACCTTATTTTACCGATGAAAAACAGAAAGGGCAAGTAACTCCTCACATAGCTAAAACCTGGCAGGGCCAGAATTCAAGCAGACCTTCTGGCTCCAGAGCCTGAGTTCATAATGATTCCCCTACACATCTTTTTTAATCTTCCAGGAAGGAGAACCAAAAGTCAAATGGGAAAGTAAGTCATAAAATCAGAAGATCAACCCAGGTGGTTTAACATTCCAACCAACCAGAAACAAACTTGAGAGGAAGAAACTGCAATATCAAGGACAGAATTTCCCAAACTGAAGTGCATGAGTACTATGGGCCTAAAAGAGGGTGTATAATAAAGCTGACAAGTCCAGTGCCGGTAAGTGAGCTCACAGGTGATCTGATCACAAATGCCTACCTGGGCAGGTCATGGTGGTCGTGGTCACGCCGCAGCCTATCAGCTAATCTTTGCCTTAAGCAGCCCTGTCCATTGTTTCTGTGCATCTATGTTAACAACACCTTTGAAATGCCAGAGGGATCTTCATTTTCCAGACCCCTGAAGTATAACCACCCTCAAGGGAGCACACAATATTCTTGTTATCTTGCAATCCAATCCCCACCTGGCTTTCTCCCACCTTCATGTAATCTTCCTTACTTTCCCTTCTTAAATCCAATGGTATAAAAGAAACTGCAAACTGTCATTCTCTGGAGCATCTGGGATCTTGTTTCCTGGCAACTGTCGTTGGCTCAAATAAACTCATAAAAATTCTCTACAGATTTCGCGATTTCTTACATCAACAGTATAGAGAATGTGCCGATACAAAAAATGAAAATAAATAGCCACACCAAAGATACCACTATGAAATAACAGATCATAAAGAATAAAGAATGAATCTAGTGTTCTCAAAAAGCAAAAAGATCAATGTAAAGTATCTAGACTTTTAAATTGTTCTGTGTTTCATGATTTTAATATTTCTGTCTAGTTCTGTTCAGAATCAGAATGGCATCAGCCTTCTCAACAGCAACACTTGAAAGGAGAAGGCAAATGAAGCAGTAACTTCAAAATTATGAAAGAAAATTATTTCACTTAGACTATATACCCAAATGATTATATATTCATTCATTTATCAATCAAATGATTGATAAATACACTCTCCCCCCAATAGGCAACACATTCAACTTTCCTTTCTGGGCACACTCTTGAGAAATTTTTAGGACGTGTGCTCCACTAAAATAAAGGAGCAAAGAGAGAAGAGGAAAACAGAAAGACACCAAGATCAAGGAAAAAGGATCTCTTATAGGAGAGAGGTGAAAGAAGTCCTTGGATAATTGTGTAGTGGGTCTAGAAGGTATTAGTTCAGATTGGAAGAGGAGAGTAGAGGGTTCAAGAAGGGAGAGAAAGACAGAGGAAGACAGGGAAAGGGAGGGGAAAGAAAAGGGGTAGAGGGGAAGGGGTGACGAGAGGTAATATGGAGTGAACTGATAAGTATTTAATCATGTGGAAAACAGTATTACATTAAGACAGTTTTATAATTCTTCAACAAGTTTGGGGAAGAACTGATAGGAACTCAGACAATTAAGTGAGCAAAACAACGAGGCAATTATTAACTGAAAATATGAGACAAATACAAAAAAGGAAATGTAATCTACAGTCATAAACAATGAGTATCGATTGAAGCAAATCATTTAAAAAGTCACTCAAAAGGTGGAAGGATAAAAATGAAAACAGTGGAATACATAAATTCTCATCTCCTGTAATAGGCAGATAACAGTTAACGTCTAAAATAATTAGAAACAGGAATACAAGCATATTATTTATAAATATGGAAGTAAATGTTATAATTAACAGCTACAGGTGTTGAAAAGTTATCTCAGGAAAATAAAAACTGGTTAAAGAAAGGGAATAATAATTTTTATTAGAAGATTGGAAGTACTTTGGTTCCCCCCCCCCAAAATATATACATATATTCACTTGCTTTAATTTTAAAAACTATTTTCAAGGAAGAAGTGCCTAGAGAGCATAGGGAACATTAGCTTACTGGACAAGTATTCTGTGAGAACGTCTCTCAAGGGAAGTTGTTGGCTGCCCCATCCAGATCACTTCCTCTGCCCTTCCCCCCAAACCGTTCTTTGCTGACAGGAGGCCCAACTAGAATTGGTCCCACTCCTCGATGGATGCTAAGAAAGGATTCACTATGGAATCTAAGCATTGAATCTACTGCATAAGGAAGACAAAAGCATGACAAAGGCAGATGAAGCAGACAATTAAAAAAATTAACTCAGAAACAGAGCTGACGTAGTTCAGCAAATAGATTAAATACGACAATAAATTTATTATAACAGAAATAAAGTTTCCACAGAATTTATGTAACAGAAATAAAAACCACAGAAGAATCAGAAAGAAATAGAAAAAGCTAGTGATAACATCACTGACATGGAACGCAGACTGGCAAAAATCAAAACAGAGATGACAATGATTTGAAAAAAGATTAAATTTATGGAAAACAAAAGGCCAACTGGTCCTCTCAAAATAAGAGAATGGAATCAAAAGAACAGAAAATTATCAAAAATAGTAAAAAAAAAAAGTCTCAGTAAACATCTAGACAGAAAATGTAAGGCATGTACAATTGAGGGGTGAGGGTGGCAGAAATTTTACTATCTGAAAATTATCCACAAAATAATAGATATTATTTGGGACACACTTCTTGTGTGCGCCACAGTGGGGGTATCTTCAGAACGCTTAGAAGGGAAAAAAAGTGGGTCTCAAAAAATTTATACCCTTAAATATTAAAGACTCAAGCCCCAACCAAAAGATTAATCAAAATAAAGAATTCAGGAATGGACAAGCTGTGGTGTTATACAACACACACACACACATTTAATTGAAATCAGTGTAAATAACTGTAGAAATTATTGCTACAGTATAGCATATAAATATCACAAATGTCAACAATGTGAATATGATGTAACTAACAAATAGGGAAGACTGTGTTTGCTTATCAGAAGGGAGTCTGTGATGGAAGAGAATGAAGAGTAGAAATGAGCCAGATCACTGTTTTTTTAAAGCAAAGCAAAAAGGTACTAAAACACCATCGTATTACCCCCTCTTCCATCCTAAAGAACTCTTAGACTGTCATCAAAACCCCATTCATGTGTCACCCTTCTCTAGGAATCTTTCTCTATATGTTCCATCTCAAAGTTGATTTAATTGTTCCCCTCCCTTTTGTATTTCTTCTGTTTGTCCATGATATTTCCAATACTGCAATGTAGCACATGGTATTGTAATTACTTATTTACGTGTCTATCTTCCTTAGTAGTTTTAATTGTTTAGTGAAAATACAGACTTTGAAATCCGAAAGACCTGGGTACAAATCCCGTTCTACTACATACAAACTGAATGATACCGAGGAAGACACTGAAGCGCTCCAGCACTGATTTCTTCCCTGTCAAATGCTGATAATATCACTTACATGTTGGCAATCGGGTGCTGGCTGCTGTAAAGATACTTTTGGACCCCCACTGCCATACTTCAGGACTCGTCTATTTCAACCTGTATAATAACCCAATCTGCTGAGCATAATATATGTAAAGTGCTTGAAACACAGTATTCAATAAACAGTGGCTATTTATTGACATTGTCCCTTTTTCAATTTTCAGACAATTCCCTTATTCTTTATAAGTTCTTAAAACAGTAGTTCGACATTCTTTAGTGATAAACTCCAGGCCCTTTAAAGGAAAACTTCCTGTAACAATTCCATGAGAAGTACCTGCTGATCAAAGTTACTTTGTATAGTAAAATAAATACCCTCAGCACCAGAACATGTGACTACCTTGTCCTTTTTCACTGCGGATGACTAAGGCAAAAAGATTCTTCTTTATATCTCCAGGGGCCAACCTGACTTTTACTCACTATTTGTACATTGTTTCCTTCTACCACTTGAATCTGGTAAATACACCTACTGGCAGGAACAATTTTTCCTGCAATCAGTCAGAATCTGTTGGGCAAGACAGAAGGTGAAAGTACCAGGCCCTATCATGAGATTTACCTACCAGATCGTCACTGTACACCTGCAAACAAGTCACCTAAAAGCACTTGCTTAGTTGATATAAAGCGTCACACTGCAGAAGCTACCCTGTCAACTACCCCAGGGTCCAGAGAGAGAACAGAAAGAACCTGTGCTGCCTGCTGGGGAGATACAATAGATGTCAGACTTTAGGGCTGTTCTATTTCAGCCTTTATAATAACCCAAAGAGTCTGCCCCTTTCCCAGATGTCAACCTTCAATTATCCTGTTACCAATGTTCTCTACCCAAAGCTGGCACTCCAAGTTTCCCCCAAATCAAAACTATTTCTCTACACCTTACCTTAAACAAAGCTCTATTCCTTTTGATCTCAATTAGGTAATTTAATTGACTAATATAAGTAATTTCTAGAGGAAAGTGAACAATAGGCTTGAAACTCCCGTAAGTAGGTATATGTGCACTGAATACAACAATAGAATGAATCAATCATAGAGGAAGGAGTTCAGATTTTTACAAGTGACCTCTACCAGCTACCCCAAACTCCCCATCCAAGAAATACAAAACAGAAGTTGCCATTCCCTATCTTCAATGACGGGGCTGAAGAATACTCCTATTAGGGAAAAGGAGTCTACAGCCTCTTGGTTGAAACTGCTCACTTAAAAAGAACAGCAGTCTAAGCGCGAAGAAATCAGAAGTGACAGAGCCCAGCTCTTCCGATTTCTAAGCTATCAAGCTTTCTCCCACAGTAGCTGGCTCTTGATCATGTTATATTACTATACACACAAACCCTATTTTCCCCTGTACTCAGCTTTTCACAAAAGCTCTAATGCAAATTTGGTACAGCCAGTTTCACCTTTTTCTTCCCATAGAACATAATCATTCACAGTTCTATGCCTCTGCTCTTAAGCCAATATGCCTTGCTTTTCTCTATTTTATTAAAAATCTACTCCCATTCCTTCAAGCCCAGATCAAGTCTCACCATAAGGAAAACTTTCAAGAGAATTCAAAACCATAATGTCTTTCCCTGTCCTACTATCTTCCCTTTATTGATAACACCCCTCATCATTTCTTCTGTGTAGATTTTATCTCCCAAATGTGATGGTATCTGTGGCGTAGAAATTGTATATTCTTCTTAGTATCCCGTTCAATCACCCTGCCCCAGCATCCAGCCGGGCCTGTAGTCAAAACTCAATAAACAATATAAATGCATGCGCGAATGAATCATATCGTTGGCCTGTGTTGTATAGAGGCAAGAGTGGCACAAGGAAGGGCAGATTAGAAAATTCTAATTACTGGTAATTCTAACTGCAATTAATAGTCTTAAGCATTGCTTAATGTAACTCTAGTACCCATCTGACACCATACATGGTTATTACAATATTATTGACTCTATTTCTTTGCTATACCCTACATCCCCATGACTATTGTGTAACTATTTAAAAGAACTATTTCCGATGAGAATGGAAATGAAAAAAGCAATTTAAAGTGAAAATTAGGAATTTTTTTTTGTAGTCACAAAGCCATTAGTACACCTATTACGACACATACCCTGTTTCCCCAAAAATCAGACCTACCCGGATCATCAGCTCTAATGTGTCTTTTGGAGCAAAAATTAATATATGACCCAGTATATATTATATCATATTATATTATATTATATTATACCCAGTTTTATATTATAGTATAAGACCAGGTCTTATATTAATCTTTGCTCCAAAAGACATATTAGAGCTGATGGTCCGGCTACGTCTTATTTTCAGGGAAACACGGTAGTAGGCACTCAAATATTGGAATGAATGAAAGGCGATCCAAGGAAGTGTGGTTAACATTAAATATCAGTATACTAAAATGATTCACAAAATGTTCTACAAGGGTTTCTTTAAATATGCCTTAAAGGTTTCTTTGTAATTTTTTAAAAAAGATGTGTGGTAGGGTAATTTCTTTTCCCCTCTTTTGTTTATTGACTTAAAAAAGCAAAAATACTTACGGGATTGGACATTTTTATATCTTTACACTAGGTGCACCTAGCAATGTCCTCAGTGTCATTTAAAAAGAGCTACTTCTCTATGATCACTGTCATTAACTCCCACACCGTTTAGGTGTGAGTTGATAAGAATGTGAATGGGACCTAAGGGAGTATCTACTCTCATCCCCTTTTACAGATAAGAAAACCTCACTGAAGTAAAAATTTTTGCCCAAAGTCATAAAACAAGGCTCTTCATTGCACTCTGCAGTCCACTCACCTACCAGACCTCTCTCATAAGCATTTGTAACCAATTAAACTAACAATTTACAGTATCTTATACACAAAAATGTTACAACCATGCAACCAGTATAGGGGATCTATTTTGAGAACTATTTGTTTTCAAGAAATAATATTCCTTGGGAACAGCAACAAAATTCTACAAAATGAATGGTCACGATTGAGAACATATATCAGCAAGCACTTCAAAATCCATACTGGTGTCAAATCCTGGACAAATGTAATTCTTATATCTGGGAAACAATCTAGGAACCCACAGAGATTAAATACTGGAGATTCAATAATTTCCCTCCACCCAGTTGGAAAAAGAATTACAGCCATTTTTAGTCATAAAACGCAGTAACATGCATAAATGTTTGTCTGGCATATTCACAATCTTAAAGACAACCCTGCAAAGATGCCCATTACTTTGCTTTTGTCTAAGTATTGCTACCCAGTTTTTTTTGTTTCCATTTGCATGAGGTAACTTTTTCCATCCTTTTACTTTCAGTCTCTGTGTATCTTTGGATCTGAAGTGAGTCTCTTGTAGGCAGCATATGTTAGGGTCTTGTTTACTTATCCATTCAGCCACCTTATGTCTTTCGATTGGAGCATTTAATCCACTTACATTTACAGTAATTATTGATAGGCATGTAGTTATTGCTATTTTATTATTCCTATCTTTGATCTTCTTCTTCTTAAAGAAGTCCCGTTAACATTTCTCATAATACTAGTTTGATGGTGATAAACTTCAGCTTTTTCTTGTCTGGAAAACTCTTTATCTGTTCTTCAATTCTAAATGATAGCCTTGCTGGTCATATATATATATGTACATATATACATATACACATATATATGTATATGTATGTATATATATATATATATACATATATATATATATATATATATATAGAGAGAGAGAGAGAGAGAGAGAGAGAGAGAGAGAGAGAGAGAGGGAGAAATCTTGGTTGTAAGTCCCTGCTTTTCATAACTTTGAATATTTTTGAATATTTCCTGCCACTCCCTTCTGGCCTGCGAAGTTTCTGATGAGAAGTCAGCTGACTGTCTTATGGCGGCTCCCTTGTAGTTAACTGCTTTTCTCTGGCTGCTTTTAAGATTCTCTCTGTCTTTAACCTTTGCAATTTTAACTGTGATGTGTCTTGGTGTGAGTCTCTTCAGGTTCACCTTGTTTGGGACTCTGCGCTTCCTAGACTTGTATTATCTATTTCCTTTACCATGTTAGGGAAGTTTCCATCATTATTTCTTGAAGTGGGTTTTCAATTCCTTGCATTCTCTCTTCTCCTTCTGGTACCCTGATGATGGGAATATTGGCACGCTTCATGTTTTCCCAGAGGCCCCTTAAAACTGTCCACACTTTTTTATTCTTTTTGCTGTTCTGACTGGGTGTTTTCTGCTACCTTGTCTTCCAAATCACTGATTTGATCTTCTGCTTCATCTAATTGTTCATCAATAGATGAATGGATAAAGATGATATACACACACACACACACACATACACATATACAATGGATATATATATATATATATATATATATATATATATATATATATATATACATATACACACACACAATGGAATATTACTCAGCCATAATAAAGAATGAAGTCCTGCCATTTGCTATAACATGGATGGACCTGGATGGTACTATGCTAAGTGAAATAGTTCAGACAGAGAAAAGGACAAATATCCTATGATTTCATTTTTATGAGGAATTAAAAAAACAAAATAAATAAAACAAACAGAAACAGATTCATAGATACAGAGAACATTTTGACGGTTGCCAGATGGGAGGGGGGATGGGGGGATGGGTGAAAAGGGGGAAAGGATTAAAATGTGCAAACTGCCAGCTTTAAAAACAGTCACGGGATGTAAAGTACAGCATAGGGAATATAATCAATAATACCGTAATAACTATATATGGTGTCAGATGGGTACTAGATTTATTGGGGTGATCACTTTATAGGTTATACAAATGTCTATCTAATAACTAACAATCATTATGTTGTACACCTGAAACTAATATTGTATTTCAACTGTAATTGAAAAAAATATATTTAAAAAACCCAAAACACTAGGTTAAAAAATAAAGTATATAATTGAAATACTTTGTTTTCCACTGAAAGTAATATGGCTTTGATGTTGTAGAAATTTGTTATCAACAATAAATGTTAATATAGTAAATCACAAGTGTGTGTATTTAACATAAATCTATGTATCAAAAATACTACATCTTTTACCAAATAACTATTTTTAGATACTCAACCAAATGCAAAATGTACCTAACAAAATTTGACAGGATTTTAAAAAATGCTCTTTTGGAAATTGGGACTTTAAAATCTTAAATATATTTGGCTAAAAATGTTTTCTGTTATTGTAAATAATTTAATTTTTTTATGGCTACCATGACAAATAAAGAGGTAACTATGAAGGCTAAACAAACATTAGTTTAATATCACAATTAAAATAATGTTAATTGTAGCAGCTGGGCACCTGACTATAATCGTATTGCTTTTAAGTAGATAAAACTTTTGCCACTACATTTGTATTCAAATAATCGGACCAAATGTTGCCAGCATTTCCTAATCCCATGCATACATAATTTAATCCTTAGGATTTACCATGCCAAATTTGAGTTATAATTAAAGGGCTGGTTCTGTACGTTTTTAAGTTTAGCAGAAGATGTAAAATCACTAGTATGATATTCCAAGAGCCATAGCTCCCAAGTACAAATCAAGTTCCCAACTCCTACATTATAACCCAACTCCTTGTTTTTCACAGTTCACTGATGACGATTTATTATAACCTGTTGGCAGCACATACAGTATTAATTAGAACAGAACTCTCTCCATAGAAGTGGACAATGACATGCAGCCCTTACACGGGACTGTGTGCACTTCATCAGCACCATGCTGTTTTAGTTTCTCGAGGGTCTGCTTGTGCCACTCTCTTTCTGCAGAAGCTCAATCTCCTTTATACGATGGACAATCGTATCTTCATGGTGTTTCTTCAAGGCTGCAGTAGTTTTCCAGTCTGCGCTGGTAAGTATTGTTCCTCTTCAGGCTGCTGTCTTTCCGAAGGTCCCATCCGAGCCTGGGCAATTGAGCTCTCTGACCTTTAGGAGCGAGCAGAGCTGAAGCCTCGGGCTTGCACGGCCATTGAGCCCCGCACAACGATGGCGTCTGAGCCGCATCCCGGCGGCCAGACCGGTGACTGCCATGGTTGTCAGAGCCACACCTCCCCACCAAGGGCAGTGCAGCCTCTCTGTCCCAACTCCACTTTCTTAACACATCTGTATTTAGTCTGACAAAACTTACTGACTTCCTTTCCTGCAGGGGAGGACCTCTAGAAACTACTTCTCATTGGTAGGTGTTAATTACCTTCTTAAAGATACAGTTCTTCCGGGAATTCACTCTGCATTAAGTATTTCCCTACAGCAAGCTCATTTCCCTGAGCTTGCTGGTAGTTCCTTGTTTCTATCTGTATTCCTGTCTCTTAGGTCTCCCGAAACTCACAAAATAGAAGGATCAAACAACAGCATTACAGACTTAACGATTTATAACTCCATAGGAATGTAAGAAATTATAACTCACAACCTATTTGCTATTTATCTTGAAAGTTTTTTGTAAAAAAACTGTATTTGGGGTAACTGGCGAACTACTGGCCCCTGGGCTAAATGCAGACCACCGCCTGCTTTTGTACAGCACTTGAGTCATGATCAGTTTTATATTTTTAAATAGCTGGGGAAAAAAGAAACAGAATAATATTTTGTGATACACAAAAATTTATGAAATTCAAATTTCAGTGTCCACTAATAAAGTTTTATTGGAACAGTCATGTGCATACACCTACACATTTTCTATGGCTTCACACTACAAAAGAGATGAGATCAAATGGCCTGCAAAAACTTAAAATATTTGCTGTCTGTCGCTTCACTGAAAGTTTGCTGATCCCTGGAATAAGTCACTAAAAGTTATTCAAAATGTCTGAATATTTGTTTCAAAAGGGGGAACTAGGAAAACCCCTTTGAAAAAAAATTGGTTATGACAAAAATTGTTTGTAAGCTACCAGTGAACTTGGTTTTAAAAATTTAACTCTATGAAAGAGTGGAGGAATAATGATGATGTTCCAATCAGGCCAGTATTATCACTGCTTCCCTGAAGCCACACCTGTTTATTCTCAATCTATTACCAACCCGGTAGATTTCACCTCCCAAGTAGCTGTCAAATTCAACCATTTCTCTAGACATCCATCACGCATTCATCACCACTCTGTATCTAGCTACTGTATTTTTTTCTTGGACCTGTAGTAACCTCTATACACATATGCTCTAGCCCTCCCCCTTTCCAAACTGTATCTTCAAAACACAAATCTGATCTTGTCACTCTTCTAAATACACAGAGACGCGTGCAAAAACACATGCAAATACGCGTGTGCGCATGCGCGCGCGCACACACACACATACACACACACACACACACTTTCTATTCATTATACAAAGCCTTCCATTGTCTGTTCCCTCTCACCTCCAGCCTCATTTCTTTTCCAACCACTAATCGACATTTAAAAAAAAAAAAGATACATTACACGCTATGTATCTGTAGTTTCCTGATCAGCACGTTCAGTATTTAATTGAATCATTATAATGAAAGTCAACCAACAGCTACTGAGCTCCTTTTGTACGGCAGTTACGAGTACACGCCAGGTTAGAGTATGTCATCTCTGTCTTCCCATCTACCCTGAAATTCACCTGTACTTTCACTTTTATCCAACAATGACCAACATCATAGACCCACTCAAAGATACGCACTGCTGGATTCCTTATAAAACCTTGGCTGTTCTGAATTCTGCTGGAAGTGTATTGAGACTGCGATATGCTGAGTCCAGCAGTGACCACAGCACACTCAACAGCAAGCCGGTGGCAGGCGTGAAAGGCTGTGCGCTGGGACTTGCAGGTTATTTCTAAGAACAAAGAGTCAGAATAAAGTCTCATTTAACTGTCTACTCTAATCATCACCTGGACATCATCATACATGTTGAGTTTTATCAGAGAATTGCTGAGTACTCAAAACGTTTTACCTCTAAATGACAAACCCAGGTTAATCAATCAAGCCAAGAAACCTCAATCTGGGCTCTGTTGGTGAAATGCATTACATCCAGTATGATTACCTAACTGACTGCGTTAGAAGAGTGCAGACAATGTTGAAATATTTCACTCAAAATCTCACTCACAGTATCCCAAACGATAAGTTTATAAACTGTGCTCTGTCATTATTTTAGAATTTTTAATGTTTTAAATACGTTGCTCTAACTTTTTTTATAACTCACAAAATAAAAAAGGCCCTCAGTAACAAAGACATCATCATGTAGAGAAATAATATGTACTTCTGATGTGCACATTTAAATATACGGGTAAAAGGATAGGGAATTTGCAATAGGCTTAAAGTATTTCAGGGAAAAGAGAGATGAAGCAAAATGTAATTAACTGGTAAATGTGGGTAGTAGGTGTATAAACTTTGTTAGTTCACTGTACTCTTTTTCTCTACTTCTGAGTACGTTTGAAAATTTTTCTAATAAAATTTTTTAAAGGCTTCAGTCACCCTAAGTAGTCACTTTTGTTTTTCAATAGATCTGAATAGGCAAAATTCAACTGCTGTGAAAAGTGAACTCAGGCAATAATGAAATTCTAATTTTAAAAAAACACACAAAACTTTAACCGTACTAATTGTCACAGAGAATGCAGGGCCACAAACACCTGGAACACCACCAGCTTAAGTGCAAGGTGATATAGCCACATTCGAAACTCGAAAGAAAGCGGAAGGCATGTATAACCTAGTGTTCAACAATTCCCCTTCAAGGTGTATATCCTAGGACAGTGATTCTCACATTTTAACGGGCCTCAGATTCTTCTGGAGAGCTTGTTTCAGTTCCCTGGACCGGAGATGCTGATTCAGTAGGTGAGAGCGTGGCCCACGATTCTGCATTGCTAACAAGCTCGTGGTCAGAGGCGCACCCTAAGTTAATAAAGAACTCTGTGCACATGCGCACCAGAACACGTTAACAAAACAGTGACATCAGCAGTGTTCTTAATAGTGAAATGGAAACAAATATCCAACAATCGAATGGTTAAATGAATTGTGGTGTATTCATAAAATGGAATTATAAAAATTAAACACAGATGAGGAAGGGTAGCAGAATGTGCCGCCCAGAATGTGCCGCTTTGGTGTACTGATTATTTTTAACTGTAAAGCACTTGAAAAACAACAAATGCTCACAGAGGCTTTCTCTGAACTCCTCTTATCTGCCTAAAGACAGATCCTCGAGAAGGAACTCAATTGTCATAAATTTCCTCCTTGGGAGTTTCATCAACCAGGGAAGACGACTCATCACAGGAGAGGAGACTAGCACTTGACACCCTATCTAGACAAACTTGGTCACAAACTAGCATAACTCCCCCATCTATTCTTCTACGGGCCCATTCATCTTTCCTAAAAATCATTTCCTCTCCCCTGAGAGGTCTACATCCCCTCTCTCCTTTCCCTATGAAGGTGGAATTCTCAGCCATCTTGGAGAGTTACTCACTTTCCCCTGGGAATCTCCCACATACACATCAAGTATATATGTTAATAAATATACATATTGTTTTTCTCCTGTTAATATCTTTTATTACAGGAATCTGTAAATGATAAATGTAAATGACACAAGAAAAGGAAAATTATCATAAAAGATTATGATGACTTTAAGAGAAAGAGAAGGTTTAATAATCTGGAAGACGCAGAGGAGGGTATCTGAGGAACTGCCAATGTTCTGTCTACTTCTAGACACAGGCGACAGTTACATTGGTATTCATTTTGTAAAACTGTATTGTTTTATGCATTTTTCTAATGTATAACAAAAAGAACTTTTTAAAGATATTTTCTTTGATAGACTTTTATGAAAATGACTTCCCAAAGTTTACTAATTGAACCTCAGTGCTTTAAATCTAGCCTCATCCTTTTAATCAATTAAATTACATTTCATAATCTAAGTTCAAAATATTAAATCCTAGGCTTGCTGTTAAGTGCAAATTTCATGAAATGAAAGTACAGTTTTGAAGCAACAGCATGACCAACAGACACTGCTATGATAAAGCATAAAACATTTCTACCTTTTAAAAACTATGTAAAAGGCTCAACTATCTTTAGATTTGAAGCAAGAAATAAAGTAACAGAATCTGAAAATTTAGCAGTTAAGAGTCAATGGGTGAAAACAAGTATTAAGAATTATTTAATAAACTCGAACTCGATCTATAATTCTGCCCAAAGATGACAGTAATTATGCTTTTAATGTGTGTAGAACAAACATCTCACAGATGTGTAACTGGAAAAATTTGGAAAGATTCCAAATACTGCAGGAAAAATAAAAGTGCGGGTGTGAGGAAGATTTGTCTCCTTCCCACCCTAATGATATCCCCACCCGACCCCAAAAAACAAAGAAAAAACAAAACAAACAAAAAAAACCAGCAGCAAGAAAAGGAAAAAGAAGAGTGCAAGCTCCAAGAAAAACATCACTATGAAACACACAAATGATGGATGCCATTTGACACAGCATGCACAGACAGGATACCTCAAACTAAGTTTTATCAGTCTACACACATAGAAGGCAACAATGAAAACCTGGGAAACCACAGAGATCATCTAGAGTCTACAAAGTTTTCACCAGGACCGGTGAGGGTAAAAAATTCCTCACTAGGTCAAAAACTTTGTAAATTTTGTTTACATACTTACCATTAAACTACTGGTTCCAGAAGGAATAGAGGTAGCAGAGTAGAAAAAAGAGGGAAAACCCAATCAATACTAGGAATAAAAAGTGGCAATACAATATCAACTCTAGGCACTAAGAATAAAATAGCAAATAAATACAAAATAGTTTAAGCAGCCAACTTTCTAGTAGCATTGAGACGTGGGTTAGCAAAACCCCCTTCTGACTCTTATTCCTGTTTTGCTTATTCTTTGGACAAAAAACAGACTTGGGAAGGCAAAGAAGGTAAAGTCTGTAATTTTTATTATGACCAACAAGTCAGTATGCACCTTATATTACTAAAGGAACCAAGAATCTTTTTCGTACTTAAATTCTATTCTATAGTAATTGGACTATCCAGAACCTTAGGAAAATCACCTATTTTTATTCAACATCTAGACAACTGAAGTAGCCGTTAAGCATTTCAGTGAATAAAACAGATGGGTTTATTATTCCCTGGTGTGGTTGATACCTAACCATCATCCTGAACCAGTGAAAGGTGACAACAATCACCTTACTCATATACATCTAATATGCCAAAAATATTGATTTTTACTCTTCATGACTTTACTTCAACAGCTTTTATTATTTTAAGTAGCTCATGTAATCTTTTACTTACTACAAGCTTTCATATGCACCATTTATGGTAACGTGCAGACAGGAGAATTTATTGTTTTAATAAGAAGGATGTTAGCTCACATTGGCAGAGCACTTTACTATGAGCCAAGCAATTTGCTGCGTGCTTACATTACCTCATCTAATCTTCAAAACCACTCCATGGGGTAGGTACCACTATTACCACCACTTTAATATTGAAGAAACGAGACTTAGAGAATTTAAATGATTTTGCCAAAGTCACAAAGACCCAACTGTAGATCCAAAAATTTGAGTCACTATATTATTATACAGATACTAATAAACAACTTAGAATAATATTTTCACAGTGTTTCAATCTTGTTTCCTTATTCCTGTAAGTGCTGAAAATAACATGAATCACAAGTCTCGTGGAAAATTTCCAAATTCACTGATTTTCTAAAGTACCAGAACATAGACACCTAATATACAAATGGGAAGTAAAACAACAACACTCTAATCTTACAAAAATCAAATTCTAGTCATAAGTAAAAATATTTAGAAAGTGATGTTTCTCAGTGTTAACTGTCAACCTGATCTATAAAGCTGCTGTAAGAATTAAATCTCACACACACGAGTCCCATTTTAAAAAGAACAAAAAAATTATACAGTCCTTCTTGATACAAGGAACTCTCAGTAAATGAAACCAATAGCTTACAAGAAAGATAAATTCTGTGTGGTTATTTGTTATACTCATAAAGAAAGATTTTTCAAAGATACCCTTAAGTAACAATGTTTTAAAAGACCCGGAGAAGAAATTTGCAAAAATACAGTCTACATACAAGTAAAAGCTAAATAAAAGAAGATATATCTTCCTTCAAGTTTAAGATACTCTTTAAAACATTTGAGTGGAACTAGGATTTCCCTGTTTCCCATTTGAGTGGACTAGTAAAGTCCCCACTTTCCTAAGAACAATCAAAGCTTTATACATAAGATCAAAAGCCTAAAACTTCAGAAATAAGTACAGTTACAGAGATGGAAGGCAATGGGTCTCTCAAACAGCAAAATGTTATGCCCAGTGGTGTTCTGGTAGATAGATGTTTAACAACTGTTCTGGCGGGAGGGGGTGGAAATCCAGAGTTTTTAACTATCTGCTGATTTCCATAGTACAAACTGTAATAAAATAACTTAGGAAGTGGTGAGTTTGAATATTACCTTTTTAAAAATATAATTTAACTGTAAGTTTATATAACTTAAGTGATGGTTGTTAAAACAATGAATTCAACAATCGACTCCAAGAGCTGGTTCTAGCACACTACTGGCATAGAGTTCCTTTAACCCCAGTCCTTTACTTCCCTCATTTTCCATTCCATTTTGGTGGATTAGCTTGGAAGAAAGCTGTAATACTTTAATCAGTCAGCTCCCTCAATATTTCTTCTCAGCCTATGTGAATGTCCCCTAAGTCCACCTCTTCCTGCTCTTCAGTTAAGCAAGGGCTACCCTCCGTGCCCCCTAAATTAAGAGGCCGGTAACATTCATATTTTTCTTCAGTCCTCACCACAGAAAATGAAAGCAATGAATGGCCAGCTGCATTTGCTGCAAACATCCTTTCCCAAACCCATTCCTTTGACACGACAGTTTTCGCCTGCCATAAGCTGTTTTTAAGTTTCCTAAAAGTCCAGAACAATTTAAACTTACACCAGTATCATTTACAAGCCATATCATCTCCAAAGGTATGTTATTACTTTACTTTCTGCCAATCTGACAGGCATCAAGTGCTATCACATTACTACTTCAGCTGAGATTTCCCTAGAAAGCAGTCTAGCAAAATCTATTGAATTCAGTAATAGAGAATGCTGTTCATGGAGTATAGTGGAATAGGTACTTAGACCTCCTAATAGAAACAACTCAAAATCCAGATTAAAAAAAAAAAATCGTAAAAAATTAAGCTGGCAAGAAAACTACAAATTCTTAGACCAACAAACAAGAGAAGGCTAGAAACCCAAAGCAGGAAAGTGAATAGCAGCACAGGCGTGTGCCTGCAGCTAGCATGCCCACAAAGGGCTATGATTTCAGTATTAGGGTAAATTAGAAATAACCCACCTCTCCTTACCACCACCCCCAGGCAACTTCAAGGAAGATCCACTGAACCTTGACACGGGGAGGGGAGAGGTGGAAAAATCACCACTAAGAATATGAAACCACAAATACAACTCTTGCTGCTTTTGGCATCTGAATTCCTAATTCCTAGGTGGTCTAAAAACACTAAGCTGAAATTCTCACACTTTAGCAAGCACCAGAATCACCTAGAGGGCAATTTAAACACAGATTGCTGCTGCCCCCACCCCCTTCCAAGTTTTGAGTAGGTCTGGTGTGGGCCCAAGAATCCGTGTAACTATGCCCAGGTGGTGCTGATAGAGCCGGCCCAGGATAACACCCCTCCAGAACTACTGATGCGCAGGCCCCAGGCCCTGCGAGGAAGTGAACACTTTCTAAGGGCGGCAGTGCAGCTCGGAGGAAGTCATACACGGTGCTGGGTCAAAGGGTATCCACACGAGCATCCAAAAATTGTACCCTTACCTTACATCATATGCAAAAATCAAATCCTGGAGGAGTGAAGTGTTCATATAAAAGGCAAAAGACCTGGGAGAAGGGAAGAGTTAAAAAAATAGGAAAAGACTGATAAGTGTGACACGAAATAAAATGACTTCTGTTCATCAAAAGTCTCCATTAGAAATGACATGTCTGGAAATTGCTTTAAAATATTCCAGGGGAAAAAAGGGGCTATAGATATATTTAATAAAGTATAGCAACAATCTTGATAAATGCTGAAAATGAGCGAGGAAGGTTTATTATACTATTTTTCTCAACCTAAGAGAAGAAATTTGGAACTTAAAAAAAGTAACATATAGCATATATGAAGAACTCCTACAAATCACTAACAAAAATACAATAACTCAACAGAAAAATAAGCAAAAGACACAGACACTCGATTAGAAGAAATGCTTATGAACAATAAATAGGCATCATGGAAAAGAAACAGTGAAATACCATTTCTTACCCCCCAAACTGGCAAAAACTAGAAGTCTGACAAAAGTAAAAGACAGTGAGGATATGGAATAACTGAACTATTTATTCACTGCTAGAAGGGATGTAAAGTGGTTTAGTCTCTTCAGGAATCATGAAATTCTCCAGTAAAATGAAGACCTGTCTAGCATACAACTCAGCAGTTCCTTATGTTAGAATTCTCTTAAAAAAAAGAGCTATCCAAAGATGTCTTCCCAAGACATCAATTTTCACATACCCAAGTTCAGAATGTATCTTTCCTTATATTGACTTGAAAGTGGTACAGGTTCTCCTTTCCCATGTCCCATTTCACATGTGCCTTTCTCCCATTTTATAAAAGGAAGCCATATTCGCTCATTCCAAATCTTACTATGATGCACTGAACTATAATATCATAATATGAAAACCTCCTGGCACCACAGGGAAGTATGTGACAATTACTTTAATCAAAGCAACCTAAAATAACCACCCCATCCTCGGTCCGCCTCATTATTTCCAATAAAATACTCCCAGTGCTAAATACATAGGACATTTTTATGTCAGTTACTTTTGATCAATTATGTATTAGAAACTACAAAAAGTGTTTAATATATCTAGAGCTTGATGACAACATAAAATACAATTTAAAGTGTATTTAAAATACATGAAATTGTATGTATAAATACTACAAAATATACATGTATGCCTATCTATACACATACACGAAGGGGAGTATGATGAAGTGATCAACGAACTTTTACGCATAAAAGTGTGCTCCTTTGGGATAAAATTCTGTGAAGGAATAGAATAGAAATCTGATTTCAAGGTGAAAAAGGAACAATGTAAAATTTCCAACAATTACAGACTAGCCGATTCATGGGTGTTTTAAAGGATGCTGGCAAATCTTAAGACACTGGGGTATTTATATTCTTTTGGATACATTTAAAGAAGTGATATAAGTATTTTAAAACACGAAATTACACCCTTTGCAACTATTTAAACATTATGATAAAAAAAATTAAATGTCAACTTAAAAATGTACAAGGAGGTAGATAGTTAAAAAAATTACCTTGGGTATAAAAAAGCAAAAATGTTTCCAAACCACTGCCCCAGAGTACTGGTGCACATGCTCACCAGGAGTCGAGTATAAAAATGTTCATGACATTGTCTATAATAATGCAAAACTGGAAACAATACCAATTTCCACCAATAAAAATTGATAAATTGTGATATAGTTATTTAATAGATGATGTCAACGAAGATGAATACACTACAGCTATAGACAATAACTTGGATGAAATGTACAAATAACGCTGTTGTGTATTTAGAATGACTCTGTTTATATACTATTCAAAGCCTATGGTTTGAGGATGTTTACTGTTTAGGGATTCATAGCAGGATGGCAAAGCTCTAAAGAAAGATAAGGAAAAGAGTAGTTGGTTATCCCATGAGCGGGGAGACTAAAAGGGCACAAGGGAGATTCTAAGAAACCGTGAATGTTCTATTTCTTAGCATGGATAGTGGGACAGGAGGATTCACGTGGTTAGTCTTTATGAGGTATATGTGTTTTATATACTTCTCTGTAAACCGTATTTCATTATAAAAATGATTTTTAAAAATTACCCTTTGATCCAGCAATCCCCAGCTGGTAATTTATCCTAGGGATAAAGACCTCAGTATACAAAGAACATAAGAACAAAGAATTTTTGTTTGTGGTAGCCAAAATGGACCGTCAATAAAAACATCTCAATAATGTGTCCAACATCCCTACCAGGGATTACCACGTAGTCATCAGAAAGAATCTGAAGTGTACTACTTGAGGAATTTTCACAATACCTTCAGTGAGAAAAGAAAATACAGACAAGTATCCATAATTTAATCTCATTTTTGTAAAACAGTGACCACAAGATCCCTATAAATGTCTATTATTATACCCATGCACAGCACAAAGGTTCTCAAGATGAACACCAGGCTAGTTTATCAGGCAGGTGGAAGTGTGAGGGATAAAGAGGAGGAAAAGCCAAAAATAACGAGGGTGCACATATTAAACGTATAAAGAGGAGCAGCGACTAATGTACCACAGTCTCAGTGCTATTTACTCCAGGGAGTGGGTTTCAGATCATTTTTCTTTTCTTTGTGTTGGTATTGGTAACATCCATACAGAAACAGCCCTGGGTGGGCGTTTTACAAAGTGGAGAATCAGGCCCGTACCACAGAGGGGTGGGTGCTACCATTAGCGCTTCTCACACAATGTGCATACAAATCACCCGGGCATTTAAAAAATGCAGATTCTGTACTCCAGTAAGTCTGGGATGGTGCCTGAGAGTCGGCATTTCTAATAAGCTCTCCAGTGAAGGTAGTGCCATTGGGCCACAGGCTAGCAAGGTGGTAAGCACGTGGAGTGTGCCAGGCCCTGTCCCAGGCACTTCGGCAAATATTGTATCATTGAATCCTTATTACAATCTTTTGGGGTTGGTTTAATCATTTCCATCTACAGATGACCACACTGGAGCTCACAGGGTAGCAGAGAAATACTGCTGCTGACAGAAGGGAAATAATACCGTGTGGGTAATTTAGTTAATAAAGCCCCCTTTGTCTGCTCTTTCCATTGCTAAACTACTACGAAGATACCCTCTTTTGGCGGGAAAACACTAACATAATCTATCATGAGAGTACTATACCTCCAGGCAAAATGGGACTGTAACTCACATAACAACGGAGAACAAGGTGTGGTTCCTGGGCCAGCAGCATGAGCAACACCTGGAAACACGTTAGAAATACAAATTATCAGGCTCCATCCCAAACTCAACGAATCAAGAACTCGGGGGGTGGGGTGATTCTCATACCCACTAAAGGTGGACAGACACATAATAAAGAATTAATGGGAAAAAAGGAGTTAAGTGGCTGTGAAATTAATTGCGGAAACATTGAATTAAAATAATTTAAGCAGATTTCTTAACTATAGAAAATAAATAGGTTACAAACTTGCGTGTCTTCCTTTCAGGAGAATCTTATGGGACCAGACTAAACTCTCAATGACACTGTTCAGTGTCGATTTTGCTCTTGGGGCCTGAGGTCTAAGGGTACACACCCAGAGTCAAATAGACCTGAGTATGAATCTGAGCTCTGGAAGTGTGAGGAATGATAGCACAGAAGTAGGAACAGCAAGAGTAGTGATGATGATGATGATGGTACCAGTACCAATTCTTTTCTGTTTATAAGACTTTTACAAGTATTAACTATAAAAAATATATGGCAATACATAAGAAGAAAATGGGAAGTATTCTTACTAGCCAGAAACAACCAATTTTTAGTGTATGGATATTATTATCTTTTTTCTTCATGTACACATTTGCACACTAATTTGATAACAAAATTACCAAAACAAAACCTGTATCACTTTTGTTATAATCATTTGTTTCTAAGCTATCTATCCACTAGATTATGTACTTCTTAAGGATGAAACTGCTTTTCACCATTGCATTGAGTACCAGAAAGCCTACCTAGCCTACTTCAGCAGGCAACCAATGTATTTTGCCAGATAAGTACAGCAATACAGAAAAACCAGATCCACAGATTAGGTATGATAGTAAGAATTCAAGTTTCCTCCATGCTTCGTTTTAAAGCCAGCTGAAACACAAGCGTACCTAAGCGCTATGCTGCTTCTGCTTATAAGAGTCCACCATCCCATCATCATACACAGTATATAAGGATTATTTTTCTCTAGTCCTTGCCACATATAAGACTACTTTGAAAAACAGTCTTAAGATATTAAGTGTGTGGATACACAGAAGAAGCAAGAATCATGTCAATGGGGTGGTAGACAATTTGATGTCCAACAGACCCCAACATTTTGTGGAGAAGTTTGTCAGATTTCTCCAGTTCCTCTAGAGCGCCTGACTCTCAGATATAGGAGGACTGCTCTCAGCACAGCAAGGGGTGATGCCGCCAGCACTAGTTCACAACAGCCCACGACACCCCGAGAAACCACATCCTTCTCTGAACAAGCAAAGCGCACCCTTCCTCCAGGCATCATGCTTCCGTGTCCACCAGCCTCCCAGAGGATGCTTCTCCAGGCTGCTGACCTGATCATTTGTTCCAATACAATACATTTAATTACCTTGAGTTTGTTAATGGGATTTGCTTGTACTCGTATATTCACATCTAAGACACAGACACAGTTAACAAAAAGGGATAGGGGCTCATTATTTAGTCTACCTTGAAACTGAAGCCCAAGAAAATGAAAGGTATCACTCATTAAAGCCAGTTTTACTGACCTCAAAGTAGAACCTGATCTCCTCATACCCAGTGACCCTTCCAAAAATATTTAATACATCGAAAGTCAATGCAGCTACGCATGCCTCAGTTTGCTTTCAGGAATTTAGTCAAGCCCATTTACTAGCTTTTTAAAAACACTGTTCCCCATAAATACTAAAGGAGTCCCCAGGCTGAATCAAGACTTGGTACAGTCTGTCTCACTGTCACAACAGCCATGAACACTCCCTTTCCTGGTTCCTCTTGCATAAGGCTGGAATTTCTTTTAGGCCCAGCTGTTATTTTGGGTTATGGTTAAGTTGTACACAAAACTTAATATGATCTTTGACTCATTTATACTTCCTGAACTCATACATGAAAACACATTATGGACAGAAAGAAAATTATGTCTAACCATTGTTTACTTAATTTTTCAAAAGATTTAGACTAAACCAAAAATAGAATAAATTCCCAACTCTTTGAATTTGTGTTCAACTTCTCTACATTCCTTGGGTAAGTGAAATTTCTCCCACACTTGGAAATACTGATCCTAAAAATAAAGCTCCCTGAACTTTGTCCTTTTCCTGAGAATTGATAATATGCAAATAAATTAACCACTATATCCCACTTTGCTATAGCGCCTACCATATAAAACATTTAATATCATCCCAAAACTATGCCAATCAGATAATTTAAAATGAAAACATGAACAAAGTAGGGATAAATTTAAATGTAAGTGTTAATTTTTAAATTAAGTTTATCTTTCAGATATTTACACACTCTTCTACTATGTAGCTGTCATTAAACACTTTGGGTATTCTTGGTTTTCGTGTCCACACAGTAAGTACGGTGTTACTGTAACTGATTGGGGAAGGAACAGTGGCATGAAGGGGACTGAGCAGGGAAAACAGGAGTGGCAAGAAAGAATTTCATTAACTTTCCCAGTATCTCCCATTTCCAACTTACTTTACTTAGAATTACCCCAAATCCTGCATGTGAAAGAGTACATGTTGTATCACTCCATTTATATGAAGTCCCAAAACAGGCAAAACCAATCTCTGGTAATAAAAATAGGTAATGTTAACCAGCCTTTTAGAAGTAGAGTGGGAATGACTGGGAAAGAGCATGAGAGAACTTCTGGGGAAAAGAAAGTGTTTCCATTTTGACAGTGTGTTGGTTACACAGTGTCAAACGTATTTATCGAAACTCTTGAAACTGTCCACTTAAGATCAGTGCATTCTAACATATGCAAATTAATCTTAAATTTTTAAAAAGGAATAAAAGTATTTGCTTCCTTTCCACAAAGAGGTCAGTTCCCAACGACAATAAAATTAGAGAAGGCTCAGGAAAAAAAATATTTTTAAATAGTTAAGAAAAAAAAAGAACTGAGATAAGATCATGACAATTACCCAGGTCAGTTAGTCTGTTAGTCACTACTATCCACACCTAGCATACAGCAGAGCTTAATAATTTGCTCAATGCAGAACATTTCAAGTATAATATAAAAGTACTATACAAAATATCAAAGAACTATACCAAAAAATAAAGAATTAGACATGAAAAAAATTTGTAGATCAATGGTTCTTAATCAATTAAGGGTGACAGACCCCTTTGAGAATCTGGTGAAAACTATGGATTATTCCTCTAGAAAAATGAACATAAACCACAGAATTTTGTATATAATTTCAAAACTTTATGGACCATCTGAAGTTTATCCATGAACTCCTCAAGGACCTACTGACTACACACAAAGAACTTCTTTCTCTAACTAGATGTGATTTTAACACTTAATTTACTGTGAATAAAAATAACAGACAACTCTACTTTGAATTGTTTGAGACGACACCAGATGACCATTATCAGCTTTTTAAATTCTACCAGGACACTCATTTTTATTATTTCATGGAAGATTTGAAAAATAATCATTTAACCATTTTTTTTAGATAAAGAATTCCTTATAACTTTCTTTTAGGTACAAGAGCTAATAGCTAATTAAAGTTTATTTAAAATATTTCTTTTTTCAGTTTGATCTCAATCATTGTTCTTTACTCCTATGTATAATCATTACATAACCAAAAACACTGCATTTTCCTTAAACAATAAGGATATTCAAGAGTTATCACAGTGTGGTAGGCAGAGTTATGGGCCACGAAAATGTCTACGACCTAATTTAATCCTTGGAAGTGTATTAGGTTACATGCCATTACATGGCAAAGTAGAATTAAGGTTACAGATAGAATTAAGGTTGTTAATCACTGATCTTAAAATAGGGAGATTATTCTAGATCATCTGGGTAGGCCCAATTTAATCACAAGGCTCTGTAAAAAAGGGGGAAGAGTGAGGCAGAAGAGTCAAAACCAAAGAGATGGCAGTTTGAGAAAGACCTGGCCCAACGCAGCGCTCACTTTGAAGATGGAGGAGGAGTTATAAGGAGCCAAGAAATGCACATGGTCTCTAGCAGCTGGAAAAGGCAAGGAAATAGGTTCTTCCTTAGAGCCTCCAGGAGCAGCCTACCAACTTTGATTTTAGCCCAGTGAGACCTACGTTGTACCTCTGACTTCTGTAACTGTAAGAAAATAAATCTTACATATTTACATATTTACATATTATTAAAATGTTCATTACAACATTGGAAAAGTAGACAAGTATACACAGCCTAAATGCTTACCAACAGAATGGTTAAACTACAGTATATGCATGTTGTGGAAATTAAATACGAAGCCATTAGAAAAAATTACATTTACATGTTCTTCCACATAAAAACCTTTTAAACATTAAAGAGAAAAATGCAGGTTTTAGAAGAATATAGTATGACCACATTCTTGATAATAACAGTCTCCATCGAAAAATCACATACAAAATGAAACTGTTTTTCTCTGTACTTGTAAGTATGTAAATGATTTTATTAAAAAGTTTGGAAGCATACATCTGGGGAGAGAATGAGATCACCAGAGAAGAATTCAAAGTGACTTTCACTTTATCAGAATTGTCCACATTTCATAGAAATTGATTCATGTTTCTTCTGCAATTAAAAAAAAAAAAAAAAAAACATGATTTGCAGTTAAAGACGACTGCCTGATCAAATTTATCCATCACTACTCAGTCCAAACATCCTAATGTGTTTCCCCGAAAATAAGGCCTAGCTGGGCCATCAGCTCTAATGCGTCTTTTGGAGCAAAAATTAATATAAGATCTGGTTATTATATTACATTAGGTTGTGTTATGTTATGTTACATTATATAAGACCCAAAATATATATATATTTTGCATATATATATATATATATATATATACACAAAGTAGATAACATATTAAAATAAGACTGGGTCTTATATTAATTTTTGCTCCAAAAAACGCATTAGAGCTGATGGTCAGGCTAGATCTTATTTTCGGGGAAACACGGTACTAACATCATTAAAAATGTATTTTTAAAGGGAATGAGCCTATAAAAGGACAGAGAAAATGGGGGGTGGGAAGCACTACCATTAGACTATTCAAAGGAAACAAATGATTGGAACTTTAACTGCAGAACTAGGAAAGAAAGTAGAGAAGAATTACAACCTGATGAACACCAGGCACACAAAAGAGGCCTAAAAAGAGAACTGCTCACTGCAAGTCTGCGTAAGACAGGCAGAGCTCCCCAGCTGTCTTCCCTGACTTCGGAGAGACCAGCCACTGTTCCTGCCCAACCCCAGCATCGGAGGTTTGTTATTTGGAGAGGGCCGTTTCTGTACTTGGGAACAACAGAAACAGCCAAAGGCAGAGGTATTTATTGATATTGAATATGAAGATTAAATGAAAGTACCATATTGAGCGTTAAGACTCCCAACTTTCTTCTCACTCTGTTCCAAGAACACTGGTATTTAAAAAAGTATACCCTCCAGGCAAGAAAAGAGAAAACCCATTCAGGAAAATGTGACCAGCCCAAGGGAAAAGACAGTAATTTAATATTCCTAAGAAAAGTGCCTACAGAGATGACCCTACATGCACAGAGAGCTTCTAATCAGCTTTTTTTGTGTTTTACTTATTTGAAGTATGAGTAACCAGTCAAAGATCACCAAATATTTGAAGAAAGAACCTAACAAAAGACTGAAACCAAACAAAGAGAAAAAGCAACTTGGAAGAAATTGAGTAATAAGGGGGAGGAGTGAAGCATATTTATACACACATATGCACTCCTAAGCACTTATCATTAATATTCTTAGAAAAAAAATTATGCTCACAAAAAGAGAACAGAGTGTATGAAAAAAATCCAAAGGAAAAAATATTATTAATCTCTTGAAGATTAAAACAGATTAGAGAAATAAAAATCAATTAAAGAGTTAGAAGATAAAGTTGGGGGAAATCCCCCCAAAAAGAAAAAGCAAAGAGATTTTAAAAAGAAAAGGAGGGGAGGAAAAGGAGGAAGAAAGATAAAGCAAAGGATTGCTACAGGTGTCCAATGCTGAAACAATGACAAGAAAAAATAATTCAAAAGCCACCCAAACATGTAGTGCAATGGATGGACACAGATAACATAACAATGAAATTTTATAACACTAGGATAAAAGAAGATCCTAAAAGCGGGGTGGGGGTGGAAGAGACATTTCATAGAAAGGATCAAAAGCCAGAATGATGTCAGTGTGTTACACAGCAACACCAGAAGCCAGAAAGCAACAGAATAACACCTTTAACATCCTGAGGGAAAATAAGTTCCAACCTAGAATTCTCTAGCAAGCCAAACTATCCAGAGTGAAGGCAGAAATAAAATATTTTCTTTCAGATGTTGAAATCTCAATGTCTTTTACTTCACACATATTCTTTCTCAGTAAAACATAGGAGATTGTGTTCCACTAAACACAATAAAATATATCAAGAAAGGAAAGACATGAGACCAAGAAACTAGAGGCAAATGGGACCTCAGGATGACAATGAACAGACATCTCACCAGACAGCTAATTCAGAATGGAGTTGGTCACAAGGCCCCAGGAAAGACTTAAACAGGAAGATGAAATTCACAGAATGTGTAGTTTATGAACTGGAAGGAGATTTATACATCTGTAGGAAGGTATAGGGACTACACACAAAATTAAACAAATTTTTTAAAATTCACAAAATTGTGCAAGAAAAGAAAAACACCAAATGTACAGAGGATGCTAAAGTAGTAAAATAAAGCTAATTAGGTTCCATATACTTTACAACTAAGATACAGAATAAATACCATTTAAACTCCAACTGCACATCGTTCGTGTAACTTCTGATTCTCATCTCCAAACAGCCAATTACCCTCCAGACTTCTTAGGAGACACAAATGAGGTAATGCCTGTGAAATCATTTCCTAACCCATCAATTACTATACAAAAGTAATGGTATTAGTTCAACATTTATGGATACTACAAGTGGTCTATAATATTAAACAGTCTTCATTTGCTTTTTCTCCCTTTTTTAAAGAAACTAATGACATTCCTGTGACGAACTCTGCCCATGGCAAGATGGTAGAAGGAGTGGACAACGCAGGAGTTAGTAAGGAATTGAGATTTTAAGGCGCCCTGATGTGCTGGTTTTGAAGAAGTGCTATGATAGAAATCTGGAGAACTCCAAATCAAGACCTTAGAGCTCTCAGACTAGAGGGTGCCAAAGCAGCAACAAAGTAGTGAATTGCGTTACCAGTTGTCATAGTCATAGTAACTATAAAAATGCTACGTTTTTCTGATTCTGAAAAACTTCTGCCCTGAAGAATCAGCACACACTTAACGAAGACTGACCTGCCTTAACTTCTCAACAACCATCTCCCCAAATATCTCCAACTGCCCAAAACATAATCAGATTAAAAATATTTTGTAGCACATTCAAATGGTTCTAAAAGAAGAGCTATTAAGCACAGCATAATTTTGTTTCTAACCAATTTTCTAATTGTCCCCATTTGTACAGTCCACGTTATTTTCTTTGGTTCAAAATTCAGTTTATATATATTTACTTTATGCTAATGAAACATGACATATATTTCATCCTGGTGCAGTAAGTTTTTATATATGATTTAAATAAACAGTAATTTGGTGCTCAATAACCTTGTTACCAAATACATTTTGAAGAACACTGAATATTTACAGTTTTTGTCATGTGACTAGCACAGTAAACGTACTATAAAGCTTAATTCAAATATTCAGGGCAGACTCTTGGAAATAAAAGATGTATTATAAAAACAGTAATAAAAACTAAAACTAAAATTTTGAACTTGAGCAAAATCTGTGAAGTTGAGAAGTGTAAAGTACTTGGTCTTCCGAAGTGGGTGAGAATTGGGAATATGAGTCTTGAATGTCTTCATTTTGACAGACAGGTTCAAATGAAAACTAGAAAGATATAATGTACCTTATGTCACAACACCAGAAAGCAAGTATCCTGATCTTAGAGGTGAGACAGCTAAGGGATAGAGCTTCAGGAACTTGCTTCAGGTAGCACGGCATCCCTGAATGCCTGGCTCTTCCTCCACACGGACGAAGCCGCCTGCACATGGCGGGCACGCCACGTCCCCCACGTCAGTGACTGGAGTGTGGAGAGGCACACGACTTAAATTGGGTTAAGGAGGTGGAGCACAGCACTTCCTTCAAGCCTCTCAGACCACAGGCAGATGGAAGTAACAGTCAGCCCGCAAGCCTTCAGCTGAAAGAAGGCCTATCCTCAATAGAAAACTAGAAAAGCGAAAGGAGGCCCCGGGGTGGGGGTGGGGGTGTGCACACACAGTCGCTGCATTTCAGCTTTAGGGACCCTGGTTCCTCCACTTGTTCCTTCAATTCTGTGAGCTATCCTGGGATCCCTTCGAATAATTTGAGGTGCCAAAAAAAATGTATACACATTTTAAGAGACGTTATCTTAAAATGTGTATGTGTCCTCTGTATAGTTTGTCCCCTTTATACTATTTTAAGCTGTGGTCCTATCATTTGCAACTGAAAGTCTTAAGATTCTCTGACCACAATGCAATACTTTTAGTTAACACTGGAAATAACAACAAGGATACCAAGAAAACCGTAATTTTACCACCTAAAAATATTAAAGCCACACTTAAAAGTGAAAAATAAATGAACTAAGAAGAACAAAATTAACTTTACAAATGAGAAGGAAACTAAGGGACGAGAACAGAGCTAGTGAAATAAAAATCAATAATAAAAATAGTAAAATGTATTGTTTAAAACAAGAGCTGGGGGCGGCTGGATGGCTCAGTTGGTTGGAGCGCATCCTCTCAACCACAAGGTTGCCGGTTCCACTCCTGCAAGGGATGCTGGGCTGCGCCCCGTGCAACCAGCAAAGGCAACTGGACCTGGAGCTGAGCTCCGCCCTCCACAACTAAGACTGAAAGGACAAGAACTTGACTTGGAGGAAAAGTCCTGGAAGTACACACTGTTCCCCAATAAAGTCCTGTTCCCTTTCCCCAATAAAAAAATCTTAAAAAAAAAAAAAGAGCTGGCTCCTTGAAACAAATTACATGTAATAACCCATTATGTATATATGGTTTCTTTGTTCTTTTGTTTCTCAGCTCATGGTTTCTTTTATTTCTCAGCTCACACGTATACAAAGATAAAATAATGAACTATCACAGACTAGTCACAATTCAAACAAAAATTAGGATATACAAGATGGTCAGAATTTATTTATTTATTAAATTCAAACGATGGAATGTATTTATTCTTTGACATACTAAATTTCTTGATTGTAAAAAAAAAAAAAAAGCACTGATTAGAATAACGATTCTGCCAGACATGAAAGCAGAGACATGTGTCTTATTTCTCTACTCTCTATCCTTTGGACAGTGCATGGCAAAGTAGGTCCTCATTAAATATTTACTGAGTGAATTTTGGAATACCGGGCAGTCATTTAAAAAATCAGGTTATAAAAAAATTTAATGTGATGGAAGAAAATGATGAAGTGGGAAGAAATCACAAGGGAAATCAGAAGATATTTTTAACCGAATGTTAACAAAAATAGTTCAAAATTTGTAGAATTCAGCTAAAGCAATTCTCGGAAGGAAATTTGTAGCTTTAAAATCTTACATTAGAACATCAGAGATTTAAAATCAAAAGAATATTTTTAATGAATGTCTCAAATCTAACATATATATATATATATATATATATATATATATATATATATATAAATAGGCATCAACATTTTATTCTGATTATTTCTGGTGGTAAGATTACAAGTAATTTCCTATTTTTTATAAGTGATGTTTCGTATTTTACTTTTCACTAATAAACACATATTATTTTTATAATAAAAAACATTTTAAACAACTTCTTTTCCTTGTGGTTCAATTCTAATTAGCGGCCTCTTATTCTGCCTGTCTCTTAAAGTTCTCGTTCCCCAACATTTCACATGGTTGCTCCTCTATTTATATCCCTCCCTTCAGTAATCTTATCTACTTTTTGGCTTCATTTATAATCGGCAAATTGATGATTTCTCAATTTTGAGTAATGTCCTAACTTAGAGATTCATTATTTCCAACTGCTTGAAGGATGCTTCTAGATGGAAATCCTAGAGCCACTCAAAGTTTAACAGCCCTACAAAAAGTCATGAACTTGTTCTTTTCTTCTTTATTTTTAATACTGGTTAATGTCATCACTACAGGTTCGCAATCTTATCAATTCTACCTTAGAAATCTCAATCTAACTCTACTTTTCCTCTCTCTCACCAGTGCCATGATTTCAATTTAAGCATCCACCAACTATATCCTCAGAGTCCTAGCTTATCTTCTTGCTACTACTCTCCACTCCTAAGAAGCAATTTAATCGTGATTAGGGCTACTGTATAGGGTTTTGAAGGCTGAGCATGGCACTACTCAGGAAAGGTGTCATCCACACAAACTATGATTGCAATGGTGCCCTCTGGCCTGACCTGCTTTAAAACTTGGTTAGGTGAAACAAACTTACAGCATTATAAAATTCTTCAACTACAGGTCTGGCTTCACGTTCCCATCATTCCTCCTTGCACCCCTACAATCCTGTCACATTTACCTTTTTAAGTACACTCTATCAAAACCCAAGGCTTTTGTGGGTGCTTCTTTTAGTCTGTAGTGTCCTTACATAAAACTTCTAAATCCTTCAAAACACAGTTCAAATGTTACTTTCCTCTGTGAAGTATTCTTTGACTGCCTTAGACCATGATACCTTACAAAGTAGTGTTAACAGTCCTATTACAGCACTTGTTACAAGGTATAACAATCCCAAATCCAACTGAGTGCTGAGCAACAGCAGAAAGCAGCCCCCCATTTGTACCCCGAACAACACAATGCCCAGCCCCAGAAGGGGCTCAATTCATTTTACTAAAGCAACACTTACCACATACAACTTTTTCAAAGTAAATAAGAAATGAGTTTAAAGTTAGAACAGTTGCATGTTTAGCTGACAACCTAAGTCAATAACCAATATGGTTGACAGACGTTAGATTGGCCACACGTGATCTCTGCCTCCTGATACATTTACACTGTTCTGAGTGTGAGCAGGACACGAGACTTGCTTCTCCCCAATGGGACGCAGCAAAGGCGAAGGGCTATCCGAGCATGTGATCACCTGCACATATTTACATGAGAGCACAGCACCAGCCCATCCTGCCTGACTCTCCTTTGCTGGCTATGGAGACACAAGTGCCACGAGCTGAACAACCACCAGGAAATGAATTCTACCAACAACCTGAGGGAGGGAGGGAGGAAGGGAGGGAGCTTGGGAGCAGACCCTATCCCAGTTAAGTATCTAGATAACAACCTAGTTCTGGCCAACACCTTGCTGCAGCGTTGCAGAGAACCCAAAGAAAGCTGCTCTCAGACTCCCGACTGATGGAAACTGTGGGATAATAAATATGTGATTCATTTATAATAAATAAATCTAGGCAGCTAAGTTTGTAGTAATGTAATAGGCAGCATAAAAATTAATGTAATCAGATTCTAAGGTATTTCTGACCCCTCTGTTCACACAAAGGGCATGTTTTCCCCAATTTCTAAACACTTAAATAAGTATTGAACAAACTTACTTCATTAGTTACTCAGTCAAGTACATGCAAAAATCAAAACATTATAAAGTACTTTGCTACATAAAACAGTTCCTATACATCTTTTAACCCACCGGCTAATATACCTAATTGTACATATACCCAGTATATGGAATAAGTCTAACATTAAGGCAATTCTCCTATAAACACAAGATAAATAAATATGATAAAAGCTGGTATCTAACTAATGGTGTCGGTAACCAGAAATAAATAAGAACCTACTAACTGGTCAGCAGGCGAAACCATCAAATTGGAGGAGGCTGGAGGAGTTGCTGGAGACAGTCAGTACTACAGCTCTTACCAGCAAAGCATCAGAAGCGCTTCGCTCAGGCAGCTCTCCTATCCCAAGATCCTCAGTGCAACACAAACCACCCTGCCCTCCAGCTCTCCATCCACCTCGCAGTCAACAGAACTTTCAAAATATTCCCGTGAGAGTCCACACTTGAGCATAACAGAGTACAACAAAAGGCATCTCCTCTAGTGTTTAAAGGATGAGGGCTGCAAGTGAGAAACATTAACCACCAGACTCCTTGTTTTGGTGAGTGACAGAGGTGACGGTTAGAAGTGTCATTTTCTTCTGTCTCACCCCATAAGTCTTCAATTGAATAAAAGAACATTCAGAAATAGGAAGTAGATGAATCACAATATCCCAAATTCAAACATTTTGGCACTAGATACTGGTTAAGAGGTAATAACAGAACAATAACAGTTAGCTAATAGAGATAATCTCTCATCTTAAAAACCCCACGTCTGTTTTGAAGATTAAGAGAAATAAATCTGTCTAGAAATACAGATTTAACATACTCAGTTTTAAGAGATAATCCACACTCCTTCAACATAAGGAAGCACATTTCTTAAGTAATAGGAGGCACCTGAATTACAACCAGCCTACTGAAATACTCATGGGCACACCACACCCAAACAGACTCAAGACAAAAGCAACCCAACCAGTTAATGGTCTAGGTTAATTCATTTCACTTTCAGACTCATGGATATTTTGTAAGAGATGTCCACATAATTTCTCTAGAAATCATCTCCATTCGCTAGTATATTTTTATAGTCCAATTTACCTCCCCCATTCTTGCTGGATCATTGAAGACTGGATCATTACCACAGATAATAATTGGTTTTATGAACATTAGCAACTTGACAGTGGGAAAAATGTAGACATAAAAGCCAAAAAAAATCCTAAGATACTACCAAGGCTCTCAATTATTAGGCTACACCCTGAAGACCAGTTTTAAAGCAAAGGTGATAGACAAGAAAAGGCTTTTGTTCAGTTTAATAGTATTAGACTCAGCAGTCTGAAAAGAATAACAAAAACATGACAAACCTACTTCATCTAAAAACTCCTGTATGCATTATAATCATATTCTGATATCTACCAACTCAGTCCTAGGAAATTCCTATAAACTATCTGAATTTAAGCACTTTTCTACTGGTTCTCTCCAGAGAGAATTAAATAAGAGTGTATACAGCCAAAATATATGTCTAAAAGAGAGCAAAACAAATTAACACAGAAAACCTCATTCAATTTGGTAATTTATTATGATGGAACTAGTAACAGTTCAACTTGCTAGACTCCTAAACTAAATAAAAAAAGTGGTACTGCTTTACGTTTTCCTTTTCTATAAATTACATGACAGCCCACAAGAAAACGGTAATTTTGAATCTTATTAGAATCATACTTTATTAGGAGATATGATTAATATTATAGAAATGTCAATTAAAATAACAGTATTACAAAATTACAGTTAAGAACTTTCCACTGATTCAGAAACATTCCTTTTCTCATTATTCAGATAGTTACTTAATATGTGCCCAAACATTTGTACAATTTGTAACTGAATAAACATATTAATACTATAATACATACTAAAAATTAAATCAATGTGAAGTATAATCAAGTCTAATTTTTAAAATAAGATTCATCATCCGTCTCCCTAAATCTCAGGATAAGAACCATGCTTCTATTAAGTTTCCCTGATAAACCCATCCACTGAAATCGGTAAAAATCTCATTAAAGCAAATGCCACTAGAAAGTTGTTTTTACATGTGTATTTCATCTTCCTGTCTCAACTAGGATTTAAGGTATGACCACTATGATCTGTTCTCATCATATAACAGGAACAGGTAATTTCTCTGATCCCCTTCCAGCCTTTTTCTCCTAGGGTTCCTCATCTGACCCACTGAACACACCTTATTTGAGTAACTGTTTCTCAAACTTTGCAAGAATGATCCCTAACTAGAATCATTTTAAATGCACAGGCAGAAAACATTAATCGCATACAATAGATGTCTTAGGACATCAGGGCTCATTCTCCAGACACGGGGTTTAAGAGAGGCTGCCCGAAGTTCCTCAGTGTCACTGTGCTGCTACTAGGCCCCAAGCATCCTAACCCCAAAAGTACTAAAAGAACTAAGTGCACAAACCTAGAAACTTAGATAAGAGATAAATGCTTTAGGTCTCTCACTTTGAGCAACCGCGTCTTTTTCATGTGCTAATTTACTATGAATGAATAGCATGGGTGTCAGCTATTTGCCCCCTGCTCTTAATGGAATGTAAGAAAATAAACCCATATGGATATACTGACTCTTTGTTAAAGGCTATGAGCCCTTAAAAAAAAAAATAATAAAGACAATAATGAGTTGCTAAAGAAATAAGAACTATTAATTTGGCAAGCCTTTTCCTATTTCCTCTTTAGCAAGCTTTTAAATACACATCTTTTGATGACCATAACTGCTAAATGCAAATTCACTTTAAAAATACAAATATTTTTTAAAACCAGCTTATCTTTTATTTATTGCACCAATCTCCCATTCTCAAGAAAATGTCCCTTGTTATTACTGCTCGATGGGTTGACTACAGAACCCTCAACTATACTTATGATCAAATCACAGTAAGGACAACACTAGTTCTTCTCAAAAACAAAAAGTTTCTTAAATGGCCCAATTTTAGGAAACAATATATTCATGGAGCAAAAATGACTTTATAACAAGAATTATAAAGTTGTTCTACATTGAATGTGCAAAGCAGTATTAAAAAGATGAAAAAAACTAAACGTGACATTCTCATTTTTAATTTACGCTAACGTGAAGGCTGATAGCGCAGAACATCAGAACAGATAAATTACATTATTGAACATTCCACTTTACCAACTCCCTACTCAAATTTCTCACATTTATAAACAAGAGTAAAAGGGGCGCAAAAATGGAGGGGATGGTGTGTGCACTGTTCATCTGTGTTCAATTGTGAAATATAGTATCACAACACATAACACAACGATATGGGAATATGTATATTCTACAGCATCTCTAACCAGATTTAACTTCTATGTCTTTTCATGAACTGGGAAGGGAGGCAGGGTGTCTTGATTCATTCATTTATAAGTAACTGTTCTGCCGTAGAAGAGATCACCTTAAAAAACATGATTCAAGAGGTCGGATTCATTTTCTTCAGTTCCAATGCACCCTCCCTCCTGCTTCTACACAAAAACACAACATTTTGCTATTAAAACTTTCCATTTCTCACAAGTGACTTTTCTTGAACTCAAGTCAAAAGCACCTAGGCTTTTAACCACATCTTGTAGGCAGAGGTGTGCTCATTACTAGTTTCTGTCCTTAAGAAATGTTTCAATTTTTTCAACGCCGTCCAAACTCAGCAGGACTCCCCTTGCCCACGCCCTCAAGCAGTTTACTGAGGTTAATGCACTTTTCACTAACGCATTTATCCAATTAAAGTGTACGCAGTACGTTGGACTGACTATTCGCACACTTAAGAATTGCAGTTTTATATTAACAGTCAGTCCAGAGGCGGCAACTGCCTCCTGTTTCAAACGCTCACGTTTGGAACCCTCTGACTTTTGGATTTTAAAAACTGCTCAGCCCTCCAGTCCCAACAGAGAACGACATTTAGCAGCCGGTCGTGGGACTTCCTGCCACTGGACACCGCACGCCCCAGGAGTGCTGCCTCGGTCGGTTTTCAGCCCTGTGCTTCCACGTCACGGGGAAAGCCAGGTGTGCCTGGGAGCCGCCGGGAGGGGAGGGTGCACACGAGGTTTAAGACGCAAACACTAGGGTCCGGCGCTAGCGGCGCCGCAGTGGTTAAGCGGCAATTTCCCCCCCGGGAGGGGTGACCGGGCGGGGCCCGCGGCTAAGCCCCGGCGTTCGGGCTGCAGGAGCAAAGGCGGGGGGTAAAAACAAGCGCAGCCGCGGCCACGTGCCGCCCGGGGCGTCGCGAGGGAGGGGGCCGTACCTCCAAACATGTGCGGCGAGAGGTGAGCCGGGAGCGAGCCGATCACCAGGCGCGGCCCGCCCGGGCCCCCGCCCGCCGGCCGGTCCCTGCCGCCGCCGCCGCCGCCGCCGTCCTCCGGGCTGCTGTGCACCGAGTCCTGCGAGCCGTACTGGCCACTGCCGCTGTGGGGGATGCTGAAGGACGACTGCGCGGCGCGAGCCCCGGAGGCCACGGCGCCCACGGCCCCGCCGACCGAGCGGCTGCGCGGGGCCGCCGAGGCCGCCGCGGCGCCGCCGGGGGCGCTGGGCTGGTGCGCGCCGGGCACCTGAGCCGGGGACCGCCCCGCGGCCCGCGCCCCGCCGCCGCCGCCGCCCGCGGTGCCGTTGGCTCCTCCGCCGCTGCTGGAAGGTAGATCCGAGCCCGAGTACGCGCGGGTGCGGCCGTTAGCGGCGGCCGGGCCGCTCTGCTTGGCGCCCATGTCCGCCCGCCCCGGGCCGGGCCCGCGCGCGGCGGCCGGAGCTCCGGGAGGGCGGGGGCGGGAGCGGGAGCGCGGGGCCGCGGCCCGACCCCCGAGCGGCACTCGGCGCCCGGCGCGCTCTTCTCGGGGGCGTCGGACGAGGCCGGCGGCTCTCCGGGGGCCGCGGGAGGCGAGGCGAGGCGAGGCGGAGAGAAAGGAGTCCCCGCTCCGGCGGGCGCCCTCGCTGGCTCGGGAGGGAGGGGGCGCTCAGGTGGCTGGGCGGCCGCCGCCGGTTTCGCTTCTGCTGCGCCGCGTCCGGCCGCTGCCGCTCCCCGCCGCCGCCGCCGCGCTCTGCGCCCCGGGCCTCGGCACTGCCTCCTCCCGGGCGGCCGCTGCTACCGCCGCCATCCTCCGGCTCCCACTGCGGCTCGCGGGGAAGTGGGAGGCGCCCGCCCAGACTTCGCCCGGGCCACCTTCCCTCTTCCCCCAGCCACCCAGCTGTTAACGGAAAGAGAGGGAAAATGGGTGGCGCGTGAGGGGAGGACGAGAGAGGGAAGGGAAGAGGGACGCGTGCTTCCCGGCAACCGTCGCCGCGCTGCCCCCGCGAAGGAGGGGCGGGGAGCGGTCGGGGCCACCTCGGCAGGGGTGCCCAGGGGGGCAGGGGGCGGCCGGGCCCTCGCACCGGAAGGCCGGGGAGCGGCGAGTCCCCAGGGTGCGCCGGGGCCTGTGTGTTTGGGTCGCGCGGGGTGACCCCGCCCCCGCCCCCTCGCGCCGCTCGGCGGATTGGCTGCCGCCAGCTTGGCCCCGCCTCCCGCTGCCGCGGCCTTCCAGGCCGGGTACCGCCTTGCCAAGGTACTGTGGCGTGGTAGGTGCTGCCACCCGCGGACTCGGTGATGGACAGGTTTCTGGCCCCGCCCTGCCCCCCAGGTCGCCCCCCTCCTCCTCCACTGCGGGGCCTAAGCCCATTGGAAGGACGGAGCCCCTCCGGGCGCCAACCAGAAGGCGGCCCCTCCTCCGCATGTGGCCACCCGACACAGTAGAAGTCAGTGAGTCCCCTTCACCTTTTCCTAGCTGGTGCCAGGTATGGCTGCGTTCTTTGTCCCGAGGCATTCAGCTTGGGTGGGTGTTAACTTCTTCGTTGGTGTTGTTAAATAAGTGGGTCTTACATGAAACAGATGCTCAGCAATGCTAATAATAAAAGACTGAGCACAGTGAGAACCAAAGGACCAAGGTAGCAGAAGCCAACTTAAATTTGAATGAGCTCTATCCAATCAAAAGCCCCAATCCTGGAGGAAGAGCAGAGTTGGAAGAACTAAGGATAATCCAGCCTGACCTTCACGGGCAGGGCGAACACTGGTGCAGAGAAAGCTGCGCCATATTTGGGAGACCTGGGGTCTAGGTCTGGGACCAAAACTAAATTATGTGTGATGAGAAAATTATTTTACCATTTTGGACATTTGTTTCCCTACCTGGGATGTTTGTATTAAGTCCCTAGGGCACCTCTGCAGCTTTTGAATCCAATAATTTCTCTGAAACGGAATTTATTAAAATTCTCAGTAACCAACGCTTCTCCAAGTAAACCGACGTTTACTTGGTAAGCAGAGAAAAGTTTGAAAGGCCAAAGTGGTTATCGTAATAACAAGTTTCAATTCAAGAAGGTATTTAGTGATTTGATCTGATTTACCTATTATTAATTGAAGTCTTCGCTATAAAACTGTGGTTCAGCAGGAAATTGTTACCAATACTGTAAGATCCTCCTGTTAATAGAGAAAATTACAAACACTGGTTTAAAAAAGGAGTAAAAGACTTCTGCAAGTCTCTGGGAGCTAACAATTGGTAAGTGCAAGAGTCTCACACTCATCATTATACATGCATTTTTAAAGTTTAGATAACTATGATATGGAACAAATCCTATTCAGTAGTTAAAACTATTAAATGGAAAGATTTAACAATAAAACCTGATGACTCTTAGTTGTGTCTAGATTTATATATTGTGCTTCATCACACCCAAACTTGGTTGTATTTTTAAGTCATTTTTACCCAAATGGTAATTACACCTTAAAAGTGTTCCACATTTATTCCTAACAAAGAAAAAATCCCCCTCTAGTGCCAGGTTTCCAGCATTCATACCACTCACAGCAGTTGGAAATTTTACATTTGTTTGAGTGATTGATTAGATTTATGTCCATTTCTAACAAGACCGTAAATTTCATGAGGGCATGTAAAGCATGTGTTTTTTGACCACTGCAGTGCTTGGCACCAATAGCCTATAGGTAAATATTTGTTGAATAAATGAGTGGTGAGAAGGCCACTCACAGGCTGAATGTTGGATGTAAGATAAACATTGGAATTGTAATGATCATTCATTCGGCATATAAATATGTTTTGTGTTTCTCAGTGCCAAACACAGCATATTAGGACATGCATGATAAGCTACACGGAGGAAAGAAACCCCTACACCTCAGGGCCTTGATGCAGTGAAAGCACATTGCGAGTTCCCTTGGTACACCCTCTCATCTCTCTCTAAATAGTTCCCCACTTGAGTGTCAATTCTGTGTGTCACTCCTCCAAGTAGTACCTCAGGGACTCGGGCTCTCATCTATTGACTCAACAGGTCCCTGGACCCCTCACAGAGTCTGTCATTAGACTTGTGCATCTGGCTGGCCAAAGAAAGGGCAGGTATTCAATGAAGTTTTGGCCAAGCCTGGAAGGGTTTGCGTCTCTCCTGCCTACTGTCCATGTTGGCAGAAATCAGTCGCATGGTCTGAACTAACTACAAAGGGATCAGGAAATATAGTCTTATATGTGTGCCCAGGAAGAAAAGGAAGTAATTTTGGCAGGCACATAGCAAACATGTCTTTGCCACACACGAGAACCATTGTCTGACAAATACCTAAGCTAAATATTAAATCTTCGTAAAACATTTTACAATAAAAGTTGTTACATGAAAAAGTTTTAGTGAGAGTTATTAATACTAAGCCATCAAAATGTAGGAAAAGAAAAAAACAGTAAAAACCACACCCGACTTGTGTGTATCAGCTAAATTCTATCTGCTTTGAATTGTGTTTCTAGAAACACCATCTTGCACAACTCTTCATTCCACCATTTAGATCAGTGATCCTCAAAGTATGGTCCCCAAATGATCGACGTCTGCGTTACCTAGGAACTTGTCAGAAAGGCAGATTTTCAGATCCCAACCTTATCTGCTGAATCAAAAAGTGCCCAAACAAGCCATCTAAAAGATTCTGATGCACGCCCATGTTTGAGAACCACTGATCTAGGTAATCACTGATTACTTTCAAAAGAGAATACCATATTCACAAAGAAATGATTTATAAATGGATGAATAAATGAGTGAATGAATATTTCTTGTCCCTATCCTTGATACCTCTACTGTGGTAGATGGATGCCCCTTCCATTTCTTCTCTGGGTAGGCCATTTTGGTTTTTTTCCTACTAAGATTCTGGAGTTATAAAACTTCAGCCTGCTATGTTCTTTTTTTGGCCCTCTTCCCTCTCTCCTCAATCTCTCTCCAAACAGAAATCCACATTAAGCTATCAGTATGTTTTATTGTCAACCAAGCAGTTCTGACTTCATTTAAAATATGTAGCTTCTTTAGTATACCATACCAGTTCTTCAAAAATGAAAAGTGCTGCTTCATCCAAATCAGTATATACAGGTGTGTACGCACATAGACCAGAAACAGGTCTTATGAGATCATACCCATGCTTCATGGGATACACTCCATCTTTCATTCCATTTCACTTTCGTAAAATGCAGGTCACTGCCCACTGAATTGATTTTACAACCCACTAATGGATTGTAATCTGTAGTTTAACGAGCGATGATTTAAATCGGTACTTTGCAAACTTCAGTGCACAGAAGAGTCATTTGGAGACCTTGTTAAAACAGACTGCTGGGCCCCACCCTTGGTTATCCTCATTCTGTAAATCAGGGTTGGGCCTTGAGAATTTGCCTTCTAATAAGCAGCTGGTGATGCTTATGCCACCAGACCTTAGGCCACACTTAGAGATGCACTGGTCTAAATGACACATTCCTGTACGTAATCAGAACTGTTGTTTTATTTCTCAGTTACTTCAAGAAACTAGAAGCCCAGCTCTTTGAAATTCCTAATATTTGGAGCTTTTTCATAGGCTTTATTTTTCTTCCTCCTACATGATTAAATGATGACATTTTGACCAATGACTTTTGGGTTCAAAATTAGTTTGTCTTGTTAAAGCACTTGGTGTTGACAAAAATTGGTGGCTAGAAACCCACACTGGAACAAAGAAGCTAGTTGTGAGTTTATCAATAAAAATACCGGACTGATGGGTTTGCTGTTATCTGATTCGAAATTCAGTTGGGGTGAGTCTCTTCCCTTTGGCATTTATTTAGTGTGTATTTGTGTGTGTGTGTGTGTGTGTGTGTGTGTCTTTTCTCTCTTGCCCACTCTTTTAAAGCTGTGCCAGGTCAGATCTTGGACGTGTGGGACAACACATTTGCAGTAATTTGCTAATAAGTATGTACATCACTAATCTTGATGACAATATGACGTGTAACGATGACAAACCTACAGCTTTCTTCCATGGGACGTGTATGTGTATATATATGCAGAGGGTGCCAAAAAATGTATACACATTTTAAGAAATGAAAAAACTATTGGGCCAGCCGGAGGCTGCCGGTTCGATTCCCACATGGGCCAGTGGGCTCTCACCCACAAGGTTGCTGGTTCGACTCCTCGACTCCCAGGGGCTGGTGGGCTTTGTCCCCTGCAACTAGCAACGGCAACTGGACCTGGAGCTGAGCTGCGCCCTCCACAACTAAGACTGAAAGGACAACAACTTGACTTGGAAAAAGTCCTGGAAATATGCACTGTTCCCCAATAAAGTCCTGCTCACCTTCCCCAATAAAATCTTTAAAAAAATAATATTAAAATTGTAATAATATATACTGATAGCAAAAGAATGACTACAAGTCGTATGTATTCATTTTATGAAATTTAATTGTCATGAGGAGACCAGAAGCTATTTGAAGAGTAGAAGCTATTTGAAATATCTAATATTTAAAGCTTTTTTAAAAAAATTCTCTTGATTCTACAGGGTAGTTAAATTAAATTACACTTTCACTAAGAAGTCTTTGGGGTCCTAACAGCATTTCACGTGACTCAGTCTGTGAGCAGACCCCTAAGCTATGTCAAACATAGATTCTGAAATCACTTTCCTTTCTAAAAACAGCTTGAGACACAATATTAGCATCTGCTAATAAAAATGGTATGGAGTCTTAATTAGAGCTTAAATACTTATACTACGCTCTATTCTCAATAATCCCCTTTGGCTTGCAAACAATATATTTTAAAAACCTTATTTTAAAACCCTTAATACAAAACAGCCACAATCCATGATGCTTTTCCTCCACTATCAAGAAATCTCTCAGATTCCACACAGAGTAGAATAAAGGAGTCCCCGATCAGTATTAGGGTCATGTTGTTGAAAAGACAAAGTTTCATGGAAAGGTGTGTCACGGGGTCATTACCAAGGGGATTTTCCCAGCCTACAGAAGTGAAGAACAGCTTGGAGAAAACATAACTCTCTGCTGCATAATGCATATGGTCCCTCTTCCAGGGCATATGCTTTCCCCCCCTCCTTCCTGTCACTTGTTTAAATCACTGTGGTTATACAGGAATGATTAAAAAGTAATATAAGACCTCTTCCTTTACCACCTCCTCCCCCAAAAGTCCCTATACAGGCCAGCCCCTTATTTCAGGCCTAGATTGCATAAGCCTCCCGAGTACAGGAACTCTGTTTTATTTCTAACTCTCTACAGACCCTGTGTCTAGAGCTCTAAGACGATCTGCACACAGGAAGCATTCAGTAACTGTTAGATCACGAGGGGCAGCAGTGACAAATATGCCCTGAATAACTACTGACTTAACAGGCTGTCATTACCACACTAAGTCTGTGTGTTTCAAACTTGCTGTCTTCTACACTTTTCAGCCCGGACAGTCCATACCTTAGGTGGCCAATTCCCTTTGAGTTACTGCTGATTGATGTAAGCCCTCAGGTTAGGCCAGGTTGGAGATGGTAAGCTCCTAATCACAGGACCAACCCTGGCAACAAGACAGTATTGAGCCATAAGAGCTACTGTTCAACATGCTCCACCTCTTTCCCAGAAGCTAGCTGGGTTCTGGCTACATTCTGGGGACATAGATCTAATCCCAGCAGGTTTTGGAACATAGCCCTGAACTGGGTCATCCCCAGTGGGAGGAAACATCAGGATACCTTGGGACCCACACTGGAGGTGTTTTCATTCATTAAACAAAAAGTGACTGAGCATTTGTAACGTACCAGGTCCTGGGCTTAGCTCTGGAGATACACAGTTAAACCAAACAGGGTCCCTGCCTTCAAAAACCTTAGAGTTTATAGTCAGGGGACATAGCTATAGATAACAAGATGAAATGTGGTAAATGCATGCTGGAGCCGAGTGCAAGGATGGGGGTTGGGTGAAGGACAAAGACACGTTCCCAGAAGTGATACTGAACTGAGTCTTGAGAGGGTTGGCGTAAGCAGCCACAGGCATTCCAGGCTGAGGGAGCGTGAAGCAAGGCAGAGAGCTTTGATCATCTGAAGAACTGCAAGCAGTTCATTATAGCTGGAATGAAGAGGAGGCGGCGATGAGGGGAGCAGATCGGCTGGAAAAGTAGGTTGAGGCAGAGTCTAACTGGCTTGGTGTGCCGGGCCAAGAGGTTGGAGTCAATCCAGAAGGCAAAAGGGAACCACCTTCATAAACAGGAAGTAGCATGATTGTATTTACAGTTTAGGAGGATCACAGGCAGTAGGTTGGAGAACTTATTCATAGGAGGGAGGAAAGCAGAGTGAAGTAGAAGAGTAGGGAAGTTTCAGCAGCTATTAAGAGAGTAGCCTCCACAGGTCTTGGAGACCAATTGGATGTTGTGATTGGCTGAGAAGGAACACTCAAGGGTAACAGTTAAGTTTTCTGGTCCTTGGTAGGACTAGGTAGGAAAGATCAAGTTTGAGAAGTTGGGAGATGAACTCAGCTTTACAAGGCAGGACGAAACCAGCCTTTAGGTGTGGCAAGGCGTGGGGTTAAGTTCTGCTGCGTTAGGCATCCAATCCTATGTGGAATTTGCATGGCGGTATAAACAGGTTCCCCTACCCAGATTTCTCAGAGCCCTGAACCTCATTTTGCACAGTGCTTCTCGGAGCTGGAACCATGCCTGCTGCTCTGTGTGTGTGTTCTCCCTGTGCCAACTTGGTGCTGTTCCTAGGACAGACATCCTGAAAATGGAGAGTCACGAGGGGCAGCAGAGTTAGTGCTGTGCGATCATTGGAGGGTGACCACATTTCAATGCTGGGTGTGGCAAATTTATTTTTCTTCATTGTTAACATTCCACAAGCAAAGGAAATTTAGGCCTTGTTATTTTCCAAGACAGCAGTTTTCTATTACACTGAATTAGGCTATTAAGTTCATCACCTCAAAAATCATATCATCTATTATCTTTAAAACAATGACTGTGATAGGCAGAAAAATGCCCACCTAAAGATGTCCATGCTCTCATCCCTGGAACCTGTGAATGTGTTACCTTACACGGCAAGATGGACTTTGCAGGTATAAAGAAACTAAGGATCTTGAGATGAGATTGTCCTGGATTATATGAGTGGGCCCAATGTCATTGCAAACTTTCTTATAAGTGAAAGGGAGGAGAGGCAGAGTGATAAAGTGCAAGAAGGACTCAGCTAGCCATTGTTGGCTTTGAAGACAGAAGGAACCCACTAGCCAAGGAACGCTGGTGCCCTTGAGAAGCTAGAAAGGCGAGGAAATAGATCCTCCCCAAGAACCTCTAAGAGGAACACAGCCCTGCCAACATCTTGATTTTAGCCCATGGAGACTCATTTTGGATCTCTGACCTCTAGAACTGTAAAATAATGAATTTATGTTGTTTTATGCAACTAAGTTGGTGGTTATTAGTTACAGCAGCAATAGGAAACTAATATAATGACTGTTCTTTAAGATTTCAGAAATGCCCTGATTACAAGCTGCCTCAAAAAAAAAAAAAAAGTCTAGTAAACATGCTATGAATCCTCATGTGAAAAAATCACACGTATTTTTTCTTGGCTTCCTGCCCTACTCTTGAACCATGGTAGCACAGGACGCCATGGTTTCCTGAAGATGGGCATTACAGGTAGCTGAGGTAACATGCTGCTTTTCAAGGACCCCACGTGCCAGCTGGGATTTCCCATTATCTGCCTTAAAACAGCCTTGTGCGCTGCCTTCCAAATGCAATCACTGAGATTAGAAAGTCATGGCATTCAAAAGAGCAGCCTTTAGTTCAGGGTTTCTGTTTTAAAAGAACACTGGCAAGTCAAAATATGTAAGGAGACAATATATTCCGTGAAATTACGGTTCTGAAAATAGCCCTGTGTTTTGCCAGCACTTGAGGAAGGATCCTGGGTGACGTGTGGTACATCCCCTGCAGGAGAGAAGGTGGCAGTTGGGAAACTCCACACTGACATCTGGTGATACAAAACTGCACTGCCCAGGACTCGAAATCTGAAGCAGTTTGCATCAATAGGCTCCTCATTTGGATGCCCCTACCCCTGCCCCCCACTCCCCAAGAGGCTCAAGACGTAGTGCAGACCAGGTGACTTCAGCTGCCCCAGGTGCAGCCAAGGCTGGTCAGACTTTATGCTCACGTGCACGGTTCAAAGTTTAACCATCTAAGAGTTTTTGCCTCTTGACTTTTTGAAATGATGATTTCTGCACATTTGAAAGCTAAAGATTGTGCTTCTGAAAGCTTGTTTGTGCTTCTGGCAGCCAGACACTTGAATGTCAAATGAGTTTAAGAGCATTTGTATTTTCTAGGTTCACAGAACAATTGCTGTGGCTGTGAGTCCTGAGCAAGGAATAACCTGCCTCGGGGATGGAACCGGTGAGGCAGGTACATGCCCTTCTGCGCCCCGAGAACTTTATCTGCATTTGATTCTCATCAGCCATGACGCCTAAAGCATAGAAGAAACGGCAAAGAATGTCCCTTCCATCTCACCCTGTTTCTCCTGTGCACATGGTGAAAATCAGTCAACAGGGATTTTTGTTTCTTCCCTTAACGGGGGCAAAATTAGAAGCAAGACAAGACTGGATTTTGAAGGCTGTTGCAGTAACCCAAGTGAAAAAGGATGAGGGGCTTGCACAGCAATGTGAATGTACATAATGTCACAAAGTTGTACACTTAAAAATGCTTAAAATGGTTAATTTTAGATTATGTGTATTTTATCACAATAAAAAAATTGATAATAGGCTGACCTGCAGCAGGAATAGTGGTAATGTCAGAAGATTCTACAAGTTTTAGGAAATGGTTGGGTGCAGATACATTTTCAAATCATTCTCATGGGCAAATTGTGCAGATGAACAAATATTAAACTCCAGAACACTAATGCCAGAAACACTCTTACAACCTTCTCATTGAAACAAACAGACCTACACATCATGAAGTCATTCAATCAGATTTTACAACGAAATGTTTTTCGCCGTACATTTAGAACATTTTCTTTTATGAAATGTAAATATCAAGCTTTAAACAAATCATACAAATGGGAAAATGAAATGTGCTGCACTAAAAGCACACAGATTTAGCAAAAAAAAGGGCAAAAAAGGGGGGAACCACTCCTCGAGACATCTCTGGTTCAGTTTTGACTGTCAGAAATACGAGAGAGATAAAAGCATTTCCAGGATTCAGTTGCGTCTGTGAGTTGAGCACAAAAGGAAAAGATAAATAGGAAGGAACTTCAGACATGACTTGTGCAAACAGCAGATTCATAGGTTTTGGTAATGACAATTTACATTTTAGAATTTGTAATCTGTTGACATGTGATTCATTGACATTCCATGGAGGAATTAGAAGAGATCTGGAATTCTTTTTCAGAAAAATGTAACATTTCAATTTAAACTTTCAGATGTATATCTATCTGATTTTTCCAATATGTCTTTTAACAGATGGCTTACTAATAATACATTTTACTCTATTCCTTCATCTCCATCCCCACCAATGATTGGGTAAAGAAGTGAAAAATACTGTCAAGACCAATATTAATGAGGAGTATGACAGCTAGAATCAGGATTTCATTTTAATACAGCATGATTCTTTTCTACTGAATTAAAGTTATTTGATAATAGCTCATGAGTTTCAATAACAAAAGAGTTTCTTCTAGAGCTCACAAAGAACTTAAAATGTACAACTTAAATAAAAACGATATACTTTTAAAGCCCCACCAACCAGAAAATTTACTTAGCTTGATACAAACAGACTTCAGAGAAACCTGAGTTTTGGAAAGCCAGGCTATCTCCTCTAGGATTTCTATAAACTCAATCATACAGGGGAAAAGCAAGCGTCTGTTACCTTAAGTTCACAATACTGGAGTGACAGTGACCCACAGCCAAATTTGAAATGGTGGTGGCTTCATACATTGAATAATAGAAACTGTCTTGTTTTTCATAGTTAGTGCAATCAACCTAATGGCTTTTGTATAATTTTCCAAGCTACTTAATGGACATTTTGTGGTTTAAAATAATTATCTTTCCTGTCAGGCAAGATAAAGACTCCAGATTTCCTCATTTGAAGAGTGAATCTCCTCAAGAAGACGTTTTATGTTTGTTGGAGCAGTAATTCCAGGCACTAATCTACAGACCAACACCAGTCTGTGTTGACGTGTTCGCAGTGAAATAAGAAAAATTGGGGCAATGCAGTCGTTGCTCTTGTATATATGAAAAAGCTAAGTGTCTTCAAACAATATGATGGTTCCTCAAAAAATGAAGCCTACAATTGCTGTATGATCCAGCAATCCCACCTCTGGTATGTACCCAAAATAATTGAAAGCAGGGACTCAAAGAATTATTTGTACACCTGTGTTCATAGCAGCATTGTTCACAATAGCCAAAAGGTGGAGGCAGCCTGTGTCTCTAAACAGATGAATGGATAAACACAATGGGGTACATACATACAATGGAATATTATTCAGACTTAAAAGGAAGAAAATTCTGACACATGCTACACATGGATGAATCTTGAAGACGTCTATGCTAAATGAAATAAGCCAGGCACAAAAAGACAAATACGGTGTGATTCTACTTATATGAGGTACCCAGAGAAGTCAAATTCATAGACAGGAGGTAGAATGGTGGTTGCCAGGGGCTGCGCAAAGAGGGAAATGGTGAGTGGTTAACAGGTACAGAGATTCAGCTCTGTGAGGTGAAAAGAATTCTGGAGATTGCTTGCACAACAACTGAATGTAATTCACACTACTGAAAACCTTAAAAATGGTTAAGATGATAAATTCTATGTTGTGTATATTTACCATAATTAAAATTTTCTTTAAAAAATTTTAAAGCAAAATGTCTTCAAATTGATAAGACTTTCCTTTAGTTTAAGATCATGTCTTTTTTACTCTTATGATAGTTGTAGATGGCAGTAGATTTGGGGAGATTTGCTGTTTTGTTTATGAGTTTTTTTAAATTTTCTTACTTGACACAATGAAAAATTGGCAGCCTGATATTGATCCCTAAACTCACTTTGAATTTGTATTGGCCTCTGAAACCTCAAAGGTGGGGAACCATTGCTCAAGAGATCAGTGTTCTCACCTTTGATTTCCTGCCTGGCCCAACACACTGGAGTGATAGGCCTCCATTGACCAGAGCAGTGGGACTTATGGTCAGCTGGAATTTTGGCCTGGAAGGGGGAGGGTGCTTATCAGAATGTCTGGGAGTCCTGTCTGCTAGGGAAAGGCTCCAGGTGGTTATAAAAGGGTCCTGCTCCCCCTCCCAAGTGGCACTGACCCCTCCCCAAACCGAGCTAAACTGAGAATTCCTTCTCAGTAGTACAGACACCTCCAGGATACTTTCATGGGCCTAGGAAGGACCTGGCCACCTCCCTGATTACGTCACCCTGTGGTCTTCTGTAGACGGCTGTGCCTAAGCCTCCCAGAAAATGGATAGGACTCCCGGGGAAGGTCAGGCCTTTGGAAATGTCCAGCAATCAATACCATAGAAAGGTTTATTTCTTTCTAACATCAATCCTTCACGCTGGACTTGTGCGTTCACATTTTTCTTTTCTCTACCAGGCCAAGTCATTTAGTTATTCTGGGTTATCATTTCCTCAGAAAAATCGAAGGGATGAAGTCAGGTCTTTCAAACTGCAGCTTGTGACCTATTAGTGGGTCAATTAAACATGACCGGTATTTTTTTTTTCGTAAAGAAAGAGTATTGAAAGACTAGAACACATCAAAGTGTTTCACATGTAGTGAAGGTAATTATTGTTTCGTGAAACCTTATATATATTCTGGGCTGGAACAAAATGTTTCTTCAAATGTGGGCAGTAGTCAAAAAAGTTAGAAAACCATTGGATTCATGAAATGACCTCTATAATCTGTGATAGCCTAAAACTCTATGACTCTCACTTTCATAGTAAACACAGAACTCTCCCTTCAGCGGCACCAGCTCACCGTTCCCATCAACAAATCCAAGAGCTCCTATTCGTCCTTGAGACTATTGTGGTGTCCTATGAGCAGTCTGCTTTAATTCCTGCATGTAGACTTGGACGTCAGGGCTTCCTCTGGGTCTCCCCTCTAGATAACGATCTTCAAGTGTTTATTCTCCTATATTGGTATTGTTCGTTTGTCCACTTCCCCAGCAAGCTGTGCTTGTACTTCAGTGAAGTCAGCTCATAAGAGGAATGAGTGAAGGGAGGGAGGAAGAAAGGAAGAGCTGTATTAGCTTAAAGCAGTGCTTTTCAGGCCTGGTGTCCCATCAGAATCCCCTGGGAAGCTTTAAAAAAGCCCAGTACCCAGACCACACTCAACTAAAGCAGAATGCTATCAGTGGAGCCCGGGCATCAGGGTTCTTTAAAGCTCCCCCGGGGAGTCCAACATGCAGACAGGGTTGAGATCCTCTGGTTTGGACAGGACCTTGTCTCTTCCAACAGATTCTGATTCCCTGGGGCAGGAGTGGGACTCAGGATTCTTTCTAACATACTCCCAGATGGTATGCATGCTGCTGACCTGCAGATTACATTTTGAGGAGGAAGGGAAGAGTGTCTGATGGACACTGGCAACAGACAGTGAGCTGAGATAGCAAATCCAGACAAATCTGGAAGACAGCGAAGGTAGTGGCCAGGCGTGTGGTTTCTGGAATTCGCTGCCTGGAAGTTTCTTACTACCTATGTGACCTTGGGCTGGTTACTTAAAGGTTCCCCACCTGACAACAGAGATATAACAGTATGTTAACCACAGGGTGGTTGCGAGGAACAAGCGGCATACTTCATAGAGACCCTGGTACATATATGCATTATTAGTATTTTGATTATGTATCCCAACAACAGTTACTGGCTTTGTGCCCTTGATAAGTTGCGTTACCTCTCTGAGCGCCAATTTCCTCAAATTTAAAATGAGAAATCATAATATCCATCTTACAAGTTTGGTTTTACATGAAGAGGTATGCAAAATTCTTGGCATGATATTTGACCCATGTACATGGTCAATAAATGGTTAATCTTCAAATGAGTTTCATTTGCATTGGGATAAATCATTCTGACCTCCTGTAGGTACATTCTCTATTTAACCATCTGCCAGGTCTCAGAATCTCCTGCCCCCACCCTCGACAGGCCCTAGGCTATGGGGACAGATGACAGGAGATGGGAGGCTCATCTCATTCTTTATTTCAGCATGTTATACTTCAACAGAAGGACTTGTTTTTATTACCCTATTGCGTTCACATGGGTAGGTGCCGGCAGGAGCAATTATTCTCCTTATTACTTTACAGATGAAGAAGAAATAAACTTGGCTCTGACATATTGGATTTTCTCAAGCAAGTCCCATATGGAGGATAAAAGCTCTTAATCTAATCAAAGCCAGAGAAAATAATTCTGGTTTCATGCTTCTTTAAAGCTTTTCATTCAAAATGCTTTGAAGACCTGCAATGGGCCAGGTGTTGTGCCAGACTCAAAGTAGAATCTGTAACAAAAGTTTGAACAAATTACTACAGGATCACAGCCCCCGGGGCCTGGGGGGAGGCAGGATAGGATGTTTCCCAGAACAGGTGCTATTTTGGCTAGGCCATAAAGGTTTAAGGAGGAGCTGATAAGTGGGAAATGGGGGGAAGGTGTTCAGGAAGAGAGAATAGCATGGACACTGACGAAGAGCTGGGAAATAGCTTGAAATGTTTGGGGAATGGCTGGTGGCCATAGTGGAAGAAGATGGAGCTAGAAAGTTAGCCTGGGGCTAGATGGTAAGCTAGATCAAAGAGTCTGAGTATTATCCTGTTAGCTGTGGTAAGATGACCACATAATTCATCATCCAAATGGGTTACTTTTGAGAGTAAAAGGCATGCTAACCAGATGCCCCACCATAAAACTGTTCCAGGCTAACAGGGACCTTGCCTTGGGAGACATCTAAGGTCTGATACTGATCAGATTTGTATATTATGGGGGAATTCTGGGAGCAGTGCAATTGGAAAGGAGAGGGGGTGCCTACAGTCAGGGAGATAGCGAGGAAGGCAGTGGGGATGGAGAGGAGAGACATCTAGAAATGGTTTCACCAGAAATACAATGGATTGGAGAGAGGGGGGAGAGGGAAAAGAAGACGGGGTCGGGGGAGAGGGCAAAAGAAAGAGATGGAGGGGAAGACGGAGGAGGAGGAGCAAGAGGAGGAGGAGGAGGCTAGGAAGGAAGGAAGAAAGGAAGGATGGAAGGAAAGAAGGAAGGAAGAAAGGAAGACGTAATGACAGCATTTCTAGGCTGGGTGGTGTGGGGACTAAGGAAGACAAGAAGAGGAGCAGGTTTGGGGACAGAGTTTGTACAGTCTGAATTACGCTGTGTGGAGGTATTTGCTAAGTACGGATGTCCAGCAGGCTGTTACAGCTCAAGGCATGGAGACTGGACATACAGATTATGTTATTGTAGGTAACAATAGTAGGAGGAAATTGCCAAAAATCACCAAAGGAATGAAGGTGTAGAGGGAGAAAATATAAAACCTAGGAAATGACAATGGGTTGATGGGAGAAGAGGAACCAGAAAAAGGAAGAGGGAGTCAGAGCAGTAGGAGAAAAAAATGGAGGGAAGGTCTCCCAGAAGGTGATGGCAGGAGAAGGTTTCGGGAGGGAAGACACTCAAACATGTAGAGAATGATGAAGATTGACATGTAGTAGACAGGAGAGCATCCATCATTGATCTTTTCAGAGTGACAGAAGTGGAAGCCAGGTGCTCACCGCGCCTTGAAGACTGCATGGAAATGGGTGCTAGGAGGCAACTGTAGATGGCTCCTTCCAGGGCCTTAGCAACCACTGCCAGGAGAGAGAGTTACAGCAGTTTGATGGGGAAGCCGTTTCCCGGCTTCATTTTCCTAATGCTGTTTACGTCTCGGTCAGGTGTCAACATGTGATTAGAAAATTAAAGAAAAAGCATTTGAGTTTCCCCCAGGCCTGCTGGGTCTCACTTTCATAATCATGGGAGCTGACCTCGAAGTGCTTTTCCTTGTCCAGAGTGATGGTGGCTTGAAGCAAGGCTGTTGAGAGTATGTTTTCCAGCCCCAAATCTTGATGAATTGGCTTGTATTTAGGTGTAACTTGGTAATGGCCCAGTTAGGACATTTCAGTGTATATAATGTTTTTGCACATCACTGTGCAATAGCTTAGCCACTGTAGCTTAGCTATTATAGATAATGAAAAGATCAATTAAAAAAATTTATACGTGAATATTTGTGATTCTATGTAAGACCAAAGATGGCTGAATCAGTGCCCTCAGAGCCTACAGAAAGTAGTGACTTTCCAAAGACAAAAGAAATGTGACTCCTTGGAATTCTCAAGGCCTTGACTAACCTTGGTCTAAAGATATGCAGGTCATCAACCCAGGTGGTCCTCATGGTGGGTCATCTCCAGCAACAGAGACTTGTGGGCTCCACTATGACATAAAGCTAGAGAGGAAACCAGGTAACATAAAGTTCAAAGAAAGGGGACACCCTTGAAGAATGAAGAGAGAGGGCAACTCCGTGAGAAGATGCAGCTATCAAGGACTAAATTCTTGCCTTCACTTTGTGATGCATGAAGGGATAAGTGAAAATAGATTTCTTAATGCTGGCATTAAGAAATGTTCTGCCTGGTATACCATATTACTTATATTGATAACAGCTCTCCTTTTTAATCTTGGTATGATTTCCATATACTTGGTTTTTTTTAAGCTTTTTATTAAAAATATAGCTAACATACAACATTATATTAGTTTCAGGGGTGCTCAACATTTATATACCTAAAGAAGTGATCACCATGGTAAGTCCAGCAGCCATCTGACACCGTACCACGCTGTCACAATATTACTGACTATATTCCCCATGCTGTACGTTACATCCCCATGACTTACTTGTTTTATACCTGGAAATTTGGACCTCGTCTTCCCTTTCCTCCACTTTGAAATTTATCAATCACAGTTGACATTCAATATTATATGAATTTCAGGTGCACAGAATAGTGGTTAGACATTTATATAATTTAAGAAGTGATCCCCTGACTGGCCTAGTACCTACCTAGCATTATACGTAGTATTACCATATTATTGACTATATAATATTGACTATATTCCCTGTGCTTTACTTTATATCCCCATGATTATTTTGTAACTACCGATTTGTACTTCTTAATCCCTTCAACTTTTTCACCCAGTCCCCAACCCCTCCCATCTATCACCTCAACAAATCTAGGACCCATCTGACACCATGCATAGTTATTACAATATTATTGACTATATTCCTTATGCTATACCCTACCTCCCCATAACTACTTTGTAGCAGTAAATTTGTACTTCTTAATCCCTTCCCCTTCTTTCACCCATATGCCCAATCCCCATCCCATTTGGCAACCATCAAAATGTTTTCTTTATCTCTGAGTTTGTTTCTGTTTTGTTGATTTTGTTCTTAGATTCCACATATAAGTGAAATCACATTGCATCTGTCTTTCTCTGTCTGACACTCCACTTATCACAACACCCTCCAGGTCCATCCATGCTGTGATAGATGATAAGAACCCATTCCCTTCCAAGGCCGAGCAATATTCCCCTGTATATATGTACTACCTCCTCTGTATCCATTCATCCATCGATGGACACCCAGGCTGCCTCCACATCTTGGCCACTGTAAACAATGCTGCAGTGAACATATGGATACACATGTCCCCTTGAACTAGCGTTTTGGGTTTCTTCTGATAAATACACTGAAGCGGGATTACTGGGTCCTTCATCGTCTCTTCTTATAGCCTTTGTTTTAAAGTCTATTTTGTCTGGTATAAGTATTGCTACCACAGCTTTTTTTGTTTGTTCATTTTCTTTTTCATGACTGGCTAGGGGCTACGTGGTAGGAACTACAAAGTGATCCACAGTAATTCACTGCCTGTGCTAAACCTGGAGGCATGTGGGAGAGGCCACACTGCCAACCAAGGACGTCTGCCACCAGTACCAGACCTGGGGTAGCTCTGCAAAAAGCCAGGACACCCCAAGGCCTGCTGCCACCTGCCAACTCTCTTAAGTCTCAGCCACTGATAAAGCCTGGTACAGTACATGAGTTGGATGAGTCAGGGTCTCAGGGAGTCACTAGAGTGAGAAGAGTTGTGGTCACCAGGTTCATGTAGACTCTGGTTTGGTGCCAGTGCTGAGCCTCGAGTGACTCAGCAAAAGTCTCAGAGCACACGGCAGCCAGTCACCACCCACCTGGGGCCCATGGACTCCATTAGGAAAGAGTGTAATTCCGGAGGGACTGGCTGCTTGCAGAGAAAGTGTCTCTGGCTGAGGGAGAGTTGGGTGGGGCGGGATCCCCGCTGAGTCAGCAAGCAGCAGCTGAGCTCACCAGGCCAATCAGATTCAGATTGGGCCTGTGGGGACGGGCTTGACATAGGAAAGATAACGTCCACCTGTCAGCTTCACAGGAGAAGGACCCCTCACCAGAAAAATGCTGACTGTCCTCCAGTTCTGCCCCTGCAGCCACACTCCTCAGTCTGCCCCCATGTCTTCAAGGCCCCCCAAGTCACTGTGCCTTCTCTGGAGCCCAAGGTGAGTGCCTGCAAGTGAGTGAGTCTGCGTGTGGGCCATTCAAGAGGATGCCTGGGTTTCCTGCAGCCTTTTGTCCCACCTGAATTGTTGGAATCCCCACTGTTTTTCACAGCCAGATGTTGTGGGGGTTCCTCTTCCCGGCACCAGTACTCCAGGCTGAGGAGCCTAGTGTAGTATCTTCTTAGCAGCCTGGCCTGAAAATCCATTGCCTGCTCCCCTACCCCACTTACACTCCACTCCAGCTGTCCATTCCCATGATCTTACACTGGACCTCATCATGACTCAAAAGGATTCCACCTCTGAGAGTGTGTAACTGCAGCACTATTTTTTCAAAACACTCACTCTTTCTCCCCATCAAGAAAGACCTCGTTGGAGTAATGTCAGTGAAAATGGCAGAATAAGGATCTCCAAAAACTCTCTCCTCCATAAAAGCAATGAGAAAACGCAAAAATTGTCAGAATTAATTTTTCAGAACTCTGGAAATTAATCAGACTTGCAGCCATCCAGTGAGTGCTTATTCAAGTTGAATCTCATTAAGAACAGCGAGCTCAAAAAAACAACAAACAACCAGCTTAACTTGCTCTGTGCCCGTTGCCAACCTCCCCCAGCTGTGTGGTGGCTAAATCAACAACTCACAATCACCGTGAAGACCAGCAGGCTGGCAGCCACTGGAGGTGGTAAACAGGACTAGAGCACCATCAAAGCCTCATTCCCAGAGAACTGTCATGATTTGATCTGTCTGGTAGTTCCCTGGAAGATTCCAATTGCAAGTCAGTCTTTATTTGACTGATTTGGAGCTTTCCTAGTATGAAAAACCTTTTTCCTGAGACTTCTGCTAAAAATACCTAGGGGTAATTATTTAATTTCACAACTACCTGAGGCAGTGGTTACCGGTTGGCAAACAATAGGCTAACTGAAAAGCTTAAAAGGGAAAGCTGGGAAATGAGATGCCCCTAGGGACTTTGAGAAGCGGTAACATATGTCTGAGAAACTAGAAGGCCATGTGCATAAGGCGATGCCCGTGCCCAGGGCTATGTGTATGTTCAGGAAAGACCTGAGAAAGCTGGAAGTTCTCACTTCTATGCAAACTAACCTTTAAGCTGTGTGCAAGCACAAGTGAAGGATAAAGCAGACTTGTCGATTGCCTGGCTGGATGGTGAAGTCACGCCCCAACATGTACACATGCAAAGTCTCTGCAAAGACTGGTGGGAGTCTTATTCGTTCCTAGCGTTTAAGGAAATCTCTTCATTTTCATGGTACTGTGGTCCTACAAAGGAGCTTGACCAGTGTCACATATGGATGAATATCTGTCTAATTATTACCTGACCATTAAGCTAAATGAGCAGAGACTTAAGTGTCAAAAACAAACAACTGAAAGAAATGAAGGAAGAAATAGACTATTCAATAGCAGTAATTGGAGACTTCAATATGACACTTTCAATAAAGGCTAGAACAACTAGACAGAAGATCAACAAAGAAACAGAAGACTTGAACAACACTATAAACCATCTAGACCTAACAGACATCTGTAAAACGCTGTCGAACACAATACACATTTTTCTCAAGTACATATGGAACACTTTGCAGGATAGACAATATGTTAAGCTATAAAACAAATTTAAAATAAATTTAAACATAAAACACATTTTAAAAGGTTAAAGTTATACAAAATGTCTTCTCGGACTACTACGGAATAAATCTCAAGAAATCAACGGAAGGAAATTTTGGGAACGCAGCAATAAATGAAAGTTAAACAACATGTTCCTAAACAATCAATATCCAAGAAAATCACAAGAGAAATTAGAAATACTTTGAGAGGAATGAAAATGAAAACACTGCATACCAAATCTTATAAGATACAACAATGATTACAGGGAAAATTTATAGCTGTAAACACCTACATTAAAAAAAAAGCGATATCAAATTATTAACATAATCTTCCACCTTAAAACTAGAAAAAGAAGTGCACACAAAGCCCAAAGAGCATAAAAGGAAGGAAACAATACAGATTAGAGTAGAAACAAAGGAAATAGAGAGAAAAAAAAACAACGGAGAAAATCAACGAAACCAAAAGTTGATTATTTGAACACATAAAACTATTATTACTCCCATTTTACAAATGACAAAACTGAGGCCTAGAGAAATTAAATAATTAACCCAAGGTCATACTGCTAATAAGTGGTAGATTAAGATTTGAAATCAGAGGTGGCTCCTGAACTTCTAACTTATATAGACAACTCAGCAAGCAGAATTGTCAATTCACTTACCAGAAAAGAGGTTAAATAGCCAAAAATTATCTTCCCCCATCCTTACTGCTATTTTCTCTGTATTTCCCTCCTGCAATTCCCCGATGGCATTTTTCTACCATTAGCATGAGCAATCACACCATTCACTGCTCTTTTTAAAACTGAAAAATACCATTATTTCTCTAAATCTTAATAATTTTTAAGGCTCTATACTCTCAACCCAGGTGATGGTTAATTTTTATGTATCAACTTGATTGGGCTAGAGAGGCGCCCAGACAGCTGGCAAAACATTGTTTTTAAGTGTGTCTGTGAGGGTGTTTGTCGTGTGGGGTCTCCTGCGGAGTCTCTGCTCCCGCTCCCCACATAAGAACGAAGGATATGGTGAGTCCAAAAAGGAACACCCACGGAGTCTTAAGTAGGGGAGTCATACCACTATAGTCTCTCTGGCGGCATCCACCTCTCTGCAATCCACTCTTACTAGCCCAGCCACCATCTTCTTGCAAGCCCCCAATTTCTGCTAGCGTAGCCACGGCAGTTATATTAGTGGCCAATGGCTCACTGGTTACAGCTGACGGCCAACTCGCCACAGCTGATGGCCATCCAATCACAGTTGATGGCCATTTACTAGCTGAGCCAGCACCTTTCCATGTGAGGCCGAGAGCCTGGAAACTGCACTCCTGGCTCTGTCCCCACAGTGTTTTTGGAAAACGTTAGCATTTGAATGAATAGACCAACACAGGTAGGCATCAACTGATCTGTTGAGGAACTGAGTAGAGAAATGGTGAAGGAAGGGAGAATTCTCTCTCTTTGCTGGAACTGGGACATCCATCTTCTCCTGCCATTGGACATCTCCGCTTCTGGTTCTTGAGCCTTCAGACTCAGACTGAATTACACCACCAGCTTTCCTCGTTCTCCAGCTTGCAGATCGTGGATCGTGGGACTTTTCAGCCTCCATATTCACATGAGCCAATTCCTCATATATATGATATATATGTATATATAAAATATTTCTTTAGGCCTTTTCCAAAAACACCCTCACAGACACACCTAAAAACAATGTTTTGCCAGCTGTCCGGGCGCCCCTCTAGCCCAGTCAAGTTGATACATAAAAATTAACCATCACCTGGGTTGAGAGTATAGAGCCTTAAAAATTATTAAGATTTAGAGAAATAATGGTATGTTTCAGTTTTAAAAAGAGCAGTGAATGATGTGATTGCTCATGCTAATGGTAGAAAAATGCCATCGGGGAATTGCAGGAGGGAAATACAGAGAAAATAGCAGTAAGGATGGGGGAAGATAATTTTTGGCTATTTAACCTCTTTTCTGGTAAGTGAATTGACAATTCTGCTTGCTGAGTTGTCTATATAATTTAGAAGTTCAGGAGCCACCTCTGATTTCAAATCTTAATCTACCACTTATTAGCAGTGTGACCTTGGGCTAGTTATTTAATTTCACTAGGCCTCAGTTTTGTCATTTGTAAAATGGGAGTAATAATAGTTTTATGTGTTCAAATAATCAACTTTTGGTTTCGTTGATTTTCTCCGTTGTTTTTCTTTTCTCTATTTTCTTTGTTTCTACTCTAATCTGTATCATTTCCTTCCTTTTATGCTCTTTGGGCTTTGTGTGCACTTCTTTTTCTAGTTTTAAGGTGGAAGATATAATATATATATGTCCTATTGGTTCTGTTTCTCTGGAGAATGCTAACTAAAACAACACAGTACCACAAACACACCAACCTGCCAAAAGCCCAAAGCACAAAACTTACAGGTCAAACAGCAAAGCAAACTCTTTGGTGTTAGAAAAGTTGGTTACCTTATCAAAGTCTAGGATTTTCCAATGAAAACACATCTTCTAGAAAGAAGGGTATCCCTGAAGACAAGATTATTTAACATTTGAGGAAATTTTATTATATATATATATTTATTATTATTATTTTTTTTTAATGGCCAAAATCCAAGCAGTGGCGTGAGAAGGAAGCAAGGTGCGTGCCTGTACATTTCCCATCCATGCAGCTAGACACATGGGAGCATCAACACCATCAAGTGCTACAGATGTTTCCAGAGACCTCAGTAATGAAGGAAAGTGCTGGTGATTTTACAGTCATAATTCATATTAATCTATCATGTCTTCTGTGTGGAGCACAGTGACAGATGTCGTACATCTGACCACGGTCATGATCCACTCCAGGGGGCCTGGGGGGTGACAGTTGGTTCCAGGGCATGGGAGAACCTGATGTGTTGGATATCTGGTGCAAAGAGAGTAAGTGACTACACAGGGAAAGTCGACCTATAGGGATTTCCCCGTTCATAGCTTTTAGAGACATATGTAGAGTGGCATTTACTGCTCATTAGCTCAGACACCTCTGAGAGATTCTGCCTAAACTGCTATAAATCCCTTATTCAAGCAGCATATAGATGGCTATGTATATTCATGAGGAGAGACATAAAGATATTGTTTTTGAAAAGAAAGATCAGCAAAGGCCAAAGAGTGTAAAGTGAAGCCCCATGTCAACTAGAGCAGGCCTAATGAGTATAACACACACACGTACACGCATCCGCACACACCTTCTTGAGCCCTTGGCAGGCATCAGTAATCAATCACCGTGGATGATCGCTGCTGAGACTGTGATCTCTGAATCTTTTTCAACTCAAGGCTCCAGGGAGCCACCACCTGTCTTTCAGCCTTGACTCTCTCTCCTAAAGAAACTTTGCCATCCCTGGCCTAGTTTCCGTAATTAGTTGGGGACAGCATATTAAGTATTTTTAGCTGGATTCCCCGCTCTTCCTCCTGCTACCTTGCCTCAGGTTCCAGCTTTCTTTTCCCAAGGCATCCTTTCTGCCCTTCACTCTTTATGACCCTCCATGGTTACAACATGCCCAAGAGGCACTGGCACAGTTAGGGACAACATTCAGTATATTTAACAACTGGTTCAGCCCAGGTGCTGATCAATCAGAATGGCTCCCTGCCTAGAAACAGCCATGAAGACAGCCCCACATATGGTGTGTGTTACCTTGGAGAAGCGCGGCAGCCAGCCAAAGCGTTGGCATTTTCAGGCAGCAATTGAAAGATATGCTGTCTTATACACTGAATAAGAACAGAACTGTCTGGAAGCTCCAAAGTACTTTTGAATTAGGGTGACTGCTCAGCCCAGATGTGTGGCTTTCATGCTGACGGGCCCAGCAACATTCCTTGTACTTATGGAGGGCTTGTGTGAGAGATCGTCAGCATTCCTTGATTGTGCCCCTCCCCCACAACAACCTTCTGGAATTCTCTACAGCTAAGGATTCTTCTCTGTGGCCCATGTTTTATATGGAAACATACCCCGAAGAAGAGTTGTTATTAGGAGATTTGTGCAGTTTCTTCTCAGCACTAGGGTCAAACAGTGCTTGTCCTGTCTCTCTACTATCTGAAAAGAAAAGGAAAACCTTCATCTAGCAAATGAATGATGATATCCCCTGTGAATGAAACGTATCTGAGGACTGTTTCCCAATGTGTGTTCTTTGGATCTTTGGCCTGAACTTAATCCACTGATTTGTTTGTAGAAACATTGATTCCAGGATCCCAGTCCCGACCTACTGAATGGGAACTGCTAGGCAGAAGGGCCAGGACTACATTTTTAACTAAGGTTTGCAAACCTGGGGCTTGGAGACTTTGGCCTTCCCTTCTTAACCATGGAGTCATGACAATTTAGAACATTAGCCTGTCGTTGTCATCTTCATAGTAGAATTCAATCACAGATAAAACATGGTATCAGATACAGAAAGAAATATATCACCGGATACAAGGTGACAGCCCTGAAGGGCAAATGAATTGTTTGACATCCAGTCAACATTGATTAGTCTCATGGACACAGCGATAGATCATCAAGGAAAGATGATACCAAAAAAGGGATAATCCAGAATATTTTACATCTAGCTCTGGAATCCTCTCAGGGCCACAGTGTGACTCGGGCACTTGGTCTCACTTGGTCCCTGGTCTTGGGACCCCTTCAGATTCCCTTACACACTCTACAGACAGGAAGGGGCCCTGGGGTCATGGGTTAACCAATCCTGGTCAAGCCAGATTGTCTCTGCTAACAGTGAATCCCTGTGCCCCTAAAGTCTTTTCATGATTTCTTTTTAGGTCTCAGGATTAAAATGCCAGTCCCCAAATAGCCTTCTGTTGACATCAAAAGTATATCCCAGATTAAAATATGTGTCTTGTAGTTTTGTTTTGGGAATAGACTAGTGAGGTTAAAAGACTGCGGACTTTGGGCTCAGACAAATGAAGTTCAAATTCAGACTTTGCTGGTTATCAACTCAGGAACTTGATCAAGTGACTTGTCTTCTCTGAGCTTCAGATTTCTCCTATTTTAAATGCACATAATATTTCCAACCTCCTAGAATAGCTAAAAAGATTGAATGTGATAATGGATATGAAATGCTCAGCCAATGTTAGTGTCCTTTCACTTAAGAAACTGGGTAAATTTCCAAAGCGTGGCATTATCTCTCCTAGCCAAAGTAAGTTAATCATTGACTGACAAAACCAGGTCACAGAAGACCTAGGAAACAATAACAGGGTTGTCCTTCAGCTCAGTGTTTTCAAAGTTGACTTCGGAAAATTATGGACAAGTACATTTTATGTACATTAAAAACACCAATTTAATGCCCCTAAATAGGAAGGACATAATCTCAGAGGAAAGAACAGCTGGCAACAATACACACATTCACATAATCATACACAGACACACACACCATGTTTTCTCTTATTTTGCTCATTGGCTAAAGATCAGACCTGATTGGACTTGGTTCTTTTAGGAGCCACTGTTCTAGGAGTAACACCATATCTGTCTTCTCAGGCCACAGAACTCCATGAGTTGGTGCCTCACTCTAGACACCTTCCGTGTGACCCAGCTACAGAGGTGCCACAAATCCCTGGCAAGTCTGCTTCCGTGTGCTGCCCCGAGGTCAGACCTCTCCATGGAAATGGCCTGGTCACAGCTACTAATTCCAACAGCCTTTGCCAAATTCCTTGGGACAGGAAGTAGAGACAGGTATTCTTTCCATTTCACTTGTGAAAACACTAAGACATAAAAGGGGTCAAATGATTTTTTTAATTCACATTGTTTTAGTGGTGAAAATAGGATGTGAAAGCATATTTTAAAGCTGAACCCGATGCTCAAAGATTTGAGGGCAATTTACCAGCCCCCCTCTCCATCCTATAGGTGAGACAAATAGAGCAAGCAGGGCATTGTAAATCTGCCAGGGTCAATGGCATTGATCCTTTTTTTTAAAAAATTTCCAAGAATATGTGTACTCTACAAGCCAATTATTTAAAGTAAAGGTCACATGTGAGTGATTTTTTATTAAAGATATAAACATGAATATTTATTAAAGAACATAACAAAATTTTGAAAGCTGGTAAAATCACAAGCATCATAAAATCTAAAAAAAAAGTGTATTAATTAAATGGCTGACATATTTCTAGACCTTTTTCTTTCTTTTCTTTTTTTTTTTTTACACGTGAGGGGTTTGGGAATTACTGATGTCAAAAAAGGAGTTGCATTTAAATCAACGAGTTCCAGTATCCACTGATGAGTGACGTGGGGGAAGGAAGTAAATCTGTCAACAGAGGAAGAAAACTGAGGCCCAGAAAGGCAAAATGAATTGACGGACAAAAATTGGATTATGGTCCACGTTCTGCCAAAACTTCACGGTGAGATGGGAGCAATTCTCAACTTTTCTATCTCAGCCTAACGTCCCTACCATCCTGCTTCATATTCTAAGGGTTGTGGTCACCAACATGTTTGCCCAAATACAAAGTAAAATGCTTTGCATTTATGTAAAGAAAGGTTTAAGAGTGAGTCAAAGCCTTACTGTTGATACACAGGTATGGGCCAAGCTGGTCCATTTGGGAGTAATGATGTTTTCTGCCACTGGTGTCTGTCCTTCAAGAGCCAGGTGAGCACTGCAAATAGAGATGAGAGACACATTTTACCTGTTCAGAAAGGTGTCCTCCATCAACACGTGCCATGACCTGAAATTCCCACCATTTGCCTCTTTTCTCGGCTAAGACAGTGCTTTCATTCATTTGCTCATCCATGCTCAACAGTTATTAACTGAGCTCCTCCCTGGGCAGGCACTGGGTGTACAATGACGCAGGGCTGTTGTGGATCTTATCATCTACTGGGGGAGATGGACATTAAACAGTTACTTTTTGGGCTTGGTGATAACATCTAAGAAGGAAAAGAACAGAGCAAGGGTTCAGCTGGGGGGAGGGGACTTTGAAGCTGAGATTGAAGGGTGGGAATGAGTTGGTAGAGGGCTGTGTGCAGGAAGGGTTCTTCTGGACAGTGGCAGCAGCACTGGCCCTAGGCCAGTGCCCCGGGCAGGGAAAGAATGTGGTGAGTTCCAGAAATTGCCCTTGAGGCTGAAGCAGAGCATGTGAGAGGGAAAGTTTGTAGGAAATAAATTGGAGACTTTTCCAGGGTCTGGTATCCCCAAAAAGTAATTTTACAGTTAAAGAACATTGTCTTGACTGTCACAAATGCAGCCACTAGAGAACTTGGCCTGAATGACAAAGGCCAGTCAGATTTGATGAAAGCAGAAGAAGGTGAGTCTGGAAGGGGCACTTGGGTAGGAGCTCCATCCCATCCCAGGGGCCAAAGCGTTGGGTAGGGATGGGGTGTCAGACCTCACCCTAAGCACTGCTGAGTCACTGCCTGGACTGTGGGCCTTCCTAAGGCTGATCAGTCAATCATACACGTCCATAATGCCTGGCTCTGAAGCTGAATTAGAACCATGGCATCCTGGAGCTGAAGGGAACAGAGTGATACTCTAGTTCCAGTTGCTCATTTTACAGGTTACGATTCTAGGGCCTAGTTCAGTTGAAGTGAAAGCCCACAGCTGGTGGTGAAATCTGAGGCCAGTTTGCTGACTCTTCCCCGCTATGTGAGCTCACCAGACTTCCAATGGATCATGAGATTCTTCATGTCATCAGAATCAGCTCTTGAGGGAACTGGGTCACCTCCAGTCAGACTGTAGGTGCCCCCAAAATATGTGTTGGGATAGATGGCTTCTCTGCGTCAGAATTGCCTTCGTTTCTTTTCAAGTTTACTTAGATTGAAAACTAACCCAGACAACTACAGTTCCTTTCTCATATGAACTTGTCCCTCATCCATGTTTTTCCAAAGAATTGCTCATTTGATAGTTAAAAACAGTATTTTGGGTAGAGAATACATAAGGAAATGAAATACATGAAATCATCATTGTACCCATCCAGGAGATTGAGTAGAATCTGAAATGGGTTTCTTTCTTAATTAATACACTATGTGTATTGAGATCTATAGTATGTTCATTTAAGGAGTGGGAGAAAAGTTGGGAGTAGGTGATGGGGCAAATAATAGATTATCTTACTTCCAGGAGAGATTATGTTAAAGAAAAACCTAAAATCAGAGTTTTTAATGCCAACAAAGGAGATGATAACAATTGGATCGTAGGAATTAGTACAGTTTAGGCTTTGAATGTGTCTTTTTTAGAAGCATAAAGAACACCAGAAGGGGAAGACGTAAAAGGCATTTCCTTGAGAATATATTAACATATAGTATGCATGTGTGTGTGTGTGAGAGAGCTCCTGACACATGAGCACAGTGCTGTTTCCATGGCAATAGAAGGAAATGTGTGCTTTGCCATGAAGCGGTCTTCTTAGATTCAGATACACTTACAAAGATCCAATGCTATGGGGGAGATATTTTGAAACCAAAAGAAAATTATTCTAATATCCTTTCAGATAACCCCCAAGAGGTCAGGCTGTCCTCCCTGGCCCACCCTGCCAGCCACTTGCTGTGCTGGACCTGTCTGCTACCACCAAGATGAGTTTCGGTACATTTTTAACCCATGGCACTCTATTTCCCCCAATCCAGCCCAGGACAACCTTAGTCACTGCGACCACCTACTGCATCCTTTGGGGTTTCTCAAACCTGGCTGTAGGAGAGAACCGATTTTATTATGATTGCTCCTGAAAACAAATAAACTCATAGGCTGGTATCATGAATTGGGCTGTGTATGTGTATGTGTGTGCAGTAATAGAGGGAGGGATACAAAGAATTATCAGGGAGTTAAAAAAATGTGAGAAATTTGACTGTATATTCAAGGTTCTTACACTGGTAGTCCTTGGTCTGGCATGCCTGGCTTCCTTTTGAGATGGTTAAAAATAAGGAAGCGTTAGTTTTCACCCCTCCATGTTTATTTTGGGGCATAGGGTGCAGAAACTTTTCCTTTCTTCCGATCTCACTTTGGAGTGTAGACAAAGTTCCATGTAACAATTAATGTCCATTTTGCCTTAAGTGAGCAAGTTGATGTCTGAGGCTCTGCCCAGCCTGGGGTGGTCCTTTCTGAACTCTTCCTCAAACATGCTTAATGTGATTTCTAGCAGTGGCTCCTTATTGAACTTTCGTTATTTCTAATTAATTCTCACAAATAACAATGGTGCTGTTTACTTGTTTCACTTTCTTGTCTTTTAGTGGCTAGCATTTCCAGAAACAGTGATCCTGATGGATAAGAACGCCTTGAGTGTTTAAACATCTTTTTGAAGAGAATAAGCTTAGACGTTAATCCATATTAGCTTCCTCCAGGGAACCTTGCACTGTCCTTTCTTAAGCGGCAGTCTGACATTGGCTATACAATTCGCCTCCTGGCAAACAGGAGTGTCTATATCTTCCAAGCTAGCTCCTGACGTTCAGAGCTGAATCCAGCATCACAGTCCCCTTTTCAGAGTGACCTCCCCTGAAAATAATGTTCCCTCAATAGAAGACCATTAAGCATGTAGCTGAGCAGAAAGCAAGATCATCACTCAACCGTGAGCATTAAAGATGGTGTGTACCTCAATAAACAGCAATGTCAGGCTGAGCTGGAAGTCTGTAAACGGGGTGTACAATGCTGACTATGGCAAGCAGAGTGCTGGAACACAGAGTCTGTCAGTAAATATTACTGATGCTCATCCCCCGCCCACACTCCCTCGTGATAAAAGATCAGATGATCTCCATCCATTTCGTCTTAACAGCAAAACACTTTCTTTGCTCTAGTCCGAGAGGATAAAAACACTAAGCTATGGAGACTGCCTTCCTCACTAGGTGCAATTCACCCTCCTCCTACGAACTAGAGATGTCGATCAAATCCACCCGGCCACTTTGGTTTTCTGATTTAATATCCTACAGATGACATCTATAAGGAAAGGAAAAACCAACCTCCCTTGAATTCTCAAAATCACAAGGTGTCCTAGTCATACATCTATAAGGAAAGGAAAAACCAACCTCCCTTGAATTCTCAAAATCACAAGGTGTCCTAGTCATAGGGATCAAGAGCAGTTAAATAACACATGACTTCTTTTGCTTCCTTTTCTCCTTTTCTTTGCATTTCCCAATGGATTAACATAGTTTGACTTCAGCTTGGAACACAAAGAAGCAATAGTTCCTAAAATACTTTTACTTTCTCTATGGACTGTACTCAGTGCAATCACAAGGACACAGTCATAAGTGATGGGGCTTTGCTAGAGAGGTTCGCTAATTTGCATGACTACCTTGAATTTAACGATATAACGAAGAAAAACAAAGACGTTATTATGCTTTCTAGTTTTACAACTGCCTTGCTTTCTCTTGGGTCACTGCTAAGTGTCGTTCATCCCTAGCTAGCACCATTTCTCAGTGTTTTAAATCACCATTCATGAGTTCCTAGGTCATGGCCCGCTTTTATGAAAACAGCTTTCTTTTCACCAGGTTGCAGCTGGTGTACTGATTTGGTAAAGCTGCAGTGTGGCAGATTCCATGCAGAATCTGACCTCTTCTCACCATCGCAGCCAAATGAGCCTCATCTCTTACCTGGATCGCTGCAGTGGCCTCCTGACGCACCTCCCTGCCTCCATCCTTGCCGCCTTAGGCTCCATTCTCAAAACAGCAGCCAGGGCACTCCTCTAAATACAGAAGTTAGCGCAGGCTGCTCCTCGGCTCAGCGCCTGGCTGGACTCTCCATCTGACTCAGAATGAAAGTCAAAGGCTATGCAATGGCCCATGAGGCCCGCCATGGCCTGGCTCCCACGTGACACATCTATGGGTCTCCACTGGGGTCACTGTTCTGGCCACACTGCCTCCTTCTCTTCCACTGCCTGTTCCCTCTGCCTGGAATGCTCTCCCCTGTGTAAGGGCAGGATCACTGCCTCATTTCCTTCAATGTTTGCACTTCAATGTCACCTTCTCAATGAGACTTCCCCAGACCACTTACCCCCACTCCAGCGCTCTTGCTCCCTTTTACTGTGCCCTGAGGTTTCTTTTTTCCATAGAGCTTATCACTTTCTAATAGGCCACATTATTTCCTTAAACATATCTTGTGTATTGTCTGTCTGCTCCAGTAGAATACAAGCTTCAGCGGGGCAGAGAGCTTTGTTCACCGATGTTCTCCAAGCCCCAAAACAGTGCCTGGCACATAGGGAGCACTCAGGAAATATTTGTTGAGTGGATAAATGCATCCCTAGTGTCTAGAGCCATTCTTGACACACAGTAGGCTCTTAATGCTTGTTGAATGCCTCTCCTTGTAGGAGGAACAGAGCTAAGTGTCAAAACAGGGGACCTGGGCAGCATAGCACAGGGACTCTGCCTCAGAGGGCTTAGAGCTTCAGCTCTGTCATGTCCTAGGGGTATGACCTGGGAAATTCACTTAACCCCTCTGAGCCTCTGTTTTCTCATCTGCAAATTGGGGATGATAATACTGTCTCCTTTGTAAAGTGGTTATGAAAATTAAATATGAGAATTCCGAAAAGCTGTCTTGAAAATGCTCAACACACTTGAGCTGTTATTTTTGAGGTCTTATTCTTTACCCTCCTCTCAGGGAAATCCATTCCACATCCTTTCTTACAACCGCTTAAGTGAAAACACTTCGTAAACAATGTACTGCACTACAGATGCCAGGGGTTATGATGGTGGTTCTTCTGAATCTTCCCAGAAGACAGAGCTTGGTGCTGGTGGCCAGTGAAATCTACCGACTCTGTGAAGTCTGTCAGCAATTGGGGAAGGGTCTTAAGTCTGAAAACAAGATTCACTGGCTCCAGTCAATAGCTAGGATCCCTTCTGTGGGCAGAGCCCCTTCACGTGGCAGTACAGAGGCGGGAGAAGGGCTATGGCTGTATTTCTAAGTCCTCCTCCTTCTCCTACCACTTCCTCCTCAGGCTGCCAGAACTTCTGCTGGAAGTGAGATTTGCAGTCTGCCCTGTGGGGTGGTTTCTGCATGTGGGCTATCACTAGTGTTCAAAGCATTAAAATGTCTGCAGGAGGATTATTTACAGGACTTCTCTCTTCCCAGAATTGCTTATATGTTGCAACTCTGTACCTATTTGCCCAAGTGCACACTTTCTCTCACTCTGCCCACCAAGACCCTTTGTTTGCTGACAGCATCGGGCTATGCTGGGTACTTACCTCACTGACCACAATCCTCTCCAATCCCTAGAAGAAACTGTCCTTCTCCCCCACATACTGGGGATGAAATAAGATTTCTGCTTCAAGCTGGCAACCTTTCTCTGAAGGGATGTCACACAGAGACAGAAAAACAAGTATTTTGTTTCTTTTTTTACATGGCATTGGATGATAAGCCAGTCTTTCAGATAGACTTTTGACACATGGAGCCCAGGTATGATTGCCTTTGAGTATTTCTTGCTGGAAAAATAGCTCCTAATTGGACAAATGAGAGAAAGGAGCCAGCTGTTGCTAGCAGGATTATTTAAACACCCATCTACCGTCAAAAACTGCCTCATTGTTTCATTACCATTGAAATGTGATTGACACATTTTCTACTGGCCTCCTCTCTATGCAAATTGGGGAGAAAAAAAAGAAATGAACAGGCACCCATTTGGTTTTTAAATGCATTGTTTGCATACAGACATCAGGAACCTGAAAATATCTGAGCCAGAAATGTCAAACTGACAACATTCTCTTTTTTCTATTGTTCTCTCCGAAAACATAATTTTTAACACACCCATCAAGGCAAGCCGGATTGTGTTTTATCAGTGTTTTAGCAAGAGCCAGGAGGCTTGGTGGTTCCACTGTGGGCATTGGACATTAATGGAAACCATTTCTGGGAGAGTTCAGTTTATAATAGATTTTAAAAATTCATCAACTTGAAAAAATTTTGTTCTCACCCTCTCTGCTGACAGTTGATGTGTGTGCTGAGGTCTTCGTGTTAGATAATGATTTGTATGGCACTTTATAGTTTTCAAAACATTTCGGCCTCCGGGACGTCACATGACACTGCCAAGGACCTGCGAGGGAGGCAAGGGCAGTGTTCTTATCCTTATTCTACAGATGAGAAAACCGGATCTCAGAAAGATGGGGACTTCAAATTGTCACAAAACACGCCCGACCCCCAGCACTTAATTCACCGTGCCTATTTCAACCTTACCTGGTTGGCAGATTTCTTCCTGTCCTTCGAAGCCCTTCTCTGTAGCTTTTCCCGTTCCCTTCTGCCTGCCCCCCCGAAACTGTTAATTGTTTGAATGGCTATCAGTGAGCAATCATCATGTGTGTCACAGGAAGAGATGTAACACTCTTGACATAATCGTGGGTCCCTGGGTCCCGTGGCAAGAAGCTTGTTGTCTAGAGATATATAATGGATAACTCGTGGGGTCCCTGAGAAGGCCAAGAAATAGTACCCCTCTGTATTGAACAAATTCCAAACTTATTGAAAAATAAATCAGAGAGTATTCGCCTGATGGTGCCCAAGACCTTATCATGTTTTTATTACTGATAAAGGTGAAGTAGGAGAACGTGCCTCAGTGGGAGGGCCAAATGGGTCTGCGCACTGAACCCCCAAACTGGCCAACCCCCCACGCTTTGCAGGCAGCACTGGCCTGCGCAGGTTGCCTCATAGGCCCTGGGATGCGCCGGCAGGAGCTGCCCCTGGAGTTCGGCATAGAGGGCCCATTTCTGCCTTTGGAGGTTCCCGAGAGGCAAGCCCAGGGAGCAGCTAAGCAGAGCACCCAGCACCTAGTTGTTCTCCCAAATTTGCTCCTCAGGTCACACCAGGAGCGAGTGAATCTCTCCTCAAGGGAGACAAAGTGGGGAAGGCGTGCTGATTCTGTGGGCTCCAGTTCAGGCCTACTGGGTGGAGAGGCTCAGGTAACTCCCACCGGAGCTGGCCGGGGCTCCTCTGTGTGGGGCGCTCAGCGCAAGGCCTGGCCCCACGCAATGCCCCATTATTGCTTGTTGAATGCAGGTGCAGCCTGGTGACTCTGTTCAGGTCACCAGAGAACAGGGTCAGAGCCCACAGCACGACTCCTGACCCAGTGCTCTTTCTGCCCTGAGCTGCCTCATTGATAGCTACACAGGGACAGAACCTACATTCCCCCAACCAAAAAGCGGGGGTGCTAATAACACTAATACGATAATAGCTAATGCTTATGAGGGCCTGCTGCGTGCAGGTCCCTGTGCTCACACACACCTGCCTCCCACCACCCCTTTGCACTGCATGCTAACGTTCCCTCCTCCTCTGGGTCAGGAAACGTGCTTAGAGAGCTGTAGGCAGTGGCCCAAGGCCACACCATTGGTAGTGACTCTGACTCCAACCTGTGCTCTTAACCCTCGCAGAATGTGCTCAGGAATTTCACAAGAACAAGGCGACTAAGCACTTGCTGGTAGGGATATCCAGCGGTGTTTTCCTGGTCATCAGTCTTTGTTATAGAGTCTCCATGATGTGGGGTACAGGGCTACTCAAAGCAGGTGGGAAAACTGGAACCAGCTGTGACAAGGAAAGAACAGAACTGAGAGTAAGCATTTAGAAACGTCTGTGGCAACGTGACATAGCTCCTACCTCCAAATGGCCAGCCTTTGTCTCATCGATCAGGCTTATTTCCTTGAGCCGGGTGAGACCTTCTGGATGATACGAATTCTGACAATGAGTCACACGTGGCCTGAGCTGTGTATTGATATCAGATTGTAAATGTCTAACCATCGGTTCTTTATCATTGTTTTTGAAGCACCAATACAGTAGTACCATTTCAGTTAGCTTGAGAGTGGATGATGGAAAAGGAGTCAGGATGACCTTGGATAACTCCCTTGGAACTGCTGTCAGGAGAGGGGTTGGCTAGAGTGTGTGTCTCTCAGGCCCTTTGCAGTGGCATATCAAGTGTGTTTCCTGTGAAGCAAATCTCTTTTTTTTTTAGATTTTAAAAAAATTGTATTTATTCAAAGAGCATTCTTATACTTAGACATTTATCTTCTTTTACTCTTTGCATTCATACATCAAAATAAATAAATATGTAAATCTGTTCAAGGATTCCTAAAATCTCCCATTCAAAGTTTGACTCTTCTAAGTCACTCCTCATTGTCCAAATCCTTCCCTTCTACCCTCCTCAGGGTATTGTTCTTTGTTCCATCAGAGCTGGAGCTCTTTAAGCATTTCTTAAAGAGAGGCTTCATTCTTGTCCCCAGGAATTTTTTCCAATCTGCCGCTGGTTTTGATGCCCAGCCTCCAGCAGTGACCATATGTACAACTACTCTCCCACCAGGGGCAATTGAGAGACACATTCTAATTTCAGATCGGTTAAGATGTGAATAAAAATACACATTTTAGGACTGATGAACTATGGCCGTTTGCTCATATTCCTTCACCTTCTCTCATCGTTGCTAATGGCAGCAAAACTCCATCTAATCAGAGCAAATCATTTTTAACATCCTCCTCTATATAATGAAATTATTTTCGGCAGTAATTATGTAGTAATCAAAAATTAGCACCATCTCCTTGATTTGTTCATTTTAAAAACACATAATCTTAAAAGCATGATTTCATTTTAAAAGATCACAATGGTGGTAAAATATATCACGTATGAACTAAAATTCATGTCTGCCAAACCAAAATATCCCACCTCACCGGGGACACACGGTTAGCTCTTTTAACTTTCAATACAACCAAGAATCCCCAGAAGTCACACATAATTGAAGAGTTTCCTTTCTCTGTCTTTGAAGGTCCTTAGCGCTCCTTGTTGATTCTGTGTCTTGTTTACATGTGGGAGTGTGAAGGGTTTGCAGGCGTTGGGGACAAACCGAAAGAAGCACAAACACTTCAAACTGTGAGGGCCTGAGTCTGCAGGGGCCAGAGGCTGACTACATAACTGGGCTTCTCCAGCAGAGTACAATATTTATTAAAGGGTAAGTAATTAAAAGGTGCTAGCTTGAAGCTCACATACCTATTATTAAAACTCAATTGCTGCTATCCTACTGAATTCAGCAAACAAGATGGAGGGAGGAGATTATTTTATCCCTTATGGTGTGTACAGATGTTGGCACATGGAGATCATAAAAAGCAGATACATTTTTTTATTGGACGTGGGCTTAAAAAATTATTTTGAAACATTCTCTACAATGTTCCCTCTTGTTGCTTAAATCCAGGGCAGACCGCCCCACCCCAACACCTTACTATTGGTATGCTGCTGCAGTTTGGGGTTCCAATAGTTTGTGTATTGGAGAAGATTGAAGACAACTTGATTTTAAAGAGTTTCAACAAGACACTTGTTTGTCTAGTTCAATAGTTTTTAGATCTGGGCCAAGGGAGAAATAAAGCAATCAATATGAATCATAGCCAGTACTTTCCACATGTGTGCTTTGTGCCAGGCACAGTGCTAAGTGCTTTCTGTGCTCTATTACTTCTTTTCTTCCAAATGCATCCTTATGACATGTGTTCTATTAGTATTAATATCTCCAGGTTACAGAGAGGGGGGACTGAAACTCAGAGAAGCTGAGTGATTTCTCCAAGGTCACAGAGCTAATATGTGGCAAAGGATGGGTCTGGACCCAACAGCCTGACTTTGAGGTCAATGCTTTTGACCTTCAAGCTATTATGTGTCCACTTACCACACATCCATCAAAAAGGAGACAGCACACTACAATAAAACAGTAACCATTCGAGGGTATCTCTTCAGGGCCAGGAACTGTAAATACATTATCATATTTAATCTTTATAACAGCTCTGCAAGGGAGGTATTTAGTACCCTCTTTTACCTAGCAGGAGAACGACATTCAGCAAGGTTAATTGCTTTTACGTTACACAGTCAGTAAATGGTGGAGTGGGTATTCAAACCTACACTTTTTTTCTGTGATTTTTTTGTTTGTTTGTTTTTCGTTACCTCATACTTCCTGCCTAAGGCACCCAGTGCTGTCTGGTACATTGAACAAGAAATATATAGATGCACACACCATATGAGAAAATCCCTATGCTTAAGAAGCAAGGTGCTGTCCATCTAGTTGGAGGTCTAGGTACTTGATTTCCCAACTTGCCTTGCAGCTAGGATGGCACAGTCCAGGCCAATGAGATGTTAAGGGGAAGTCTACTGCTGGACGTGGGTGGGTTCTTCCAAAGCTTTTACTCTCCTGATAAAAGGGGAAATCTGCGCTGTCAAGGACCTTGTTGCATTCTTCCTTCCTTGCACACAGCAATGCTGAATCTGCAGCGGTAATCTTATAACTGAGGTACAAGTCAAAAGAGTCTCAGAGAGGGCTGCCCTAATATCACAGAGGTGCTGAACCAATGCTAATAACCACCTACCTCTGTACTTGTTGCGGGAGAAAAATCCATATTTACTTAAGCTACTCTTACTTGGGTATTCTGTTACTTGCAGACAAATATAACCTTAACTGATACAAAAAGGAGACTAAGTTTGAGTAGCTTTCCTTTTACTTGGGAGTTAAGCCTTTGAAATCTATGCCTATTTGAATGGATTTTTTTCTTCCCTTCATAAAGAGAGTACCCTGAATATAATTTAAGATATCTCGGTGCTGTGGACATGACACTGCAAGTATCTGCCATGCCCTCCTTCTGAGAAGAAGCCCTCCTTCTGAGAAGAAACACTGGTGGTTCTTCACAAATGAGTCCCTTGCTTTGTGCTAAGTGGCCATGATTCTCTGGCCAAAGCTAAGTTGACAGTGACATTTGGAACTTCACCCAAAGCACCCACTATAGGTCAGTGAGTAGCCTATGAGAAGGTTTGGCATGAGAGCTCTGCCCAGCAAAGACGCAGGACAGGCTCCTGTGTTCACCAGCTCATCTATGAGACAGATTTTGAGTGACGTAAGACGGCAGAAGTCATAAGGCAAGACAAGTCATGAATAAGCAGTGCTATGAATCACTATAAACCAGGAATAAGCAGAGAGGTAGAGAGAAAGTTGAAAAGTTATAGGGTAACAAGAGGCGAATCATAACTATGGTACTGGGCCGGCCCGGTGGCTCAGGTGGTTGGAGCGCCCGTACTCTTAACGCCGAGATTGCTGGTTCCATTCCCATGTGAGCCAGTAAGCTGTGCCCTGTAGGTACTTGAGTGGCAGCCTCTGGCAGAAAATTGCAGAGGTGGTCAGGTCACATATGCCGCCCGTGTGTGTATTTCACTCGACTGACTTCCCCTGGCAGCAGCAGACCCATGCATTAAGGAAGGGCAGGGAGCTGCTGCTTCCCCAGAGTCTTCCTTGTTTCCAAGGGCTATTGCATTAGAGGAGAGAGCGAGAGCAAGAGCAAGAGAGAGAGGAAAAAGAGAGAGAGAGTGCTGTTGCCACCCCCACGGACCACAGAGCTGCTTCCCTCTGTCGCTTCATCAACTTGCTCCTCTACTGCAGTGCCAGTTGACCTTAACTCCCCCATTGCCACTTCTAATCACATCCAGCACCACCACTCACCACCACAGCTTTCTTCTCTCCCGCCTTCCGTTGATTTTTATCATGCTTGTCTTACCATGTGTTCGCGTGGTTGACCTTTGTGGTCATAACCAATTAGTGGGTGCTTTTCCTTCCGCCCAGCAAACCATGAATCTCGGCACAACGTGGTTTCTGGGACAGTGGCTCTGGCCACAGTGTTTGTGAGCTGGCTCCTCGGGGGCCGTGCTTTACCATCAGTTGCTTCTGGTTTTGTTTTCTGAAGACTTTTGAGTCCAGAGGGATTCTAGAAGCCTGAGGGATCCAGAAAATGGGGCTAGTGTAGAGGTGTGGCTTGTCTCTGAAAAATAACAGCCTGTGGAGAGAGTGAAAGGAGAGATTACTGTGGGCTAGTATCTGAGGTAGTAAGCAAGTTTTTCTCACAGGATGGGTTAAAACAGACAAAGAAAGGATTACAAAGAATGTCCAAAACCACAGAGGAGGCAGCTACAAGTAAAAGGTGCGTGATGGTGCCGAGCATGGTATATACACACAGCAGTGTGTGTAGAGATGTCCAAATGTGTGCGTCCACATCTGCTCATGTGTGTGTGTGTGTGGATGAATTAGCACTGCAGAGCTGTGAGAAATAAAGTTAGGTAGGAACAAATTATACAGGATCTTGAAAGGTGGATGAACAAATTCACAAGCATTGCGGTAGATAGCTTAGAGCTATTGAGAGGGAGATAGATTTGGGCCCCCGAGATCCCCATCTAGGTAAGGATCCAAAGGCAAACTAGAAATGGAGAGGAAATCATCCTCGGGTATTTTGAAGGCTTAATTGACAAGCCTGAACGATTGGTTCAATTTGAAGGGCTGAAGGGAGGAATCAGTGTGTTGATTCCAAAGCTTGGAGCTTAGGGGCACACTGGCATGAGCCATAGAACGGAAAGGTTGAGAGTGTTGAAAGGTCATGAGTTCTCTTTTAGAAGTGGCATTTCATTCTTCAGAAAGAGACTTATCTTTCTCAAATATTTACGCGGCTGCCTATGTGGTAGCCCCAACAGAAGTGCATCTGGAGTGCAATGGGGAAGCCTGAGGAACAAGGACAGGCCTCTGTCTTACCCACATCCCTGGTGTCTTAGCCAACAAGACAGCTCAGAAGCTTACTGCTTGATGTGACTTCAGAGGAATGTGCACATTCTTTGGTGACAAGAGGTACTGACCAAATTTGGCCCATCGTCACCCTGGGAGGCAGCCAGCCACGTTGTTAAATGCAAACTGACCCATCACAGGAAAAAAGTGAAGGGCAAATGATCATTCCACTCCACCTCTTTGCCGGAAACCACAATCCCTGATCTCTGTATTCAGAAAACTTTAAATATCAGCAGCCCCCAAACTACATCAAGTTGTGAGGTCTCCCCCAAAAAGGCCATGGCTCTGAGGCTGTTCAAACTTCAGCCAGGAGTTTGGGACCCTTTCTGCATCCCAAAGACCTAAATGGGAGCTCCCTGGGGCGGCAGTGCCTGGCATAACCTAATGTTCACAACGTATCATGCACTTACTTGGGTTTCACACTGGCTGTGGATTTTAGAGCACAGATCAATAGCTGCCTGTTGTGCCTGTATAATCCTTAATGCTAGCTAGCATCCAAACCTCACTGTAGCAAGACCAGTCAGATCATCTGGGCACATCTGGCTTTTCTCTGCTTCCAGGCATTCTGGAAATCCCAGGTGGGGCTACATGGCGCGCAGGATAGCGGGAAGATGTTCAGTGCACAGGTTTTGCATATGGAACGAAGCTGGTGTTCCCGCTTTACTTCTACCAGCTGCTCTGACCCTGGGAACATTAGCTAACCTTTCCAAGCCGTGGACTCCTTATCAGTAAAACGGGGATAATAATACCTCGTTCAGAGTACCGTTGTGATGAATAAATTGTATGTAAAGGCTGTATTAGGCATCTATCGCTACATAACAATTTCCCCCCCCAAAACATCGTGGCTTAAAGCAACAATAACTCATTGTCTCATAGCTTCTGAGGATCAGGAGTTTAGGAGTGGCTTAGCTGGGGGTTCTAGTCTGAGACTTCTCAAACAGTTCTGTCAGACGTCCGCTGGAGCTGCAGTCATTTGAAGGCTAGACTGGGCCCAGGATCGATCCACTTCTAAGGTTGGTCCCATATGGCTGGTAAGTTGGTGCTGGTTTCCAGCAGGCGGCCTCCGTTCCTCTCCCTGTGGACCTCTCACAGGACTGCTGGCATGTCCTCAGAGCATGGTAACTGGCTTCCTCCAGAGCAATCAATGCAAGAGACCAAGGCAGAAGTTGACATGCCTTTTAGGACTTAGCTTCAGAAGCGACACATCACCACTTCCATTGTAGTCTACAGGTCATGTAGGTCAGCCCTGATCCAACGTGAGAGGGGACGATACAAGGGCGTGAATACCAGGCAGCAGGGATCACACAGGGCTCTCTTTGACGCTGACAAACGCAAGGGCTGGCATGGTACCTAACTGGTGGCTGCTAATAGGATTATCATGTGCTTCTTATCACTTTCACACAAAAGAACCACACCTTTTCCTTTGCTCTAAAGTGGCCAGTCATTGCTTTTCTCCTCTCAGCTCTAGGGGACCCGCCAGTGCCATGGTGATGTCCGAAAAAGCAGCACCCCACAGCTTCACAGGGGTGACTCAAATACCTTAAAGATGTACTCTTGACCCTTTGGCCTCTTCTATTTCTTTCCTCAATTATATAATTAGAATCCTCACAGCCACTTCTTGATTTTTCTGATGAGTTGAATGCCACCGTCAGCCAGGATCTGCAGGACATAAGCAATCATTGCAGCAGGAAAGATGCTGAATTGTAGTTCGTGGTCCAGCTCTGCTAGGCAGAGTAGTGACCCAAGTCACCCCTGGGACAATAGCAGAGACTGTGCTGGAAATGAGAATGTGACATTAAGGGGCAACTAAAGAAGTGTGTCCTCCCCCAGGAGGCATTTATCAGCAGCAGGCCAGGCACCTGGTTAATTGTAACCAGGGGCCTTAACTGTGGGGACTTAACTGTACATCGTCACAGCAGATGGCTGTACATTCCATGAGGCTCGAGGTCCCTCGTGATACGATGGCTGAGGACACCTCATGGCGGAAGCTGCCAGCTGTTTCCCAGTGTCCGTTCTGCTCTTCTTCCACAAGAAGGAAACAAGGTGGGAACAAGGCACCCCAAAATAAAAACCACATTTATCAGGTTCCCTTGACAAAGTTCTGGTGAATGGGACATAAATGGAGGTCATACATGCAGTTTCTGGAGAGGGAGCCTGACTTTCTTCTACTCTTACTCTTTCCTGCTCGCTGGAATGCCAATCAAATGACTGGAACCCCAGGAGCTGTTTTAGGCCATGAAGTGACCTTGGGGATGGAAGCCACTTGTGGCAGAGCAAAAACATGGAAGAAACCCGGTCTCCGGCATCGCAGGGCTTCCTTCCAACTCTGGACTGCCTGGCTGTAGATTTCTTGAACATTAAAAAGAAATAAACTCTTAATTTTTTTTTTTGAAAGCCATTCTTACTTTGTTTTCTCTCTTTACCTAACCCGACTGGCACAGTTCCTGTTGCAGTGGCCATTATTACAGTTTTTGAACGTGGTACGCATTTCCCAGCTGCGGGAAAGTCTGCAGAAATGATTCGCGCGGAAGAAGAGAAACCAGGATGTATAGTTTCATGAGCTCCCCTACTAGGACGAGGCACTGTGAGGTGTTCAATGATGAGTCTCATTCCGTGGAGCTCAACTGCCAAAGTTGCATAGAGGAGGTCAAGCAGTTGTGTACCAGGTTTGTTGAGAGTTTCTCCTCTATCTCGGGCCCCCTGTTACCACCACTCTGTTCATCCATTTGTTCTTTCATTTATTCATTCAACACATATTCATGAAGGACATGCATATGTCAGGCATTTTACGAAGGGTTGCAATCACATTGGCACACTGAGAAAGATGTGGCACGTGACCTTGTGAGGCTGCCAGCATAGGAGGAAACAGTGTAGTATGGGCCTGTTTTGGGTTCCTATGCCCTTAAAAAAGTAAAATTGGAATAACATTATTTATTTCTTATTTCAAAGGTGATATATACTCAATAAACAAAGAGCAGAAAATAATCACATGCAGTTCAGAAACAAATATTATTAACATTTTGCTATTTCTCAAAAGTCTGAGTATATGTATACTTTTGCTTTTTTTTTTAACACTGGGATTATTTTCTTTGGATACCTGCTTTTTTCACTTAATATCATATTGTGAACATTTCCCCAGGACAGTAAATATAGGCCCACAACAACATTTTCAGAGGGGATCATGTGCTCCATTAAATGGAGCTGATATAATTCATGCAATCCCCTATTGTTGGACATGTAGGCAGGTCATAATTTTCACTATTATGAAGAGCTACTATAAAGCATATTCACATAGCTAAACATTTTGTATGCTTTCAATTATGTCTTTGGAATACATTCTTAAAAGTAGAGTTGCTAGGTCAAAATGTATGTACAATTACAAGAGTTTTGGTACAAGTCTCAATTTACGTTAAGTGGTTAGACAAATTTAGTCTCCCTCTAACAGGCCAAGAGTTTCACCGAATGCTTTTATTTTAATATAAAGACTTTGCGAGGACTCCCGTAACATGATGAATCACTTACACTTTTTAGTGAATCATTTTTCCAGACTGCTTCCCTTCCCAGAAAAAAGAGCAGAGCTCCGGGAGAAGGCAGGAACCCGACAAAAGGCACTGGTAACAGCAGCTCTGGCAAAAGTCCTACTCCAAGATTAGAACTGCCTGACTCCTGCAGAATGTTCTTGCAGCTGATCAAGGTGAGTGTTAATGCTCCCCTGAAAGGCAGAACAGTCTAATTCAAGCTCTAGGTCCTACCGGTAGAAGTTAGCTCTGGAGAAGATGATGGCACACTGCCTTCTCTAACTTTATCTTCTCTCCTTTTTCCTTCTTGTCCTCATGCTTTGTCATTTGATTATTATTTTCCAAAATGAAAAGCACTCTACTGGATTTTCTATATATAAAATAATATAAACCCTTTGAAGTAATTTCTAAAAAATACATAAAAGGAAAAAAGGAAAAAAAATAAAAATCACCCTCATATTTTGCTATCCAGCAGTATGATCCCTGTTAAGACATCCTTCTGACGAACATCCTTCTGGATGTCTGCATGTGCAGTAGCTCCCGTTTATTATTTAGCCTTACAAAAAATTCATGAGATAGGCAACATTGTCTCTCTTTAATAATTATGGAAACTGAAGTGTTAGAGATGTCAAGTTACTGGCCCAAAGTTATAGAACTGGTAAGTGGGGAGCTGGGATTTGGACTTTACTCTCTTACTCCAAAGCCTACAAATCTTAACCGTTGCATGATGATTTCTCCAACTCTTCTGCTTTCATATATATACATATATATATGCCAAAAAAATGTAAACACATTTTAAGAAAGGAAAACTATTAAAATTGTAATACTCAATATATACCGATAACAAAAGATGAATACAAGTACGTTTGACTTCTGCAATGACAAGAGGTGCTCAGAGTGGTTACCATCAGTGTCCAGACACTTCTGATTACAGCAAACTACTGCTTGAGCAACGTTGACCAAAGTGTCCACTTGTAGACATTTTTTTGGCACCCCCAATATATGTATATATAGAACACATGTGACCAAACTTTAAAGCAGAAAAATATAAGCCGTTCTTCTCAAGTCCCAGGATGACAATTTCTTTCCTACAGAAATATTAAGTATACCTTTGTTTTTTCATGTTTACCAATACTACGGAGTGCTCAAGCTTTATATTCCTGATTTTGATCGACATTGCTGATCTATGCCCGGCATTTTTGAAACAAGCCTGTGCCATCAAACGAGAATAGGTGAGGGCTGCGGTCAGAGAGGCTCAGGGGCCAGTGGAGCGTTTCGCATTGATTAAAAGGTGAATACTGGCAGCCAGTTTCCATGTTTGATCTCCTACCACCCTCCCCTGGGAAAAGGTCCTCTGAATACAGAAACTCAGCTACTCCTGTCTTTGACTTCATACCCGTAAAAGAGATGCACAGAGGTTTCGATCACTTCTTAAAATTCTGCTTTACCTCTCTGAAGGCAAGAAGCCATGCAGGAACGAGTTGGGATGATAAAGTCATCATCAGCTCATCTGGTCTGCCCGGGCACTTCCCAACAGTACGTTCCCTGGAGTTTTCTGGTTCGGAGTCAAGCCCCTGGGACACTGCCTCACAGTTAAGTAGACCATGCAATTAGGCAGAGGAGAGCTCTCTCTGTTTTTTTTTCTTCCTTTTTTTTCAATGTACTTGCATCTGTGGTTTGTGTCAGTTCTAATGAGGCTGGTTAGATGTGAAGCCATCCCGCCCTGAAGCCAAATGTTAACAAGGAGATAAGGTGGGAAGTCTGTATTATTTCCATTTTTAAACACATCGAAAATGTTCAGAAATGCAATTTAAGCTGTAGTGGAATCTCCACTCCCGCCTAATACTTCACCAGATTCAGAGTTTTCAGACATCAGTTGAAAAGAGCTGAGTATCAGGAAACCTGTGCAAGTCCTCGGACTGATGCTAACGAGCCAGCTGTTGGGTCCAGTTCACTTCATTCAGTGTCCTCTTCCTGTGACGATAATAACACACGCATTTCCCATCTAATTCGTGGACTTGCCACGCTCAGAACCAGTTGAAGTAACATGAAATTATTTTGGAAATGTACAAATGCAAGGTATTTACTACTGCTGGCCTGGTTTATTGGAGTTGCTTGAGAAGATACAAAAGGGGAGGGAAAGACTGATTTTAGTCAACTACCTGTTCTCATTGCCCTCCTGAGCAGACACAGGCTAATTCTTCTCTCTTCTCCAAAGCTTACGGGGGCCGTAATCCTGCTTGTCTCTTGCTCCAGCTTTTAAATCCCTCAAGGGGAGGAGGAGATTCTATTCCACTCAGGTAATTTATTCCCCAGTTCAGAAATCCTCATTATCTGGAAGTTCTTTCAATCTCTACCCACAGCCCCTTGCACAGCCAAGGAAATTAATTGCCTCTTATTTTGATCTCGGACGAGATAAAAATTACCTCTTCCACCCTGGCCTGACCTTGCAGGCGGTGCAGATTCTTCCTCTTGCTGTGTTTTCTTCTTTCCCTCTCCACTAGAGCAAAGGCAAGAATTGATTTGGTATGCAGTTAAGAGAAATGTCAACAATTTATCTGATATTCAGTTCAAACGATAATCCCGCAAGAACGGAAGTCTCAGAATGAGGCTGAGGACAGGCTTCTAGATAAGGGGAATATTTGAATGTGGCTAACATAGCACCATACCACTATGGCATTTCCTGGAATTGATCAGACTCCCATCTGATGCCCAGGAAAGAATACCGAGGGAGGGCAGACAAAAGAAAAACAGTGTTTCACAGTGACAGCTATAGAGTCATACGACCTGAGCTCTGAAAGTCATAGGACTTGTCTCTGGCCCACCAGCACAGGGGCTCTGCAATGCTCTGTTTTCCAGAATCTTCTTTGCTAAGAGTTGAGAATACTCTGAAGGCACCTGAGCACACAAGACTCGGGCATGTATTACCACCATCCGTATTGTACAGGAGAAGAAATTCAAATGCAGTCATGGGGATGTGTACTGAGACAGGAGTTAGATGGTACAGACTCCTACCCACCTCGGCTGTGTGGTGCAGCCTGTGGCTCCTGGGCTGCAACCCTGTACAGCATGTTACTGCACTGAAAACTGCAGGCAATTGTACACAGCGGTACAGAGGAGGTACAGTCAAAACGCAGTATAAAAGACAAAAAACGGAACACATGTATAGAACATTTAGCACGAATGGGGCTTACAGGACCGGAAGTGGCTCGGGTGAGTCAGTAAGTGAGGGTGAGTGAGGGTGACGGCCCAGGACACGGCTATAACTACTGTAGACTTTATAACACTGGACACTGAGGCTACACTAAATTGATTTTTAAACTAGCGTAGTGTTGTGCTATGACGTTATGATGGCTACATTGTCAGTAGGCACTAGGAATTTTTCGGCTCCATTGTGATCTTCGAGAACCACTGTGGTATACGCGGTCCATCCTTGACCAGAACGTGATTACGTGGCACATGACTGTATACCCTCGTTCTTCCGTTTTGCACCTACATAATGAACAGCGCAGCAGTTTTTCGGTGGCATTGAAGTATTGACATAAGTCCCAGCACTGTGATTTCTACAGTGAGGCTTTCAGTTTTTGCTTTCCGACACAAAGGGGCTGCTTTCTAGAAGGCAGATCATTTTGAATTTGAGTGTAAAGTAGTCAGTTGGGAGGCCGGAATGGGAAATTGCCACCCTCAAAAGTCCAAGCTGGCTTACACCAAGGCAGAGAGAGCAAGGATTTCTGAAAACCAGAATCCCATTCCCCTTTACTGCAGTAGCAAGGCTTTCCCGTGGCTGTTGTATGTGAGGGTGAGTGTCCAAGCCCACAGTGACCTGCAAAGTCTTGGAACACAGCCCGCCTTCAGCTTTGTGATGCTTTCAGCCTGTGGGCCTTGGCATCAGGTCCTGGCACGAAGCCTGCCCCAAATATTAGAGGGGCCCAGAGCAACAGTACAGCTGGAAGCCCCGAGCACTCAGCCCTGGATCCATTTTGCACTGAAAGGGATTTTTGCACCCACATTCCATCCATACCTCACAAATGGCTGCCTTCAGCCACTACTCAGACCAACAGGGAAACTCTCTGTGGGTACAACCCATCCTTGGATGGATGGGTTCAGGGAAGGCCTTGAAAATCAGCCTCTGACCACATGGGCAGGGAATTCTGAGATTCTGGGTAACTGGAGCGTGTTCTAGAATAGGGGTGGGGACACGGGCTCCAGGAGGCCATCCTCTTGGCCTCATGGTCTCTTTGCCCCTTGAGAGGGCACCAAGGCAGAGAGGGTTCAGAGCAGGGCCTTCTAAAGCTCACTACGCTTGCTAGCTGTACCTACCTTTGCCTCAAATCCCCCAGGTGTTAAATGGGGATAATAGTAACACCTCACGGGCTGTTGTGAGCACTAAATGAGATAAGTCCATAGAAAGCTTTTGGAATAGTCATAGCTCTTAAGCACTGAGTGAACAGCAGCCAGATCGTTCTTACTTAATACTATGGACGCTGAGTTCCAAGCAAGAAAGCAACCCCTCAACATCTCCATTTACGTCCAGTTCCATTTAAATACTCTCATCACTGTGCAACTGCCACAGAGCAGTGAAGAATATTCTAGATGAGTGCTGTGCAACAGAAATAGGATGCAAGTCAATAAGTGATTTTAATTTCCTAGTATCTACATTAAAAACACTAACAAGAAACAGAAAATAATTGTGTGCTGTACTTTATTTAACCCACTATAGCTAAGATATTATTTCAGCATGCAATCAATGTAAAACTTACGGTGTTGAGATATTTTACATTTCTTTTGTACTAAAGCTTTGAGTCCAGTGTTTATTTTATACTTACAGCACCTATGTACTCGGAAGAGCCACATTTCACGTGCTCAGTTGCCATCCATGGCTCGTGGCCACTGTGTTGGACCTTGCAGCGCTAGACCCTTGCTACTGCACGTGTGGCCTGCTAACCTGCTGTCTTTGTACCACCTTGTGGCTGCCTCATTAGAAATGCAGAATCTCAAACCCCAGCCAGACCTACTGCATCAGAATCTGCCTTTCAGCAAGATCCCCCGGTGATCTGTGCCCACATTAAAGTTTGAGCAGCACTAGTGGCTGGAGGCAAACTTGGAGCTTGTAGAAAGCAGAAAGAAGCTCTCTCTTCTCACTTTTCCTTCTTTGTGCCTCTCTCCCTGTGGCTTTCCAGAGGGTGCAACCCTGGCCCCACTCGAGACCCCTCCAGAGAGCTTTCAAAATAAGATACCTGGACTCCACTCCAGAGATGCTGATTGAATGGGTCCCCGGGGGCGGGGGGTGGCACGGGACCTGGGCAACATATATTTTTTAGAAGCTGATCAGGGGATAGTAACACGCAGCCTGGGCAGAGTCACAGGCTAGCCCAACACTCAACACGTGGCCTCATTTAGTCCTGTCATGTGACAGGGTAAACACAACTGAACTTGTACCCTTGAGGGTTTTGGAGCAAGTCAGGTTGAGCAAGAAGGATGGTATAAGCAGTCAAATCTTTGTATAAAATTGTACATACAGTCCTAATTGCTTCACAATCTCCCAGACATTGTGAAAATCGTATCCCTTTTTAGAAACTAAGGCATTCTTGGCTGTTGCTGTCCCTTCTAGGATGAAGTTTGCTAGCTTAACTAATTCTCCTGAGGCGACTGAGATCCAAGAGGAATCGAGGATTCACACATCTGTTAAATAATTAATTGTCCTAGTAAAAGTGCCCATGTTCAACATACTGATATTGTTGGTCCTTTCCAGGAAACAGTGATTTATTAATAAACAAACAGATATGTATTGAGTCCTTACTGTGTGTTGGGCTCAGTGGGGTTGCAGTGATGTTTCAACATGACAGACTCTACCTTTTAGCACCTCACCACCTCGTGGAGACCGGCAAGGGCCTAACATGTGGGAGATTGAGACCTATGTGTCCTTCAGTTTCTGAATCTGTAAAAAAGGAAACAAAATCTAAAATCTGGATTACCAGTCCTTCGGGTGTCAGGGATTTCAAGCACCATCACTTTTGACATTATAGAGTAGCATTTTTTAACTTTATAAAAGTAATCTTGACGTATAAATCTAGCTCCTTCTGGTCACCCAGTTTCTTCTTGCAAAGAAAGCTTTCTGGATGAGGCATAAATGTAACTTTACATCACCGAGGGCTCAATTTCGTAACTGTTCCCCTATTGTTTTGCAATACTGTATACAGTCTGCCCTCCCTATCAATGGGTTCTGCATCTGCAAATTCAACCAATTGCAGGTCGAGAATATTTGGGGGAAAAACTTACGTTGTTGTCGACATGTACTATGTAGTTAGATCTAAGATGGTTGTGTCTGTACTAAACACGCACCTGCCTTCTTTCTTCTCATTTTCCCTAACCAATACAGCATAACAATATTTACATAACATTTACATTGTATTAGGTATTATATGTAATCTAGAGATGATTTAAACTATGGGGGGAGGGGAATGGCACGTAGGTTATATGCAAATACTCTGCCATTTTACATGAGGGACTTAGGCAGCCTCTCTGGTTCTGGAACTGACCCCCTCTCCACAAGGAAGACCGATTATATTTAGCATAATAATGAAACATTTGTTTTATTATGCAAATCATGAATACTAAAAAGGAAGACGTTTGGTGTTCTCCTTCCTTCCAGAGTGTATTGTGGGCAAGTGGCTGTGCACCCTTGCCCTTGCTGGCATTTTCTTGCCTGACAGGAATCCGGGAAAGAGAAGAGGAGAAAGGACAAAGGATCCCTCACTGCCACCTAGCAGATCATCATATGTTCCTTGGCATCTCTCACTCAAGCTCTCCCCCCGCATTGGAACTGTTAAATGGCAAGTGTCACTTGCAAAATGTATTTCTGCAAAAAGTTGTGTGCAAACCTAAAGCAGAAAGTCAAAAAGACAGTGGGAGAGGCAGAAGGTAAGCAGGGAAATATAAGAGAAAGCAGGGAAATATAAGAGAAGGCCTTCTGCTGACAAACAAATTCCATTTTAAGAACATGATCAATTTGACAGCACATTGGCCATTCCTTTGTACTGGGTGGACTCTTAGCCTGGCACCGTGGGCAGCAGCTTAACAGACATCAGGCTGCCTGCTTATAGCCAAAGAGCCTCCCAGACGGAACACATGGCTGGGGTGGCAGGCAGATGTGGTACCTCTGCTCCCTTGGCGCATTCCCCCCTCCCCCCCGTCATCCCACATACAGGCAGGTGACAGGGAGTTGGTAGGCATCACTCTGGCTCTGGCTTGAGGTCCTTCATCATGAACCTGTTTCCCACGCTTCATTCTGGGGATGCAGACAGTAGTTTGGCCCACGACACAGTAAATGTCAGCCTGCCATTGCTTGTCTTTCATGCTCCTCATCCTGAGGGTCTGAGCTGACATAAAGCAGCCAGCGAGCACCATCATGGCAGGTACAATGGGTACTTGGAGCTCATAAGGTGTGATTAAGGCCCGACCCCCTTCTCTCTCCATTTCTGGGCACTGTCCTGCTGAGCCCATCTCTCTGGAAAGTTGTCTTTGTGAGTGTGTGACACCTATGAAAGAATAATTGCATGTTTCCCCAAGTGGCTTCTCTGTGCAAAGATAATACGCCACGGGGGAGGACGAGAGATAGTGGGGCAGGACAGAAACTCTGCAGCTGACACTGGCAGTAGCTGTCTTCCCATCTTTGGCTGCCAAGGTAAATGAAGCCTCGTACGCTTCTGCTAAATGGGGGGTGATCAGCTGGAGCCAACAGTAGGGAGGGGGAAGCTGGCGGTGATTCAGACACACAGAGCTTGCTAAACCAGTGTGCTTTATAAGAAGGTAGCAGAAAAGGGAAGTGGGAAAAGAATGACTAATAAGGAAGTAATTGTGAAATAGAACCTGTCTAGCTTTGGAAGCCTGAGTGACAGCTCCAGGTTGGAGAGGGAGCAAGTCTTTGATTAGGACTGATGAAGACGGAAATGCCATCTCACTCTGCAGTAGTACTGAGTGTCCCCATTTAAAGTGCAAGTGGCTCTGTGTCAGGAGTGACACACGCTGGAACAAGTGCTTTAGACACAGGCGGGTCTTGCACTGCTAGGGAATGAGCTGGAGAGGCTTGACATGTGGATAACTGAATAAATGCAAAAAGAAAGGACCAGGAGATTAATTATAAAGAAAACACAGCAACATAGCAGAAAATTTAGACATTTAAAGGGGAAACATCCATGGTATTCTCCCTCCTTAATGAAGGTATTTTCATGCATATGCTCTTCTAGCTTTGCCCTCACATAGACATTTTTACAAAATGTTCAGTGCACCCAGGATTTCATACTGCTGGTTTCACTTATCTTTTTTTTCCAACTCAGTCATTTCATCACTTATTTATTCAATCATTCATCACCCATTTATTGATGGTACAGACAATGTACAAACTTTGGGAATACAAAATTGAACCAGAAACAGCCCTTATGAAATCCAGATACATCAACAAATAATTGCAATATAATGTTATAAGAGCTTTACTAAAGATATATACCAAGCGGTAAGGGAGCTCAGAAGAAGGAACTATAATTTTTTCTTAGAGGAGTTGGGAAAGGTTTCACAAAGTAGTGGAACGAGGTGGATATTCACAACAAGCCGAATGTGAGATAAGTAGAACTTAGGGAGAAACTCATTAACTATAAATTCAACAATTAAATGAGTAAATATATAGAAGAGATTCAGATCACTGATTGGGACACAGTAAGTGCCACAGAAATGTTCGGTGACATTAGCTGCCCTATCACACCCTTATCATCAGAGCGCTTATCAGCTCCAGCCCCTCTCAGGTGGTGATTGGCTGTGCTGCCATCCCTGTCAGCTGCCACAAATTCATTTCTAGTTTCAATAAAAACCCAGCAACACCAAGGCAAAGCATGAATAATAATCACCAGCCTACTCTAAGTCTAGCACACTTTCTTCCTCCAACTAAAATATTGGGCCATAAGCAAAAACTTTGTAATAAGAGAAGGGGCTAGATAGATGAGGTTAAGGGGATTGATAGACAAGATTAAGGTGAAACCCCTGAATTTAATTTATAAGGGAAGGAATTGAAGAAGGAGGGGGAAAGTCAGGGCAGTAACTTTTCCCAGAACAAAATCAAGGTGCATAGGAATTTTGACCCAGGATACCTGAAGGCAATATCAATGGAATGTCAGATATTGGCTGTTTATCGGTCACATAGGATAGGTTATGCTGCAAAATCACAAAGAGGATGAGCACATAGCAAATCTGCCATGAGTCTAGAGGCTCTTTAAGCAGCTCCCCTCAAAATGGCAATTTGGAGACACAGTCTCCTTCCCTTTTACAACTATGCCATGTAGAACACATGGCTTCTAGGTCACCACAATAGAAAAGAGAGCACCCGAGAGTCACACACCTGTTAATAAATGCTTTGACCTAGAAGTGATCCACAACAATTCTACTTCTACTCATATCTCATTCACCACAATTAGTCATATGACCTTATTTAACTATATGGGTATTTGGAAATTTGTGAAAGTACAGGGGTATTTGGAAAGCAATGTCTCTGCACAGTTAGTCACAAGGATTCAGATATATAATATATGTTTCTGATTTACATTTTTTCAATTTATTTTATTTTTTAGAGATTTTTAATAAAATATAGCTAACATACAATATTATATGAGTTTCAGGGATACACCATAGTTATTCAACATTTATATACCTAAAGAAGTGATCACCATGAGAAGTCCAACAACCATCTGACACTGTACCACGCTGTCACAATATTATTGACTATATTCCCCATGATGTGTATTACATCCCCATGATTTATTTGCTTTATACCGGAAAATTTGAACCTCTTATTCCCCTTCCTCCTTTTTCCCTGTTTTAATTTTTCAATTACAGTTGATATTCAGTATTACTTTATATTAGTTTCAGGTGTACAGCATAGTGGTTAGACATTTGTATAATCTAAGAAATGATCCCCCTGAGTAGTCTAGTAGCCACCTGGCATGATACGTAGTTATTACCATGTTATTGACTATATTCTCTGTGCTGTACTTTACATCCCCATGACTATTTTGTAACTATCAATTTGTACTTCTTAATCCCTTCACCTTTTCTCCCTGCCCCCAACCCCCTTCCATCTATCATCCCAACAAATCTAGTACCCATGTGACACCATACATAGTTATTACAACATTATTGACTATATTCCTTATGCTGTGCCCTACCTCTCCATGATTACTGTGTAACAACCAATTTGTACTTCTTAATCCCTTCCCCTTTTTTCACCCACACACCCAACTCCCCTTCCATCTGACAACCATCAATATATTCTTTGTATCTATGAATTTATTTCTGCTCTGTTTGTTTATTTTGTTCTTTAGATTCCACATCTAAGCGAAATCACACTGCATCTGTCTTTCTGTGTCTGACACTCCACTCAACATAATACCCTCCAGGTCCATCCACGCCGCCACAGATGGCAAGAACCCATTCCCTTCCATGACTGAGCAACATTCCATTTTATGTATGTACTACCTCCTCTTTATCCATTCTTCCTAGACAGACACCCAGGCTGCCTCCACATTTTGGCCATTGTAAATAATGCTGCAATGAACATGTGGGTGCACATGTCCCCTGGAAGTAACATTTGGATTTCTTCAGATAAATACCTGTCGTATGGGATGTCCGGCCGGGCGGCCTGCGGGGTCTCTGCTCCCGCTCCCCACATAAGAACGCAGGACATGGTGAGGCCAAAAAGGAACACCCACGGAGCCATAGGTAGGGGAGTCATACCACTATGGTCTCACTGGAGGCTGGGTTTACACGACGTGCGACCTGCTGTCCGCTTTGCTGCCAACCGACCAACTCTCCTCGACTCTCCTTACTCTCCTTCAGTCTCCTCCTTCACTCTCCTCGGCTCCCCTCTGTAGCCGCGTCAGTTATATCAGAGACCAATGGCTTAATGGCTACAGCTGACGGCCAACCAGCCACAGCTGACGGCCGTCCACCATCCCAGCCAGCACCTCTCCACATGAGGCCGAGAGCCTGGAAACTGCTTTCTGGGGCTCTGTCCCCACAATACCCTCAGGTGGGATTACAACAAAGTCCTTCTATGTCTCTTCTTATAGCCTTTGTTTTAAAGTCTATTTTGTCTGATATAAGTATTGTTATCCCAGATTTTTATTTGTTTGTTTTCTTTCCATTTTCATGAAATATCTTTTTCCATCTCATTACTTTCTGTCTGTGTGTATCTTTCAATCTGAAGTGAGTCTCTTGTAGTCAGAATATGTAAGGGTCTGGTTTTCTTACTCATTTAACCCTCGTATGTCTTTTGAGTGGAGCATTTAATCCATTTACATTGAAAGTAATTCATAGATGTATAGCTATTGCCATTTTATTATTCATAATTTTGATCTTTTTTTTCATCATAAAGAAGTTCTTCTAACATTCCTGGTAATATTGGTTTGGTGATGATGCATTTATTTAGCTTTTTCTTGTCTGGGGGAAGCTCTTTATCTGTCCTTTGAATCTAAATGATAGCTTTGTTGGGTAGACTAATATTTTGGTTGTAGGTTCTTGCTTTTCATCTCTTTGAATATTTTGTGCCAATCCCTTCCGACCTGCAAAGTTTCTGTTGAGAAATCAGCTGACAATCTTATGGGAGCTCCCTGATAAGTTACTAGTTGCCTTTCTCTTGCTGATTTTAGGATTCTCTTTTTGTCTTTAACCTTTGCCATTCTGACTATAACATGTCTTGGTGTGGGGTGGCATGGCTTCTTCTTGTTCGGGACTCTCTCCACTTCCTGGACTTTATGTCTATTTCCTTCTCCAGGTTAGGAAAGTTTTCAGTCATTATTTCTTCAAATAGGTTCTCAATCCCTTGCTTTCTCTCTTCTCCTGATACTCCAATGATGCAAATGTTGTTATGCTTGATGTTGTTGCAGAAGTCTATTAAACTATCATTGTTTTGGATTCTTTTTTCTTTTTGCTGTTCTGGTTTGATGTTTGCTGTTTTAAATCGCTGATTCTATCCTCTGTGTTATCTAGTCTGCTGGTGATTTCTTCTAGTGCATTCTTCATTTCAGTTATTGTATTTTTCACTTCTGCCTAGTTCTTTTTTATGAGTTCTGTGTTCTTTTTATGCTTTCTATCTCTTTGTTGAAGTTCAGACTGAGTTCCCTGAGCATCCTTATAACCATTGTTTTCAACTCCGTATCTGGTAGGTTGCTTGCCTCCATTTTGTTTAGTTCTTTTAATGGAGTTTTCTCCTGTTCTTTCACTTGGGATGTATTTCTTTGTTTTCTAATTTTGGCTGCCTGTCTGTTTGTTTTTATGTATTAGGTAGATCTGCTGCATCCCCCAGTCTTGACCAGGTGGTCTTATGTAGTAGGTGCCCTGTGGGGCCCAGTGGCACAGTCTCCCTGGTCACCTGCTCTGGGTGCTCCAGGAGTGTCCCTTGTGGGGGTTGTGTGTGCCCTCTTGTTATAGTTGAGCCTTGATTGCTATTGGCATGTCAGTGGGATTGACCCTCAGGCTAATTGGCTGTGTGGTTTGGCAACAGCCATAGCTTACAGGCTGCTGTGCGGGGGAGCTCACCCCACTGAGTGGGAGTCACTCCAGTGGGCTCTGGTGCTTGTTGAGACTGCCCTTTGGGTGTGCTGTTTGTGGGGCTAATTCCCCGAGTCATTTCCCTTCGGTACTGTTATTTTGGTAGTCCCCAATCCCTCCTTGTGCTTTTGGCCTTATATAGTCCTCTCCTTTTGAATTTGGGCTGCCCTGTGATCTGTTTTAAACAATAGAATGTGGTGAAAGTGATACCATGCTAGTTTCAGGCCTAAGCCTTAGAAAGTCTGAACAACTTATGATTTTGCACTGTTGAAATGTTTTTTCTTGGAACCTCGCTGCCACATCATGAGGAAACTTATGTAGAGAGGATCTCTGATCCACCAATCATCAATAATTATCCATTTGGGCCTTCTCGGCCTCCCAGTCCTGGAGCTCCCAAGACATGAATCATTAGCCCTGTCATCCCACAAACTCCAGTCATCCCACAGAAATAGTACATTGTTGTAGTTTAAGCCACTAAGTTTTGGAGCAATTTGTTACACAATCATCGGTAGGTAAAACATAAGCAATTATTGTTAAAATAGGTTCCCATTCTTTGAGAATCCCGTGAAATAGTATGACAGAGTGAGGCAGGAATTTTATCCAATTCCATGTCATTCTCCAGGTAGGGTCTAGTTCTTGCCTCTTTGACAGCATCACTGAGCTATCCTTCCACCTGCCTCTTGGCCAAAGGATACGAGAGCAAACTGAGGGGAGGCTCTGTGGCATGTGTTTGGGGGTCCAAGAGGGGAGCAAGTGCCTTTCTCATAGTTTGTCCCGATACTTCACTTTCAATGGTCCAACCCACACTCCCTGGGGGTGGGGAAGGCCCAAAGCAGTGTTCAGGGCACCCCCATTCACCCTTTCCAAGCAACAGCATTCATAGAATGATCATGCCAGGTTCCTTCCTCTTAGAGTGGCTGAGAGGCCTTGGGAAATCATGATCCCCTTTCATATACCTCATCCATGCTTATTGTGGAGAAATGCCCTGTTTGTTTCTCCATTCACCCATTCGTGGGTTGTTTCCAGTTTTTAGTTCATGAGAATAAAGCTGCTCTGAACATTTGTGTACTAGTCTTTGCATGGGCATATGTTTTGATTTCTCCATGTAAATACCTATCCATGGAACGACAAGGCCATAGAGTAGATGAATGTCAAATTATTTAAAATATTTATTTATTAAATAGACTATTTTTAGAGCAGTTTATGTTCACAGCAATAGTCATCAGAAAGGACAGAGAGTTGCCATATGTCCCCTAAAGCCACACCCCCACAGCCCTCCCCCACACTGTTTACATCCCTCACTAGAGGGGTAGATTTATAACAATGGATGAACCTACATGGACCAAAGTCCATAGTTAACAGAGAGAGTGTAGGGGAGGGGGAAGTTTTCCTTGACCCTCTTAGGGTCCCTGGCTGGATGGAAATTGACAAAGACAGCTTAATAAGAGAAAAGCACACGACTTCATTTAATCTGAGTTTTATGTGACCAGGGAGCTTTCCTAAGGAATAGAAGAGCCAAAGGAACAGTCAAATCTGAGTATTTTTATGCTAGATGTGAGGAAGAGTGTGCAGTTATGGTAATTTAATAGGATGAGGTAAGTGTACTCAACTGGGGGAAACTAAGCGAGGCCTGTTTGTTTGGACTCTTCTGATAAGGACGCTCTTTTCAAGGACACTCTTTTCCTCCAGGAATAGGGAGGGCACTTCTCACGTGAGGGTTTTATGACCTGTTTCAGGTGAGTCAGCATGACCTTTCTGCTTTTGCTGTTTTCTCAAACTTTTTCAGCTTAAAATAGTCAATATGCCAAGGTGCCATATTTTGCTTAGCATGTCCTGTTCCCCATCAAGGGCAAGAAAGAGAAAGTGGAAGGAAAAAGGAAGTTAAAAAAGAAAGAAAGCAGGCAAACATCTGGGGAAAGTTTCTGCTTTCTATCACAACAGCAAAACGTGGTGTCATAAAAATCTATTAAAAAATAAACCAGCCCATCTTCAGCCCTAGAACTGTGAATTCTCCACTGAATAAGGAAGTGTTTCATTTCATCTCATTTGCATATTAATGCCATGCAAATATCAGAATGGTAGGAAGTGAATGAGGTGGTGGGGAAGGGCCACCAGCTGTAAATACTCAGTTGAAAAGTGGAACACAGCATATCAGTGTGAAGGGCATAAAGATAACAGATGAGGAGACATAAGGTCTGATAAAACACAGTTTATTCCAAAGGTCTGAGAACCGACAGAAATGTTACAACATACAGATAGCAGGCAGCAGGCTAAGTGGGCCTTCGAGACAAGGCACGTCTTTGTTTAAAGTTCATTCAGATCAATGTCAGTGGAACTCAGGGATGTGAAAGGCAGGAACACATGAGCAGAGCAGTGCAGATACAGCTGCCTACATGCCTCACAGAGAGGAGAGCTGGAGGAAACAAGTTTTCACACCAGGCCGTGGGAGAGCCTGCTGAAAATGGAAACACATCCTTAAAAACTCACACTGCACGAATGGCTTGTTTCTGCAGACAGCTTTGTTGAAGACTGGAGTGTCATTTCGGTTTCTGTTCCCCTGAAAACAGGTTTTGTTTTGAATTGGCTACGTAAGAACAAGGATTTCAATGTTATACACTTGTGGCATTGTTGTTAGATGCTGTCTGTCATGGTCTGCCTGGCTCGAATTTTGGACGGAATGTGGATGTTACATGCCAAACATTTCCCGGCCACGTTGGCTTTCCTTTCTCCCAGCAGCCATCTCCCACTCCTGGGCTGGACCCCACTTCTCCGCCGTCTCCCCTAACCATTCAGTGGTTCTGGTGTTTCGATCTACCTGGTTTTACTAAAAGTTAGAGAAAGAGAAATTTAGAGAAAGAGACTGTGGCGTAAGGAGACACACGGGAGTTGAAAGTAATCAGAGAGGGCAGGGGTCTCCGCCTTCGCGGTCGTCTGGAGCGCTGTGTTGACAGGTACTCAGAGGCCTTGCCCCAGCCCTGTAGGAAAGCAGGCTGTGATCCGTTCTCCATGTCCACCAGGGGTTGTGATAGGGGCTGGTGACACTGGAACCGTCTGTTTGCATTTTTAGACTGCGACTATTCTTTTTGTTTCTTACCTTCCAGTGATAATCACATCCAGTTCATTCTTCTCTGGGGTACAATTCAATACAAAGTGACTGTATTCGTTCCTTAAGGTGGTCCTAACAATTACCACAAACCAGATGGCTTAAAAACAACAGAAATATATTCTTTCACAGTTCTGGAGGCCAGAAGTCCGACATCAAGGTGTCGGGGCGGCCGGGGCTGGGGGTTGGTTCTTTCTGAGGGCTCTCAGGGACGATTGGTTCTTTGCCTCTCTCATCGCTTCTGGTCTTGCCAGCAATTCCTGGCGTTCCTCAGCTCACAGCTGCACGACTCCAATCTCTGCCTCCATCAGCCCATGGCCTCCTTCCCTTGTCATGTCACATCATCTTTTTATAAGGACGCCAGTCAGACTGAGTGAAGGGCCCACCTTACTCCTGTATCACCTCATCTTAATTAATTACATGTGCAATAACCTTAATTTCGAATAAGGTACTGGGGGTTAGGACTACAAAGAAAACCAGGACAATGGAGGGGTGCAGGTAGAACGTGTGATTTTACTCTGAGGAACAATATACTGGGTTTAAATATCTTCTCTCCTTAAAGGACTTCTCATTCCCTAAAGTCATTGTTTCTTATATTTATGAGAATTTAGGGCAGAATTTTCTCCAGACTCTGGGCGTCAGCCGTGCATGGTCAGGAGGCAGTTTGAAGGTCCCTCTGTTTCCTGCATTCATGGCCGGCTCAAGGCTTTTCTCAGACATCCACCATAGAGAATTCCCGTACTGTCCCCAGCACGTCAACATGGGAAAATATAAATAAAACTAAAATTTCCCACCCGTTCAAACAGATGTAGTCCAGAGTTTAATTCATGAGCACAGGCCCAGAAGTTCCTTTAAGTCCCTAACAAATCCAAAATATTACTTTTCTGAGTCTCAGTTTATTCTTCTGCAAAATGGGAGATGTTAGCCTCTAAAGGAAACTTAAGGCTTCTTTCTCCTCTCCCCTCAAGCTGAAGGTGTGTGTGGTCAGGGGAAGGCATTCTTTGGCCACTGCTGGTAGGGGAAGCGTTTATTGGTCTGGTAAAGTGGGCAAGCGAGATATGTCCTTACTAATATTCATGGAGTCTGCGTTCATAGCAACCAGCTCACTGGGTTGGATTGTAGGGGAGGTGGGTGTATTTGCCACACTTCAAATGATTATACGTGGATAATTCTTGCTATGGTCTGAACTGTGTTCTCCCCAAGTTCACATGGTGAAGCCCCAAGCCTCCAGCCCAATGTGGCTATATTTGAAGATGGAGCCTCTAAGGAAGCAATGAAGGTTAAATGAGGTCATGGGGGGGCCCTGATCCAATAAAATTAGTGTCCTTATAAGAGACACCAGAGAGCTCATTCTTTCTCCCTGCCATGTGAGGACACATAAGGGGGCTTTCAAACCAGGCTGGCAAACCAGGAAGAGGGCTCTCACCAAAATGAAATCAACTGACAGCCTGATCTTGGACTTCCCAGCTTTCAGAGCTGTGAGAAATTAAATGTCTGTGTGTAAGCCACCCAGCTTATGGCATTTTATGTCAGTCCAAGCAGACCAAGATAGTCCCCTACTTGATTCTAGGTAGGAAGGCCACTGGAGAGAAGACTCTTTCAGCCTTTCGTGGACCAAAAGTGGCCATGGATGGTGGAGCAGAACTTTTGTGCAGTAGGACTGGCCATAATTATGGTCACTGTGCCGTATGCTATTTGTTTTGACCTTGACGCATGTATTTACTTCCGTGAGTAAGGCAGGGGCTCCATGCACCATCTTGCCCTGAGCAGTCTCTCTTCATCATGCTGGGTCAGCACGAGTCTGTTGGCAAGGAATATGCTCAGTGTGGCTTTGGGGTGCTCAGCAACTCTCAGCAACAGAGGCCTCTCCTCTGTTCTCTGCACGACTTCCCTCCAGGCCTCCTCCCACAGCCTGTGTGAGGCCCAGACATCTCTTCTTTCCCATCTGTTCCCCCTTAACTCCCCTTTCTCATCATTATCCACTTACAGGAATCTAATAAAGAAAAGTTGAAGTGGTACATGCTCCGAGGTGGCTTGCTATGAATTAAGAGCCTCAAACAATAAAAGGGTCAGGTTATGTGTGTCATGGAACCTTAATCTACAAAGGGAAAATGGATTTCTGTCTTCTATAGTTCTGTGGGGGATTTTTTTCATTTACTTCTCAGCTGTGTCCAGGCAATGGGCTCATCTTTTGATAGTGATCAACTTAATCCTGATTATTGGACGTTTGGGATTTAGAAATGTGTCCTGACCCTAGATAACATTCACAGACATCCTTTCGTTTCCCCGTGTAATCTCCAGACCAGTACTCCTACCTTTCTCTCTATGATTGACTTCTCTAAGACCAATCACATCAAATAAGCACAACACCCCCCTATACACCCCCATCTCCTTTGGTAATAAGCTGTGAAAAAAATCAGCAAATGCCTTGTGATTGGTTTCCAGAGTCCTTGACTTCAATTTGCATATGAGTCTCAACCCTGCCCCACTGCCTGCCCCACCCCAGCAGTGTGGGGTAACCACCCGCACACAGTAGTTCCTAGAAACCAAAAGTACGAGGTGTGTGTTCAGAGGGAGAGTGGTAGAGGCGCCTCTCTGTGACTCTAGTCCCTGTAAGAAGTCTTAGGGAAGGAGCCCTCAGAGGGACAATTCAGAGTGTACATTCCAAAGAAGGAGCTATGCAGACAATGGTGAACCACAAGACGAATGTCAACGGGCATACGCCATTGACTCAAAGTCAATCAGGCAGCCAGTAGGAACCTTCGGGCAACTCTCCCATTGTTCGGCCTTATCATTAAAATCCTGACCCCTGTCCTTTTACTAGTCTTTTCTCTGTGCCAGGCACTATGTGCTTGACTCCCTAATCTCAGTCGTGCTCAAACTGGGGTTCAAGGATTCCAGAGGGACAGAATATCCTAGGAGAATTTAAACATTTTGTGTTTTCCCTTTGATAATAATCTTCAAACACATTTCCATCAGCGTATTTGGCTGGGTCATCTGATGGACACTGAGTGTAACTGAGTGCTGTTCATAAAACCAGGAACTTTTTTGGCACTTGGGTTCTTTATCTTTTGTTGGTATTTTGAAGTGCTGTTTAATTGTCACTGGCTGGTGAAGAAAGAACAGATGCTTTTCAACAAGTCTCATACAAAGGGGTCACAGATATAAATACGACAGGGGCCCAGCAGCTTAGGGGAATAAATACAGCAGCGGGAGTGGGGTTGGGGACAAACTAGAAGTCTGGGCTCAGGCTAAAAGGGCCACCATTCAGCTCCAGACTCTGTGGCCTTGTGGGCTAGAGCTTCTGCTTGTTAAGAGAAGCTGGAAAGGCAGATTTGACATGAAATTTCTTAATGCTTCTATAATAGCAACTAATAACAAAAGTTAATACTGGGGGGCGGTACAAATGAAACACGCCAGGGGCTACATACAGCCTCTAGTCCTCCTGTTTGCAGTGTCTACACTAGAGAAAGTGGGTAGGCAAGTCAATCATGGTACAACATATGGCGGGTTAGGGGTGCCAAGAACCACATCCTGGCAGGCATGAGAAACTAACATTTCAAGAAGCTAAATTAATTTCAGCAAAACAACATCATCCATCACGTGACTCAATTTTAATTTTGTTGGCTTATTGTTTGTAAACTTGCCTTTAGTTTTCGCGTGCGGGTATTTGTCGATATTTAAGAACTGTCCGAATGTAAATAATTCAAATCAACAGTGAGAATTTGTAAGATATCACCATTCTCAAGTCTTAGAAATGATGCCTCATTTCATCTAGTCTCCACAGAAATCCTTAGGAATGTGGATAATTACTCACATTTTATTGATGACAAAATTGAAACTTAAAGAGGTTAAGTGATCTGTCCAAACTCACTCAGCTAATGAATGACAGAGCTGGGATTTGAACTGGGTCAGGACCGACTCCAAAGCCCATGATTTCAATCCCGACTCTCAAATTCACAACACAGGACATGTGATTGACGCCATGCCTCTCCCACCTGAGTCCTCTTGCTTTGCTTTTCAACACTGCCATTTGCCTAGCCAAATCTACACACCCTCAGAATTTAGAGAGGTCCAAGGAAAGGGGGAGGGGTCAAGACCTGGACACCTGGGATTTGGGTCTCAGAGGGACCCAAATTCAGATGGGCTTAGGGGATCCGAATTCAGACAATTCTGTGATCAGAATTGTCATCAGCGTTCTCTCAGTTACGTTGCTCGTCACCTTGTTTTCTGTGCCTGGGAATCTAACCACCATTTACAATCTTGTTTTTATAGCTAAATATCACATAAGTTCTAGGAAAAGTTGGGAACCAGCTGAATGTCATCTAAACTGCCTGTGTCAGGATTAGGTCTGTAGTTAATGAGAAATTTGCTGAGAAGGTGATGGGTTTGCATTCCTGATAAAAGTATTAGCTATCTTTCTGTTCTGTGGCATGTACCCCACTCCTGACTCAGTCTGCTACCAGATGAATTAGTTCCTGGGGGAAGTGAAAGGTTTAGCCTAGGCTCATCAGCACACTTGGGGCAGTGGGACCTGAAAAAGGTACCCAGCTAAGGACAGATTAAGCAAAACAAAGGAAAACATGGGAAGAAAGTGCAGTAATATGTTAACAGTGGTGTTTCAGTGTTGTAGCATGATGGGAGATTTAAATTTTCTTCTTTTACTTTTCTACAATATCACAACAATGCATTGTTCCTGATATAAAAAAAAAATTATTTTTGGATGAAAGAAAAAGGAACATATGAAGAAAACCACTCCTGACAGTGGGGAAGGAGCACTGTTGCCACACTAAGCCATCTGCTACATCTTCGTTAAGTGTCCCACAGTGTAAGAAGACAATAGGAGTCACAGATTGGACCTAGAGTAAAATACAGACCATGGTGACAGCTGGGAGTATTCCAAGGTGCTTGTTAAAGGTGTAGGCAGTGACACATTTCTTTGTTTCTTCCCAGTTGACTCATATCCAGTACTGAGCACTTATTCTTCCCTTTTCCCCCTTCCCCCAAATGCTTCCCTCTATTGACTGACACATGAGCAAGAAGCTTATGTGCCCCTGCCCCCCAATTAAAGGCAAATTTTTCCATTCAGAAGACTAAGAGGAAATTGAAACTTAAAGCAAGCCAGTTGGGTCATCAGCCCCAGTACCTGAGGATATGCATGTACTCTTATCTGCACTTCTGGAAACTTCAATGGGAAACACCTGAGAGGGCACTAGATAGCCCTGGCCTCTCTCTCAACATCATGACTTTTTAGCTTCAGCTCTGTAATAGTCAGTATGGTAACCACTGTAACAAGCAGGCTCCAAATTTCAGTGATTTAAAAGAACAAAGTTTAATATTCACTCACATTACTGTCCAGTGATGATGGGAGTGTGGTGTGGGATGAGACACTCTGCTCCATGAAGTCATCCAGGGACCGAGGCTCCTTCCACCTTGTGGTTCTGATGTCACCTAGGGCTTCTGAGTTCTCCACCAGCTCCTTTACATCCAACCAGTAGATGAATAAAGAGAGAGCGTGTGTAGGATTTAGGAGCCAGGCCTGGAAGTGGCATCCATCAACCCCACCCACATTTCATTGACCAGGACTAGTTGCATGGTCTCTAGATGCAAGGGGATTGAGGAAATGTCATCTAGCTGTGCCCACAGGAGCAGAGCACATGGATAGTTGTGGGTCCCAGCAGTCTCTGTGTCACTCTCCTAACTGGCTTGTTCTTTTTCATGTTTTCATTTATTCTCCCTGGATAGAACATATAATGGCCTGCTTGTAAATCCACACCACGTTCATGGTCAGCCTGTGCTTGTTCATCACAGGCTCCTATTCTCAAAGCTGCCAGGCCTCATGGAAAGAGACAGAAGCTGAATTTTCTTCCGAAGGAGGGAAAGTGACCTTTCCCCAGTTCTATGAAATATTGTTACCTGGCAGGATGGGGATGGGACTAAACAGCATTGTTTGTGCATCTTGCCTTCACCCTCTACACTACAATCATACGCCAGTATCCCAGGTCACTTTATAAGAACTTCTTCAGCTTTAGTTGTTAACCCTTCTCTCTTAGAAGGGTTCCAAAACTGTCCATAGAACCAGCGAAAGGCATAGCTACCTATATCCTGTCTCCTGGCCTGGAACTCTCCAACTCTAGACTCCAGCTCTTCTCAGTCAAATATAAAGATTTCAGGCTATTCAAAGAAACCAAATATTTGGGTCTAGCTGCCTCAGCAGGCCACTAAGCAAACCAGCACATGCATGAAGTGCTTTGTTTAGGCTCATCACAAGTCATCTAATTAATTATATGTCATTCCCTCAGTTACAGGTTGGGGGGAAAAATGCGTGAGTACATGAGTAGGGGAAAATCAAAGGAGGTGGATTAGAGAACAGAGACATAGAGAACAGACAGCAGCCTGGCAGAGCTTCGTGGCCACACAATGATGGGGACAGTACTAGGAGTTGAGAACAAAACCGGCTTTGGCATGGGGGACCAAAGGGAAAGGGCTGATTTTAAAGACATTCCTTAGGAAATAGCAGTCAGCCTGTTGGTAGATGGAATGTGGCTGAGTCCTTGGCAAAGGTACTTCAATTGACTCTGAAGCTGTTTGGGCTCCTTTGAAAATACTGGTATTAATCCAAGTCTATTATTACCACTGCATTTTCATTTCCTCTTCTCTCTTACGTTTATATTTCTTGTTGCCCACACTAGTCCTGAACGGTTTATCTGTGATTTTACATACAAACAACATGAATATTTTTAACCACAGTGAGGTCACATCCTAACATGATTCATAGGCTTTTTGTTCATTTTGAGTGAGAGGAAAAATTCTCCAATTCTTCACGTAGATCTTAATGGGGCTTGAACAGAAAAATAATTTTATTTTTTCCTTTATATTTATTAAGCATCATACCATGCCAATATTTCTCTGGGGGCTCAAATGATGTTGATGGAATAGTGGATGGAGGGAGCAACCACCCCCAATATTCCCTCTTTTCCTCCTTTGCCTTTCATTGTCTTCCTTCCACATCATTTCCCCCAACGAAAGTCGCCTCATGGGTCAGTCAACATTCACAATGGAACCTTTCTGAAACGGCCATGTGGAGTCCGCCTTCTTGCTCTATGGCAAATCTGTCATCCAGTAGTTGGTTCCCTTTTCCTCACCTATATAATGAAGCTTATGATTTATTACCAACTTGGACCAAGGCCTAATTTCTGTTCACAGAACCCTGTCATCTTTGGATGAACTGTGCTGTTTAAGGGCCAAGATTATAATGAAACACTGGCTTGCAGTTCACAACAGTGGGAGTTAGGAAAAATAGAAGGTGCTCTCTTCAACAGTGAACAAAGACATTTAGAAGATCCAGCGTTATGGCTACTGAGCTGTCTGTGGAAGTTGCCTCCTTTCATTCACTAGGTAACATTTCCAAGGCTGGATCTTCATCCATTTACTGAGAAACTCATCTTGAGAGTAGTCCAATGTCCTTATTTCAAAACTTTTGAAATACCACCTCTTCCAAGAAGTTCACTGAGGTTAAATGGAAGTGAAATAATATCTTCTTTCCTTATTCTGCAACCTTGGAACAGGGTCTCACCTGAGAGCACCCAAACTAGAACCAGATATTTACTTCATTCATCTCCAGACAAGTCCTTTTATCTATACATGTGTTACTATAACATTTTCTAGAACCTAAGTGGCTGAAGACATCAGAGCTGGCACAGAAAATGCTAAAGAATATGGACTTTGCCTTATTCAATTTAGTATGTTTTGTAGAGCCTGGTACATAGTCGGTGATCAACATTAGGTGGATGAATTGATTTCATAATGAATAGGTTACTAGTTTATGAATAGGTTACTAGGTTACCCAAAAAGACTCTGAGACACCTCATGTGATTCCCATCATGTTTTAGGGCAGTGGAAAATGGTGTTTGTGTTTCAAAAAAGACAGTGTAAATAAAAGAAACATCTTGGACTTCGGACAAACAGTAACAAAGCCAGACATGCCCAGCTCTGAAATGAGTGGTGGCAATGATCCAGCCATTGATTTTTTTAGTATCTGGACATTTACAGGAACGATGAGATGCTGTTTCTTAGTCACACAGCTTCTACAAGATAATATTTTTTCTAACCCCAAACCACAATGGTCCTAACCACAGAACAACACACTGAGCGGTGTGCACTGTCACAGCATTTCTCAAAGTGTGTTCCATCCAATATCAGTCCCGGAGGCAATCTGTATTAGAAAATGTGCGAGGGTCATGTGAATTAGTCAGCATCGCATATCATACCCCATCTTGGGCATTACAATGTACAGTTGGATATGAAAGACTCCGAAAAGTTGACCTGCTAAGTATATCGGAGCACAAAATTCCTATTTTCACGTAATGTCTATTACTTTTGCTCAGAACCCACTTTCAGAAAGTTGTCTCCGCCTGAAGTTCATTGAGAGCTTTCTCATGCTCATGGAGCAGGGATTTACAACCTGCACTATGTTTGTGCCAGAAGTGGCATGCTGGCGCTTCTTTCCTGAAAGGTGACCCTGACCATCTGCCATAGGAGTTCATTAGCCACACATTCTGCAAGTGAGAGCTGGCAGGTAGACCAGAAGGACCAGCAAGCGGGAAGCTTGGTACATAGTCTTGCAAAGGCTGGCAACCGGGTAGAGCTGCCAACTCCCAGCTTGGGTTGAGAGTACACTCATTCCTAGAGACACAGCAGTACTCTGTTGGCCAGGGATAGAGTGTTGGCTGGTCACAGGGGTGAGTGACAGCCCTGGAAGCACATCTGACACTTATGTCAATGGCAGATCAGAGACTGGCCCTCTTTGCGGCTATTTGCTAGTACTTTGAAATAAGTCCACAACCTAGCAGACTAGATAGGGAAATGTGCACAGTTTTTGCTACAAAATTCAAATAGTCTCAGGGGTTACGCAGGCTTCCAGGGCAAAAATATGTACCAGACGTTGGGGTGTGAAACAGGTTCCCCAATCCTGATGGCAGGAAGCCCCGGTGCCCTGTTAAGTCGCAGCACGGTGGCTCCCCTGTTGTGGTCAGCTGCTAGACTATGGATTTTCTGAATGCACTTCAGAAAGCTGAGAAGTACATTAAAAAGTCAGTTCTTGGCTTTTGATTTTCAAAAGCCTAAGCCTCAGGAACAATAAGAAATACTCACAGCATGAAAAACAGACTTGGAAGAAAACCTGACACAGAAACATAGTTTCCTCCTACGCCCACTTCCTTACCCAAACTGGAATTTTCCCAGTAGGGAGAGGAGAGCAGAGAGGGAGGGTGTGTGGACACTGATGGGTCCTGGAGGGGCTCTGTGCCTTGCTCTCCCCTTGCAGACTGATATTCAGAGAGGGCAAAGGATGATGGAAGGATCCAGAAGGTGGAAGGGATTTGGAGTGTGGAAATTTGTGGAAATGGCAAGATGACAGAGAAGATGTCTGCAGACTTTCTCTGTGAGAGCCGCTGGGTTACTTGGTGCCCAAGAATGGCACTAAACTTGCACAAAGAGAGAGCAAGGACAGGAAGAAACAAGGGGTTACTCAGCAGTAAATCAACCAACAAAACAACTAGCCAATCACAGGCTAACAATCCAGAGAGGTAGAGAGGCTCTGAGTGTGAGTGGGGCCCCTGAGAGATGCTTCCAGCAGATAGGCACAAGTCTGCGTAGCTGGACCCGGACCTCCTTGCAGACCTCTGGCCCTGAAAGTTGGTACTGGCTTCCTTGTCCTCTGCTGTCCCCGACAGATGTCCATTAAGGTAAGACATGACTCGCACACATTGGTAATACATGAGTCCATGGGAACGTAGACAAGCTCAAAGAGAGGGGTGATGAAAGGAGAGGGGATACTGATATTGAGACTCAATTTCTGCGTCCCCCACCCAAGAAAAAAAGACGATGATAGAAATTAACTTCTATTGAAGAAAAACAGAGTTTTATTCCATGCACACTTGTGTTTGTGGGCTCAGATTTATACTTATGCTGGAATAGACAGCAATTTAATCCTAAATTATTGACTACTTCTATTCTGACAAGTCTCCATTTATCATGCTGAATAGAGACAGAAAGGTTACAGCCTCACAGAGCTCAGAGATAGACATACACACAACACACACGTAGACATACACACATAATCCCTATCCATATGTACAAATACACGCACTACAGACACACAGAACATATACAGCATCTCATACTCACAGACACAGACACCAAAAACCCATAACATACACGTGTGCGCACGTGCATACACAATCACATTTGCACAACGTAACTCTCTCAGGACTCAAAACCTTTTGCCATTCAGAGGAGTCTGGAAAGGGAGAAAAACTTTCACACTCATTCTTCTGCAGTAGATACAAAACAGAAAATGTCATCTCCATGGAGTATCTTGTGATTGTCAATTTCAGATCCTTTAGAAAGGATATACATACTCTCCTATAATTAGTGGTGTGGCCAGAGAAGTGAGTTGTAATGTGGAGGTTCTCATTCCCTCTGCTTGATGTACAGCAAGTGAAGAAAACCCCAATTTCAATCAAGTGAAACAAAAAAGGGAGTTGGTAGGTTTGTGACTGCAAAAGTGGACATCTATCCATCTGGACCCAGGGGCTCAGGCGATGCCATCACACTCTTGCTCTGATGCTCTCGCACCCATTTCTTAGATCTCCTCTCCTCTGCGTTACTTCTAATTTCAGGCAAGCTTTTTCCAGGAGATGGCAAAGGCGGCTCCTAGCATCTCGTCTTACATTGTGTTTACCTTGCTATTGCAGATGCTGAGGGCACCTTCTCTTTAGTTCCATTAGGAGTCCTGGGGAAGGATTTAAATGGCTGACCTCAGGTCACATGTCCATTTCCAAACCAATCACCGTGACACTTTAATCGGCCAGGTCATGTGCCCGTCCCTGGAGCCAGGGAAGTGAAATTTGCAACCCTGGAAGCACTGACTGTGAGAGGGGCTGTCCCCACAAAGAGGTGTTGGGCAGACGGAAGCGGGCCTCCACTACACTTGTCTTCGTGGCTAGACCATAATCTCTTTCAGGGTAAGGACATGTCTAGTTTCACTTTGTATTCCCAGCTCTCCACTCAGTATATGGCACAGAGGAGGTGCTTACTTCACATTTGTTGAATGAATGAATGAACGAGCCTCAGTAGGATTCTGAAGAGGAAATACCCACAGGGCGTCCAAGAGGCTTTGTGATATTGTTAGCAGGCATCCTGAGATTCGGCTTCTCCTACCCAGTGTCGGCCTTACCGGGCACAGGTGTCCTTCAAAGGCAGGCCGGCTTGAACTCTCTCCTATGCCTGCTCTCCTCCAATATGTCCTGTAGGTCTCACTTTGAACGTCCCTTCCTCAGAGACATGTTTTCTAGCTCCTCAGTTAGGATAAGTTCTTCAGGATAGGCTCCCAGGACACCTCATTCTTCTCCCGGTCAATCTCATCACCTTCTTGTAGTTAATTGTTACATTATGGACCTACTGCCCCTGTTACACTATAAGCTCATGGGGTGAGGGAACTCTGGGACGTTTTCTGACAAACACCAATTTTCTGCGGACACCAGCTGAGTGTCCTACAAGTCAATTCAGTTCTGACACTAAATACCCAGAGTTTTAGCACAGACCTCACAGGTTAAGGGCTCAGTCCCACAAAAATACCCCATGCCATCTGCCAGTCACAAGTCCCAGGCCACCTGTACTTCTGGGGTTCCCACCACCCTCCCCCCTCAGTTTTGGTAATGTGCTAGCATAGCTCACAGAATTCAGGCAAACACTTTATGTTTATCGGTTTATTATAAAAGATATAAATGAACACCCAGACGAAGAGGTGCTTAGGGGGAATGAAGTCTGGAAGAATCCCGAGCACAGGAAGTGGGGTGTGCTACCCTCACAGCAGGAGCATGGGTTCACCAATCCAGAAAGAAGCTCTCTGAATCTCCTTGTTCAAGAATTTTTGTGGAGCTCAATCTCCAGCAAACACCCCCCGCCCCCCATCCCCATGCCATGGTTGGTGGGTGGGGATGAAACCTCCAAACCTCTAATCACTTGCCTTTCTGGTGACCAGCTCCAACCTGAGTCTTTCTAGGGTTGCCATCCTAAGTCACCTCATTAGCATACATTCAACTGTGATGGAAAGTGGCTCATGAGGAAAAACAGGAGACCGATCACAAAATCCCAAGGGTTTTGGCAGCTCAGGGCCAAAGTCCAAATATATTTCTTCTTACACCATAGAAAGACAATCACCATGTGCCCAGCACATGCCTGGCACACAGTAAGCATGCAGTCAGTATCTGTTCAATGAGCTAACGAATGAATACATTATTTCCTCTGACATGTGGGAGTAGCTCTCCCAAGCGCTGCGGTGACAGAGCCGAGCTTTGGCCCTGGGGCCCACTTGGGTAATTAACAATGGCTCCCGCCAGTTGTCCAGCGGCCCCCTGAGTGCCTATGGAAGTGTGTCTCTCTCCATTAGGAGAGAAGCAGGCTTCTGGCTGACTCCCTGAATGGCTGATGCTAATGAACCCCAGGGAAAGCAGATGTCTGCGGGACAAAGGGGACAAAAGCCACCTTGTTTCCAGTTTCCAGGCCAGCCTGGCAGCCCCGCCCTCCTTTTCCTGGGAAAGGCAGCATCAGATAGGGCTTCAAGGAACTCCTTGCTGGCAGCAGTTGGAGCCTCTGAGAGGCAGTGTCCTAGCAAATTAGTCACTGGAAAAACAGACCCAAACCCACCAGAAAAGCAGTTAAATAGAATTGTGTAGTCCCCAAACTGAAGAGAACTTTTTTTCTGAAAAACAGATTCCCAGAGGTACTGAGATAGAATGTATCAACATAACCCCAAGTAGAGAATTCCTGTCAGGAGGTTGGGGGTTGGGAAACAAGTAACCATATTAATAATTCTGTTGTCTCATTCCCATCTGTTGTCTAAAGAGAAAAAAAAAACAAAGATAGGAATATTATTTCTTCTATTGTCCAAACCAAAAAAGCATGACTGCTGTCATAAATGAGAAACATGGCTCTCACTTCATTGACATTAATGTCCAAATGATTATAAAAATAAGACGAAACGGTATTCAAAGTACGTCAAGTATGAATATATTACTTTCATCAAAAAATGTAAATTAAAACAAATGTAAAAAAAAATCAAAAAATTAGAAATGTTTGTGTTTTCAAGTATGTGTTTATCTTCTAAAAACTCAAAACGTACCTTTAAAATTAAAAGGCAAAATACAAATTATAGTACCCAAGTGCCAAAAGTTTAAATCAAAATCATTTAAATAAAATCATTTTAGAAAAATAATTCTGGTGTTCAATGTCCATCCAGTGGCCAACGTAAAAAACGGATCACACTTCACCCATGTTCTATCGAGACCTATATAAAAAATTGTTGACAAGTGATATAAATTGTTTAATATTACAAAGTGTTTCCCAGTTGGCACGCGCGTCTGCGGTAGATACCGTGCCAATCTGTGAGCACCCCCAGAGCCAGACCAGGAATTGAAACTCAAAGAGAAGCCAGAATGCATGGCTCCACTGGGAACTGATACTTTGTTATGCAAGAATCGACTGCATTGATGCTGAGAGGAAGGATTGGAGACATTCACTGATTTGTTATTTCTGTTATCTAGTAAGGATTTATCCAGCTCGAATGCTCCCTGCACCCCAAAGCTGTACCTGCCTAAGTGAGGAGCAGCAGAAGTCCTGAATCGCCCTGGAATCCAGATGTAGTCTCTTTGTAAACACAGTGCTCATGTGGGAGTCTGGGCTGGAGGGGTGCTGGTCAGGCAGCGGCTACTTCGGCGCAGGGGTCCCATTCTGCCAGGGCTGATCGTCAGACCTGGAGGGACAGAATGGCCATGAGATAATACATTTACTTTTGTGTATTTTGTGACACACAGTACACGCCCTTTGAAAGTAGGAGTGGCAGGCGTTTTCTGTAAAGGGCCAAGAGTTAATATTTTTGGCTTTGGTATCTACTGCAGTTACTTAACTCTGTCCTTGAAGGACAAAAACAGCTAAACACAGTTTGTAAATGAATGAGCATGGCAGCGTTCTAATAAAATGTTCTTTACCCAAACAGGCTGGATTTGGTCCAGTGTGCAGGCCCTCGTTCTAACAAACACACAGGGCCCTGGCCAGGGGCCTCCCCTGCCTGGATCAGGCAGTCGTGACTGTTCCAGTTCGACAGTCCCATGAGTTTAAGCATTTCTAAGACAACAGATTCAAGAGAAATAGGAACCCTTTGTGTTCTTCAGCGAAGCTCCACCCACTTTTTAGTAACCATGATGAGGACACTTGTTGTCATGGTTGTGTGACCTTGGGCAAGTCCTTTAACCCCTCTCAGCTTCAGGTGCTTCATCTGTAATATCGTCCGTTTGCTCTGTCTCCCTCCCTCAGAGGATTATTGAGAAAATCAAAATAATGACGATAATAACGATAACACTAACACTTTTCATGTGCAAAGTGCTTTATAGTTTTCCGTATTGTTTTCCTTTCAAGCTTTACAAGAATCTTATGAGATCATTAGTCATAACCCCATTTTCATATGTATGGAAACCGTGAGGCACTTACAGACTATGTAACTTGCTGGAGGACTCCCAGCTGGTAACCAGCAGAAACCAGGTCCCAAAACCATGTATCTCCATTCTTAATTGCAGAGCGACTTTTACTTCAAATGTGTGAGATCTCCATGCAGTATCTTAAGTGCTTCTAAAACCAAGGCTTTTTGAAACATTATTTTTTTTTCATCTGGACCTCTGACCCTCTGAATTATAATTCTCCTAGTATTTATTTATTTTTATTTTTTATTTTTTTAGTTTCAGGTGTACAAAACAATAGACATTTATCATTTATCTCCCTCACACAGTGATAAGCCCCTTCCCCCCATCCACTACCCCTCTGACATCGCACAGAGCCATTACGTTTCCACTGTCTCTATTCCTAATGCTGTACTCCGCTTCTTGTAACCATATATGTATATATATGTGTTGTAGTTGACCTTCATGATTGTTCAGCATCAGCTTCAAGTGTACAGTGCAGTGATTCTCCTAGTATTTAAAGCTATCATAGTCACTAAACATCCTCTTACAATGTCTGTGATGCATTTGAGTTATTGCTGAACACACAGCACTTAGGCCTATATCTTGGGTTGTGCCAATAGGAACAGAAAACATATCAATTTTAATAATTTCTCCGCATCTGGGCTTTTTCATTAGTGTGCCAATGAGCGAGTTCATTGCCAACTCAGCAGTGAATTACATAAGCTTCCTCTTTTTTCTCTCCCCCCAAAATGACCCTTACCTGTAGAGGTTCAACATGTGATTTGAGGAAGACATTTAAGAAACTTGCCTCTGCTTGTTAGGTTTCCATATTTAGATCTGATGCTGCCTCATTTGCTCATCACGGTTATTTACCAAATGGCACACGTTTTTCTGTTGTGAATTCCAAATCGAAGTTCAATCTCACTTCACTGGAATTATAATTCGTCAAATGGCTCTTGAAACCAGACGGTTTGACTTCTAAGGTTTAGAAATGTTTCATATTTTGCTTGTTTTTGTGCTAAATGGATGTGATAAGAATTATGACCATCACTCATTAAAAATTTGGTTCTTTCTGACGTTTTCAATCCTATGAGCTCTCACCTTCCTTATGTTCACATTTAACTCTTCTCTCATATTTGCCCTTTCTCACATAGATTTGGCAGTTTTAATCTTAAAAAGCTGTGCTGTCCAACATGGTAACTACAGACCACATATGGTTACTTCAATTTAAATTAATTAAATTTGAAAACTCACTTCCTCTAGCCAAGTTTCAAGGGCTCAGTAGCTCATGCGGCAGAGGCGATACTCTCAGGCAGCACAGAAGACATTTTTCTTGTTGCAGGATGTTGGATGGGACAGCGCTGTATGTGGATGGGGTCACTAATTTTGACAAACTTTATAATCTGCTACAAGTGCATTGGAGAACTGCTCTCGGTGCACATAATGTCCTCTTTTAAACCACCCATGCTAATAGTAAGACTAAGACCAAGACTGCCAGTAATCACAGGTACCCTTTGCTGATTACATGGCGTGTGCCATGCACTGAGCTAAGCCCTTAGTGCATGCCACCTCACTGAATCTTTATAATAAGCCCATGTTATTATCAAGACTTATTTGGAAACGGAGGCCCAGGGTCACATAGCAGATTTGGTATTTAAACCCAGGTCTTTCTGTCTTCAGAGCCTGAACCCTTAAACACTCAGCTATACCAACTCAGCATGTTTATCCTCCTCGGCCCCCTGCTCTGATGTGGGCCTGACCAGGCAACCTGGGGACTGGGCCAAGGCTCCACGTCGTGCTGTAGGGGGACCCTGCCAAACGCAAGGGCAGATCTGGGCATGAGGAGGCAGCCTGAATTATCAACATGGGGGTATTACAGTTGACGCTAATTTTGTGCCAAAATGAAAGCAGTGTCCTTCATAACACATTTACTGAGGATTTTCACGGACTGGATACTTTTCCACTGGAAATGCCCCACTGAGAGTCATCACAAGTGGGTCTGTTAGGATTGGTGAGTAAAATTTGACAATAACCGAAAGAACTGGATGTGTGGGTGGCTTCTTCTTTTCTCCTTCTCCTTCTTTTTTCACTTTTTTCTTTCTGAAAGCACTTACCTCACTCCACAGACCCCATGTGCCAGCTCTCACTACAGTCTTTGTTTCAAATATTTGCTACGGTCTGACTCTAGAAGACTGGCAGCAGCCACTCATTCAAAGCAAATAGTCCATACGGCTGCCCTGAATGTTAAGTTTTTACTTTGAAGCTTAAATTTAGTTTTGTTTTTAATGCAAACATCTGCAGAGTAGAGAACAGGAAATTGTGTCTCTAGGAGGCAGCCTAGAGGTTTTCTTTAGCTCATCATGAAAACTGTGTTTCACGTCAATCATGGGTTTCTTACTAGTCTTTCTTCCCTCACATTCCTTTCTCCTTTTCCTTCTTCTTTCTTTCATGTGATTTCTCAAAACTTGGCTTTTCAGTTGTCAAGAATTACCCTATCTGTTATTACTTTTTTATAGATCATAAGTTTGCCAAAGTGAGGGAATCTAAATTGGAACAAGAAAGACAGAGTTTCCCCAAAATGAGTTTTCAGAGAAAGCATGCTAAGTCCAGGATGTGGGGACATTTTCCTTGGACTCAAACAGTGCCATGTGACCTTCAGGATCTAATTTCGCCTTCTCAAACCTATTCTAAATGGCAAGAGGTAGGGCTGGCGGAATGAGAACCGCAAGAACCTCCCTCCCAGGACCACAGCTCTCTTGAACCTGAATGTAGTGTTTCAGATCCAGTCATTAGACCATTCATTAAGCATTTATGTTGCATATCAGACACATTGGGTAATTAGCAAGAATGAGTAAGAACACCAGAGCAGACCAGTTAAAAAAACCTCCACATATTAGTCATATTTCCAAGTAACCAATGATCAAACACCAGCCAAAACCTGTCTATAATCAAGAATAAAAGAACATCTGTTGAAAAGGCAGACTTTTGAGATCGTGACGTCAGAATGGGGTTGAACTGCATGCGTCAGAATGGAAATTCACTAGGTCCACAAACAGAGTGAATAATAAGATAATAAGACTTGGAAAAGTCAGAAGCAATGGGCTGGGACATAAGAGAAATGTGGTCAAAGCTGATTTCAAGATTTGGGCAAAATCGTTACTAGACTTGGTAATGTTGAGTGCACTGTAGGCTCCAAGGATCATGGACCGTGTCTATTTTTACTCCCCTTTGTATGTCCAGCACCAAACAGCACCCAGCATATAGTAGCCATTCACTAAATATTTTGTAAGTTAATGAAGTCATAAATAAATGAGTAAAATGAAATTTGTTTTCTATCCTTTGTCACATGTACTGCCTCTCTTGGTCAGTATCTCCGAGACACCCTGAGAAGTCATATGGCTGCCTGGTACCCCAAATGGGTACCAGACGATGATAAGCAGTGGTCTGTTCTTCAGGCATCCCTGTTTTGTCTTGTTTTTCTGCTCTCCATCAAACCTCGACTATGCTGGAACTCTTTCCCTGAGAGCCAGTTCATTTCACTAACTTATTTGTACTGGGTCAACGAATGCCAACAAGTGTATGGGGATAAGTGTACCCGTCCCTTGTAACCCATTTTCATTTTCCCGTCATGGTTAAGAGCGTCATGGGGTCAGACCTGGCTGGGTCTCTGCCACTTAATAGCTGTAAGACCCTGAGCAAGTCACTCAGACTCTCTAAGTCTTGGTTTCTTCACCTGTAAGTAAGACATATAAATAGTACAATACCTACCTCAAGTCGCAGCTATGAGCATCAAGTACAACTACCCAGGTAAAGGGCCAGGCATGGTGCCTGTCCTACAGAGAGCACACAGGAAACCTACCGTTCTCAAAGTGGGTTCCCCGGCTCCAGCCCCGGCATCATTAGGAACCATTAGAAGTGCAAATTCTCGGTCCTATCCCAAACCTATCGAATCAGAAACTCTGGGTGTGGGGCCCCACAATGTTTGTTTTAATAAGGTTTCTAGGGGATTCTGATGCATGCCAAAGTCTCAAACCACTATAGTAAATGTCAGCGATAATAGTCCCACTATGGATAATAGCAGCGAGCATTTATATTATGATGACGTATTGACGTGATTATTGGAGAAGGCTTTAGTTCCGTTCTTTTCAAACCCAGTTCCGGGAAGCTTTGGGGCTCTCGGCGACCCGTGGGAGGTCATTACAAAATGTTGCGTGGGCAGGTCTCAGACGAAGATGTAGCCCTGCTCCGTCAAGCGAGCTCCACTTTATTAGTTCCGTGTATTTTGGTTCCGTTCCACGTTAAGTTTGCTTGACAAAAGAGTTTTGCTCAGAGAGAAATCTTGAAAATCACTGCCTCACCCAACATACCAACGGGAATTAGGCCAGACTATGGGGGAGAAAAGGGGGACTAGAAGATGTTCCCAGGCCCGTCACCACATAAGATGATTAACGCTGGCCTGCGTTAGATCCAATTTCCACAAGCATTCTTTGGGAACCGTGCTGCGGACCCTTTGTCATACATCATATCATTAAATCCTTACAAGGTGTTATATCCACTCCTTTTCAGAAGAGAAAATGAAAGTGCAGAGGGTCAGGAAACATGTCCAAGGTCACACAGCTAGTACAGCTGGGCCAAGGAGCCAGATCACCTGATATTGAGATTTGTTCTCATTCTCCAAGACTGGCTGCTGGTCACGCTTGAGCAGATAACCTCACCATGCAGGAAAATCACCCATGGGGTTGCTGGACGATCTCTGCAGGGACGTTCAGATCAGACTCTTGACTAATAAGCAGAAGGTAGCTAGCTGGCTATTGCTCTAACATTTGCTCAGCACGAAGGCCTGGGATGACCAGTTGGTTTCTTCCAAAATGAGTCATGGCCACAAGGAAGTAGGCAGTCCCCATGCAAAGGGGCTGTCCCCGATTTGCTAAATCAGTCAGGCCAGGGAGATGATCTCAACATTCTTAATACGCAGTAGTGAGCTGCGAGTCCGAGAATCTCCACCTCCACCTTAGTACCATTCCGGACTTACTGTAGGGTCCTAGGCAAATTTACCTTTAGGCCTTGGTCAAACACCTAACTAACTGGCCAAACCTCTTACTTATCATCCAAGGTGGACTTTAAAACTGAGTTAGATACTATTGAGAGATCTTTGAGCTCCTTGGAAAGTTGCTCTAGATAACTATTTTGTCACTAAACGGCAGCAGCCTTAATTCATTCATCAAGCCATTCCACAAATGGTTACTGAGTACTCACCATGTGCCAGGCGTTGTGCAGCCTTCTGGGAAGCTAGAGTTTGGTGAAGATGGGGAATCGTGGCTAATGGTGTCCTGTGCTGATCACGGAGAAGTACTGCCAAGTATTTATTGTGTGCTAGACGTGGACTACATGCGGCCCAAATTATTTCACTTAATTCTCACAACAGTCCTACGAGGTAGGAATAATGACCTCCGTATTACAGAAGAGGACACTGGGGCTCAGAAAGTAACCTGTCAAAGTAAAGTTCATCGTTAATCAGCAGCAGGAACCACTTGATGTCAAAGCCATGCTCTTAGCCTGTGTCATAGGAACCTGTGTACATAATATCCATGTATGAGGAATACCTCCTTTTCAGTGTCTGGAAGACTATCTGGCCTACAGTGAGTTCTTAATAAATAGTTATTAAGTAAATATACCCATCTGGGTTACGCTAAAGGCAGAAGGTCCCAGATGACAAGGTAATTGGGGGTCATGGGACCTGAAGTGGCTGTTTTGAGGAGTGGGGGCAATGGGGAGAGAGCCCCACGTAGTCGCAGCCTGAGAAACAGGGACAGGAGCAGAGGGATACCTGAGACTCTCCTCGGGCTACCGAGAAGCCACAGTGCTGGCAAGTGTCCTTATCAGGTTTTCAGGGAGTGGGGGCCGAGATAGGAAGAAAGGGCTGACACGCATCATCTCTCCCACCAGTCACCCCAGAAAGACGTCTGTCAGTCAGGAACTGTTCCATCATGCGGACTGAAAACTGTGCCCACCTGAGTGTCTTGGAAGAAGGTGGCTCAGAGAGAATGCTGGTGTGACACCGCGGGGACTGGTTTTCTCTGTTGATCTGACCCACCTCCTTTTCTAGAATGGCTAATTTTCTGGGCTGGGCATAGAAAGATTATTTACCAGTGGTCTATGGGTGCAGGACTGGTTTAAAAGGTGACAGCAGTTATTTTCAGCTGCCTTTATTACAGGGCACCATTTGCTCCTTCCTTCATCACTTTAGTTACTTAGCTTTAAATAACACTGCTTTGGAAAAGCATGTTAATTTGAAAGTCCCTTTGTTTGTTAAAATCAGGTTACTCAATATCCATGGCTAAAAGATTTTTGATGGAGCCATTCAAGGAAACTGATATTATTGTTACCCTTTTGTTCAGGCCAGAGCAGGGCGCAACCACTGAGGATCTAGGCGTGCACAGAAGGAAGAAGCCAAACGTTGGCAGTCGGTGACAGACCTGAATTAAAACCCAAGTGGTACTTCCTGTGGTGTGCTGACTCTGAGATTCCCCAGTGATTCCCGCTTCGTGCCCTTGTGTGGTCCCTCCCCTTAAGTGTGGGTTGGCCTAGCAACTTCCTTCTTACCAACAGAATCCAGCGAAGGTGATGGGATGTCACTTCTGAGGTTAGGTTCTAAGAGACTGTAGGTTCTGTCTTCTCAGCTCACACACATTGATGACGTGAATAGCCACATTGCGCAGGCCCACATGGCAAGGAAGTGAGAGTGGTCACCAGCCAGCAGTCAGGAAGGAATTGAAGCCCTCAGTCCCAAAGCTCAAAAGGAACTGACTTCTGTCAACGACGACTGACTACCTTGGAAGTGGGTCCTTGCCAGACTGAGCTTTCAGATGAAACCCCAGTCGTGGCTGACACCCTGAATGCAGCCCACGAGAGACTTGATGCAGAGCTCCCAGCCGAGATGTACCCGGGTTCTTGATGCACAGAAACTGTGAGATAACAGATGTGGGTTGTTTTTAGTTGCTGAGTGTGTCACACGGCAATCGAACAGGGAGACACTTGCTATCTGGGTGATTTTGGACAGGTATATCACGTGTTTGAACTTCAATGTTTTCATCTGTTGAGATGGCAGGGATAATAATACAAATCTGTCTTCCTTCTGGGAATTAAATTAGTAACTGTGCAAAGAAATGGGCAAATGTTGAAATCTCCGGAGTGTGTATGGGTCTGGGCTCTGCCAGGGCTGGAGTTTGAAGAATGGGGTCAGATGGGGTGGGTGGAGTTACTCGGGTAGGATGGGCTTCCCTGTAGCCATGGAGTTTGGAGCAACAGGAAATCTAAAGACAGGATATCAAGAGAAGGGAAAGTTGGGATCCCCAGAGACCATCAATAAGAGTTCAGCCATACAGAGTTATGGACTCAGAGGACAAGCGGGAAGCAGTGCTAAGGATAAGATGGAGGGAGCCTTTAAGGAGGTGCCGGTGATGCCAATGGATGGAAGCCTCGATTGAGACACTACACTCCTTTAGACTCATAGCAGAAATCGATTCATGTCAAGGGCACTGAATCCGGGGCTTGGACGCCCACCACTCTCGGCTCTGGGCCCCCACCGTATCCTATTAATGGCACTCCTTTCCACACTGCCCATATATCCTAGGGGACACCTCTTCAAATGTGATGCCCAAACCTATCAGACTCCTCTATCCAGCTGTCTGCTGGGCATCTCCACCTACATACCTAATGGGCATCGGAAATGTAACCTGTCCACCTCTGCGCGCCTCATAGTTCCTCCCAGCTCTGCTCTGGATGCCGCCTTCCCATTTCAGTCTTGTTCTGACAGCTCTCCGGGGGAACTGGGACAACAGAAGAGAAGAGTAACCTTGCAATGCAGATTGAAAGTGATGCAAAAATCCAAAGTATATGGAGTAAAAACTGGATGTCTTCCTCCCTCCCTTCCTCCCACTGTCCTCACTCGTCTTCCTAGAGGTAATTACAGTGAACAGTTGGATGTACGCCCTCCTGGACCTGGACCATGAGCCTACTCACAAAAATGAAAACACATTTCTTTTGACATACATGCCACTGCCCCCCATGGACTGTTCCCTGACTCGCTCTTTTCAGGTAACCACACATGACAGAATTGTTTCTGTGTCGGAACCTACAGAGCTACCTGCCATTACCTGCCCAGGACCTTTGTGCTACTGGTGAGCAGTTAGATTTTTTCCTTTATGTTTGTAAAATGTTACAGGCAATAGTACAATGCACACCCATTTCCATATGCACAATTATTTCTTCAGGATGGATTCCTAGAAGTGGGACTGGAAGCCACAGTGTTTACACGTGACAAGTGTAGTACAATGGCCTTTTATCGTGGCTGATCCAATTTATCGTCTCACCAACAGTGTGACCGTGCCTTTGTGCCCATGTTAACACTTTCGATCTTTTAAACATTTGCTAAGAATGAGGTCTTGTCTTAATTTGCAGTTTCCTGGTGACTAAAAAGCTTTGCATGTATTAATTGGCCATGTGTAGTTGTTCTTCAGTGAATTTCCTCTCTGTATCCTTGGTCCATTTTTCTATTGGGTTATTTATTCCAGATTACTAATGGAAAATCTGAGGACTGGAGAGATTAAGTTAGCTGGTTTGAAGACTCACAGGTAGTAAGTGGCTGAGCTGGCTCGGTCGGCTGTGTTTCTTGAAAATGCATCTTCTCAACCTCAAGGTCAGTTATTCTGCCATCTCAGGTACGGTCAGGGTTAACTAATGAATAAAAAACCTACAGGCTGCATAAGGAAACAAGTATCACTCCCCCACAGAGACATGGCCTTTCCTGCTTCGACCTGAAACCACCCAGGTATATGCTACAGCTCCCTCCTGGGGCTGGGCCTGACGGAAAGGCCCTTAAGGAAGACTAGCAGGCTGCCTAGCCAGCCACCAAGGCTGTCAGCCTACACTGGCCCTGGCTGCCCATTCTACAGCACTTAGCAATTAAGATGCCCCGATAGACACAGGCAGCCAGAACTAAAGAGTACTCTATAGCTTGTGGCCATTTCTTTACTAAAGCCAATTGGAGCTAGACAGACCTACCTTAGCTTTTGATGCAATTCATTCTCCAAGACACGCCAGGGGCAGCCTCCCTTTGTGTGTGGCAGAATCACCCTTTCTTTGGCAGAGGAGGTTTGCAGCCCCACCCTTCAGTGTCTGCGGGGACTCAGCCTACTTCTCAGCAGGATTGAGAGGGCCTCAGTGCCCGGGGAATGCCTTCCTTATAAACAGAAGTCCTCTGCAGGACTTCCATTGGCAGGAAGCCTGAATAACATCTGTGCCATGTGACACATCCTGCACGGGACGAGCTGTGGGCACGTTGGGAAAGATCATCTCAGGAGAGGAGCTGATGTTGTTGGTAGGCAGCCGTTCCAATCCAAGAGTCGGGCCGCTGCAGACCAGCACCAGGCACAGACCCTTCTGTAGGAACACTTAGTTAGGGTCACAGGGATTCCGGCAGCTTAGAGACTTGTTTTCACTGGCAAGTAAATGAACCTGATTTCTTAGACAGTGATTCTAGTTGTGTCTTTGTGAACAGGTTCCCATGATTTGAGGCTCCCTGAGCTCTCAACACAGACCTTGCTGGAAGAAGTGCTACAGGTGGAAACTGGTCCCAATAAGAACCCAGTTCTGCCACCCAGTGGCCCGGCTTTGAGAAGGTGTCAGAGCTCTAATACAGCTCTCTCAAATAAAAATCCCTGTTCTCATCTTTGGAAATAGTAGGGACACGCCACTCAATCTTCTCTGAGGTCTGAAGCAGGAGGGTTGGGGTGACCATACCTGGTAACCAAAGCCCCCTGTAATAGTCATGAGGGAGAAGGGCAGGCTTGCAATGGGAAAAGACGTCAGGGCAGTGACGAGACGGGAATGCAAACCCAGGAGTAGGAAGTGAGTACCATGTGGAATGAAGAAACCAGAAAAGGAAGGAAGATGGAAGTGGGAGACAGGGTTCTGAGGACACTGAATCTCAAAGTGTGGCTGTGCCAACAGCTTGCATGGAGTCAGTGGCCCAGCACCGGTGGACTGGCCCTGGGAGGCCTTCAGGAACCCACCCCACTCCTGTGGTGATCATGAAACTGCAGAGCCTGATTGGGGGCGGGGGGGGGGTGTTAAGAATTCATGGAGGAGTCTTTTAAAGAGAAAGCATTGGAAAATAGAGGTCCAGGGTTCCTGTGGCTCTGAGAACAGGTGACAGGGGTCTAGACATATATAGTTCTAGATGCAGAAACTTAGGTAACTTTATACTATAGACGGAACATTTGTGTTCCCCTCAAATTCCTATGTGAAAACCTAATCCCTAGTGTGATGGTATTTGGAAGTGTGGCCTCAGGAAGGGGATTAGGTCATGAGGGTAGAACAATCATGGATGAGATTAGTGCCTTTAGGAAAGAGACCCCATAAACCTTCCTCACTCCTTCCACTATGTGAAGACACAGGAACCAAGAAGCAGACCCTCACCAGACACCGAATCTGCTGGGACCTTGGTATTGGACTTCCAGCCCCAGAACTGTGAAGAGCAAATTTCTGTTGCTTGTAAGCCAGCTGTGAGTCTCCCTGAGGTCCACCCAGGAATATTTGTGAGCAATCTGAGGAGAGCTGGGAGTCCCCAGGAAGTGTCAGAGCCAGAGAAATGTGAGTTTGTACCTGTCGTTGGTTCTCTCCTCACCCCCAGGCTGGGGTGGTTGGGGAAAGATGGCTGCCATCAGTTATGTTCAGAGGCTGGGAAATAGAATTAGTCACCCTGTCCAAGAGGATGAATTCCCTAGTTTCTGCCTGCTTATGACATCAGTGCTCCAAAGTGTAGCACACTATGGTGCCAGATAAAAAGTTCCATTTCTAAAGGCGTCATAATAGTGCCATTGTCTTGACAACAGACGAACAGACCAAGGTCATTGTACTTGCCAGCGGCTGCTCTGCCCAACTCTACATCTGTAACACTCTCCCTTGGCAGCAGGCAGGACTGTCCCCAGGGACATGAACTCTTAAGCTGCAAGCAGCAGACCTGACTCAGCGTTTGTTTTCTTTTGTCAAAATCCTATCCAGAATCACCAATACTAGCCTCCAAATGGAATTTTCAAGAGCACATGGCCAATTTTGTTTGTGTTCTTCCAGAGCTGAAGCGTGCTGGGGTCAGAGCAAGGTTGGACGGGCACCCCAGGGATTATGCTTCCATGCATCCGGCAAAGGGTTGGCCGGAGTCCTGAAGAGACCGGACTATGTGAAGGGGTTTGATGAGCTCATGAGGACTGAGCGAGGTGACATTTTTGGCTTCCTTCTGGGTAACAGATCATTTTCCAAAGCTTGCAAGGTGTTTATGGAGAAGATACCCCCCATCCACCATGAGAAGGACACTGGTTTGTTTCCAGTACGGTCATGGCTTTACACCAAATCACTCACAGGGATTGTAACCAGTGTCAGGAGTCATTTGGGAGCGGGCCAGGGTCAGGAGTCGTCTTCGAAGGGAGGGGACTCGAGAGATCAGCACAGTCGAGCTCTATCACCAAGTACCTCCCACTCTTCTGCCAAATCACATCTGAACTACACTGTACAGGCCAGCTTGTAAACGGCCTGGGTTAGGTAAGTTATCGTTCATAGCGGGATTTTTCTCCGAGTGCAGTGTGAAAGCTAAGGCCACGTGCAAGTATGAAGGTCATGCTTCTGAAGTCACAGTGTTGTCTAGGAAAGGATGGAATTATATCCCCACGTGAAATGTAGATGAACTTGAATTATAAAGTACGCCACATCAGGCAAAGTGGGAGGGGAGAGAATGGCGGGAGGGTGCGCTGTGGAGGGAAAGGCAGGCCTGCAGGCCGCCCTCATGAGGAAGCTTCGGAAGGAGAGCCTACTGCAGGGGAGACCTGGGGGGAGACTCTATGGTCATTCATGTCCTTTTCAGTTATTGAATCTACACTTCTGATAACAGGGAGGACGGGAGCCAGAAACTGTGAAACCGACACTTTCCAGACCCGATGTAAAGTTGATTCTCCACAACAGTTTGTATTTTTACAGCCCCTTGCGATGCGAGGCTTAGAGTGGCTCGATGCGAGGCTTAGAGTGGCTCGTAACCCTTCTGAGCAGGAGAAACTAAAGATTTAAAGACTAAGGCCATGGGAAGCAAGAGCCAGATTCAGAAAACCGACTTTTCTTCGTCTCCAGGTGACACTGTCCCCTCCTCTTCCTGAACCTGGGCAGCTTTATGGTCGTCGGAGAAATTACATGTTCAAAGGGTTGTTTTTTGATTCACCTCTTCTGCTTTCCTTTCTCTCCTCCGTGCAGCCTTTGGAAAATGGAAAAGCAGGGCTCTGCTCCCTGTAACCACTCACCAGTGAGCCGACACTCACATACCAGGACCACGGGGTCCCAATCTCGAGGGACGTAGTGATGACATTTGAATCTCAGAACCAAGGGGAGCAGGTTTGGAGAAGCAGCACTTCCAGGGGATTCTGATATGGCCAGCTTTTCTTTCCCCGCGTTCGTGGAGGTTAACGGCGGCAGAGATTGTCCAATCAAACAGATGAGCTTCAAAGTGAATTGAATTTGCCTTTGACATGTTTCTCCAATTTCCATGCACTCCCTCCACATGACACGGCACCTAGCCAAGCATGAGAACTGCAGTGTCCCTGAGGGGCTGCGCTGCCTCCGCATGAAGGTGAGAAAGGAAAGTGCTGGATGGCAGGCTGGACGTGTCTGGAGGGTTCAGGGAGCCACGTGGAGACGGAAGCCGTGGATGCGTGGTGGTGAGGCTGCTGCGTGTCATCAGGTGCGAGTGGACGAGGAGAGCTCTCTTCTTGCTCTCAGGCTCTGGCCTGACTACAGTGAATTTTTGCTCCTGGTTATTTCACGGTAAGCGTGGGGAAAAACCCCTTCTTTGCAAGGAGTCTGTAATAGCCTTTTCTGTTACTAGACGAGACAGCAATGGCCTTGTAAAGGGCTGCTCAGGGGGCAGGACCTAGGAAGCAAAGCACAGAAAGGAGGGCACGCGGGCTGTTTCCCTGCCTGAGGATCCTATTTTACCAGTCACTAAAATTATTTCAACGAACCTGTTTGTTCAAGAACCTCAGTTCTTTCTGTTTCTTCTTGAGCTAGAAGGAAATCCTGGGGACCTCTGAGAACAGCTGGGAGCTCCCAAGGCTGCTCCTGGATTTGGATTTGGCTTCTGGGGGTCCACAAAGCCTGTGGCCATCCCTGCATGTTGCTACTGCACTTTGTGCTCCAGAGCCCCAGGAGTGCTGACCAGGTTTTAGGGTTCCCAACGACGTCAATTCTGGCCAGATCTATGGATGCTCAAATCCTTCCCCACCCACTCCTGACATGTGCAGGCCACAGGGAGCCTCATTTGGGTTCCAAGTAGTATAGAAACCTGCGGACCCAGCACTACCCCAGCACCCTGCAGCTGGGCTGGAAGTTGCAGGGTTTAGCAAAGCCTGCTGGCTCATCACCAGAAAGGCGCAGGCTGCCTTGGAACACAGAGCAGCCTTTCACCCTGCTCACAGCAAGAAGAAATGCATCGTCCATCTCCTCTTTGGCATTTCCCAAGCCCTTCTAGAGTGAGCTAAATGCCACGCTTCATTGATCGGTCAATAAGTCGTGTTTATTGAGCTGACAAGTGTGTGCGTGGGGAGTGGGGCAGCTGTAGAGAAAGACGGATGAGGAGGGCAAACAAAACCCCACCCCAGTCAAATGCTAGGGTTTATGTCTAAGAAGAGGACTCTACACCTTCCGCTCCTGTGTACACCAGGCCGTTCACTCCGCCCTCTCCATTCTGGAGGTCTGGCAGCACTCCTGCTCTCCCAGGAAATGGGCACCAGACTCCCCAGAACTGGAAAGCCCTTTCTTTATGCAGTGCTGACCTCTAGAGGATTCCAATTAAAAAGCATCCCAAAGGACCAACTTCATTTTAACGGCTGGCTTCTACACCGGTGCTACTGCCACATTTTCCTAGAAAAGAAGGAAACAATCTCTCTGCTACTTTACGTGTTACCTAATAGGATATGCCTACCTTATTTTTTGACTGTCTTATTACATTTGCCCAGATTTTTATAAATGTCATTCATTGTCTTCTCCAGCAAGGACAAAAAAAGGTGGGCCAGAGACTGAGAAAATATTTTAAAATTATCTGCCCACTACAGAACTGAGAGGGAAGTTACCATGCCAGCCATTTCACGACGCATTTCTTGAGTTTTCAGAGAACGTTCACTCACCCCAACTCAGCAGGGCAGAGGGCAAAACCGTGTGCCAGACCTCCACACTTGGGGCACACCCCCGCTTGCCCCAGGCCGGGGGCAGGGTCCAAACACCGAGTAATGAGTTTTGCTTTGCTTATTTTGTTTTACTTTAACCCATTCATGTCCACAACAAGCACTGGGTACAATGAGCTGTCCCACGTGGCCAGACTCCACTATGGAAATGAGACTCATTTCTAAAGGAAAACGTGACTGTTCGTTACATCACTAAGCAACCACGGCAAATTTTCTTAATTTTGTTGTAGCTTTTTATTCCATGTTATTGATCACAAAGAGAAGGGAAGTATAGGAAGGCAGGAGAAATAATTCAGGGATGTCTGCATTTGGGCTAATATATACCCACTATTTGGGCTGGGGTCTTTATTTCTAAAAGGGGTCCTAGGAAAGATGGGCTCAACATCAGAGAAATGCAGTCTTGCCGATGTCAGATCATCCAGCCCTGGTTTCATGAGACAGTATTTTCCTTATAAACTTTACTTCCCACCTTCCCTACCCCACTAGCCAAGGGCACATACATTCCCACAATGCCACTGCCCACAGGGAACTTGGAAATGAGTCCATACTTACTTTTACAGATGAGGAAACAAAGGTGGCAGGGGAGGGAGAGGCGACATGCCTATCGTCACCCAGCCAGTCAGGGACGAGACTGGCCTAGAACTCTTTCCCCCAGTCAACCAATTTCCGAATGACTCACCGTGAAGGAGGAATGCACCTACACTAAGGTAAAGAAGCCCTTCTGTATTTTTAAAAAGTGTATCTGTGAAGAGTGCTCACATCACAGTAACAAAGGAATTGCCCCGTAAGAAAGGCTGTGTCTGGGCAAGATCACGCCACCACCGCTGCGGTCAGAATGGGACTGCGGTCTGAACTCAGCTCACACACAGCCCACTGCTCGTGCACCGTCTCCGACAGCAGCCACGTCAAACACAACCACCAATGAAGTTGTCTAACACGCACACGTAAGCCTCTATGCTGTGCCTATTAAGGCAATCTCAAATCTAACTTAACAATCTATGGAGAGCTATTCATTTGAGGAAAGAAACTTGCTATTAATCAAAGAATGGGACTGACCACCAACCTCCAGATAGATTCTTTAAATGTCATTGTTTACTGAATAACAACAACTGGGAGGAAAGTAGTGAAGAAATGGTGTCAATGTCATCCCTGAATGACCACAGATGTCTAACCAGTGTCACAAAGCATTCCTAACTAGGATAGAAAAAAAAAAGGGGTCCTCACATAGAAATCTACAGTACAAGTTTGAAGAGTGGAAAACTACTAAATACCAGGTGCAGTGTCAGAATAGATACATTCAAGTCTTAAAACATCAATTATTAACATTTGAATCATACCAGAGGTTCACGTAACCACCTCCTCCCTGCCTACCCCCTAAGTACCCCTTTCCCCACCAGCCCCAACAACAGCAACCACAAAGCTCACCGATGGTCGAGGGTCCTTATTCCTCGGTTAGATGACATTAGGGGTATATTCTCTAGAACCAGCCATGGGGGAGGGAGTAAGAAAGAGGCAAACATCATGAGTGTTTGGAAGGCTGTTTAATAACAAGCGTATGGTAATTACATCGTCAGATGAGACCCTCTCTCTCAGGGGAGGGAGGAAGGAGCAGATGTGGACAGGGTTCCATTTAGGATTTACACTGCCGGAAGGAAGCATCTAACAAAGGGCAACAATTTTTGGCAACCCATTTCACAGTTTTGTCATTTACAAGAGATTTCTTTGAAAGGAAATATCAAGGCAAAGCATCCACACCCTGCATGAAATATGTTTTGCCTAAAAAAACCCCCAAAACTGTTCCTTGCTTTTGCTTCTCATGGAGATGGTTAAACTGCTTTGATACACAAATTAAGACTGGTTCACAGATAGTTTCAGATTTTTTTTTAGAGTTGGCGATTTCCTTTCTCCCCTAAAAAGCTGACATTGGCCTAGAGTACTGCTCTGTAGCTTCATCTGCCTAGCTATCAGATGGTACTTAAAGTAAAAAAGATCTCAAGACACAGGCAGGAAACAAAAGATAAAAACAGGGAAAGGCAGTTTTACAAAGAACAGGCTGTCAGCTTTCTCTGCGGTATCCAACAACTCGAATACACAGTTCTTGGTAAGTTAAGTGTTTACTGTTTTGTGGCCTGCAGCACGCTTTTAAACTGCTGTGCCTCTTGAGCCTTACAGTGTTTTAAATGGGCTTTCTAGCATGAAACGTTCATAGGTGCTGTATTTCTGTAATCCAAATTTAAATAAAAACATCAAAGACAACCTATGATTTTACAATTTGCCCAATGAACTTGAGCTATAGATATTTTACCATGGACACCACGTTGCCATGGACACCGGGGGCTAGCGGCATCCTGGCAAGTGTTAGAGTTATTCTGTATACCATCTAAAAGACTGTCAGCCTTTCATGCCAAACCTGGTTATCACAAAACCAAAATAACTGATTGAGTCTTTATAGAAGATTGGTATTGAATTAAAACAACAACAACAACTGTAGGCTTCCCTGGTAATCTGATGACCAAGCAATGACAATGGCAACTGTGGCATCTCTGGAATTAATACTCACGATAGGGCAGAGGGATCTGCAACCCAACGGAGTTTTAACTGTGCTCTTTCTACAACCCTAAAGCTCTGTGGAGTAGGTGGGCTCTGCCCACGGGCCTGCAGGTGGGGGCATTACTGACCCATGGCTTCCTCTGCAACTGATGCAAGATCAAGGTTGGTTCATGGTCAGCCTGCCAGTAGCTGGAGCCCCGCTCAGATCTTCTCTGGCTGACAGTTGGTTTCTACAGGACAAGAACTCCACCAGATTTGCGGGACACCCACTGTCTCCTTGGCTGGGGGGCATTTTCAAAGCCACAGAGCCATTCCCAACACAAACCTTGCCTCTCAACTTGCAGGCAGTCCCTTTGAGGGAAGCAGGCTCCTACTGACACAGCCATGAAATACAGTTTTCCTGGGACTTACGTGATAATTGCCTCCTGGCCTTTTTCTGAAGAACCATACCCTAACTGTCCCATTCTCCCTTACTCATCTCCTCCCACCCCAGATTACGTCTTGCCTACTCCGAGAGACTCTCAAACCGTGAGATCAGATATGTTCATAGCAGTTTCCCAACTTGTCAGATATGCTGGTATCACAGCTCCCCTAGGTCCACATACTTTGTGCTCTTATGAAACAGAAGCAGTATTTAGACATGTAATTGTGCTAGATAGAGAATGGTTGCTGCTTATACATGAAACATGACAGCAACTATGAGAGAGAGGTTTTTACTGAAGTACACGGGAAAGCAAATTCTGGCCCCAGGACACCAGGAGAATTCCCAAAGAAGAGCCTTTTGTGTCCTAGTCACGGAAGAACAAAAAGGATTATGTGCTTCTCTGAGCCTGGGAGACGGGCGCACCTCTCAGTGTAACTGGACCCAGAGTGGTGGCAGGCACTGTGTGCGGTCTCCCCTTCTTCCCCGCTCCATAGTTCATTCTCTGACTCCCCAAAGTCTGCTCGGCATGATTATCAGGTAGAGAAAAGTAACCAGGCAGCCACAGAAAATGTCTCTGTGATTTACTCGAACCCAGGATCAAGATTTTACGTTTTCATAGGCATGATTTCACAGCTAGCCCACAGTGATCAACAAGCAATCATTCCCTTATTCACACACCTACAGATACCTACACACACACACACACACACACACACACACACACACACACACTCACTCACTCATGCTCTCACACATTCTCTCTATTGGATGAGATGGCAAAAAAAGTACTCGTCTTTCACTCTTTTCCAGTTCTTCCTCGTGCAAAATTTCTCCCCAGTTAAACTTATTCCACTTTCAAAGCCACAGTCTGTCAGTCTGTCAGGGCACAAATAAGACTATGCATTCCATGGGCAGAGCATGTACAACTGGGATAAGTGTGTTTTCTGTATCTTCTGGAGCCTGACTTGAAGACCCTCTCACCTAAGGAACAGAATTTCCTCAGCCCTTCAGGATCAGGCCCTGGAGGGTTTGGACACTCACAGACCAACAGAAACACGTTCTAAGGTAATCCTGTCGCTACGACGCTAAGGACAGAGATTCAAAATGCATTTCCTGCTCATTTCCCTTAAAGTTTCCTTGATTGTTGCTCTTCATACCCACGTACACCGTAAGGCAGCTATGGAATAGTGGTTAAAAAGCAGGAAGGGCAATCATCCCTTGTTTCGGGGTAGTTAAGTGACTTGCCCAAGGTCACGCAGTCACTGGCAGAGTGAACACTAGAAGCCAGTCTCTCTCCTAACTCCTGGGTCAATTCTGCTCCCCCTGTGCCACACTGCCTCCTGCTAAGTGGGTTTATATGTTTATGAAAGTCCAGAACCTATCTAGCCATGGAACCCTTCCCAGAACAGAAACCACAGGCTGTTGACTCACTGACCAACTGGGGGGATTTGCACTGTGCAAATCCCAGTGCCACCCACGACCTGAACGTGTGGGCATGTGTCAGAGAGCACTGGCGGGGATGTGCACAGAGAAAAGGAAGTCTTAGAGGCTACAATCCTTTTGCTAATACGTTTTGGGGTTTTACCAGGAAAATGAGGAACATACAGCAACGTTATCCCCTATTCCTGGGGCCGAACCAAGACCTGGTTTCTCCTCAGCCCCTCTGCTGGACGACTGAGTCTATCTCAGCTCAATTTTTACAAACAGAGAATATTAACACAATAATACCAAAATGAATTTGGTCAAAGCCTAAAATACATTTCATACTAATGTTCAATCCATTTGCAAACTTACGCAAATTTAGATTGTAAGCCTCTAGGTACGATTAAAATTCCAGTTTACCTTTGAATGGAGCAAGCCAGTCAAGCTTCTTCATGTCAGGCGCAGAAGTTATTCTTTCGGCCTATTGTGTTAAAACAAAGGTGACCGAACCTGAGCGATAGCTACAGAAGGTACAGCTTCCCAAACACCTGTGCTCAGGTACAGAGCCCATCGGGACTCAGACGAGGGAGCAAAGGACAGAATACACTCACCCCACTGGACGACATGTCAAGGTTTGTTTTGTTAACAGGCTCCTTGGAAGGAAATGTTTCATTTGGAATTAACCTTGAATTAAGCTTTTTTTCCAAAGAAATGAAAACAATGTGGGTACCGAAGTACGGATGGAAACCACTCTATTATTTCACCCGATGAGTTAAAAATGCAGTACGCTCTTTGACCACGAGCAGCTGTGCTCCTCAAAGCACCAGTTAACAGAAAATGTTGAGATAATCAGGTTTATGCCGACATGCCTGGAAGATCTATGACTCCCATAAACTCTATAGCCTCTACGGCTGTTACTGCCTTTTTTTTTTTTTAATCCCAAACTTTGACAACCTAATAGGCCAGCATGTTAAAAACATTCCTACTAGAGAGGCCACATTTAGTCAAGGGGTGTAGAAGAGGCATTCAGTCCTTAGAACCAGAAACGCAGAATCATCCAAGAAAATGAATGTTTTAAATAAGTCCATGTTAGTGTTACAAAGGATTTTCCCCATAAGTATTTGTTGGCTAAATGATGATAACAGTTGTTCCTGCGAGTTGTCTGAGTCTTTTGATCATTAAAATGTGTCCTTTGAACCAAGCTAACCCACGATGAAAAGATTCCCACTTTCATATCACTTTAAAAATTCACTGCAATCAGGTTCCTCGAAGCACTTGATTATAATTTTTTTGTAAATTATACAGTAGGATCCTTTTCTTGACTTTTTTTTTTTTTTTTAAGAATAAAAGACAGACTAAGAAAGTGAAGAAGGATTCCATCATATTTAAAAAAAATTTTTTTATCCTGGTTTATTTTCCCATTAAATTTATCTATGGCTTCAAAGTTGAAGTGGCACTTGGATTCTGGGTGTTTTCATGATTGAACAAGTCGCCATCTCATTATAAAGAGAGAAGGTAAATGTTTCCTTTCACAAATGGGATGGTTTATAAACATTTTAAAGAAATTGATAGCTTATGTCACCCCACTTATATTTTCCACTCTTCGACTTTAAAAGTGTCTTTGAAATTAGCATGTTTTAAAATAACTGAACATGCAAGTATGTTTATACCTACCCATGAACCAGTTGCCATATCTGGGGCATTCAGTAATGGCAGCATACTTAAAGAAGGCTTCTTTGCCTCTCTTCCCCTCTTCACCCAAAGCTAAGTGATTATCCTTTTCTGCCCTTGTATTTGCCCTTGTGCAGTTTAATGACTAGATATTACAACTCATGCTTTATAAGCAAAACCTTTCACTTACGACACTTACAAGGTACATAAAAAGTGCAGACTGCATTTCTTTTCTGCCATGCTTCCCCTCAATAATGTCACCTGTGAAGACTCAACACATATCCTTAATACATTCAGAGTTCCCTACGTTCGAGTCAGCGAATGTTACTTCTCCAACACAAACTCAAGAGAGAATGGTCAGCCACAAAATGGACTCTAAATTCAAAATGGCCAAGGCTACCGAGACAACTCCATAGAAACCCACTGAAACGGGAGTAAAATTCAGGTCACTTCTGAGCAAAGCTCATCCCAGATATTTTGTGGTTGTTAAAAAGGTATTTCATTTTAATTTGGATGCTGGGTGTCAGACGTCCTGTTTCGAAGTACTAATGCAAAATGCTAACCCAGGAGCACGCAACCCCACCTTGGGTACCACGGGGCTCACTTTCCTTCTCAGATGGGAGCCCTGGCAAGTTTACTGCTGACTGACCCCCATTTGGGGGTGGTCTGCCTCTGGTTCCTCCTCTTCCACGTCTGCGCTGTACTCTTCTAATGTGTCGTCATCTGCATCCGGAAGGCCCAGTAACTACAAGGGAGAAAAGAGAAGCAGCTGTGAGCACTGAGGGTCCCAGGCACGAAGACCACCGAAAGCATCTGGTCCAAATTCAACAGCACTCACCAGGACTTACAACAGCAGCTAGGGATTTCCCTCAGAGTCAACTACTCCCACAATTACGTTTATAAACTTATTAGACGGGAATATCAATCCTTCAATGGACTGGTGCTGAAAGGGTTAGGTTTTCTTGGGGAGCCTGGAGAAAGAATCTCTACTTTTAACTACACAACCCGGCATCACATATGACCTATGCACAAAGATACTATGTCTACGTACCCGCACACAAACCTTGGATGTTAGCAGCAGTACAATGAACAGGGCTAACTATCCCATCAATATGTCAAAAATCTATTCCCCGCATTTCCTCCCCTAAAAACACATGATGCTATTACTTATAACACACAGACATGTGGAAACTACTAAAATGTTCTACAGAATGGTTGAAAAATTTGTGGTATATCTATAAGACGGAATCCTATTATCCATGGAAGATAGTATTTTAAATAATCCAATATACAAAATGTGCTCATAAGTGTAAAAAGAACATGATAAAAATAGTGTTTTCATTATGATATAGATTTTCTTAAAATTTACACACAGATACATAGAAAAATAGACCTCAAAGCCCATTTACACGTTAAGAGTATTTTTAAGACAGTGTGATTATGGGTACATTTCTTCTTTTTCTCTTTTTGTATTTTCCAAATGCTCTCTAATCATCACCAGGGAAATTCACAACAACTACACAGTGATTTTCTTAAAGCACCGACGGGCCTTTGGTTAGAGACTGTGAGTGCCATTTGCTGGGTCAGATCAATATGAACAGAAAGCTGTGGTACTGGATGGAGGAAGCTGTGACTTTGGGTACTCCTCAGCCTTGTCTGTGATCGGGGGGCGTTCATCCAAAGGCTCCTCAATGACACTTACTGCCTGCGCGTGGCCAAAGGATCTTGTCCCATGGTGGCCGCTTGGTCGCTCACTGTGAGACAACTCCACTGAATGGCCCTACGATCTAAGCACTAACTGCAGTAAGACATGAAATAAAAACCGTTCTGTTTACTCTTTACTGCCTCCCTAGTGTCCTGCCACCCCCACCCCTTTCTTCCCGCTCCCTCCCAATTGCTTCAGTGAGGGACAGATAAGCAGAGTTGTGATGAAAATAATGCCTTACTCTGAAGTCCTCTTGCAGGTCTCAAAGAGCCCTATGAACACAGAGCGAAATCATCCGCTGGGCACCACTGGTCATATTACACACGTGGCCTGCCAGGGTGGACACGGCCAGCTGCAGACACATGCTTTCCCCTCAGCGCTCTGAGTGAGGCAGCGGTCTCAGAGACTGGTCCCTGGGAAGCGTGGGGCCGGGGGAGGACATCTCAGCCTGTCCGAATAGTTTGGGCCAACCTTGTGTGTGCTTGGGAGCAGGGAGAAGCCCCTTTGTCCTACTACTGTCTCCCTTCCATATCTTAGTGGATGGAATAAAAGACAAAGTTTGCCTCGAAAGAGAGAAAAAAAGATGGCTGGTTACAATGAACCCAGATGATTAATATTCTGGTGTTCCATTTTTATTTGCAAAGCCGCTAGATGACACAACAAGGTCAAAGTATCAAAACAGTAGTAACATTTAAATGACTAATAAAAAATATAGTTGCCACTGCCAACAATTCCAGAATCACCTAAATGCCAGAACAAGGTGTATTAATTTAAATAAATGTAACTCCCCATTATATTAAAAGGAGACCCCTGAAAAGAGGAAGGGCCAATGGGTTCCCTCTCACTTAACAGATCTGACTGCTGGTGGCTGCCCAGAGCCCTGGGTTCAGGAGGGTTCTGAGCAGTGGGAAATCGTGTTCAGTTAGCAACGACTGTCGTGGGTAAAGAGGGCATAGTTGAGGTACACATCTGCATACTTGCCACAGTGTCCTAAAGAGACACGCCGTTGATTCATTTTCGTAACACACTTAGCAAGTCACATGGACCCAAACCAAGGTACCTCTCAGCACCCTTCCGCTCCTCAGCTTAGGGTGGCCTGTAGAAGAGGTTCCACGCAAGCCAAGCACAAAACCACTGCCTTCTCCCTCCCTCTCTGCTTTTTGTAGCTCCCTACCTTACCTTCAATGTGGCTCAAGCCCATGGTTCTAGATCTAGAACATCAGCCACACGGGAGGTCCTTCCCTTTGATGGGAAATATTCACATGTTGCTCTGAGAGGTGCTCATCCCCTACCCTCACAGGAGGCAGAAGGAAAGGAAGTTCTCAATGGCTTTCTGGACGTCTAAGGCACCTTAGTGTAGGGTCTGCAGATTCCTTGAGAGGCTATGTGGAAAAGGCACTGGACCTGGCTTCCAGAAGCCGGAGCTCTAGTTGGGGACCTCTGCCAAGCCACTGCCTTTGCTGAGCCTTGGTACCCTTCTCTGTAGAGTGGGAATCATGACACTTGCTCTACCTCTAGAGAAACTATGGAGAGTAATTGAGAAAGTGAATGTGGCCATGGTTTGCACACCACAGTCTTGTGAATTATCTAGTTATGTCCTATCATCTTGCTTCTCATTTTAAAGCACAGCCTGTTCAGTTATTCAAGGAGAGTCACTGCGGCATCAGTCGGCTGCCTCCAGCCCCTGCTCCTGCCTCTCTTCTGCTGGGCTTGCTTTTGGACCACGTGACTGTTCATTAGTCCTGTGGAAAGTAAGAAGCTGAGTGCTATTAGCCTCGTTTGATTGTCAGGCTTACATTCAGCATTCCACTGAACCAACCGATTTTGTCTCACTGCAGACTTAATAATAATCATAGTTAATACTGCTTAAGTTACTACCTGCTAGACACTGTCCGAGGCAGCTGTACATATAATAATTCCTTTGGTCCTCATAATAACCCTGTGGGGTAGATACTAATATTATCCTCCTTTTACAGGTAAGACCGAGAAAGGTTGAGGAACTTGTCCAGAGTTCCTGAGCGTAAGGTCAGAGCTGTATTCAAACCCAGGCCACTGGACTACAGAGTTCACACGCCTAACCACCAGGCTACCCAGGAGACTCCCTTCTAGCTGTCAGTGCTATTCCTGTAGCTGGAGGCTTCAATACTGGGTAATACACCTTGTGAAAAATTCCACATGCGATGTTAACGGCTACATTTACAAGTATGTACAATTTGGAAGCATGTGGAGAATAGAAAAAGCACCAGGACTAGAATTTGCCTGGGATTCCAAAGGATAGCATACAGACATGAAATAATCTAGCATTCCCGCCAGCCTCTGTCTCCATTCCCATCGATGGTGGGTACGTCTAAATTTAACTTCTGGATCCAAATTTTGAACAGCGGAGAAGACATATCAGAGACAGGCGCACAAACAGACTGGTGAGAATCCTGGAGTCCTTGCTTTCACTACACCCACAGATTTTCATAAGGGAAAGGAGACAGGCCCAGAAACCCTGTCTGGTATATTTAAGTTACTGCTGATAGTTACAATCATTAATTCGTATTTCAGTAAAATGTTTTCAGTTGACCGGAAAAAGAATCTCTATGCTCACTCTGGACAAGAGTGTTGGTGTGTCCCGGGTCTTGCTGTCCATCAGGCTTCCTTTGAACAACCTGTGATTACGTAAGAAATTCTGGGGCCCCATCCAAACAGGATTGTACTGGAAAGGTAGAGATGCCAGCCCTTGAGAATTAAAGTCCTGTAGATCTAAGAGAGTACCAATTATCTGTAGGACCAACTGAATGTTTTGGAGAGTGATGTAAACTGGTCGAAGCCATATTCAGTTGGCATTTAGCATCTGCTGTCTCTAAAGGTGGCACACACTCAGCAGTGGGCCAGAGCGTCTTTATAAGGGGAGGAGGTGTCTGTGCCTTGGAGAGTGCACTCAACCAGCTAGAGCTGTGGTGCTTTCAGTAAATGTTCTGTGGTTTCTGAGGTCCCAGGAAGCTCCTTCCTGAGGATTCTTTGAAGCAGCATTCCTCATGCTTTAGTACATACAGAGGGTGCCCCCAAAAATGTAGACACATTTTAAGAAAGGAAAACTGTATTAAAATTGTAATACTCAATATATACCATGACAAAAGAGGAATACAAGTCACGTGTGACTTTTGCAATGACAAGGTGCTCAAAGTGGGTACCATCAGCGTCCAGACACTTCTGATGACGGCGAATTACTGCTTGAGCAACGCTGAGCAAAGTGTCCACTTGTAGACATTGTTTTGGCGCCCAGTATATGATTCACTCAGGGACCTACCAGAAATGTAGATTCTGATTCAGTAGGCATCAAGTGGGACCTGAGATTCCGCATTTATAACAAACCCCCAGGACGCGGAGACACTGCTGGTCCTGGAACCACACTCCAAGTACTGAGACTCTTAAAGCATTTAGGGAATTTGCCACCATTTATCGTAATGATCCATAATGCTGGTGGTACCAAGAAACCTATGATGGGATGCTGGTCAGTCTGTCTTCTTGACACTAGGGGGAAAAAAGAGGTAGGTGGCAACATTGCAAATGGGCAAGAGTAGTAGGTACTCTCTTACTTTTAGGGGCCATTGCACTTTCTAAAAAAGACAGGGCTTGAATATTCATAAAGTGAGCAAAAAATAAAAGCCATAATTAAGTTAATTATTATTAAAACCCACAAGTGTGTATAATCTGTTCTTATCAGACTTTCTGACCCACGAGCAGCTTCCCACAGGTGGGTTCTTTCTCTTCTGCCAGGCTCGTGACCAGACTAAGAGTAGAAGCAAGAATTGGACTTTTTCTGGGTCACAAAGGGTTTTCCTGTGGCGTTTTATCTCTGGCTCACCAGCCGTCAGTGGCAAACTGACAGTATCAGTCTGGTTCATACGAGTCTCTGCTTCTTGAGAGTTACAAATGTGGAGTTACACAGCAACCCCAGGGAGGGGACCGGGGTCAGTCAGGGGAACCACAGGTTCTAACTCCAGGTAGGGTGCTCAGAGCAACATGAACCAGCACAGTACACAAAACTGTCATAGCAACAGGTGCCTCATGGCTCCAATGCCCACAGTGCTGGGAAGAGGAGGAAGAGCTGGGACTCCAGGGAAATAAAGAAAAGCTTTGAGAGAATTTGAAAGGGCAAAGATAAGGTTTCGTTTAGCCGCTAATGGAAATGGTAAGCGCTCTCTTCTCTTATGAACTGTTTTTCTAAACAAGGGGGAAGTCTGTCAGTCATCACTAAATAAAACATGTGAAAACATAGAGGAAGAAAATGAATGGCACAATGACCATTATTTAGATTCACAGCCACTATTTTATTATCTAGCTCAATCATGTGATGACCGCAACTGTCAACCAAGGGCCACTTAAACAAGAAGAATGTAGGATCCCGAACTTTTCCAACTCACATTTCTCAAGGCTACTGACCAGCATCTCTGAAGCCATTAGTGGCTGCACAACACGGATAAACCCGCCAGCTCACAGATGGCCATGACAACCTCCTTGCTGCTGTCATTTGCATACAGGTACCATTTGGATATGATGTTCCAGCAAGAAGGAACAATCCTAGGTTCAAGCAAGAGGCCCTGGAGCGGAGCAGAATGTGGTCACTCTAGGCGGGAAGCTGCCCCGGTGTACGACCCAGGGGCACGGATCCGCCCAATAAGCATTTCCTAACGGCCGTGACGAGCCAGAAGTTGAGATGACACTGCAGGATGGCTGGGGTCTGACAGTCCTTTATGTCCTTAGTCTGATTTTGAAGCTCCCTACGAATCCACAAGACAGAGAGACAGGGATGGGGTACTGAGGTAACCTGCTAGAGGCCACTCAGCATGGGAGCCAGACAGGCCAGCGCAGGACGGAGCCACCGCCCCCACTGGGGCAGCTCTAAGGACTCTGGCTTTTCTGGGCTTCCTTCGTGGCCGGGCCTCTTCCTCCTCTGAGCACGTCTGGATTCTGCCATTTCTTCAAGTCCCACCTCCTCATAAAGTCGCTGCCCCACACTTCACTTGGTTCCTCAGTGAGTCTGACACTCCTAGCCCTTCTGACACCTTGTAGACAATACAGCTTTTAACAAAACACAACGTAGTTTCTGGTTATAAATGGTTTCTGTGACATCATAGAGCATTTAGAAAAAAACAGAAAAGCAGAAATGTCACCCGAGAACCTGCCCCCAGCGGCTCTTGGGTCACATGCCCCACTCGGGGGATGAGTGTCCATTCACTCTTCTGGGAGCACCGGCACCTACACAGCGAGTTGTACGGATTAGCTACTGAATGGACATTTATTACGTTGTCCAAACCAACCCTTATCAACATTTGTCTGTGAACCCCCATAAAGCCTCTTTAACGTCCCTTCTGTTACCTAGATGCTACTGTTAGGCATGTGCTCCAAGCACCGAGCAAGTCGATTTTTCTCTCTGCCAAGAATCGGAGTCCCAGAAAGGGACTCACTAAGTCCAACTCACTTCTCAACAGTATTTGACCTGGTGTCCCCATCCTGCCCAGCGTTTATTCAGTGCTTCTCATGGGTAACGTGCTGTATTAAGTACCCTACAAGAATTGCGTCATTTCATGTCAAAGCAACTCTAAGGTAACTATTGTCATTTGTTTCCTAACTTTACAAATGAAGAAACTGAGAAACAGAGGTTAAGTAACTCGGCTAAGGTCACACAGGCAGCAAGAGGCAGAGCTGGGATTTGAATCGCTGCCCACAGGGCTTGGGTTCCTCATCACTGCAGTACCCTGATTCCACAACACTGGGTAAAGAGACCACAGGCAACACACCCTACAGTTCGCACCCACTAATTTCCACTCAGGAAATAGTTCCCCAAAGAAACAGCACATCGGAGTAAGCTGAGCAAGAGTGGAACTCCTTCGCAGGCTCTGCGCAGTCTCCAGCAGTGTCGGGGCCAAAACAAAGGCTCTGTGTGTAACATGGAGTTTCTCTGTATGGTCCTGTGGCTGTCTCTCCTCCCACAAACGCAGCTCCCTGAGGGCAGAGCTGGGCACGGTGGCCTGCCCCTCACTCTCCAAAGCAGTGCTCTGGCACAGAGCAGGCGATCGGTAACATTTCGTTGAAAATGTGATGAACAAGTAGAGGAAAACCAGGAGTAGGATGGTGAAAAAGAGTAACGTTTTTTCCCCCTTTCAAATCCAACAACAGATTTCCTGGGGTGGGGGGACGGCCTTTGACTGTGATATTGAGTGTTTCCGTGGGGGGAAGGCAAACAAGAGAAAGGAAAACAAATACAGTCCACAAAGTTGGTATGTTGAAAGATAGAGTGCTAAAGTGGCCTGCTTAGCATTTCGGACAGGCTCCCTCGGGAAGGCCAGAAGACTCCACACTTGGCCCGTGCAGGCAAGAGTGTGCAGGCTTCGGCACTTAGCTAACTCTGTGTGACCGATGCCCCCTAAAGGCAGAGAAGGCTGTCAACAGACAGGTCCTTATTTTTTGGAGGGACCCACAGGGCAGGGGCTGGCAACGGGCGGGCCCAGCAGAAGCAAGGATTCAAAGCCTGGGTGAAGCTGTTCTAAGATGGAGGCAGAAATAGCTCCCCTGTGGTTCCCAACTATTAGCAAAAGGCAGCTGCCCAATCGATCAGATGACCACGACTTTTCAGGGAAATGATGGGAAGGTTGCCTGTTTGACATCCCTGTGGCATTTGGGTCTGCGTTACTTCACAAATACTTTCTAGTACAGCAGCAACAAGACCCTTTCGTATGTCTTATTTCTAAACCCAACGCCCCCTTGTATAAAACAGAGAAATATTGGCAGTGGGAAGAATTGCGCTCTTCAGTGGGGATGGAGGGGTGAATGTTTCCGTACTGGTCTCCAGCGGTCCTTCATTCTGGGCTGTCACACTTGCTCTCATCCGACTGGGGCACAGCCCGACTGACAGAAACCCAAAACCCCACGCGCACCTCAGGGCCACTAATCCTGAGAATGTGCCTCCCACTGGCACTCGCCGAGGGGCAAAGATGCCCAGCCCACTAACGTCCTCTCCGGAGTGGTTCCCCCAAGAACCAGTACATCGCAGTAAGCCGAGCAAGAATGGGCGCCCAGCACCCAAAACCTTCCCTACTGGAGGGCTGTACTGGGTCAAGGCCTCCTCACCCGTGGAGCACCCACGCTGCCCGCGAAGGAAGGCTCCGCTTTAGAAATGAACCCAAACCCTGGAAGTCCAACAACATATCAAATCTGTGTGTGTCCATGACACGCAGCAGCTTGAACGGAAAGAAAATATTCCACCAATCCAATTGTTTTCAGCAATACATCTGGACTTTTTCGGACTGCACTTTTTTCCCCCCGTTTATATGTTACCAAGATATAGTCATAAACTTGGTAAAGAAAAACAGTAAAACGGGTTCTGGCAGGAGCTCACCTTCTCCAGTTAAGGCAATTCTACAGGTATTTTGCCTGCTACCAGAGATGACTGCCACATAAGGAGGGACCAGGTGGCAGACAAGCGAATGGAACAAACCCCTGCGAGGAAACCAGCTGCAAAATGGATATATCATTTGCTACCAGACTTTTTTTTTTCCGCTGAAGACTTGGGAGAATCGATATTTTAAAAAATGTACCTACTGGATATCTCTACCTGGATGTCTAATCGGTGTTTCAAACGCTGACCAAAACGGAGCTCCTGATAGTATCATCCCCAAACGTTTCCTCCTGCAGCCTGCTCCATGGCAGTAAATGACAATGCCACGCCCTTCCGTGCCTAGCCACGGCACTTTGGCGTCATCCTTGTCGCCTCTTTTTTTCTCATGCCCCACTTCTGATCCATAGCCAGTCCGGTTGGGTCTACTTTCAAGGCATCTCCAGAATCTGACGCCTTCATTCCACCTTCACCGCCACCATCCGGGTCCAAGCCCCCTTGCCACCCACCCACGTGACAGCAATGGCCTCCTCGCTGGTCTTCCCCTTAGAACCTATTTTCAACTTGTCAGAGGGAGCCTTTCAAAATGTGAAGTCAGATCCCTCTCGGCTCAAACTCCACCAGTGGCTCCCATCACACCCGAGTAAAAGGCCAAGTGCTTCTGTGACCCACAACCCTTCAAATTCTTCACACTCCTCTCTCGCTCCATCCCCACCACCGCCACCACCACCTGGCCACACCAGCCCCAACTTGCTCCTCACACTCTGGTACCTCCTACCCTGTTGCCTTCATATTTGTTCTTCTCTCTACCTGGAAAGCTCTTCCCCTAGACCTCCTCGTGGCTCACATCTTATTTCAAGTTTCATTCAAACGTTACCTTCTTAATGAAGACTTCCCTGCTCCTCTAATCAAAATTTTCAGTACCTCTGACATTTCCTGCCCCCTTTCGCTGACTTACTTTTTTCTCCCTGACTTATCACTGACACGTGTTGTACTTAGTTATCCTGTCTCCCTTGCCACCAGAATATCAACTCCGTGAGGTCGAAGATTTTCACCCATTTGATTCAAGTGCTAGGAACAGAGCAGTACGTACTGCCAAATACCTAGTGGGCTCTCAGTAAGTATATATTCAATATATATTGAATGAATGAAAGTGAAATGGACCATACTTTTAAGTCAAAAATCTATTTTGAATGTGCCAAGCAGGCTTAGAAAAGTAAAAAAATTAAAAGAATGAATTCGTTGGATGAGTGATACAAATCAGACAGAGTGACAAAAGCCACAGAAATTCCAATTCTTGTAACAGTGCATTAAATGATTGGGACCAACTCTTTCACAGAGAACTGAAAAAAAGCTGGATTCAATATGAAAAATGCCTTCTTAAATATATTCAAGAATTAGAACCTAGAGAGGTAAACCTAACATAAATAGCTGCTTTTGTCCTGAGGGTATTTGCTGACCTAGAAGAAACAGCTAGAAACGTTACTGCATTTGTGGCCGACTCTAAAAGCTAGGGGAACCAAAGTCAAATCCAGGGTCTTCCAAAGGAGCCAAATGCTACAAACTATCTCCACGTTAAGTCGGGACCCCAAAGGCCTATGTCCTTGCCATGGTCTGAATCTGTGCCCCCGCAAATTCATTCGTTGAAATCCTAACCCTCAAGGTGATGGTATTAGGAGGTGGGCCTTCGGGAGGTCATTAGGTTATGAAGGTGGAGCCCTCATGAATGGGACTAGTACCCTTAGAAAACAGGCCTTAGAAATCTCTTTCTCTCCTTCCACCAAGTGAGGTTCCGGTAAAAAGATGGTCGTCTGTTTAGAAAGCAGGCCCTCACCACACACGAAATCTGCTGGCACCCTGACCTTGGACTTTCAGCTGCCAGAACTTGAGAAATAAATGTCTGTTGTTTCTAAGCCACCCAGTCTGTGGTATTTTGTTTAGCAGCCTGAATGGACTAATACAGCTCTTAGGACAAGGATGAGCTGGAAGAAAGCGGACCTGCAGCCTGGCTTCTCATCACCTTCACTGTTCCAAGAACCACAAGTCTGAAATTGTTTGGAGGTGGTCTCAGACTGACAGGGCCCCCAAGGGCTGGCAGAAGCAAATGAAAATCCTCTCTGGGGGAAGGCACCCTCATCTAAGCCTTAATTTATTCCTATATATAAATTTTCAAATACAATAAGCAGCACACAGAGATAATCCAACCCACAAAGAAATACGATACCAGGAGTGAGAACCATCTGAAACAAAAGACAACAAAATAATAGACTTACAAACCTTGAAATACTGGAATACCAGACACAGTCTATTATGCAACCATGCAATCGTGCCTACCACGTTCAGAGAAACAAAAGACAAGCTTGAAAATTTCACCAGAGAAGTAGGCACTATCTTAAAAGACTTTAAAAAAAAAAAAGAAATAAATAGAAATTCTAGAGCAAATATCCTTGAACGTGTTGAGTATTTACGGTGGGCACAGAATTGAACTTGGGGAAGTGTCAGGACACTGGTCATTTGACCCTTATCTTCCAATAAAGATAAATGGAAATAGGTAATTTTTAAAATAGGGATGAGTCTTCATTTTACATATTTTCAGCTAGAATTCATTTAATATGTGTTTCTGCTAGAAGGAATACAAACTGTTAGCCAGCCACAAACATACAAATCCCGAAATCCCCCGGGGTAGGAGAAGCAAGCACTCTGTAAGAGTTTAGCAAAAGAGAAAAGGACAGATCCAGTATCCAGTTTCATCCTTCGCCAGACCCACAGACATGGTGGTACATCCTTCATATAACCTTTGGGAAGTTCCCCAAATATAGGCCTCAGTTATAAGAGAACCTTCCAAACAGTTTGGTTTGAAGTCTACCGCATAAGGACGAGAATACTCAGTGGACTCATGAAGGCTCTGTTGGCTTCCCACCCTATCAGAGAGTCTTAACTCAAGTGATGCTAGAAATAACTGTCATCCTTGCAGCAAACAGCTGTGTCCCATCCCATTTCCCCCTCCCTCCCACCCTCAGCCTCCCTCCGCGTGCTGCTATCTTAAAGCCACAAAGCAGACAAGAGAAAAACAATTAGTCATCCCAGGTTTTGCCCACTTTCCCCACAATCCATGTTATTCAAAACACAATCATGGTAGAAAACAAGACGGCTTTAGAAGGCAAGCAGGCACCTACAGGTCTGAAAGACTTGAAGACTTTTTCCAAGACTTCCTGGAGCGTCTTCTTGCCGCAGGAAGAGATGTAATCCTGTGCTAGCTGCAAGAAAGGCAGGCAATCCTCGCTCTCACTCCACACGTGCTACATGCCCACAGGCAAGGGGAAGGAGAAAACAAAGACACACAGTCATTAAACTCAGTGTGAAATACAGAAAACCAAAAAGATTTTTTTCTTAATTACATGCATCTGAAGAAGGCCTGTATTCCAGAGTAAAATTTATATATTCATTCCTGATTTGTTTGCTCTGAAGGGGATAAGAAAATGTATACCCTATAGAACACCCTAGCTATTGGTCCATAATCTCACCGGCTCGATTTGCCATCAGATCTGCTCAAAGGTCGTAAAAAGGACAGTGGGGTCAATATGCATGATTTCCACTGTCTCCCGTCTAGTGCAGGCCAAGGGTGGCTTTAAAAAAGGAGGGAAGAGAAACCAAGAGCCTGCATGCTCCTTAACGTTGTCTTCCGCCATGGCTGAGGGGTTAATTAGGCATAGTTTGTAACCACTAACTTGGAATGAGACATTCTTTACCCAGATTAGCCTGTGAGTGGGGGTGATGGTGAATTTACTTCCAAGTGAAATGAAGTTAGGAGAACACACAGAAGAGTTATCGCTTAGACACTGGGGGAGAAAGGCTTCTGAAAGCTCACATTCCCTTAAAATGCTTTTAGAGGGCTCCGTCCCAAGCGCCACTTCTCAATGTCAGCATGCACCAAAGAGACTGGCTTTAGGTTTTCACTTTTTCTTTCCACATGAGGATATCCATTGTAGCACACCTTTAAGACTAGACAAGTCTCTCCCATAAATGTTTAAGAATTTGGAATAAGCCCAAGAAATAGGCTTGACAGCTATAGATGCAGAGGGACAGGCATTGGGCTACCAGGATAACATCAGGGTATCTACCAGGTACCAAAAATCATTGTTTAGAGAGGGCTGGTTTGACAGCTCAACACTGGTTAGAAAAAAAAAAAAGTGTGGCGGCATGGGAGAGGATGACTAGCAGACCAGAGCAAGAAGCAGGGATCAGACAGCAGGAGACGAAATTTCTTTGGAGAAATGGTCCATATTAAGCACACACTCGTCCCTCCCATTAATACAAACGGTCAGGGTATCACCCCAGAAAGTAGTAAGCTCATCACTCAATAAACTCACTTCACTTTCTTCCTTCTCAACTAGATCTATAGACTTAAAATACTGCTCACATCTAAGAGACAATAATTAGGTGCTAATGTGCTATCTGTACAGCCAATTATCCACGTTTCATAGATGCAAAGGTCCATTTCTGACACGTGCTGCTCTAATTCCAGCAGACTGCTACAGTAGCTTCTGCCTCGTCCTAATAAAAGGTAACTTAGATTCTCTCACTTGAGAGAATAGCTCAAACACAACTGCCTATTAGTTAGAGACCCTAAAAGTTGTCAAGCCATGGAAATGCCATTGATGTAACAAGTCCCTTACATTGTACGAAAGTAGAATAGTACAAAGTGTTTTTATGTCCATTATTGAACTTGATTCTTAATCCGTGGGGGTTCAGCAAGAACAATAAAATCTCACTTTCATGTAAGTTCTGCTCAGCACCCATTTCCATACTCAAATTTTAAAAAGTTCCAGTGCATTTCAATTCTTCTCTAAGTTAAAGATGGGATTGACATCTAGCACACACAATAGAAAACTTTAAGCCTGCCTTCCCTAGATTGGTGAAGATTTAAGAAAAAGCAAAAAGTTTATTAAATTCCTGGCACAGTGCCTGGCTGGCATGCAGTGGATGTTCAATAAATGGTGGACAGAAGTACCCTCTTCCCCCGTTTAGCTTCTGCAGGAGAACGGGGAGGGTGAGGTTGGGCTTTCCACCTGCCTCATGGCCGAGGTCACAGGCTGAGCAAATCAGACGCTCAATGCGGCTTCACTGAGAATACTACCCAAGGCAACGTGGGTTATAATCCACAAGTCGGTGTATCTATGAAAACCTTATATACCTGTTTGATTTGTTTGTTTGTTTTTAAGTGCATTTGTGCTTGAAATTACCAAGTAAACGAAGGAAAGTGTATCACTCGAACAGTAACAGAATTGCAGTGTAGCCAACACTGTTTGGCAATCAGTTTCTTTGGTTAAATGTTTCTAGGCATTTCTAACCTCCGGAGGAGATTGTTCATGCCACGATTTTCATTCCTTCACTTTTGGAGTTGTTGATTTATAAGTACATTTTGAAGAAGGAAGACGTAACACCCATAAAGGATCTTCTGTCCAGTCTGCTTAAACTTCCCTCATTTGGCTGTCTAATTCACCCTGGGTTCCCAGTCATGTTGGTTTTATGGGTTTAAAAACTCCTTTTCACTGAATCTCTGCTCAAATGATAACGTCAGTGACAGGGCACAGGGTTTGGAATCAGACAGACCCAGGCATACATGGCCATTCAAAGGACATCCGTTATTAAATGCTAATTGTTTCATATCCATTGTATCTCAGAACAAAAGTACTCAGTTTTATTTTTTGAATAAAACTTCCCAAAATAATCAAGGCAATCAGCAAAGATCCATAGAATACAAGAGCCAATGAACTAAAAAATAAGTCTGCAGTTGGGATAATAAGGACAAAGGGAAGAAAACAACGAAAGGAAAATAAGATCAAAGCAAAGGTAAGGGGGCTGGGCCACCTGCTAGGATGGGACAGATTTGCTTTCTGGAGGCCTATGCAAAGACAGAGAAGCACAGTGCCCGGAGGCAGTGCCTGCAGATAAAACAGCCCAGCTCTTCAGAATTAATAGACAAGGGGCTAGGGGCAGGATGGCTATCTCTTAGGAAAAATAGGGGGGGAAGAGGCAGGAAGAAAATCAGGTGCATGGGCTGATGCCTCTGAAAACAGCATCTGGGGATTTGTCTTGTACAAAGGCAGATGGGTAACTGCAGACCCAGAGTCCTGCACCACTGGGCATGGCTACCATGACTCCAACTTGGAAAATATTTTAAGCATGTGTAACCGAACACCCACTTGGGCCGTGAAAAAGACTGGAATGGGGTCAGAGGACCCGTGGCTTTGAACAATGTACAGTAATTCCCTGGCAAATATAAATGTAGGTACAGAATGTATTGGCTTTCCAATAGGGTAGTTAGAGCTAAGGCCGATCACAGACCTTGCTTGTTACAATAGGAGAAAGGCCAAGGAAAGGTTTGGCAAAGGAGAAAAAAACAGTGAGTCTCAAGCTTTAGTACACAACACGGTCAGTTAGAGGTTTATTAAAACACAATTGCTGGGCCCCACCCCGGACTGTCTGATGGGGGCGGGGCTGAGAATTTGCATTTCCAACAAGTTCCTAGGAGACACTCAGTCTGCTGGTTCTGGGACCACACTTTGAGAACCGGACCCTGAGCCGAGCTTGGGCTAACCACAAATTTGGGGGTACGGGGCTGGGGATGAGCATTACATTTAAAACTCTCAATGTCATTACTGACTAAAACCAACTCCAAATTCAGGACAGCATGGTTGCAGCAAAGTGGCCCTTGCTGTACTTTCGAGCAGCCTCCGCTTTCCTGTAAATTCCTGCCCATTAGGAGTTGAAAATCCCCGGTGAGAACTTTGATTTTAGAACAGGCCATCTGTGGCCCTGCTTTCTGTTATGAAGTCAGACTGGAGTTTGTTATCAAAGCTTGCCCACATTAAGACAATATACTGTCATCTGCAAATAGGAAAACGACCACCTTTCTGTTTTCTACATGGCAATATCCATCTTATCCAAAAATGGTATTAGATCATTAAGGTAATTCAACCCTACAAGTAGCTTTTAGAGGACAAAGGGCCATTGCCATAGTCCTGACTCTCACTGCACCAGTGACCAGAGCTTCTGCCGTCAGCAGTGCCAGGGAGTCCATTTTGAGTTGGTGTAGCTTCATCCAGAACAGACTACTGTCCATACAGGAGGTGGCAGAAGATAAAAGCTACAAGCCCTCTCATGCCACCCAACATATTTCTGCACAGGGTGGGAAGGCCATGGCTGGCTATACCTATGACCTGCTCTTTATGTCAGCCACTGATCCATTTTACCAAGGAGGAAACTGAGGTTCAGAGAGGTTAAGCAACTTGTCTGTGGTCACACAGGAAACAAGAGGCAAAGCCAGGACCTTACCAGAGATGTGCAGCCTTCAACCTGAGCCTCAGCTCCTTCATTTGTAAGTCACAGAAAATAATAATACTCATGGAATGGTTATAAAGATTACAGGAGATAACCTGCAGATCGCCTCTCATTAGCGTGCTCATTCCCATCTATGTGAATTCATCTGAGCATAACATGACTCTCCTCAGATTACCACTCACTCCACAGATAAACGAAGACCATATCTTTGCCCCTGAAACAGTCTCTCTACATGAATAATGCACGACCACTATTCATACAGTGGAAAGCTTTACAGTCCACCATATTCTCCACTTAATCCTCACAATACTAACACAATATAGATATGATTATCCCCATTTGACAGATGAGAAAACTGAGGGTAGAGTTTAAATTAGACAAGAAAGTGTTCTCTCTCCATGATACTACCATAGAAATACAATGCAATCTTTTTTAAACCAGTTGTATTTTCTTCTCCAAAATGCAAAGGTTATTTGGCTACCTAGAATGAATATACATAGATATATAAATCACATAGTTTTTCTATAAAGAGAACCTTTTCCTTTAATACTATGACAACTGCTATCTTTGTTTTTGTATTGAGAAGGGATTAAACTATACAAATTTTAGATCTAAACATGTTTTGATGGCTTGCCCCAAAACAGTAGACAACAGGTCTTTCCTTTGTCTGGTGATTAGCACCCGGGCACCAGGGAGGGGCAGGGCAGTGCTCTTTGATTAGAGCCCCTTTCTCCTGGGCAAGGACAGTAGGGAAGCAGCTGGTGCTGCCATGCCCGGGACGTGTGACACCTACACACGCACCCCTGTCCGGCTGGTACATGAGTGGCTGCCAACACCCCACTCCTCAAGCCTGGCAGAGCCCTCAGGACCTGAGTTGGCCACAGAGGGGAGTGTGCCACCTGTCCGTAAGCCCTCGGCCCACTCCCGGTCACACCTGTAGCCAGGCAGGATAAGCCCCGTCCCCCAACTCCCAGCACAGACAAGGCGCTGGCAGCTTCATTTGATTGTAGGACCAGACTTCACGGAGCGTCCACAAAGAGAGCCCCAAATCAGGGCAGCAGTTTGGAAAGGAACAGTTTGGACCGGATGGCCTGTGAAGCGAGAAGGGGACAGAGGGCACGAGGGACCCAAGAGCTGCCAAAGCAGAGGGAAAATAAAAGGAGGTCCTTGTTCCTAGGCATCTGGAGTTACTGGCCTGATGCTGCCTGTGGGACGGGCTGCAGGGTGGCAAGGGCAAGCCTCTGGCCTTGGGCTCAAGTCCTGGTTCCGCCACTTCTCAGTGGTGTACGCCTGGATGAATCCCTTACACCGAGCCTCAGTTTTCTCGCCTATAAAATGGGGATAATACCTACCTCACAGACTTTTTCTGCGGACCAATAAGAAGATGCCCTTGAACCCACAGTCTAACTCGGTCCCGAGTTATGCTATGTTTTCAGAATAGGGCTGTGGGTCAGGGTGCTCCTCCACTTCCTAGCTGTGGGAAAGTTAGTAAACCTCACTGTGCTTCAGTTTCCTCATGTGCAAAACGGAGATTATTATAGAGTACCTGGTGAGATTACTAAGAGTAAATGAGTTCGTACGTGCAGAGTGCTTAGAGCACATAGTAAACTGCACATAAGTGGTAGTTGTTGTGATTGTTCTTTGAAGCTGTCATTCTTGACCCTTAACATCTGTCTTCTACAGCAGACTGTCTTCATTCATTCATTCATTCATTCATTCTTATAAACACGGATTGAGCACCTATCATGTGTCGGACACTGTTCTAAGTGCTGTGATGCAGTGATAAAGAAAACAGACAAGGTTATTGTTCCCATGAAGCTTATAGTCTAGTGGGGGAGGCAGAAAATAAACAAGAGACTACCAAGTACTAATGAGTGCTACGATAAGAACAAAAGGTTTCTCCCAGGTCTGAGTGGCATAAAAGAGCCAGACCGGTAAAGATGTGGGGGAGGAGTGTTCTAGGCAGAGGGAACAGCGAATGCAAAGGCCCTGAGCTTGGCATGTCTGAAGACCAGAAAGGCCAGTGTGGCAGGAACTTAGTAAGGAAAGGGGAAGAATGGTCCAAGATGAGGTCAGTAGGTGGCAGGAGACAGATCCTGTGTGGGCTTGAAGCCAGCGTGAGGGCTTAGGTTTTACTGTAAAAGTTTAGGTAGGGAGGGACTGGCGGGGACATGACCTGGATTATATTTTAAATAGATCCAGAGACTCTGCCAGAGAGTCACTAATATCATCACCCCCATTTCAGACACTGTTCTAAACAAGCCTACTAGGATGAGAATACTAATATTATCATCCCCATTTTACAGATGTGGAAATCATGGCGTAGAGCGACTAAATAACTTCCCCCAAGGCACACAGGTAGACATGGGGGGGGGCGGGGTGCAAACCCAAGCAGTTTGCCCACAGGGTACTTACCTTAGTGTATTTCTAGCCATTAAGCAACACTGCCTCTTAGATGGATAGAATGGCCCCAGGAAAGTGAAGGCAGAGACCCTACTTGTACTCTAGGTGTCCCTGGTACAAAATAAGCCCTCAATAAAATGTTCGTTGAATGAATGATGTGAAGACACTTTGTAAATTGAGAAATGCTACAAAAATATTCCTAGTAAGAAGTCCTTGAGATTATAGGGATTCATTCCACTCACCTAAAATTTCTTCTAATGCTAAACAGATTTTCCTAGGAAAGGGAAAAGGAGAGAGGTAGGACACTTTGTACCTGAGTTCCTTTAACTGAAGGCAAACAGCAGCCTGACAAACCTGGCCTGGGACACACAGGAGCAGAGGTTTGGGTTAAGAAAACTCCAGGGGTTAGCGTCCTGTCCATCCATTCCGGCCTCCAGAAATTGAGAAAGTGCCGGTCTACCCAAGGAATGACCTTTCCCATCTTCATTTTTCTTTATATCATTTAATTGTCAGTGAAAGAACACTTTCAAGCAGTTCACTCCTACAGGTGGGGAAACATTTAAAATATAATACGGGTGATCTAGAAAAAGGCCGGATATACAGAATGTTTCTGAATGGGTTGATATACATATTCAAGGTAAGAGAATGGCCTTGCATTTTCTCCACCCACTTAATCTCCAGGGAGTAATTTCTTAGGCTATGTCTCCCGGTAGTCCCAGCAGGAAGGCTGTGTGAAACTCTCCCCACAAAATCCAGAACCCTGACTGATTCTTGCCCTATGTCATGCCAATAAGGAGGGGGAAAGACTACTGGCCGTCTAAGGAAGCACAGGTCTGGAAGGGACTACTAACCAAGCCCTAACATGGCAGTTAGTTGGGCTCTGATGCCCTTTCCACTCTATCCCTGGGGCTTTCTCACACTTTTACACTGTTGTAAGTCCCTTTTTTCATGACCTCCCACTCCTCCCAATAACAAACAACACTTATTTTAACTGCAGTTAACAGTTTTCTTACACACACACACACACACACACACACACACACACACATATATAGCTTGCTCTTCATAAGTACATGTGAAAGAGGCATTCTGATTCACATTTTACAGGTGAGAACATTGACGCTCTTTAAAAAAGAAACAAGCTCTAAACTCTAACCGCTGATCCCAATTTGTGGGTCCCTTGCTATGTGTGGAGGCTGTTATGTGCTTTATCTATTCAATAGCCTGGGTACTGGCATTATACCCATTTTTTGGATGTATAAACTGAGCTGGGGGACAGCAACTGACCAGTTCACAAGAGTTCACAGGGCCAGAACTCCAATCTGGCCGTCACCCAAGACCATCCCTCTTCCACCGTCACAGGGCTGGGGCCCAGGTGGGTTCTTCCTCTCCGAGGGGTTGAGTGGGGTGGAGGGGGTGGGAGGGGCGTGCTTTATGGCCGAGACCAAGAAAGGTGATCTTCCTGTCTCTCCAACTCCTTGGAGAACTTTCTATGGATGGTACTGGCAAGCGGCGGCGAGGAACTCGGCCCAGCTTTGTCTCACTCCACCTGAAGAGCCAGGGCCAGGCAACCCCACCTCCGTCCGCAGGGGCGGCAGCAGCGCCAGCTCCAGGCTCAAGCCGGTGACCACACGGTAACCCGAGCCCACAGCCGCCTCCATCTTACATTTGGGGACCATCATTTTCCCCCGTCCTCACAAACACTTCATGGAGCGCCATCCTCGCCCCGTCTCCGCACCTCCTATCCCAGCTGCTCTGCCGTCCGCATCCCCTTCCTAAACTGCCAGCGCCCAAGATCCCAAGTGGGCACGGGAAACAAAGTCAAGGGTTTGGACGCGGCAGTTCCAGGTCCTGTTCCCTCGGAGCCCGAGGCAGGAGCGGGGACTGTGACGGGGAGAGGGAGGGGGAATTCCCTCTCTTCCGATAAAAGCGAGGGGCTTTAAGGGGCCCCAGCCAGCACCGCAGCTGGACAACCCGCTCAGAAGCTCACGGAAGAGCAAGGAAAGCGCAGGGGATACGAGCCCGTGTGTGTCGGTGCGCGCGCGCACGCACACGAGCGCGCGTGCGTTTGTAAAGATCGGGGTGTAATTCCGCAAAGAAGGTCCAGGAGATGGGGCATGGCCAGTGCGGACAGAGGCTTTGTGTCCAAACAAGCAGCGCAGGGAATAACCCGCGGGGCTGGGGGGCGCCCCGGGCGGGGACAACTCGAGGAGTTGTCTGAGCGTGGGGAGAGGCACGGGATTCCACAGCCAGACGGGACGCCCGGGTGGAGGAAGCTCCGGACTCCGGCTCGCGTCTGCGGGAGGCTCCGTGCGCCCCGGGACGCGCGGGTGCGAGGCGGTACACCCCGAGGTTCTCCAAGCGGAGCACCGCGCGCGGGCCTCCGGGCCATGCCCCGCCGCCCGCATCCTAAGGGCGCCCCTGCCCGCCGCCCAGCCGACCCCGCCCGGAACGCCGACCCCGCCGCGCCGGACCCCGGGCTCCCCCGGCCGAGCAGCGGGGCGCGCACCGTCCCCGCGCCCCCAGCACACACAGGCTTCCTCGGGCGCCGGAGCTCGGGCGCAGGGCAGCGGCCGCGCGGCCACACTCCCGCGCTGCAGCGGTCCCTCCCCCAGGCACTCACAAAATTGTCCCCGCAGTCGGTGTCCGGACACAGAACGTAGAAGGAGACGCCGGGGTCGGCGTAGAAATCCATCCTGCGCTCCGTCTCCTCCGTGGCGATGAGCTCGAAGGGCGTACTGGAACACCATTTCTCCGCAACGTCAGCCAGCTGCTGGAAATCCATCCTGGCCCGCCGCGCCCGCCGCGCCCCAGCCGCCTCGCGCCGCCCGCCTCCCGCTCCCTCCGCCTCCCGCCCGCCGCCCTCCTCTCTCCTCGGGCGCCCTCCTCCCGGGCGGGCAGCGCGCAGCTCCGCGGGCGCTCGGGCGGGCAGCCGGCACGGGCGGTGCAGGTCCCCTCCGGTCCCGGGGCGCTTCCCGGCGGGCTCTGTTTACATGCTGTGTGTAACGGGGTGGGCGGTGGCCAGGGACGGCGCAGCGCCGCGCCCGGCTCCTCCCAGGCCCGCCTCCCCGCCCGCCCCCTTTCGGGCAGCCTAGGAGGCTGGCGCGGCTGGGGCGGGGCGCGGCGGGAGGGGCCCGGCGCTCCGCGGGCTCCTCTGTGCCCCCCTCCCCCGGCCACTTTAAAAATTTTTTTTTTTTTTAATAAACGAACCCAAAGCATCCCCGGGTCCTCGCGAGGCCAGGGCCACCCCAGCCCGTGACGTCATGGGTCCCAGCCAATCACCGGAGCCTGAGACCTGGGCCTGGGCCTGCGAGCCGGGTGACGTCACAGCGCGGGCTCAACATCCGCGGCTTCCCGGGTTACAGTGCAGCGAGAAAGCTGGTTGTCCGTCTTTCTTAACGTTTATCTGGAGTTAGAAGGCCGGGGAAACACTGCAGTTTAAATGCAGGGGACGCCCAGAGAATTGCAGATAATTTGTACCTTGGCTGAGGCTAGCCATGGAGGAACTGAGAAAGTCTAAGGCAAACGGAGCTTTTCTTTTCCAGAATCAAAGCTCTGTCCTGTAAAGGATGTAAAGAAATGTTTCCCCTAAATACATTTATTAGACGCTGATATGAATGCCCACTTGGAAAGGAAGATGAAACTTTTCGTTGTTTTTTTTTTTTTTTTTTTTTGCTTTAGCATAAATCTGAGTATTTCTTAGAAATAAGCCCATATAACTAGCTTGTGTATTATTCAGTTTCACTTCATATTGCATAACCTAAAATGATCAACGCTAGTTTGGAAGAGGAGAAAGTATATTTTAAAATAAGAATGCATGGCCCCACGATTGCACCTGTTGAATGCTCACTGGCTGCCAGGGCTCGACAGGCATTGCTGGATTGCAGAAAATGCATTGACAGAACTCGCCCGCAGGAATTGGGTGACTACTAGCAGGGACACGTTAAATAGTTTTCATTCTCCAAACATTCAATCAGCTTTTATCTTTAAAGTTTATCTTCTGAACCAGGCACCGTGCTAGCCCTAGGAATATAAATATGAATAATACGTGTTTCCATCCTCAACTGGCAGACTAACCAAGGGAAGAGCATGACACCATGAATCCATTTAAACACACCCTTTACTCAATAGTATAGATGTGATTCCAGAAAGTTGTTTCTCTTGCACATGTCTGGAATAGGAATTCTTTTTCTTTGACTTATCTTAATAAATCAAAGCTGCCTCCCTACAGTGAAAATAGAAACAGCACTTAATCTTTTGGTGAGTAAGAGGTCAGGATGGTGATCAGCCCACAGGAGTGCTAGACATTGCATCTTATCGGATCTTTTTCCTGATGGGAACCATCCTTACCTGGAAGTTGATTTCCTGACTTCGTAATTTCTCAGTTCTTTTAAAACAATTCAGCTCAGCAAACGTTTATGGAGCATGAATTGGGTACCAGACAAAGATGCACAAGGCCCAGTTTTTTTGCCATCAAGGAATTTACAGACTGTAAACTAGGCAGGATTCTAAGACTCCCAAGATCCCTGACTCCCTGCTGTACACACACCTCCTAATTATTCAAACACTAATCTAGATACTGCTCTAAGGGATATTTCAGAGGTAATCAAGGTCTTAAATTAATTGACCGTAAGATTAGAGATTGTCCTGAGTGGGCCTGACCTAATCAGGTGAGCCCTTAAAAGGAATTGGGCTCTTCCTGGAGAGAGGTTCAAAGCATGAGATAGATTTATCATCAGGGAGATTCTCCAGTAATGGCTTTGGTGATGCAAGGGACACCTGGCAAGGACCAGAGAACAGAGTCTAGGAGCTGAGAGCAATAGTCACCAAGGAAATGAGACTTCAGTCTTACAACTGCAAGGAACTGAATTCTGCCAACGACCTGAATGAGCTTGAAAGTGGATTTTCCACAGAGCCTCCAGACAAGAACTCAGCCTGACTGATACCAGATTTCAGCCTTAGGAGACCGTGAGCAGAGAACTCGGTTATGCCATGGCAGTACCAGAACTTCTGGCTGAAGAACTGTGAGCTAATAAATGGGTATTGATTTAAGTTGCTGAGTTTGTTTTAATTTGTTATGCAGCAGTAGAAAAGGAATACACAGGACGATGGAAGAGATAGGCACATGAATAATGTGTCTAGGCACTAGACATATTGAATAAAAAATTCAATATGCTGTTTTGTAAATGTTACAGATTCTTCCTTCCTTCCTTCCTTCCTTCCTTCCTTCCTTCCTTCCTTCCTTCCTTCCTTCCTTCCTTCCTTCCTTCCTTCCTTCCTTCCTTCCTTCCTTCCTTCCTTCCTTCCTTCCTTCCTTTCTCAAGATAGAGCAAGCTTCCTTGCAATTTTACCTGGCTCTGCGATGTAAACCATTATATGTGTTAGTCTGCAAGTCCCCAAAATGAAGAGATTCCTTAAATTTGAGACTAAAATATAGGAAATACAAAGCTTTTCTTCGTTTGGGGAAGGAGGGAGTTTTAAAAATATGAGTGTTTTTAAATCTATCAAGTTTGCTCCAAGTGATGAATGACCCTAATTACAAAGTTATGTTTATTCAACAAATACTTTTTGTCAGAAGATGAAATATTCTCATGATGAAAAATAGAAAAATTACGCAATTGCTCGATGAGCTCAATGGATTCTGTTGGTTTCCTTAGAAAGGCATTGAGTTAAAGAGGAGACACTTGGGCACTCTGGGATGTTTCTCACCTCTGCAATGTTAAGTTTTATGTACATCTGCAACTTACTTAATTGCCCCAAGCCTCAGTTTTCTCTTCTGAAAATGGAGACAATAGTGAGATAAAATATGTAAAATCCTTATCCTAGAACCTGGCACATAGTAAGAACTCAGGAAATGCCATTTTTACTCTTCATCTGCTTCTGGGGGATGATTTGTAGGAAGATTAGCTGATAAATTTTAAAAGTAAAATTCAGGAGTGACATGAGGGTGGTAGCATGGTGAATACTAGTCACAGATGAAGAGAAATCTCATTTTCCCCAAGCATTTAGAGCAGCATTTCTCAATAGCAGCACTCTTGATATTTGGAGCTGGATAATTCTTTCCTGTGGGGAGTTGTCTTGTACATTGTAGGATGTTTAGCAGCATTCCGGTTCTCTCCCTGCTCCCCACCCCCCATTGTGACAACCATCTTCCCCTACTCCCTCCACCACTGTGACAAAATGTCTCCAGACCTTGGCAGATGTTCCTGGAGGGCAAAACTGACCCCGTTTGAAAATCACAGATTTAGAGAGAAAAGTCTTGTACCAGTTCTGCTCCAGTCCTTTTTTATTAACTAATGGAAAGAGTCCTGGAATGCACACCTACAGAAGTTGCTTGAATCTTAGTTTGTTTAATGCAACTGGAAAAGTCAGCTGCTTAGACAGGAAGATGGTAAATCACTCTGCCTCCCTCCTACCTGGACAGAGTCCTGTGAAGCACTTTGTTTAGTGATATATTCAGGACAGTGATCATTCCAGAACTCCAGCCAGGTCTTCTGTGTAGCCTGAGGGTGAAGGACTATCGGGGCCTCCTGAACCCCCTTTAAGGGGATTTTTGCCTTTGGCTGTTGTTTTGAAGCAGAAGGAACATTAAAACATATCTCCACTGGTGGGTGGAAAGTTGTGCAATCTTTATTTCATTTAGAGAAATATTTCTCTTCCTTTATATAAATCTAGCCTTTGCTCTTTCTGAACTACTGTTTGTCTTTGTGAGCTGTGTGTTGATAAGAGAAGGACTACTCGAACCCCATGCTGGCTGGGACGTAGGTCTCAGGAGCCCAGTTTGGAATTGCAAAGCCTACCCTAGATTCTCTTGCTCAAGCCGACTCTTCTACCCACCCCTGTTTCCAAGTCCTCTGTGGCTTTTATTCTACTGTAAGGTTGACTTTAACGCATGATTTTACCTTTTATTTACTCCCACACTGTAAGTCCATTCAATTAGCCCTACCCTTTGGTAAATCTGCTGCCTCCAAACAGTCTTGTGGTTACGTGGTATGAGGAATTAGGCAGAAAGGGAAGTGTGGCAGCCCATCTCACATTCACCCTTTCAGCCCCAGGTAGTCCCATTGTATCTAGAGGGACTGCAGACCTCAAGTTCCAGGGAGTGACGGTAAGTAGAGAAGTCTGTGATTTGTCATGGAGGTGATGGGAGAGGTGAAAGAACCCCAGGATTTGGAGAAACAACACCTAAGAAGGCAACATAGGAGGGATGAGAGCTATCCCCAATCCCTCTCTCCTTCTCAACACACTCAAGAAAAATGACACCTGGAGGGAGGGAAGATTAAAAGGGACAGGCATGTGAGTTAAGCTTGTGCCAAAATTTATTGCACTGCAACTCGAGTTTGAAAAAAAAAAAATTAAAAGGAAAGATCAGCAAAATTTAAAAAGCTACATGAATAAGTCATTGTGACCCAAATAACCCATAGAAATCAGGAAAAGGATTTACTTCAGCATTTCTGCCTCTTGACCAGAAAAATTCATCCTAAATTTTGTCTCTGTATCTGTCCATCTTAGTTTTTACAAAATCATTTCATTTTTGTTACCTCTCTAAAAGATTTGAATCTAGAATTTGAGGAAGCTCTGGGTTACAGGATTTGGCTACATTTCCCTTCAAAAGATGTCTGTCTGATCAAAAAAGAAAACATTTTTCTTTTATATATGTCAAAGAAACAAATAATTTGATTTGTTTAATTTCTTTTTTATTCATTTAAACACTTCAATATTCTTTTGGTCAGTTGTTCCCTCCTTGCCCTTACTTTCAACTAAGACAGCTTCTCATGCTCCCTACTCCTAGCATTTCCATTGCCTTCCTTCGCTAACCACAAAACTTGCTTTTCAGCAATATCTCCCCAGTGGTGCTGAGAGAACAACACAGACGTTAAGATGGCAAACCAGTTGTTTTCGCATCTTTCTCTTTCCCCTTTCTGATAACGATTATAGTTCTGCCTGTCTTTTATTTGTCTGTTGAGGCTCATTTGGACCCAGTTATATTCACTCATTCTCTAGAGAGGTGTCCCAGGGGCATTGCTCCAGAACTCCTTCCAGAGGGTGGATTTTCTCTGGGAAAATATGTGTATTCAGGTAGTTTGACAAAGAAGAAGCTGCTGTCATTATATTTGCAGACTGATCGCTTAGGATACGTCCGTTTCGTAAGATACGATGACGTGGATGACAGCACACAGGCTTTACTCCAGTCTTGCCCCTAAAAGCACGCATGCCCTCAGCTACAATGCTGGGAAAGTAGGTGATAGAAAGAGTGAAGCTAAGACGACTCCATCAGTCCAACAGAAAACAGGAAGGGAATACAAAGAAGCCAAGAAAATTTATTATAAAGAAAGCACACAAAATAAGATGGAGTAAGTAATTCTAATCTAAGTGTAATCAGAATCAGTGTGAATGGACTTAACCCACAGATGAGAACATACATAGATTGCCAGATAGGAAAAATTAAACAAAACTCATCTGTATGCTCAAAATCTGTATGCTCAAAACTCATCTGTTTATAAGAGACACTTAAGTTACACCAGAGTAAATGTGAAAGCAAAGGAGTGGAAAAATATGCTAACAGGAAAATATAGTAACAGGTAAAATGATAATTTTTTAAAAAAGGTAAAATCCATGATGCTTATATAAATAGAAAGTGAAACAGTAAAGATTTTATTTAACTCTTTAGTTAAAGAGGGAAACAGTAAGACGCTATAAAGGAGAATTCAGAGCACAACATACACTTTCATAGTTGATCAGGAATGAATGCACAAATAGACGCAAAATTGGTTAATCTCCACGGGGTGATCATCAAATGCATGTCACTGGAATATTCGTATATTCTCTGTGTATTGTGTTTGGTAAAGTAGGACACAGACTGTATTTCTATGAACAAGAATTGTTTGCATTACTATCAATTTTCTGTAAAGCAGCTCAAAGAAAATGAAAGGCACAAACGATGGAGTCAGAAAACTTGGAAGGGTGCGCTCCCAAACAGTGCATAGTTTTCCACTCAAGATACCAAGTAACGTTTTGGTCTGTTTTAAAGTCGTTCATAATTTTTCCCTAGTCTCCCCTCTCCTTTTGTGATCATAACAATCTCTAAGAAAGATTATTCTTAAGTTTGATTTGCAAAATCCAGGTCCATTATAGTAATTTGACCAATTAGAAAATGAGTTTCTGTCTAGAAACTTTTCGTAAGGAATGCCAGAATGATCTCTTGAAAGATTTTGCTCTCCTGTGGCTAGGAAACTCTTGCCATCAATTTTCATCCGCAGGATCTATAAATTTGGGTGAATTTCTTTGTTCTTAAAGTTCCCCCAATTTTTTTAAGGTTCCCTGTCTGTCAGGAGATAAACGTCCTGTAAGGCTGGGATCTGTAAGCCACACATGAGCTAGTTTTCCTAGGGGGGCTTTGTGAGCATCAGCTTTATAAGTGAAGTCAACCTTCGGTCCTTAAAAGTGGCTGGTCACATCTGATAAAATAAGCATCATTCTCCAACATGACAATCCGTGTAAGGCCCTGATTGTACAATTGATTCATCCAACTGTATCTTGCTACGGAGGAGAACAGGTTCTTATTAAACCTTTGCACATAACTACATTGCCACGAAAAGTAAGAGTTTCTGAATTCTGTGGGGTTAGTGAGAATCGAATATAATTTTTAAATGTTTCATTTCAGCTCATAAAAGCAGGGCCTACTAAATTTTATAGGTTAAAGATAGCTTAGGAAGAAAGAAAGAAAAGTTTATTTATACAACCAGAATAGAGAACACGGAAACAAAATCAACAACATTCACCCCCCACCCCAAATAAATTAGTGAACTTTCTCTCATCAGTTCATTCAGTCTGACGTAACTAATTTTTGTTCTATGGGTCTGGGGTTAGCAGTCCTCTTGACTCCAAACAGTCCTGGAGGTCTTGACTCAATCCACCAGTCTGTCTGAAAGTCATCTAAGGGATGCCAGCTCAGAAGCCTGTACCCTAGAGGTTATGTTTTAAAGCGCTGATATTTTGATGTAACAGGTACAGTGCTTTTCTGTACCTGGAGAAAGCTCTGAGACCATCCTTCTTGGTTGAACACAAAATCTGGCCTGTTGTTTACAGCCGAGCCTTCATGCAAGCATCTGATTAAAACAAAAACTATCTGTAGACGGCAGAGATTTAAAAAGGTGGTGGTTAATTTATAACTAGTAATCCTCTAATGTGAAAGGTCTGATGAGGGGTACCTAGTAATACAACCAGCAAGAAAATTGGGTTGTTTCTATGGCATGGCAAGAAAAAGATAAGAAAGCCATTCCAAAAAAGAAAAGAATAATAGAAAAACGGTTCCTAAGGATAACGATTAAGCTTATATTCAAAGAAATCTGATTCATAGAAATGGAGAAACACAATTTTATAGAGGAAAAAAATCTTGAGATATAATTATCATGAAACATAATATACCAAGAATGCACTAAGAATATCAAGTAAGAAGATTCAAGAGCAGGGCCTAACCATCTGTATCTTTATAAAACTCCATAGAGAAGTCTGATGTGTATCCCCATTTGAAAACCACTGGCCTAGAAGATACCAGGTACAAATGAAAGAAATAGAACGGTGGCCCGGCCAAGGTGACATGTTAAATAACAACAAAAATTAGGACTGGGAACAGTGTAGTGTTGTTGTCTGACAGCATCAGGCAAAGTGTTGCCAGGACTCTGATACGAAAACACAACATATTCGAAAACACAACACACCCTTTCCTAAGCCTTTTGATCAGTATTTTAACTGAGGGTAAAACAGATCATGGACAGAGTATTGACAAATCTCCAGGGACTTCCTAGAAAACTTACCATTTCTGAAATATTTTTTTACCAATGTTTTATCGATGCACACTTAACTAGGTAGGGGAAGCCGAGTTTCTCTTCTGATTTGACAACTGTTCTCATGCAACTCCCACAATAGTAAAACATTAAACAAACCTAGCACTTCTCTGTTTCTAAGGTGAAAGAACGGTCTTTGTGACTTCCAGGCCCCTCTAGGAAATCACAAGATTATTTTAGGTATAAAAGATAATCTAGATTTTCCGTATACTTAAAAATGGTTAAAATGGTGAATTTTATGTTTTGTATGTTTTACCATAACAAAAAGGTTAAAAAATAAAATAAATTATGATTAATGCCCCCTTCCTCCCCCCCCCCCCAAATCCTGATTTTATTTTACTTTTTCTAAATTTAAGATCTAATTTTTGGGAAGATGAAAAAAAAAACTTGTCAGAAGATATTTAGATACTCGATGAAGATGGGATCATGGTTGCCTTAGAAACAATTGGTTACCTAATTAGAGTCATAATAAAGCATTTAAAAAAACCATAGATGGTAACAGGATTTACAAGAAACTTTGCTCTTTCACAAGTGAAGAACCTTTCTTCTTTTTCTTCCATAAATAATCACGGATATAGTAAAGTCAACATAAAGTACCCGAAATTATTCTGGTAAGGCCCAGAATCTTTGCTATCCAGGCAGATTACACAGTGAGTAACAACAGCCTTTTTTTACACTGTAGACCAAGGCGTTCCGTACTTAGTAAACCAAGGCAACAAGCACACCCACATTGGGCAAACTTTGCTAAGATTTTATCACGTGATAGAGCTACTTTTCAGTCTCAAGTATTATAAACTAGGCAAATGAAATTCTCTTTCCAAGTTTTGTCCTCCGTTATGCTTTTTTGTATTCTGAAACAAACCGACATTTTATTTTAGAACAGATCTCGGGGTGGGGGTGGGGGGTTGCAAGGTCAAAATTAATATTATAACAACACTGAGATGTTATTTATGTTAACATACAATGCTATTATGACATACATTGCTATTGTCAAATGAATAGATATATAGTCAAAAAATTTTTTTAGTTTCTATTTTTAATATAGTAAATATTGATAGTTATAACCCACATAAACAAAAGTTCTTTGGGGCCTTCAATAAACTGCAGAAGTGTAAAAGGGGCCCAGAAACTAACAAACAAACAAACAAAAGTCTAAGAACCACTGCCTTAGGACAAAATTACTTTTTCCTTGGAAAACAAAATCACATATACAGTTGTATCTCCTTGTCACTATTTCTCCTAGTGTAGCTGCAATTACTCATATTCATTAAGCTTTTAACCACAATAATTAACTTCTGTTTATAATGGCCCAAAGATATATCCTCTCTGTAGCATAAAAAAATAAGAAGCAAAAGTGTACAACTAAATTATGGTGAGTAATCAACATTTTTTACTCTACCTTACTTGGTTACATATACTAGACAGCTCATTCAAACTAGCTTAAGCAAAGAAGAAAAAGCATTGGACCAGATAACTGAGAAGTCCAAGAGCTGAATAACCTCGGCATGGTTGATTGTAGGTGCTCAAATAAAATCACTGGATGTTTGTCTCTCTCCGTCCCTTGGCGTTTTCCTCTGGGCTGGCCCTGTTCGTTAGCAATCTGTCTTCTCCTGATGCCAGTACAACCCCTAGTAGCTCTAAAAAGTATCAGAGCTTTGTTACTCTCCCTACACCGTCCTTAAGTAGCTCTACTTGGAGCAAATGTGGATATCCCACATTTTCTTTATCCATTCATCAGTTGATGGAGATTTGAACTGTTTCCACCTTTTAGCTATTGTGAACAGTGCTGCTGTAAATATTTATGTAAGAGCTCTTGTCTGAATACCTGTTTTCAACTCCTTTCGCTTTATACCCAGGAGTAAAATTGCTGGGTCACATGGTAATTCTATGTTTAACTTGTTTTCTACAGTGGCTGCGCCATTTTACATTCTCATCAGCAATGTGTGAGGGTTCCAGTTTCTCCACATCCTTGCCAACACTTATTTTCCTTAATTAATTAATTAATTAATTAATTTTCGCTCTTAAGAATGAGACTTTTAATTTGGAGCATTCATTACGTGTAAGATACTGTCCCAGGCAATTTATTAATAGCTGAGAATGCCAAGCACAGCTTTCAGACATTATCTCAATCTTAATAATAGCTCTTTCTCCTATTGAAGCACTAGTTCTGTCTGGGTTCAGATCTGAGCTCTGCCACTTACCAGTGATGAGATTTAACCTCTGTGAGCATCAATTTCCTTATCTACAAAGATGGATATTAAAATGCCCATCTCTTAGGGTTCTTTTCAGGATAAGTGAAGATAACCTGCGTACCTTGCTACAATGTCTGGTACAGGAGAGAAGTCAATACCTGTTAGTTTCCTTTGGATATTACAGATATTTTTCCTCCTACTTTGTAGATGGGAAGAGTGAGGACCAAGTCTCAATGAATGAGAAATCATCATCTTTTGGGGTGTCCTCCCAGCTCACAACTGTTTCCAACTCACTGAGAACTGCACCCTGAACCAGGTGATGACCCACAGTAGTCACGTTTTTCCCACAGACCACTGCTCCCTTGGGTGACTGTTGATTAAATCGAGGGAGACAGACCTGGGACTAACGTAGGCCAATCAGATCCTTGGGCAAGAATTGGACTTGAGACTAAGAGACGGAAAGTTAAAATCTTTCTGTGGCCAAAACTGTGTCACAGAACTTAGGATTTAGAGGTCATTACCTTCTGGCATTGGGATGGGGGAAGTAGAGAAAGCTAGTCCTCAGAGAGAGATGAGGCATATAGATAAGCAAAAAGAAACAGCTCCTCCAATGCCTTTCCAGTACTCAGTTCTAGTCCCTTCTGAGCCCAGGTCACACTTTTCCCCTTGGATTCCATGACACCCAGATGCATAGTTATGATAAATTCCCTCATGTTGCTTCTCAAAGTTTGGGAGGCAAGCTTTTCACAGGCCACGGATTCAAATGGGAAAGCCACTGAACTTTATTTCCTGTAACACAGTTCAAGTCTGAGCCCTCACTCTACCTGAAGACAGAAAAGCAATAGGTAAACACAGTCATTTCAATGTTTTTCAGGCATTTTAGGTTTCACTCAATTCAGGATATTCTCACATGTGTCCTTTTCTCCGTATTGTCATCTCTGGACTTCTTGGGCCTCCTGGCATTGGAGGAGGCATTTAGTTCATGTCAATCCCCCGGGAGAGAGGTGTAACTGAGACATGAGGCACTCCATCTGCTCCTGGGTCATCGTGTCCTTGAAGGCCACTCTCCACCCACCTCATTTTTCTCCACAGCTCTCTGGCCACTGTCAGACATTTTTGGGCCCCTTTTAAGAACTCACCAGCATCTACATCTTTGTACATTTATTTTGAAATAAAAAAGGTTTTGACTAAAGTCTGGGCAATCTTTAATCTGCAGGAAGTAGGGTCATTTAGTTATTCTACTAATTTCTTTCTAACAGTTTGTTTACAACATAAAGTTTGTGCCTTGATCTTTTTAGGGACAGCCTTTGGAACCTTAAAATTCCTTTTTCTCTCATAAATCCAGACTGTTGTACATCAAAGGTGTTGGACTATAAACGATTGTTTTTACTAAAAATTTTAGTAAGCTGGAACTAATTTGAATTTCAAGAACCTAATTTGGAACTCAAATCGATTTGGTCGAGACGTTGCTTAGTGGTGACTCAAGGGGGAGGGCCAAGGGGTAACTTATAGAAAATGCACATTTCACAATGATGCATGAGTTTGAGTTGCTTTCTCGATTACTCTGAGCTAAAAACCCTGGTCTCTCAAGAACACGTTCCACCCTTCGATGCTGACTGTCTTTTACAGTTTCCAGGATTATCTCCTCCGTACTGTTCAATCTGCCTTTATAGTCATTATGTCCATTGGGACATGCATGCTGCAGGGCAGATAGAAAGGCTATGCCAAAGTTAGACCTACATTTTCAAGACCAAATGAAACACAACGCCCATTTTCCTGAAGTCAAACTGTTTTTAGAAGGAGAGAAGGGGAATGGCATTCCATCAAGCATACTTGTCATTCCCCAACCTTGGTTTCAGATTGTCCTTATACCCTGGCCCATGGAGAGGCTTGCTGTTAAATTCTGTTCTCTCACAGCCCTGACATAGCAACTGTATTTGGGGGCCACTTTTAGACAGTCTAAGCTTCACTTACAGAGCAATGGCAACAAGAAAGCATCTGAGATTCAGTTGCAGCAAATCAGAGACCAGACAATACATTCAGAATATAACTAGTTATTCAGAATAGTCAATGAAAACCAGTTCTATGGGGGAGATACAACATTGTCTTGCTTTAAATGTAAGGCATTTATCAATGGCCCAAAGTTAGAATGGTAGGGCTCTTAGAGTAGGTATTCTCTTTTTTATTTTTAGGTGGCAGGGTAAAGAAAAGTAAATTTAGTGAACTTTAATGTTATAATAAAACTACAATATGATATCAGGTGAAAAAAATTAGTAAACGGATGTACACATATGAATCCAGTTAGGAAATACAGTTGACCCTAGAACAATGCAGGTCTGTGGGGGAGTGGGGTGGCTATTAGGGGCACCGACCCCTTTACAGTCAAAAATCCACATATAACTTTTGACTTCCCAAACATGTAACTACTAATAGCTCACTGTTGACCAGAAGCCTTACCAATAACATAAACAGTAGATTAACACATATTTTGTATGTGATATGTAGTATATATTATATACTACATATCACAAGCTAGAGCAGGGAAAATGTTAAGAAAATCATGAGGAAGAGAAAATACATTTACACTATTTACTGAAAAAAACTCCGTGTATAAGTGGACCTGCACCGTTCGAACCTGTGTTGATCAAGAATCAATTGTCTATACACACACACACACAAACACATACACACACACGTATGTGTAGGTATATTTAGACACATATAAAAATAAAAGAAGGAAACCCATCAACAGTGCTCCCTTCTGGGTAGTGGGATCATGAATAGTTTACATTTCCCTCCTAACACTTGTATACATGTCCCCCATTTTTTATTATTCTATCAAGAGAAAATAATTAACATCGTACTTTTTTAAAGGGTGGAACGAGACTTCCAATTCTCATAAGATGAGGAGAAAACATAATCTGAAATTTTTCCTGCCATGTTTCTTAGAAATGTTTGATAAAATACAGCAAAAATTATTTTAAATGCATGAATGAACTAGCAAGAGAGAAAGGAAGTGCCCAAGTGTGTCAGTAACAAAGAGGAAAGTGAGTGGTCAGGATGTGGGATCCTGCTGCCGCTGGGGTGAGGCCCAGGATTCTTAAATAAAGCCGTTTTTAAAGGGCTGCATCCTCACGGAAAGAGTAGATTAGGAAAAACATTGATTCACTGGCACGGAGATACAAAAAAGAATTTGTATGCTTCTGCCTGGGTGGGAAAAATGTCTGAGAAACAAAATCTCCAGGTGGTTTTCTACCCCAAATTTGGAGGTTCATAGTTGCAGATGATCCAGGAACCATGAAGATAAATGACCTCCAAGAAGATCAATGACTGAAAGATGGTCCAGGAACAGTGATCTCTCTGTGCTCTGTGGAGAATGCAAAACAGCCCTGGAGGGGCTCCCCTGGCTCCCAGGCCACAGGGGATGCTCCCAGAAAACAGGCTTCTCTACAGATGAGCTCACAAACAAAAATGATGACATGTAGGAGGGCAGAATCCTCCATGAGAACCAGCAGACACAATAGCACCAAAAGATTCCCTAAAACTTCACATAACAGGATGACAATCTGAAAGACAACATAAAATAATCACGTTTAAAATTGTTAAAGGCCTAAAAGATGTAATTAAGACACTAGGAAAAGAACAGATCCTATGACAGACACTGCTGCATGACAGTTATGAGCACAGAATCTGGAGCTCAACTGGGTAAATTCCAATACTGTCGCCAGTGAGTGGGATGGTACCACCTATTAGCTTGATTTCTTGATTGTTGTGAGCTGAAAACTCTGGTGTCCCATCAATGCTTTCCATCCTTTGATCCTGCCTGCCTCTTACAATTTCCAGGATTGTCTCCTCTGTAATATCCAACCTTATCACAATCCTCATGTCCACTGGGGTGAATCACAATATTTCTATGTCTCAGGTCCCTCCCTCCCTGTAAAAGGAATATTAATGGTCCCTACCCTAATGGGGTATTGTGAGAATTAAAAGGTTAATATATGGAAAGTACTTAGAAGACTGCCTATCAAACGATATATTCTAAATCCATGAATTTAAAAACAGACTCTTGGATATCAGATGCAAAAACCCAACCATATGCTGCTCATAATAGGTACACTTAAAATCTAAGGACTCAGAAAGACTCAAAATAATGGAATGGCAAAAAATTATACCGGTAAATACAAATTTTTAAAATTGATACCATGTTTCCCCGAAAATAAGACCTAGCCAGACCATCAGCTCGAATGTATCTTTTGGAGCAAAAATTAATGTCAGACCTGGTATTATATTATTATTATATTATATTATGCTATATTATATTAAAGACCTGGTCTTATATTACAGTAAAATAAGACAGGATCTTATATTAATTTTTGCTCCAAAAGATGCATTAGAGCTGATGGTCTGGCTAGGTCTTATTTTTGGGGAACGCAGTAGCACAATACTCAATAGCCACAACAGAGGCCAGAAGACAGTGTAATTATGTTGGTGTCAAACAAAAAAGACTTTAAAATTTTTAATTTTATAGGGATAAAGAAGGTCACCACAATACGGAAACACAAACAATTCACTAGGAGTATTCAACAGTGCTGATGTTCTATGCACCAGGAAACATAGTGTAATTGACAGAATGAAATGGAAAATTGGACAAATTGACATTCAAAATGTGGCAGGCAAAAATAAAATATGGAAAATTTGAAAAACACAATTTATATGACTCAGCATATACAGAAAAAGTCAAGGTTTTCCGACTACAATTTGAAATCAGTGAGCAAAACGAAACACTTTCAAAAAATATAAAAACACACTTCTAAATAGTTTGTGTCAAAAAAGAAGCCTTAAGTGGAATGAGTACATCCTTAGCACTAGAAGTGACAACAACACATAATAAAACATGTGGCATACAGTTAAAGGAGAACTTGAATCATTTATGGCCTTAATTGCATGTTAGAAAAGAAAAAAGCCTTTAAAGTAATAAGAGAAATGTCCATTTTTCCAATTATAAAATAAATATGGCACACCCAGGAAAGTAGAAGCAAGGAAATAATAAAAACAGAAATGAATGAAATAAGAAACAATAGAGAAAAATCACAAAACCAAAATTTGCTAAATTAAAAAAAGTTAAATAAGATGACAGAGAATAGTTAAAACAATCTTGAAAAAGAACAAAGTTGGAGGAGTTAAATTTGCCAATTTCAAAATTTACTACAGAGCTGCAGGAATCAAGATAGTGTGGCATTAATAAACTGTTATATTAGAAATCAACTGATTTTTGACAAATGTGCCAAGAAAATTCAATGGGGAAGAATAGTCTTTTCTATAAATGGGGCTGAAACAACTATAATAGATATCCACATGCAAAAGGATGAAACTGGACCCCTACTTTATAATCACACATAAAAATTAACTCAAAAGGGATCATAGATCTAAAACTATGAAACTCTTAGAAGAAAACGTAGGCATAAAGCTTCATGATTTTGGGTTAGAAAATGACTTCTTAGATACAATATCAAACACACAAGCAATAAGATAAAATTAAAAAAATGATAAACTGGACCATCAAAATTAAAGACTTCTGTGCTCCAAATTATACCATCAATAAAAGTGAAGACAACCCATAGACTGAGAGAAAATATTGGAAAGTCCTATATCAGAAAAGAGACTGGTATCCAGAATATATAAAGAAGGGTTACAACTCAATAGTGAAAAAATAAGTAACTGAATTTAAAAATTAACGAAATTTAAAAATTGAGCAAAGGATTTCAACAGACATTTTTCTAGTGAAAGTATACAAATGGCCAATAAGCACATGAAAAGATGCTCAACATCATTAGTCATCAGGGAAATGCAAATGAAAACCATGACATTCCACTTCACACCCACTAAGATGGCTATAGTTTGAAGAAGCATTGGTGAGGATGTGAAAAAATTGGAACCTTCGTATATTGCTGGTGGATTGTAAAATGGTGCCACCACTTTAGAAAACAATTTGGCAGTTTCTGGAAATATTAAACATGGAGTTACCATATAATCAAGCGGTTCTGTTCCTAGGTATACATCCAAGAGAAACGAAAACATATATGTACACACAAAGATGGGTACACAAATATACATAGCAGCATTATTCATATTAGCCAAAAAATGTGAACAATCCAATGCCCATCAATGGTGAATGGGTAAACAAAATGTAGTGTATCCACACAGTGTAACACTTCAGCAATGAAACAGAATGAAGTACTGATATATACTATGATATGAACCTCAAAAACATGTTAAGTGAAAGAAGTCAGTCATAAAAGACCACAGATTGTATTATTCCATTTACATGAAAGATCCAGAATAGAAAAATCCAGAGACAGAAAGCCGGTTAGTAGTTGGCATGGCCTGGAGAAGGGAGGAATGGGAAGTGACTGCTTAATGGGCACAGAGTTTCTTTTTGGGGTGATGAAAATATTCTAAAATTTGATTATGGTGAGGATTGTTCAACTTTGTAACATAATAAAAACCACTGAACTGTACACTTTAAATGGGTAAGTTTTACGAGACTAATTTTACTCAATACAATTGAGTTTTGACAAATCAAATAAAACAGCATTAAATACAATGCTGTATTCTGGATTGCATCCTGGAACAGAAAAGGACACTAGTGGAAAAACGGGTAAAACCTGAATAATGTCTGTAGTGTAGTAATAACGTTTGTACCAAGTAATTGTACCAATATTAATTGATAAACAAATGTACATGGTTATGTGAGAGGTTAACATTAGGGAAGATGGGTGAATGTTTTACAGGAACTCCATATTATCTTTGCAACTTTTCTGTAAGTCGGAAATTATTCCAAATTAAAAGTAAGAAACAACCACAACAAACCTTTAGTGCATTCGATAGAGAGAGACAGAGAGAGAGAGAGAGAGACAGAGACAGACACAGAGAGAGATGGCACAAATAAATAATTAGGAATGACAATGGGATTTAAACGACAAAACAGTGGAAATAACTGTTAATAAGCATAATACTAAGAACAATTATGTATTACATCTTGAGCTCAGAACATCTCTGAGCTCGGGATGAATTCCACAATGTGATCCAGTTTGAGATAAGGAATAAGCTCTTTGGGGGAAACCTACAACACAAGGGTCGGCAAGAAAAGACATAATTTGTGCTTCGCTTTCCTCCCATTGCTGCATGGAGAGTCATGTCAGGATCTGGCTGACGAGCTGTCAGAGTGATCTGGATTTAATGGCTAAATGTTTGCAGCAGTCACTGAGAAAGTCAGTTGTCTAGCACCGGGACACTGGGGGTGGGGGTTGAGGGCGACCGTGAAAGCAGCAGGCCCTCATACCAAAGGAAGGGAGCTTTGGTCCTGTGGGAAGCTGGGTTTGAGTGTGGCCCCTGCTTCGAGGAGAAGGTGGGGTCAAGGCCTAGCTGGCTTCTGTCCATTCTACCCAAAGTAAGCTCTCAGGGTCTTCTGGGCACAATTCCACTTGGTACTCATAACCAGAAAATTGCAAACATACACAAAATGTACAATTTCTTAGAAAAAATAACTTCATAAAACTACTCAAGAAAAAATATAATTTTGGGTTAGATTTATTACTTGAAACAGGAGTTTTAAAATCCACCCACCTCCCTCAAAAAAAAAAAAAGGATAAAATAAAATAACCCATGGAAGCCAGAGATTTTACAGTCAGACCCAAACTTCAAAGAACAGATAATCGTTACCTTAAACAAAGTGTTCCAGTGAATACAAAATGACGGAACACTGCTCACCTCATTCTATGAAGCAAAATAATTCTGATGGCAAAATCAGATAAAGGCAGTATGAGAAAGTAATAATTAAAGGCTAATCTCATTTCTAAATATAGATGCAAAAACCCTAAATTAAACATTGCTCAACTGAATCCAGAAATGCCTATTAAAAATACATCATTACCCAGTTGGACTCATCCTAGGAATGCAAAGATGGTTAAAATTAGAAAGTCTATTAATGAGATTTACCATATTAACTGGTTAAAGGAGAAAACCATATAATCGTCTCAATAAATGTAGAAAAAGTTTTGATAATATTCAACATTGTTTCATGATTAATATCAATAGCAAATTAGAAGTAGAAAGCAACTTCCATAGCTTGTTAAATGGCAGCTACCTAAATTATAGCAATTTTCAAAATTATACAGCAAAAATTATACGTAATTGTGAAATGTTGAGAGCATTCCCTTTCAGATTAGAAACACAATGAAGATTTGTTCTATCACGACTTCTATTCAACATTGTACTGGAACTTTTCACTAGTGTGATAAGACAAGAAAAGGAAATAAAAGTTATAAGGATTGAAAAAGAAAAAAAATATGAAATAAAAAAGAATGTTCAAACTACTAAACATAAGAGTTTATCACGGTTTTTGAAGGCAAAACAGATATATAAAATCAATAACATTGCTATTCACCAGCAACAAAATTTATAAAATGTTGTTTTTAAAAAAAGATATATTTTTCAATGGCAACAATAAAATATAAGGTACCTAGGAATAAATATAACAAAAGATGCATAAGACTTTTCCTAATAAAATTATAAAACTTTATTGAAGAATGCAGTAGAATACCTAAATAGATGGAAATATAAACCATATTTATTGATGGGAAGATGCAATTTTGTAGCAACTGCAGTTTCCCCCAAAATCAGTCTAACATATTCACTATAATTATAATAAAAGTTTCATTGAACAAGATATTTTTCAAAACTTGACAAGATTATCCTTAAATTCATGCAGAAGATTAAAGGGTTAAAAACAGCCAAAACTCAAACATTTTTGAGAGGAAACACAAGCTCTGTGTGTGTGTGTGTGTGTGTGTGTGTGTGTGTGTAGTGGAGGGAACTGACTCCAAAAGACATCAACAGTTCCTTTAAAAAATAGTGTGGTATTGGCCCAGAGAGTGACAATTAGGCAAATGGAACAGAACAGAGACTAGAATTAAACTGATTTATATATGAGAGTGGAAGCATTTAAATTATAGGAAAAGGAAAGCTCCAACAGTGCTGAGACTAGTGGGGATTCATAAGGAAAAGACCAAATTAATCCAAACCACAGTCCACACACAAATAATTTCCAGATGGTTTCAAGACCGAAAGGTGAAAAAGTATTAAATTATTGGAAAAAATATCACACGATGTCTTAGTGATATTTGAATATGCAATTATTTTCTAAACCAAACCCAACAAGAATTAATCATAAAGGAAAAATGGATCCATTTGATTATATTAAAATTAAAAACTTGTTTTATAACAAAAGGCACAAGATGCAAAGAGAAAAGACAAGCCACCATCTAAGAGATGATATTTGCTATTCATACAACCAATATACAATAACTAGAATTAACATAAAAGATAAATAACCCAAGAGAAAAATGATAAAAAGTATGAACAAGTAATGGCCAGAGGAAGAAACCTGCATGTCACATAAGAAACTATGTTCCTCAACCCCTCCTTTTTCTTAGCGATTTGTAATTCCTTATTTGTGAGCCATCCAGTCACATCCTTTGTATCTTTTTCTATTTTCTAAGTGATGTGTGGGAAGTCTTCATGTTTTGAACGTACTCTTTTGATCTGGCTCTTCTGCCCTTGCAATGTTGGCCATGCTGGTTTCACCCTGTTGTTCCTGAGAACATGTTTTTTACTTAACTTTCAAAATTTAACTATGATTTACATACCTTTAGCATTAGTGCTTTCAGTGTCTTAGGAAATCTTGTCTACCCCAAATTCACAAATATTGCCCCATTATTTCCTTGTAGAACCTTTCCCCCCACTTTTACATTGTTACATGCTCTATCTTGAATTATTTTTGTGTGGTGTGAAGTATCTGTGAGGTTCATCTCCCCACACCCTCCACAGGCAGTTGTTCCAGGACCTTTTGTCTTCTGTTCACCATCGAATTACTTTGGTACTTTGACCAAAAGTGAATTGACTGTATAAGTGTGAGTTTATTTCTGGACGCTCTATTGTTCTGTGGATCTTTACACTGAACCATCTTGATTATTGCAGTTTTATAGAAAGCCTGTGATTGGCTATTGTAAGTCCTCCAACTTTGTGAACAGTCAAGATTGTTCTGGTCCTTCTAAGTCCTTTTCATCTCTCTATAAATTTTAGAATTAGTTCATTAGTTTCTATTGAAATCCTACTGGAATCTAGAAAAAGTTTTATCGATAGAATTCACATATCACACAATTCACTCATTTAAGTGTACAGGTAAAGCATAAAATTCAAATATACAATTCAAAGTGTACAGTTCATGCAATAATTTTTGGCATAGTACTTTATCAATTTTTTAAAATTGTGGTAAAATATTTGTAACATAAATTTGTCATTTTAATCATTTTTAAGTAAAAAATTCAGTGGCGTTAAGTACATTTTCAAGGTAGTACAACCAATATGTAGTTATGGAGATTTTCCATTGTCCCCAACAGAACTTCTGTAGCTAGTATGCAATCACTCCCTATTCCCTCTGCTTCCAGCCCCTGGTAACCTCTGAATTTGCTTAATCTAGATATCTCCTGTAAGTATAATCATACAATATTTGTCCCTGTGGGTCCAGCTCATTTCATTTAGTATAATGTTTTCAAGTTTCATCCATGTTATAGCACGTATCTAAATAGCATTCTTTCTTTATGGCAGAATAATCCATTGTTTATATAGACCACATTTTGCTTATCTATTCATCTGTTGATAGATACTTGATTATTTCCACCTTTTAGCTATTGTGACTAATGCTGCGGTGACTATTGGCATACAAGCGTCTGTTCAAGTCCCTGCTTTCGATTTCTTTGGGTTTATGCCTGGGAGTGGAATTGTTGGGTCACATGGTAATTCTATGTTTAGCTTTTTGAGAAACTGCCAAACTATTTCCATAAAAGCTGCATCATTTGACATTACCACCAGCAATATACAAGAGTTCCAGTTTCTCCACATTCTCTCCAACACTAGTTATTTGTGTTTTTTTTTATTTTTCATTGTAGCCATCGTAGTAGGTGTCAAGTGGTATCTTACTGTTGCCTTAATTTGCATTACTCTAATAACTAAGGATGTTGGATATCTTTTCATGTGCTTGCTGGCCATTTATGTATCTTCTTTGGAGAAATGTCTATTTCTCTTTTGCCCATTTTTTAAATCAGGTTGTCTCTTTGTTGTTGAGTTATAAGTCTGTATATTCTGGATACAGATACCTTATTAGATAGATGGTTTGCAAATATTTTCTCCCATTCTGTAGTTTATATTTTCACTTTCTTGACAATATCTTTGATGTACGAAAGTTTTTAGTTTTGACAAGTCCAATTTATCTATTTTTTTGTTTTGTTGCTCATGCTTTTGGTGTCATATCTACATGATGATATCTTTACTGGGATTGTACTGAATCTTTAGATCAATTTCAGAAGAACTGACATTGTGATATTGTGATTGATAATATCATATATTTATTTGATCTTCCATTTCTGGCACAGAGATCCTAAAGGCCTTGGAATTTCCTAAGTTATAAGAGTGATAAAGGCATCTTGATATTCATAACGAACCCCTTTCAATCACATCTGAGCTTATGTTAATGAGGTGACTTTTGGAAAGCACCTAAGGATGGGGGTCGGTTGCTGGGGGACACAACCATGTGGTTAGAGGGTTGACACTTTCAGTCCCACTGAGGGAAGAGGGAGTGGAGATTGACTTCAATCACCAATGGCCAATAAATTAATCAATCATGCCTCGGCATGATTACCTATCCGAAAGGGTGGGGTTCTGAGAACTTCTGTTAGGTGAACACTCAAAAAGTGCTGGGAGAGTGGCATGATCCCGGAGCGCAGGGAAGTTCCACGCCCCTTCCCACACACTTTGCCTTGTGCATCTCTTCCATTTGGTTGTTCCTGACTTATATCTTATAATAAACTGATACATGTAAGTAAATGTTTCTCTGAGTTCTGTGAACCACTCTACCAAATTAATCAATCCCAAGAAGGGAGTTGTGGGAATGTGTAATCTACATTCAATGAGAGGCACAGGTGATAGCCTGGATGTTTGATTGGCACCTGAAGTGTACTGGGGGCAGTCTTGTAGGATTGAGCCCTTAACCTGTGGAATCTGATGCTTTCTCTAGGTTGACAGTGTCAGAATTGAACCGAGTTTAATTTAGGATACCCAGCTGGTGTTGGAGAATTGCCTGGTGGTATGAAAAACAAAACACACATCAGAGACATCCTATCAATAGCAGATCTCCTAACCCATGAACATAGTTTACCTTTTAAAATTTATTTTAGGTCTTCTCTATCTTGTCTCAGACATGACCAAATCTAACTAATTATTTATAATTAGTAATTAGTAATAATTAGTAATTATTTCCAAAAGACCCTGCCTACTAATATCATCTCAGTGGGGGTTAGGCTTTCCACATATGAATTTTTGGAGGACACAAACATGCTGTTCATAACACGGATACTCTTTCCCTGTGTCTAAATATACAATCCTAGGGAAATCCCAGGATAGGCCTATTTTGGATCATGTGCCCACTGCTGTGGCCGGAGGGCCGGACTCTGTCACTGGCAGCCCAAGCAGAACTCAAGAGCAGCGAAGGGGCAGTCACTCAAAGAAATTAGTGTGCTCCAAAACAAGGGGAGAGGAGATCAGGACAGAAAAATATATTAGACATCTTCTGAAGTGATGGGAGGGGTCCTATGGAAAGTGTCGGGTCCACCCTCATGCTCAGCTAGCCATTCTTCTGGAATCCTCCAACTGCAATACAGGTGAAGTATCACAGCTGGCTCCAGGGCTCAGGCAAGAAAGAAGAAGTGTCCCAGTCTACTGCAGACATGATTAGGTGAAGGTCTCCTCCTTGAAGGGGGCAAGACATCCAGTGCAGAGGGAGGAACCTGCCGTATGGGCAGCTGTGACTCCTCTGAGACCGGGACAAGTGGCCCAAGTAAGAAAGGTTCACTCAGCCAGGAAACGTCCAGGCACAACGGCGCTATACTTCCCTTGAAAACAATAACTATAAATATCACCATCACCACCACCACCATTTTGGGAGCTCTTACTGTGTGCTTGATGCTTTACCACACACATTATGCCCAATTCCTGATTTCATCTTTGTAAGAACCCTTTGCAATAGCTATTCTGACCCCCAGGGCAGAATAAGGAGTCTTTCAGCTCTGCAATCTGGTGATCATCTTTTCATATTAAATAAAATAGCCAAGGATTTGGGGTTTTATAAAACTCTGTATGTGACACACACACACACAGAGGGTCCCGAGTTCCTCTCACGCAAGTCACAATAGAATACAGGGCTTCCGCAGGTTTCCTCAAACATAATGCTGACTGGTCCTTAAAACAAATGCTTACAGAATGAAGTTTACTGCTGCATTCTCTCATCTGCCATTGCTGGCAGCATAAGCTAATACTGAGCTACAGCTCTACTGCCCAGCAATTTCACTTGGGCAGGGAAAGGGCTGACCTTTCATTTCCAAACTCACAGAAGCACAAAGAAAGAAACCTTTCAGCTTCTCAGATGGACTGCAGCCAATTCATGTGCAGAATTCCCTTGTTGCTGAGTCTTTCTGGCTGGCTCTTGTAAGATGACTGTCAGCCAGTCCAAAGGGCTTCTTTTTCCACTTTTTCATTTGTTTCAGATGTACTGGGCTAGTCACTAGGTATTATACTGGTGTTCAGTTTTTCCAGTTAGCCATAAAAGAATGCAACACTTACGAGTTGTATAAAAATGGGATATGAGTCATGTCTTTGTGGGGAATAGAAGCTAATGAGTGCAAAATAGCCAGTAGAAAAAGTGTGGTGAGATTTAAGTTAAAAACTTTAGGTACCTTGCTAGAAATTATAAAGCAAACGTCATTAAAAGTAGGAGCACATACCAGGGGTCAGCCTACACTATACAATGATTTTTAACCTTGTTTCTGAACACCCTTCACCCCATTTTAAAATAAAAACATAGCACAATTATCAAACAAGTCAAACAATAAAGTTCTCGTACACAGAAAAGAGCAAAATAAAATCAACACCCACTTAAAAATAACCATCACCACACTCGTCTCATTAGGGAGACCACCTCAGGGATGATGTAAATGCCTGACCACTGTGCTGTACACCTGAAGCTGAAGCTGAACAAGAATGAATGCCAACTATAATTTTATATATATATGTATATATATGTATGTATATACTTACAAGAAGCAGAGTACAGCATTAGGAATAGAGACAGTGGAAATGTAATGGCTCTGTGCGATGTCAGAGGGGTAGTGGATGGGGGTTAGGAGGTTATCACAGTGTAAGGGATATAAATGATAAATGTCTAACTATTACATTGTTTTGTACACCTGAAACTAATAATAATAATAAAATAACCATCACTAACTGCAGGTGAGGATCACTTCTGACTTTTTTTTTTTTTTACAGACAAAGGTAAAAGGATATAGAGAATATTTTTAGAAATATAAACTCATACTTATTTTTATTTATCATATTTATTTCTAATCACATTAAATTAAAAAATAGCATTCAGCTATTTTTTGTGCTTGTATTTAAGACAAGAAACTGAAGTAAACTGAAGCAATTACTAACTTTTAAATATTTCTTTATCCCAACGGGTATTTCTTTAATAATCCATTGATGTTTAGTTTTCAAAAAAAAGTTACCAAAAATAAGAGATCGGCACTTATACCTCCCTTCCCCCATTCCCAATATATTAATCATATTATTAAAGTTTACAATATTTGCAATATGTATCTATAACGTGACTATAATTCCCAGTGTGGTCTTGGTTCTTCATATAAATTCAGTGCTCGCCAACCAGCACTTTTATTCAACCGTCCTTGTACTGTGAGCTCCCCTATTACTGAGTTATTTGATTCGTCTCTCCTCTCAAATGGTTTTCTGAAGAAGGGCTCATGGGTGTTGTATTCCCCGACTCAAGAGTACCTGACATTGTAGTTCACAACTTGGCTGCCAATAATATACATATTGTCACTTTTTCCTACTCAGACCGTTAGATGCATTCCTCCATTGTTTCCGGTAGCTGCATCTTGTGGTAAAGAAGTTTGAGACCCGTTGGTGACATGCTTCCTCTGCCTGAATGAATAATTCTTTTTTCATGCTTGAAGTTCATTAACATCATCAGGATATGTTGTGTTGTCAAATTTCTAGAACACAGGACCCTTTTTCAATCTGAAGGTTAATTCCTTCATTTCAAGAAAACTTTTCTTTATCATATCTTTCAATACTTCTTTAGTTCTTTTTTTAAATCAACAATTACACATGTTAGAATATCTTCATCTTCCTACAATTATTTTCTCAAGAATTTAATCTTTGTTTTCTAAATTCTTCCTTTACTGCAGTCATCTCAAGCCTTTTCCTCTGTTATCAATTCTGTTTTTGACTATTTCTTGCTGTTTCTAATTCATTTAGTTGTTCTAAAATAGTGTTATTTTTGTTCAAGTTGTTTCCTTAACTGCCTTTTTATCTCATTCTGTTTGATTCCCACATATACGAGCTCTCCTTTTATTGAATTCATGTTCTTTTGAAGTTCTTTGAGAGAAAAATACACCTATAGGAATTTTGTTTCTTAGATGAGTTTTTCCCCCGTGGGTTCACCTGTTCCCCATTCCACTTCCTTTGCTGGCTGTAGCATATTTCCGTACCTGCCAGGTCATTTTATTTAAATTTGTTTATTAAGGTGGGCAGCCCTGTTTAGACCATTTATTTGCTTTAATATAGTATTGGTCTCTTCTCCCTGGCATACTTCCCATTTTATTGGACAACTATCCCTCTTCGCCTGTGAGCTTGTGTTCTATAATACTTTCTGGCGGGGATATTAAACATATTTAATAACCAGCATGACACAGACACTGAATAAGCAGAACAGAGGTGGGGCTTAGTTCTGGGGCAGGGGCTTGAAAGTTTCTTGTTGGGCCTCGTTACTCTTTTAGTTGCTGCACTGTGGGGTGGCCTGGAGCTGGGGGTGGCTTTGAGAAGGGCTGGGGTGGCCAGATATTAGACGCTTCAGACAGCAGTTACTCACCTTCTGGTATGGAAGTATTTTGCTCTTTTAATAACTAGTACAGCTATACCAGTGGATACCAGCCAACCCGAGGCCTGCTCATTCGTGTGCGTGGGGAAGGGAGGAGGAGCTGTGTATACAGGCTTTTGTCAGAGGGACTGGACTTGGCTCTGTGTTCTGATACTTGCATTAATTCCTATACCAAGGTGAGTTCCAGATGGAGAGGAGACATATCTATTAGGTTGGTGCAAAAGTAATTGCAGTTTTTGCAATTGCTTTTAACCTTTTAAGCTGCAATTACTTTTGCACCTACCTAATACTGTATCACGGGAGAGGATCTTGGGATGTGAGTGTTTCTCATAATTCAGGGATGAGCTGGTTGTCCCTGTCCTTTGTGTCACCCATCTCTCCCAGCAACACCCCTTCTTCCAATGTGCACACGCAAACACACACACACACACACACACACAGCCCGACTCAGAGGAAGACAGAGATCAGGCTACTCATCCTGCCCAGCACTCCAATCAACTTCTTTCCAAAACCTGAATTGTTAAAGAGAATTCAGGATTTTGCAAATCCACACCTGCTCAGTGTGGGGCAGGAGCAGGAGCTCTTTCATTCTTGCCAGAAATTTTGGTCTTTTTCTTGGGTGACCATCTTTTGAAGTTTAAAGCACAATTGACAAGGTTGGGTTCCTTCCCTTGCTTCATTGCTGGTGAACTTAAGTGGCTTTCACTTCTTAAATTTTAATTTATTTTGGTAGTTCATTTGTTAGACTTTAGAGGATGGAGCGTCTGTGATCTGGCCTTATTTATCCTAAGAAACCACACAAAAGTCTTTAAGAGAAGCACACGATAAAATATTTAAAAATAAGTTTATTATAACTAATGAATATAAAATCTGACAGATGTTTTCAAACATTTTTGCAAAAAAAGTAAAACCCTCCCCTTTCCACCTCCCCACAAGATACAGAGTAAGAACTTGGACAGAGTTTTACATGAAACCTAAACGTGAAATCCTCATTCATCGGTTGGTCCTAAAAGGCTCCAACACATTATAGTCTAAGCAAAGTTCCATTAAAATTAAGAAATCAACAAACCACTTGACACTTGCTTTCCATTGTCATTATGATAGTCAAAATGCAGAAGGACAAGAGCAGGTAACATAAGACTGCATGTGACAGATATTCAAAGTGCATGGATTTATGAAACCACAAAACATTTGAGAGAAGAATACTGAGAGTAGAATTAAACAGTGACTTAAAAAATTAACTCAAGGAAATCTATGTACATCGTAGCCTTTGGCATCTGGTCTAATGTGTTTCTTCTTTATAGAGACATCATTTTGTCCCATCTATTAACCAGATCAAACAGACCTTAACACATGTCTCATCTAACACAGATTGTCCACAGCCAATTTCACATGAGGTAGTTGGGCTGTTTACTGACATTCTAGTGAAACTGTCATGGCATAGGGGACTCATACATCAAACATGCCATGAGACTGGCTCATTAGCCTTCCGGGAAGCAACAGCACTTACTTCTAGATCATCCTTCTTGTCATCACTGACTCCATATGTACTTATAAAGAGACACACATACAGCGGAGTCTGTGGATGAGATCAGCTTTGCAAGGGGTACCAACCATCCCAGGGTGGTTTCTGTTTATAAAGTACAGGGAGGAAATAGTGACTGTGCTTTAAAATATGTATAACAGAAAGGATAGTGCTTAAAGCAAGCGAGATCTCCACCTTGGGTTCTCACAAAGCTTAGCTGAAAACATCTGTTCACTCTGAAAGAGGAGTGATTAAAAAGGGTAACCAAAGAATTTTGGAAACTTTTGCGTTACAGAGTAGTGGTATGTGTTTTCCTTTGAATGAAAGGCTATATATATAAACAGTGGAGGGGAAAGATCAATGCATGCGTCCACTGTACCGTCCATAATCGCTTAATCAGGCCCCGGAGCGCCTTATGCAGCAGTGCAAGGAGGAATCATGCAAACGGCCTCTGTACACAGGAGTACGGACTGCAGGATGGGAACGGGCAACGCTTACAGAGATGGTCTAGTGAACAGTATGTTCATAGAGTTGTCGAAAGAACCCCTAACAACCTTGTAATAGATAAGCAGTCTTAAAATACCATTAGACAGCTAGTGAATATTTTATGTCATAATTATGAAACCCCTGAGTAAGCAACTGCAGATTACAAAGGGACATCCAGAGACAGAACATATTTCTAAATACTCTATCTACACTTCACAGGAAAACAGGTTTATTCTACATGCTGAAATCTTCGGACAGACTGTATCAGATCACAAAGAGCACCCTGGATCAGGCCCGCTAAGACCAAACACACTAATTAGCTCAGCTAATAGAACAATGGCTTAAAATATATTTTATGTATAAATTCTAAATCTAAAAATGTAAAAAAACGTTGATAGTTCATCTTTAAAAAAATGGAACACAAAGGTGGGGAAGCTGAAGAGTTGTAAAACCTATGTCTAAAATCAGAAGCAACTGATTTTAATCAGTGATTCAGAAATGCACCATTGGGTAACCAAATTCTCTTAGGACATGGTTGTTTAGTGGGAAAAACAACAACAAAGCATAAAACTAGCTTTCCTTCAGAAAGTTTCCAAAATGTTTCACATCATCTTATATGGATGATGACCCTCTGACGCTCTTTACTGCCTTAAATGATATTTCTTCACATATGACTTTCACAATCAGATTACGTTTCCTTAATAAGATACCTCTTACTTCAGCTCTTTCACTTATTTCAAGCCGAATCAAGAAAAGTGTACTTTATTTATTGGTCCCTACCACATAGTTTTTAAAATTAAAAATACTTTTCTGAAAACATAAAGGTGAAGGCATTAACCTTTTGGATACATACATATACGCGGTTAATAATCAAAAAAGAGAAGACTGCACACTTTGCCAGCGACACTGACCTAATAACAGATCCCCTTTCCTAAATGCCACCCATCACGGTGGCCACCTGCTTTACAGCAACAAATGGGAAGAGGGGCTCTTTAAGCTCTTGCAGTTGGGGAAGGGAACCAAATCCCCACCGCCTGGACACCTCACCCTGGGTTAGGTCTGAGCCAGCTGCTCCACATACGTGCTGGAAGGTGCTGCTGAGGAATAGGGCAGAACAGCTAACGGGGGGGGGGGTTGGGTTTGCTGCTCTGATGGGGGCACCGCAAAGCTGAACTATGCAGTTCAGATATCCCTCATCATGGAATACGACATTTGGGGACGCTTTATGTTCAGAATGGCAGGCACATAATGATGACAAGGTGCCTCAAGTCACTACCTACACAGCCTCATGAACACAGCTTTTCAAAGTCAATCCCCGGGGGCCGCTATGCTCACCCTTCTGAGAGCCCCACTTCTAGAATTCCCTGCAGAGCGGATGAGAACATCATCTCCAACTCACGGTCACAAGTTGGTTTTGTCACCCCAAAGGTATCCCTCCAACTTAACATTTTTCACCAGGATCAGCTATTTCAGTAAAATTTGCTTTTAAAGGAAAAAAAATGCCATATTTGAAAGGATTTTGTTCAGTTAGACAAATGCACATTGATCCCTCTTGAGTGTGAAGCCTGGTTTATACTGTGGGAGACGTGCAGACATGATGAAACCATGTGTATGGGAGCCAAATGTTACTTATTAGCCTCTACTGATAGCTAGAAGACACATTACATTTTTCTTCAGAATCTCTCTAACGGTCCCTCTTTAAAAGAGACCCCGAAAATGTTTGAGCAAGGAGAGCAAGATGGCTATTCTGCCAACAATCATACTAGCCATTTTCTGATTTCCTCTCACTGTCGGGGTGAAAGAAAGCTTATATGTCTTGAAATCTTGGAGGATTATGGAGAGAAAGCCTTAATTATCTTTTCTCTTTGCCCCATTCTTGGATAGTAAATGCAAATTAGCACAAATTAGGACTTTAAAATGGAGAAGCTAATACTGTAGATTTAGGAGGAAGCTCTGCCTGTGCCAAGCATCAGGTCCAGTTGAATTTATCACCTCGTATTAGGTGCAATTTCTAGTTATTTTTATTGAAGGACTCTCAGGGCTTTACACATCTTAGGCAAATTTAATATGTGCCAGTGAGGAAAATACTGATCTAAAAACATTACTTCTTTCCTATAGGGTGGGAAAAAGGATGGGTAGAAAATATAACTCATTCAAGTTATTCAAGCTATTCTGATCTGGGTTCCCAATGATCCCAGATAATATTAAATCCTTCTTCCTCAGAAACTGAGTCATATACACCAAGGCAGTAACTACATAAGTGGGAAATGGCCATCTGAGCAGCTTTCTTTTGGTGTATATTCAGAGCTTTAGGGGCAAATCTGAGGTATTTTCAGGGGGCCCACCTGCTCCAAGAGACCACATGGGTTCAGCTGAGGTGACGGGAGCCGTTGGTCAGAACGGTCATGTTTCACCACACTTACAATCTCCTGGTAGCAGCCCATCCCAATGACACAATGCCTAAAGTGTCTTCATTCAAGGTACAAGCAAAGATTGGCGTGTTTTTTCTTTTTCCCTTTTAGGAGACTACGTCGAGGGCAGGAAGTCTGAATTATCCCCTAGTCCTGCCGTCATAGTCACATTAACTAGAGAGGAAGACACACTGATTACTCGTGGTGGTGGTGGCAGTGGGGACAACACATATACCTCAGCAGCTGCCAACAGGAAATACTAAAGTACAAAAGAATCAGCATCATTTTAGCACCCTTTTCCTCCTCAGCCTTAAGACACTTGATGTTGCTTTACTAAGTTTAAGCCTTTTCCAGAAGCGTTTATGTGAGCAGAATACCTGTATCATTAATGTGAGCTAAATAAATGCCCATTTGTTTAAAAACAGACAAAAGACAAAATCAATACCCTCCTTGCACTAATCTCTCTGCCTACGGAGAGGGTTCTGTTTGCCCTAGGGACTGCTCAGGTGGCGTTCACCTGCGCCCTTCAAAGGAACTCGCCTTCTACCCTGGGGAACTACCGCATGCTGGAAAGTCCCTTCCCGCTCCTACAAGGAAGCAGCGTCTAACGAGGAAGGCACCTGTGGCTTCTGTCCCACACACTTGGCAGCATGGCCCTCCGAGAGAGTAGGGCCACAGTCCTAGTGTCATTCTTTTCAGGAGTGAAAGATTCCTCTATACAAGATTGTTTTATGAAAGAATTAAATCCCACCACTAACTTGGACATGGTCCCCAAAGCTTTTGGGCTTGATAAGCAGATGCATTTAGCTTGCTCTGCACCATTGCTGATTAAAGCCAGGCTGATCAGAGAGCACACTGGGAACCACGGTCCCTGGATGTGACAGCAGGCCTGCCGCTGGGCGCCAATGCAGGTTCAGTGAAGAAAGCTGCTGCGTAAACTTGGTCCCCTTCCCACTCTCGCTTTCACTATTTTATTGCAACCACAGTCTCCTCCTCTTTGGAAAAAAGGACACATCCTTTAGTTCATGCAGAGTGGGAATCCTGTAAATGAGAATTTAATCTCATGGTTCTTCAACCTGTGCGCACCAAGAATAACTTGAAAAGTGGACTCGAAGTCCCCCCCCCCCCGATTCTGGTTGCGCAGGGTTGGGGTGAGGCCTGGGGGGTTGCTGTTTGAAGAAGCATTCTATGTATGCAGAGGTCATACTAGATCATACTAGAAATCACCTGGCCCCTCTGCTTAGAGTCTGTGTGACTGTGAGCAATTCCCTCAACCTCTCATCGTCGTTTCTGAAACTGGGCAATAATCCCTGAATGCCACAGCTTCACTGTGATGTCCAGTTGAGATAATGCCTGGGAAAAAGTGCTGCCAGAGATGGGCACTAGATGGGCCACCTCGGAGGGCCTGTCCCCACCGCTCCCACACTGGCCTCCAGGATGGAGTTAGGGCGCACCACTCATCTCTTCGGAGCCACAGTACCCCTGCCCGTAAACACGATGGCACTCATCGTGTATGTCTCCTACCTCCCACACTACCATGGTCACGCCGATGCCTGAGCACCTGGATGACACGGGCTCTTCTTGCCCACAGAGCCATGGAGAAGAACATTCTCTGACAGGCGTCTAGGCATAGAGACGTCTACATTTCAACAGCGTTGACAACGGGGCGTAGCTCCCTCCATGTTTTAGTCTGATTCTAAACTGACTGAAACACTGGCTATAAGTTCTAGTCCTTGGTACAGAATTTGCTCATTTTCAGCTTGGGTTTGGGTGGCCCATTGAAACTCAAAGCTAAAAACAAAACAAAACAAAACAAAACATAATACCAAGAAATTCATTTGTCAAATCTGCTCTTATAACTTGCTGTTCAAGTCTATATAACAGTTATGATTTGGTTTCCAGGAGGCCCTTTGAACTGAAATTTATAGCACCTTGATTTTTAAACACATAAAAACACATAAGCATTTAAAAAAAATTATATATAAAAGCACTAGGCTTTGCTTCCCCTCCTCCATCCCGCCGAGGAAGGGGTGGAGAGGGTTGAAGCTGCTGCTGGAAATTAAGTAGGGCAACAAAACACTTCAGCAAACATTATTCCCTGAAGTTAGGAGGCGTCGCTGTCCTGCGGATGTCATACCACCTCGTCAGACTCCAGTCCATGGACCTCGTATAAAGTGTCCAGGATTGCCAGCTGCTTTTCCATGGCAGGGAGGTAAAGGCTGAGGTCCCTCTGCATCCCAACACCGAAAGCTGCTTTCAGGTGGTCACCTTCCTTTATGGTTAACGCGGCCACAAAATCTTCATAGGATGGAGCCGCCCTCAAAGCTAACTGCAAAGGAATTGCCCGTGAGAATCTGCATCACGTGTCTCTGTCTCTCATGCTTTACTCTTATGCACGACTGCATGCGTTGTCTCTCTCTCTGTCTCTGTCTCTCTCTCTCTTTCTCTCTCTCTCACACACACACACACAAATCTAAGAGCAAGAATGAAAAAAATAGGAATGTACCCTTCCAATTCGTGGACTCCAAAGTTTTTTTTTCAAGCACCAAATCAAATAATTTTAAGGCTAGAAGTAGCAAGTATGTACTTGGGCCATCTTGAAAGTGAGTAATACTATCAAGTCAGGCAATGCTGAGAGAACGAGCTTGAGAAAAGCTCCCTTCTCGTTCAGTGTGGTCCAGACTCTCCCCTTGTCTACCTGTATGCACGCTGCTACCGCAGTCTTGGTTCCCACACGGCCAGCTTTCCAGGACCTCTCACTCTCCTATGTGTGTCTCGTGTTCACATATACGTTTCTTTGCATATCTCCCATTTCCCCCCATGGGGATAACATTTCCTTTTCACTCCTGATGGGACATTTTCTGAAAAGGAAGGGACCTAACATTTGTTGTTTGCTTGGGCACTGAGGCTTTCATGTATTTTATCCCTGTTCACCTTTATGAGAACTCTGTCCAGTTTACATCCCTATTTTACAGATGAACTTCCCGCAGCTAATGAGGGCCTGGGCCACGACCTAACCTCAGGACCGTCTCTCTGCTTTTCCAGCCACACTACCACAACACGTCATCTCCTGATCGATTTTCTAGGCTCCTTATAGCTCCCCTCCCTTTGCAGGCCAACTGTTCCCTAAGCTCGCTAAAATTGGCTATCTGGCATCCACTGGGTTGGCTCTGCTGAGATCTCTGGAGACTTTTTAGGATCTTGAACTATCATTCTACAGTTGCTTTCTTGAGTGAATGTGAAAGTCTTTGAGCATCAACCCTCCTCTTACCGATTGGAGACTGACTGGCATTTATCACGCAAAGGTTAAAGCACAGGCTTGGGTGAGGAAGACCTGGACTTGAATCCTAAATCTTTCACATATTAGCTTGAGGAATTTAAGCAAGGTGCTTAACCTCCTAGAACCTTAGTGTCCTCATCTGTAGAAGAGAACTGATACCACTTCCCTTATTTGAAGGATTAATGGGATCTATATGAAGTATTGAGCCCACTGCCTGGCACATAATAAATACTCGAATAATGGCAGGAGTACCAGGGAGACTGCAGAGAAGAAAGGAAAGCAATTATCCAAAATTACAATGTGAGAAAGTCTCCCAAAATCGAAGGATATGAGCCTCCAGATTTAAAGATCCGCCCAAGGGCTCAGCATAAGGAATGATAAAGATCAAAAGGGGAACGTCATGAAATTTTGGAATGTGGGGATAAGGAAAAAATCCTAAAAGCATCCAGAAGAAGATGAGAACCAGTTTACATAAAATGGAACAGGAATCAGAATGACACTAAATTTACAGTAGTAACAGCAGAAGCTGGAGGACAATAGAGCTACGCCTTTGAAATTCTGAGAGAAAATTAATGTTAACCTAGAACCCTATACCAGCCAAAGCATCACTCTAGAAAAAAGGGCAGAATAAAGACATTTTTAGGCATGTAGACACTCAAAGATTTTAGCTCCCTTGTACCCTCTCTTAGGCAGCTACTGGAGGACGGACACCACCAATACGACAGATTAGATCAACAGACGGGAAGCCATAGGACATGGGAAATGAAATTAGGGTGAGGTGTTTCTTAACAGAAAAACTTGTGAAGAAAAGTCCTAGGGTAATAGCAGTACAACAGGCCTGAACAACTAATTCAGGATGGAATAAGAGTTTAGAAGGTTCTGAAGGGTAAGTCTCCAAGAAAAAAAATTCCATATATCATCTGATACATTTGTGAGTTGAGAGTGATGGCAATTTGAGAGACTTGATGGTGCAGAAAACAAAACAAAACATATAAGGAGGAACAACAACAACAAAACCATAGAATTTTGGCTCGTCATCATAATGTTAACTTGTATATCATTATATTGGGGAGGTGAAGGCAGGGGAGGTGAGGTAGTGATACATTCTAGTCTATAACAGAGAGTCAGCATTAATGACTAAAACTGGCAAGGCCACCAAGAATAACAAACATTCTCAGAATTACGGAGGTGGAAGAAGAAATAGCCACAGCAGTTGAGGGTGGCCGCTTCTTTGGAGTGAGTCTGGGAAGTAGGGAGGAAAAAGGGAGGCACTGTGATTTTCTGTTATAACTTTTTTGGACTTTATGATAAAAAGACAAAACCAAACCCTACGTACATATGTTTAAGTAAAATAAAAAACGTAAAAAGTTTTCCCAGAGTGAGGCCCAGGGAATTTCTCAAGGCTCCTCGAGGGCTGTGATACAGCCAAGTCTATTTGGGAACCAATGATAGAGGTCAACCAGAGAGGAAACCCAAAGGGTCAAGTGGTGGATGGCTGGAGGCAGAACCTGGACCAGGTATCAGTTCTGTAGATTATAACTGTTCGAAGATACAAGCTCCCTATTTGGCTGGTGAATGAGTCAAATTCCTTGAGTCTAAAAGCTGTTGCCCTGAGCAATGGGGAGCAGTTAAACGAATTTGCCCCCATTAATTAATTAGCACATTAGCAAACAACAAACTTTCTAAAGTAGGAACAATGTGGAGAATAACAGCAGAGAGGCTGAAAGGGGTCAGGCTAGCTCTTCTATTGATAAGGACTGTTGCCAAACGCTCAACATAATCTGTTTTCTTAAAAACCAGCAACTTTAAAAATTATTGGCAACAATTTGAAGAGCCTTGAAAATATTCTTACCCTATAACTTTGGATGTATGACCTCACCTCTTTGTGTCTTGGGTGTTTTGGTCTATAAGTGGAGCAAATAAGAGAACCTACCTCAGTTATGAAATTAATAACTTTATATATGTATAGTGCATGGTAAGTGCTCACAATGACAGGGCGTGGTTGGAGTTACTGGTATCATATTAGACAGAGCAATTCTAATTCTAGGAACCTATTTTGAGGAAATAAGAGATTTAGTCAAAAGTGCATGTGAACGGATACTGTTTTATCTGTAATAACAAACTTAGAAGCAGATTAAATTTCAAACACAGAGGATTGGACAAATAAATTATGGTACCTCCATCCTAGGGAAATATTATGCAATCACTGAAAATAATGATTGTGGCATTTAAAAATGGTCGTGATAGAATCTATTAAGTAGGGGAAAAGAATACAAAATTGTACTACAAGCTAAATGTCAAAAAAATTATATGTATATACAAAGCATACAAAATAAAGATAATTATACACATATAATATAAACATGTAGATATATTGACATTTGCAAGTAGATATACATTTAGGTAAATATGTAAAATTAAATAAAACAATATTTAAAAGAATCTGTAAAAATACATAAAAATAAACGCTAAGAAGGTAAAACACAAAAATGTTAAAAATGGTTATTATGGAGTCATGAGAATATGGGCAATTTTAATTTTTTCCCTTTCTATTCCACCACAATTTCTACAATATATTATGATGTGTCTAAATTACTATATATTAGGGTGAGGGGGATGTCATAAGTTAAAAAGTCCTTTTAAAGACTCATGCTTATGATAAATTTTCTTCTACAGTTGCATTCTTGTTGGCTATGTCTCTTGGATCATTAATATTTCAGGATACAATGTTAGCTTCTATACTGAAAAACACCATGTTTATGTATCTTGGATACAGGGCAGCTCAGTGTTTTCATGCTTTGTCATCTCACCAAGGGAACGCGGGTGTCCGCCATCTGCCAGCGATCACAGTATTTACTCAGGGAGACTGACGCTGTAGCAGGACCCACTGCCTCATCACTCAGCAGCGGCTTCTCAATTGTTCTGTCTCCACTGTGGAAAGCTGTGATGTGGGCAGTGAGCACGGGCCTCTGGAAACAGCAGATCTGGGTTTAGGCCTGGGCTCGGCCATGGCCTCACTTTGGGACTGGAATGAATAGTTCTGCATTTGTAAAAGAGTGGGCGTGAATCCTGAGATTAATAAGGACAATTAACATGAAAGTACCGGCACAATGTCTCGTGTACCATAGTGTCATGTGACAGCTGTTGTTATGATTATTAAACAGGCACTGAAGGTAAGTGTGGGCAGTTTGGAGCTGCAATGGCCGCGTTCCTATTCCAGTAAACAGTAAGCGATGGAGCTACTCATCTCCATGCTTTCAAAAAAGACTTCATTTTCACTAAAATTGGATTTCTTTCTCTGTAAATTCTCCCCACTTTCTTTATGTGCCTCCTAATAAATCATGACCTAAACAGTCCTCACCTGAGGCAAATGATGTCTCCTGTCCTTTAAATTACTAGGAAACATCATCTACAGGGCTATTTTTATCCCCCGCCCTTCCAAACAACACTCACATTCGATGGCGTTTCTTAGGGTACCCCTTACTACTGGAGGCTCAGCCTTGTCATGGCTGACCTCTCCCTAGACGGAAGCATCACAGAGGACACATTAGTGCTGATAGACAGGGCCACCTACTCCTGCTGCTTCACAGAGCGGGCCAGGTCAACATGCTGGCAAAGAAGGAGAGGTGGGAAGAGGAGCCAACACACAGGAACGCAAACACCTCCACAGTGAAACTCCCTGGGTAAGCAGAGCATTCCAGCCCTGGCTGCTGGCACACCCAATTCACTTAAGATTCAAAGATGACATTCAAGTAGGGAAAAGAAAACCTGAAATCTGAGTGAACAACACCGAATACAACGGGCAGCAGAGGGAGCTATGAGCTTGAGGGCATCATGATTTCCCCTAAATGGGACTTGGCAGCTTCCTGCCTAAGAAATACCAACAATACTCTTTACTACCTTATCAGAAGGGCAACCGCTCCTGTGGCAAATCTCCACAAGATCATCGGGACTGGAGAGGGTAGAGCACACTCTTTATCAGTCTTTTCTGTTCTAGACACTTCTATTTTTTAATTGTTAAAAAACATTTTCAATTATCTCTGGCATTCAGTGTTATATTAGCTTCAAGGTGTTTTTGTTGCCAACATTTCCACACAACAAAGACCCGTAGACTTAAATTCAATAAGCAACATTTTGTTCTTACTCTCGAAAACAAAGCAAACAGAAACACCACACACACCAGACAGCAGCACTCGCTGTGACCATCAGAACATGATGAGGCAGAAGAATCACTTACCGCAAAAACCCCTCGAACGACCCAGCCGTGGTGTTGCCGTAATGTTTTACCATATGCATTATCTTGGAAAAAAAAAAAAAGACAGAGAGAAGCTCCATAAGAAACAAGTTCATCAGAATCTGATGCGCTGTTAGTATCATGTCTTTTCTAATGTATGCAGTAGCACGGTCCTATCGGTATTAGGAGCTGATGAAAAAAGTCTCATTACAAGGTTATGTATCCCAAAAGTCTGGAGTAGGAAGAAAGCCTACACAGATTTTTTTTTAAAGAAAAATAGATATTCTCACTCTTACCCTGTGTCAATATATCTGAACTCCAGCTTATTAATAATATCAACATCATGCTGGGAAAAAAGTTCAATACATATAACGAAATAAAAAGGGAGGAAAGGATACTGGAAAATAAAGACTAAATACAATTAGAAACACGCTATAAAAGATATAAAATGCAGTTGTTTGAAGCGTTGTGTGACTGAGCCAGTCTCTCTTAGCTGCCCTCTTACCATCTGTTTTCCCCTTTGTAAAAAGATCTCTAAGGTTCTTTTCAATTCTAACATTCAATTCTGGGATGTAAAATGTTTGTCCTAGATGTCCCTATGACACTGGATATACAGCATTAAACCTAGAAACCTTTAAAACTATCATGGAAAGACTGTCTTAAAGTTACCAAGCTAGTTATAAAGCAATTGGTCAGGCCTATTAATCAAAGTCATTCCAAGACTAGACTTTAAAGATAAAAACCTATTATTTCTGTCCCAATATGTTTTAAAATGAGATTTGCGATTTAAAAACTGGTCTATAATAATTTTAATTACAAAAAGTTAATCTGAAGAACAAAGTGGCTGCGTTTCACACAAGGGATGTGTTCCTGAAGGCTTTAAATAATTCAACATACACAAAATTCAAAATTGATTTTTTACATAGGAATAAATGCATCCTCAGGAGGTACAGGTCTTACATCCACAGTGCATTTTTATTTTAATGCTCCATTTTATTTTCTAAGCGTCATCTCCAGTAGGTTACAGAGTGTTTATTCCTAAATTAACACACAGAGTATCATGGGGGTTGTTTGACCTTCTTCATTATGTTTTGTTCTCATCTAAATTCTATTCCAAACTTATGTATTTTCATGTGCTGGTTTCAGCACTATTACAAGTACTACCACCATTTAATCAAGGTGACATTATAATAGGACATAAAAATATTTTAAACCATAACAAGAGTAGGAAGCTGTGCACTGGGGCTACATTTTGAGGACCTTTATATGCCACACAAAGGATTCTTCTGAACTTACCACCTGAGGCACAGTGGCAGTTTTAAAAAATATAACACTTAAAGACTTTTTTTTCCCACGAGTAATGCATGCTCATTGTTAAAAATAAGGAAAACACAAACAGGAATTAAAGAAACCTACAAGCATGCCTCTTAGAAATAACCACTGTGGATATTCTGGGGGATATAATCTTAGTCTTTTTTCCTATGCAGATAGTTTATTTTCTTCCAACGATCATGACCAGTCTGATCTGGAATTGTGGTAGGGAGTAACACGTGGAGATTTTCTTTACAGTGGAGAGTGTATGCAGCCATCCTGGTGTCCCTGAGCCTTCCGCTCCAAAGCCCACCTGGCTGGACAAACTGCCTGTGAACGAGGGCTCTGCATCCAGTGCTACGCCGACCTCAGAGACTTTATACCTTCCCTCCACTTTGCCATTTAATTCAACTATTCCAAAAGCCCTGAAACTTTTCCCCCTGCCTCCTACTGCAGGACAGCAAGGAAACAAGGGTGCTGTGAGCCCAAATGACGTGGGCAGGCTGGTCTAAGGAAGAGGGAGCATTTGTACAGCAGCACGGTCTCTGGCCTCCCACCTCGCCCTTCTCGAGGAAGCAGCTATTCCTTATTGTGGTGGCACCTTGCCAGAGAACAGTCCCACCGGGGGGAAAATGTGGGCCAGGTGGTCTAATGGGAAAAGAGGGTGTCAGAGAATTGGGGCTGGGTCCTCACTCAGGCCCAGAAAGACCACTGCTGCAATTTAAAACCAACAAATGAAATAAAATTCAGTGGAAAAAAAAAAAGACTTGCCATAAGTCCTTAGCTGACTTCTAGGGCTGCAAATATCCCTGGCACGTGAGGCTGCATTAAAATAAGATGAAGTCTAAGCCTGACCTATTTTGGTTACCTAGAGATTAGATAATGAAATACATTAATCTTCACTGTAATACCCATTCATTATCATAATGCATGCTCTATAATCTGGAAGTATTTTTGGCTTCTGAAAGACATAAATGATACCCTTCTCCCAGTTCTTTGAGACCTGTCAGTTCCTCAGAGACTGAGTCAAAATTCTGAGCAGGAAGCTTTGACAATCACCTTGCCCAATTCTCTTCCTTACAAAGAAACAAAAGACCCAGAGAAACAGTGACTTGCCCAAGGTCATAGAGCTAAAAGCAATGAGAACTTGGGGCAGTCTTGCCCCATTAAACCACTCTGCCAAAAAAACCAGTGTTTATTATTTGTGAAACAAAATAATGAAAATGAAAAATGTGGCTTTTCCAGCCATTTCCTGTAAGAATTTGAACCTTATTCTGTTTATGGAAACAATATAGATGTGATTTCCTTATTGGTAACTCACAAACTTGCTATGAGGTATTTAGAGATTATACGTGAACCTATTACAGTATCTGAGCGGGAACCACCTTTCCATTACTGTTGGCAGACAACTATTCTGTCCAGGAACTGAATGTATGAGAAAGTGTTTGTCTATTACAAATCTATAATTGGTAAGAATTTGCAGAGTAACTTTGGGTTGTAGAGAGGACACAGGAGAAACGCAAACCTAAGGTTTAAGAGAGAGCTTAGGAAGGAGATAAGCAAAGCCAGTAATGGTAAATCAGTCCTTCACTGAGCTCAGGAAATGACAATCATCTTAGCTCTGCATATGAGCTAAACGAGGCAGTCGTTAGGCAAGAATCAGGAACCAGGAGAGGTTTGAATAAGCAGCAGTGAATAAATATGAAAACTAATACAGAGACAGGAAAAATGTGTATAATGTAACACCGCGTATGTAAGTCTAAAACCATGCAATACAATACTAGCTACTGTTTATGGTCACATAGACACATAGTAAAAGTATAAAAACATGTATAACGATAAACAGCAAATTCAGGATGAAGATTTCTGGAAAAATGAGAGGAGTAATAATCCCAAGGGGTGGTATATGGGTACAGTATTGAACTATTTCATATATTTGGTCAAGTGGTGATATTTGTTAAATGTCTGAAATATTTATAATAAAAAAAACCTGAGCTACTAGGAATGTATCCTCTGAATTCTTGGTCGTGACTAAGCTTCAGGCAAATGAATCGTCTAGAGAAAAGCCATCTTAAACACTAGTGGACAGAGTGAAACAAGAACCCAGAGATACCCTCGTTAACGTCAGGCATTACCGAGAAGAGAACCTGTAGGATTGTAAACCAATTCTGCCATGAGAGCACGTGCTGGGAGCAGTTCTAGAGCAGACATGGCTGCGTTCCTGTTCCATAGTATTGTCAGAACAATTAGTCAAGTTATGATTTGACACTAAATATCTGATTATGAGTCCGGACTTTCTCTCTCTCACATAGCTCTCTCCTTGTGCATGAAAGCTTTTCATATTAAATGTATAACTGAGCATCCTTTTAACATTTGTCCTGCTCTGAGCTAGAGATCTTCGTGGTGTTAATAGTTACCTGATATTGGTGTAGTCATTCTGAGGTGAGGGACGTGGCGACATGCTACCCGCTGCGGAGGGCATGGCGCAGAGCACGTAACATTTATTATAGTATAATGGGGCATGAAATGCCAGAGCAACTGTTCTTCCTTCCACTTACAAGAACGCTCTCCTAAAGCTCTTTCTGACATGGCACCTGCAATTGGAAAGGCCCGCCTATTAGGAGGACCATTAAACATACCCACCTTGTAGACCCAACTGTTTGCTTAGAATGATTTCTGGAGAATGTCATAGAACACTAAGGGTTCAGAGCAGCTCTTGGCATGAGACCACCCAAAATATTCCGCTCTAACCATCATTATGGGGAATCCAAGTGACGGCTCAAATGCAGAAGCAGGCAGTATAAAGTTCAAGGCCTCCTTCCAGATGCTGGGACCTCATTCTAGGTCACAGAGCAGCAGCAGCCCAATGGCTACCCACGCGTTTCCCAGACTGTGAACTGATGCCAAGGCTTCCATTATGTCATTTAGGACTTTTCCACGTCAAGGCCACTAAGATTATGCAAGTTTTAAGAACATTGACCTTTAAACCTTTCTTAAGCAGTGTTTTCAAATTTGGGAGTGCCAGCCAAGGTTTATCCTTAATTTATCCGTAACTGTCTTGCTGTTGTTCCTAGGTTAGGAAAATTTTTCACTTATTGGAGAACTAGCTAATTTTCATGAAAGGAAGGCAAAATTAACTGATGCTGAGGGTAACTGAGCTTCAAGTTCTAGCTCTAGATGAGTGGGTCTCAAACTTCAGCATGGCTTAGAATCATCTGAATGACTTGTTTACACACGGATTGCTGGGCTCTGCTGGACTTTCTGCATCAGCAGGTGTCAAGTGGGGCCTGTAGTCTGCATTTCTAATAAGTTTCCAGGTAATAAAGCTGCTGCCGCGCGTGGACCACTTGGAGAACCACGGATCTAGATTTGAGATCCCAGGACTTATCTTCTCTAAACCTCAGTTTACTGGCTGTAAAAGGGGAGTATGTGGAAGAGTAAAGAGAACGCTTATCAAGAATCTAGCGTCATAACTATACTGCGTGCTCTATAGCGCCTTCATTTCAGACAGTATATTGGTTCCACTTATAAAGGCTGTGATTTCAAAATGAGAAAAGAAACCATTAACCCAACAGAAACATGCATCGAGGAGCCTATGGGCTCTAAACAGTTAACGTGCAAACATTTTTCATAAACTACGTTTGTTTGCACAGAGCTGCCTGTGTCTGTGCCTGGAGGGGAGGGTGGGATGGTTAGGGGACCGTTCTCTCTCCATATTGAACAGCAACAAGAAACTAGGGGTCCCTACGTACCAACTTCTAAAATAATCCTAGACATCAGGAGGCAAATCTCAAATTCACAGCCCCTTTTCCCTTTACGCTGAAAATAGTGCTGAAGGGGACGAAAGGAAGGAAAAGCTGAGAGATTATTTCAGTTTTGAAGCAGCCTTTGTCCTTCAAATCTCCTCTCTCTCCAAAGTCAACATTTCCGGGTCCAGTCTCAAATCCAGCAAAAGGCAGGGGAGAAAAAGGGGCTGAGTGAGGGCTGGAGGCTGGGCAGAAAGCGCATGCATACCCTCAGCCTCCTCTACTCCTCCAGGGCCAAAGCTTTTCTTGTCACTTGCTGGTGTCCTGTAAGCAGCTGCGTCCTATCCAACCCCAGCTCCAGCAGGGGGGTAAATGAGATCAGCATCCCCCCTCCCCCTCACACAGGCAGCCATGACGAAGCAATAGCAGCATGTGACATGTGGAATCCACCAGGCACACAGCGCTGAATCCTTTCTTCTGCATTTCCTGCACGTGGGGGAAATGCCACCTACGCCCCCCACCCTATGTGAAATTTCTATACTAAGAAGACAGTCTGGAGAGAAATTTCTAGCTTGGCACCCAGGCTTTGTAAGCTTTCCATTTCTGATTTGGGACCAATAAACCCCATTTTCTGGCAGATGATCAATTTCATATGTCACGATGATAAAAATAGAAACGACAAGAGAAGCTAACCTGTATTAAGTGCTTATTATATACCATTTTTCTAATCTTTCACAGGCTTGAAACTGTTTAATCTTTACAACAACGTTGTAAGGGATATTATATCATCATTCCCATTTTATAGATGAGGAAACTGAGAAACAGAAAGAGTTAAGTAAATTGACTACGGGCACAATATTATTAAGTAGTGGAATCCAGAACGCCCAGGATCTTGTCCAGTCCACAAGTCATAAAGATACTGGTTAGGGGGTATGAAGCATTACGGTGAATATACTTTTAGTAGTGAAATCAGGATACAGGGGAGAACATCATGGAGACTGTCTGGGAAATTCAGGGATGTATGAGAAATGCAAAAATGCAGTTAGCATCCCAGGGATGGTGGAGAAGACCTTTTATGGAAGAAATGGGGACCTTGGAGTCAGGGGCCCCAAAATGACCCTGATTAAAACCGTTTGTGTTCTCGGCATGTATTTTCATCTTTCAAAATTTTGGTTACCTGACCAGCAAAAACAGATTTGAGGATTAAGTTGTCTAAATTCTTCATAGAGTGTTAAGAAATATCAGCTGTTATTGTTTCATGGCACACCAGCAAGTTTCCAGACAGAAAGGCCTGGGAAAATTGTGTGGGGGCAGAATCCCTCAGGACTCGTGGCCCACAGGGAGGACAAACAGAAGGAGGTGAACTCATCCGAGACTGACAAAATGCTGCAGTAAACACGGGCTGCCATCCCCACCAGAAGCATCTAATCCACTCATGTCACTATTTATAATCATGGCTACTTAGAGCTTGGCCACGTGCTTCTCCGTATCGTAACAATATAGGGCTCAAGGTGATATGGAGTTTCATTGCCCATCCTCCCACCCTACCCCATCCCCAGCCTCCAGGCCCATGCTCAGGAATTTCCTAGAGGCCAAGAGTGACAGTTCAGCCTTGGTTAGGGGCACTCTCAGGATCCTTCCAAGTCTTTAATGCTTTCAACACTGGTGTGATTGACTCCGATCCATCCATCTATTCACCCACCCACCCAATGTTTATTAAGCACCTACACTGTTCCAGTCATTGTATTAAGATGCTGGAGACACAGGATGATCTCCTTTGACCCCGGCCTCAATCCCAGTCTCAGCTCTACCACTAGGACAGTGGGACAAGTGGGATCAAAGATGATGACCCACCCTTCACCTCACTCCAGAGAAAATTCCCAGGGTTCCCCAGCCCCTCCCTTTTACGGTCTCCCAAACTAGCTTCTGTTTAGATGTTGATTTTAGAGGACTGCACTGTATTTGAAGATTAATTTAGGAAGAACTAACTTCTTGGAAATTTTAGGTTTTCCTATTAAGATTAAGAGATGGCTCTCCATTTATTAAGCTCTTCTTTAAGACACACTGATTTTTATTAAGTTAGGTCTAGATTACCAGGCCACTATCTCATGGATTATTTTTTAACAAAGCATATAAGAAACATACAATTAATAATAATAAATAGAAAAGAGACAAAATCAAACCTTGGAAAGCAGCAATTTTCCCTACACCCTGTGTCTTCTAGGGGTCTCCATTCCACATCCTATTCAACTGATCAATCAAAACACAAAGAACACTTACGCAGGGCTGTCTGGATATCCTTTTCTCCATTTTTCACTTCTGTCAAAAATCCTTTCAAGAATTTGAGACCTCTAAAACAAAAAAAGATGAAGAAATGTTATTTTCCAAGTTCACATACGTATGTTGAATGGGTGTAGAGAAATTGCAAACGTCAGCTTCTTTTTCAATGATATCTTGGGCACAGCAGTACACAGGTCAAGTCACGTGACAGTCCTTTCAGGGTTTCTTCCCTGTCATTTCCCTTCTCATCTGATAAAGTGGTGCCAGGACAGGCCGCGTCAGCGTCACCTGGGAACTTGTTAGAAAGGCAAATTCTGGGGCCCCACTCCAGACCCTACTGCATCAGAAACTCTGGGTTTGGGGTGGACTGTCTGTGTTGTTAACAAGCCCTCCACATGATTCTGATGCCCCTGCAGTTCACGATCCACTGACTTAAAGAGAAACCAGTCAACTTTGGCGTGTTTTCAGATAAAAAAAAAAAAAAAAGTAAGTACGCTATTAACAACGTTTATCACCATCAAGAGGAAAGCAGGAAAAAAAAGAAAAACAGGAATAGTGGTGTTTCTCTTCATTAGACCTTCTAGAAAAGGCTAGGCAGTGGGGTTAGATCCTTCACTCAGAAGCAGTCTTCTTCACATCATTTTTTGCTGGTAACATTTCGATCGCGCTGGAATTTAGCGGCTGCCCCAGCCCAGCCGTCTCACCTTTTCAGCCACAGCAAGGCTTCCGTGGCTGAGTTCCTAACCTGGGCGACATCTGCCTCCACCTCGTGCAGTACAATCTTCTGGAGGGTGGTGAACTCTTCCTTGTTGGTTATATACTTCTGATTCACCTTCTGCAGGAAAAGCAGGCCAACCGTGCAAGTTAAAAATGGGAAAGCTGTCAAGCAAATCAGTAGTACAGTACTGAGACGTCTACGTTTGCCAAGCAGGCCTCTAAGAAATCAAAACAAATGAGGCCTCTCTTACTTTCTTCCTTACATGTTCAAGGTAATGTGTGTGTCTGAGAATTTTTACGAGGCTTAAGCTAGAACGAAAGAGTCTTAGGGTTTTAAAGTACTGTTATTGAAGTATTTTGTTTTTTGCCTCAGAACCTTTCTCACAGCTGGCCTATACGTTTTTATCCTGAATATAAAATGCAACAACCATTTGCTTCTGAATGAGATTTCATTCAACTCTTTCCTCCCATTATACAGTCGCCCCAGAGACAAGCTGGTACATTCACCTTAATATTTCCAACAAGATCCATTTTAACAGGAGCAAACACTGTCGGGCCAAGTTTGTCTATAAGAAAAGATGAAAAACATCTTTGAAAAAGCAATATTTTCAAGTGGAAAATATTTTTTATAGTAACAGTAAATTTCGCAGGTGCCCCCCTCTCCCCCTAAAAAAAAACCTTTTATTTTTTACTTTTAAGTCCTTTTCTAAACATAAGCTTCAAAAGCTTGTAGGATACTCTCATCACCTTTTTCTGTTAGGTTGGTGCAAAAGCAATTGTGGTTTTTGCAATTATTTTTAACCTTTTAAACCACAATTGTTTGTGCACCGATCCAATATTACACTCCTCAGAGGAGAGTAACTGTCGTAAGGTCATAAGTGGCAGGTGAGAATAATCTTAAAAGCTTAGAAAGGATATTATAATCCTTAGGGCTGCACTGTCCAATACGGTAGCTGCTAGATTGGCGGCCACTTCGTGCTTGCAGTGTAGCTATTCCAAACTGAAATATACTGTAAGTGTAAAATCATACCAGATTTCAAAGTCTCAGTACTACAAAAAAATGCAAAACATCTCATTAATGATTCTTTTATATTGATTACATGTTGAGATGATATTCTGGATATACTAAGATAAAATACATTATAAAAATTAGTTGTATGTTATGTTTTACTATTTTAATGTGCCTGCTAGAAAATTTAAAAATTATATATGTGGTTTGAATATTTTTGTTGGACAAGAACAACTGAAAACATAATACAAAGAGGTATAGCTAAAAATCCAAAAGAGAAAATATAATGGAATCCTAAAAAATACTTGATTGATCCGAAAGAAAGGTAGGAACAAAGGCAGTATTGGCAAAAGGAAAATGAACAGATCATTGGAACAGAAGAAGAGAGTCCAGAAATAGGCCCATACTTTTAGGTCAATTGATTTTCAACAAAGCAGCCAAAGTAATGTAAAAGGGAAAAAAAAATGTTTTTCAACAACTGGTTCTTGAACAACCAGATATAACAATAATCATAATTTTAAAAAAAGACTTTCAACCCTTACTTCATGCCACATACAAAAACTAATTCCAAGATGAATCATAGATGTAAACATAAAATCAAAACTAAAGAGGATAGAAGACAACACTGGAGAATATCTTCATAACCTTGGCGGTAAGCAAAGATTTCTTAGGACACTGAAAGCACTAACTTTAAAAAGAAAGAAAACAAATAAATGAGCTTTCATGAAAATTAAAAACTGCTCTTCAAAAGACGCCATTAAGGAAAGAAATGGGCAGCCACAGTCTGGGGGAAAATACAATGCATATGCCTACAATGGAACGTTACTCACAATATATAAAGAACTCTTACAACTCAATAGTAAAATGGCAACGAACCAACTTTTAGAAATGGGTGAAAGATTTGAACAGACTTCACAATGGAAGAGATAGCGAAGGCCAATAATTATATGAAAAAGTGCTTAACATCATCAGTCATCAGGGAAATGCAAATGAAAGCCACAGGATATCACGAAACACAGGAATGGCCAAAACCCAAAACACTGACGCCACCGAGTGTTAGTGAAGACGTGAAGCAACTCATACAGTGCTGTTGGAAGTCTACAGTTGTGCAACCACTCTTTATAAAGTTAAACATATGAACCCTATGAATTAGCAATTCCTCTCCTAGGTGTTTGCTCAAGAGAAAGGAAAACATATGTCCACAGAACAAAAATGTTCACAGCAATTTCATTGATAATAGCCTCAAATGAGAAACTACCCAAATGTCCATTAATACGGAGAATGATGAAACAAATTGTGTCACAGTCATTTAACAGAATAGTATTCCGCAATAACAAGGAATGAACTGCTGACACATGCAACAACAAGGATGGAAACATTACAAGTATATTGAGAGAAAAAGTCAGATGCCAGGGTACATAATATGATTCCGTATAAATGAGATTTCTGAGCATGGAAAACTAATCTATGGTGACAGAAAGCAGTAAAATGGTTGCCTCAGGCTGGGTGACAGGTTGGGGGCTGACTGTCACAGGGAACATTCTGGGGTGGTGAACACATTCTGTGTCTTGATAAGGAATGTGGATTACAGAGGTCGGTGTATTTGTTAAAACTCACTGAATCGTAACCAGTTCTGTGCAAGTCCTACCTCGATTTAAAGAAAGACGCATCATTATTAAATGGGTCATATAGCAGATTTCAACACATTAGCGATTCTTGGTACTACTGACTATAAAAAGTAAATATAATTTGAACTTAAATATACATACATATAATTTTTTTTTTTACTCTTTGAAAAAACGTTTTAACTGGGTAAATATTTTTCCTAGTACCAGTAGATTTGATGGTCTGTTTCTTAACTTTCACTTTTGCTTTAAATTATGATTTTTAGAAAGCAGAATTCCCTTTTTTTGTTATGTTACTCTGAGGTCAACACTTAATCATAATTAGAAATGAAATGGAAAAATGCAATAATGCTTAAGGTCATACAGTTTTAATTCTACGTGGCTGGTGATATGAAGAGGTAAAGAAGGGTCATCTCACTGTACACATAGCTCAGGGTATTTCTACTACAAAATAACTGCAGTGAGACGGATTCTAGAGACTATTGAATTTAAAGTGAATGTAGCACTCTTACCCAGTACTGGAACAACAGCGTAACATGATGCCAAGAATGCTTCTGTGGGAATGCCACTATCTTCCAGAAGCTCAATGTCACTAAAGCTAAACAGTGTGGTGATAAAAAGGAGGAAAGAGGGAAGATACAACATTAGCACTCTTTGCAGTTCAGAGGTGGTCATGAAAACAGCTGGCCCTCTACAGGGCAAATTATTTGGTCTGATTTCAGAGATGCCCCAGTGATTATTTTTCTAATACAAAACATTCTAATAAAATCATTTCCAAAGATCATCTACCAAAGCAAGCTAAAAGTCGTTCACAGAATCAACTCTCACAATCCAATTCCTTCTCATCTACTGCTTCAGACAAGGTAAATAGGAAAGCAGAGACTTGGGTGGACCGTATTCTCTATTCTGTTAGAATATACCATCACCTGAAAAGAACACCAACATTGATTTTCCAGAAGGGAGACTGGTGTCCAATGGCCAGTGATTTTAGAGAGTATAGAATACCTGGTGTTCATGGTACTAAAGAAAGTTGGGATGACTTCTTGGCCTTCTTCCCAGCGGGATTCTGAGGAATTTGCTCCAGGCTGTGCCAAGTCGCTGCCATGATTTCCCAGATTCTCTTCTCCTTTTTCCTTCATTATTTCACCTTGGACTTCAAAGTAGAAGATACTTATCACCAATCTCTTATTACTAACCTATTATTTATTTATTATAAAAATTAATACATACTCCTTGTTGAACACTTCTAGAACACAGACAAGTACACAGAAATAAAAACCTGTGAAAAACTGTACACAAAGACCTATATATAATACATTCAAACAAATTGGGTTTAAACACATGTAGATTTGTATCCTACTTGTTTTCACTGAATAGTGTATCAAAAAACATTTTCATTATCATTCAGTGCTCTTCAAAACATGATTCGAATGACCATGTAATATTGCATCATGCTCATATGGATGGCATTGAGGTGGTTTCTAAAATTTTAGTATTGCAAATAGTCAATCCTCCTTATTAGTGTATTCTGTATTTGTGAGTGTGTCTACTTGCTAAAGTTTATTTGTAATCCTAAAATCAACGCTGGCAGCCCTTTTGCGGTCATTTCTGGACATGTGCAGAGTGGTGAAAAATTTGAGTCACCTGATATACACGTTCCCAGCTAAGGTTGAACAAGGTGATAGTCGGCCTTCTTATTTCAGCTCTCACAATGTACACAAGTGTGTTTCTTTAGTGCCAAGGTTTTTGCCTTTTTGTCATTGAAAGGGCCCCTAAGTGCAATGCTGGCTAGTGTTCCTGAGCACAAGAAGGCTGTGATGTGTCTTATGGAGAAAATACACGTCTTAGACAAGCTCAGCTCAGGCACGACTCATAGAGCTATTGGCCATGGGTTCAATGTTAATGAATCAACAGTATATATTAAATAAGGTGTCTTTACGCAGAAACACATAAAACAAGGTTATATATTGATTAGTTGACAAAAAAGTTGTGAACAGAGGCTTGCACGAACCTAACCCTCCCTGTATTTCTCCTAGGATTAATGGTTCAGTATTTGCTAATTCAGTGTCTGCCGTGACTTTATAGAATATGACCATGTGAAGAATGAGAATCGACTGTAATGTCATAAAGAACATGCTTGTCCACAGAGATTTGTCCTTAAATCCGACTATTCCCTATGGACAAATTCCTAAAAGTAAAATTATTGGGTCAAATAACAGTCCTGTTTTCATAAAAATTCTCCTGTCTTTATTGTTCATTCAAGGGACAAGACTTCAGTGATGTGTGGTATTGCTTGCCTTATATTAACAGTTATGAAAAAAACACCTTCTTTTTCCAACTTGTCTGGGAAAACAAGTTCTCTTATTTCCAAGGCAATGAAGAGGAACGTTTTAAAAAATTTTATCTTTAAAATATTTATTAAATGCTTATAACACAATTAAAAGCGCCAATACAATTGTCTTGGACTGATCGGAAGTTGGTGTTAGTGGTCCGAGCCATTGGAATTAGCCAATTTGAAAGGCCAGCATTTCAACCAGAGGTTATTACTTGAAATGGGGGGCCCTGGCTTGACAAACACAGAGAAGGCTGGATAAATGCCTGCTGGTGGTGGGTGAGTTCTAACACCCACAGGGCCCACAAGAAGCCAGAAGGGTGGAAACTAAACTGCCATAACTTTATACACTCTTAAGCCTGACGTCATAGTCTAAGTTCAAAGGACTTTGAGATTCAGAGTGGAAGGCCAGTGCGATACTCATACTCTGAAAAGTCAGCACAGACAGGTACTGCTCACTGCAGCCCATGGACATCGCAGCTAAGAACACAGAGCGGGAAAATGCTTCCCTATTCTGTCTTTTCAACACTGGGTCAGATGAGATGGCAGAATGTGGCCAAGTAACCTGTTATGGAGCTCACACATAGTATGGAGCTACCTAGTAAGCTGTCTGGAGGTCTGGAGGTCAATCCCTAAGAAGTGTCACATCACAGATAATGAATCAAACTCCCAAGATCGTATTGTTCAATGGTTTGCTTCAGACGTTACTTTTGTTTTTACCTGTTATATTATCATCTGTATTTTCTTCACTTGATATGCTGCCATCTATCACTGCAGATTTCAAATATAAGGAGCTCTTGTTTTTCATTACGATTTCTTCATCATCATTTACTTCCATATTTAAAGATCCATTTTCACAATTGTTTAACTCCATTTGCCTAGAAATGTTTTAAAAGGAAAAAAAGCCAGAAGGTCCAATTATTTGGTCATAAATAGATTGCCCAGGTAGGTCTTATTCTGAGGAATAGGGGAAGGGTTTACAACCACCAACTCCTTTGAACGGCCATTACAAAACAGAATTGCTAAATCTAGTAAAATCCCTTCCCCTCCTGCCCCCAACGCAGGTATCTGCCTATCATGGGACCAGGCCTGTCTCTAGGCTGAAGTTAGAAAATCAAAGAGCCACTAGTGCCTCTTCATATACCCTCAGCTGACGCAAACTTTCTGTTCCCCACAAGCAACAGGAAATAGACATTGAGAACTCTTCGGTTTTCAATCAGCTATCTACAGGCACCACATTTAACATTTTTCTCACTTTCCTCAGCTTCTCCCTGGGAGTTTTTCTCTCTCCTCTGCTCTCAAAGTCACTGACCACATTCATGGGTTTGCCTAGCAGTTAACTGTCTAGAAGCCACACGTGGTAGGGAGAATACAAGCTGCAAAGTGTGTCTGACAGAAAAACCCGGGAGGACAGGCTACATTCTGGGGAACTACTACTCTTCAGGGTAACGAAAAGGCGATTTACCACGTAAGTGGAACAGCTGATTCTGTTCAAGGGCCATTCATAACAACTTATTATAAGTGAGCAGAACTAGCCAAATTAGCACAAATATATTTTCTTCTGATAAAAATAAAGGGAAGGAGTCCCAGCTACATGATGACGCCAAGAAAAGTATTTATTTCCTAAAGAAAAACCATATTTCAACTTTGCAATGAAAAATGTAGGAGTATATTGAGGAAATACCTCAAAAGAAAAAAAATCTATAAAGGTGTTTTTAGTAGAAATATTGAGGACAGGATAAAATTGTTAACAACCAAATTGGGACCAATCCTTGTACGGAGGAAGCAAACAATAGAATATAAAGAGATGAAACATTAAATAATAATTTTAAAGGACAAATATATGGACTTTGTCAAAATACGGGACTGCTTATATCAAATAATAACTGAATAAAGACACCAAATAATAGAAACACAACTATGTGTCCTTTTTCTTAAGAATCAAAGGCACCTTTAAAGGAAGAAAGAATTTAGATTTTGATAGTAAGGTCTTTTTCCAACCTGTAAAGCTACCTAAGAGTTTTATTTTTTATACAAAACAAAATAGCACTGTCTTTGCTGGATAATAGCTTACTTAGCTCAATGCTCAGCTCAGCCAGAAGCTACTAGATGTTTTGGGTGAGATCTGTGGCCTAGGGCAGAGGGAGACACCTTCCCTAGGGTGGTCACTGAGGAAAGGGAGGTCTGCACTGAATCAGGCTCACCCAAAAGAGGAGTATCAGATACTGTTTCCTTCTGGTATCATCCCAAATCATGAGGAAAACCACCAGCTAGTCAAGATAGTCTTTCTAAAAAGACTTTTTTTTTTAAGAAAAAAGAAAAAACAAAGTTACTGTACCTTTCCAGTGAATTATGAATCGGTACAATAGGATGTTTCATCTTTAAAATAAGCAAAGAAATAAAAGTTTACATGTTAAACTTCCAACAGAGCTTATTTAGAGTTTTATCACATATGAAAGTGGTAAATATGACCATAACATATACACTGCCCCAGTGTTCAATTTTATAATTGTAGATCCTCCCAAAAGAAGGAGTCCCTGATCCCAATTAGCCCTTCATATTTATTCAAATAAATTACCCAAATTTCTAAGGAAAAGAAAGATGCTCTTTTGAAGGACCTAATTACCATAGCCAAACCCTTGTTTCTTGGCTTTCTTATAATTTCAGTTATGCTCATTAAACAATAATAAATACCAAACTATGATGCAGCATGCATCAAACACAGGAAGTATAAAGGTAAACAGCATGGGGTTCCTGCGCTTGAGGTAATTTCAACATAGAGTAAGGTTAAAATAAGGGTATACAGAGAGGAGGAGCTCTTAGTCCTATTTAGGGATTCAGAGAAGAAGAGATTAAATCTTGAAGGACGAATAAGAGCTAATCAGGGAAAAGACAGGTGAGAGGGCATTTTTGGCACTGGGAAATGGCACAAAGATGTGCGGGGAACTACAAGCGATTAACATGCTCCAGCCAGGTTATGACAGGGAAAGAGGCTGCGGATGTGGAAAAGGGTTAAGAAGTTCTGACTTAGGGGCAATGAGGGAGCGCCTGAAAGGTTTAGGCAAAGTGGTCCAATTCCCACTGCAGGACTAGAAATACCATCCAGCTGCCTGGAAGGGTCATCGGGCTGAATGTTTGTGGTAGAAGGTTACCACAAATCTCGGCGAGACTCACTGGACAGAAGAAGCTAGCTATATCAGAGACATGCTTAGGTGGTAAAATTGCCAGAAATAACCTATTGGATATGGGGGACTGAGGGCAGATGTAAAAGACATAAAGGAAAGTCCACCAAGAAAATCTTTATCAGTCACCTGTGGAGAACATAGCTCAGCATATGAGTTTAAATTTGCAACTTTTCTTTAACCCTACTGCAGCCAAGCTGAGAGGGACCCTCACCTTGTTGGACTTGAGCAAGGCCAGCTGGGGGGATCCCGGGGGAGTGCGACAGAGCAGCTCGGAGGTGAAGGCGGCATTTGCGATCTGCATGCATTCTTCCAAAGTCTTCAGAAAAGTATTGCAGGTCGATTTCAGCAGAGTTCCCACATCAATTCCCTCCTACGAAACAACCAGAGTGGAAGACTCCTTTACCTTGCCAAAAAAGAAAAAGCCCAATTGCGGAATGTCCTTAGAGGTTTCTATCCACAACAACACAACAATAATGTACCCACATATTTTGATGAACAAATATGTACGTCAGTTATAAAAGAAAAAGACTGAGTGAGTCCAATGTATCTATTAATCATTCACAACTTTTAGCCTCAATCTGACCCTTCACACTCACCCACTACTCCAGCTGAAGGCAACAACTTCTTTCAACCCAACAGTGTTTTATGCCAGCACTGTGCCAGGATTAAAAGGGTTCCCAGTCTATAAGGATGGAAGACATGAAACGGAATCACAGAGACTGAGGACCAGTGGGAATGAAAAAATGTCTTCCATTGACTGAGTAAAAATGAGGTTCTAGAACAGAAGCATTAGAAACCACATACCACACATTGTTTGTTTTCAGAATGGGTTTTTCGGCTTTCAGTACAGATAAGTCTAAGAGGTTTCAGCAACTGGAATTCTTTTTTCCATCTGATCATTGTTTTTTTCCCCTCCAAGTTATGTTACTTGTCTGGGGTGTTTTTCCTCCGGCTATTGATATTAATATGTTATTCAGGAAATTGAAGCCACATCCTGACTAGAGAGTGCAATAACCAAATCTTGGTAGTGTTAAAGTAACCAGATTGGGCCCAAGATGGAGTCCCTCATGCTAAGCCTCACGTCAGCAAACCAAAAACTTAACTAAGTTTTTGTAATGGGCTTTCCCAAAAAAGAAAGGCCTTGGTGCACCAATCAGCACTCGCCTGCTCAGCACAAGTTACCTGACCAGGCTCCAAGACTTCCCTGTGTTTCATATAAGGAAAGTAGCCCTGCTTTACCCAATCATCAAATGCCCAATGTAACTTCCTTGTTCCTGCTCACTTTGGTCTATAAAAATCTCTAGCCTTGAGCAGCTTTTCAGAGCTCCTTTCTATCTGCGAGATGGGATGCTGCCTGACTCACAAATCGCTGAATATAGCCAATAACATCTTTAAAATTTATTCAGCTGAATTTTGTTCTTTAACAGTGGCCTCCATATTTTCCTTAGTTTTGTCTTTTTTTTTTAAAGATTTTATTGGGGAAGGGGAACAGGACTTTATTGGGGAACAGTGTGTACTTCCAGGCCTTTTTTCCAAGTCAAGTTGTTGTCCGTTCAATCTTAGTTGTGGAGGGCGCAGCTCAGCTCCAGGTCCAGTTGCCATTTTCTAGTTGCAGGGGGCACAGCCCACCATCCCTTGCGGGAGTCAAGGAATCAAACTGGCAACCTTGTGGTTGACAGGATGCGCTCCAACCAACTGAGCCATCCGGGAGCTCAGCGGCAGCTCAGCTCAAGGTGTCGTGTTCAATCTTAGTTGCAGGGGGTGCTGCCCACCATCCCTTGAGGGAGTTGAGGAATAGAACTGACAACCTTGTGGTTGAGAGCCCACTGGCCCATGTGGGAATCGAACCGGCAGCCTTCAGAGTTAGGAGCACGGAGCTCTAACTGCCTGAGACACTGGGCCAGGCCAGTTTTGTCTTTTTAACAACCTAGCAGGCAATGTTACTGGTTGTGTACCGCTAAGATTCTGACACCAATTAAGATGTATGGTTTTTTTCCCTACACCATCAAACAATTCTGACACCAGCTGGGTGTCCTACAATTCAAATAAGTTCTGACACTATCTACCTGGAGAATACCGTTCTCTCTCCCAGATCAAGGGCTGTCCTACAAGGCTGCTCCCCACACCCCACTTCAGACACCAAGGACAAGTCCAAGTTGTCACCTGTTTTTCTGACTGACTGGCTACAGGTTGGAGATTCCAATGACCCCCCACCCCCGTTGCATTTGATTAATTTGCTAGAGCAGTTCACAGAACTCAGAGAAACATTTTACTTACTAGATCACCAGTTTATTACACAGGCATGCCCTGCATAATAATAATGGACCGCATATACGATGGTGGTATACCACATAGCCGAGGTGTGCGCGAGGTTTGTGTAAGTGCACTCTGCAATGTTCACACAATGACAAAATCACCTAATGACACATTTCTCAGAACATATCCCCATCGTTAAATGGTGCATGACTATAAAAAGATAAAATGTCCTTTATATAGCAGTGCATATACTATTAAAAGGATCAGGAACAGCCAGATGGAAGAAATGTGTAGGGCAAGGCATGCAGGAATGGGAATGCAGCTTCCACGCTGAGTGTAACCACAGAACCAGCTCTAAATGGTCCTATCCTGTTTCTAACAAGATGCTGAATTGCCTTTCATAGACAACAGCTTTAAGTCCCACAGCCAAGGCATGCGTAGAGGAGAGAACTTTGACCTCCAGCTGCACCTGGAAACAATTTTTTGTCCCCACCCTCACCCCCCCTGGAACCAAAGGACCAGGACAGGACTGGAACTGGAACACTGGAACCCTTTCAGAAGTGAAACGTCTCTCGTGCAGGAAGATCTGTTGCTGACACCCCTTACCGTAAATGGCCAAGTTCCAACACTTCCATCAAAACCTGCACCCCCAGAACTTCTGCATGCCAGCTTGTTCCCAATAACCTCTAACCCTCAATCTTCACCTTTAAAAACCCTTGTTTAAAAGCCACCAGGGAATTTGGGTTTTTACCTCAGAACCGGACACACCAGTTGTAGTCACTTCTTTTGTTTTATCCACTTGCTGGACAAGGAGGTCACAGTAGAGTCTTAGTTCCGACATTTTGGTTTTCAAGTTTTCAGTGTTTTCAGCAAATTCTAAATAACAAAACGATGATAATGTACGTCATTATCAAAACGAACGATTTATTAGTATACTACACAGATTGTGGAATACGTAACCTATGTTTAAAGTCAGATATTTATAATATGGATAACAGGTAGGATATAGATGAAGATATAGGAGCAAGAAAAACAGAAAAAGATCTCCAGTCTTTTGAAGCGATCTCCAGTCTTTAGCCGGCGTACTGCATAATCAGCAGCAGCGGCAGAAGGAGACAGCATACTTCTGATCCACTCGTGTGAGAACGGGGCGCAGAGTCAAAAGGGGTCATAGCTACCGACCTGCGAACACAGTGCTCAAAGTTGGGAAACTGTTCTGTAACATGCAATTACTACTAATAAGATGGCTCGTTGACTCAGAGGACCGGTCCAGCACCTGTCGAGGCCAGTAATAGCACCCTCCGTGTACCGGCTGCTCCCTAATTAGCACAGCACTCCAGCCACCGTGGGGCGAGGGCTCAGCTACAATCAGGCCCACTGGTGTTTCTTCTCCATAAAAAAGCTGCACATGCCACCGGATCTGAGTCAAAGCTGACAGGGTCTAGACTTGACTCCCGATTTAGCATCAAAAAACACCAACGAGGAGCCCATTTCCAGTTTACTTGGAGAGTTACGCATCTACCACACCTGACATGAGAAAGATGCTCTTAAACTCTTTCTTCTAGAGGCCCTCCTCTCCCACCAATTTCTTCAGGTGTACATATGGGACTCAGCAGCTGGGAAAGTGGCAACCTGGGCTCAGGCAGTAAGCCCTGGCACGCTTGACCCAGTCCAGACAGAGAGTTGTACCATGGTTCTTAGGAGACCTAATGATGTCAAATTAATGAGCATTAAGCAGGAGCAACCTGACAATTAAGCATCCGTTCACCGCAGGGAAAGGGCGGGCAAAGCGGGGTGTCTCTGCAGAAAGCACCCTGATCCAAGGCTTCTCTGGCTCAGCTCTCTTTCCCAAAGGCGAACTTTGTGCCAGATGGGGTATGGACAGTTTCACATCATCACTAATTCCTGTGGTAATCCTTCTAATGTAGGTTATTACCTTTTTTAAAAATATGAGGAAACGGAAGATTGGAGAGGTTTGGTGACCTACGCCAAGGTCACAAAGCCAGTAACCTGCAAAGCTATGATTTGAACCCAGTTGTATCTGGCTCCAAAGCCTGTACTCTTACTACCACGATATGTTACGAAAAATGTTAGAGACCATGGTTTAAATTCTGTATTTTCTGTCATTTGCATGATACAAAAAGCTGGTTAGGTGGTCAAAAGCAAGATAACAAATAGGGGACCCAGAGAGGCCAGTGGGTGATTCCCAAGGTTCTCACACCAGAGGACAATCAGTACTTGCCTTTTTCCTTCTGTGTCCTACTGTCTGTCAGGCAAGCCTTGGCTGACCCCAGGGCGACCAGCCACCGCTGTCTCTCGGCCACACTTCTGGCCTTCAGGTAGAAATACTGTTCCCCAGGGATGATCAGGTCCATGCGTGTGTTATCTACAGAATGAACTGGGATCAAAGCAGAGGGAAGTTAGAATGCCAGCAGAGCCCTGTCTGGGAAGCCTCCATCCCCTCCAAATTCTTGAGCTCAACTGATGCCAGTCACTGAAGGCTTCAACCAAGACGGGATGCCAGCCCTTACTACCTCTCCTAGCTTAGTTCTCTCTCCCTAGACGCTTCCGCTGATGAAGAGGGAACATGCTGCAAATGGCTCCACGGTATCACCAAGATTTGGGCCTTAAAAAAAAAAAATCACCCAATTCTTCTTAGGATCTTTTATCAGAATAAAGAGAAAATCTCTTTTTTGTCTTATGTGTGTAAAGTATGCTGCTCTGAGGTCAAAGAGGCTTGCATGCCCACCAGTAAGAGTGCACTCTGTATCTCCTTGGGTTTCCTACACAATCAAGAACACGGTAGTTTTCCTTTTCTACTTCCCTTCACAAGTCAGATCAAAAGTGTGAGAATTCCCTTAGAGTCCTCAGGAGAAGAAGCAAGCAAATCACACTCTCCGTTATCCACTCACCAGTCTCCAACCCTAAAATTCTCTTCTAATCTGTTTTTCTTTCTAATCTGCTTCTGAACTACATCTGCTCAGTGTGTCTCACAATTCCCAAAACCAAGAAGTAAAGGCTATTTGAAGGTCTGTTAGGTGTTTGCTTGTTTTGTTTTGAGTATGTGGTGTTGGTGAGAAGGAGAGTGTATGTCCTGATTTAAACACAGAAGTGTTTGATGCTGTAGTAAGAAGACTTAAATAAGCTTTGCAAATAGCCACTGGCCCCAGGTGGGCAGGCGACTATGGAATGAATACTCGATGTGTGTTTACACCCATTGCTCTCATTATTTTGACTACTTCTTAACCAACCTCCTTGTAAAAACTGGCTGCAGTTTTAGGTCTTATTTGCAAGGCTTTCTTCTGGGACATAACACCATGTATTTTTATCTGCACTATAGGAGCTTCAGAGAAAGGCTTGCAGAAGCTAGTGGGTTTTTAAAAATAGTATTTTGGTGGGGGAGGCAGAAAAAGAGAGCCTGCCACTCTCTCGGTTCCTCACCTTGAATTTCACAGACCGCCATTTGGATGCTCCCTTTGCAACCTTTCCAGGCATCTTCAGGAGAATCATAATAGGATAATATCCCCCCACAGAGAAGGAACCATCGAGGCTGCCAACCTGAAAACAGAAGCAACAGTGGGGTCTCAATTACTGCCTGGGTCTGAGGTGCTTCCCAGGACGTAACAACAGGACCCAGCAATGAATGATGCTGGGTCCCAGCTCCAAGGAGCTTCCATTTCAGGGACTTTCAAGTAGGTTAGCAAAGACATGTATGTTTGATCCCATTTTTGTAAAACAAAAACACCCATGAATGCATGTATTTGTAGTCACATAGAAAAAGTCTGGAAGGATCAGCAACAAATATTGCGATGATTCTCTAGGTAATGGGATTACCGATGATTTTTATTCCCTTTCCCCCTCAATATTGTACTAATAATCTGTGATTTCCAATTTTTTTAAGATAAAAGATTATTGTTTCCTGAACATTATTGTTATCACATACTTGTTCTCCTCCCCTCTGGTTAAGAAAAATTATCCCACACTTAGAAATGAGGAAAAAGATTATATAATACTCTTTCAGTGCCAGAGTGCTAATAAGCCTGCCTAAGGTCATACGACCGCTAGGAAAAGGTAACATTGACTTACTACTCAGTATCGAAACACTGAAATTGGGTAATCTTAAAATATTCAAGGGCTTAACTACTTTGACTTCAGAGAATTTCGGGGGGGGGGGAAATTGTATTCAGTTGAGATGTACATCTTATCTAGTCCTTATTCTAGTCAAACCCAACTTATTTGCTGTATTCCTGCTCCAGGCTTTTGCTGAAGCGGGATCTTCTGTCTAAATGTCATCCCTGACTATCTCTGCATGAGCCTTGTCAGTTTCCCCAGTCGGGACTATTAATTTTCTTCCTCTGAAATGCCACTGCCCTTTGGGATACGTTTCTCGCATAGGACTTTTCTGTGGCTGGGCAGCCAGAGAGACGGGAGTAGGGGATTTGAGTAGAGCGCCAGGCCTGCTCAGGAACAGACGTCTGATGATGGGTCCTTGGGGACTGAGTCACACAAACCAGGTGCATAAGACACCAATCGGTGTCAAAATGGTGTTGATTTATTATGTTCTAACAGGAGCTTAGTGAGCTTCCTGCAGCACCCCCAGCCCAAGATCATGGTACAGGGAAACCACATATGCAATCAGGGAGCTGAATGATCAGCACTAAATCTAAACTCAGGCACAGGAGGTAGGTGGCAGGAGAGAGGTTTCCCTCATTGTTTACTTCGTTGGGGTTTGCTTTTCTAGGAACCAGAATACTCAGGCTTGCCAGGTACCATGTCTCTCACTTCCTTAAACAAAACTGGGTAAGTACTGATTCTCAACATCCATCCTCTAGTAATTCATGGCAGTCACTGAAATATACTGCCATACAAGCCTTTCTCCCCCAGCATAAGTAACCTTTTCAAAAACTATAGCTTAGATCCCTCTTGTTATATTTTACATTGAGGACTCCTTCCCAGGGAGACACCTAGACCTTTTACTGGATGTAAGGAGCCTCCTGGCCTTATCTCAACACAAGTGCATTATTGGCTGGCCAACCTTTTGGGATGAACTTGTAAATTTTTATTTCAGAAAGTGATGCTTCCTGACCTAGGCTTCAAATTTTATGGAAACTCAAACTTGAAGGCCACTGTTCTTGACACAAACATTACAACCCAGGAAACCACACTGATCATCAGACTATGTCTTGCTGAGCAGAGAATCCCACTCCTGGAATTAGACATTATTGGTGATATTTCAGCCCTGTGAAAGAGAGTCTAAGTATTTACCCTTCAGGTCACCTCCCTGCACTGAAACAGATGAATCAATACCTGAGAACCTGAGAAATGGAAGAGACCTTTGAAATCAAGTAGTCCAACCAGCTCATTTTACAGATAAGGAAACCAATCCCAGGTAGATTAAGGTCACACAGGAAGTACATAGAAGATTTGGGAAGAAAACCATGTCTTTCTCCCCTGCCCCTCCCAGCATAATAACCCTCAAGCCCCATTTCTAGAACTATAGAACGGTAGCTACCCTGGTATAGACAGCAGAAGAAATGAAGGATACCCTCAATTACTACATTTTATCAATGTTAGAGCCCCATCTGTATTAGTCAGGGTTCTCCAGAGAAACAGAACCAATAGTATGTCTCTCTTTCTCTCTCTCCATATATATATATATATATATATATATATATATATATATATATATGTATGTACATATATATTATATATAAAAAGTATAATATACTTTGTATATTATACTTCATATATACAAAGTATATTATATATTATATATACAAAGTATATTATATATGTATATTATATATACAAAGGAATTGACTCATACAGTGATAGAGGCTGAGAAATCCCCAAATCTGCAGTCAGCAAGTGAGAGACCCAGGAGAGCCGATCGTAATTCCAGTCCGAAGGTCGGCAGGCTTGAGACCCAATAAGAACCGATGGTTCAGTCCAAGTCAGAAAGCAAGAAAAGAAGAATGTCTCAGCTCAAGCACTCAGGCTGGAAGAGTTCCCTCTTAGTCTTTTGATTCCATTTAGGTCTTTGATTGGATGAGACCCACTCATTAGGGAAAGCAATCTACTTTATTGGATCTATTAATTCAAATGCTACTCTCATCCAGAAACACCCTCACAGATACACCAAGAATGATGTTTGGCCAAATGTCTGGGTACCCCCTGGCCCAGGTAAGTTGACACACAAAATTAATCATCACACATCATCAATTTTAAGATACATCATTATTTTATGTGTCACAAGAAAGAAAAAAACCACTTGCTTATTCAGGCATGACATGGTACTGATTCTAAGACGTTTCCTGATTTCAGAGTTACTGAAATGTGAAAAAAAAAAGTCTAAATCTTTAAAAAATGTGGTACTACATTAGGTTTAGTTTACAGGAATTTGAAAAATGTTAAATATGCCTCCCCTCCTCTCCTCCCACCCCCTACACACAAAGTACAGCTGTAGTAAGTTCTGAAAGTAGCTGGTAAACAATAATAGTCACTGAAACAGTAACTTCCCTGTAATAGGTTCAGTATCTATTCAGAAGTTATAATTATGCTAGGGGAAGTTCAATATATCGTTATTGTTTTCTGAAGATTTAACCACAAAAACTATGACCAAGAAAAGCTTTTCTTTAAAGCACACAGTTCCTGGAATTTCAGAAGGCACATAAAGAGACCAGAGAAGTCTTTCCCATTACGTATTTGCATCTCATTTAAAGGCAGAGCCATGGAGAGTCCGGTGTCGTGCTGGGACATACTGCTCTTTCAGGATGCAGCTCAGAGTCGGCTCAGGAATGATGAATTCTATGAGAAAAAATGCATGGATGATGAAAAGCCCATTAACCCACATCCTGTTTTAAATGAATCTGCCCGTTACTTTGGTTGGTATGTGATGGCTAATTTCATGTATCAACTTGACTGGGCTAGCTGCTGGAAAAAACATAATTTCTAGGTGTGTCTCTGAGAGAGGTTAGCATCTGAATCAGTAGACTGAGGCAGGTGAGCAACAGCCAACCCACTGTGGGCCTCAGTAGATCAAAAAGGCAGAGCAAGGCCACATTTGCTCTGTCTGTTAGAGCTGAGATGTCCATCCATCTTCTGCTGCCCTGGTACACTGGCACACCTGGTTCTTGGACTGTTGGACTCAGCCCTGGAGTTACACCCTCCCCCCATTCCCATTCTCAGGCCTTCGAACTCAGACTGAATTGCATCACCAGCTTTCCGATTTCTCCAGCGTATAGACAACAGATTGTGGAATTTCCCAGTCTCCATAGCTGCACGAGCCAATTCCTATCATAAATCTCCTCACATATGTCTTATTAGTTCTGTTTCTCTGAAGAATCCCGGCTAATATACGTGGAAATGATCAAGTATTCAAGGTAATAAACGAGTAGATGAAAACTGTCTGTACCACTCCCTGCTTCCTTAGCAGGAGACTAAACCCCACTCCCACTTTTTGCCGTCCTCCCCTGGAATGGCTGTCAGCCAAACTCCCTGCTTGGAAGAATTAGGAAAGAAACCTCAATAAGCAAGGAAAAATTTTAACTCATATAAACTCCTGCTGCCAGGGAGGGGGGAGGGGAATAAAAGTGTTTAAATGTCAATTTCACATACTTTGTATTATCCTGGATTATTTCCCTATAGAAAGTATAGCGCACATTTGTTTTTGGCAGCCTAGCATCTACTCCCCCACATTTCTATTACTGAAACCCCCTTCTCCACACTCTATCCATGTAGTTGGCGTGGGGCTGACCAGCTCCAGGTTCTGCATGTAATTCAGGCTTACATGGAGCTTCACATCCCCTGTCCTCAACGATATATTACGTGATGGCAAAGAGACCTAACCAGAGATAATTCTGGGACTTTCGCTGGGACTGGGGGAAGGTAACAAAGAAATGAATACTCTCTTTTTGCTTTGGTCTTGAAGATGTTGATATGGGGCTATGGGCAGTAATTTTGCCATCAAATGAGACTCAAGCACGATTCACACATAAAAGGAAATTGGGTGGGAGGACTTGAGGGAGATAGGGAAAAGAAGCAAATCTGATGGCAGTTTCTGAACACGTCAATCAAACCATGTCATACCCATAGATAAGATATGCTCTGGACTTTCAGTGAGCCAATAAATATCCTTTTTTTACACAGAGTTGGGTTTGTCTGTAAATAAAAGATTTCTAAAGTACCACGTGATCATCTCATGAAATGTAGAAAAAGCAGTTGACAAAGTCTAACACCGTTTCGTAATAAGAACTCTCAAACTAGGAATAGAAGGGAACTTCTTCAAGCTGATAAAGGCACAGCTAACATCAGACTCAATGAGAAAAGACTGGATGCTTTTCCCTGGTATCAAGAACAAGAAAGGGGTGCTTGCTCTGGCCACTTCAACATTGTGTTGGAGGTTGCAGCCAGGGCAATTAGTGTATAAAATAGGAGGCATCCAAACTGGAAAGCAAAGGCAGATCTACCTCTAGCTACAGAACATGATCTTATATATTTAGCAAAACAAAAAACAAAACCAAAGCCCTAAATAAGCCACTAAGAAAATTATTAAAATAAATGAGTTCAGCAAGGTTGCAAGATAAAAGACCAGTACACAAATATCAATTGTATTTCTACAGAGTTGTAATGAACAATCTGAAAATGAAATTAAGAAAACAACTCCATTTACAATAACATCAAAGAGAATAAAATACTTAGGAATAAATTTAACAAAAGAAGTGCAAAACTTACACTCTGAAAACTACAAACATTATTCAAAGAAATTAAAGATTTGAAGATCATTATTCCAAAACTGTTACCAGCTTGTCCTTTTCTCACACAGTGCAAATGTCTTGCTATATAATTAACAGCAGTTGTTTGCAAAATTCACTGTTTTCAGTCAAGTAATGTTGAACTATATATATATATATATATATATATATATATATATATATATATTTTTTTTTTTTACGATGTCTGATCTTGTTTATTTGTTACTCTTTAGAAAATCTCATTTTTGACTAGACTCAGACTTAGAGGTAGAAGCTCTCAGAGAAGACAGCCTGCGTCTCTTGGCAATCTGTTCCTGGCGTTTTTCTTTGGCCTCCTTCATTCTCTTGGCCAAAAGTTTAGCATATTCTGCAGCCTCTTCCTTATTTTTCTTAGTACGCTGTTTCTTCAGAGCAATACGCCGACGTTTGTGTTGCAGGACTCGTGGAGTAACAAGACGCTGAATCATGGGTGCTTTGGTTCTAGGTTTCTTACCTTCTTTGTTTAGGGGCTTTCTCACAATATACTGGCGGACATCATCCTCTTTAGAGAGATTGAAAAGTTTGCGAATTCTGCTAGCTCTCTTGGGCCCCAGGCGACGAGGCACAGTAGTATCAGTGAGACCAGGAATATCTTTCTCCCCTTTTTTTTACAATGACCAAGTTGAGAACACTCAGATTGGCATCCATAATGCAACCCCGAACCGACTTGCGCTTTCTTTCTCCAGTCCTCCTTGGTCTACAACAGGAATGCCCCTTACTTAGGAGCAGGCGGACACGGCCATGGGTCAAGACACCCTGCTTCATGGGGAAACCTTGTTTGTCGTTCCCACCACTGATTCGAACCACATAACCCTTCCATTCTTCACCCAGAGCATCAGCAGCAACTTCCGTGGCCATACGCTTCTCATAAAATGTACGAAGTTTGCGTTCATCGTCCACTTCAATGAGTTTCTGGCAGCCAGTGGCTGGGAAAGAGATGTTCAGCTTCATCCTGAAGCAGCCGACGAACAATATATATTTTTAATGGGCATAATTTTCTTTAAAAATGCACTTATGTTTGGCTCTAAAATAACACAGTTCATGTTAATTTTGCACTGTATTTTCTTCCTTTCTTATTTCACATCAGCCACCATTTTAAAATCAAAGTTTCTGAATAGATGTTCTTATTCCTTTAAAGATCCAAACCAAAAATGTGGTTACTTGTGAGTCATACCCATATCTGACTAAAAAATACTGTCATTTCCTTTTTTACTCATCAGCCTTGTGGCAAGTAGCTCCTCCAAACACAACACGAATAAAAAATAAAAAAACAAAAAGACTGTACTCTTATTAAAAAGGCATTCGAATTTTAAAAAAATATTTAGTTTTAAATTTACACACAGTAAAATTTCTTCTTTGGTTAACCGTTCTGAGTTTTGATAAGTGCAGAGTCCTCTAACAATGACCGTAATAACCGAAAAGCAGAAAAATTCCATTATCTTCTTCTTAAAGTTCCCTTGTGCTATTCCTTTGTAGTCAGGCCCTATCCTCCACCCCCTCCACACACACACTTTACCCCTGGCCAACCACTGTTGTGTTTTCATATTAAATTGAAAATATTTTCTAATTTTCTTGGATACTTCCTCTTTGACCCATGGGTTACTTAGAAGTGTACTGTTTAATTTCCTAATATTTGGGAATATCCCACAACTTTTTGGCATTGTTTTCTAGTTTACTTCTGTTAAAGACACAGAACATTCTTTTAAATCTGGCAGGTTTTCTACGACAGCCCACAATATGGTCCATCTTCCATGAATGTTCCATGTGCATTTGAAAAAATGCAGTATTCTGCTGTTGTTTGGGGAATTATTCTATAAATGGTCAATTGGGTCAATTGGTTGACAGTGTTCAGATCTATATAATTGAATAATTTACTGTCTATTTGTTCTATAGATTACTGAGAGTTACTGAATGTTGAAGTTTCCATGTACAATTGTGGATCTATTTCTCCTTTCAGTTCTATTAGTTTCTGCTTCATATAGTTTGACATTCTGTTTTTAGATGTGTACACATTTAAGTTCCTGTCTTTTTGATGACTTGACCCTTTTATAATTATGCAATGTCTTCTTTATCCCTTGCAATTTTTCCCAGTCTACTTTGTTTAATATCAATATAGCCAATCCAGCATTTTTCATCAGTATTTCCATTGTATACTTTTTCCTATCCTTTTATTATTTTTCCAATGTTTAAAAAGGACTTTAAGGCCGGATAGCTCAGTTGGTTAGAGCGCAAGCTCTCAACAACAAGGTTGCCGGTTCAATTCCCGCATGGGATGGTGGGCTGCGCCCCCTGCAACTAAGATTGAAAACGGCGACTGGATTTGGAGCTGAGCTGTGCCCTCCACAACTAGATTGAAAGAGCAACGACTCGACTTTGAGCTGATGGGCCCTGGAAAAACACACTGTTCCCCAATAAAAAATTAAAAAAGAAAAAGACTTTAACTTTTAAGAGCACTTTTAGGTTTAAAACAAAATTGAGAGGGAGATACAAAGCTTCTCCCAGGCCTCCTGCCCCCACACTTGCATAGCCTTCCCCACTATCAGCATCACTCACTAGAATGGTACATTGTTTTCCTTTTACATTGATACATCACAATCACCCAAAGTTCATAGTTTACCCTAGTGTTCACTCTTGCTGTTGTACATTCCATGGGTATATGTATAATGATATGTATCCTTCATTATTCAAATCCCACCACAAACCCCCAACCACTTATTTTTTTGTTTCCACAGTTTTGCCTTTTCCAGAACGTGTCATATAGCTGGAATCACTCAGGGTGTAACCTTTTCCGGTTGGCTCTTTCACTGAGTAACATACATGTAAGACTCTTCCATGTCTTTTCATGGCTTGATAGCTTATTTATTTTAAGGGTTGAATAATATTCCATTGTCTGGACAGACCACAATTTATTTACCCATTTACCTACTGAAAGACATCTTGGTTTCTTCCAAGTTTTCGCAATTATGAATAAAGCTGCTATCAAGATCCTTGTGCAGGTTTTGTGTGGACATGAGTTTTCAATTCCTTTGGGTAAATACCGAGGAGTATGACTGTTGGATAGCTGGAGTACGTTTGGTTTTGTGGGAAACCTACAAACTGTCTTGTAAAGTAGCTGTGCATTTTGCATTCCCATCAGCAATGTATGAACGTTCTTGCTCTACGTCCTTGTTAGCATTTGGTGTTGTCAGTGTTTAGGATTTTGACCATTCTAATAGGTGTGTCATGGTATTTCTTTGTCACTTTAGTTTGCATTTCCTTGATGACCTATAAGGTAGAGCTACTTTTCATATGCTTCGCTACCATCTGTATATCTTTGGTGAAGTGTCTGTTGAGGTATCTGGCCCATTTTAAAAAATCAGGTTCTTATTTTTGTATTGTTGAGTTTTAAGAGCTTTTTGGATATTTTTATCCTTTGCTCAGATGTATCTTTTACAAATATTTTCTCTCAGTCTGTGATTTGTCTTCTAATTCTCTTGATATTGTCTCTCACAGAACAAAAGTTTTTATTTTAACAAAGTCTAGCTAATTCTTTCATGGGCTGTATCTAAAAAGCATCAAAGTAACCAACGGCATCTAGGTTTTCTCCCGAGTTATCTTCTAAGAGTTTTGTAGTTTTACATTTCACATTTAAGTCTATTATCCATTTTGAGCTAATTTGGTGAAGGGTGTAAGGTCTGTGTCTACATTCATCTTTTTGCACATGGATGTCCAGTTGTTCCAGCACCATTTGTTGAAAAGACTGTCTTTGCTCCATTGTATTGTCTTTGCTCATTTCTCAAAGATTAGTTGCTTGTATTTATATGGGACTACTTCTAGGCTCTCTATTCTATTCCATTGATCGGTTTATCTATTTTTTCACCAATACCACACAATGATGATTACTATATCTTTATAGTACGTCTTGAAGTCAGGAAGCATCAGTCTTTTAACTTTGTTCTCCTTCAGTATTGTATTGGCTATTCTGGGTCTTTTGCCTCTCTATATAAACTTAAGAATCAGTTTGTTAACATCCATAAAATAACTTGCTGGGATTTCTGACTGGGATTGCGCTGAATTTATAGATCAAGTTGGGAAGAACTGACCGATTGACAATATCGAGCCTTCCTATCCATGAACATGGAATATCTCTCCATTTACTTAGTTCTCTGATTTCATTCACCAGTTTTATAGTTTTTTTCATATAGATCTCACACATATTTTCTTAGATTTATTCCTAAATATTTCATTTTGGGGGGGGGTCCTAATGTAAATGGTGTTGTGTTTTAAATTTCAAATTCCACTTGTTCATTGTTGGTACATAGGAAAGCAATTGACTTTTCTACATATTAACCTTGTATCTGCAACCTTGCCATAATGGCTTATTGTTCCAATACTTTTGTCAATTCTTTCAGATTTTCTACACAGGCAGTCATATCATCTACGGACAAAGACAGTTTTATGTCTTCCTTCCCAATCTGTATACTTTTTATGGCCTTTGCTTTCCTTATTACATTAGCAAGAACTTCCAGTATGACGCTAAAAAGAAGTGGTGAGAAGAGACAGCCTTGGTTTGCATCTGATCTTAGTGGGAAAGCTTCCAATTTCCCATCATTAAGTATGATGTTAGCTGTACTTACATGGCCTTTATCAAGTTGAGAAAGTTCTCCTCTATTCTTAGTTTACTGAGTTTTTATCATGAATGGGTGATGTGTCAAATGCCTTTTGGGTATCTATTGATATGATCATGTGATTTTTCTTTTTTAGTCTGTTGATGTATGAATTACGTTAATTGATTTTCAAATATTGAAGCAGCCTTGCATATCTGGGATAAATTCCACTTGGTCATGGTGTACAATTCTTTTTATACGTCTTTGGATTCGATTTGCTGATATGTTGTTGAGGATTTTCACATCTATGTTCGTATATCTTTTTATTTTTAATCTATATTTCTATATTTAAATTAGTCTTCTCATAGACAGAATATAGTTTGGTCTTGTTATCTGACAATCGGTGTCTTTTAATTCATTTGTTTAGACCATTTTCATTTAACATATTATAGATATGTTTGGAATTAGGACCAGTGTTTTACTATTTTTCTGATTGTTTCCTGTTTTTTTTTTTCTTTTTCATATTACTTTGTCCCTCCCTTTCCTGCCTTCTTTTGGTTTATATAATTCCATTTTAATTAATCTATTGGGTTTTTTGCTGTATCTCTTGGTATTTGTTCACTGGTTGCTCTAGGGTTTATGAAATACAGCCAGCTTTGCAGCCTATTTAGAATTAATATTTTACCACTTCGAGTCCTTTTAGCCTTCCTTCTTTATGTTATAGTTATCATTTGTACTATATCTACATAAAGTGAACACCCCCGATAATGTTTTAATTTTTGCTTCCAGCAGTCATACACATTTTAAAGAACTTAAGAGAGAAAAACAGTCTGTTATATTTATTCAGATATCTATCACTTCTGTTGCTTTTCCTTTAATCCCGATGCTCAAAGTTTCCCCTGGTATCTCTTCAGCTTAATGAACTACCTTTACTATTTTCCCCCCAAGTCTTCTAGCGTCCATGGTTTGTGATAAGAAATCCCAGATACTGCAAATATGATTTCCCTGCTTGTAATGTATCTTTCTATTCTTGCTGTTTTTGAGATTTTTTTTTAGTTCTCAGAAGTTTCATTATATGTGTGGGTATGGCTTTCTTTGAGTTTACACTGTTTGGAATTTGGTGAGCTTCTTGAATCTGTAAATTTGTAGTTTTCACCTAATTTGGGAAGTTTTCAGTTCTTATTTTTTCAAGCCCCTTTTCTTCACCAATGTCATTCTACTTTCCCCTTCTCCTTTCTCCGAACCCAGAATGTTAGACCGTTTGTTACTGCCCCACTGGTCCCTGTGGTTTTATTCATTTTTCCTCCAATGTTTTTTCCTCTCCGTTCTTCAGACTGGATAAGTTCTATTAATTTATCTACAAGTTCGTGGATCCTTTCCTGTGTCATGTGTACTCTACTGAGCCCATCTACTGAGTTTGTTTTTTAAATTTCAAATATCATACTTTTTAGTTCTAAAATGCCCATTTAGGTTTTTTTAATAGTTTATATTTTTCTTCCAAGAATCTCTACCTTTTCATTTGTTTCAAGAGTGTTCATCTTTATCATGTTCATCGTTCAAGTTTTGTCTTCCTTCTCCTGTCTGCCCATTATTATTTACTTTTCAGCGTGCTCAGATGGTTGCGTTTAGTATTTTTTTCAGAGTTTTTAGTTATAATGAGTGGGAGAGAGGCTACAGTGGGCTAACTCCATTTTGGCCCAATAAAAACATTCTTAAATAGAACAACTAGTAAGATGCCCACTAAGTATAATATCAGTTAGGGTACATCACTCTGCCTATAAAACCATCATAGTTTCTTCAGAACTTTTGCCAATTAGGTGTTAGGGGACAACAGTCTTACTGTTTTCCAATCTTATAGTTTAACAGAAGAAAAAGAAAAGAAAACATTAATAAAAAAAACAATAATAAAAAAGAAAACACTGTGAATTTTTAAAATCCATAATGAAATACTGCTCTGTAAAAATGTGGAAAAACATAAGAAGAGGTTATTTAAATCCATTTGTAGAAAATTAAGCCAAACGGAAAGAAAAAAGTGAAGGAAAGGTGCTTTTCCATTAACCATAAGAAAACAAAATAGTGACCATAATTAAGCAGGTATAGAATGGGAGAAACAAAAGGGGTTCTTTAGTTCCTTTTCTACAGAATTACAGCATGAGCTTAATAGTCTCTTTCAGCTTTCAAAATCTGTAACTCTCCATCTTCGTACAAAATAACAAGAAACTCAATTCTTTCACAGAAGCTATTTCAAGAGAACATAATCCATCTCAAGAAAATAAAGTGAGATTAAGTTTCTTGATAGGACGGACAATCTCTCTGAAGTGATGAGTCAAGACTTAACTTATTCAGCATAAGTTGTGGCTGCTGTTTTCATAACCTAGATACATTAGGTTATGGTTATAATACATAATATTATGGATGTTATATAGATATGTTAGGAAAAGAAAACAAACGTACCATTTTTAATTGAGGCAAAGTCGTTATTGAGCCCTGACTGCCATCGCACTGGTGTTTTCCACTGCCCAGCCCTGGGTGCTAAATCATATGCCACCTCATCAGAGCCCTTCCCATAACTCAGCTCCCCTGCAGGAGCTGCAGACAGGAGAGTGGATAACAAAGCCTTGGGTTCCTCTGCCAGGTCAGTCAGTAAGGATTTTACTGCAGCTGGGGAACAGGGAAGAAGAGACCCCCCTAATAATAACAGATAATAACCAAGCATTAGCTAAATTATAGGCTTCTTAATTTACCATCAATTAATTCAGAAAGCATTTTTTGAGCACTTATAATTTACCAGGCGTGGTGATTTAGAGAAAAGAAGATCCCAACCCTCAAAGAGTGACAGTCCACTGGGGAGTCAGGCATGCAGATGGTGAGGAGACTATAATTACAATATATTACATCAAATTCTCTTTAGCACCTACTGTGAGAGCCTGCTGTAAGTCAGCTCTCCTGTGTGCTTTGGGCTTCTGAATCGGATATCTGTTACATTTATTTGTTCTGGGCAATGCCTCTCATTATGTCCTATCATCGCCTTACTCAAGAGAATGGAGTCAGGAAACTTTGGTTCAAGTTCAGACTCATAATATCCAGATATGTCATCCTAAGCACATCACGATTCCCCTGGGCATTATTCTCTAATTTATAAATGGAGAGAGATGGACTAAACTGAGTATCTAAGGTTTGGCATGTCATCTTCATTCTGACTGTAATGTCTCTCCCAACAAATCCAGCATCCTAACTTCAGACTCAAGAAAATAAAGTGAGGTTACATTCCTTGATAGGATTGGCAATCTTTCCGAAGTGACGACTCGAGATTTCATTTAATCAGCATAAATTAGCTCTAAAGCTGAAGGTCAGTTCTGCCGATCCCTCCAGGTCAGTCCCTAAATGCTTCCCAATTACCCTCATTTCCAGCTGTGCCCATACCGGGGCATCAAGTCATGGAAACGACATGGAGTCGGGCAGGCCTGGTCTCAAGATTTATTTGCTGTACGATTCTACGTTAACGATCTTGTAACCTTGGTTTATTCATCTGTGAAATGGGGATAATGCCTCCCTTCTCCCCCTCCCTTGTCATCTTGCTGTGTTATTTCAGCTTTCCCTCCTCCTTTATCCTGTTTCAGCCAGCTGAATCTTCCTTACATATTGTGGTTACCTGCTCTTTTCTCCTATTCAAAAACCCCAGGTGACCGCTACCAAATCAATTCTAATCTCTCAGGTTTGGCTTGGAGTAATAATCTAACCGCATCCTAGCAACACTCCAGTATTTCCTCCTGCTCCCAGACAAGAGCTCTCCTTTTTATCCCTGCTGGTTCCTTCACTGAATCACTTCTGTTCCCTCACCTTCCTCCTTTTGTCAGGCCAATTCCAACCACCCTTTCGTTCCTCCTCCTCCATGAAATTTTCTGTGACCACTCCTGAAAAAGGAGTCTCCTCATTTTTGACCTGTTGTACACCTTCCTCACATAATGACTTTCTTCTCTCCTGATTTCTGGCTACTTAGACTGGCCTCAGAAGTTGAAGAGTGGGTCTCCATCCAAACGGTATATATTGGCCAGCAGAGGCAGAAAAGCAACAGGACATCTGTGATGTCAACCGCGATGACCAAAGACTAACATTCCAGCCTGCCAGGTGTGCCCCGAATTTGCCTTTAACATTCCAGTCAAAAGCCCCAAGGGATAGGTGACACCTAACTGCACCTAGGGACCAGCCACATGCAACGTGGTCTGCCTCAGCCTAGTCAGCCATAGCCTCAGAGCAATCACATAAAAGTCCAAACCACAAATTCAAGGTCCAAATCACAAATTTAGCTGGAAGAGCATTTTCATAGCTCAGTAGAGTTTCCACCACACTACGATCTCCTTGAGAACAAGGATCATGTCTTACTCAACACAGTATCCCTAACACTCACACAGGGTCTGGTAAGAAGCTGATGCTCAGTGCTTCGTGAATGAATGAATGAATGAATGATTGATTGACTGATTGGGGGCTATTAGACAGTGTTAAAAGTAGATTGCTAAAACCATTCCTCTGGTGTTTAAAATTCAAGACAGAGGCATCCTTGTGTGGACTATACAGAAATAATTCTATCTGAAGGACATAGGGTAGATTCTTAAACAAACGGTATTTTCTTCCTTCGATGTGATAGGAATACCGAGAAAGGTCAATCCTATCTCTGGCTAAATCAGCAGGGATTATCCATTTCTCCGTCTCCCTTAGTCCTCTCACACCCTCTACCAGCCAACGCGAAACAGATCCAGAGAGAGAAATGCCCAAGCATCATGGTATTGTTTGGCCTTACTCTCCCTGTTGTCTCATTCATCTGTCTTGTGTCCAATGATAGCTCCATTGCCCATTTTTCTGTGTGTCTCAAATCTACTCCTAATGAATTGTAACTGGCTTTTGCTCAACTCTAAACGGAGGAAAGTAGTGGTAAAAGGAAGTGGTAAGGATTAAACATTGAGAGTCAAGTCCAAGAAGCATGATTCTCAGGCTTCTTCAGTCCACAGACCATTTCAATGACATAAGACTCTATGGGTCACTGCTAACATTTCTAAACCACATCACACATCAAAATCAATGGGAAGAGTGGTGCTGCTTCTGATGGAGTGCCAATGAGGCTATGGTCTAACATCTCTTATGTTCCCTAACAACTATTAATGTTTGCTGGAAACAGAAGCACAGACCAGTGATACACAGAATTATACTATGATCTGCTATTATCGTTCACCCAAAAACATGACAGTCAGAGGACAGCAAAGTCAATTCCAAAATTGACAATTTATTGGAATCGTTTCCTTTATACTTTATACCCGCCCAACTTCCAAAAGGAGGATTTAAGGAATTCAAAATACATACACTCTCAGAAGCCACGAGGAGCCACAATTCACACACAGATAGTACAAACCGAACTTTTCTGGCATCACTAACCAAAACAGCTATCCAATTAACCTCCCCTTAAGTGAACTATGCACCAGGCAGCTTCATATATGTTACCCATTTCGTCTTTATAACAAACTTAGTGTGGCTACTATCCTTGATGTCATCTTAACACTGAAGCTCAGGGAGATGATGTAACTTGCTCAAGGTGTCAGTACTAGGAAGCAACAGAGCAGAGGTTTGAAGTCAGGGCTTTCTGACTCCAGCCTTTTACACTTCCAGGTAGGCATTCAAATATACTGGCTCATGGTCCTATGACTGAAACCACGAGTACAGAGTTGACTACTTGCTATCTATGTGCAATGAAGGAAGTTGTACACGTATCTCAAATCATACACAAAAATTAATTCAAAAAGTATCAAAGACCTACATTTTAAGAGCTAAAACTATAAAAACTTTTAGAGAAAAACAGGAGTAAATCCTCATGACCTGCGGTTAGGCAATGGTTTCCTAAGACATGACACTAAAAGCATGAGCAATAAAATAAAAAAATGATAAACTAGACATCAAAATTAAAAACTTTTGTGCTGCAAAAGATGGCATCAAGAAAGTGAAAGACAATCTACAAAACAGGAAAAAATATTTATAAATCATCTGTATGATAAGGAACTTGTATCCAGAATAAAGAATTCTTACAATTCCACAACGAAAAAATAAACTCAATGAACAAATTGGCAAAGGACGTGAACAGGTATTTCTCCAAAGAAGATATACAAATGGCTAATAAGCACATGAGAAGATGCTCAACATCATTACTCATCAGAGAAATAGAAATCAAAACCACAGTGAGACACCACTTTAACTCACCAGGGTGGGTATAATTGAAGACAGACAATAACAAGTGTTGGTGAGGATGTGGAGAAATAGGAATCTTTTTTCATTACGGGTAGGAATGTCAAATGGGGCAGCTGTTTGGAAAACAGTCGGGCAGTTCTCCAAACTGTTAAAGAAAGAGTTGACATTATGACCCCGCAATTCCACTTCTAGGTTTATATTCAAGAGAAAGGAAAACACATCCACACAAAAACCTGACAAATGTTCACAGCACCATTATTCATAATCAAAAAATGGAGCAACTCCAATTCCATTGATTGACGAGTGGATAAACAAAATGTGGTATATCCATACCATGGATGATTTGTTAGTAAAAAAAAAATGAAGTACTGATACATGATAAAACAACGATGAACCCAAAAAACACTATCCTAGGAAAAGAAGCCAGCCACAAAAAGACCACATAATGGATGATTCCATTTATATGAAATGTCTAGAACAGGCCAATTTATACAGACAGAAGATTAGTAGTTGTCAAGGCCAAGAGCAGGTGGGGTGGCAGTGATGGCTAACAGGTACGGGGCTCTTCCTGGGATGAAGCAAATGTTGTAAAATTGATTGTGATGACGATTGCACTCTGTAAACATACTAAAAGCCACCGACTCGTATACTTTAAATGGTGAAATTTACGATAGGTGAATCATTATCTCAATGAAGATGTCAAACAAACAAACAAAGGTTGCCCAGTGGCTGTGAGACCATGAGAAGCTTGCTCTGGATCACTCACATTCTATGAATAGATCTCCTCTTGGCACTCTTTCCACAGCACAAGCACGCTCAGGCAAGAGTCGCCTTCCTCCACCTGGGGGCTCGGGAGTAAGCACCTCCTCAGACCATCTGGTCAGCATGATGCGAGCTTTTGTCATTTTTGGAAGGCAGTGAGTGCTGCAATGTCCAGCCTGCTGGAGGGGCCCGAGAAGCCTGCAGCTGGCTGGAGCTCATGGCAGCGGCCCTCCTGTCTGCTGAGTGGGCAGGAAAGGGACCTAAAACTGCAAAGCGGAACACTCACAGTACGGCTTCGAAATGTTCCTTGCGACAAAACATGTGCAGAACACTGGGCCAAGTCTCCCTCACTCCTGGAGCCTTCCCCACCTCCCAACCCCAAACAGAGTCGCTGTTCTACATCAACACACTTTCAATACAGGTGCATACGAAATCAGCGGGAATTGTATAATGATCCTTCAAGGTCCTTGAAGCAGGAAGGACCTTTCCAAGGGTGATGTGATGGAGCCCTGACTCCGGAGCCACTTCCTAACTGCGTGATCTGGGGCCAGTTCCCTCACCTTTCAGTGTCTCAGTGTCTCCATCTGGAATATGGGAATGATAAAGGCAACTGCTTCCTTCAATTGCTGTGAAGATTAAACGAGTTGATCCACGTACGATGTTTAGAATAGTGTCTGGAACATTATAAGTACTAAGTTTTTTTACTCCTCTGATAAATATTAACTGATAAATCTCATTTATTTGTTTATTTTCTTTACTGGAGGACGACACTAAAGCTCAGAATGGGAAAATGCCTGCAGCTGGTAGTGACAGCGCTGCCATCAGACTTCAGGTCTCCCTCACTCCTCAACTAGGGTTCTTCTATAGAGCATGAATGTATAACCACGCACATCTAATATTCTTTGACTCACTTTTAGGGCTTGAAAGATACCAGTAACAGACATACAGTGCTGTTATGTCTCCATGTCTCACATTATAAAGGTGTTGCTGAAATGTTTAATCCACTCCCTTTTCATTGCAGGTTTCGTCTTCTAATTAATATCTGAAGAGAGGGTCTGAGAGTAAATCCCACAATGGCCAGTGTTCTGCTGCTCAAAAGGCAGGCTGGCTCGGGACTGCTGAAGAAAACACGTATAAGCTCCCCACCCCCACCACTTTCCTCTGAAGGAGCACCTGAGTATGCCTAGCATCGGAGGAGAAAGACACTTCCTTTCTCTTTCTGTATTTTAGCGGTACACTCATGCAAGCAATTTAGATGCTATTCTCAGGGCTTGATGTTTTCAACTTTTAGTAACTGATACATATTAATTTAATTCAAGAGGCAAGAGAAGTTCACAAAATGACTATATTATTTGACGAAATACAATAAGTGCAGCCAAGGTATGCTTTTAAACAATTCTCTCTCTCTCTCTCTCTCTCTCTCTCTCTCTCTCTCTCTCTCTCTCTCTCTCTCTCTCTCTCACACACACACACACACACACACACACACACACACACACAATCACTCCACAGTACTTAAACCCGCCTATGAGGCCCTGCCATCTCAGGCTCCCACCTACCTCTGCAGGCTTGTTACTCTTCTGGGCTCTCCCCATGCGCATGCGGGTCTTCTTTCCTTTCCTCAAACTCACCGATCGCTATTCTGCTTTAGGGCCCTCACACTAGCGTTCCCTTTCCCCCCAAATTCTTCTTTAGAGCTCCAACGGCACCTCTGCCTTGCCCTCGCCACCCAGCTAGCTTCAATTTATCCTTAAGGCTCTGCTTACATCTTTTCCTCAAAGAAACCTTCCCCACCGACCCGGACTAGCCTCCTCTCGTCCCCTCGCTGCAAATCACACACACGTGGGAACATGCTGCTAACCACTTCCCCAGTGAATGTCTTTCTCCCCCAGCAGACTGCAAGCTCAAGGAAGGCAGGGGCTGTGTGTCTAGCAGTGCTCAGCGCGGAGCAGGTGGTGAATACAATGAAGAACATCCTCAAGGATTCACAGGATTGGCTCACAAACTGATTGCCTAACTTCTCCACTCAAAGTTGACACAAGGCATTCCATATCAAGCGGTGTGCATGACAGAAATACACAAACTACACAAATGGGTTATGTACTCCCTTTGGAGAAAAACTCAGAATAAACAAAAACTTGGACTGGGAGTCCACGTATTTTAAAATTACTATGTGCAAAATCATAAGGAAAAGAAAATGTTACTTTGGAAAACAAGTTTTACGAGAAGAAAAAGCAGTGATGTCTGCGTCAAAGCTTGTCATTAACACGCACACTGTCCTCTTTTGGGGAGATCAACTCGCAAAGGAGGGTGGAAGAAACAAGAACGCATTTGTCGGTCCTCGGCTATTACTATTCCTTTCCAAGGTAACTTTATCTCCTAATGAAAGGGAATGTGCTGAACCGAAATTCTAAGTATATCCAGGAAAAGTACCCAGTGGTGTGATGGGCTCCTATGAACAGTGTGCCCGCATGGAGACAGCCCCTGGGCCAAGGGAACCAGCAGCCTGGTGTAAGGACAACTGCCTGTGGCAATGGCTTTTCTTTAGGGCTTCCACCCTGGCATGGCTCACAGAATTAACTTCTCTGACTTGGAGAAGAAAAAAGTAGACTCTTTTCTAACAGAACAGATGCTATAGGCATCACATGATAAAGATTCCAAAAGATCCTTCTAGAGAAATTTTGCTTTATTGAAGACTAACACAAAAACAGTCAGGAAAAAAAATAAATAAAAAATAAAAGCAAGTATTCCATGACCAGAAAATAGGTTCTGTACTAAAAGACTAAACAAACGAGATGAAAAAAAAGAAAAGCCTTGAGGATGAAAGAAAAAAAGTTAAAAAGCACATGTGGTGGAAAGGGGTGACAGACCAGCAACTAAAGTTTATGTAAGGGCCTAAGATCCATACATCTCAGAGCTTGGAGATACCTCAAAAGGAAAAATTAACTGACGAAATAAGCACCCTCCCTGTAGGTTAGCAGAATGTTAATCAGCCTCCATTCATGAAGTCCAGCCATGAGTTATCTGTATCTAATGTAATCACTCGACATCAGTGAAGGTCCCTGAAGCAAAGGCCAGATCTTCTTACACCTTTCCTCATTCAGTCTCTATTAAGGATTACAGGAGAAATAAATGGAAAAAAAACTAACACATTATTCACAGGGAAGAGACTCCGGGTACATCCAACAGGTGCACTCTGGACTGCGCTGTGTAAGCGCATCAGTCACTACGCCTCCTGAACCACCTGAATTGTCCCACACACATCAGTCCCTAAAACACTCCAAAGCACCAGCATACCACAACCTTTAAAAAAAACTGTCCTTTCAGGAAGGATGGGAAAATACTGTATCTCCTTCACTCTAGAAGACACTGGGAATATTTCTGGTTTCAAATACATTGCTATTAGAATGAACAGTGCTTAGCTCATTTCCCATTATAAAAGGTTCCCCAAAAGTGCCTAGCACAGTTTCCAGCATAGAGCAGGCTTTTATTAAATACCGGTTGCACAAATGCAAACAAACAAATTCTTGTCCTGAATCATAATTCATAGCTTAAGAATAGTTAAGACCTTCTCAAGATATGAAGGAAGTACTTCCACCAATTGGAAAGGAGACTGGGTGCTATTTTTAAGCCATTTTGCTCAGCAGGGCAAGAAAACTGTTGCCAATATTTGCATTGATTTTATGGTAATTTCTGAGTCTGTAAAACAAAAAGCAAGGCTCAGCGAGAAAACCGAAAACCTTGTGCAAACCCTGGAGCTCTGAAACTGTTGAGACAGAACTCTGATACCTTGGTGTGCACGCACTTGACTCTGAAGGTGACAAAAGGAAAAGTGTTGGCATTATGTTTGGAAAAGGACCTTTCACCGCTGGAATTCCACGGAACTGCGGGCATTTATTTGGAGTCTTCCCACCCATGTGCTGACCCAGCGAGCCCAGCTCCTCCGCCAGAATTCGAGAGACTGACTCCCAGAGGACCCCCCTGCGGGAGTGAGCGCCTCCTCCCGCAGACACGGAGGGCAGCGTGCCTTTCTGCCCTCACCCAGTCCAACAGGGGAATGTGCTCGTACAGCCTGGGGGTCCACAGTCCTTTGAAAGACCTGCTTTGGGGAAATATTGCCGGTCCGCACAGGTCCCTCTGGGACCAGGAGGGGCCGAGACCACGACCCCCAGGAGGCGAGTCCCAACGCCGCCCGCGGGCCGCTCAGACAAAGGACCCGGCCCCGGGCGCGCCCCCACTCACCGCTCAGATAGTTGGTCCACTTGTACAGCACCCCCTCCATCGTGCCCGCGACCCCTTCGCCCCCGCCGCCCCGGGGCCGCGTTCCCTCGCTCGCCAGCACCCTCACTGTCCCAGGCCCCAGGAGGCGAGGAGCACCGGCAGCAAGGCCATCGCCCTGCGCCGCCGAGACGCCCACTCCCGGCGTCCCGGCCCGGTGCGGGGACACCCGGCAGGTCTCACATCGTCGGCCCGGGGATCGGGGTCACTGCAGGGGCCTCGGCACGGGAGGGCCGGAGGGGAGGCTGAATCCTTTAAAGTGGCGCAAGTGAGGCAGCCGGTGGCTGGCTGCGCCGACGCGCGGTACCTGGGTCCTCCACCGGCCGGGCCCGGGGCCCGCTCGCGCATGCCCAGTGCACCACTCGCGCGCGCGTTCCGAAAATCCACTCCGGGGTTTGGCGGCGACGGCGGGGCGGGGCGGGGCTGGTGAAGCCCGAGAGGCCCCCTAGGAGATGGAGTCCTGGAAGGCGGGCCTGGGAGGAGGGAAACCTCGGGGACAGGTGTGGGACACACGCCTCACTGTTGATGGTGCCGTTGATGGGTCGGATCCCACCTCCCGATGTTTGGGGGTCAACTTGGCCCCTTAGGGAGCCCTCTAGGTTCTAGTCGGCAGTCGATTTCCAGGCTGTCTACTTGATCCCAAACACTCGAGGTAAGCAGCGGAGATGACGGGAATTTCACGATGGAATATTGTGTGGCTAGTGTAAATGCATGTTGTCTAAACTCTACGACCTCGCTGCTGGACATGTGGTCCATGGACACGCTGGCATCGCCGAGGTGCTTGTCCGAATTGCAGGACCTCGCCCAGACCTCCTAAATCGAAATCTGCATTTAACGAGATCCTCGGGGGATTTCTGTGCAAGTGAAAGTGTGAGAAAGTACTGTGTGTGCTAAGGATGTTTGAGTAGGGAGAGTGTGAACTATAGATCAGGTAAGAAGAGCAGGTCACGAAGCTAAGTGCACAATGTGATCCAAGTCATTTCAGGTCACCGAAGCATGCACCAAAATGTTAAGAGGATCCTTTGTGGATGGTGGCGTTATAGGCGATCTTTTTTTTTTTCTTTTTCTGTAGTGTAAGATTGCCGTATTTAGCAAATGAAAATGCAAGAACAATTAATTGTTTTATCTGAAATTCAGATTTAATTCGGCTCCTGTATTCTAACTGGAAGTCCTACTTTAGTGCTTTCTAGTGTCTTCCAAATCGACTACAATGAACATGTATTGATTTTGAAATTAGGCAAAAAAAAAAAATGTAAAACTAAAAAAATGTAAAGTAAGATGAGCCTGTGTAATTCATAACCGTGGTTACTATTTCTTCTTTAAAGCGGAAGTGTGCACGTCCTTATGCTCGATAGAAGCTATTATTGACCCTCTACAGTAAGCACAGTTAAGTGATAAAGTATTAGTAGCCATAACATTATGCGGTGTTAGGGAATGCATTAAAAGACCTTGTTTGAAGGCGGAGCTTGACTGCTTTGGGGCTGCATAACCTCAAGCAGGACACTTACCCTTCTAGCCTAAAGATACACATCTTTTATATGGGAAAAAAGAACCTGCCTTACTGGCAGGGTAGTAAGGTTCACGCACAGGATCGCGCCTTATGAAGCCTACAGCCCTAAGTCTTTAACGTTTATACCCTAAGTAAAATACTAAGCAGTAGCAGGAATCTTACATCGTGGAATACTGGGGGTCTTCTCACCTACGGCGAGAGTAAATGAGTATTTCCTGAAACCTCCACCGTTTTCACCTGGCCCCAGGACTCCCCATTAAGCTCAGCCAGGGTGCTTAACAGATGTAAATCTGTCGGGGGAGTTTCCGGTTAGTTCCGGGGCTCACTCCTCGCCCCAAGTTCCAGGTTGTGGAATTCTTTGATCCGCGGGTCTCTAGGACCACTCGGAGTGGGTCACCGCCAGCGATTGCTGCTCGGGCGGGCTGTAATTACAGAATTGCAGCATCCTTGGCGTGAGAGGCCCCTGAAGGACAGCACCACAAGCCAATGGAGACCGAGCTACCCAGGCGACCTCGTTGTAAGAGCCAATCCGGCCCGGGTTTAGGTTTAACTCTTTAGAGGTGAGGTCTTAGTGCGTGGGAAAGTTGTCGGTAGGTGGTAACGGTGCCACGTCTGCTAGGAAGGGAGAGTCCTGAACTTGCCCGAGGCCGTTGTCCTTGAGCTTCAACTACATGCTTAACTCTATGAGGTCCGGGGCCCTTTCTCTGTTGTAGTAGCAACTTCTTTCCTGCTGCAGCAACATGAGGCTTCTTTTGTGGAACTCGATCCTGGCGCTGTGGGTCACTTCTTCGAGCGGGGCTCTCATCCCTGAACCAGAAGTGAAAATCGAAGTGCTGCAGAAGCCATTCCTCTGCCATCGCAAGACCAAGGGAGGGGATTTGATGTTAGTCCACTATGAAGGCTACTTAGAAAAGGACGGCTCTTTATTTCATTCAACGTAAGTAATTATACCCCTGTGTAGGTAAAACAATGAAGAACCCACCCACCTGTGCCAACCCTCTGGCAGGAAGGGCAGCGTGTACCGGGCTTTACCTCTTCAGCTTTTAAAAAACGGAAATATCTTATTACCTTCTTTGGGGAAAGGAAATTGTTTAAAGTCAATCTTTGAAGGTCTTATTGGAAACAAGTGATCAGGAAAAAAACTAATTTTTTATTACAAAAATTAGAACTAGAATCTCTGAAATAGTGCAGAAATATCTAGGCGTATAATTACACAATAAATAGAAAAAGCTTAAAGGAATTCTCATTTCTCAAACTCCATTCCTGACGGAAAATGACCCAATTCCACTTTTAGTTTGGTGTAGGTGAAATTTACTTAAAACTTTTGCACAGCAATTTCATGAGCAGAATACACAATTATTCATTTTCTTGTCGGATATGTTAATGCTAATCCATTGACCTACTTAACTTTTATTCTGAGAGACGGTACTTTGGTCAAGGCATAGGACCACGATATGTTTCATCATTTGTTTCTTTCTGGAAATTCAAAGACTTCATTGAAGTGTGTGGTTGTGTGGTTATGGAAGATTAATCCCATACCTACAGTGAAGGATTTTCAGGTGGTTAAACTATCATTATTCCCATTCTATAACAAAGAAATTGCAACATACAAAAGTTTTACAAGTGTAGTGATTTCTAACTAGGCCTGGGTTCTATTCATTCCATTCCAAAAGGATTTATTGAGCACTCTCTGTGCATGATATTAGGGAAATCAAAAATGTTGGCTTCCCTCCATCCTTGTCTATCCATTTATCTATCCTGTCTGTCAAACGCGGGCATTCAGACCTGGTTGTCCTAAGGTTTTGGAGAACTGAATGGCACTCTTCTCTGAACTCAGCCCTTACAAAAAGTTCCAAAATGATGGCATACCATAGAATTCTCAGCAGCCCTATCTTCTTATCAATGAGGCCAGTGCCACAGTGAGTATTAGCCAATATTATGGTTTGCATTTTAAATTTCCAGTGACATTCTTATTTAGCAGTTTGCTACTAAAGTCTAGCCCTTGATGAGGGGACTGTTGTCATACAGCCTCCATGTAAATGGTCAAGAACAGCCTACCCTGAGAATTATGAAGAAATACCATCAGATCATCAGTTTATAAAGCATGTTCGCCATTTCTAGAGCCATAGCCTAGGTGGTAAATAAATAAAGGCTTAAATCCTTTAGCTGCAACGAGAAATATACCACAACTGTAGTCGGCGCTGGGTGGGAGATTGTTTCTTCCTTCTTTATTTTATTCTAGCCTTCCCAAACTTTCTATAGTTGGCATTTTGTTACTTTGATCATTGGGGGAAATTAAGGAAAAGAGGAAATAACGGCCTTTACTTAGATTTAGTGACTGAGGTATCCATGAAACCTGTTAGACTGACTTCCCCTTCTCACGTACAAGATAGCCTTGAATAGAACACTTCACCAAATGGGGCTAACTGGGGCTTAGACACCACTCAGCCCTCAAGCCCCTCAGTAGCTTGGCAGGTTGATTTTTCTTAAGCTGGTCTCCTTTCAGCTCAGGAGCTAAAATATCTTGACCATTCCCTTCTTCTCAGTGCTTGACTGGCCACTCCTCCAGGCTTCTCTGCATAGCCCCAACAGTAGATTTTTGTGCACAGAACTGGGCCGGGGTCTGAGTGGGGATACAGGGCTGAAGAGTAGGCCTGTATCAGGAAATTTTGTAGGCAGGTTCTAAGATGTTCCTGTGGGAATCAGTGTCCATGTGGGCTAGGACCCATGTGGGTTGGTCGTAAATTCTCCTTAGCCCCTCATTCTCCTGCCCAAACTCGCCCATTTCCCATTATTTCTCTTCCTCTTCTCCACCCTAATGACCTTCTTGGGATGGCATCACTTTGTGGTTAAGACCTTGATCTTTGAAGTAAGGTCAAATACTGGCACATATAACCCATTCTCCTCATCTGTACAATGGAGAATAACAGCACTTCCCTCCTATGATCATTGTTATAGTTGAAAGAGGCCAAACATTTAGGGCATTACCTGATACACAGCAAATGCTCAGATGGGTGTTAGTTGTTTTTATTGTTCCATCTGTGCTTCTCTTGCTGTGACAACTGTGTGAAATTTGCATCAGGATATTTGGGCAATGAGTTGAATTATTATCAAGTTGGCTTGATTGTGTGTGTGTGTGTGTGTGTGTATGTATGTGTGTAGCTATCTTCATTAATTTCCTAATTCAGCCATTTATGGGTGGAAAAAATGCACTACAGCAATAAAAATAAATAAAACTATTAAAGAATTCTAACGTGTTTTCTTTCCACTGCAGTCACAAACATAACAATGGCCAGCCCATTTGGTTTACCCTGGGTATCCTGGAAGCTCTCAAAGGTTGGGACCAGGGCTTGAAGGGAATGTGTGTAGGAGAGAAGAGAAAGCTCATTATTCCTCCAGCCCTGGGCTATGGAAAAGAAGGAAAAGGTAATAACCATGCTACATGTTTACTACAGCACTGGAGATCTCTGAATTAGGAGACAGAAGTTAATGTAACTACTGTGTATTTTTCCCTTCAAGAAGTAAATAGAGGACTTGTATTTCTTTGGGAAATAAAATTATGTCTTCATTATCATTTGAAATGGCCAATTCAAGCCATACTATCTAAATGGTCAACCGAGTTAACAATGAAAATAGGTTCTGGAACCTTCAACTCTATAATAATTAACATTGTTCACCATTATGGTGGGGATTTTTTTGTGTGTCTGGCACAATAGACATAACATAATATTTATCACTTTAGCCATTTTTAAATGTACAGTTCAGTGGCATTTAGTACATTCACATTTTTGTGCAAACATCACCACTATCCACCTTCAGAACTTTTTCACCCTCCCTAACTGAAACTCACAAATTTATTTTAACAATGCAAGCAGATAGGTTATTCCACATAAGTGTTTTGATGAGATGAACATTTGAAATAGAGATTAAGGCATTACACGGGTTGTTTGAGAGGCAATAAAGGACTATTTAGAAGGGGCCAGAAGATGTTTCAAGTAAAGGCTATGCATGTATCCTATAATTCCTTTATTGTAATCTAACCCTAGGGAATAAGCAGGTATCAAGAGAAAGATTTGTGAATAGAAATGTCCATTACTGCGTTGTTTCTAAAAAGATTGGAAGCAGCTTACGTGCATAATGAAGGATCTAAATAAACTATGGCCCAGTTATTTTAAAATAGCATTTCAAAGATTTAAAAAGATTATATCTAAAATATGTATGATATAATGTTATATATAAGTGAAAAATAAAGCTATAGTATGTATACTTATAGTAGTAAGTATTAGAAAAATACATATAGCATACAAAGTGAATCACCAAGAAATAAATAAGAATGTTAACAATGGATTGTGGGGCTAGGAATTATTTTTATTTCTGATTCTCTCTCTTCCAAATTCTCTACAGTGGGCACGTGTTACCTACATAAGGAAGAAAAAAGAAATTCAGTAGTCATCAGAACCAAACAAAGAACCACTCTGATGTGGTAGAAATATAGACTTACCAGCATTCTTGGGTCTAAGTTTAACCATTTACAAAGTGGGAATGGGAAGTTTCCCAGTTTCCTGGGAAGAAAGTAGGTGTCATATGTGAAGCATTGTATATTCTAAAGTGGAACTTGCTATACAAATCTTATGCATAGAATGGGATTTACTGACCAAATTCAATCATTATTTTAATAATAATCCTCTTTAGAGAAGAAAATCAAGTATCTAGAAAATGTTTCTCTGATGTCCGAACATATTTTTTCACCTTCCTGTGTCTTTATTGTCTCACCTTTAATATTTATGCATGTCACATTAAATCATTACTCTTTCTCCATACTACATTTAACTCAATTTTACTTCATAGCAAGTAGAGACCTGAATTTGAGTCGTTTCCTTCAAACTGAGCACCATGAAGCTAATTCTACTAATATGTATTTAACACTAATCTTGTAGTCCTTTGACACCTCGTTTGCATGCCTCCTTTGGAAAGATACCAGTTTTATCGATGGCCTAATGCCGCTTCTCTGTCTAGATCTGAAATGGTAAGCTTCCTCACACAGCGTGAGTTTTGTTCTCTTTAGCACTTACAAACGCTCTTTCATGGAAATATTGGGATGGAGGGGTGGGGACTAAGAAATATTTGTAATGTTTACCCAGACCTGTATGTTGTAGTTATAAGGAAACAAGTTGAAAAAAAAATTGTCCATACTCCCCGGGGGGGTGGGGGGGGAAGAAATTAAGGTCCCTGGGACTTTAACAATGCTCTCTTTAGTTTTAAATTTTTAGTTTCCCTTCTCAGAAATGTGCTTTAATTTTTTCTGCACATGTATAATGTCTTATATCTGAGGGGGTGTTTCCTTAACATTCTGAAATTGTTGAACCTTCCTGCATTGTTTTTAAAGCCTGTAAGAGACTTATATCTTAGTAACATATATTGAGAGCTTACTATTTATCAAGCATAAGCTAAATATTTTACATGGATTTACCTTCCTTCATCTTCCCAACGGACTCAGGGTGGACAATATTGTCATCTGCATTTTACAGATAAGGAAACTGAGGCTTAGAGAGGGGCAGAAGTAAGCTGCAATCCTAGATAGTATGACACCAGAGCTCCCAGTGGTAGTAATGGCAGTACCATATATATTTCTAGGTCAGGACTTTAAGTAATTTCCATCATATGTGATCATCTTAGGAAGACTCTTCATTTAATTCAATTAAAAGAATATTTTGTCCAGTACCATAAGTTTTCCATCATCAAAACTTTGAGATCTCTTACATAAAACTTAACCCCCCTCTTTCTTCGTGTTAGGTAAAATTCCCCCTGAGAGTACACTGATATTCAACATCGATCTCTTGGAGATTCGAAATGGACCAAGATCCCATGAATCATTCCAAGAAATGGATCTTAATGATGACTGGAAACTCTCTAAAGACGAGGTGATCTTTCCTTCCTCCCATTCTCTCTTTCTCTCTCTTCCTTTCCTTCAGTTCATTTTTTAAGAAATATATTTTCAAAGAAAATTTATTTTTCTGTGGGTAAAATGTTATTTATACATCTATGCTTTGAAAATACCTATGCTTTGAAAATGGATACCTATGCTTTAAAAATGGATTTTTTCATAGGAAGTCATTGTTTTAGAGAGAAATATATTGAGCCTTAACAAATACCATTTATGCTTTTGCTTTTTTTCTTTCTCCCCAATGCTTATGGTTCACTGTATCTTGCCCTCACCCCGAGTTTTTGAAAGATCCATCTTGCCAAGACAGCTCCCATTTTGGAGTTACTGTATACAAAGCATAGATGTCCTGAGAAATATCTCATGTGAACAGTTTCTGTTTAAACCTGTAGACTGGCTGTTAAATGCATATCATAGTAATTTCCTAGCATTTAGCAGCAAGAAACTTACATGCTCAGTTTTGTTCAGGTTAGCACCTAGAGCAAGACTCCAGCCTGGATTTTCTACAGCAGGAGACCTTTCCCTTCAAAGTCCTGGTGTTTGAGTAAGGAAAAAGGGAGAAGTCTTCACCCTATAATTTATTCAGGCTTTTGCAGCTATTGCTACAAATGTACCTGTCTTAGTCTGGCTGCTGTGGGGAAAGAAGTGAAGGTAGATATTTATCCCTATATTTTTTATCTACCCATATTCTCCATTCTACCTTGGCTGGTCAGAAATGAAGTCCCTTTTTATGCTTTGATCAATTTTCTTCTAATGGCTAGGCAGTGATTTACCTTGAATAAGCTAAGTTGTTATGAACCATTGGGTCATAATCCACAGCTACTGAATTTATAACACATCATAGTGTTTACCAGTTATAGGACTTTTTTCTATCCGAGATAAGTTTCAATTCCATTTAGTTAAAAAAAAAACACACTATAATCCAACATATTCACATGGTTCCAGAAAATCAATCCATTTTAAGAAGATGTTTATTAAGAAGTCTCTCTCCCACCCACATCCTCTCCTACCATGTGATCCACCGTGGTTCTGTATCCAGTTTTACTAGTTTCTAATGTATCCTTTCAGTATTTCTTTATGCAAATACAAGCAACCATGGATACATGTTCATAATTCCCCCTTTCTTACACAAAAAGTAGCATATCATATATACATAAAACTTGGCATCTTGCTTTATCCATATAATATACCCTGGAGATATACCCTACATTATTTCATAGAGCTTCGTCATCGTTATTATTATTATTATATTATTATTTTACAACTACATTGAATCACCTTAATCTTAAAAATATACGCTAGATGTTTGCATGTTGGTGGTAGGGGGAGAGAAGAGGATTTGAAGTTGCTGATCTAACAGAAGGAATAATACAGATACGATTAAAAATTAAAATACAGGTTGAATTGCATTATGGTGAATCTAGTGAACAGTATTTTGCTTATATCTTTAAATACCTGAATGAAAGTGGAAACGTTAGACTGAGCACTCACGAGGCTTGGATTTTGCTTTAATTTCTGAGATTGGAAGGTCATGTGACATGATCATAGCCAGGTCCGTAGCCTGTACTATTCCCAGACACTTACTTAAATTAAAAAGTACCATCATTTAATCTGATTTTAAGAAAAATGTCTGGAATTCTGACCCTTGTTAGCAAATATGATCTGAATAATTGAATGGATTGTAAGACAGCAATCTTTCAAATACTTGGGTGTATTTAAACTCAGATTAACAACAGGTAGTATGCTTTTGTTGGGTGTTTTTCAGATGACGTAAGACTTATCTTTGCCTTTGAGCAATATTGTGTGTCTCTTCTGTAAGCAGTGTGGCAACAGTTTTTAAGGGAAAGAAATTCCTTGTAATTCTTTTACTGCCATTAGAAATACATCAGTAAGTAGTTGTTTAGTAGTTGTTCTGTATCATTAAATGAGTACCAGTCCAATCTGTGATACTGATTGACTCCATGTGGGTAGCATATGAATTAGAATTATTAATGAGACCCATTATTTTATAGGTAAAAGTATATTTAAAGAAGGAGTTTGAAAAGCATGGTGCAGTGGTGAATGAAAGTCATCATGATGTTTTGGTGGAGGATATTTTTGATAAAGAAGATGAAGACAAAGATGGATTTATATCTGCCAGAGAATTTACATATAAACACGATGAGTTATAGAGATACGTCTGCTCATTTTATACAGCATTTATCCTTAGAGGACAACCATCTTTAAAGAAAGTCTTATTTTTAAACATTGTTCCGTTCTTGCTTTGTTTTTTTATTTTTATATATTATTCTGACTATTATTTGAAGAAACCTTAGGGTTTCTGACTATTGGAAACCCTACTTCTTTCTGGTGAGTTATTGGAAAGAAAAAAATTGTCATTGACTAGAAGACGTCTAGATCATTTTCCACTTTCACATATGAAGTCTTATGTTTTACTTCTTACTTATAGTTTTAAAATATTGCACCTGGGAGTATGCCCAACATAAGACCAGGTATAGCTCAAATCAGCAACCTTTGTTTCTACTTTCCTCTATTTTCTCTAACTTAGAGGCAGACATTTGGAAAGACTAGTGTGTCTGTAACTACCTTTGTGTCTCTGCTTGAGGAAACAGGAAAATGGTGTTGAACTCTGTTAACAGTTCCTGCTTTACTTGAGGAGATGTGACATGCTGAAATGAACAAAGTTATTAACTTATAGATAGGTATATATTGAAACATTCTGCCTAGGACTTAAGCTATATAAGGTTTGGTTCCTGATGGCTACTGACCTATCATGCTAAATAGGACAAATTACTTATGTGTTTGTTTCTTCTTAATGAGATGTGTCAAAATAATGTAATCCTGATAGGGAGTTGTATGTAGTCAGAGTTTACTTTTTAATGCTAGCAGATTACCCTTCCCAGCCCTTTACTGAATAAAGTCCATAACTAGTGGATTTATACTATAATAACTTTGTGTCATAAAAGAAATTAGTAAACCAATCAAAAATTTCCTGTATCTGGCTCATCAGAAAATGAGGCAGACCCACATCAGCTGTTATTGAATAAGGTCTATCCTGGGTCATATAATTGATGATTTTGTAACATTTTTTTGAATTGGCTTTAATACTTTTAAAAAGTGTCCAATTGCCCATTTGCTAAGAATAGTTCTTTACACAGTGATCTCAAATTCATCACTGACTTCGATTCTCATTGGTCTGAAGCCTATGGAAAAAAAGCTGGTGGATCTTAATTAATGTACCTATTTTATAGATGAGGAAATTGTCTTTCAAAGAACTTGATTGTGTGACCAAGGTCAACAGTTAACTTATGGAACCAGATTTCAGTCCCCAAGTTCAGTATCTTTCTACTGCTCTACTATTGAAAAGTAGCATTTTTCTTTGAATTCATTGGGTCTAATCTTCTCTTCGATTTGCTTTCCTAGCAGTCAGCTCTGTTTTTTGACTTTGGGTTCTTATCCTTTGAAGATACTTGACTGGCTCTTTTTGGTACCTTAGAATTCTCTCCATGATCCAGGAATGACTCTGGTTTCATTGAATAATCTCAGAGTTAACACTGCAAGGCCTCAAAAACCATGTGTGGTGTGAAAGTTCCTGGTCTGTGTCTTAGTTCTTTCATTCCTGTTTACTTCTAGATTTTAAAAAAAGAATTATGAACAATTATTACATCATGTATAGACTACTTTCACTGATTATATATTGATATCTTCCTCACTAAAACAAAGAACATATTTAACACCTTTCTCTGACAAAATCAGCTATATCTAGGAAACTCGTAAGTTGTCACCACCGTTTTCTCAATCTGGAGGAATGAAGTCACAATACAGAAAGCCGTATGCTGTATGATGAGGGGAAAGAAAATAGCTTGATGCTACTTTGTGTAAACATTACTGATGATGCTATCTATGGTACAGTAAGGAAAGGAAAAAGAATTTTGATTATTCAGGCAGCATATTTCTTTGTCTTGTGTGAATTTGTGTCAATTCCCATCGAAACATTTAGACACAGTATGGAGTGAAAACATGTAAATAGGTTACGGTTTTTAAGTAATCTGCTTGTTTGTTTTAGTTGTCCCTTTGCACCTTTCCATTTGTGGGAAAAATCAGACACAAAACTGTGACTTGACTGGTACGTAATTTGACTCATTAATACTGCTAGATGTGTCATATTTAAATTGATAAGATTTTGTTGTGGTATTTTCAAAATAAAGTTTATGTGGGGAATAACTGGTTTCATGAAAAATTTTTCAGCAGCTTTATTGATTTTTTAAAACTGTTATTCTAGGTTTTATATCGAAACTAAGGGAGGAAGATGGATAGGTAGAGAGTGACACTTAATATGTCTGATTATCTACTCTTTTTAGGTATAGTTGTAAGGAAAGCTGTGATTTTGTTTAAATTGTTTTGAAATAAGCATTAAACCTTGAGCATTGAGGGCAATAGTTAATAGTGAATTTTTGATATTGAAAAAATATATGTGTTTTTTGTTTGTTTTTTGGTGGTAGTTGTCTCTAGTGGTTTGGTTTGGGATTTTATTGTGTGTCACAGGTGGACATGATGATTAATGCCTACTGAGTAAATTAGTGCTAGAAAATGTGATTAAATGAAATGCTGGGGTGCCTTAAAAATAACAAGAAACAATGATTTCTGATTCAAATGAGTGACTAGCCATTTGAATCTTTCCTTGTGGAAATGAATTTGTACTCATATTATTCATGATATCAGATATTGCTTACATCTATAATGCTATTTAGATATCAGCATGTGTGTATGTATTTGTATATATGACTATATTATACTATATACTGTGTACATATATACACATGTATATATATAGTTTTGTATTTACTACATATAGTAAGTGTATATATATATATATATATACTTTTCTGTACTATATATATGTTACATATATATATATATATAATTTTGTACTTACTGAAGATAGTCATGGAAATGCTCTCTGTAGCACATGATTTCCCCTCTGAAAACTTGTCTTTACCATGTAGTTAAACCTTCCTCTTGTTGATTTGGAGTCATCTTGTACTGTGCCCACATTTCTGTATTTCACTTATAATTTAGGTAAAATTTCCTAGTAGTTCTTTATGTACAACCAACAGTAATCTTTTTTATCCCATCAGCTTGAGGTTTGTCAAAGAGATTAGTGACTCTTTTTTTTTGTATAGTACATAGATTATTGTTAAGGAACAGGATAAAAACCAGTTGAAAGATTCCAGAAGATCTGCAACACCAGCAACTGGATTCTTGTGTTTTCAAGTTCTTTGTGTTCCTGTACTGCTAATAAAGCCTCTGGCATAAAATGGATGACTTGAGTGAGTATGAGTCAGGGTTTTCAAAGCCCATCGAAGTGCCTGGAACCAGACTAAATCAGTTTTTTTTTTTATGATCTAAAAACAAATGACATGAGATGTTTGCTGAGGTTTAAAAATCCAGGGTAAAGGAAATGCTGTCCCCTTCGTCTCTTGTAACAGCTGAATTATATCCCACGTGGGAATTGACACCTCATGTTATTAACTTAAAATTCTACATTGCAGTAAGGGTAAAGATAATTTCCTCCTAGGCAAACAGCTGCAGTAAAAACAGTTCCCCACACAACGCAAACTGAGGTAGTGAGGGACAGTTTTCATTAATATAAGGAAGGAAGGAAGTATAGGGAGACCCTTTGGGGCTTAGTTCCAGTTTCTTATAGAGTGCATTTTATGTTAATATAACTCTGAATCTAATTTTCACCTCTGGTTAGAAACTAGGGACATTATAACATTCAATCACATATTGGTGGTTCTTTCCCATTTTGATCAGAACTCCTGGAATTGTGCAACTATTTTGTGTAAAATGCATTCTATTTGAGACATCCTAGATTTTTAAAAGGTGGTTCTTAAACTGGTAGCTAAATTTAGTTAAATGGGTAATTATATGTGTGTAGAATAACCAAAAAGAGGAGGAGTACAAATACCAGAGATTTGCCTTAAAACAAGAGACAGCATTTTCCTTGTAGATAAATAGGGAAGAACTTTAAAAAAGGATCTTGCAATGAAATCCCTATTGGAATTACCCAATTCCCCCACAGCATTATTGTTCTCTCCTGCTGTCTTCATACCAATGGTTCCTTGAGACTATTCATTTAAGGTTTTCCTTGCATGAATTTGATAAGGCATAGTGTCTTTTACAAAATGTTGTGTTCTTTTTTGTTTCTTGCCACATGCAGTAGTATGCAAGGTTTTCTGCTTTGTATCATACTCTTTAAAGAAAATTGAACAGTAATTCAACTGCTTCTTGGATTTTTTTGGCTAATATTTTACTTCCATGTTAGTAATTCTTCAAAACTATTAACTCTTTCTCATTTACCTATTTCCTCTAAGCTGGGCAATGTTCAATGGTTTTCTAATATTTCTTTTTTGAGGTGGAGTATTTTTTTTAAATAAAATTAATACATTGTACAATATTTTGTTCTGTTTTTACAGTTCAATACATTTTAGTATACTCACAGAGTTGCACAATGAATTTTGGACATTTTTGTCACCTGAAAAAGAACCCCCAATGCCCATTAGCAGTCACTCCCCACTTTCCTCCAATTCCCTAAGTATCCACCAATCTACTTTCTCTATTTACTTCCCTATTCTCAAAATTTTCTGATAATCTTTAAAACTCAATCCTTTATGCCTAGAGAAAAATTGATTATCTGAGAAATTCATATGACAGTAAAATAATTTCTGCTTTGTTAAAAGATTTTTAAAAAAAGATTTTATTAAAAAAGATTTTTATTAAAATATAGCTAACATACAATGTTATATTAGTTTCAGGTGTACACCATAGTTATTCAACAGCACCCACCTGGACTGTACAGAGTTATTACCATATTATTGATTATATTCCCTATGCTAAAGTGATCACCATGATAAGTCCAGCAACCATCTACCAAAATAATTTCTGCTTTTAACTTTTGTTTCAAAACTTACGATAGCTGCTTTTTGAAATTCAAAGTGATCCAGACAGTTTCTAGCTCTCAAACCCTTTGCACATTTTATAAAATCTAGAACCAGTTGTATAAGGGACATAAGAGTAATAAAAAGCTAGGGCGTGGTTTATGATGAAGGGTAGAAAATCAATGGAAAGGAGAGTAAAGAATAATCAGGAATTTTAAAGTTAAAATATCTTCATATATCTGGATTATTCCCAATTCTCTGCAAGTTGGGTAATCAACAGGAAATAAAATAATACCAGTTTTCTTCTTTCATGGAAAATAGAAGAGCACCCCAAACAAAATACTCTCTCCAGAGTTAGGAATTCCATATATTCTCTCAATAGGTGGGATCATTGTTTAATTGCTCAGAGCATGAAGGAAGTCTGCCTTTAACTGAACCCCAAAATCCTACAGCAATTTAGACAAACTGTTTAGTTCTTTGAAGAATTGGAGAATAACTAATAGTAACGTCGTTTAAAGTCATTTGTTATCTCAAGTGAGCCAGGGTGTTCAAATTGCAGATATAAGAGGCTCAACTTTTGCAATTCTGGATAAGCTTTCCTCTATCAAAAGGTACCTCCGGTATAACAAAACATTAAGAACAAGTCCTATTTTAAAACTGCATAGCACGAGGTGCACCTGTTCCTCACATGTAAACTAGGAAACATCTGCAGGAAAGGACTCGGTTGAAACTCTCAAGTCTGAGTCTAGAATCAGCTCTGTCCTTTGATGATCACAAGACGAAGTCTCAGCAATTCCCCCTTAAATTGCTATCTGTACAGTTGATTAAACTCATGAATGACTCCTAAAAGTGCAGCAGTGAGTGTGACACATAATTTGTTTTTAAAACTAGATTCAGAACATTCACGAACTATTATCTTACTTAGAATTAAATGGGAGCCATTCATTGAAATGACATATTTGAATAATTGAATTTAGAAACCCATCTCCTAATTTTAGTGAATAGGATTTTTACACCTTTTGGCAAAATACAATTTACGGTTGTCTAAACTACATATGCAAAAGGCTTGATGAATCATTTAAATTCTAAAAACAATTTCAAATAGTTGTTAATATTTATAATCTCTCTGTGTTGCCTGTACTCAATGTGGGCAGTAATTCTGTACATTGATTTGAGGGCATTCTAAAGGATTGTTTCTATGGTAACTGAATTCAGAATACTAACCTGTTAAACATGGTTGTCATAGGATTAAGGTAGGTGGCTGACTAATCTTGACTAGTGCTTTTCTTTGTCATCTTTCCATGACTTTTCTGTCAGCTCCTTTCTTTGGTTCTCATAAGATTACATACAAGGCAATTACACAGGCATTCTTACCCATACATGCGTGTCTCATTCACATAATATTGTGTTGTGCATCTCTATGAGATTTGCCCAGTAACATCTTCTTTATCCTGTTACAATTATACAATTATACTTCAAACTCCTCAAAATTATTGCATAACACTAGTTAGAAGAAAAGGTAAATTTGTCATCAAAAATATTTTTAAATGGTCTAGCTTTGGGTAACTCATTTATGACCATCTTTTAGACTTGTTTACATTTCCCAATATGCTAGAATGATGTGTTTATCTATGCCTAACTTTTATGTTACCCTGACAGTAACATATAATATATACATATATTACTTCCATATTTAATTTCCTAGCTTACCTCTGACTTCTTGAGAGGAGAGGCTATGATACACCTTTTTTCATCTTTGTAGTAATAGTGTAATTTCTAGTACAGGTGTTCGATAAATGTTTCTTGTTAAATGAGTATGTTGAAGAAGTTCTATAAGTGAAGTCTGCATTTGTAGTTTTTAAAATAATGGATTTAGTTGAGTCTGTATCAGGCACTAGTTTCCAAGCTTTCTGCTTGGAGGCAGTTCCTAAAACGTACATGAGAAAGTGAAGGAAATGAAACAGAGCCCTGTTGTTTTGTGGGGTTAAGGAAACAGATCAGAGTTAGGGAGGTCAAAACAGCTAGAATATGTGGGGCAGAGCTCTGGAGAAGAGGAAACTAAATGGTAAAGAACTTCAGAACTTTGTATGAGGGTCTCCTGTGTCTTTGGTTGAATCCGTGCATGCATGTGGTAAAACTCCACAAGGCTGGGCAAACAACTGAGGAAAGAACTATTGAGCTGGTTAGCTGTACGCCAAACATTCCCAGAATTCACACAACACTGGGAATTATTCAAACTCCTACCAGCCAGAGTTGCCTTATTGATTACATGGAACATTCATTAGAGCGCCTAAGTGAGTCACACCTTAGTAGTAGGGCTAAGTAGCCACAGAGTTAAAGGTACACTGGAGTTATCCTAAACTGTTCATAAACAAATTTCAAATGGGTCAAGATGATTCTTAAGTAACTGACTGCCATAACAAAGCCCAACACTCTTTAAAAGAATACCAAAAAATCCATCACTCAACAACATAAAATGTACAAATTCTGGCATCCAATGAAAAATTACAAGAGACAAAGAAGCAGAAGATATATCAATAAAATAGACTAAAAAATAACAGAAATGATGGAGATAGCATACGAGAACTTTAAACAGCTATTAGAAGATAAATATGATCAAGAAATTAAAGGAAAACACACAATATGAGAGAAATGGATGATGTAAAAAGGGTCAAATAGAACTTCAAGAGCTGAAAAAGAAAACATCTAATGTAAAAATTCCACTGATGGCATTAACTGCAGATTAGAGACTTCAGGAGCAAGGTAAGTAAACCTGAAGAATTACCAAGAGAAATTATTCAAAATGAAGCATAGAGAGAACAGAGACTGGAAGTGAGGTGATGATGAGGGAGAACAGAACCTCACTGACTTGTGGGACAGTATCAAGTGGTCTAATGAATGTGTAATTGGAGTATGTGAATTTGGGAGGGGCTGGGTAAAATATTTGAAGAAATAATGGCCATATTTTTTTCTACTTTGATGAAAACTATATACATACTCATACATCCAAGAAGCTCCATGAGGCCCAAGTGGGATAAACAGAGGAAAAAAACAGATCAAGATACATCATAATCAGTTACTCAAAACCTGTGATAAAGAGAAAACTCTAAAAGTAGCCATAAGGAAAAAAAGATATGTACAGAGGAAGAAACATAATTAAACCTAGACTTTCCCCCCCAGAAACTTTCAAACCTTATGACAATGTCTTATGACAACAGAATGGTACTTTTAAAGTGCTGAAAGAAAAGGAGCTCTCAACTAAAAATTACGTAGCCACCAATAACAAAAAGTTTCAGAAAGAAAACTACCGTGATGCCTTTTTCAGACAAAACTTGAGAGAGTTCACTGACATCACACCTGCACCTACGACAAATGACAGCGATAGTAGAGCCATATTGGCTCTACGCAGGAAGTTCTGCGTTCTAGAACTCTCCACCAGCGTGGCTGACAATTTGTTGGCCTGCATTGCAGTTCTACTTTTTCCTCGGCCCAATCCTGTTTCCATTCCCTTCCTTTCACATGTGTTGATCCCTATGAACCACTTATACTCCAAACACCATCTCACTGCCTGCTTCCAGAGAAGCTGGCCGATGACAGAGACCCAACCCAAGCTGGCCCTCCATTGGCGTGGTCACTTTCCATTGGTGTTAGGTCATCTTCCCTTCTGCCAGTCTAGGCCAACTGGTTACTCATGTTCAGAATAAACTAGAATTTTATGAAAGTACATAGTAGTAATCCGAATTGGGGGCACCTATGAAGAAATACAGTTCTGGCATTTTTCAGACTTGTCAAGATCGAATAGTTTATGGCTTTCCTCATCAAATTTATTTTCATGTTACTGTTTGTAAACAAAGCCAGAGATGTTTCCATAGTGCTTTTCCCCTGATAGAGGTGACTAAAGGGAGATTTTATGAGTATCTGTGCATGACAATGCATAAAAGCTGAAATTACCACCCCCGGATTTTCCACCCCGCCTCCTTTTTAAATCTGGAAGAACGGAAATCTTTATCTACCTCTGTGGAAACAATGGAAACCTGGTGTACTTTTATTTATTAGCCCTTAAGTCTCTGAACATGGCTAGAGGGAGTATAAATGACTGTGTGTTAATTGCAGGTTATTTAAGATAATTTTTTGTGCTTGAAATGTAGCTCACAGGAACCTTGTAATTTACTTACACCTAAACCTCATGTGATTGATAGAGGCCAATGATTAAAATCCTTATTAGTATTTCTTGATGCTCTCCATATTTGTTGGGCTGTTCTGACCTTATCTCTATTTGTGAGCCTTCAATAGCAGGGCCTGTCTTGTGTACAAAGCAGAGACAAAATGTACTGCTGCTGCTTAATACATGTTAGTAATACCGCATAACAAGCTTCTTCATGCAGACCGTGGGGAAAGCAGGTGCTTCTCTATCTTCATGTGCTCCTGGGCTTCTGGCCCTGAAGCCCTGTGGCTGTGTAGAGATATGTCAACAGGCTTCAAAGATTTCAGGCCAAGGAGGTAGCCTGGCAGGTTCCCATGTCTCTGTTCCATGCTGCCACCAGGGGAGCAGCATGGTGTGCAGGTGTCATCCTTACATATATTATGGCTAAGGGAAGGCATAGCATTGGATTTTCTAGTAGTGATGACTTACAGAGTACCCTTAAAGCAAGCATTTAAACCAGTGGCTCTCAGACTTCAATGTGCAAGAGAATCAACCAGACAGCTTGACCACATGGGCCAGGCCCAGGAGCAAGCACTCTAGGAATTTCTCATATTGATTATTTAAACTCATTGGGCTACAGTTTCCTTGGTTGGACGAAATGCACAATAAGGCCCCTTTGTGCTCCAAGAGTCTGTATACCACTGCTCTCTTCTACAGTATCTGCACTGATCCCATCTGCCCTCTCCTACTATCCCTTTGCTCATGTGGCAAACCACAGCATAAGCAGAACATTCAAAAAAACATGCAAAAGTGTCTCCTTTTCTTTCCAGCATCCAGTTCTCCTCCCTGGTGACATCTACTATTACTGTTTCTAATGTATCCTTGCAAAGGTATTTATGCATTTGCAAATATGAATACAGACATAGATTTTTCTTCCCACAAATGATTACACACAATGCTTTGCACATGGCTTCCCTACCCCCAGTACTTAGTATAGGTTGGAAATCTCTCATATCAGTACATAGAGATCTTCATGTCTTTTTGCAGCTGGATAGCATCTCATTGTATTGGGCTGTAATTTATTTGAACAGTCCCCGATTAACGGACGTTGGCTTCCAATCTGTGCTAGCACAAATGATGTAGCAATTGACAATCTTGTGCTCATATCATTTCACACCTGTGTCATATTTGTAGGATAAACTCCAGAAGTAGAATCCTCCAGTCAAAGACTAGACATGTATTTGTTATTTTGGGAGATAGCGCCAAATTTCCTCCATGGTGGTTAGAAAACTTTTTAATTTATGCTAATCTGACAGGTGGAAAATGCTACCTTGTATATTTGATTTGCAGTTAAGTGAGTTTCAATCTCTCTTTATATGCCTGAGTGGTATTGCATTTGTTTTCCTGTAAACTTTCTCTTCACAGGATAATCCTTTTTTTTCTCACTAATTTATAAAAGGTAGATCTATGTTTCATTAACAGAAGGATGGTATGTCCTGACTACTAATGACCTGGATACCAGCATTCACAAACACACACACACACACACACACACACACACACGTCACCTCTCTGTCACTAACCCAGGTACGGAATCTTGGCTTTGCTACTTGCTGTGTGACTTTGGGCGAGTTACTTAACCTTTTTGGGCCTCCTTAGCCACATGCCCGGCATAGGGTCTGGCGTATCAATAACGCACAGATGGCACCTTTAACAGCAGGGTGTTGGCTTGGACTTGTGAGTCAACAAGTACCGGACACGTTTCTCCGTGGGGAAATCTTGCTTAGGCTCCAAGGCGCGCACGTAGCAACCAAACGGCAGAGCCTGGTAGAGCCGCCCCGAGGCAGCAGGTCCTAACTCTTTCAAGCCCGGGCTTTCCCTTTAAAGACAGCTGCAACCCCGGTGGTGATTAAGAAATAAAAATCGAGCAGAGCCCCTTCCTGCCGCCAGACCCGCCCTCGCGGCCGTTCCTCCGCCGCCAGACGCCCTCCCCTGCCGGGCGGAGCGCGGCGCTGCGGTCCCGGGTGGGAGGAGGCGGGGGTGGGCCCGGCGGTCACGTGAGCGGGCCAGCTGTGAGCCGGGGGGCCGCGGGCGCAGCGCGGGGAGCCTGGGGAGGGGGGAGCGCCGGGCCGCCGCCTCCGACGCTGCAGCTGCGGCCCCCGATGTCGCCGCAGTGATCCGCGCGCTGGGCGGCCTCCGCATCGGCACCGCAGAGCCCAGCCCGGAGCCCGCCGCCCGCCGCCCGCAGGCGAACCCGGCTGGCAGCACCGGGAGCGCGGGGCGTCCTGCAGCCTCTTCTCCCCGCAGGTCTCACGCCACTTCGCCATCGCGGTCCCCGGTGCCTGGTCGCCTCCCGCTGTCCCTCCGAACCCGCGGGTAGTAGGTACTGCCCGGGGCCCCATCGCGGCGGGTACGGGCTGGGGCCGGCTGGGGTCTCTGGGGGAGTGGGGGGCTGGGGGCCTGGCCCGGAGCTGGGGTGGCGCGGGCGTGTGGGCTGCGGGGACGCAGGAGAGGGACGCCCCCCCCCAGGGCGCGGACGCTGCAGCCTCGTCTGAATCTGTCCCGGCTCTCCACGCCTCAACCTCGTCTTCCCCCCATTTGCCTTTAACTCTCACGACCCCCCAGGCTGCTTTTCCTGTTTCCCCTTCCTGATGTCTAAGTTGCTGCCCCGCTGGGGTGTCTGCCCGGGTTTCGGGGCTCACGGGGGCGCAGCGCGGGGGCGGAGCGGGCCTGGCACCTTCGGGGCGGGTAACGCACCTGCCGCGCTCGTGGGCTGGCGTGAACGCGGTTGCCCCGCGGGGCCGCGGCCCGTGGCCCGGCTCTGCCCCCGCGTCCACGCGGTCGGCGATCCGGAATCGTGGGGGGGGGGGCCTGCCCTCCCCTTAAGGGCTAATGCGCGGGCTGTTGCTCTGGTCCACGCGGGCCGCGGGACTTGACACAACTTCCCCTCAAGCCACACCCTGGGCGAACCTTCGGGATGCAGGATGTCGGGCAGATTGACGCGATGGCGCTGGGGGCACCTATTGGTGACAGGCACTCGTGCACCTCGGAGCCGATTCTCCGCTTCAGTGAGCCTTTGAGCCCTCGGTTCTCTGGTCTGTCCCGGCGCCGATTATTTGGCGACGTCCCTCGTGAGGTCTGAGATGAGTGTGGTCTGCAAAGCAGGAGGGACGCTTGAACTTCAGAGAATGGATGAGAACTCAAATTTAGGGGTTCAAAATGTCCGCTAAACAAACCCCAGTACACCGAAGGAAGCTGGTAATTTGCTGTGACTGAAGACCGAGTCAGGGTTCTGTTAAATACGACGGGGCTTTCTGGATGTGCTGTTTAATGCTGGCTTGCAAGTGTCTTGGATTAGGTTGTGGCAAGCTTCCATGTGGGGTGTGTGTGTGTGTGTGTGTGTGTGGTGTGTGTGTGTGTGTGTCTACTGTGTTCCACGCCTGACCAGATCATGCATCAGTTGCAGAGAAAACCTATGTTAATTCAAAATGGCAGCATGAAAAATCAGGCCGGGCGGAAGCAGCAGAGATCCCAGCTAACGTCCCCAGGACTCAGGCCTCAGTGAGGAATCTGTGGGAGGGAAAGCTCTCCTGGGTGTTGTTATAGCCAGCTCCACGGGGAGGGAGTAATTCTTGCAGCAGGTTAGATTTTAGGGTGCTGTAGGATCCTGAGGAGGTTAAGTGGGAAGTTTAGGGAGCTGTAATTATTTTCTCTAACTTATCAAAAGCTGGTGCAAAGACCTAATTAAAACTCTCTGATTCTGAACTGAGTGTATCCAGACTCCACTGAAGTGGATTTATGAGGCTGCTGATGTCTGTTGGATGCATAACTTCAGTGTTGTTTTGTACCTACAAGTGGCTCTTAGAAGAGATGGGCGTCTAGGGTAAACGTCATCCAAGAACACTACACATGACAAACACCAGGTTCTTAGAATAAGTTTCTTTGCAAGAACTGATCTAACACCATGAGCAAGCATCCAGGCACCAGACAATGGTAAATTCTTGAAAGGTGACTCATTTTAGGATTTTTTTTTTTTTTTGAACAGCCTTTCTTTCCCATTTCACTGCTGTACTGCCGGCCATCTTCTCATTTAGGAAGGGGGAGATGCATGAGGAGATAAGTGTTTGGGGGTAATGGAACCGAGGAAGATTAGCATAAAGGTCAGGAATGATGATGCTGGAAGCCGCCCCAGAGAGCACTCTGTTGTCAACCCCCTTTTTACAGCCTGGGAGGCCCAAACCAGCGGGGTGCATGGACCACACCCAAGGTCATATAGCTGGTTGGCCACTGGCAGTGAGGACCCAAATGCAGGTGTGGGTCTCCCACGTTCAGGATTCCACATGCTACCTTTCAAAGCCCAGGGGGAAGGGCAAACCTATCATTTTTAGGGTGGCAAACAGAGCAACACAAAACCAAACTGTAGCATGAATTCAAAAATCTGTAGGTATTTAAAGTAAGTGACCTCACCTTAGCTTCCTAATTCAAGACCATTTAACTCCTTAAGCTGTGTGTCCCTCATGGTCCCATTCTCTAGTGACTAAACTGCTTCTGTTTTTAAGTACCAAAAACATTGCTTTAATCATAGTCTTTGAGGTGAGACATGCATTTTCTGGTTAAAAATTAGTAGCTTTTGAATGTGTCTAATTTTAAGTAAAAGAAAATAATAGGCCCATTTTAAAATCACTTCGAAGCAGCACAGAAGAGAGAGGCCTTCTCTATAATTTGAATTTGAGTTCTCCCAAGTGATATACATATACCAGTGACCCCAGAGCTACTAAAACAACAGTAGAAATTGTGCCCGGGTTAGTATTTGTGCAGAGGTGGTGAGGACATGGAAAATACGTCTTTTGGACATTCTGTGCTGTCAGCCCTGTGGTCTGCAGAGGAGAAGGTTGCGGGGGCCGGGGGTGGGGGGTGTTGCAGACAGCAGGGAGAATAATTTGCCAGGGTGAAAAAGATCGGAGCTAAGTATGCTAGATATGTTGAACTGAAGACAGAGCTGACGCCACATGTGCCATTAAAAAAAAAATTGCATTAGGGCATGAATGGGAAGATTCATTCACTCAAATTCCCCTGATATGCCAAAGATATTTAAAAATCACAAGCTTTTAAAATACATAAACACATGCACTTTGTATTGGAGATCAATAAAAAGTATACATGAGCCAAAGTTACCTTTTTTAAAGACTCATGATCCCTTTATCCAGAAATAATCAATCAACATGCAAGTTTGGGACCCTTTACGGGCGTGGCAGCCTAGGTCGGAACTGTCCTGTTCAGTAGCCACTAGCCACTAACCACGTGTGGCTCTTGAGCACTTGGAATGTGGCTGGTCTGAATTGAGATGGGTTTTGAGTGTAAAATACACATCGGGGATCAAAAACTTACATGAAACAATGTAAACTAGGTCAATAATTTTTACATTGATTATATATGGAAGTAATATTCTGGACATATTGGGTTTAAATAAACTATATTACTAAAAATAGTTTCACCAGTTTCTCTTTACTTTTGTAGATGTAGCTGCTGGAAAACATAAAATTACATATGTGGTTGGCACCTGTCCTCCATCATATTTCTATCGGACTGTGTGGGTCTAAGTCATTAACAGAACGCGGAGGTTGGTTGAGGTGTGTGATCCTGTTCGTGGGACAGGAAAAGCAGAGTATGTGGTGATCCAGGAACAGGAGTCAATGGCAGTGGGGTTGCCAGAGGTTCCAGTGGTGGGACAGTAACGAGGTGACGAAAGGGCAGTACAGATATTGCACAAAACGTGGAAGGTGACTTCCACGTTCTGATAGGTCTGGTTTCACAGACACATCAAACACATCCAAATAAGATGCATGCGTCTCATGGAAAGAGCGGTTCCCAGACTGCAAGTCAGGGGACCTCGGTCCTTGCTCTGGTTCTGCCTCCAATTAGGGGTGTGACCTTGAGAAAGTCACTCATCAGTCTCCTTCTTTTTAAGGTGGGGTGAGCAAGAGCTGTCCACCATCTTTGCCACATGGTTTCTGTGGGAGGAGATCTGGCATCAGAACACAAGGGATTATTAGAATTTACATTACTTTATTGCAACACCACACACCGAGGTGGCTTTCTCTTCTACACTTGTGCAGACACAAGTGTAGAGGACAACAAAAGACCAGCCTTCCTCGGGTTCTACCAATATAAATGCTCTAAACATTTACATTTTTGAGTAATAATTATTTTTCGATTAGGAGTGAGATGAGGATCTGGACAGATTTCGTTCCCATGTGGGGATCAAACTGGCAACCTTGGTGTTACTGGCACCACATTCTAGCCAACCAGCCACCCCTATTCTGTCTATTCTTGCATCAGTATCAAACTGTTTTAATTATTGAAACTTTGTAATACCCCTTACAATATCATGCAGGGCTTCAAACTTCCTCATTAGTTTTTATTTCTGAAACTTCTTGGCTAATCCTATATATCCTTTCCAGATGAACTTCAGGATCTTTTTTTTTAAGATTTTATTGGGGAAGGGGAACAGGACTTTATTGGGGAACAGTGTATACTTCTAGGACCTTTTTCCAAGTTAAGTTGTTGTCCTTTCAATCTTAGTTGCGGAGGGCGCAGCTCAGCTCCAAATCCAGTTGCCATTGCTAGCTACAGGGGGCACAGCCCACCATCCCTTGTGGGACTCAAGGAGTTGAACTGGCAACCTTGTGGTTGAGAGCCCACTGGCCCATGTGGGAATCGAACCAGCAGCCTTCGGAGTTAGGAGCGTGGAGCTCTAACCGCCTGAGCTACTGGGCTGGCCCTTCAGGATCATTTCTGTCAGGTTATATCCAAAATTGATTGCTGCCTAGTGACTTCATGGGTTAATTTAGGGAAGACTGACACCTCTGTATAGCATTGGGTCTTCCCAGCAAAGAAGAGTATGTTCTCTCTTATGTCCCCATAAAGCCCTACAGTTTTCTTTATTGAGGATTTGGACATCTCTCTCTAGTAAAGTTGTTGGAAAATGGGCAGAACCCCTGTAAAAAAACAAAACAAAACTAAATAGGCTTAGAAAAAAGCTCAAGACAAGCCCTGTTCTTGGTTGGGAAGATGGAGTCAGGGCAGCCTGGTGGTTAAGAGCCTTTTGGAGCCTGGATTTCTGCTCCACTGCTTTCTTGTGATATGACCCTGGGCAAGACTTAATTACTCTTAACCTCCATTTTATCATCTTTAACGAGGGGATAATAATACCTGTGTGATATGGTTATGATGAGGATTAACTTACTTTACATATTATTTATATATACTATATATTTATGTGTTGCTTAGGATGTTATTAAGCACACAGTGAATGCTTAATATCTAACATAAAATGTTAGATTTGATGATTTTCATTATTTTAGTTATCTCTGTTAAATGAGTCTACCAAGCCAGTATAATTCCAATCACAGGCCTAGAGGGACTCTAGAAACATCTTGCCAAAAATTTTTTTAACGTTCAACTTGGGAAACAAAGGTATAGAACAACCAAGAAATGTAGGAAAGAGTTACTGGGATAGGTAGGATCTGGGCTCACTTATCTCTGAGGTCCGTCGGTTGGCACCTTGTACCTACCCTGTACCAGGTGGTAGGCATATCCTTTTCCCTCATTGTATGTGTCCACCCTCACTCTCATACCTACCCTAATCTAGACCTTACATGGAATAGTCTTTTTAGTAACTCTTACGGATGGCTATGGAGCTCTTGTCAGTGGAAAGAATGGGATAAAACTAAAGGCACCCATTCCCTTTGTGACAGGTACACTGCCTGAGAACCCAGAAAGCAAGAAGTCATGCAGGTGTCAGTCGCATCCACCTGTCCCCCCTCCCTCGGGGGATGGCAGCAGCATGACCCCAGTGTGGGATGGATGGTCGGGAACTAAACTGGATGGAATGTCAGGTCACCCAGTCTGGGTGACTGGAAGGGGAGGGAGCGGGGGCCTACAAGTTTAAGTCTCACCTGAAGGAGAGAGAAGTTTGACATGGTTAATGTTGTCCCTTCTTCTTCTGTTCTTAATGGTTAAACATTTCATTGAAATCTCCCATGCTTAATGTACTCCGCTAAGGTGAGCTAGACATCCTTGAAACCTCCTGTAAGCATTTTTGATCGTTTTAGGTAGGGTTACTGGCCTCCTCTCTGGGTTGGGTATGTGAACGCCTCTTATTCTACCTGATAAAGACCTTGAAAACGTCTTTTTAGCTCCATTTCCTCTTGGTTTGAACAAAGTGCTTGTAGGTGGTTAGGGGCTCAAAATACGTGCTGGTAATTCATCTGACTTCTTAAAAAACTTAATTAAAATGTAGTGATCAAAGGCTCTTCTGAATATTTTTTTGCTTCTTTCAAAGTAAAACCTTAGTGTATTTTTAAAATTTACTTTGAAGTGCCCCAGTGACCTAAAAGAATTAAATGTCTTAAAATGTCCTTCTTAAACACCAATCCGATTTTTAAAATAATTAAAAGTCCAATAATGTGAACTTGCTATAAAGAAATTTAAAATGACATAACTAGACAAAGTAAAATTTAAAGTTTCTATCTCTATATCCCACCCTTACTCCCACTCTCAACTCTCAGATACTAATCCTTCTAGGTCCCTCCCTTTCTAGCTATCTATCAATCTCTCTATCTATAGTATATACATATATTTACACAAGTGTATATACACACAGAAATATGTTCATATACATATATTCATATATATGTATAAAGGTTCCTTTTGGTAACAAAATGGGATACATTTCCTAATGGTAAAACACAGCAAATGGCTCTAACATCAATGGACATTTACAGAGTAGTTTTTCAGTTCATTTTGCTAGTAGCTATAAAGGAACCCTTTGATTACTAGCAAGAGTTAAATCTTATGACTTGATTTCTTCTATAGAAATGAATGTTGAGCGAATTTTTTACAGGGACAGAGTGTAAACCACCATTTTAAGAATTGGAAGATTTTTTAAAATCCAGGTTTACAAAGCTAACAGGCACACATCAAATCCCTTTAATGGGAAAAGGGCAAAATAGTGCATTATTTAGACAGGAGAGGAAAACAGATGGTGGGAATAGGAAGGTCATAATTCAGAGCAACCTTGCCAAATTAGTGGACACAATACCGTAGCAGCAATGTTAAAAAATGAGAAAAGAAGGAAATGAAAGGACGCTTGGTGCAGTCTGCTCAGTAGCTCCCAGATCTTTCCCACAGAGAATAATTTGGGCAGCTAAGCACATACCTGCCTATTTCACATATTCTTCTTCCTTTATCCCCATTATCATTATATCCTCGGAATCCTGATCTTTAAGAACAAGTTAAAGGAACAACCCCTTTTTTTAATGTGTCTCTTTTTCAGACACTCTGCATATATTATCTCATTTAATCCCCATAACTATGTGTGGTAGACAGCATGACCACATTTTACAGATGAAGAACTTAGTAAATGGAGGAACTGCACCCAGCATCTGGGTCTATCCGACCCTTAAAAAGACATAATGTAAGCTCTTAGATTATCCTGACTGCACAGGTCTAATGTACGAGTATATCATTGTGAAACCGAGTCATTTTCTTTCTTTCTTAACACTCTATGAAAGATGGAAAACTGTCTTCCAACCTGCCACGTATTAGAAAATGGCTTCCTGACAATGTACTTGATCTGACTATATTTTTCTAATTTGGTTAGCTTGAGTGGAAAAAAAGAACACTGCTTGAGCTGTTTATGCTTTCCTGAATTAAAAAAATGATTTAGGACTGTTTGAGTCAGCCAATAGTAAGAAGAATTTGCATGGTGGTGTTCAGAAAGAGTCTTACATTCCCCTGCTAAGGATAGGTCAGGCTCTGGGATGTGTTTTAAAACTTGAGGAAAGGAGGTTAGGCAAAGCAGAGGGAACCAGGGCTGCTTCTTCCCCAAGGCATTAACATACCAGCCAAAGTACAATCTCTCCCTATCCCGCCTGCCCCAGTATCCTTCTTCAAAGAGGTATCTGAGACCCAAAGAAGTTACTCACATGTAAAAACTCCAAGAAAACATTCCTTGTATTAGATAAGTCCAGTGCTATTTCTATCCTTTCAAGAATTTTACAGATCTCATCCTGTGCTTTATTTTTTAAAAGTTACTTATTATAGGAAGTTTCAAGCATACACAAAAATAGAAAGAACAGTACAGCGAACTACTGTGTACTCAGCACCCAGCTCCAGCCATTTGCATTGCATCACCAATCCTGTCTCATCTGGGCTCCCGGGATTCTCCTGGATGTCTTTCATTCTATCATCTCCCATGGGAATACTTCAGCATGCATCTCTAAAAGGGCTTTTACTTTTTTCAAACACACTTATAGCTAAGAAATTAATTCTAATTCCTTAATATCAAGTAGCCGATCAATGTTCACATTTCTCCAGTTGCTTATGAAATTTTTGTACACGTTTAAAAAAATAAGTCAGGATCTAAATAAGTTCCATTCATTGCAATTGGCTGATATAGACCTCTTAAGTAACTTTGTCTCTTAATCTTTTTTTTTTCCATGCCGTTTTTGATGTAGTTGTTGAAGAAATCAGATTTGTCCTGGAAGTGTCTCATAATCTGGATTTTGCTAAATGCATTCCCACGGTGACATTTGTATTCTCCATAAACTGATCATTAGAGCTACAGTTTCCATCATTCTAGTTTGAGTCTGTTTTTTTTTGTTGTTGTTGTATTTCTAGGACTTTATTGGGGAACAGTGTGTTTTTCCCAGGACCCATCATCTCCAAGTCAAGTTGTTGTCCTTTCAATCTTAGTTGTGGAGGGCGCAACTCAGCTCAAAATCCAGTTACCTGTTGTTCAATCTTACTTGCAGGGGGCCCAGTCCACCATCCCTTGTGGGAGTCGATCCGATCCGGCAACCTTGTGATTGAGAGGATGTGCTCCAACCAACTGAGCCATCCCGCCCGGGGAGCTCAGCGGCAGCTCATTATTTTCATTCTAGTTGCTGAGGATGGAACCCTCTGGCCCATGTGGGAATCAAACCGGCAACTCTGTTGCCCAGAGCTCATGCTCTAACCAACTGAGCCACCCGTCCGCCCCCGGTTTGATTCTTTAAGCACATTTTAGTCACACTTTGGAACGTGAGTGTGTCTGATGAGCTAGGTGCAAACCACTGGTGGGAGGGTGAAGGATCATAGTAGGGATTGGTACAAAACTGGCAAACCCCATCACCAGTGAGTAGTAGGAGGGAGGAAAGTGAACATTTATCGAGTGCCCACTGTATATAGCCACAGGACTCGGTACTTTTCATATGCTTTCTTGTAAAGACGAGTGCTATGTTGTGAATGGGGCTCGGTCCCATTTTCACATGCAGAAACTGGCTCAGAGAGAGTTTATAACCTGCCTATTTCTCACAGTTAATGGGTGGATCAGGATATAAACAAGGATCTGTTTGTCCCTAAAGGGTGTCATTCTCTCACCCCTGTACACACGGGGCCAAGTAGGCATTGTGAATAGCTGCAATCGACCTGACATTGAAAAAAGAAAACAATCAGTAGCCCCAGGGTGATGGTAAGTGGCACTGTCTCTGGCCTTGGTGTCAGGGAGTGGAAAGGACTGTGGAGAGGAGACTCTACCCCACTCCAGTCTTGTTGTCATGCAAGAACATAGACCCAGTGTTGATAGATCTTTGGAGTTTTCAAGGGAAGCCAAGTGTTTGTATTTCTATGGAAAAATGTCTAGATTATAAAATGTGATTTGCTATATTCAGATTAAAAAAAATGCAATCTATGCCAACATGCCAGGCCAAACCACACAAATGTGCAGCCTGCCACCCCTGTCCCATCCCATGCTGCTCGGAAGTATGTCAGCTGATGATTGGCACTGAAGACCGCAGGAGTTAACTGTCAGAGGTAGGTGTTGCCCTTGAAATTACAGAAAGGGAATATTAAGCAGCTCTTAAAAGACATCTAGTGACAATGAGGAATACCTTCAAAAGGTGAAAGCACATTTAGATATTGAAGGAAAAAAGCCAAATTTCTGAAGTCTGAACAAATCGGACCTTGACAAAGGGGCAGCCTTCATCTGGTACCTTCTCTTGTCCTTGTGATGATTGAGCCTTTACTGTGTCCCAGATGGTATTCTGAGCACTTCATAAGTATTTGTAAGTTTCAGCTCCTTTAAACGTCACCACAACCCTGTCATTATTTCTATTTATAGAACGGTGACATGGGGCTGAGATTCAAACCCAGGTTGACTCCAAAGCTTGCTTACTTCCTCAGTGTCGGTCTTTCTTCTGTTAGATAGTTCCTAACTCAAGGCATTGAATATTAGAAGCTGGAATTCACATAGATATGGATTGCCAAAGCTTTATGCTCTACTCTCTCGAGCTTTCAATGAAACACTTAGTAGAATCTTTCTTTCAGGCAGAGCTTGATGAGTCTGAGCTAATTTATGTGTCTTCCATCAGCGGGTGTTTACATGCCAATTTTCAGTTAGGTAATTCCTTCCCCACACACTTATTTATTCATTACTATTTCAATAGTAGATAAATGAGAGAAAAATCAATGTATAAGTATCATTTGTTCTGTTTTCAGTTTGGCAGGAATATCAATAGTTTAAAAAATATTTATCAATAAGTAAAATACTATAAGAAAATAATGTCTTCTTTGCTCTCCTGGAAGTTGTAGTCCACAGACATCGGATTTAAACTTCCATGGTACGCGCAGTAAAGCTGGGAGCTTGGAGAGGCAGGAAGCCTAGCTGGACATTTGCACAAGTGAAGGCACTCTGTCACAGTTATTTGCAAGACAGTTAAGAAGCCTACAGCTTCTAAAGACAGTCATTTCTCTGTCTCAGGCAATTGAAGGCTTTCTTATTACTGGATGAGGTGACTGATGAGGGGCACTCCGTAGCTTCATGGAGATAAAAGCCAGGGCGGTTTGGCAGGCAAGCGAAGAAAACCCCTACTTTGGCTCAGAGCATTCACGGCCTTCGATAACTGCTCACTGAACTTGAGGACAAAGACCTTTTCTCCCAGGCAGCTTCCTTCCTCCTGGTCTAGACATTCTGTAAGCAGTCTCCTAGTTACAGGGGTACAGCGCTCCAGCCCCCCAAGCCTGTACCCAGTCTCCTTTGATTAGTCAGAGGATGAACGTTGCTATAGATGCAGCTCCTGGGCTTATGAAGTCCAGGGAATGTGGAGTTTTAACGTCTTGTTCCCCAGAGGCAGTCACGAATTCTGAGAGGAGTTTGATAAGGAGGATAAAGATGGTTAGACATCGAGCATCAGTACGCTCTACCGTGGCTGATGGCACAATATCTAAAGCTGCACAGTCTAGCGCTGGAGTCTCTAGCCACATGTGTCTATTTAATTACAACAATTTCTTAAAAATTGTGGTAAAATACATGAAATAACATAAAATGTACCATCTTAACCATTTTTAAGCGTCCACTTTTGTTGCTTAAAATTTTATTCATATTGTTGTGCAACCAATCTCCAGAACATTTCATCTTGTAAAACTGAAATTCTATACCCATTCAGCATCACCCTATTCCCCAATCTTTCCCCAGCCCAGCCCCTGGCGACCACCATTCTACTTTCTGTCTCTGTGAGTTCTATCACGCTAGGAACCTCATGTAAGTGAAATTAGACAGTATTTGCATTTTGATGACTGGCTCATGCCACTTAGCATAAAGTACAGAGAAATATTCTGAACAAGTACATCTTAGGGAATGCCTGTCAGTTCACCCACCTATGGGAGTTAAATTGGAGTGTTTCATTCATCGGAACTGTTAGTTTATTGCTAACCTGGCAGGAATCCTAATGGGTGTTTAGTACAAAGAAGCCTTATTCAGTAGACCTACCCTTTAAGCCTGTTGCTTTTAAAGATTTTTGCTTGAGACCCACAGTCAGAGAGAAATGTGTTTCAACCCAGTACATACACACACTTACATGTGAATACCCGAACTTAAAGTTTCTTGTACCTACACTATGTGAGATGCATATACTGTATTTTCTAAAAAAATGCTACTTTTAAAAAATTGCTGATTTTACCTGCTAAATTGAAATCTTATCCACTCAGTTGATTTGATAACCCACGGAAAGGCTACACCATGTAGTTTGGAAAACAGTTTAGTCCACCTAGTTGCCTTTTCAGGCCTGTCATGTAACACTGCACCCCCCGCCCCCCACCTCTGGGTCCCCAGGGCTCAGCAAATGGCTTCAGAATGACTCCTCAAAACAAACAAGTGAAAAGAATAACCGTCATGGCGTTTTTTCTGGGTAAGCTCTGTTCACTGATTTTAATGCTGGTTCACATAGAGAGTAGTTATCATGGGAAATTCTTTACCAAACGGTTAGACTCTGTTTCTCAAAGCCAAAGATAAATGGTGAAAACATTTTATGCAATACGTCTCTGCATTAGCATGTGTGATTGGGAGTTAATTGAATTTTAGGTTATTTTTCTTTATGGAAGAAAATATGACATCTCATAATGCCGTATAAAGGGGAAAGGAGAAAAATCTTAAAGTGTTTTTTGTGATATGCATGAATAATTTAACAGTTCATAAAAATCCTGTAAATAAAAATTTCAAATAGCGTGTAAATAAGTTTCAAAATGCAGTATATAGATGTTAACTTGTTGAGTTTTATATATATATAAAAGTTTTATATATATGAGTTATATATATGTATATTTATATATATAAATATATATTTATATGTGTATAAAACTCATATATATATAAAACTTTTATATATATATGTATATGTGTATATATATATATATATATATATATATATATATATATACACATATAAAACTTTTTTCTAGTTTGAATATCTGGTATGTTAACCGGTATTTTGATAAATAATAAGAACAAAGTGAAGTTTCTTTCAGTCACTTTCAGAAGGATTTTGTCTGAGGCTCAGCAGAGAACTGACTGCCTGCTGGGGCAGTTTTTCTTTTCCTATAAAGGAGACAGCTGTAGGAGTCCTGTCCACTATTTGTGTGATAGTAATGAAAATTTGTGTACTCCTTGAATAACTGAATTGGGCAGACTATAAAACAAAACAAAAAGTAAAAGAAAGTATCATAGAATAACTATAATAACACTGAATAAAAAATTTCATCTTAAATATTACTCAAACAAGAATTTGCCAGTTGTGAAATTTTAGATGTGTCAGGACATAGAAGAGTAAATCTTTTTTCCTTTAAAATAAAATTCCCAAATTGGTAATGTCCCCTGGGTTTATTTTTTTAAAAATCAGTTTTGTGATTGTATAAGCATAAATATTTATAGGAAAATTGGAAATTAAAGGAAAAGATGAAAAAAGAAAAACCCAGAAAGAATTCAGTGGTCAGGCTACCACGGTTACTATTTGGAGCATATTTCCTTCTAGTCTTTTTCTAGGCACATTTTTACATAAGTAAGATAATTTATTTTGGACCCTCTCCCAAAACCATTTCTCCCATGCAATTATAAACTCTTCACAAACACATTTTTAATGATTTTGTAGTGTTCCACCAAATAGATGTAGCATACATTTTTAGCCATTTCTCTGATGTGGAACAATTAAATTTTAATCAGTGTTTCACCTGTGATGAAGACTTCTGTGCGTAAATCTTGCCCTTATTCCTGACCATTTCCTTAGGTTAGGAACATAGAAAGGGAATTCCTCAACCATCCCTTTATCTCCAGCTAAGGAACTGTCTCCTGCCTATTACCGTCAACTTCTTTAAAAAGTTATCTATATGCCCTGGCTCCACTTCCGACCTAAAACCTGGCTTTAGTGTTTATTGTGGGATGGACACTAAAATCCTTGGCGTGGCCTTCATGGCCCAGCGTGGACCAGCCTGTCTACCTGCTTCTCCAGCCTCTTCCCCCACTCTCCCTGGCCTCAGCCTTTTAAATTTTTTTGGCTCCTTTTCCTTTCTCCAGCCACAGGGCCTTCAAACCTGCATTTCATCTCTCTGAAAGAGTCTTCCTCCCCTGCCATCTGTCCTGGGTGTAGGCGGTGAGATACCTGCTTGGAGGAGATGGTTGGAGGTTTGAAGAGAAGTGAAGGTACCAAAGGTTTATTTAGGAGATAAAGAGAGGAACTGACCTGAGAAGTACAGAGATTTCCAGGTCGCAGTGAGGGCCACTTTCATGGCGTATGCCGAGTTAGGAATGTGAGATTTGCCTCAGGGGAAGTGGACTTGGCATGCAGGGCTCTGAACACCTTAAGCGTGCTTAAACTCAGCCTGGTGAGTTCAGTAGCTGCTTCCTAATGTTTGTTTTCTTCAGTCTTATAGAAGTTTGCTGCCTTCTCTTTGCTCATTCAATTTCTATGGATGACAACACATTTTGTCATTTGAATCAGTGGAGGACTTCACAAATAAGTATTTCTGGGATCATTGGAAAGTACAATGTGAAAATCTTCATGTCTGGGTTTACTGGGAAGTTATAACGCTGCTCTGTCCAGTAGGATTCCTACTACCCACATGTGGTTACTTTCATTTAAACTAAGGAAAGTTTGTAATAAAATTAAAAATTCAATTCCTCAATCACACGAACTACACTTCAACAGCCACCTGAGGCCACTGGCTACCTGTATCGGACAGTGGAGATAGAACATTTCCATCATTCTAGAAAGTTCCTTTGGACCTTCAGTGTGTAGAATGGTGATCCAGAAAAAATAAATGGATAATTAACCTTGACCGGTTTGCTGCTGGTTGTGATAAAGTTTGCATTAAAAAAAATAGGCATAAAAATTCTGCGCCCTCTGGCCTTCCCAATCATTCACAAAATTTACTGGAAAATTCAGCCTTCCTGGCCTCACATGACCCTGGGCTTCTGTGGCCTACATCTTCATCAAGTGACCCAGATGACTTCCTGACCAAGCAGATGTCCTGCCTGAAGGATAGGTGCGTGTCAAAAAAACCTGTGGGTTTTATTTCTTTTCGAGAGATACACCTTGTTAACATAACACCTGTGGATTTCTATTACATATTTTTAAAGATCAAATAAAGTAAGGTTCTGCTCAGAGATAGACACCAGTACTGTTGAAATGGCTCAACAATAGGGGAAGATGGGAAGGCATATTACATATAAGAGACATACAGACACAGGTAAAGTCATCCTTTCTCCATCTTATCTTCTTCTGGGTCTGTTATACTTTATTTGGCTGAACTAGCCTTTCTTCCCACTCCCAGATTCTAGGAACCCTCTATAAAGGCATTTTATCTTATAATTATTCTAGGTTTCTCTTACACACACAGAGCCTTTGTTTATCTCTCGGTACCCCTGAAGGCTGAAGATAATGCAGTTTTTGTGAAAATGAAAAAGGTTAAGGGGAAAAAGAACTGGAGTCTCTTTATCTTCCTGCCTTTTCTTTCTCACAAAGGGGAGAGGGGATGTTTTTCTGAGCTAGGAGGGAATTGTTTTCTGAGTTATGGGCTGCCATGAGCAATGCAATGAAAAACTCTGACAGCCCAGGCTGTGCAAATACAAACTAACTTGAAGTAGCCTGGTTGTAGACAAAGACGTTTCTAAACATAGAGTGTTGCCAACTCTGCAGTTTGCTAACTGCTCCAGTTATGAGGGAGGTGAATTGGTTCTGATGGGCTTGCTCAGCAGAAAATTTGAGCTGCTGCTGTATTTGAACAGTCAAAATCCAAATAAGATATCTAAGACTCATGTAACCTCCTCAGTTTGCAAAATGTGTTCTCTAGCATCATTTCGTTTTGATACTCATGATACCTGTGGGCTGGGGCAAAACATTGGCAGAAGAGAATACCGAGGCTCAGAGAGGTAAAGTGACTTGCTCAAGGTCACACAGCTAGTAGGTGGTGGGGCTGAGTGTTGAATCCCAGTCATTTTGCTGAGAACATTGCTTTACTTCTCACTTATATTTTGGATTTGTAAAAATAAAATGTATTTAAATTGGGTAACTGGTGGCACAAATATGATAATGTGTGTTGAGTAGAGGTTGAAGAAAGAGCAACTATAATTGGGTGGCATGGGTCCTGCCCTCAGGAAGCTTTATTTGAAAGAGTGGAAGCAGTACATTTATAAGCAACAAATGTACATTATCCTAGAACAAACTGAATGTGTTAGTGCTTCTGAATGCTAAGAAAATGACATAGTTCTTTATACAAGATTTTCTGAAACAAAGGGATTTTGAATCAGATCTTGACAGATATGCACAAAGAGGGGCATTCTAGCCAGGCACAGGATGTGGTGGTGAGAAAGAGTTATAGAGAGTCAGCTTCAGTTTGGTGGGGGGGTTAAGAGAATTGAATACTTGTTCAGTATTTATTGAAAATTTACCCTGCAGCAGACATTGTGCAGAGCTGGGTTTACAGTGGTGTACCAAAGAGACACAGTACCTGCTTTCATATTGCTTAGACTTTGGGGGGGAAAGACTAAGTATTGATTGTTGGTAATAAAATAATTTCACAGATACTTCAGATTTGATCATTTGTATAGTACAGTGACATAAATTAGAGTGGCATTTGAGCTGGTCTGTGAGCAGAAATTAACAAGGCAGCTGGTTTTGCTGTACGGAGCAGGGAAAGGAGTGTTCAAGAAAGAGAGCTCAGACTGTGCAAAGGCCCTGGGAGTATTGGATGGAACTGGGAAAAGGCCTGTGTGCTGGAGCTGAGAGAGTGGAGGTTACGAGTGGCAGGAGATGAGGCTGGGGAGGGGGCACCCGCTTGCTCAGACGTTAGTCTTTATTCTAAGAGCTGTGGGAAACCTGTAAAGGATTTTAAGCATGAATGACAGGGAAAAAAACATCCTTTTGAAAAGAGCACTTTGGCGGCCATGTGGCAAATGTTTTGGAGGGGAAATAACAGCAGTTATGGAGTAACCCCTTAGGAGGCTACGGCATTGAAGAAGCCTGGAGATGATGGTGCTTGGTGCAGGGTGGTGGTGGTGGAGATGGAGACAATGGATAGTTTCCATGGAGACTTGGGAGATCGAACCTACTTGATAATATGTTAGGTAACGGAGAAGCAGATGGTAAGGATGGTTCCTGAGTTCTGGATACTCCAGTGAGATGGATGGAGGAGCTGGCCACCGGGATAAGGAACCTTGGAAAGGGATCCAGTTTGGGGAAGAAGATGATGAAATCAGTTTTGGACATTCAGTAGGCAGCTGGGTCTATGGGCTGGGAGCTCCAGGAGAGGACTAAGCTGGAATTAAAGGTGTAGATCATTGGCACATAAGTAATAAGGGAAGCTCTGGGTATGGCTGAGTTTTCCCAAAGAGAAAAGGGCGCTAAATGAGGAATAAAAGATCAAGCAGGAAGGAAGGCTCAGTGGCCAGGTAGAAGAGAACAAGCCAACCCAGGAGCAGCTGAAGAGGCGTGCGGGAAACCAAAAGATGCCTGGGTGTGATGTCATTGAGGTGGAAAAAAAAATGTATTTAAAAAAAGGGAGTATCTTTCAATGTAAATCTAGACCCATTTCCATCACCACCCCCAAATCTATTACGCGGCAGCCATGCATCTCGGAGGCACTTCTCTAGGGCACCATTACAGGTATATTTATTTAGTTTTCTATGACTGTGACAGATTGCAGTGTGTGTGAGTTTTCTGCCTGGAAAAACCACCTCCTTTCCTATCTCCGACGTCATTGCTCTTTTGGCTGCCGCTGCAGTTTGTTGCAAATCTGAGCTCGTTTAATCCCACAGAATACCAAACAATATCTGGTCTGGGGGGCGGGGGTGGGGCTCTGTAATTCTACTCCAGGCGCCCCACCTTCATGTGCCAGCTGGGATCTCTAAATGAGCTCGCTGCACACAGTTCAGTACTAACACTATTTTCGCTGGTGAAATATGTTTGAAGAATGCACTGTTGGAATGTTCCCCGTTAGGCCTGCTTCCATCTCGTCTTTGGCAATCTCTCCCTTTTCAGGATGGCAGTGGCGCCTCCGAGTTGCTGTTTGGTGGCCTTTCCGCCCCGTGCCAAGGACGGTCTGGTCGTGTTTGGAAAAAATTCAGCTCGGCCCAGGGATGAAGTGCAGGAGGTTGTGTATTTCCCGGCTGCCGATCATGAACCCCAGAGCAAGGTACAGGTAAGTGATGCATTCGAGTCTCCCGATTAGCAGCCATTCTCTCTCTCTGGCTTTGCCCAGCACGCCTTAAGGTCTTTCATGGAAGCCTGCTCACTAGTCAGAACTTGCGTGTGGGTTCTGATGATTCCCTTTTTCCTCAGGTTTTGCTCAAAGCCCTAAAAACAGGGTCATATGGAGAATTCTATGGTTGTTGCTATGACCCTTATTTTATAAGTCAGTAAAATATTTACAGGATTCCTGTCAAATCTACAAAACAAGGTACAGGCATGCCTTTGGAGATATTGCAGGTTCGGTTCCAGGCCACCGCCATCAAGCAGGTGTCATAATACAGCGAGCCATAATCTTTTTGCTGGTGGAAGGTCTTGCCTTCAGTTTGTAAAAAACGCAACATCAGTTGGGTACTAGACTGATCGGGGGACATCACTTCGTAAATTATATAAATGTCTAATCACTGTGTTGTACACCTGAAATGACTATAACATTGTATGTTAACTCTAATTGAAAAAAACAACAACAAAACCCCACAACCTTTGTGAATTGCAATAAAGTGAAGCTCAGTAACACATGATGCCTGTATATTCCTAGAAGTCTAGTTTCTATTTTTGTCTCGTTTACTTCGTTGCCTTTTTCTCCTATAGATAACCATGTTTGGGAAGATTTTTGGTTTATCCTTCCATTAAAAAAATTACATACATATGTAATAAACTACACACACACACACACACACACACACACACACACACACGCACGCCTGTGAGTATTCATTCCAGCTCTTCTCATTTCTTACATGAATGGTACCATGCCTTATATCCTTTTCTCCACTTTGCCTTTTTCAACTAAAATCCTGTCTTGGAGATCACTCCATATGGCAAACAGAGGTCTTCTTCATTCCTCAGTGAGAGGTCCACAGCGCTCCATTCTGTGGATGTATGAGTATCGTCGTTTCATCCGTCCCATGTTACTGGACGTTTGGGTTGTTTTCCAGTCTCTTGCTATTACACATAGTGCTGAAGTGAACAAGAGCCTGGTCTTGTGTCTGTCACAATGCCTGGGCTTGGTTTACATATTTTTATAATGTTACAAAGTTGTTCATCAATGTCTATTTTGGGTGCTTAATAAAACAGTTTGTGTCAGCATTTCTTTGAGATAGTAGGGGCCTAGACATGGGATTGCTGGTCACAGGGTAAACAAGTACGCAGTTTTGTTAGATGTTATCAAATTTCCTTGTAGGTGGTGTACCATTTTGCATCCCATCCAGCAATGTATTAACCAGGCCTCTTTCTCCATATTCCCAGAGTGTGTTGTCAACCTTTCATGATGGGACGATTTTCTGTTAATTTTATATTCTGCTGTTTTTATCCTCAATATTCTAAAATTCTCAAAACTTTTAATGGGTTGTGTGAGCTCTTATCATTGATTCTTTTGGGTTTTCCAGGTATATTGTTATAATACCTACAAATAGAGAAGGTTGGATCGCTCTTACACTGCTAATTATTTAATCATTTTCTTGTCTGATTGGCTTATAGCTTGGATTCAGTGTTAATAGCAGTGGATGGAAATTGTAGCTCTCTTTGCCTTTGGGCCTGACCTAAGTGGGGCAGCCTCTGGTGCCACCACATTAAGTAAGGCGCTGGCTTGGGACTGAGATAGATATATATATATATATATATATATATATATATATATATGTATATATGTATATATGTATATATGTATATATATATATGTATATGACTTTATCATATTCAAAAGTATACATCGATTACTATTTTAAATAATTAAATAGGAAACCCTAGGGAATAGGTATAAAGTTTTGTTAACTGTCTTGTCAGTCACTCAGCCATCTTGGTGATCAGACCCACTGTCACAGTGGGGCAGTGCTTGTGTTCAAGTCACCCCTGTTTTACTTACTCATGGCCCCCAAGTGCAGGAATAGTGATGCTGGCCATTCACATATGCCGAGGAGAAGCCGGAAAGTGCTTCCTTTAAGTGAAAAGGTGGAAAGTCTTGACTCAGGAAGGCGTTTCATCCTGTCACATCACCACGAAAAGAAGGGTGAGTGCAGTGCAGTACGATATTGTGAAAGGGACCATATTCACATAACTTTTATTACGGTGTATTGTTATCATTGTTTTTATTTTATTATTAGTGATTGTTGTTAATTTCTTACTGTGCCTGATTTATAAATTAAACTTTATTATAGGTATGTATGCACATATAGGAAAAAACAGTATAGATAGAAGTTGCTACTATCCGTGGTTTCAGGGATCCACAGGGGTTCTTGGAACATATATCCTCCACGGATACGGGGGGACTACTGTATAAATAAATATATTTGAAATAAATGTTTTAGAAAAAATGTGTTTCCTTTTGGGCAAAATAACTTAATCTTTTCGTCTCATGGTTACAGTCATTTTAGGAAATAGACTAGATTCTTTTCACTAGTTAACCCATGCTATATTATTACTTAAAAACGGTATGGGTTGAATTATGTCCCCTTGCATAAATTAGTAGTTTGATACATACCAGAGCAAGTCTCTCAGGCAGCCCTGACCTCTTTTCTGAATTGCATGTCTGTGTTTTGAGCTGCCTCTGTACATTTCCACATCCACCTTCTGCAGGTAAAATAGCTTCACAGGTCAGAACCCAATTCGTTTTTGCCATCTCATTTGCTCCCTTTCCTCTAACAGGACCCTTATGTGCCACATAGTTTAATCTAGAAACCAGAGGGAAACACTGACTCTTGTTTTCCCACTCATCCCCAGATGCACGGGGACAGCTGTCACTGAGTCCTGTTGCTTTCTGTCCTTTGCCCCCATCTCCTCCCACCCACCCCCATCTCCCTTCCACAATCTGCTTATTGGTGCCCCAGTCTCTTTCTTCTGTATTCTTATCCCTGCAGAGTCACCAGAATTTTGTTTTCCCCAGAACACAGCTCTGTCCCTACCTTGTTTAAAAATGTTGGGTTGTGTTCATAGGATGCGAGTCCAGGCTGATTTGTATCTATGCCATTTAGAACTCTTCCCAACTGGCACCCGGCTCACTCTTCCTTTCTTTTCTTCTTTCAGACTAATAGACTTTATTTTTCAGAGCAGTTTTAGATTTACAGAAAAAGGAACAGAAAGTACAGCGAGTTCCTATATATAATCCCTCACCACCCTCACCCCCGCCTCCCAGGTCCCCTTAGCATGAACTTCACGCACGAGTGCATTTCTTACGATTGATGAGGTAGTACTGACACCTTCTCAGCCACCAAAGGCCATCGTTTACGTTAGGGCTCACTCTTGGTGTTACACTTCCTGTGGGTTTGGACAAATGTATGACACGTACCCACCACCACAGCATCAGACAGAGTCGTTTCCCTGCCCTAAAAATCCCTATTTTTAGTGCTTTGCCTGTTCATCTCTCCCTTCCCCCAACCCCTGGCCATAGTTTTGCCTTTTCCAGGATGTCGTATAGTTAGAGTCATAGAATATGTAGCTTTTTCAAATTGGCTTCTTTCATTTAGTTATTTGCATTTAAGATTCCTCCTTACATCTTTTCCAGGCTTGCTAGAGCATTTCCTTTTAGTGCTGGGTAATATTCCATTGTCTGGAGGCACCATAGTTTATTTTTCCATTCACCTATTGAAGGACATTTTGGTTGCATCTGAGTTTTCGCAGTTATGAATAAAGTTGCTATAAATATTTGCATGCAGGTTTTTGTGTGGACATCGATTTTCAACTCATTTGGCTAAAGATGCTTTTTGATGTAATGTTAATAGGTAATATATTGATAGGCAATATATTGAATAGGTAATATACTGATGTGGTTCCAAGAGCAAATGATATTAAAAAGGTTTGCAGTGAGAAGTCTTATTCCCCCTATTCCTAGCTCGGATCCCCATATTATGCAATCCTTCGCAGTAAATCTTGCACATCCTTTTAGTGTTTTATGCCACTGCACGTGACTATGAATACTTAGCCTTCTTTTCTTTTTTCATGAAAGTAGCACGTTATATACACGATCCTGAAAATTGATTTTTAAAAATGTATCACTTCAGACTTACAGAAAAGATCTACAATTTGCTTTTTAGTTTAACAACACTGTCTAAAGGGTCTTCTCTATCTGTACAGAGAGAGTATAATTTTTATAGCTGATAGTAGTTCATTGGGGAGACATTCCATAATTTATTTAATCAGTCCTCCATTGGTGGACACTGGTCTAGAAAGTATAGCTGTGAAAGCATTGCCCATAAGTCATTGTGCACATGTGTGGGTGTGGCCGTGACACCCTTCCAGATGCAGGATCACTGACCCCATCATGGGGTGAAATTTGGGTAGTAATGACCTCCATAAGCTTTGTACAATTCCATGCTTATTTTTCTGCCCTCATTTTATAGATTTCCTCTTCCAGCTTACACTGTCAGCCCCAGCTGTACTGAGCTGCTCACCATTTCTTGAACAAACAACACACTTGTAATTCTCTGTGCTTTTGCTTTTTCTATGCTTTGCTGAGAATGTTCTTCCTCTCCCCTCCTGTCATCTCCTTGGTAGACTCCTATCATCCTTTAAGGCCCCAGCACAGATATCCCCCCTCCCTGCATGTTCTGCCTTTATAAGTCAATTGAAATTTACCATCACCTGAAACTAGGGGGATGAGTTCTGGCCTGGGAGGCAGGGTCCTGGGTTCCAGTTTTGCCATCCGCATTTACTGTATCTTGAATCTTTGAGACTCAGTTTCCTCATTTACCAGATGGAGATCATAACATCCACTGTGTCTGCCTTACAGGATGTTTTGTGATGCACAGGTGAGCTGATATGGGAAAGGACTGTGTCATCTCTAAGGAGAACTTTGTGCAGAGAGATATTCGTTCTTTGTTTTAAAACAAGGAATTGACTAGTGAGTGCGGAGAGCTTCTGTGATTCCAGGTCTCAGTTCCCAAACTCCTATCTTTAGCACATGCTTCTGAATTTGCTTTTCAAACGTACACTTAGGCCTTTAATTCCCTTCCAGTTACACCTGTAACTTGTTCCAAGTCCAGAATGTTGGGTTCTTGTCCATATTTGGGCCTATGAGCTACAATAACTTTCATAAAAGCACTCACTAGCATATAGAAAAAATGTTTTAACTATGCAGAGTGAGAGCTTCCCATAAAAAAATACCCAATCTATTCCTCAGGCATTTCGTGACATTTTAAACATACAGATTCCACGGTTTCCCTAGAAATGCCCTACTTGAGGGTTGAGGTCCCAGAAACTCATATTCTGAGAATAACCATGTGCAGAAAGTCATCTGATTGCTCATCCACTCACCCACCCACCCTTCCAGCTGCTCCATCCTTCTAGGCGGACTTCCCTTCCAATTTGTTCACTTACCCACCCTTCACCCTTCCCTCAGTCTCTCCACCTATCTAGTATATGTCACCTTCACTTTGCTTGAGACTGCAAGACTCAGAAACGGGGTCCTCCAGCACAGAGTTCCTCAGTTTCTAAAATTGCACTGCACGTTTCTGTTTAGCTGCACAGTTCGCAGATTGGACCATTTTATTTTATGTTCTTTAGTCTTTCTCCTGTGGATTCTTTCTTTCTTTCTTTCTTTTTTAACAACTCCTCTTTTGGTTGCAGAGTAGGATGCATAAATATGTATCTATTTGTGAAAGCCCCGTGGTCCTCTCTGACGATTCTGTACCTCTGTGCATCGCAGGAGTGATCTCAACTTTTCCTCAAGCCCTGCTCCTTTCCATGGGGAGGGTCCTGAGGAAGCACATGAATAATTTCCTGGAAGACGATCCTGATGTTCTGTGTGCATGCCCATGGATGGGTGTAGCTCTGTTCTTCTATGGTTGAACCTTCTATTTAGGAAAAAATATGCATACAGCAGCAGAATACTGTGTTCCAGTAAAACAGCAGATTTGAACTAAAGTTTACATTATTTATGCTTGGTACTCGAGAGAATAATTGTATCACTATTTGTGGAGACAGGATTCTTGACAGCCAAGTCAGGTTTGACACATGATGTTTTGTTTTTTTTTTTAAAGTCTCTTATTATGATATACTAAATCTCATCTTCACTATTTCCCTCCTTTAAAGTTTTCATTGTTTCTTTTTTGAAAGTTCATTTTAATTTGTGTCCATTTTCCACTACACGGAGTTCTGTACGGGATAGTATCCTCAGTGAGGTTATATGACGGGCAGGCTTTTGGTAGGTCATTTCTCTGTTCTTCCTTAATGAAAATATTTGCAAGAAGAATAGAGAATTACCAACGAACGATACCTGGTAGCATTGTTAGTGTAATTGTCCAGATGGCGGCTTTATTTGTGGTGTGTGGGGTATGTGCAGGTGAGGGTATCTGAATTTTAATTCTGAGTATATCTCTTACAGTAGGAAACACAATATCAGAGTGCTGAGCAAAGCGCCATGGCTGCTGGGCAGATTGCACACCACTCTTCCTGTCTGTTTTTGTTTGTTTGTTTCTTCTCTTCATTCTCAGGAGCAGGAGACCCAGGCTTGTCAGAAGCATCTCCCTCACCCCATGGGAGAGTGGCTTCCCAGGGTCTTCCTTCTATCATGTCCCCTTTCGTAAGCCTATTTCTGACCCCAGGCCTTTGCATTGCCCATCCTCAGAGAATCCTACAACCTCAGGGAAATAAAAAGCAATTCTTCTAAAATGTGGTTGACATATTCTTTTGTCTTTAGGCTCATGAATCTTAAGAGCACATTTTCAAAACCAGCCAAGTGGTAGACAAGACACTGGGATAAAAAAATTTTAAAAGCCCAGCCAACCAACCAACCAATCAACCAACCAACCAACCAACCAACCAACCAACCAACCAAATAAACAAAAATTCTGTGATAATTAGCAATGTTGCTTTAGAGTTACAAATTTTTTAAACTGGAAGTATTTCTCTACCGCATCCCACTTTCCCTGCCTTTTTCCCCCCACCCTGAGAAATCTGGCTGACTCATCGAGTGATTTCACAGTGGTTTTCGCTGGTGGCGCCAGGGTTTTGTTCACCATCTGAGTACAGTAGGAAAGACACAATGGTTGCATTACATGAATTGAAACGTCTATTGTGTGAGTGGGGGAGATCCAGAAATAGTGTGTGTTGGAATGTGCAAGGGGTAGGCGACAGCATGAAGCTGATTTTGCTTTTTCATTTTTGCCACAATCACACAAAATAATAAAGGGCTTGCTCTACAGAAGCATTATCTTTTGTCTTAGTCTCTAAGGCCTTATCAAGGCTCATCCTTTCACCTTCCAACGTGGCATGCGTCCCCAGGAGCCACCCGAGAGAGTGGCAAGCTCAATTCAGACAATACCTTTAAAATTTCAACTTTTAGCATTAGGCAGTGCTGACATTTAGAAGTATGCCTTACTACCCTGCCCACTCTGGGCATTCTCTTATTGTTATGTGGCCTCGGCACCCAGAAGTCACACTAGCTGACATTTGTTTTATTAAAGGCTGATTAGGAGTGGATGTGGGGCAGCAAGACAATTTGCTCATCACTTTCACAGCTTTATAACGGAAGTTGAGGCCAGAACTATCCCTGCAAAGATTGATCTTTTAAGTGGAGAATGTTTTCTTTTTTTTTTCATTTTCTTGTCTAATAGAAATTTGGCTAGGAATTTTGATGCGGGGAACTAAATGGAGTTGCCCACGCTAAAAGATTTCAGTTGCTTTTTGGATTTTTTTTTCCTGGTGAGACCTTCTTTGCTTCCTCAAATCTGCCTTATTCTCTGCCTCGTTAGTAATGGGGCAAATGTGAAGGTCATTGAATTTTATTTTAAAAAATGACTGCCTGCAGTGCTCATGTTCTAGACGGCTGGCTTTACCAAGTTTAGCTAATTACATCGTGTTCCTTGTTTACCAGGTTGGCTCCCGAGGTGGGATTTTAAATAACCAATGTTTGTGAGGCAAGCGTGTCCATCATCCCCGTTCCCTCCCAGACCTGGGTGTGATTGGTCAGATTTCAGACACAGTAGCGTGTGTGTGTGTGTGTGTGTGTGTGTGTGTGTGTGTGTGTGTGAATTGCAGCCCAAGAAGGGCCCACACTAGGCCCAGGCTTCTGAGGTTTATGACAAAAATGCCCTAAGGGGCATGTGTTACAGACTCACTAAGACTTGGGTGCACACACACCCATCTCCCTCTCCCCCCTGCTTCCCCATTGTGTAGCATATGAGGGGGGTCTGGTGCATTGGCTTTTGGCCTAGCGCTTGGGAGGACTGATTTGGCCTATCTGGCTACTTGGGGATCCTCTTCCTTCCTCCTCATTCTGAGTTTGGCCTGAAAAGTGTCAAGCTGGCTGCATAGATTTTTGAACTCCCACAAGGACCATATGGTCTTTCTAATTCAATTTTCAACTGTTTTATTGGTCAGTACTTACTGAGCTCTTGCAGTCCTGTGACTCAAGACCATCATCGTAGTTCCCTAAGTGGCATGGGGCGGGGGGGGGGCTCCCTGCACCATGAACCCACCTTTGACATGACCTATCTGTCTCTTCTCAGACTCTTACCTCTGTCTGGAATACCTTGATGTCTGGCCCATTTTTCAAGATCAACTCAAATGCCCCCCATTTGATAAAGCCTCTGACCACTTGGATGTGTTCCCTCTTTCCTTTGAATCTCTGTCATGCTCCCTCTGACCTTTGTTATTCATTCATTCATTCAATCATTCATTCACTGCTTCCTTCCTTCATTCATTAATCCATTCGAAAAAAGGTGTATTGATACCTAGTATGTGCCACCCTGGGATATATCTAGGAAGTGAACCACAGAGACATCTCCTTGCCCTCAGGGAGCTTACATTCTAACTGGGGGAGATAGCGTACATAAACAGCACATGCAATATGTAAGTCAGTCAGATGGTGTTTTGGAAGGAGCTAAATGGAGTGAAATGTGAAAAGGAAAAAGCAGAGCAGGACTGGGTTGATCAGGTACAAGGTGGCGGGGTGGGGGGCACATGCAATGCATACGAGGTAGATAGGCTTCAGGGACACCTACTGAAGCTGGCCTGGTGCTATAATAATCTGCACGTGTGCCTTCTCCTTCTTTCCCAACCGAAAGGACAGGGATTGGACATCCTCATTGATTCATCTGCAGGCAGCACTTAGCGCAAAATACCTTGTGTGTGGTTGGTGCTCTATAACTAATTGGTGAAATTGGACGTGGACATGTAAAACCGAATTTAAGGACAAATAAGTAAACCCGTTTCTTATTTTTACATTTTCCCTGCCCTTAAAAAACAAAACAAAATGAAACAAAACAAAAACACATTATGATAAACCTATGCTTGAGAACCTGAGATTCCTTCCCTATTTACTCATTCTTCTCAAGACAAAATCTGTCAGTGGAGCTCAGGGGTTTTGGATAGCGTTGGTCAATGCCTGAAGTACTTTGGGCATGAAAGAGTGCAATTTTAAGATATAAACTTCAGTTACATTTAGAACAGCACAGAAGAGCGTGGTTTGTTTCCTGCTTTGGCCAGCTTTTGCTTGAAAAGGATCAATTTTTAAAGTAAATAACGTTTGTGAACTGAATAGGGGAAAACATTTCAAGAGAATATTTCCTTACAGTTTGCCATGAAAAACTCCAGGGTCTCTTGACAACCTCCGGATTTCATTAGCTTTCAGTTTACAAATATTTATCGAGTGAAATAACATTATCTCAGCGCAGAGCAATATGTATCATGGAAGGCAGAGATGTCACGTGACCCCAGAGTGTGGTGGCTACATGCATTGCAGCTCTTACCTGAGGTTTAGAGATTATGGAAAATCAATGCCGAAGAACTTCCTGGGCTGCATTCAGCTGATATAATTGGGTCTTGAATCGAACGAAGATCTAAGGCTGCAGTCGATGCAATGCTTTCAGCTTCCCAATTTAAAATGTAAATGGCTTCCGCAGCTGGTAACCCTTGAGAGCTAAAGAGCTCTGTGTCATTTAGAGCTCTGGGTTCCATACTGCATTAACCACACAAAGAGTGTGTCGTAGGCTGATAGAACGTCAGAGTCAGGAGGCTGGTTATGGATGACCTGGTTAGTTATCCAGTGGAGACCTCCCATGGGCCCCAAATGGGGAGGGAAAAGAAAGAAACAGCAGGTAAGGCTCTGAGTTACCCAACCCCGGTCCCACGCCGATTCTTCTAGTTGCTTCTTGTACACTTTGACCTGTTTTATTGTCTTCATGCTTCCACGTGAGAGTTTGTATGAAGAAAGGGTTCTGAGGCTAGAAATACTTTGGAAGAAATAGTTTGATCTAGATTAGCTCATTCACTTTCCAGGTGAAGACACAGCCGCCGGGAGAAAGTAAGACATACAACTCTAAGTGGCGTGCCCTGAAGTTCTGATAGCAGTTAGAACTTTGCTTCTCTGGGACTGTCTCCTTATGTGTCCCTCTCCTGGGCTTAGTGTAAGGATCAAATGGACAGACAGGGAAGCGCACTGTATGAGCGTGTACATTTAATGCGTCAGTTACATGGAAGGTATTATTATCATTTTCTCTCTTCTACCACTAAAGCCATCATGTAGGTCATCAAACTGTGTTCCAGGGAACCCCAGGGATCATTGCAGAAAGCTCATGGACCTCCCTTCTTCAGACAAAGCATGTCCCTTTTATTTGTTTTCTATAGTAGGCCTCTAGATAAAGTTTCTTTTATAAACAGGGCTCTATAATGTGAAAAATGTTTGAAGACCACTGATCTAGAAGGATGTTTGCAAATGAGAATAAATAGCTGCGTTTGTTGGAAATGCTGGTGGCCGTCTGTGCCTATTGAAATGACTAGACACACCATTCAGGGCAGAGATTGGCCGAATGCCTGGTTCAAGAAGATGACCATCATCGATGGAAGCATTGTGGGCAGTTGGCTTGAACCAAGGAGACTAAAAACCGAGTGAGTGGTAAGACTGAAACTCACTGTGGAGATGTTCGAGCGGTAGTGAGACTTGAGGTGTCTTTTAAGTCTGCCGTTCCCAAGGCCTTTCCGTTTTCTGGTCTTTTTAAAACTGATGTGGTGGTTTGTTGTAAATACCAAGGTGAAAACTACGTGATACCTGTCACTTCATGTCCTTTTCTTTCCCGTCTTCGTTTTTTTAGTGTACGTATATTTCAATCGACCAAGTTCCCAGAACTCATGCTATTGTGATAAGCAGACCTGCCTGGCTCTGGGGGGCAGAAATGGGAGCCAATGAACATGGCGTGTGCATAGCCAACAAAGCCAGCAGTGCCAGAGAACCGGCCACGGAGACGGAAGCCCTGCTGGGGATGGACCTGGTCAGGTACTACACGGGGGTGCTCTGAACCTACTGTTCAGGGTGGGCGGGGCACGGGCACAGGACGTCTGTCCCTCCAAATCTCATATTCGGTTACTCAGGCCTTCCTAAGAAGACATGTGCCTTTTGACATCAATTTCAGGTGATAGAAAAAAGAATAGATTACAGTGGAATATTATTCCGCAATAAAAACTAACCCAGTGCTAATATATCCCACAATATGATGAGTCTCGAAAACATGCTCAGTGAAAGAAGCCAAACACAAAAGGTCGCATGTTGTATGATTCCATTGCTAGCAAATATACGCATAGGCAAACCCATAGAAGCAGAAAGTAGATTAGTCATTGCCTGGGGAGCAGGAGTGATTCCTAATGGATATAGGGCCTCTTTTTGGGATGTTGAAAATGTTCTGAAGTTGGAATATTTTTCAAGTTTGTTCTTCTTCAATTTTTTTGTGCTGATAGTTGCACAATTTTTGAATATACTAAAAACCACTAACCTGTATTTTTAAATAGGTGAAGTTTACGTGATTTGAAATATATCTAAGATATATAAAAGGGGATACATATAAAATACACAAAATATAAAGGGAAAAAGAACAGAGATCACTCCCCTCCTTTCCCCTCTACGTCTCAGTCATCTTTTCTTCCTTTCCCTGCTCTTCCAGTCACCATGTAACAGAAGGAAGTGGACATGTAAACTCGACAGGACAGGGATCTTTTTTTAAAATTTATTTTTTATTCCTTTCAGGTGCACAAAACAAAGTAATAGTTAGACATTTATCATTTATATCCCTCATACTGTGTCAACCCCCTTCCCCTCATCCACTATCCCTCTGACATCGCACACAGCCATTACATTTCCACTGTCTCTATTCCTAAAGCTGTACTCCGCTTCTTATAACTATATACATATGTATATATATAAAGTTGTAGTTGACATTCACTATTGTTCAGCTTCAGCTTCAGGTGTACAGTGCAGTGATCAGGCAACTACATCTCCCTAGCGAGACAAGTGTCCATCGAATACCCTACAAAATCTTTACAACATTATTGATTACGTTCCCCAAATTAACTTTCGTGTCCACGTGGCAATCTTGTGGTTACTGACTGTTTTCTAATCCCCTCACCTTCCCCCTTATCCCCTCCTCCCCGCCATCTAGCAACCCTCAATTTTTCCTTTATGTCTCTGAAACTGTTTCTGATTAGTTCATTCACTTACTGTGTTCTTTAGATTCCACATATAAGTGAGATCATATGGTATTTGTCTTTCTCTGTCTGACTTATTTCACTTAATGTAATGTTCTCTAGGTCCATCCATATTGTTGCAAATGGTAAGATTTCTTTCTTCTTTATGGCTGCGTAATACTCCATTGTATAAATGTACCATGGTTTCTTAATCCAGTCGTCTACCGATGGGCATTTCAGTTGTCTCCATGTCTTGGCTATCGTGTACAGTGCTGCAACAAACATAGGAGTGCATAAAGATTTTCGAATTAGAGTTTTGGATTTCTCTGGATAGATACCTAGGAGTGGAATTGCTGGATCATAAGGTAGCTCCATTTTCAGATTTTTGAGATACCTCCATACTGTTTTCCATAGTGGCTGCACCAATCTGCAATCCCACCAACAGTGCACAAGGGTTCCCTTTTCTCCACATCCGTGCCAGCATTTGTTTGTTGATTTATTGATGATAGCCATTTTGACTGGGGTGAGGTGGTATCTCATTGTGGTTTTTATTTACATTTCTCTGATGGTTAGTGAGGTTGAGCATTTTTTCCTATGTCTGTTTGCCTTCTGTATAGGACAGGGATCTTTGTCTGCTGGTTTACTCCTGTGTCACAAGCACCAGGAATGCTGTGCCTGGCACCTAGTGGGTAATCAATGACTGAGTTTGGAATGAATGACTGAAGGAGAGGGGGAGCTGGAAGGAAAGAACAGTCTGCAATGGCTTTCCTTTTTCTGAGACAGTGAAATGCAATAAAATCATGGACATAGTTGAAAAAAGATTGGGCTGGGAGCTGGGGTCCTTGGTTTTCACTGTGGATTTACCAAGTTCCGTCACCTCTCTGGGCCACCGTGTCCTTATTTGTTCCATGTGAGGCTTTAGATTGGATGACCTTCAAAGAGCCTCCCAAACCTAACATGCTATAACAAGGAATAGCGGTTTCGACATTTTGGAGGTTTTGTAGGGAGAAACTGCATATTTACACAGAGACCCCTGTGGTGCATAGCTTCTGCCAACCGATGGATAAGTCTGTTAGTGACACCCTTTTGGTAGCATATTGCCTTTATGCCTTTCTCACCTTTCCTTACTATTCCTGCTTCTTCTTATAAACTCAGGAGGAGCTCAGGAGGAGCAAACCAAGGAGGAAAAAGCCTCCTATCTACAATCAGTTTTCTCTTGATGAGTAGAATAACAACAAGTTTTGAGCTTATTATGCATTGACAGCTGTCCCAGTATTTTTACCTCCATACTTAACAGAAATCCTGAAAATGAAAAGTTAATGAAAGTATGCCCCTTTTATGCCTCGTTTGTAACCTTGCATTTTGAGCTATTATATTTGTGGTAGGGGGTTTAGAGCACAGGCAAAGATCATCATTTTAACAGTTGATTTCTAAGGGACGATGGAAGGGAATTTTTTTGTTCTTCTTTAAAGCCTCTGATGTCTCTTTTCAAGATTATCAACCCATAAACGCCAAGGGCTTCCTGAATATCTGCTTTGTACTTGACTCTGTCAAGCTCACAAGAGCTTCAAAGAGATTTTAGTCTTGTGGCAGGGAGATGACAAAAAATGGAACTATGCAAGATTTTAAGACCAATTTAAGACGATCATAGGAGAGATGTGTCTCAAAGCAATCTGATATTTGTAGCCACATGAATGGCACAGAATTCTAGGTCATGGCCCTCTGCAAACACTGCTGGATCCTCAGGTATTCTCAGGGACTGCATGTATTTGGGAATGCGTGCTTCGAGAAGGAGGTGCTTGCGAGGCTCCTTTAAGTAGACAGTTTACTTAGAAGGTTTCACACAAGATTCTTCCAAATCAATGCAGCACTTAATGTCTACTCATTTCCTTCCTGCTTGTAGCCCTCTGGCTGAAGGCTGGAATGTTTCAATATCCAAAAGTCATGAGCCCAGAGGGATCTTGCAGACGCCTTGATTGTGGGGAAAATGGAAGATTACAGTTGCCCCGTGAACATGATGTGGGTCCACTTATATGTGAATTGTTTGTTTTTTTCCAATAAATAATATCAAGGTATTTTTTTCTTCCTTATGATTTGCTTAATATTTTCTCTAGCTTACTTTATTGTAAGAATACAGTCTATAATCCCTGTAGCATACAAATTCCGTGTTAATTGACTTCATGTTTATTGGTAAAGCTTCCTTTTGGTCAACAGTTGACTAATAGTAGTCAAGTTTTGGGGGAGTTAAAAAGTGATACGTAGATTTTTGACTGCACAGAGGTTGGTGCCCCTAACCGCTCCCCTTTCCCCCCATGTTTAAGGGTCAACTCTATTTGCATCCAAATCCCTATAAGGACACCAGGCCCATCCCCAGAAGGGGAGAGGTAGTGACTGTTTTCATGACTTTACCCCGGACGGTGACGTATCCATGGTAAATCTAGTTATAACTTAGTTTACCCTCATTGGGATATAAAAGGACAGGGGTGTCCCTAGCCTATGGAGACATAGCTATGAAAAGGAGAAGCACTCAGAGTTCCGAAACACAGGGGAAGTGCAAATGTGACTCATCCTCCTTAGGGACATACGCTGACATTTCAGGAATGGGCACAAGCAAGCTGGACATACCTGTAAGAAAGTCATGGGTCCCAAATAGGGATTTGCCCAAGGATTAAAAAAAAAAAAACCCAATCAACCAAGGATGTAAATTCAGAAACATCTAACTCCAAGACCTAGAACAACCTGGACCAACTGTATGCTTTGGAAGGACTTGAATTGCCCTAAAGGTTGATGTCAGAGCGAGACTCTGACGTTGGCCCAGTTAATTTCATCCCTGTATCTGCCCTGCTTACATAATGAGGTGAGGCAGCCAGTGTGACATCAGGCGTGGGGGCCAGCAAAGCGCCGTTCTCATTTTGAATCTTGTGAACCTGCCCGATCTGAAACTGTTATGAGAGGCTTTCAAATAGGCCCCTTGATGTGTATGATTGTGGCCCTCGATCCCATAGTCCTGCTACAGCTGCACCTCTCAGTCTCAGGTGGACAGTGTGGAACCCCGCTCTCATTCATGGGCCTGGGACCGTGGAGAAAGTTGTCCTGTCCTCTTCCATGGCAGGGAGACCATGTGGGAATGGTCAAGTGGGACAAAGGCGTACCTTTTCTCCATGGTCCTGGCACAAAGGGTAAAATGAGAATCATGTCTGTGGATAAGTGTTGAGGTCTCGCTGCAGACACTGCACGAGGGCACCAAAGTCCGTGTGGAAGCCTGAGGGTCAGTATTGGGAGTCTCCGTGTGGAACGCAAACCGGCAGCACAGCAGAGGAGTCGGTTAGATACTGCAACAAAGAAGTCACAGCTTCCGAAGGTGGGGCCATTGCCCGGGCCGGGTATTCACATGCTCCTAGCATGTTTGCATGGGCAAGTTGGAGCCCTGCAAAGGCCTGGCAACAGGTTCTGCCTGGAATGTGTGCAGGAGGCAGTGTGACCTATGGGAAGGAGGGAGTTGCCCTCGTGGGTGCACAGCTTCGAGTTATAAGGCGCGCTCAGAGCATGTTTGTTTGTTCCAGGACCTCAAGATAAGGACCTGTTGGCTTCTCCGACTTCTTTGGAGGAGATGGCACTGAGCAACAGAAAGTCAGCTTAATTCAGTCTTGTAAAGGGTTTATTCTTTGTCACTTTCCCTAAGGGTTCAGCTTCACAAATCATTGCCTTGGCACCAAGTCTTCCTAAATAAGCTTAGATTGAGAAATGCCAAGTGAATCGATATATAAGTGTGTGATTATGAAAATAAGCCTGTTACAAGAATAAATCTGTAGCATGCAGTTGCATTATTTTCTCCCTGGCAGCCCAGTGAAATAAATGTCCCTTCAGGAAGAATCAAGCTGAGTGAATTATAATAACAATACTTCTCAAGTCGAACATTCATCAAAAACTGGCCTATGCTACCATTGTAACTGGCTCCATTGCCTCCACTCTAAAATTCTGTGTTCCTGCCACCAGAAATGTAATTTGAACAAAGAGATGACTAGATGGACATTACGTAGTAGAGTACGTAGCACATGCCATCCTCTTTCAAATCAGCCAGAGAGGGAAGTAGTACTGTTTTCTGTAGTACTTTACAGAAAAATCAAGGTTCCGAAAGGTTACGTTACTTAAGATCATATTGCCAGTGGGTAGCAGAACCAGACGCTGGGTCCCTTTATCTCTGAGTCATTTTTTTTTCTGCCACAGTGTGCTACTTCTCGAAACTTATTGATTACTTACTTCCTTGGTCCTGGGCATTTGAGCTATGTATTTTCGTGTTCATTATCTCATAAAACCCATCCTCATAGTAACCCAATGATGTAGGTACTTATTTTATAGGTGACATAAAACTAGAGTTGCGAAAGATTATGGAACTTGCCCACAGTCACACAGAGGGCAAGATCTGTGCCCTCTTTACAGAGTCTATTCACTGGAAGGGCTGGGAGGGGATGGCTATTTCACTTCAGAATAAATATGTACTTTATGATAACTGAAGCTGTAAGCCACAACAATGAAGGGAGGCTGATAGGCAGGAGGAGAAATATGTACAAAAGGATTGCTTGTGTCCTAACCAGCCACCTGATTTATCTGTGTCAATATTACGCACCAAGGACAATGGCTGGTACGAAACACTTTTGTTACTAACACAAATACCTACTGTAGACTAATAGAGAGCAAGGCTGCACTTGGCAGAGATATCCTTTTGCCCAGAGGCAGGAGGAAGTATAAGTCACCAAAAGAGATCTTGCTAAGGGCCAGAGCTGTGCTGGCCAGCTCCATAGGAGACAGAGCTGGAAAAGAGGAGGAAAGGTCAGTGGATGAGCTTCCTTTCAAGAGGGAGAAGCCACTGGGATCCTGACTCTTCTGTCTGTATGGGTGGGGGATTCCCAAAGACAGAAAATGCCCCCATGATTTTGAACCAAATGTGGGAGTTGTATTCTGAGTGGAAGTGCTAATCCGTTTGGGTATTGGTCTGCGTGTTTAACATATTTGGACATGTTTGTATGCCTCATATCTTACCCTTGTGGTAATAATCACGTGGTACAAAATGTACTTCTTGTTTCCTTACTCCAGGCTTGGTTTGGAAAGAGGGTCAACAGCTAAAGAAGCCTTAGACATTATCGTCGTCTTGTTGGAAGAACACGGACAAGGTGGGAATTATTATGAAGACGCAGACTCCTGCCATAGCTTCCAAAGTGCATATCTGATTGTGGATCGTGACGAGGCCTGGGTCCTGGAGACCGTGGGGAGGTACTGGGCTGCTGAGAAAACCACAGGTGAGTGGGTGTGGGGTGCAGAGTGCCATGGGCAGAAAGGCCTGAGATGGGTGTCGCTTGGGCTTACAGAAATCATGCTGCTGTCGTAGACCCTTTCTGTGCATGATCTTCAGCTTTTGGCATGCTTCTCATTTCTGGGCTTCTGCTTTTGGAGAGGAAGCTGGAGCCTCCTGAACCTTAAGTGAATTGATGTCAACACGCAGGAAACATACTCCTAACCTTTCCTATTTCTGTTTGCTTTCTGGGCAGGACCCAGTTCAGACTACTAGCAGTTTCATGATCCAAATTGTGACTCTATTAATTGGCCAATGGAAGGGTTATTTTCCATTTCCTAATAGGTCAATGCATTCCTACAACAGGGAGCTCCCCCCGACCCCCTCAGCCCTGTAGCTTTTTGTGCTTGGACTGCTCCGCTAGAAGAGGACCATTGAATACCTCTGGGCCATCAAGCTCATGTCTCTGAGACAATGTTACTAGGACAGCAGAGGACTAGGGAATATACTCAGAAAGATTTAGTGCCCAGTAAATGGCTACTCTGTGCACCCTGCAGCATCTTGTTTTAAGACAGTTCTGGGGAAGGAAATGTTATGGGTGGGAGAGGCTGTCCTGTATCACCACCTCAGCACCCTCATATTCTGAACAGGACAGAATCCTAGAACAGGTGAAAGGGCTTCCAAGAGGACTAAAGAGTTATAAGAAAGAATTGGCCAGTGAAACCCCCTCTTCTATCCCTTAGAACTGGGTGACAAATACAGAGCATGTTGCTGCCACTCTCCTTTCCTGTGTCTGCAGCAGACATGGCTAGTAGATTACAAAACTCTTCTCTTGTTGAATCTGCACTCGGCCTATGTCTTTTCTCAACTGAATTTACCAGGAAGTCTGTCCTAGTTCCTCAGAAGTGATGTTAGAGATGAAACCTGTTTGCCATCTCTGCCTGATAGGTGACAGGAACCAGATGTGACCCGAAGCAGAAGGTCTATTTCAGTAGCTGAGAATCAAGGCTGTTGCTTTCTGTGGTCTGAGTCAGGCCAGTGATCGGGGTTGCTGTGGATAATGATGTTGTATCTTATACAAGGCTGCCCTACGGAGGCTGTGACATCTAGCCGTGGTTTCTTGACTAAGTTGTGCACAGGCTGTACCTGCGTGGAGGAGGGCGTGGTTTCTTCTCATTCTCACAATGGTGCAGAATGGCTAGTGGTGCCTTCGAAGCAAATCTCACAGATTTTCTCCAGCCACGTATGCCCCGCACATACCCACGTGTGCCTGCCTGCCCTACTTTCATAGTAGTTACAGAACTAACGCAGCCAGTGTGGCCTGCCAGGTCTCCAAGCCTCCTGCAGTGAAGGAACTTAGAACCCCTTTGTAAAAAAGCTCATCTAAGATGAAGTCTTCCCATCGACGAAGTCTTACTAATGGTACCGACGAGATGGCTAATGCGCCATGCTGAAAAACAATCGTATTGCTTTTAAGTAGAATGTAAAACTTGTTGATCTATAACTGCATTTCTAAAGCTTACTCTCCCTTCAAAGTATAGTTTAAAAAATCCATCTCTGGTAACCACTAAATTATTGTCTGTGTCTATGGGGGGTGGGTGATGAGGGTAAGGGGGATCAAATATATGGTGATGGAGGGAGAACTGACTCTGGGTGGTGAACACACAATGGGATTTACAGATGATGTAATACAGAATTGTACACCTGAAATCTATGTAAATTTACTAACAATTGTCACCCCAATAAAATTAACTAAAAAAAAAATCCATCTCATCAAAATGAATGCTGTCTTTCACTAAATATTTAAAAAAAAAATTCCAGCCATTCCTTACACTCATTGATTTTATGTCCTCTGATCTAAGCAGTTGTGTGATTGCAGGAGGATTTAATGAACTCTGGCCTTCAAATGCTAAAAGTTTTGAAATCAGATGTCTATTATAAATCACCCTCTAGGAAAAAAACAAACAAACAAAAACATCTATGGAGTTATTCACAAGATTTAAAAAATATCTTAGTGTGAACAATGTCAAAATCACTTATTTAGACCAAAGCTTTTTTTTTTTTTTAATTTTCAATTTTTAAAAATAGTTTTACGCGTATGGTCTCCTCTAAAAAGATGAATGGAAAAGGACAAATGCCCACCAGCCAGGATGCTTATTTTGGAAGTGGAAGTCAGTGAAGCTGAAGATACTGAACAAACTGAGTCCAGCCCTGACCCTGCCCCCAGGAGCTCGTTTTCAGGCAGTAATGGCTTTACTGCAACGTGTAGTTCAGGCTCTTTTTCTACTTCCTTCTCCAAGAATTTAGAAGGTCAACATGCTCCCTGGAAGCATCTACTATGAATGACTGTTTTGGACTCTGATAACGTCATAGGTTCTAGACATCGTAAAGCCAAGTTGTCCGCTATGTATTTGTAGCTAAGGCTTTGGAGAAGGCATAGCAACCCTGTCAATAAGTAGGAGAACTGCTGCCCTATCAAGGTGGAGTGTACTCATAAATAGGCACTTGTGATTCTAGACTTATTTAGCTACACTTATTACATTTTTATGAGAAAAAATTTCCATAGATTTTTCTTCCATGCACACATGACACACACCTATTCCCAGGTACATTATTTAAAAACTATTCATTATCATTGCTACTATGGTTTTCTAAATGTTGGGATCTGAAAAAAAAAGGTTGAATGAAGAAGAAATTCCCAAGGATTTCTCTCTTTACTAATGGAATTTGATTCTCCCCTATAGTTAAAGTCAAGTTGCAGGGGAGAGATTCCCTGCAAATTTCCATTTCTTGATTAAGACTTTATATTTCCAACTAACTGGGCCTTGCACTCTCCGCAGAGGGAGTCAAGTGCATTTGCAATCAGCTTTCTCTCACCACCAAGATTGATGCAGAGCATCGTCAACTCAGGAGTTATGCTCAGAGTCAAGGTTGGTGGACGGGAGAGGATGAGTTCAATTTTTCCGAAGTTTTTTCTCCAGCTGATGAGCATCTAGACTGCTGTGCAGGCAAAGACAGCTTAGAAAAGCAAGAAGGTGAGTGAGTACATCCTTTCCGATTCTCCCTCATCATACGCTTTGTCTTGCAGCTGTTTTAGAGAACTTGTCTGAACTTAGGAGGGTGAGCAAAGAGGAGAAGCAGAGAATAGATCTTGTATTTAGAGACCAAATTGTGCCAAAGTTCCTGATGTACAGGCAAAACAAGAGCTTGCATTTATTTTTACAGGATGCTTCCTCATTTGTGGAAGTTTGCTGCTCCCATTTCTCCTGTAAACACTAATGTCATTTGTACTTCTCTTTGTGATATTTATCGCAGCCTTCCTTATATCTCATACATTTGACTTAGCTTCTGCCTATGTTTTCTTCTCTCGTTAGCCTGATGGGCCTTGAGTGCAGGGCATTGTCTTTTACTCATCCTAGGATCCCCTTGTGATGACTATTATAGTCCTTTGTTCTATGAACATTTATTAAGTTAACTTGAAGTTGAATTGAATTATCCACATGAGCCCTCTGTTTTTTACCCAGTTACTGACTTACTCAGAAACTCATATTTAGGTATCTATGGTGACTGGCTAGCACATTACTTTTGGGCCTGAGTAAAAAAACTTCCAAATAAACCACAATGGCCACATTTTGTATTTGCTAGTGATACATGTGTTTTGTAAGTCAAACCTTTGATCATTCAGAACAGGGGTGAGCAAAATGTGACTTGTCATCAGCTAGCGGTTTTGTAACTAAAATTTTAATGGAACATAGCCACACACACTTATGTGTTGTTTATGGCTCCTTTCGTGCTATAGTGGCAGAGGTGAGCCGTGGCAACAGGTACGTTATGACAAATTGTATGGCCCATAAGCCCCAAATATTTACTATTTGGTTCTTTAAAAAAAGTTTGCCCCCTACCCCAATCTAGAAGATTTTAAGACTTTTGCTGTAAAGCTTAATTCATATATTCTGGGTAACAAGGCAAGAAAGTATCCATTTTTAAAATGAGAACTCTAAAAAAACTCAAAGTTTTAATTGAAAAAAACAAACAAACCTGGCTTGATGAAAGTATAGGATACCATGTGTAAAGTAGTCCTGCCAAACATCAAACCTAAATCTGATGAAACCTCCAGATCTAGCTACTAGTTTACAGGAAATACAAAGAATGGGGGGACATATTAACTACACCATGGGGATGCCATCTGCAAAGTCCAGACAGGAGAAATGGCCCAACCAAGAAAATGCAAGGAGAAAAATGAGAGGCAGAAATTAAGAGAGATTTAAAGGATATTATCAATCTTGATTCAAATTAATAAACTCATTTATGAGACCATGAGGAAATGTGAACAGTGGGTAGTTGAAGAAATCAAGGACTTATTTTTAATATTTTTAGGAGTGTCATGTTGTAAATAGAGATTTATAAAGAGGATGTGAATTATGCTAGTGAACTTTAAGGTATCTTCTCCCTATGTGATGCTTTGATTCTATCTTTGTGAACACAGATTGAAAGAATGGTGTTTTAATGAATTATAGCCAGAGGGAGAAAATGTAGAGCTGAGATCCTGTGAGATCAAGAATTTGTTTCTCTGTTTATCTGAAGTCACAACCAGTAGACGAATGACTCTGATTATTCTAAATGCCTCTCTGGGTGTATATTTTTTTCACTGCAGAGTCATTCTTCAAATATAGTATTGACTCTAACCAGCAAAAGTATATGAGAGAACTGTGCATAGATTGCATTTACCTTCTTATGAATGTCATTTTATTGTGTTACTACACTTGTTGAGGATTTGCTAAGTGCTATATGCAAAGACCCTGAAATAATATGGCTTAAAGAAAACAGAAGTATATAGCTCTCCCATGTTATAGTCTGGATATATGTACCTCAATATATTACTTTAACTTTCTTTGGGGGTCTGCTTGCTGGCATCTTCCAGCTGGCATGAAGGGAGAAAAGTAAAGGGCAAGCATTCCTCTTGATGGATGTGACAAGTTGTACACATCTCCCATTGGTCAGGATTTATCACATGGCCACACCTCGCCACAAGGGAAGCTGGGAAATGTAGTCTACAGTTAGGCAATGATGTGCTCGTCTATAATTTCAGGAGTTATATTACTAAAAAGGGAAAAGAGTAAATGAATTTTGGTTAGCAGCCTGCCCAGTTAAATTTCTCTCTCTCTCTCTCTCTCTCTCTCTGTCTCTCGCTCTGTCTCTTTACAGAAAGCATCACTGTGCAGACTATGATTGACATCTTACGGGACAAAGCTAGTGGAGTCTGTATAGACTCCGAGTCTTTCCTCACGACAGCCAGTATAGTATCCGTCCTGCCTCAGAATCGAAGCTCGCCATGCATTCACTACTTCACTGGGACCCCAGATCCTTCCAGGTTGGTCTGAGACACAGTCATGTAAGCAGAAAGTGTGTGCTACCCTTGAAAGCTCATCCAACGAGCACACACTAAGTTCCTGTACCTCTTGTTCTATAGCCGAGTCACCTTATTTAGTTGGCCTCAACTTGGCTAGTGCAGTACGAAGAGCTTTGACTAAGAGAAGTTCTTGACTTTAGTCGCATAGCATCCATCAGAATCATGGACTCAAAGTGTTTGAAATTCAGCAAGTACTTATTGAGTATATATCATGGGCCAGGCATTGTGCTGTGTACATAAGATAAATAAACAAGACACAGTGAGACGCGAGATTGGACAGAGGAATGCCGATTTATCAAAATAACTAATTCCTATAACTTAGAGGACAAAAACGGCCCAGAAGCACAGCAGACTTGAAGCAACTTCAAGTGCACTGGCCAATTTTTTCAGACACTGTGTTTTAGGGCATTGCTTTGTGCCCAGTATCTCGGCAAAGAGATAGTATCATTGCACAGTGGTTAAGAACATAGCCTCTAGAAAAAACTGTCAGGATTATGAATCCCACCTCTGTCACTTAGGAGCTGGCTAAGTTGCTTCACGTCTTGAAGCTTCTATTTCTATACCATACAATGGGGATAATACCAGTCTCTACCTTTATGTGTTTGTTGTGCCTCACGTTGTTGAACTTCTGTGAACGTCAATAGATCCTTCTAGCAGGACCTGAGTATTAAATTCGGTATAAGCTATTCATAGGTTTTCATCTACTCATTTATTCATTCAACAAGTGCTTATTAAGCATATACTGTGTACCAAATATTGTGCTTGTTGGCTACTAGGGACCAAGTGTATTTAATGTAAGAAGTAGCACAAAGGAGACGATGAAGAGAAAAATATCACAGAGGAAGGAACTCGAGCACTGGGCGTTATGGGAAAAGTAGGAGTTTGTTAGGCACAAAAAGCAGGAATGACATTCTGGGTAGAGGGAAGAGCCTGTGCAACCACACAGAGGCATAAGAGTTTGTCTCCCAGTGCTGATGACTCACCAGCCTCTTGTGAGCCCTTGCTGCTGGCTCACAGGGGTACATATGGGCATTTGAAACATCCGAATGCTCTGCCAAGGTATTGGGACATTGTTCTTTAGGGAACAGGAGCTTTCAAAGGAGTGGGTTGAATTGAAGAATGGCCTTACCAATTTCCCTCTTCCCTGATGTCTCAGACACCTGCTGTAACGGGCTTAGAAGACAGGCCTTGGTGATGCCAGGACACTAATATTAATATAAAGGAATTCTGTTTCCTAGGCTGAAATGCGCAGCCTAATATAATTAGAGGAAAGGGTTGGGAAATAGCCTTCTGATATTTAAAATGGAAAATTTCAAGTAATTTAAAAAGCAAATTATTCATGGTTAATTTAATTGAAAAGAGCCTTAACGAAGATTAAGAGCTTTCCGGAAGTCATTCGTTTTTATCTTCTATTGTTAAATGAGCTGCATTTCCTACTGTGACTGTAGAACTGTCATAGATTCTCCCCCTCCCCTTTTCAACGTTTCAATACTTCTCTGTAATTGGGCATGTTTAACGTTTTGTGTTTTGTTAGCAGGAAGCCAAATTACCTACTCTTGGGTTTTTAGGTAGTATTAGGTGGGTGCAAAAGTAATTGCGGTTTTTGCAGATTACTTTTTTAACTTTTTAAACCAATTACTTTTGCACCAACCTAATAAAATTAGGGAGCTTTTAGCTGTCTGCTGCTAATGCTGAAAACGTTGGAGTGATGTCTTCAGGAAATAGTTTTCGAGAGTGGACTTGCAAAAGATAATGATCAAAGAGCAGGGCTGTATTATTTACCCCTCCCAGTTAATGTGAGGAGCCAAAGGAGCCAAAGGACGCGATGTGACTACAGTTCTGGCTGCTGTGGCACTTCGCTGCCCTTTGCACACCATATTATCATTTTTTGGGGAAACAACTTGTTCTGACATTCTCTTGTCCTCGCCCCCCTTTCCTCCCTTCCTTTCTCCTCCCCTAGCATGTACCAGCTACTATGTAAGTTTGCGAGTTGGAAGGAGGTACAAAAGTTGGAGTTTGAGAGATACAGGGACATGCAAAGGGCCTTTAATTAATTTTCTTGAGAAGGCAAATTCCATCCGATTAATATTTTGTTGAGTCAGCTGGTGCCTCTGTCATCCATGCAGGGACACTGGTTGGCTTTAGTGCACTGGATCCGACCTTTGGAAACCATTTTCCAGTTGAAAGCCAGTAGTGATTAAAGTGTCGTTGATGCGAAGGATAGGAGAGAAAAAGAGCAGAGAGGTACCTTAGCGTTTTGGAACAGTGTAAAACCAGAGACCTGCAGTGCCCTCGAGCCAGTGAGAGCTGAGTGAGTGCATCTCTTCCTGACCTTGTGTTCATGATGTCACACTGGTAGTTTGAAACAGGCCACCGTGGCCGTATTTACACCAGAGAAATTGGTAGACACCGTGAACCAGGGCTTATTATTTTTCCCCCCCGAGATATAATTGTCAGCCCAGCACACCACTGAGAGGCCCCCACATCTGGGAAAACACACACACACTCAACATACAAGACGGATAAACCAAGAGGGGAGAGAATGAAAAATGTTTCCCTTTTAAATATTGAAGAGCCATTTCCCAACCCATTTCCCTAATTGTAGTAGGTCGTGTACTTCAGCTTAGGGAACAGAAAACAGGAAGGAAGTTCTAGGAAAACAGGGTGTTGGACATACTTGAACTGGTGGCAAGGAGCTGGGGAGGTGCAAGGGATGTGGTGTGTGTGTGTGTGTAGTTTCCTCCTCTTCTCCCAGTGTACTAAGCTTGAGAGGCTCAGTTGGATCAGCTGAGACTGTCTTGTCTGGTTAATAGATGTTAGTAACAAGTGGTACCTTTCTGTTACTGGGGTAACATTGTGGGCCTGAGACACTGTACTGATGTAAGTGCAGCCCTTGGCAGCACCTGCGTGGACATGCACGGAGCTGAGGGCCCGATGCAAAGTAGCACCCCACTCCAATTTCATTCCGGATTCTTCCACCACCATCTTTCTTCTCTTTCCTGGCCTACATGTTTGACTTTCCAGAACCTCCCAGAGCATCTGGATTCAGTATGCCCCATACTGCTTGTCTTTCCTTCTACATGGAAACACCCTTCATGGATAGTTCTGCTCTCAGCCAGATGTGGTTTGACTATATGACGAAAGTGACTCACAGTAAAGCGGGAATGACCTATGGATGAACCACAGGGACACTGCAATTGAGAGAAGCTGGTTATTTAGGTTCTTGCTGGGTCAATTCAAGGTTTAGCAGATTGATGCCAGTGGGAGCCTTTATGCTGCTCCTGTCTGTGCCAGCTGGATGCCCATCAGGGTATCTGCTGGGGAGTCCAGGGCGTGGGGTAGGCCTGGCTTAGTCGCCTGGGGAGTTTCTTCACCTTCAGTGAGAACAGCCATGTTTGAAGTCAGAAGTGTTGGCTGGCACTGATATTAAAATTCTAAATCTGTTAGCACAACACGTATTTTTCTGCAGTAACACAATGTGTGTATCTATAAACCAACAGAAGGATATAACAGTGAGAGGTAGTGGGGGAAAAAAAAACTGACCGTGGCTTTAGAAGATTTAGCTTTTGATCTTCCCCTTATTAGGGATGTGTCTTTGGACAAAGCTCTTAACTTCTGGGAGCCTCAATCATCTCATCTGTGAAATGGGACAGAAGTTTTTGCCCTGCTTTATTCATTGCTATAGCCCTAGAACCTAGAGCAGTCTCTGGTACTCAGTACTCAATGCATATTGAGTGAATGAATGAATAGAGGTACTATGAAAATTGAATGTAAACACTTAGAAAATTATGATGTACTCTAAAATGTTAGAGATTTTCATGATAGTTTTGTTTTCCTTCCAAATGAGAGGAAACTGATTTTCTTTTTTTCTTTCTTTTTTTGTTTAACACTGGCTTTGTACATCCATCACAGAATTTTAGGGGGGAAAAAAGACAGATAAGGCAGGGACACCTCCATTGGCTCTAACTGTCACCCCCGGCTAAAATCCTGCAGACTCTGAGACAGACCTCGGAAGCGCTGCTGTGCTTCGCATCGTCAGTCCGTGTGCCTTAGACCTTAGATTTGTCGCAGTGAGAGCTGACAGTTGCAGTGACGTGGCTTCCTTTATGCTGCTTATGGCCTCCTATATTTAATTGTCTTTCACGAAGGTCCCTTTAGAGTAGTTGAGCCAGCTTTAAACCTCCTCCTTAACCAGGCTCTGGGCTGCCCTTTGCCACTGGAAGCATTTTCCTTTTTGGGGCCTGTCATCTCGCATTTGTGTCACACCACACCATGGAGCGGCTGAGTGACCAGGGTGAATTCCCGGTTAGATGATTTCTTTGAAGGTCAGTCTGAGAGGCAACCCTAGGACAGAGCAGAATGAGCTTTCTGGAGCCCTCTGAGTTGTGTCTGAAATCAGAGCCACCCATGGGACAATCTGAGGGTGTGCTACGTGTGTGATGAAGTGTGCCCTGTCCTGCCTGGGAGGGTTAGGAGGGGTGGGCACAACCAGATGACAGTTTCAGCTTTGCCTTCAGCTGGATATATGACTTTGGTCAAGTCATTTCCTCTCTCTGGGTCATTCATTGGCATACATTCAATCAAGTGGCATTTACGAAGCTACCATCTGAGATTTGAATGTGGGAAATGTCAGAGATCCTCATCTACCTGGATTTTTAATGTGATTTTCTATAAGATTTGGCAAGAAATCAAAAGGTTTCAGAATCTCTGAATTGTCCACATTCCCCTTTTCTAGATACACTATCAAGACGGACTTATAGGTAATTCCCTCATTCTGGTTTAAATAAATATTACTGTTGCAATTTATTATCAGCAGTAATTTTTATTTATTCAATCTGAAAAATTCTCCCTTTCACCATCTGAAAAATCTACATTTCATGTTTTTAGTAGTTGAGAATGCTGACTTCCTTATTGACTTTAGGAAAAATAATCCTGGGGACCTTCAGCTGCTTTAGAATATTATGGGAACCTCATCCTCTTTATTATTTATTCTTAAAAAAGGAAACTGACAGATGGGAGGGATAAACATACGGCACCGCTTGTCTTAGAAAAGCCACCAGACACCCTTGGTGATGCTAAGGGAACCTCCACATTCCAGTGAGTGTGGAGTGGGTTTGAAGTCCCCTCAGTAGAATGCTCTGATCTTTTACCACGCGATAATCCTCTAGATGAGATGCAAAGACCACGGCTGTGCTTAGCATGACGTTCCTGGGGTCACAGTGACACGTTCACAGGCTGCATGACATGGAAACCACGCAATAGGGTTAGAAGCTGGAAGGGACCGTAGAGATCATTTTAGTCCAGATGAGAGACACAGAGGGAGAACAGCAGGCCCACTGTTGGTCAGAGGCGGAGAGAGGACGGTCCCCCCCCATTCTGAGTCCCAGCCCAGTTCCCTGGTCCCACTGTCTGAGGCAGGCAAACCCAGGATTGAAGCAGAGCCAGGCTGTTCCCCTTTCAGCCCCACAGGGCCAGCTTCACAGGACAGTTTCAAGACGCATAGTAGTGAGCCCCAGAGGTCTTAGAAATGAAGTGACAGGTGTCCCAATGAAAACAGCATTCCCGCGCAGGCTTTTCAGGGGTAGAGAAAAGAGGCGGTGTGGGGCATTGAGTGAGGTGCCACCACACATGTGAACATCGTCTAGGCCTGGAGACTGGCAGAAAACGAGAGAACTCTCCCAAGGGGGTCTCTTCAGCAGCTTGGCTCAGCAGCTATGCTGGACGCTGCAGTCCTCTGGGATTGCCAGGGGTTGGGCTTGCACCCACCCCACTGCTAAGCCTGAGCCCACGGAGGTCATGACTCTGCCCCTATTAGCCCAGCACAGACCGTGGGCCTGAGAAGGTAGGAACCATGCTGGCTCTGGGCTGCTTGCCAGTCTCCCACACAAGGGCTCTCAGCTGGCCAAAGAGTCACTTCTGCAGGGTCACTTCTACTGGCAGATGGTATGATGACTTTTCAGGAACGCTGTGTGCTGTCGGGATCCAAAGGATAGATCGCTTGCTTGCTGTGTTGTCAGGGGTCTGAGGGTCCCAGAGACAGTTAGTTCTGGGAGTCTCTGTGCTACACTCTATCCCCTCCATTGCCTCCTCTGTGACCCTCTTTCAATGAACCCTCGCACTGCAGCCCTTTTGCAGAATCCACCGAATGACCAATTGGAGAATTCAACATGTAATCAAAATCGCTTTAGACACTTTTAAATTTTGCATTAATTCTTTCACTTTCAACAGTCATCCATGCAACATTCAGTAGAAGGGAAAAGGAAAGCTCTGTTTCAGGAGGCTGTAGGAAGTGGCAGCTCGTGTTCCCTCTGGACAAGGGTAGCTCCTGGAGACGTCTGGGCAGGGCAGGTCCTTGGGAGGGCTCAGCTGGGCAGACTTAGGCCCAGCCCGCACGCCTGGTGCTCCCCAGTAGAAGGGGCTGAGGACAGGCCCAGTCTTCTCTGTGTGTTCGCATCCCCTGCAGAGAACAGCCAGGTACCTGGCACTTATCCTTCAGCAGTACCACCCACTTTACCAGCTTGGGCTGCAAAGGTCTCCCTGCTTTTAACGTGCAATTACATTAGCCCGAGCCAATCTCGCTTACTGTGCTCAGGGTCTTTCTCTGCTCCCTTGAGCCCCTTTGACCTTGGGAGCCTCAGGGAAGTGACCTATGAGGTTACTTCTCATCACGGTTGCCTCTGGGGCTGCTCCCCAGATGTGGTACATCAAGAATTCCCCGGGGACCTTGTTAGCATGCAGATTCTGATTCAGCAGGATGGGCGTGCGGCCCGAGGGTGGTGCAGTGGCTTCAGTCCAAGCACACAGCGTGGGTAGCAAGGTTGTTGGTTCTTTGCGGATTGTGGCACATGTGCACATATTTACTACGTGGCGCACGGGCAAGGCTGCTCTTGCTGCCTCAAAGCCCAAACACCTTGGGGGCCGAGGGAATCCACATGCCAGCTCACTTCTAACCCACCTTAAGCATGGAGTGGGTCAAGGCGCAGCAGTCAAGGGGAGAGAAAACAACCAAAGTCTGGCAATGCATATGGGGAGGTAGTTCTCATTCTTTCCTATAGTTATTGCAGATGCTGCTGCCCTGTGGTGTGGCTGCAAACAGGCCACCTTCGGGGCCCAGAAATGCTGTCCTCTGCTGCCTCGAACACTGTTTTGATCCTGCAGCGTTTTTTTCTGGATGCAGAGAGGGCAGAATAAAGCTCTTAATCTGTCCCCTCCCCGAATCTGTCAAAGATCCCAAAAATTTTCAAAGAAGGGAAAACCTAAAATTAGTAAAAAGAGATAGGGTCTCAGATACTTCCTTTCCAGGAGGTAAGGAAGTATCTTTCCAGCAAATCGTGGCAGAGAAAGGCAACCCTCTTTCAACTTAAATAGAGGGCTCTCTGCACCGTTTTCTCAAAAACACTGAGTGTCTGTTTGTCTGACTTTATGTAACTGAGAGGGGCCTCTCGAGTGGTCTTCCCAGGACAAAGCAGGTCTGTTGGGATGTCTCCTCACTGTAAACAGAAGAATTTGCAGCTTTTGCTGCAGTTTTACCAAAACTGTTTTTACCAAACAGTTTTACCAAAATATTTACTAAAATTGTGTCTCTCTTGGCACCCATCCACCCACCACCCACCAGCCACTGTGAATTGGCTCAGGAAATGTTTGCTGAATGAAAGGGACATTTCTGGGTGTCCTCGAGCCCCAGTCTGGCTGAAGCACCTCTCCTTTCTCTCTAGGTCCATATTTAAGCCTTTCATCTTTGTCGGCGATATAAAACTTGTCCCCAAAGCACAGTCTCCCTGTTTCGGGGACGATGACCCTGCCAAAAAGGAGCCCCGGTTCCAGGAAAAACCAGACCGCCGGCATGAGCTGTATAAGGCCCACGAGTGGGCACGCGCTGTCATTGCAAATGACCAGGTGAGCCTGGGGGTGGGCCCCTGGAGGGTGGCGAGGTCAGCGACACAGGAGGCAGGAAAGCAGTTAACCAGCTCAGCCTTTCCGTCCCTGCAGCACGTCTCCTCCTGGTGGTCCATGTTCCCAAGGCCCTTCCTAAAATGCTGGACTTAATTTTTCCACCCAGTCTCCTGAAACCAAATGAAACAAAGCCTCCACTTTTGATATTACTCTAGAACTCAGTGGGCTAAGAATAGCCCTCTGTTTACCTAGGAATCATTTACTGTTTACCTAGGAATAGAAATGTGCAGTTGTGGTAGGGGTAACTGCTTTTCTGCTCCCTAAAATTCCTTGTATACTTTTGGGGGTAAAAAGTTGTACTTGATGGCCACACTTTATAGATGCCATCATATGTTGTTTTAAAAAAGAGATTCTTCAAAAACTTTCTGGAGCTGGATAGGTAGCACAACAATGGGAATTGATGCCGTTGAACTGTACATTCAAAATGGTTCCAGTGGTAAATTTTATGTATATTTTACGACAACAAAAAAAGATTCTCAAGTTTCCAGTTTTTTTAAAAAAAGGTATTCTTCAAAGTGCACCCCCCCTCCCCTACCCAAAGCTTTGGTAAATAAAGTTACAAGACGGCAGTTCACATAAGACTAACACCCAATATATGCCTGCAGCCGCCATCAGTGATGGACTCGCATACAAAACCCAAGCCTCTATTTTGCTGAAGGGAGAAGGAAGGACCGTGGTTTTTAGGTGTTCATTTGCTTCCCAAGCAAAATTTTTTTAACAACTTGTCACAGGTCCAGTTTCTCTTGAAGAAAGGGACACCTTTTTGGTAAATTGGTGCATGCATTTTGTGTGGACTGGGTGAGCCTACTGGCTTATATATTTGGCACAGAGGACTACATAAAAACGATATAAAGAAGGGCAACATCAACAATAAATCCAAGCGGGTGTAGAGAGTATCTCCGAGAAGGGCAGGCTCACTTCGTGGAACTCGCTCTTCATGCCACAGAAATGACCGCTTTGACAAGTAAAACTCGCACTGATGTTTTACGTCTGTCCCTCTCTGCCTAACATTTCCCTTGAACTGTGAACCCTGCTGCACCGTGACACGGAGTTTTGTCCAGGCCTGTTCACATGCGCTCCTGACAGGGCATGTTTTCTAGGTGGACGACAGTAAGCCCAACGTCACTTGGTGGTGCACGGTTTTTGTGGATATTGGGCAGCTGGAAGGCAGAGGTAGAAAGGACTATGTGATCTGAGCTATTCTACACAAAATTTCGAAGAGATGAAACTGATGAGGGTGGGCTTTGAAATTTAGAAATGATCCTTGGGTTGAGTCAAGGCAGTGTTGGGAAGAGGTGGATGAGTGCTGACAGCAGCTTCCCCATTCTGGGATTAATTAGGCACATAAAAGTGTTTCATTGTCATCCACGGTTAATGAGTCATTTCCACTTGGAAAAAGAGATCTCACCACCTCAGAAAAAAGGAAGTCGGGGATAGACATGGCATGTGTTTATTCATGGATCCATTTCTTCCTGCTGCAAATATCTATGGGGTGTGCCTACTGTGTCCCAGGCATTGGAGGATAGAGATAAGCCTAGTTCTCACTCCCCAGGAGGTCATGGTCAAATGAGGATCATAGGCAGGTAGACAAATCATTACAAGACAGGAAGAGAGCAACCATGGCAGAAGGAAAAGAATTGGGCCAGGAGAGCTCAGCGGGAAGGCTTTCAAAGCAGCCTGAAGATGGGTGCAGGTTGACTGAGCATGGAGGGAGAGCAGGGCCATCTGTTTAGTGGCTAGAAAAAGTATCCTCACGGGTGGGAGGAATGCAATTAATTCAGTCTGACTGATGGGAAAGGAGCATGGCAAGAGGTGAAGCGAAAGACAGCCTTGTGTGTTACAAGGGGCCTTCCTTGAATGTCACTCAGGCTTTTGTCCTAAAGGCAGTGGGAAGCTGTGCAAGTTTTCTAAACAGAGCAGTGACATAACCATGTTGGCATTCTAGCAGAATCCCTGCGGCAGTTACATGGGAAACAGTTTGAATAGGGTGGGTGGTCCCCGGGAGGCTTTCAGTGTCCATTGGTGCGGCCCCCATGGTGTTTGTCCTTCCTCAGGAGCAAGGTCGCCAGCTGAGGAAGACCATGCTGGAACTAGAGAAGCAGGGCCTGGCAGCCATGGAAGAAATCCTGACCAGCTCTGACCCCCTGGACCCCACAGAAGTGGGGGATCTTTTCTATGACTGTGTTGACACGGAGATTAAGTTCTTTAAGTGAAGTAAGCATTCCCTTTCCCCTTCTTATTTAAAATTTCCCACCTTACTAAATTACCAGCAAAACAAACCACCCTCCTGTTGGAGTAAAATGAGAAAGTTCTGATGTGGTCTCCTTGTCTGAAGCCAAATCCAACTGTTCACTTGTGTTCTGCCTCGAATCTCAAAACGTCCCCTTTTTCTGCAATGTAGGTCCCCTTCCTTTGCAGTGTGACATGTATCTCCTTCGCCTGTTGTTCGAATGTATGACTAATTGTGGATTTTAAGCTGCTATTATTGTATTTCAGTGACAATGGACACGTTAGCCTTTTCCTTGGGGGACTGGAGTTCACCAAGCCTTGCAAGGCGGGTTCCATGGTGCCGAGTTTGTGGGGAAAGCAAAATCTTTTGAAGTCTTAGTCTCTCTCTGGGGACCAGTTTCTTTCAGGTTAACAGAAGGCATTTATTTCTGTCTGGCCCGGGGCTCTCGTGTGCGTCCAGAGGGAGGAGCCCCCTGGCCTCTCTCTACTACAGGGTGTGCCTATAGTGCCGCATGACTCCAGATGTGTCTTCTGAGGGCCAGAAGCAATGGGAAGGAAAACGGGCTCCTCTCCCCTCCCAGCGTCTTCCCCATTCCTGTGACCCTAAAGAGCCCGTCTTCCGTGCACTGTGTTTGTGTGCTGTGGACCCACAGACTGCTTTCACGGGCAGGAGAGCTGGTCACCTGCGTTAGCTGGAACCTGCCCACCTTAGAGACGCACAGGCTGTCCTGCTGGGGACCTCTTCGAGTGACTGTGTGGCTCTGCCCAAAACACACGCGGCCCCCCAACCCCTCCATTCCCTGCACAGCAGCACTCCCACCATACCGATGCGGGCTTGAGTAGAAACGATTCCCAGCCTGGGTACCGCCATCTAGTTTAGGAATAATGAAATGACCCCGTGGCATAGTTCCACCCCACAAAGCTGTGAATCTCTCAGCAAGTGAGGGAAAGGAAAGGAGAAACTTTCGACTGTTTAGATTCTAGGTAAAGTAGCTGGAATCTAAGCAGCCACAACATTATCTCAGCAGAGATTTGAATGCAATGGATTTGTTCCCAACGTCGTGTTCCCAGGAAGGATTTGACTTACCACCCAAGCATAGAAAAGCATGTGAGGAAGACCAGATGGACTCAGCATTGGAAAGACAGAGGGCAAGAAGGCGACAGATGGATGTAGAAGCATTTCACTCCAGGGTAACAATCCAGCCCCCACTCCACCTGCCCGGCCTGTTATATCCCACAAAGCTGTGTAGGAGGCACCCGGCTTTCCCTGGGCCTTCCCTGTATCCCTCCTGCCCCGTATGTCCCAGTAGCTGCCTTCAGACTAGTAGATGAGTTGGGCAAGTGGGGAAGGGGCTTACGTCCACTACTGAAACTCTGAACCACGCTTGAAATGGAAGAGGGCCAGAGGTGATTACCAGAAGGTATGTTAATATACCAGCGAGTGGGAGAACAGCAGCTCAATTACTCCCAGTGACTCTCCCCGGCAGCCATGTATGCTAGGCCACGAGAGCTGGAAGGGACTTGGGCCCCATACACAGATGTGATCACAGGTTTTATCCGAACGAATCTTTTTTTCTACCGACTCTCTTTAAAGAGTGTAGGCAGAAGAGCATCATAAGCTTTTTGCCCAGAAGTTTTGTAAGTTCTGCATGTAAAGTCACCAACCATACAAGTGGTGAGAGGTGGGAAAAATATTTAAGCTGCTTTCAGACTAGTAGATGAGTTAACAGCAACCATCTGTGGTGGCTTGTACTTGCTGAGAGTTTTGTGCAGGTTTGGCCTGGGCTTTCACTGTCGATGCACTTAAGGCCTCCTCTTAGGTGGAGTGGCCATTCTGAGAGTGCCTGTCTACAGCTGCTAAGGGGCTAAAGAAGAAGTTTGAGAATGATGTCGGTACCTTACCTGCTGAGTGGTTATTTAAAACAAGATGATACAGAAAACCACTCTAAAATTTCACCACGTGGTCTCACCTCTACTTATTATGGAAACATTTCATCGGATCTGACATGTCTGTGATACCCAAGGTGATTTGGGGTTTGACCAAAAGGAATCTAGTGAGAATAAATTACACAGAAGCCTGCTTTCAATTATAATGGGTCAAACAAAGGTCACAGATAACCCAGCCAGCCTTATGCCATTCCCCAGCCATGGTGCAGTGGGAAACACAGTGGCAACTTCTGTTAGAGCACACTGACCTTAGTCCAGCACGTCAGAGAAGGGCCAACCCCAGCTGAGAGTTGTCTTGGCTAACACTGTACATCACAACTGTGATCTCCCTGTGTGACCACTAGAGGGTGTGGCAGCCCCCCCATGGCACAGCCTGGCAGAAGTGAAGTGGGGCTGGGGTTCTTCCATCAGGCTCAGAGGTGGTCTCTGTACAGTCATTCATGAGTAAAAGCAGCGGACAGACTTTTTGTGCATTGGGATGCATGGAAGAAAGACAAGAAGAGAGCAAAGACTCTATTGATGTGGTTGTACTCACTTCTAGTGACTCTATTGACGTCGACTCTATTGACGTCGTTATACTCACTTCTAGTGACTTTTATATACGTATATTAACAGCTTGAAATATGTTGGATTTTGAGCAGGCTGTGGTTGGGGGCAATGTTTGTTTTTAAATGCTCCTAACAGACGCTGCTTTGGAAAAATGCTCACCATCACGTAGATAAGTTCTTGACCAGTGACTGCTTTCCTAAAGGTAATATGGAGCAAATGAATATTCAAGATGAACCGTGAAAATAACATTTAAAGGTCACGGTGTAAATAGCTTCCTAGAGTACCATTTGTGTATCCATTAAGACTTGGGGGTGGGAGTGCTGTGCATGTTTTGTGCAGAAAAAAGATACGGCCATAAAGGACAGAATCTCTCCCCAACTGCCGTCCCCCATAACCATACATAAGCTAGTTAGTCTCGCCTAATAGAAGGGAGTACCATAGAGGAAGATGCCCTCATGCTCTAATGGGAGAGGGGGAGGTGCAGACACTCCAGTCAAAGTAGATTAACAAAGCAGAAGTAGTGCTCTCACGCTTGGAGGTGGTTTGGAACTTTAGATAGCATAAGGGCATACGTGAAGTTATGGTGATTCTTTAGTGCCCAATAACACAAGACACAGTGTTATTATTAGTAGTAGAGTCCTTCTTACAAACTGTCTAACAGAGCAGGTGTATACCTATTAGATATTAGCAGTGAGGTTCCTTCAGTATTGGGTGAACCATTACATATAAAATACTCTCAAGCAGGCAAACTACTTTGCTCCCGAACTGATGTCATCCCACATTGATACAGGTGTGACACAGCTCTGGCTGGCCCAGCAGGAAAGCCTAGCCAGGACCAGTATGTCTGTTATGAAACCACTAACGGCATTCTTGCCTGAAGAGCAGTGAAGCCGTTTATGGGGACGGTCTTCAGCGGAACTCTCAACTTTGGGAAGAAAGAGGGAGGGGAACCTACCTATCTGGCCATTCATATGTGGAGGGGGAGAAGGAGTGGCAGGTCACAGTCACATGCTGTCCCAGCGTTCCCTTGTGCTTCCCTGTAGCCGTGGCATTTCATTCCACGGGGCCCTAAGTCCCAGGTCCCCTCCTGTGGTTTGTGTCAAATGTGCTTTATCTAATTGACTTCAAATATCCTGAAATGTCACATGCAGATTTCTTGTGGGAACGAATACGTACATATTTGCTGTCATGTTGTGAGAAGGAAATTAAATGTGTGAGCTAGAAACTGCTATTGGAATACTTAAAGGTAAAATCTTTGTTTCCTGCAGTGGGAACTGACTGTAGTCATAATAGCCTTTTGCACAAAGATCTACAAACCAGGTAACTTCCCATCCAGTGCTTACCCTTGGGATTGTCTCTAAATACATCAAGCATACAATAAAAAGTGCTGAAATGAATGTCCAGTGGCCTCTTCTACCTTGTGTTTCATGAGTAAATGTTGGGCATTAGTCAAAACATAGATAATGTATGAAAGGGGTTATATTTTCTTGACTTGTAAGAAAACCCAATCAGTTCAGCAGTTTCCTCCATTTTGTACCATTGTGTGGATAAGTTTACTTTTTAAATATAAACACAAAACCACAAGATACCACCTCACACCCATCACAATGCTACTATCAAAAAGAAAAAAAATGACAAGTGTTGGTGAGGATATGGAAAAATCAGAAACCCTGTGCACTGTTGAGGGGAATGGAAAATGGAAAACAGTATGGTGGTTCCTCAAAAAAATAGAAGTTCCACATAATCCAGAAATTCTATTTCTGAGTATATACCCAAAAGAATCGAAAGCATGGTCTCAAAGAGATATGTGTACATTCATGTTCATAGCAGCATTATTTATGAAAGCCAAAAGGTAGAAGCAACCCAAGTGTCCATTGATGGATGAATGGATAAACAGAATATGGTATATACATATAAAGGATTATTACTTACCCTTAAAAAGGAAGGAAATTATGACATATGCTGCAACATGGATGAATCTTGAGGACATTATGCTAAGTGAAATAAGCCAGTCTTGAAAAGGCAAATATTATATGATTTCTCTTATATGAAGTACCTAGAGTAGTCAGACTCATAGAGATAGAAAGTAGAATAGTGGTTGCCAGGGGCCGGGAGGAGGGAGAAATGGGGAATTGTTTTTTAAGGGGTATAGAGTTTAAGTTTTGCAAGATCATAAAAGAGTTCTGGAGATTCGTTGTACAACGTGAATGTACTCAACACTACTGAACTGTACACTTGAAGATGGTTAAGGTGGTAAATTTTATGCTATGTTTATTTTACCACATGTCATGCTGGGTGTCATGTGGGATCTCTGCTCCCGCTCCCCACATAAGGATGCAGGACACGGTAAGGCCAAAAAGGAACACCCACGGAGCCATAGATAGGGGAATCATACCACTATATTCTTGCTGGCGGCTGCGTTGGAGACACAGGAAGCAGGAGCCACACGAGCCACAACCCGCGGTCCCAGTCCATTTTTCTGCCAACCAACCTCACTTGCCAACTGCAATCCGCGCCTCTCTGCAATCCGCAATCCGCAATCCGCAATCCGCGCTTGCTAGTTTAGCCTTGGCAGTTGTATTAGTGGCTAATGGCTAACTGGTAACAGCTGATGACCATCTACTACCCGAGCCAGCACCTTTCCACGTGAGGCTGAGAGCTTGGAAACTGCACTCCAGGCTCTATCCCCACACCACAATTAAACAAAAGCCACACTAAAAACAGAAGTCTGGCTGCTGGCATCTATGCCAAGCATCTTTATTTTAAAGCCATTAGCAGGTCCACACGAGGAAAGAAAAACCAGTTGTCTCCATTCTTGTGACTTAGACATGCCCGACTGCTTCCATGGTCCTGTCTCCACCATGACAGGCAAAATACAACTGAATATCTTGTTCATGATAATAAGACTTAGTCACTGGCAACGACAGACGTATGTCAAGGTCAGACTCATTGTCTGCCCCATTTATATGACAAGGAACTGCTAACTCTTTAAACGTTATTTCCAGCTCTTTTTCCCCCCCATACACATTTTCCTGCAAAGCTCCAAGGTAACAAAGCCTGTATTAGTTTGCTAGGGCCGCTGTAACAACGTAGCACAAACTGGGTAAACAACAGAAATGGATTGCTCACAGTTCTGGAGGCCGGAAGTCCAAGTTCCAGATGTCGGCAGGGTTGGTTCCTTCTGAGGCCTGCGCGGGAGAGGAAGAGACTGTTCCAGCCCTCTCACCTGGCTTCCGGTGCTTTGCTGGCAGTCTTTGGCATTTGATGGTTTGTAGACATGTCAGCTCGACCTCTACCTTCATCTTCACATGGCGTTTTCCCTGTTTTGTGTCTGTCTGTGTCCAACTTTCCTTTTTATAAGATGTGGGGACAGAGTCCCAGAGAGCAGTTTCCAGGCTCTCAGCCTCATGTGGAAACGTGCTGGCTCGGGTAGTAGATGGACATCAGCTGTGACTAGTTGGCCGTCAGCTGTTACCGGTTAGCCATTAGCCACTGACATAACTACCGTGGCTGAGCTAGCAGGCGTGGATTGCAGTTAGCAAGTGGGGTCGGTTGGCAGAGAAGCGAATGGCAGATTGTGGATTGCATGCCTCCTGCTTCCTGTGTCTCCAACCCAGCCCCCAGAGAGAATAGAGAGGTATGACTCCCCTATCTATGGCTCCGTGGATGTTCCTTTGTGGCTTCACCATATCCTGCGTTCTTATGCAGGGAGCGGGAGCTAAGACACCGCATGACACCCCATGTGCCATAAGGACACCAGTCATATTGGATTAGGGGTTCACCCTACTTCACATGACCTCATCTTAACTAATTACCTCTGCGATGACCCTATTTCCAATTAAGGTTTCATTCTGTGGTACTGAGGTTAGCACTTCAGTATATGAATTTTTGGAATACAATGACCCACAACAGAACAGATTCACGAAGGAAGCCAAGCCTCCCAGGGCATGGAAGTTGCTTCTGGAGTCCAGAGCCTTCCCATTAAGTTGCTCCCCTCATCCCTGAAGGCACCACCTCTCACCCTTAATTCCATAAGTGCCTAAGATTATGGCTACTTTACCACCCTCCACAATCAATGACTTTTAAGTTCACCATCCACTTTGTCAATTATCTCGGGCTATTGTTTTTCTATTCTACTCCGAAGGGCTCCTTTAAAGAGCTGATCTGTACCTCCACTAATCAGAGAGCTGATAAAACAAGTCAGGTCCTTAACTAATTTGGATGCAAAATGTGTAGCCGCTAACTTTGAAATGAGTTTCTAGATGAGATTTATTTTGGGAACGTCTATGAATTTTAATTACTGCTCACTTTTTATCCAACAGCAGAGCTCGTGGAGTGTGGTCTGAGCAGCTCAGCAAACGTCTATAAATGGACTGCCTGTAATGCAGCCAGCAAGAGCTCTGTTTGCGACTGAGCACGTAATAAGCACACTGGTTGTGCCCCAGTATGTGGGGTGTGCCAACACCTGGGTCAGGGTCAGGGCTTGCCCAGGCATTATGTCGCTGAATCTTCACCACTCTATGCTCAGGCACATATTTATGTCTCCATTCTACAGATGAGGAAACTGAAGCACCGACTGATTAACTTCCCCAGACTTGTAAGAGGCAGAACAGAGATTCAGGTCCATGTTTGCCCCTGAGCCAGCTTACCTAGCAGGTACACCTCAGCTCCCTTGTACCAGGTTCCGAAGAGTACACACCTGACAATACTATAACGGAAATTGAGATGACACCGCTCCCTGTGGGAGATTTTTTTGAGGGGTTTGCTAACTTGGGGAAGGGTGTTAAGTGTACTGTAGGTTGAAAGTTGTTCCATTTTAGCACACATTAGAGGAATTTATAAGCAATGCTCTCTACTCATGTTATATTAATAAAACGGAATAGAGTGTTATGTACTTTTTCAAAAATATATTTGAGAAAGTTTTTCCCTTGGTTGGTTTTTCCAAATACCCATTAGCTTAGTTAGCTCACAAGCACCAGAAAAATATTATGACAAAACTATGATTTTGTTGTTTTGTCAGAAACGTCAGCTCAAAAGAGAAACACACCGATTCTAACACAGTATGTTACAACAAGTGTTGGGTGCTGTGTAAAGATTCTTTTTGCTCTGTCATTCTTAGAAGCCCTCCTAATCCTTAAAACTGTTTGGCTGAGACGAGTACTGGTAACCAGAGATGGGTTTTCACAAGGAAATGACCAGAAGTATTTCCACTTATTGAAGTTTATTAGGTACAAAGAAATGAATCTGCAGAGGGAATATCCATAAATATAAAATACACGTAGAACACCGGGGGAGCACAGATGAGTGTCAGCGAGAGTATGCGAGGACGGTTGGGGTGCTGTGACACAGATGCTCATATATGTGAGTATATAGTCAAGGGACAAACCTTTGTCCTGCCAGAGGGACTCGGTGTACCAGCACATGTTCAAAGTGCCTGAATTCAGTGACAGGTCTCCAGGAGAGATGCGATGCCCGATTCCTGAGATTTCTCGCTAATTGCGATTTTTGGTTTCTGCTCATTCCTTCTCTCCGTCCTTGAATGGTTGCATTTTTAATTCCTATCCCAGGGGTACAGAACACGCTCGTATACACAGCTCCTCAGGGCAGGCAGTGCATGCTGAAGGTGGGACTGCCTTCGTGTAAAGCCTTCTTAACCTTGATCATTAAAACCTTTGTAGTCATTTTGTACAACTGGGAGGGAGGTGGAGTGGATCCTATTATAATTAAGAAGTTCTGACCTTTCGGAAACCTTCACAGAACCAATGAAACAAATCAGTGATGCCCAGGGCTGATGACCTGGAAAAACTTCTTTTTCATTGATTTAGCTGTTACAATTTGGCATGATGTATTCCCCAGAGAAGGGAACTTGACCTTGCTCACTTGCTTCTATCTGGACGGAGGAAGCATGACAATAATGTAGGATAGCATGTTAGGCTTTACTCCAGACCACAGCTAGATGTATGTGGTCACATGTTTGCCCAAACCCTCCTCTCTGTCTACTTTTTTGGGGTGGCTTGTTCTAGGCACGATATCCTTGAGGTGGGAGCGCGTGAGTGGATGGTTCTAAAGGAAACTTAGTTTTCACTGTTCTTCCCGCCTCTCCCTCCCTGATTTCCTTTAATCTGCAGCTATTTTGAGCACAGACCAGGGATCATTTTGTTCCTTTCTACTTTGTCCCCTTCCTCTGTCACAGCCTTCCTCTCCAAGGACAGGGAGCATTTGGGGTCATGTGGCAAGTAGCTCAAGACAAAGGGTGTGAGAGCAGCAGTCAGAACCCATCCTGACATGGTCCATATTCAGGGGTGGCCGAATTTGCACAATGCTCCCCCCACAGAGAGGTGACCACCACAGGGAACAGGAGGTTAGTTTCTCTCTTTAGCTCAGAATTTAGCGAGGTTTTGCCTGATAGTTGGTTCCAGGTTTCCCAAGGGTCGGGGTGGAGGAAGATTATTTCATAATACGTTTCGGTCTACACTTTTTCAAGTCATATTTTCCATGGAAATCCTGCACTTGGGGTGAGGTTGGGGGAGACCTCTGAGATAGGATTAGTAATTTACTCTAATAATGAGTTACGTAGGTTTCTAACTTGCAGGGGAAATACCAAAATCTCCTAAAGCTCACCCACCTCTCCCAGACAGCCAGGATGGGCCTGGGAACGTGGAGGGAACAGGAGGCAAGTCTCGGGGACTTGGGCATGAGGGGCACTGTAAACAGAACATTGGCTACTCGTAGGATCATTCAGTTACAAAAGGGGCCCTGTAGACAGCATTGGAGGGGCCAAGTCCACTCCTGCCTTTATTTTGTGTTATATTTACATTAGGCAGTGAAAAAAAAAATTCCCTGTACTGCAAAAGCGGAAGCGAGACATGACATCTCGTTCACTGGAGGTTGTATGGCATTGTCTGGGTGTGGGGACACATACTACTCTCTCTGAGTTGCGTCATTTATAAGGCATTATTTGGTTTGATTTTGCAGTTTGTACGCTGAGCATATAAAATCATGCCGATAAGAAGCCATTGTGGATACTATGACTTTGGGACTACTTGCAAACCGCGGAATCTTCTAAAAACGGTTCCAAATCTAGGAAGGGCCAGCCTGCATGCATATTTACAGTCATGGAATGGACACAATGGGTGTGGACAGGGCTCCATCTGCACTGACCGACGAATGCCAAGATGCATTTTACAAAATGGAGAAATGGTGTGTGCGGTTTTTTAAAAAATAAAAGTTGACTACAATACTGATTTAAAGCCTGTGCAAACCACGTATTTACAATAAATAAATGCTCTATTCAGAGCCTGTATGTCAAATGAATTAACAACTTGAGTATGGTGAGGTTCAGACCGTTCTCCTGGGGATACCCAGGTGCTCACAGGGCGTTGGCTTCATCTGTCTTCTCACCGGAGTGTCTTTAAAGATATCTGTGGAAACATGACAACATTACCAGGTGGGTTGAGAAGACTCATTGCACACAAATCACCAACTCAGGGCTGGGCACCGAAGCTTTTTCTCATTCATGCAAGGCTGCCAGGGCCTGAAGGTCCCATCATATGCAAGGAGGTGATTTTGACCCAGGGGGTTGTGGGTAGAAAAGGGGATGAAATGGGATTTGTAGGTCATGGCATGGGCAGACCTCAGGCCATCTTAAAAACATTTAGAGGACTGAGAACCAGCAGATTCACTTGACAGAGAGCTCAGGAAAAGCAAAGGACTTGCTGGAGATCCCAAAACAAGGCAATGGGGAAAGAGAGAGGGCCTCAGGCCTTCAGATTTCCAGCCCAGAGCTCCCACCCATGCCTGGATCACCTGGGTCCATAAAAGAGCCCCCTCGGGGGCGCTGTTTGCTCTGTCTGGAACCCAGTGATTTCTCTCAGTGACTGTTTTTGTCGCACTGAAGTGAAAATGAATTAAGATGGCGTCCAGCTAGACATAAAGAACCAAGAGAGACTTTGTAGTTCCGTCCCTGATTGGATTTTTCCGGGCACAGGTGATTTAGGTGTGTGCCTGCCAAGAGGCTAGCGATCAGACACTGCCCAGTGTGCGATCATCTTTGCCATGTTTGCAGGTGAGAGTGACTCTAACGTGCCAGGAAAAGCAGTGAGGTATAGTGGAAGGAACACTGGATGAGGAGTCTGAGGTCTGGGCCTGTGACCTTAGACATATTCCTTAATCCCTTGGAGTTTGGTTTTCTCATCTGAAAAATGGCTTTAATAGTTTTCTCTCCAGCTTACGTCACAGGGTTAATGAAAGGCTCAAAGGAGATAACATAGGCAAGTTGTCTGAAAAACAGAGAGCCATATAACGTAGGGATGATTATTTTGATTATGACTGTATTTTTCTGATCACAGAAGTAATGTCTTCATTGTAGAAAATTCCAAAATTGCAGAAACGCACCAGGTAGAAAATAAAACTCAGCCATGATCTCTCAGAGCCGATTTAGTCTTCTTTTCCCCTATGCATATGTACATGTACTTCTCCCTTCACTGCAATCATATGCCCATTTTTGAGCCTGTGATTATCTGAGAGTGGTGATTGCAATTCTGGGATGAGCCGTGGCAGAAAATAGGCCTGGTGTTTATCCTCCTTCAAGGAAGGATCCCAGCTTCCAGGAACTTAGTCCTTTCCTTCGTACAGCTGCAAAAAGGTCAGTTTAGCACCAGGCCACCCTCTTTGTCACACAGACTTCTGAAGCAGGAGGAGGCCAGGGTGGGCCTGAATGCATGTTTTCAAAGAATAACAAAGGGCCTTTAAAGATGAGACTGTATCGTGTATCATGAGAGACGTCATTTCGGCTCAGGGTAGGAAACACTGTCCGAGTTGCCTCGTGTGAGAAGAAGGGCATTTCTTCAAAGAGTGTCTTATCTATTGCACAAGCACCTATCTGGTTCCCCTCCCAGCTTTCTTCTAGCCACCAGGACTTGAATTGTGACTACATTTGGCCAAAATAAATGATAATATCGATGGGGAAACCCTCCACCAATGGTGCTGTAAGAAACCATGTATTCCATACATGAGACAGAGCCCTGAACTATGTTTCATACGTGTTATTGAATTTTTCTCCTGGGCTTCTCAAGTCATCGTGATGTGGGAAGAGTGAATGGGGAGTGAATGAGGTGACTGGTGCAGAATGGCTCCCCAGGGCTATGGTCACCAAACTTGCTTTGTGTAGGTAGTAGTGATGCCAGAGATTTTGAAATTGTAAGTGCCTCATTGTAGATGGAAACAAAGCTACACCCAGTGGCTTGCCCTTAGGAAAAATGTAAAGCTGTTGGGGAGAAAGCACACCCTTCACATCTGCGTGCTCCCTAAGGAGAATTCCTGGCTTTATATTCAGACACCTGAGGGACGTGTCACCTGAGCATTTCTGCCTTTGATGTCATCGGAGCTCTGTGCAGCCGCCTCGGAATGGAGCCAGGGACCAGGTGTACGGTCTGAAAGAAACAGGAACAATCTCACCATCTGTTGGCCCAGGGACCGGCTGTGTGCTTCACAGAGAAACTCAGGCTAAACCGGCACTTACAGCGATGGCAAAAGAACCAAGGGTAACGTGAGCCAGTCACCTTCGGGCTGCTGGCCCTGGACTGTGTGTTTCCACCACTGCTTCTGTGTTGCAGACCATGGATACAGAGGCATCACATTCAATGTGCTGGGAGAAGGACAGGTCACGAAGGCCTGTCCTCTCAAAGCACGTGACAGCTGCTTAGTTCAACACAAACCACCCTCTCCAGGACCCCAGCGTGCAAACAAAGGAGTTAAAAACAAAAAACAAAGGAGCAAAAGGTAAGTATGTGTTGACGCAAATCAGGCTCTGTTCCATGAGGATCCAACTCGTTCTCTGAAAAATATTATGTTTAACTATTATACAAATTACATACGAGTATCTCCTTAGACGGTTTTCCCTTATGAGATACCACTAGAATCTCTAAGAATTCACAAAGCAGAGCCGTTCTGCTGAAACAGTCCTTCGTGTGGGCTGTTGACCCACACTAGAGTATCTCAGATTCACTAAAATGGTGGTTTTCAAACTTTGGGTAGCACAGTTGTAATAAGAAATGCTTTTATGTCTCTAACCAATGCCATGCATCTCCTGCACTCAGACCAGCCTGAGTGAGCTCCGGTAAACGCTGCTGCCTCCTGGTAAACGATGGCTCCCTCACGTCCCGGTTAGCTGCTCCCTACAGAGTGGCCCTGAACCTCTGTGCTGGGGCTGAAGCAGCAGAGGCCCAAAGTCCAAGCTGGCTTCAAACTTTATTTTTTATCTTTTGTCAACCAAGCCAGTCATGCACCTTTTCCCAAACCCAGAGATATTTTCATATAAAACAAAAAAATCCATTTTGTAGCCAACCAACAAAAGGCTGAATACTGCACAAATAGAGGAGAATGTCCAGAAAGGATTTACAAACTTGGCTGGCCATTAAAGCTGGCTACAGTCACTTTTAGAACCTCCAGAACCCCCAGAAGCCTTGGAATGCAATCCCCATGGACTGGGCAGCTGGGTTAGCAGAAAGGTGGACTCCTAGGAGAGGCAGATCTAACGATCAGCTCTGAGCCAACATGGTCTCTCCAAGGTACAGTCCACATGGCCTAAGATGGAGAGGTACCAGTGTGACTACATTTGGCCAAAATAAATGATAATATCGATGGGGAAACCCTCCACCAATGGTGCTGTAAGAAACCATGTATTCCATACATGAGACAGAGCCCTGAACTATGGTGTCGAGAACAGCGGACATGGAGCAAAGAGCCTCAACTGGAGCTCCAGCTTTGCCATCAGCTGTGACCCGGGGCAGGTCACTCTACTTCTGCCTCAGTTTCTTCAGCTGGACAGGAAGGAGTTGGGCTAGATGACCTCAAAGGCCTTTCCTGCTCTAACACTGGAGGCCTAGAAGAGTCGCTAATTGAAGGAAATGACAGGTTTCATTGAAACGATAATTCTAGTACCTGCCAGATCTAGACCTTAGAAATTGAATATCTGGCCTTTCCTCTCCTTTCCACTGTCAATGTCACCATTGAGGTCGGTATGAGGGACCCATCATTCCCTCCTCAACCACATCCTGCTTGGAGAAAACTGAAAGGGGTCACCCTACATACCATGGGGCCTCATTTCCCCCTCCACACGTGCTCCAACCAGCAGGGGTGGGGGGGGGTGGGGAGCTGATCATATTCTCTGTCCCAATAATTTGGAATTTTACAATTCGTTTTAATGATTATTAAGAGTAATATATATTTATTATAGAAAACATGGACAAAACAGTGAAGCATAAGGAAAATAAAAATCACCAAGCATTCCACCATCGAGTGTAACCACTTTTAACACTGTAGTCTGTATTTCTAGCCTCTTCTGTTTATTTAGTCAACTTCTTCTCCCTCTTCCTCTCCATATAGGTAATTTCTTTTTAGAATTAAATTTAGGTTCTATTTTATGTACTTTAGTAGACTGGGGGTTTTTTGTTTGTTATGCTTTTACTTCTCAGGTAGAGTTAACATTTTCCCATGTCACTAAATATTCAATGACACTATTTTAATAGATGCGTAGCATTTCCTCCCATGTCTCTGCCTTAATTTATTTAACCTCCTTCTTGGAGATTTGTGCTGTTTTCAAATTTGTTATTCTGTAAATGGTTTGGCAATGTTTATATGTGTGGACGTTTTTATTCATTAATTCAACAAGTATTTATTCAGTGTCTGTGTGCCTGGCCCCATTCTGGGAGCTGGAGATAGACCAGTGAATAAAAATAGACGCTGTCCCCGCCCTCCGGGGCCTTACACTGTATTGGGGGAAAAGACAGGAGCAGTTCATATATAAGATGTCAGGAAGTGATAAATGATTTGAAGAAAATGATAAAGCAGCATGAACAGAACAAAAGTGATGGGGTAGGAAGGGTTGCTATTTCATATGGAGTGGTCAGAAAAGACCTCTCTGATAAAGTGCCATTTGATCAAAGACCCAATGGAGGCAGAGAGGGAGTCTTGTGGATACATAGGGTAAGTGTTCCAGAGAAGGAACAACAGGTGCAAAGAGCCAGAGCAGGAGTGTGCTTGGAACATTCTACAAATTGCAGGTGGTCCATGTTGTTGGAACAAAACGAGGTAGGAGAGAATGGTGGTGGTGGTAGGCCGTTCATGTAGGTCTCGTGAGCCATGACAGGCATTTCTAATAGACTTGGAGAGAGATGGGAATTCACTGGAGGACTCTGAGCGGAGGGTAGCATGACAGGATTTGGACTTTAGAAGAATCACTCGGGCCGCGGTGTGGAGCAGGTTCCTGAAGCATTCATGACAGTGGCTTAGGTCAGGGTGTAAGTGCAGAGGAGTTGAGAGAAATCATTTCAAAGAGGATGTGGGAACAGAAGAGAAAGAAAGAAGTCAAAGATGACTGGGAAGTTTTTGGTGTAACAAAAAATGGGGCAGCAGCGAGCATGCAGTGGGAGGGGAGAGTGAAGAGAGGGCGGTCAGAAAATGTAAGCAAAGAAGTGCTTGAGAAGGAGAGAGTGATGGACTGTGGCTACTGCTTCTGACTACTGGATCTGGCAATGTGGAGGTCCCCTGGTGGCCTTGCTAAGGGCTCTTTCCATGGTACGGCCAGGAGAATGCCTGAGAGGACAAGAGGAGAGGAAGTGGAGATGGTTTTTGCTGTAAGAGGAGCAGAGACATGGCCCAGGGGCCAGAGTGGGTCAAAGAGGATATTATAGCATCTCTGTGGGTTCAGAGGAATAGGAACTTGGTGGGTTCAGAGTCACCTGGAAAGACAGGAACAGTGGAAAGAGTGAGATGTTGGAAGACAGCTTATGAAGGTGTGTGGTCAACAGTATATCAGGTGTGAGTAAGGTAAGTACAGGGCAGAGGCCATTACTGCACAACTTACTCCACAAAGGGCAGTGTCTACTGATTCTCCCGGCCTTGGGACAACTAATCCTTTGATTTGATGACATGAAAAACCAGTACTGTGACAGTTCCTGCAGTACCAGGTAGAGTATTTTCTTTGCTAATGGAAATAACTGTGGGTAGTTTTGTTAGAAGTGTAAAGTAACTCTATTTTAAAATAGGAGTCAGACCACAGTGAGATTCCATTTCATACCCATCAAGATGGCTACTATAAAAACAAACAAACAAAAAACCCAGAAAATAAGCAAGTGTTGGTGAGGATGTGGAGAAACTGGAACCCTAGTGCACTGTTGATGGGAATGTAAAATGATGGGAGTGGAAAATGGAAAACAGTATGGTTGTTCCTCAAAAAACTAAAAGTAGAATTTCCATATAATCCAGAAATTCTGCTTCTGAGTATATAAAAAGAATTGAAAGCATGGTCTCAAGGAGATAATTGTACACCCATGTTCACAGCAGCATTATTCACAACCGTCAAAAGGTAGAAGCAACCCAAGTGTCCACTGGTGGGTAAATGGATAATGTGGTGTATACATACAATGGAATGCTATTCAGCCTTAAAGTGGAAGGAAATTAAATTCTGACACTTGTTATGACGTAGATGAATCATGAGGACATTATGGTAAGTGAAATTAGCCAGTCTCAAAAAGTCAAATATTGTATAATTCCACTTACAGGAGGTTCCAAGAGTAGTAAAGCTCATAGAACCAGAAAGTAGAATGGTGGTTGCCAGGGGCTGGGGTGAGGGGAGAATGGAGTTGTTTAATGGGTATAGAGTTTCAGTTTTGCAAAATGAAAGGAGTTCTGGAGAGTGTTTGCACAACCATCTACTTAACATTACTGAACTACACACTTTAAAGATGGTTAGGATGGCAAAGTGCATGTTATGTATTTTTAAACCACAATTAAAAGTTAAATAAAACAAAAGAGCTAACTAAGCCTGAGGGTATCTGTGTGCTGTGTGTGTGTCAGACGGAGAGAAAGCAAGCAAGCCGGAGGAGGCAGAGGGCGAGAACTGCCACAAAACAGCGTGAAAACACACTCATCTGACAGAACCAGCATTGTCCCCCAGACTATGAAGCACTGTAATCTTGGGGAACCGAGTCAATGGTGAGCAGGAAGAAAACTGTAAGGAGAAATGTAATCAGACAGGCATGACCCACATCACTCACACTAATATAATTAACAAGGTGCTACCGCATGGCTCACGGGGATGGCTGGAACATGGTAATTTAATTGTGCTAGGAGGCTATGGAAGTAGTTTATGTCTGCCAGTGCCACACCAATCTAAAAGCATATCTTATTTTTGAAATTGCAAATGCCCTTTCTGGTCTGTAGGATGTCCGTTCATTTAATAGGTTTTCTTTTCTTTTCTTTTTTTTTTTTAATGGCGTCTACCTGAGTAGATTCTTTTTTGGTGAGGGGAACAGATTTGAACATTTCTTTGAGATGAGAGGAACACAGCACAGATTGCCAAGTGCGCCCTCCTGGTGAGCTGTGTGGGCATCGCTTTTCTTCTATTCTCAGGGATGAGACTGGAAACCATGGGCTCAAAACGCAGTAAGTTTAGATTAGAATTTCCTGAGTCTAAAGGTTGGCCTGTCTGGACCTCCTTTTCCCTACGTGGAAACTTTCTTGGGACTTACGATATGCAAAACACATAGGACAGTGCGAGGCACATCTGAGGTGGTTCACTGCAGTATGACTTACAGTACTTGCAGCGGTGTCACTTACAGTACTGCAGTACTTGCAGCGGTAGCACTTACAGTACTGCAGTACTTGCAGCGGTGTCAATTACAGTACTACAGTACTTGCAGCGGTGTCACTTACAGTACTAAAGTACTTGCAGCGGCAGCACTTACAGTACTACAGTACTTGCAGCGGTAGCATTTACAGTACTTGCAGCGGTGTCACTTACAGTACTACAGTACTTGCAGCGGTGTCACTTACAGTAGTACAGTACTTGCAGCGGTAGCACTTACAGTACTACAATACTTGCAGTGGTAGCACTTACAGTACTGCAGTACCTGCAGTGGTAGCACTTACAGTACTGCAGTACCTGCAGCGGTAGCACTTACAGTACTGCAGTACTTGCAGCGGTGTCACTTACAGTACTACAGTACTTGCAGCGGTAGCACTTACAGTACTGCAGTACCTGCAGCGGTAGCACTTACAGTACTACAGTACTTGCAGCGGTAGCACTTACAGTACTGCAGTACTTGCAGCGGTGTCACTTACAGTACTACAGTACTTGCAGCGGTAGCACTTACAGTACTACAGTACTTGCAGCGGTAGCACTTACAGTACTGCAGTACTTGCAGCGGGAGCACTTACAGTACTACAGTACTTGCAGCACTTTAAACGATCAGTGATTAAGACACTCCATTGTGACCTAGCTGATTTCTCACTTCTATCCCTGGAGTGCGCATGGTAGGTGCTTGATGGTCGGGACCTTGTTTCTTACACTTGTCGTCTCTGGTGTCAGCATGGAGCCTGGTGCATAGTGGGAAGTACATGCCCATCTGCTGAACTTGAACTGAGCAGAAACAGGCGCCTGACACAGCACCTCTCTCCTCCCAATCATCATGGTCTATTTAAACCATAGATGGGCATGATTTCCCTCTGTCCTTCTTTATCCTTCTCTTGTTTTTCGCTGTCTCTTAATTCAGAGAAGTAGTCTTTACATATTATTTTAAAAGCCCACATGGTCACTTCTCTCTAAATGTGCAATCCCACAGGCCAGCAAAGAGAGATCTCTCCCAGGTTGACTCCAAGAGGACCTGTGGTTAGCTCCTTAAACCTAACCTGTGGTTAGCTCCAAAAGCCTCAGAGAGGGGAGAGACAAGGGGGTAAGTTCAGGCACCCAAATCTGATGCTAAACAATTAACTTTGGTATTTTGTAAATACCTCTAAATGAAACCTTGGTGATTGGGACAAATAAACATTCTGAAACTTCCAGAAGTAAGAATAGCATCATTGTATTCTTGCAGTGAAATCATAATGCTATCCTTTAGACAGTCTGTACCCAATCAACGCTCAGCAAGCATCAAATTCTGGAGGGTCAGGGAAAATCAGGAGTCTTATCAAGGTGGCACTTACTTCTAGGGATCTTGCTGGGGTAAATCTTCTGGCATGGTTTATACTCATCCGGAGGAGGAAAGTCTTCCACAGAATGGAATGTGAATTTAGATTCAAAGTCATCTGCACACACAGGAAATGGCAAAGTTACTTTAGTTACTGTGATGACCCAAGTTTTGATAATTTCCAGGAGTACACAGGTTTGTATGCCTGGTGCAAGGGTTTTAATGGCAAGGCTATTCCCCACAAGACATCCATCCATGTCTCAATCGTTATTGTTTAGCTGAGACAAGGGGAATTAAGAAAAGTGAAATCAATAGACTCTCCCCATCACTCACCCCAACTTACTTCAACCAATGGGGAGCAGAAGTGCCCAGGGTCCAGAGTCAGAGGTGGGGAACCTGGCGGCACCAAGGGACCAGCAAAGTCCCTGGGGCCTAAAACCGCTCCTGAGCTCCTGGGGACATCTTTGGTGGGGAGGGGATGGGCAGAACAGGAGTCCTCGGCCTGATTGGTGGGAAGGAGCACGGTTTGTGTCCAGTTGGGGAGTGGGCTCCCCAAAGCAAATGGGTTCTGTTCTGAGCTCTTGATGGCAAGAGGCGAGGGGGCTTCTGGCTCTTTCATGGGTTGAGTCCATGCTTTGTGATCTAGGTTGTATGTCTGACAGTAGCTCAACCCCCAAAGATTTTTGGTCACATCTGACTCCAGGTGACTCTCCTTCCTGCCCCATATTTTTGTCCTAATTATCCCCGTGCCTACTGGGCTTTCGTCCATCCACTCACCTTCTCCAAATCACTCTGTTCTTTTAGCCTTACACATGGATTTCTCCACGGAGGTGCACACACACACACACACACACACACATAGTTTAAACATTAGTTTTCTTCCCTTTTTCTAAGCTCAATCAAAAGGTTGGAGAGTGGGTTCTGGAACCCCCCAGAAAGACTCAAGAGAAACCCTATGTTTAACACAACCTGTAGGTTGTTCTGTATAACAATGAGCTCCCTGTTCCTGCAAAGCATGCACCCTAAAATGATAGCACCACGGGCCTGCAATCTGTCTTCAGGGGCCTGGGAAACCACTGCCTCACTGGCAGCCAGCCTGGCAGACAGTGACCTCACTCACCGATAATATGCAGACTTCCGTTCCGCAGCTGACTTCCGGGCTGCTGTGTCGGGGTCCAGGCTGGGGCCTGCTGGCTCCTGCTCGAAAGCTCTGTGGTGGGTGATCTTGCAGGAGGTGCCGGGGGTGGATTTAGCTTTCCCCCACTGGTCCCTTACAGAGAACATGACAGTGTATTCAGATACAGGAATGGGGATCGCCATATCCTGTTACACCCAAGATCTCAATACCTCACCTTTCACCCTTCTGTGGGTGTAATAGGATATGGTGAGTAAAAGGGCAACCTGCTTGGGACCGAATCCCAATTCTCCCACTGGGATAATAACTCCATCTCTTTGTGCCTCAGTGTCCTCATCTGTCAAATGGGAATCATAATAGTACATACACCTCCCAGGGTTGTTGAGAGGGTCAAATGTGTTGATTTAAGTCAAGTGGTGTGGAGTAAGGGCTCAATAAATGTTAGCTGCGACAATAACATTAATGATGATGACAACCCTTGTCATCAGATGGTACAGCCCACAGAAGGGGAACCATTGCAGAGTCCTGTGAGAGGGAAAAACTGTCGGTGAGGGAGCTAGAAGAACAAGCTGTCAGGGGCTTGCTGTTGTCCCGTTTCTACTCACACTGGTTCCCCCACATTACAGACTCTCGTTTTTCCTTCCAGTCAATCTCAACCCACCCCGCACACCAGGGCCCAGCTTGAATCCCACCTACTTTATCAGACCTTCTCTGATGACCCCTGTCATCAGGGGTCTCTCTCTCTCCCTTGCCAGTACTTTTTTGTATGACTCGTTTGGCAATGAACGACCACTGGCTTGGCACCTCAATGTAGGTAGATATTCTACTCATTCTGCTTCAAGAAATGATGACAATTGCACCACTGGTATCTATGCCAAGATGTTTAGTTATAACTTCTTTCTCTCCCCACCCCCCACGCCCCAGTTGGTCTGAAGCAGAAATGACCTTCGTTTTATTCATGGAAAACTAAGTTTCACATCCAAAACCACAAGGAAGGAGGCCAGAGCATCTGCTCCTGGCCTTGAGTTTCCGCCCTGGAGCAGGCCAAGGCGTCCCACCAGGTATAGGTGTTCTCCCCCACCTGCCAGCATCAGGGATCCCCGCTCCCTTCAGCTCCAGACCCAGTGCAGAAGGGCAGCCTCATGCCCTTACCAGCCATCTGCTCAGCCCCTGGTCCCCTGCCCCCCAATTCCCCACATCCCAGCTGTGTACCCAACTCCACACTCCTGACCTGTACCCCAAATCTGTCACCTCTTGGTCACATTCTCAATCCAAACCAGGCCCATGTGACCAGGGCCCAGAAATCTAGCCTGGAGTTCAAGGATCCAGGGTTGGCCCCCAAGAACTGGCACCATTGTCTAAGGATAAGAACCACTGAGGGAGTCCTAAAAGTCCAGCCCTGCTGGGGACCCCCTCCGTGAAAGACATCGTGAAGCCTCCACCTTCCAATACGAGTATGAGCCACACTGCACCTCCCTCTGTGCCCAGGTCCAAGCTGAGGCTTCCCCCCCTAGCCCATGGCTGGGCCTTGCACTGTCTGATGGAGCCACAGCTGGAATCTGAGCAAAGCCAGGTGCAGGGGTCATGCAGGCAGATGGAAGGGTGTGTGCATACAGGTCCATGCCTGTGGGTGGACAAACAGTGCTCCACGCTCTGCTTTAAGTCGTTTAAGAAAATAATCTCATCCTTCCTCCTCTTTCTGGTTTTCCCTTCCTCAGTACCAGGCTCTACGAGGATTTGCGGGCTCCCACAAATAGACTAACAGGGCTGAGGGGCTGCTGACCCTTCTTTTAGATGAAAAGCTGCCCCTCCATCTAATAAGAGAGAAGGAAAGGAAACCGCGTTTCTGAGGCCCAGCGACATGCAGAGAACTTCAGGCACATCTGGTCACGTACTATGCATACTAATCCTATGTGAAAGGTGCTATTATTTTTATTTCCATTTGTTGAATAAAAAAGGGCAAGGGTCAAGAATATTAAAAAAGAACTGGCATGAAGTTACACAGGGGTAGGTGGGGAAACCAGGATTTGAACTCAGATCTCTCTGAAGCTAAAGCATTGTGGGTTTTTTTAACCACACAATGAACATTTAACAATCACAAGCGTCAAAAGGGGCTTACCAGTACTAACACTGGCCTTAATGGTGAGTAGTCAGCTAAGAAGAGAATGATTAAAACCTTGTTTCTTTTAGGGACCTATTTTAGGAACGTACCTTAAAAATATATATATCCAAAATGTAGACTACAATTATTATAAAAGTTCTGCAGCATTATTGTTAATAACAAAAAATGGAATCAACTTCAATAACTAAACATTAGAAATATGGTATACACTGATTATCATATTAATATGTTTATCAATGAATTTTAAAGATTTGACAAAATTGTGTTTAGTATAATATTAAATAAAAACAGAATAGAAAGTAGCATATACAAAATAGTATTAATAGTATTAACTATTTGGTTAATAGTATTAACCATGTAACTATATAGATATATTCAGGGGGAAAAAGAAAGAAAACACTTCAAAATATGACAGTATTTATTTGTGGATGATGTTTATGAGTGATTTCAATTTCTTGCTATTTGCTCCACAGTGAGCTTATATTAACACGAAGAAATACCTTTAAGAAACTCTCAGCATCAAATGATTTTCTGAAAGACCAAGGAATATGTGTTTCAGTATGGATGCATGTTGGGATGTGCGTGTATGGATATGGGTGTTTATGAGCGTGTTTGCATTCGTGGATGAGCGTGTGTGTGTGCAAGTGTGTGTCCTTAGGTGTGTGTGGATGTGTGGATGTGCTTTCCATTCAGAAGGACTCCAAAAGTGAATGGAGCTGCTCCACTATACAGAAATCGTACTCATGGTGCAAATATACTCAGTCCAAAAGCATCACTGCTGGCTAGGTGAAGGAATTATTCTTACTATCTGGTTGAAAATACACACCCTCAGTTTTCTTGGGTCAGCTGGAGTATCTGCTCAAAATAAGGCCGCATGATAATGCAATCTACTGAGGGCCAGTGAAGATGCTGGCTGAGAGCCAGACTATACTGACCCAGCCAAAACCTGAACAGGAAAGCTGATTCTGAAACAAACTGCACCGTCCACCCCAGGGAGAAGATTTGGAGTCTGAACAATGATGGTAAGAATAAATCACCCTCCCCCAAATCTCATGTTTGCCGAACCCTGTTCCAACAACCGCGTGAGGGGGGAATCTATTGCTATGCCCATTTAACAGATGAGGAGAAGGAAGCACAGAGAGGTTAGGTGATTGCCCAGGGTCACACAGCTAGTAATGGCTTGTGGTCTACAAGATCTTGGACAAGTCTTTTAGCCTCCATCACTCTTGGTTTCCTGTCTCTAACACAAATACCTCCAACATGCAACAGGTTTTTATTGTGCCCACTGCACTGAATAGTATGTTCTAAACCAAAATCGTAAGAGGTAAGACATCCCAAGGTATTTCCAAGTGGCTCATGGAAGCAGGTCTCTGGCTTGGCCCTAGCACTTCCATAATTGCTGGTAACAGTCGAGTGACCCTGTGGTCCGGCCACCCTGGACCAGAACCGCGGCGCTTACCTGGGCCTCGACCCGGCCTCTTCTTCTGCAGGAAGATCTGAGACCCCGGAGGGGCGGGCGGTGCCGGCAAGGCCTGCACGCTGGGCTTCAGGGGCTGGGCCTGGAAGCTGGGGGACTTAGGGGGCAACGGGGGTGGCGCTTCGCTGCTGTTGTGAGCGCCGAGCAAAGGGGACGCAGGCACTGAGGACCTCGGGGTACATGAGGCGTAAATGGGGAGTGGTGGTGGTGGGGGTGGGGGCGGCGGGGCAAAAGGCTCCCGAGCATCTTGGGTGGGGCTGGCAGCATCCGCACTGAGCCCGGGGTACCCACAAGGCGGGAGCAGAGGGAGCGGGGGTGGCATGGGCGGTAGGTGCAAGGGGGCCAGCTGAGGCTTCGCTGCCTTGTCACTGAGAATGGAGGCCGGGGGAAGTGGGGGTGGGGTCGGCGGAGGTGGCGGAGGGGGAGGTGTGGAGGGCATAGGGGGTGCAATTACCGGGGCATTCCCTTTGGTCTGTGAGCCAAGTGGGGACACCAGCGGAGCTTTGATGGGGGAGGAAGGGGGCAGGGGTGGGGGTATGGGCGGCGGAGGTGGGGGCGGGGTGGGAGGAGGTGGGGCGGGCACGCTGGGGCGAGGAGGGATTGTCCTGGCAGCGCCATGCGCCTCGCCGGCATTGCCCAGCCTGGGAGAGGCTGGGGGGTTCAGCGGCCCGGTGATACTTTTGATGGGAAGCCGGGGAGAAGGCGCTCGGGAGCCAGGGGCCTGCCCTGTCTTGCCACCTGGAAGTGAGTGAGACAAGTTCTGAGTTAGCTCAGCAACAACAGGACAGAGAAACCTCAAGTGTGTGGACAGCAATGACCAACGTTCACAAGCGTGATGTGGGTGAGTTAATCGCACGGTGGGTGCTCTGTCCCTGAATGTGGACCCAGGCCTCAGGTGCAGCAGCAAGAGGGCCGGCTGGACCAGCCCCCAGGTCCTTGCCAGCATTACCCAGCTGACCTCCTTTGAGACAAGCCCGGCTCAGGCCCACCAGCCCTCCCAGGGCATTCCACCTCCACCCTCATCGGCCCAGCGCCTCCGGGTCTCCCAGCCGGGGCACAGGACTGCTCCCACCTCCTCTGCTCTCCCTCACCTCAGGGCCACCCTCACACGCATTCACTCACCCACTAGGCCTTTATGTCCTACCCTGTTCCCCCGAAAATAACACCTAGCCGAACAATCCGCTCTAATGCGTCTTTTGGAACAAAAATTAATATAAGACCCAGTATCATATCATATCATATCATATCATATCATATCATATCATATCATATCAAGACCCGGTCTTATATTAATTTTTGCTCCAAAAGACGCATTAAAGCGATGGGTCTTATTGTCGGGGAAACACTGTAGTTTGGGTCCACAGGTGTCAACCAGAACCTTCTAACTAGGGAGGTGTTCCTCACTGGTCCCTGTGAACAAGGACTTTGTTCCTGCATTGAGAGCAGAAGCTTCATGATTCCCTGAATACATAAGGTAACTCCAAAGTCAGCTGAACACACCCAGCCGTGGGGATCCGGGTCCAATGACTGAACCTCCCAGTCCCTTGGTCTCTGGAAGTTCAAAGCTCCCTTTCCCAAAGAGGTGTGCCCGTTTCTAAGGGTCTCGCTGTCTTCTGGTCTCTTGGCTCCCTCAGCCTGTAAATCCTCCATGACAACGACCCCAACTGGAAATCCAACGCCTCTTGAATTCAACCACCACCACCAATTGCTCATGGTAGGCATGTGTGCTTGATGGATTTCATGGGAGACTGGTGTGGAGCGTGCTCCCTGGGAGTGGCCTTGTCACTCTTGGCGCGCCCTTTTGCCATTCTGTGAGTTCTCACTCCCCCACCCCTAAGGAGACAAATGTATCTCTCCCTGTTTCCTGCATAGAAGTTCTGTAACCACTGCCGACAGATTTCCTTGCAGTATCGCTCTCCACTTAGGAGGCATTCAAAATATTCCTCATAAATATTTCCTAATAAATACAGTGCTCTCCCTAAACGCAATTCTAGGGAATACACTTTTCCCGATTTCAGCACCCCTATATTGTATAATCCCCATGGAAACATGCGGAAACCACTTGAAAACATGGCTGCTTCTCACACTTCCTGGGTGCTGCAGAACAGAAAACACATCTTTCACTTCAGATTTTGACCCCAACATCTGCTGGTGGTTTTGAGTTTTTCAGTCAATGAGTCTCCAGTGTGTTTTCCCAACCACGTGCTGAATCATACCCCGAGGTACTTGATGCCAAAAGCCACGGCAATCAAAGCAAGGTGTGGTGGAGGTGACTCTGGGGCAGAAGCAGGCAGGACGGCAGTATCTGACTTTCCCAATGGAAGTCCCTCCTCTGGCTATGATATGACAGTCACTGCTCATTATAGGTCTCAGCCATGGAATGGCTCTTCTGAAGGCAGGGCATTCATGTCGTTAGGCCTCTGCTGAGGAGGTTATTTGAGGTGGTTCTGAAAGAAAGAATGGCTTTGCACTGATGGACCCCCCTGGCTGCCTTGTTCCCCCGGGGGGGTCTAACGTAGGCATTGCCAGAACAGCTTGGCTGACCATGACCAAGAGCAGAAGGCCCCCACTTGACCTTTCCAGGAACAGGACCTACACGTCCAACGTTGGACATTTTATGTGAGGTCTCGGGGCAGGTGCCAGGCTCAGGGATTCCTGCCTCCAACTTCTCAAACCTGTTTCCAAAGTAAACAAAGATGAAGATGGAGAACCCAGGCAGCTCCCTAAACAAGGCAAGGCCTCCCTCTATGCCCTGTTGTTAGACGAACTTCAAGGGGATAACAAATATGAGGCATAGAATCAGCCCCTGAATAACCAACCCCAACCTTTTCTGTGATTGAGGACACCATGAATCCAAGATTCAAAAACCCTTAAAGTGAGCCAGTGAAAAGTACAGGAGCCTCTGTTTAAGAAGCAGCCAATCAAATGAGAAACGGGCAAACCCATTTTTATCATAACAACGAACAGCAGAAACAAGGGTGGCACAAACGCTCTTTCGGCTTATGCTCATGCCCACGCTGGGGTCAAGCAGAGAGCTGGCGGCATGTACTTAAAGTGAGACCCACAGGAGAGGGAGGAGCGGATGGCAGGAGTGCAGGCGAGGAAACCAGGCAGGCCTGGCAGCTCGGGGCCAGCAGAGAGAGCTCCAACCATGAGTGACAACGAAGGAAGGGAAGAGGCTTTCCTTCACAACATAAATGCTAGCCCTAGAAATCCAAACAGAAATACACAAGGGGACCGTGAAGCGGGTGGGGAAAGGCATCAATGAGTCTTTGCTGATAAGAAAGGAATCAGCTTTTAGGGCCAGGGGTTATCGAAAGATGAAATAAGTCTTCTTTTAATCTATGTGTGTTTCCAGAAGACCTTGGATTGCGTGGGAGTCTCAATATACATTCTGGACAAGCTGGTGATATTTACTCACTGCATCTTATTTTAGTGATCACTCCCTCACAGCCACAATTTGATGTTTGAAGACCCTGGGCACTTTTGCCTTTGTGGAAAAGAAAAATGTTTAAAATTACATTTTATGACTGCCTAGGTATAAAGACAAATAAAATCTTTGACCATAAAACTTCATGTGTTTTTTTTTTTCAAATTTAAAAGGAAATTCAAACATTTTCACGAGCCCCTAAAAGTACTGTGAGCACGAGGCACTGTGTTTTCTGGGCTGAATGGCTCTAAGCCACCATATTATCCACTTCCATACTCCATTCAACAAATATGTGCTGAGCCATTTTTAAGGCAGTGAACAAAACACAATTCCTACCTTCATGGAGTTTACATTTAGAGGGAGAAGACAGAAAATAAACCAGTAAATATGTAATATGTCTGATGGTGATAAGGAATACAAGACAAATAAATCAAGGGGGAGGGGCTATGGGGTGAGAGCATTTCTATGGGTGATGAGTAAAGCCTCACTGATAAATTGATCAGGTGCCTCTTGAGCAGACACGTGCAGGGAAGGAGACAGTGAGCTATGTGGACTCCTGAGGAATAGTGTTTCGGGCCAAGGGAGCAGTCAGTGCAAAGGCCCTGTGGCAGCAATGTGCCTGGTCTGTGCCAGAACAACAAGGAAGGCAGTGAAGCTCGAGTGCTGGGCATGAGCCAGCAAGAGCAGTAGGCACGAAGGTCAGGGAGATAGCAAAGGCCAAAGTACTGTTCTCCGAATGACAAGGAGGTCAATGGGAGAGTTCTAACACAGGAGCGCCATGGTATGTTACTCTGATATGGCACCCAGGCCATGCGTCTACGTGCTGGTTCTGTCCTTGAGTTTCCACCCTGTAACAGGCATCATTAGTCACTTCATTATGGTTTGCGACCTCCTCTCAAGAGATCAATTCTTGTCTTCACAAACGTAGTGGCTCAAAGGTCTGACACTTACGTCCTGTTGGAGAAAAGTGGGAATACTGCTGGTTCCCTTTGGCTGGTCCCTGTTATCACCTGCCTGGGGGTTATGTCTCCTATCTTTATTTCTGTGAAGAGAAACTAGGAGAAGTTTCATATTCCAAAGGATGTTTGTTTGAGAGGTAACTCAGGAAGTTGGAAAAAGAAGAGGGTCTTGAAGAATGCCAGCTCTCTTTATGCAAGATGACCTCAGCACTTTCTTGTCCGACAAACTCACAGCAAAACGAGGAAATGAAATGCTTCTGAGAAGGTCCCAGTTGGACCTCAACGCATCCTAGAGCCCTTATCTTTGCTGGACTTTATCAGTAGGTGATGCCAGCAAAGGTATCTCATAATGCCTAACAGCCACAGAGCCCATTGAGAAAGTTACCAAGGTCACATGGCAGAAGATTCTATGCCAGGAATGTTTTGGGCTTGATATTCCCTAGAGTAATGAGATTCGTAGAGTTATTCGGCTTGCTGGCTAAAGAGCACAGTAATGGGAAAAACATCTCTCTCTTTTTTTTTTTTTTGCACACAGTAAATATATATTTGCTCAATTTTAATGCGATGCTTTCAAAACATCTGAAACCTACTGAAACACAAATGACTATGGTAGACAGGTTGCAAATTTGCCTTGATTATCCATTCATTCCTGATTCTATAATCTTTGAAATGTCATTTTGCAGCTCCTCTCACCAAGAGGTGACGTCTCTTTCCCCGCCCTTGTCTCGGTTGGCTTTGTGACCTGCTTTGGAAAAGAGGATGTAGTAGGAAGTAGTAAAGTGCCAATTCCAAGACTAAGCCTCAAGAGACTTTATACTCTATTGTCCTCTCTGTTGGAACCCTGTCACCACTATGAAAACAAACCCTGAACAGTCTGATATTGAGAAATCATACGGATCCGTCCAGCCAGTTATCCCAGCAGAGCCACCAAAGATACAAGAAGTATAAGATTAGCAAAGCCACCTATCCAACCTGTAAATACTAGAGGAAGCCCAGTGAAGACCACCCTAAATTGCCAATGTATAAAATTGTAAGCTAAATAAATGGCGGTTACAAGGCCCTAAGTTACATAGCGATACCTAAGTGACACAATGACTGAGAATCGCTATGACTCAGGCAGTGCCAGTGAGGCCACAGTGATGTCACTAAGATCTAATGTGATCTACACCTTCTGTCTGTACTTTGCAATCTGGGCCACAGTCACCATCACCAGATACTGCACACTATGGCAAATCATTCTTCAATTATTACCGTGGGATGACTTAAACAGGATGACGATTTAAAAGATCCCTCGAGAACAACTCTGTGCTTTGGAAACTTCCAGTGCGTAGACTACCAAATACGTGATCTCCTGCTCCTGGCTGTTCACTAACAACACGCCACTTACTGGCAGGTGAGCATTTCCCAGTTGGTTCTACAAGTTAAGGAGATAAAGATCACAAGGCAGCCAGTCTGAACTCTTCCTTACCTGCTGCATCCCTCTGGCCTGCTGGTCGCAACACAGGAAAGCCACCAGCAAACAGATCTCCCAGCGCTGGGGGCGTGCTTCCGCCTCGAGAGTTTGCAGACCCTCCCCCGTCTTTGTTGGCTCCTTTGGAACCTTTAGAGAGAAGAGGCAAGTGGATGAGGATTTGTGAGCAGAACTGAGCAGCCAATTTGCATCCCGGGTTAGGTCTTCCACTGCCCGTGGAAGCCTTGCTTTCTCCCACCTGCAATGCTACCCTTCTAGTTAGCATCTTTCCCAAACACCGGATGCCTTGATATCCTGCTGACTCATGTGCCTGGGCCTGTCTGCTGCCCTCTCTGGGCCTACCAAAGAACAGACCATCTGGGGCTAAGCAGCCTGAAAAGTGACCAAAACACAGGGACCTATACACTGCCATATAGTAGATGCCAAAGAAGGGCTGACAGCATCTTTCAAGTTATAAAACCCAAACATTGTACTGTTTTCCCCCCAAAATAAGACCAACCGGAAAATAAGCCCTAGCATGATTTTTCAGGATGCCGTACTCTGAACATAAGCCCTAATGCGTCTCTTGGAGCAAACATTAATATAAGACCCGATCTTATTTTCAGGGAAACATGGTAAGTGTAGAGCTGGTCCTATTTTCAACTTGACTGTTGTGGGACGACTATCCAGAGAAAACCACAGATTTAATTCAGTCAGTAATTTTAACCTCTTGTCCACAGAGCCAGGCCCAGAACTGCAATCAAGAAGTGAAGATCTGCAATGATTTGTGCTTCAGCATTTTTCTTTCCTATCTCCCTGAGCTCCGCATATTTCCCTGCACCTTTTCTTCTATGGAAGAGAAAGCTCATGAGCCCTGGAGGAGAGGTGTGGCTAATTCCAGCCTTCCAGATGTGTGGGATCACCAACCACATAAAATGGAAGACATTCAGCTAAGACAAGAATTCCTGGCAGGAAATCTTCACAGTCTGAAGCGAATGTGCACAGAGAAATTAAGGCAGAGTGCCTACTGGTGGATGAATGGGGCCAGATTATTCTGAATATTAATAGTATATATTCCTCATTGGAATGATTAGGAAGTGAGTGTTTCAATAAAATGGATTTATTGGTTAATTTAACCAATTAGATACTGGGTCTAACCAGAAACTAGTGTTTATTGTAATTGTTGAAAATATTTCTTAAAATAATTTGCCTAGCTTTGTGTACTATCATATATAATTACAGATACTAAATACAATTATATTTTTAGGACCATTTTTGAGAATTACCATTATGCTCAACAATGAAAAATATATGAAGATATAGTAATACCTTACAGTGATTAGTTCTGCACATATTATTTCAATCGAAGAAAGAGCAGGTTTTATTATGATCTCCCCTATTGTGCAGATGAGCAAACTGAGTCTCAGAGACGTTCCCTGATTTGCCTGGTAGCAGAACCAGAAGTCAACATGGGTCATCTGACCCAAGCACAGAGCTCTCTTTCCCCTATGATATTCTAGAAGACACGGAAAGCTCCAGTCGTATGATTCTGTGAGAGAATGCTGAAGAAATCCTTTTCCTTGTGGAAAAACAACTTTGCATTTTGTAATGGCGAGACTTTAGTTTTCCTCTCCTTGAGTTTAAGGACTATGTTGACACAGGACTAGGATATTTAAATGTTACGTCACGATAGATGAACACGAGGTGGTGTAGCCATAGAATGATATATTATTTAACGATAAAAAGGAGCGAAGTCTTGGTACCTGTTACAAGGATGAACCTTAAAAACATGATACAGTGAAAGCAGCCAGTCACAAAAGGCCACATATTGCATGGTTCCATTTATATGAAGTATCCAAAATAGGCAAATCCATAGAGACAGAAAGTAGATTTAATGGTTGCCAGGGACTGGGGGTGGGGGGATGAGGAGTGACTGCTGATGGGTATGGTTTCCTTTTGGGGTGGTGGGAATGTTCAGGAGCTAGACAGAGGTGACGGTTGCAGGCACATTGTGAATGTTTAAATGCCACTGAACTGGACACTTGAAATGGTTAAAATGGTGAATTTTATATTATGTGTATTTTATCACAACAACAAAATAAGTCATCTCACCATGAGTTGTTTTTGTTTCTTTAGAGCTTGAAGAGGGATGGAAGATGTACTATAAACCACCTGCAGACCTCAAGGGGAAGCTCTGATTCTCTCACCCACGTGGCCTGTACACTGAGCAGGACTGAGATGGCCCGATGTGTGTCCTGGGTAATAAATGTGGCCCCTGCCCTGAGCAAGCCAGGGGTGTCTGGCTGAGCCTCACATGTCCCACCCTTGGTTCAGGTGCTCTGTCCTGGCCCAGGTGTGCACTTACTCTCGATTTGTGGGGCACTGCGGTCATTGATCTGCGTGACTTTTCGTAGGCGAGTTCCTTGCTGGATATCAGCCAACAGTGCACTCCGACCTTTGGGATCCGCCTTTCTCAAGCCTGGAGTGTCTGTACCTACCTGTAAGGGAAGAAGAGGGATGTGATTAGAATCGCATATAGCATTTGTGGATAAACCCAAAGTCCTGTCTGCTGTAAGGTTTCTCCCTGTAGTTCTCTGCCTTCCTGTTTGCCCTGCCTTACACCTTCCCAAGGTCAGTCTCACCTTGATCTCTATGCAGTTACCTACAAGTCTCTGTGGACATCTACCTCCTGCCCTGCTCACACCTCTCTCCCTGGGGACCTCGAATGGACTCTTTCTTGTGCTCAAGTCCCTGTAAGTCTTAAGGAGCCCTAAATCACAGCGTCTCTGCTCCTCCTAGGTAAGCCTGCAGTCCTGGGCTTCTGTCTGGGTGTTCCTGACCCTGCTCCTAGGTTCTGACTGATCACGCTGCCTGGTGTCTCCAGGCCCCACCTGGATCACATCCTTTGCCGACCCCAGCTTGATGACGGGAGTCGGTCCTGTTGCCCTTTCTTGCCCTGGACTATTCTCCTGAGTGGCACAAAGCCAGTCTCCGTTCCCCATGCTCACATCTTCCCTGCTGTTGGGTGGCCCATTATGTCTCATAACTGAAGCTGATTCAGCCTCAAGGAGCTGGTTTTGAGGGAGGGATGGTGGCCTTCATGTGAGTGTGAAGCAAAGGGCAGCTCAGAGGGGTCATAAAATTAGGGAGAAATGGGGGGAGACAGGGGATTACAATGAAGGTTTAGTGAGTGCCTTCTCTCTGTGCCTGAGTGCGTTACATTAACTCTCATAAAACCTTGTGAGCGCCAGGTGAGCTTGCCCTCATTTTATAGATGAGAAAACTGAGTCTATGAAATGATCTGTTCAAGGTCACAGTGCTCAGTTCCAACCTAGATCTGCTGAATTCCAAAGGCTATGTGCTTTTCAACTTTGCAGTCAAAGTCATGTGCCAAGGTTAGGAGAAGAGTCCTATAGCCTGCTAAAATGCTTCATAAGTAGATTTGCGAAAATATCCGTCGTCCTAACTCTGCAAGTAGCACTGAATCCAATTGATTTACTCCCACTGTAGCTTGAGCTGATGCGGCAGTGATCTCCATGGGCTATGAGAACCAGGGGACACCAGAGAGAACATATGTAGGTTGGTGACAAATAAGGGGAGGGATGGGTTGCACTGGAAGACAGCCAGGGGCATCCTCTGCAGTTAGAAGGTTTGTACCACGTGACCTTAGCGCTGGTTAACCATTTCTCAAAGCAAGAAACACTTCTTGGCATCTGCCATCAGGGAAATACCAGGTGTCTTCGGTTTTCAGCTTAAATATCACCACTTCCGAGGCCTTTTCTGACCCCCAGTCTAAATAAAGCCACCCAGTGTTCTTTCTTAGCGTACCATAATCCTTTGTCCTCCATAACTTTTATCACAGGGTATATATTTTTATTTCTCCTTCCATTGTGGAAATTTTTCCATTTGTGGTTATGAGTTTAAGGTTGACTATCCCACATTTCTCTCTATCAGGAAAAAAGATCTTGTTCATTTTGTTCGCCAATATATCTCCATACAGAACAGGACCTGGCTCCAGATAGACTCAATAACTGTTTATTGGGTGCATGAAAGAGAGAATGAATGAATGAACTAGACCCAGATGTATAATACACTGGCCTTGCCCTCGAGAGCATACACGTGTAACAGGAGATAGAACATACATGCAAGGAGTTAAGGCACTAGAGCATGCAGCCTATGACTGAGCATGCCCATGAGTCTCTCAGGCAGGAAGACCCCCAAGAGTTCAGAAACGGCCATATTTGTCCAGCTGAGCTGGTTGCAAGGGAACAATGCGGTCTTAGAGGGTCCTTGAAGTATAGCTAGGTTTACAAAGCCTCGCCATAGCCATTTTCTGGTCAGAAAAAGGGCAAAAATGTTTGCTGACTAGACAGTCTGAGACTCTCCAGCGTCACACATTAGAAACAGAGGCAAAGTCCGCATTTTCACTGGCTGACTCTACTGCGTGGCTGATGAATCTTTCTCAGGCTTTGAAGGGCACAAGCTTCAAAGTCAGGTTTTTCCTGCCTGGAGACATGCCTTTCGAACCCTCGAGAGGAGCTCTTGGATGATGGTTAACAACAGAGCTCTGAGCAAGGGATGCCAATCCTGATACTATATATTACCGTGTTTCCCCGAAAATAAGACCTAGCCGGACAATCAGCTCGAATGCATCTTTTGGAGCAAAAATTAACATAAGACCCAGTCTTATTTTATTATAATACAAGACTCAGTCTTATGATGTAATGTAATATAATATAGTATATAATATAAACCGGGTCTTATATTAATTTTTGCTCCAAAAGTTGCCTTAGAGCTGACTGTCCAGTTAGGTCTTATTTTCAGGGAAATACGGTATTTAGGAATGCACGTATGAACACACATGTACAGCAGGGTATTTCCCACACAGCATGCTTAAAAACCATATATATATATACATATATATATATATATGTATATATATAAAACATTGATATCAATAAGTTATTTTAAATGGCAAAGTTTTGAGATTTGTAAAATCTCCTCTCGTTTTACTTACAAATAATTGGTGACAGCAATAAGGGACAAACAGAAATATCATGACCCTAGCCAAGAGGGTAAGAAAAATTTGAGGAAAATCTGGTATTACAATCTCAGACGTGCATTATGGTCAGAGAATAAGGGAGAAAATGTTTTGTCATTTTCTTCCTAGTTACAAGACAAACAAGACAGTGAATTATAATGACCGTCATGACCCAAGTTAGGTGATGGCCTTGGGGAAGGCAGGATTAGAAAAGGTTTGTTCTTCTGTTTACAGCGGCAACTGGAGATGAGCAGACTGTAGTCATTATGACCCCCTGGGGGTGTATGTGTAGGGGGGGTCATCTCATCGAATTTAGACTCAGTTTTTTATTTCTTAGCAAAATGTATCCCCCTTACTCCCTGACCTTGCCCTCCCCAGGCTTTTTAGGTGAGGGCTATGAAGAACCTAATGTATGTCCTTAGAATAATGATTTTAATTTGAGCACCTACTTAGCACAGGCTTCAATATGTTCTTGACGATTCTGCATGACAGATTTGTTGATAAACAGCTTCCAAATCAGCAGGAGGACACAGCAAGTCACGTCATGCTTACATGACGCAGTTCAGCTCGCTGGACTGAATTTAACATGCCTCCTGTGACTTCTCGGCTTTCCTTCCTGCTCCACTATGGGCCCTGATGATTTTCCACTAGAGGGCTCCCCGTCCTCTGACATTAATATGGTACCCTTCAACACTCTCCTAGGAGGTGGAAAACAACGAATAACTTCACGGCCAACGTGATCCTATATGTTTATTTAGGCTTAATGGGTTTTGTACAAAAGGACATCCAAGCACTTATTCATTTGCACATTGAAAACTATATTACACAGTGACAGTTGTTTCATCTGCAATATTTACTAACAATTCAATTATAATGTGCTTTCTTAAAAATCTACAACCTGAAGAAGTCTTGTTACTGTGGTTACAGGATACCGAAACGAGAAATAGATTTCCAAAGAGTCACTGGGTCATTTATTCTATGTAAACCCTGATTCTTGGCAACTTCACTGAAAAATATAATCAAGGGAGAGAAAGCCATTCCTGGACACCTTTCCCATGGCAAATACATCCGTCAAACCTACTATGTCCTCCCCCCCCATACAAAATAAGAAACCGAAATGTCACTTCAAAGTCTGCTCTGCTTCTTCCTTGCTAACATCCTTTATGGAGTGTGACAATTTGTTGGGTTCCACACAAGGCTTCGGTTGACTCAGTTTCCCCAGAGCAAGCTTCAAATGGAATAAACCCTGATCCTAAAAAAAGATGCAAAGCAGCAGCATAATAATGTCAATTAGTGCATCCCTGGGGGTTGCAAAGGCTGCAACACCGAACCCATCAGATTAGAAATAGTAATACAAAAACTGAATAGCAGTACGGACAGAGCCAAGCGTGGTGAGGTGTCTGTCCTCCTATTTTGATAAATTACAAAAAATGTTTGCATATCTATTTGTCATTCCAACAACTGAGTTGACCAGGTTTCAGCGTAGTTTGGGGCAGGAAGGATGGCAGTTCAGCCCAAATGAAAACTTTGGAATGCACGTCCTCCTGCTCTTTGTCACCCTGCCACCAAATGCCATCACTGCCTTTCTGATTGATACTGTTTTCTGTGCGAAACACTAATAAAAATCGAGTCTGTGGATCCAAATCTAGCAGGTTGTCTGTCTCAAGGGTAATCTAAACCCTATCATTTTCATACAATTTCAGCCTTGCAGCCTCCTAAAGATACCTTCTCCAACATTGCTTTTAAACCTAAAATTGTACTCAGGTTTCCAGGCACGCAGCCTGCTCATTACCCCAGCCCTCAGCCTCCTCCCGCTTTCTCCTAACTTGGGGGCAGACAGGTATCAGCAGCCAGGCTACTTGCATTTCGTTACCAAGTCTGAATCCCCAGGACAGCCAGCATGGCACTGCCTCCCTCTTGCTACTACCACTGTTATGTAGGAGAACGCAGAGGGCCTGGGATCCAACAGACAGACACGGAATATTTTCAGAGAAAACAAAATCTCTGTGGTCAGACCTGACAATGATCCTTGCAGGCCAAATGTGCAAGAGTCGGGCTGTTCCAGAATGAAGCATACTGCGATCTAACAGTGCTATGTTTCATTTTCAACAATGCAAATATGCAATTAAAATCCACAAGCAAAAAGAATGGACCCTCTTACCTCCTTTCCTAAAGCCTCATTTCTTAAACAACAGACAGACCTGTGAGTGTTACCTACAGTACAGAGCTGCCTGCATTGTCTCTTCTCTTATCAAGAGCTAAAGCAGAATGAAGGGCCCTTTTGTTGGGGCTCTAGGCTGTTGGTGGGTCTGATCCTATGCTCTACATTCACAAAGAAGTCCATCCATCAGACTCATCTCATCCATTGGCATGACTTTGGTTACTATATACTGGCAGTTACCTCCTTGTCCAAGGACCTGGAGGCCATCTCAGACCTTTCCCTCTTCCTCAATCTTAACATCCACTCAATCAAAAACTCCTGTTGATTTTTCCAGAACGGTTTCTCTGGAATGTGGCTCCTTTTCTCCATTCCTGTGTTGTTGACTTAATTAGTGTTGGCCACACCCACCTCTGGATTCCATCACTTTCATGCTTCCTGTCTTGCCTCCCTCCACACAGCAGCCAGAATGATCTGTATAAGGGACATGTCATTTATCATGTCCCTCCCCTCCATAAAATTGCTGGCTTCCCATGGACCTCAGAATCAAGTTCAAATCCCTTCCTGTTAACAAGGGCCTTAGTGACCGGCCTAGACTTTCCACTCCTTGAGCATTCCGTGCTGGAGCTCACCTCTGGACTTTGGCTGGAACTCATCTCTGTTCTTTTTACACTTGTCTCTTGGCTATTTTCCAGGAAGCGTCCTGATCCTGGAAGGCCAGGTGAAGAGTCCTTTTTTGTTCCTAGAGCGACACGCTTACCCTTAGCAAAGCACCAACCACCCAGATTATGTCACTCTGCTCAAAACCTGCAGTGATTTTCCATCTCACTTGGGATAAAAAATTCAAAGTCCTCATTAATATTGTCTTTCAAAGTCCTCATTAATATTGTTTGCTGGGCCAAACTGCAATTCTATATGCTACCCTTAGTTTACCTGTAAATGGTACCATTGTTCTACCCACACCAGTGTTACAAAGCAGCTCCCACTGTGTGGCAAGCGTGACTTCGGGTACTCCTTTCTAGCAACAGTGACAATTTTGAGACCAACATGAATTCCAAGTCCCTTCGGTGGAGAATAACCAGAAAAACAGGAGACTAAAGGTTGAGAATGGAAGGAATAGAAATAAAGAAATATGGAAAAAGAGGGATCTGAGACGCATATAAACAGAGCCCATGGGACAGGTTTCAGAGGCAGGGATTAGAGAGATTCAATTATGCCAGAACTATACTTTTAAAAAGGCAGTCAACATACGACTATGGACGATGGATCGGACACTTGACAAAAACACACCTTTAAATGCATGAGAGGTTATTTATCTGCACTACAGCAAAATGAATTTGTAAGTAGTTCACAGGAAGTGTTAGAGAGAGGGGGTCTGAAAGGATGGCAAATGGACATCAGAAGAGCAACCCCTTGGTTTCGAATGTAACCCAATAATAGTCAAGATTTGAGCGCTGACTCTGTGCCAGGCATTGGGTGAGAAGCGGGGGGCTACAGCATGGGTAAGACTGCCAGCACCCTGTTCTCAGGGAGTGAGTGTGTGGGGGTAGGTGTGTATATACGTGTGTATATACATATATATTTGTGGGTGTACATATGGTACATACATACATATATGTGGATATACATATATTCCTCATTATTTACTTTCTGGACCTGCGCCTCCCATCTGGTCTCCACAACCAGGACCCTAATCTGATTTCGATGCTGCCCTCAGATGAATGTATTGAAAGCACCCACTGTCTGATTCCCCTTCTCAAAAGGCTTCAGTGGCCCTGCACTCTTCCAAATCATGGAATCCAGCCATACTGACCCAAGGAACCCTCCAACCTTATTTTATATTTCTTCAGGAGTTAAAACTGCTCTGGATTTCTCCTGTGTTTTTTTTCTACTCCTAAGCCTGTGCTCATGCTTCTGTCTCTTCTGGGAATGCTCCCCCTGCCCCAGCCCTGCCATACCTGCTGAACTGTTTACTTGTCTTTTAAGCTTTATGTCAAAACCAGTTTACTTGACAAAATCTATTCTTTTCGTTTAAACTTGTTTCACTAATCTTTTCCTTGTATGATCCACCCCCAGCTCCAAAGCACCTTGTAATTCTCTACAGCACATAGCTTGAACAGTGTCTCAAAAACTGGTTGAGGTTCCATAGCTCCTATTTCTTTTAGACAAAAAGTGCTGCCGAAAAGGGACATCCTTGCCCACCCCTTACTCCCCAGCAGATTAAGTCGCAAACGAGTCCATTTCAGCTGGACTTGAGCATGATCGTTTCTGTCAAAGTCTTTCTCCTTTTCGTTCTGAGCTTGAAACTTACGACTCCTTCCTCTCTTGCATTTGAAATAACCAACTTTCCCTGAGACCTGGTTTCTTCTCTTCACTGTGCACAGAGAGGTGATTTTGGAGTCTGGGTAAGGAGGTTGCAATAGGCAAAGGGTGATAATGACAGGAACAGCAATGACAAAGGAAATGGGAAAGCGTTTGTGTGTGCCAGGCACTGTTCCAGGTACTCGCCATGTATTGACTCACTCAAAGGGCCCTGGAACAAACCCCACGGCATAGGTACTAGTTGTGAGTATTAGGTCCAGTTCACAGGGAAGGCACAGAGGGGAAGCAGGGTATCTACCACTACTAAGTGGAGCGCTGAGAGCTGAGCCCTGCACGTCTGGCTGTCTTAACCACTATGCCATAGAGCCTCGTAGTAATAACACCACCCAGGAACTTAGTGAAGGTGAAACACACTGGAAATACACGGCACGCCTGCAGCTGGGTGAAGGGAGTAGTCCAGCTGCCCTTTGGCTTGGAACCATAGTAGATGTTGCTTCACAAGAAGTGTCCGGCCAGAGCAGGAAGGAGGGGGCAGGAAAGGGTATCAGAAGGAAAAGGAAGGGTGGGGGCAGAGAGAGGAGCGGCTCTTCTAAGAAGATGGGGGCCCAAGGAGCTAAGTGCAAAGCCTTTGCCAGGGCCAGAAAGGAGAGCCAAGGCTGAATGATGGACTCGAGAGCAGTGTGATTAGTGCATTAAACGTGAGCCAGCAGCCGTTTTGGCAGGGGGCGGACTGAGAGCTGTTAAAATGGAAACTGCACAGAGTAACCCTACCCAGTGAAGGAGGCTGATACCCTCAACTGTAAATAGCCCGTACCTGAAACTCCCTTGTCAGGTAACACAGACCCTCCTGTGGGCCAACCCTGCCGATCCACCTCTTTCTTTCTAAGTGTGGGTTCCCTATTCTCTTGTCACATCTCCCTGCTGGCTGCAGGGCAAATGCAGAGTTTTCAGCACATGGCCTCCCTGTGTGGACTCTGAAATTGGTAAGAGTATGAACATTGTTCAAATATGAAAGGAGACAAAGGTAACAAAAATAACCAAGAGGGGAGAAACTCCAAAATTTCTAGAAAGTTGAGGATGTTTCCAAAGTATTGTACCTATTATAGGTAATAATGTAAATGGATCTAGATTTTTCTCTTCTCCCAGTCACTTTTCTAGGTCTTTGCTAGGTCCTTTGTATGGGGAGTCCAACAGAAGCTTCTGGGTCTGGAGTTGGATTGGATCCTACTGAAACAATGACTCACAGGTTAGTCCAAAGACAGCACTGAGAGGGTCTCACTGCTGGATCTGATGATATTTGCATCCATTCCAGAACCTGTTTCCAAACCTCTCTGGGCCCCTCGGTCACCAGACTTGGGCTGGTCAGCATATGTGCTTTATAACTCTGTGATTACCCATGGACCTAGGTCAAGTATAAGTAAATATAGGAAATTATTTCCATGCCCTGTTTTTCAGGAAAAGTATACACTCTTCTTCTAGTCCTTCTGGCATTGCCAAACTGAGGCTATTGCTCTCACCTGATTCAGCAACAGATACTCATTGAGCATCTCCAATGGGTGGTGACAGAGTAGGGGGAAGCCAGACACTGTCACATGTTACTTTCTGGGTAAGACTCAGACATGTGCCAGCAGAGCAGCAACAGCTGGAATCCACACAGGCTCTCTTCGGGCCTTGCTGGCATTGATGCAACATGGATAGGTCACCACAGAATGAGCTGAGTTTGCAGCCCCAGGCCTATGTGTCCACCTGGCTGCTGAACACCTCCACCCGCTGGCACCCTAAACTCAACACCTCCAAACCAACTCATTATCTCCCCCATGTCACCCCCAAAGACAGACAGACAGACAGAAACACACACACACCTGTTATTCCTCTTGTGATATGGCTCTCAGCAATATCCTTCTAGCCAACCAGGCTCAAAGCCAAGAACTCCCTATATTACATTCTTGGCATTCTAAAATTTGTCAAAGTTACCTACTAACAACTTTACTTCCAAAATGTGTTTCTAATTCCTACCGCCCATTCTAGTTCCACCGTCACTTTTTGCGTTCACTTCTCACCCATCCCTCTTAAACCACTTCTCCATTTTACTTAGGTCAACTTTCAGGTGTGTAGGTGGAGATGTGATGTCTGAGAGGCACGAATTTAAATGGTCTCCTAAGGACCCTCTTGCTTTCAGAATCTCCCCTCTCCAGTTAAACTTTCATGTTGTTTCTCCAATTTTCTTCTTAAATCTAGATGAGGCATCCACCGAATTAGGACAAAACTCGCTTGGCACGGTGTTTAAGGTCTTCCAGCATCTGACCACAGTCCATGGTTTCACTTCCCACCTCACACATTTTATATACCACACACACTTGCCTAGTTTCCCATTGCCTCTATTGGTCATGCACTTGGTATCTCAAGGTCAGTACTCATCTCATGCATTCCCTCTATGCGACATGCCCTTCTCTTCCAACTCTGCCAATTAAAATCACAATCATCTTCCAAGGCCTAGCTACAAAGCCTCTCTCAGAGAAGCTTATATTAATCCAAGAGTCAGAATTAGTTCTTTGTGTTTCAACTCTTATTGTAAAATAGCCATGCATTTTAGAAGTTTAAGTCCAATAAGCAGACATCAGTGGGGGTCTCCTGAGCCCTTGAGATCTAGAGGAGATTGGCTCAGAGGTCTATGTGATGCCCTTGGGAAGCTCAAAGCCTCCCAAAGAGTTCTGCAATTTCAGGGGAGTTTATGTCTCATGGGCATGTTTGCTTCCAAGCTTTTATTCCCATGTATCCTGTTTCTGCTCTAATCCTTATGGTCTCAGAAACACAGCTTAACGCCTTCTGTGATCCTTCCTCTGCTTCCTCCACCCGCCATAACAAAAACCCCAAAACATTCGCGGAAAGCATTCACTCAAGAGCACAGCAGCCTTTACGGAAATGTGGGTGGAGAACAGGAGGGGTTACCACTGCAAGCACCGCCACCACCACCTTCTCAATGAGTTCTGGGCATCCCCAGCCCTCAGATGTACATCGATCATCACGACACAGGAGGATTTCATCTGGCCCGGTATGCCCTTCGTCACCTACCCAAACCAGTGTTCTGGCTCCTTCCTCTCATCATCTCTCTTCTTTACTATCTTTTTCCTCTGCCCAACCTCTTATGAATGAAGTAAATTCTTCCCCTTGCTTCCTGTGGTGCAGTTAGCCATTCTTATTGTTGCCTCATCCTGTCTTCATATTCCATGACCCCCCACTCCTCCATAATTTATCAAGATATGTTCCTGAAGACGGTCCCTCCTTCAGAAGAATTCTGGTGCCAGCTGCTGAGATCATGTGTCCTTTCTTGACATGCATCTCTCTTTCCCCAAGTAAGTTCCTTAAAGCAGAAGTGATGTCTCAACCAAACCTTCCGGTGCTCAGCTCAATGGCTTATATATAATAAACACTCCAAAAAAATCACTAAAATAAAATTAGCTTTTTAATGTGAAAAGGCAGGGTGAATTAAAAATAAAAATCAGTACTTTTGTCATGAGAATCACAGAGGGGGCCCACCAGAGCACCTGAAGTGTGACTCATACAATAAGAGTGTGACTCTTATTCACAACATTCCTGTATATTTTTAATAACATAGGGCCACCTCAAAGCCTCCCTTAAAAATACAGCAGCATCTGTTTAGCTGAATGCCAGCAATTCTAGAGGAGAGCAGAAATAAACTGAAGGTCATGACAGCTGTAATGAGTCAAAATGAAATGTAGGCTTCCCTTGTTCTTAATAACGATCTTCATGGCTTTGTGACAATTACGACAGGGAAGAAATTTTGCTTAAATGGAACAGACCTATCATCTGAGGAAGTGAAGGGTAACAGAATAAAAGGGGAAGTGGCTATTTTTAGCTCACTCTCTCAACTGTATTTTTGTCACACACCTCCTAAAATTAGGCCTGCTGAGTGAGGCTACATGTAATCAGAGTGGTGTAGGCTGACACAACCATTGCTTCTGCAAACTAGGATAGGTCCCAGCCACTGTCCTTCCTTTGCACTAATGGATTTCTGCTTTCTTGACATCTCAGTGGAGTCAACCCTACACAGTAAGGAAGGGGCTACAGCCCTGCTTGGGGAAAGGCCTTTTAACGACCACCAGGCTACTGGTGACAGTAACGGCAGCCGTTCCTCTCCTAGGCGAAGACTGTTCAGATGACGAAGCATCCGCAAGTCACAAGACCCTTTGAGGAACAGGATACCAATAGCGCCAACAAACATCAACCACCTTTTATGGCTCAGCTATCACTCTGATCTCTAGTACATTTAATTCCATTTTTAAGAACCAAGAGCACTTGTATGGGCAGAAAAATATGACTACATTATATAAATGTAAGACATTGCAAAAAACTAACACATAAACCTTTCTTTTAGATCACATTTTAAAACTTCCACTAATCTTTGGTACTTATTCTGTTCATTGTGAGTAACAATGCCATCCAAGGAACAGTTTTAAAGACGATGAATCTGTAACAGAACAGAGAATCTAAGTCTTACTGAAAAATCTTATGTCGATAATGGAGGATTCTGCGATAGTGTGGAGGCAGGAGGAACAAGGGAACTCCATACTTTCTGCTTAGTTTAGCTGTGAACCTAAAACTGCTTTAAAAATTAGTGTATGTACAAAACAAATCAGATACACACAGAGATACATTCCAGTGTATATATGGGAATCTTTAAAAATCATCATATTAAAGCACTCTCGTCACAGAAGTCATGGGGTGAGGGCTCGAGTAATGGTGGAAGCCCCAGATAACACCAAAGGCCAACAGTGGCGCCCAGGAGTTGGAGATCTGGAAAGCGCGGTTCATCATTGAATTCGTGGTTGCCCGTACATAGCATTTGAATTTGTTTTGTCAACAAATGCATTAGACACTTGATAAACAAATCTGTAGAAGCAAGGTACTATGGAAAGGGTCTGGGAAAAGCGTGTGGAAGCGGAATTCTAAACAAGGGCTGTGTCAGCTTTTTGTGGAACGAAGTGGAGCATGATGAAATAAAAACTTTAAAAATAAGTTCATTTATTTATGTGTTTCTCAAATAATCGGGGAAAAGGGTGCCACAATTCTTTTTGAAAGAAGAACAACGTGGTTTAGCTTCTGAAATGCTGGGTTATGAGGGAACAAAGTTTCATGGCCCTGTGTCACACAAGCCTGGACAAGGGTGAGGTGAGGGAGACTCCAAGGCTGCAAAATGAGGAGATGTGTAAATGCCCCGAGTGAGTACTTTGGGCGTCTCCTACTCAGTTCCACTCTGGTGCGAAGAGCAGCCATTTTCACCTGATCCCTTAATGACTAAGGTCTGTTATCACTCAGTTCTGGCTCAACCCACACTCTTTATTCTTGGCTGCAATGGATAATATTACTTTGTATTCTTATCTTTTTATGTCTCTTATCGGAGGGTAGATATCAACGGGTTTCACTGATTTGGGAATCGCACAGCCTCGCATAATGATTTACAAAAAGCAAAGCACAAGCAAAACAAAACAAAAACCCCAGACCTCAGAGTAATGTATGCCTATTGACAGGTAGATTTGAAGACTTACTAATGGAATAGGATGACAAACAAAACAAAACAAATCCATTTTCTATTAAGATCCAGTGATCTCACAGTAATAATAAATGTAGATAATAACAAAAAGCAAATTTGAATATCAGAGCTGATAATGACCTCACTTGACTGGTTTTTAAAGAGAGAACTATCAAGTGTTTTACTTCTCAAAATTTTAAAGTAAGAAGGAAACTTAAATTTATGTATTAAGTATGGCCGATATTTAAGGAGTGAAAAACTATAATTTTTAAAGGATAGATAAAGGAGATATGTAATAGGGGAAGGGATGTGGAAGAATGAATAAGAGAGGAAGGTAAAATATGTATAACCATAGCTGTACACACGAATGAAGGTGGGGAGTGTGCGTACTGGGTTTAGAGGGGGAAAGACAGGTAAGTAAAGCCTGTGAGGGAGACAGCTATATCTATCTATTTTTATATGTATATCTATATATATACACATATACATACATATGAGAAACACACAAAAGAAGGCATATTGAGAGACAGAGGTAGGTTTGCCCAATAAAATACAGGATGCCCACTTAAATTTGAATTTCAGATAAACAGCAAAATATTTTAGTATATGCATGTCCATATTTGCTCCCTACTTATACTGAAACACTTATTTGTTTTCATTGTTTAATTAATTTAGCTGTTTAATTGAAATTCAAGTTTAACTGGACATCCTGTGTTTTCATTTGCTAACTCCGGCAACAGAGATAAAGCAATAAAGGGAAAGTAGAGTGAGCAAAAGTGAAGGAGACAAGAAAAAGGGAAGGAGTAAAATGATTTATGAAAAAATGAATTTTTACTTCTTGTGGTGTCTCTGGTACTGTTAAAGATTGTAAACCATTTTGTACTTTTGCAGATTCAGGTCTACACTAGGACCTTTTGAGGCTTACCCTAGGTTTACCCATCGACTCCAGCCATAACTGAATGCCGTCATTCAAGCAAGAATCAGTAACAATGAGGCCCCAAGAAGAGACTCAACAAGACTGTCCTATAATGGATGCTAAAACGATCTAAGGTTGCAAAGGAACAGACACAACTCTCCATATAAGCTTCTAGAAATAGAAGCTATCTGTCCATTGATTCTGAAATGCATTACTCCTGCAGCGTACTCAGCAGTTTGCTATTAGAAGAACAGGCCTCAGAGGCCCTTAAACAAGGTCTTAGAGGCAGAAGTCCCCTTCTAATCAGAGAGCCTGGCTTTTTCTAAACGATGGACAAAATAAGGCAAAACAGAACAAGTAAAAACAAAATAAAACCAAAAAAGGCACAAAAACTGGGGGGACAGTTTGTACATATGCAGCAGGGGAGTAAGGACACAAGATGCAGTCTATCTGAGGATGGTTGACGCTAGAATGCAATTTGCCCGAGTGACCTTGCTTCAAGGTGTGTTGGAACAGCTGAGGACAGAAGCTGGGACATCACTGAGCTGATGGAGCTGGTGAGTGGCTTCTGCACCAGCCTATGAAAAAGAGCACTTGCTAGGGCAGCCATAACAAAGTACCACAACCGGAGTGGCTCAAACAAAAGCAATTGATCTTCTTATAGTCCCAGAGGCTAGTAGTTCAAGATCAAGGTGATAGCAGGGTTGGTTTTTTCTGAAGTTTCTCTCTTTGACTTGTAGATGGCCATCTTCTCCCTTCTTCTCTCTGTGTGAGTGTCTGTGTCCTAGTCTCTTCTTATACACCAGTCATATTGGATCAGGGCCCACCCTAATGATCTAATTTAACCGTACTTTCTTCTGTAAAGACCCTGTCAGTCACATTCTGAGGTACTGGAGGTTAGGACTCCCACATATGAATTGGGAGGGGGGCACAATTTAGCCCATAACATGTTGGGTCTGTGACTTGGTGTTGAGCCTGTGTAGCCATAACCCGCCTCCCATTACTGGGTACCTCCGTCCTTTCCCTAAAAGAACTTGGTGATTGTGAACAAGCAACCTGGCTTAGGTCTGTTCTGCCTCACGGTCCTCTGCATGCCTCAGTGCGTCTGAGTTCCTCAGATATGACACAGCACACCCTATCTGACCCTGACCCATTTTAACAGTATGTCAAGATCAAACAGTAGTAAAATTTAGTCCACCTGTTGCCTTGTAGTGTTATCCGCAGTGTAACAATAATACCAATAATTACTGGTAGAGGTTAATAATACCACTCTCCATACTGGGCTTCCAATTTCATCCCACTAAGGACTAAAGAACTGAGCCAGCTGAAAATTCTTTTGAGGGCCTTAGAAGAGTGTTCTATAAATACAGAGAAAATTCTGGGAGGAGTGCATCTCTGGTGCAACCTTTCAAATTCCTTTTATGCTGATGTCACCACCAGCAGGTGGCTTGGCTGTGTAATGTGAGCTTTGGTGACACCAGTGAACCCCAGGGAGGGTACAGTCTCATTCATTGAACACCAATTTCCTGAGCAGCTCCCAAGGCCATTCCAGGAAGGGCGAGGCCCCACGATCTCCCTCCTTAGGGAGTTCATCAACGTGCAGTGAACACAGGCGATAAACCAATCATCTGATGTGTAAGGTGTTCAAACTTGGCGAGATGCTCCCCAGGCACGAATGCAGCAAAGAAACGTGAGCTTTTGCTTCGCAAAGAGTTCCCATGAATTCTAAAGCCAGGAAAATGTTGGTAAAAGGGAAAAAGCATCCGTGATGCAGTGACATCTCTAACTAACAGTTCTATAATTGTAGTCCCTGGTCAGCAATTTACATGTATGAATTCGTTTAGTTTTCACATCAATGAAATGAAGCAGTTAGGATTTTATTAGCACCACGCTCTAACCAACTGAGCTAACTGGCCACCCAACAGATAGTATTTTAATAGAGAATGAAACGAAGGCACAGAAAGTTGACGTGATTTGCCCGAGGCCGCATAATGGCCAGGACAGACACACAGGAAGTCTGGCTCAGGAGTTTTAACCATCATGCAATGTGGCCTCTAAAAGAAGGGTCATACAAAGATCCTTATGGAAATCAAAACGTGAGAAGCACTGTGGGAGAAGACCGTTCTGCCAGTCCTGCTCTCAGGCCTCTTCGCCCTGGCTGCCCTGGGGTTTTAAGGCGGTATCAGCCATCCCTGCCATAACTGCAGCCCCAGGGACAGAATGCAGGCCCCATTGTCCAAAGACTACCAGCTGTGTGACTCTGAGCGGGTGCTTAACCTCTCTGGGCCTCCGTTTCTTCCTCTATAATCGGCAGTGGCAGGGTCCACATAGTCTCTTGGGGGTGCCCTGCAGGATGGAGCCCCAGTTTCCCACGTACCCTTCACGCGCTTTCCTTCCTCCTCTATCTCACTTCCTGACTCCGTCGCCAGGGCTTCTGGGAATCACCTCCCCAATAAACAGTTCGCACCCAAACCCTGTCTCAGAGTGCTTTTAGGGGAGCCTCAGATGAGATAATGACCTTATCTATCTCACAGAGGGTGAGGAAAGATCACATGAGACCCTATGGGAAGGTGTTTGTCAAACTGTCAAGCTGTTGACAGTAATATGTTAGAGGATCACTATTTTGAATAATAACACGTAATAACTATTATGGTTGCCATGGAAACATTTCCATGCCTACAAGGGACCTTGGACGTGCCTTCTCTTTTCCCCGAGCTTGTCCCCCTAACCTGAAACTCAGCCATCACAACAGGTCTGTGGCAGAATCCCCGAGTTCAGGTTAGTGGGCAACTATATTTAGCAGCAAAGAGAACCAGAGGTTTGGCGAAATGCACCGATTCCTCCAGTAAAGAGGGTAAAGGGCCCGTCACTAGGAAGGGACAACATACAAGAAGTTGCAGCGGACCAGGAGGCGCTGAGGATTGGTGCTCTGGGCGTCAAAGCAGAGAATTAGGGAACTGCGTGCTTGGGTCATTCTTCCTGGTCTCGGTTCTCCTCGGGGCTGGGCCTTAAAGAACCGCATTCCAGAATAATGTGTTCTAGTATAGCTTCCATATGTGTGTTCACTTCACCTAAGAACTAACCCAAGGGTGGGCGTGCTTTTTGTGAGTTTAGAGCTTTCATTGGTTCCTCATCTCCTCCCTAGGAGGCTGGGGTGGTGTGGTCAAGTCCCTTTTCTCTGCTTACCAGGCCTCCCCACACTTTGTACTAGAGAATGCAGCCTTTGAAGAACACATTTAAAGCTTTGGAATAGCTTGTTCCCTTAAGCATTGCCTAGCAATAAAGAAAATGAAGGGAAACAGAAGCAAAATGAAATAAAATCAATAGTCACCCCATCTCTCTCCCTATAACACTGTCTCCACTATGCAGTCTAAGAACAGAAGTGCAGAGAAGTCCAAGGTTACACACAGGACATGGGAGAGGCAGGTAGCAGAAAGCTCAGCTCGGAGCCCACCCAGCATGCATGGGGTGTGGCTGGTCTCACCAATAGACTTCACCTCCACGTGCCAACGTGCAGCAGGAATGAACGCCATTGAACTTCATAAAGTTCACTGAGCCTTTCAGTCAATCACTGGACCACTGCGCTTATCCAAGCCAAACAGACCAGTCTGGCCCTGTTACTAATGGAAGATGTATGTGCCTTGAACACAAAACTGTATTATTCATGATAACATAAGTCAGTGGTCTTCTGTGGCCCTGGTGGGGAGAAATAGCCATGGTGCTTCCCAGATGAGGGTCAGGAATTGACAATACAGTGAAATAGTTGGTGAAAAAAACACAGACGAGGTTGGGCTAAAGTGACAGCCCTAAGAAGGGAAAGAGGAATTGATGGGTGAGTTTGCAAGTTGCTGAGAAAATACCGGAAGTTACTGGAATGGAAATGGGAAAACTAGTGTGCCAAAGAGATAATCTCAGACACTGGGAAATGACCCTCACATCTTGCTCTAGAGAGCCCAGGGGAAAGGGAAATCTCCAATTTCTGTCTCCCCACTCCTACTCTAAGTATCCTCCTGAGGGCAGCCTTTCCTGGCATAGAAACAGAAGGCTCCTTGATCAAATCCCACTGAGGTGAGTGGACTGACAATAAGCTAGGGCCTGGCCATAGCTGAATGGGATGCTGGAGGGTTTAGTGTAGTCCTGGAGAGGACAAGTGTGAAAACCAGGGAGGCTGTGCTCTCACTGAGGGTGTGGGAAAGTGGGTAGGGGGCCGCCACTAACAGAACTGCACACTTGTCTGTCAGGCACTGGGCTGGTATTTTTAAAGCATCATTTTAATTCATTCCTTTACCACACCATAGTGTATTATTATTTCCATTTCTCAGGTGAGGAAATGAAGTCTGAAAGGATTTGCCCAGGTTCCAGTAGCCACTTAGCTTGGAGCCAGTTGCATCTGACACCAAGGCTGTGGCCTCCCCTTCCCAGCTCAGGTGTCCTCCCCTCACAAGGGGGCACTACATCTGTTCCCAGTGGGCGCGGTGTGCTCTGCACCCCAGGAATCACCATTATTATGGGTGGTGCGTCTCCCCTTTCCCCATCTCAACCCTAGCTTTCCTCAGTGGTTCTCAAGCAGGTAAAGAAGGGTGGCAAGCTCCCCTGGGTGGGTCCAAATGTTCTTTGAAGACGTGAGAAACAACACACCACATTTCCAATGAGTCTCCCTTAGCAACTGGCTTCTTTTTAAAAAAAAGAAGAATGCTTTCTGTTGGATGCAACAATGCACTTTGGTGTACATTTCCTAGCAATAGTTGTAAATTAATGGCAAAAAAGTAAATCATTTACCAGCCCTCAGCGGCGTTGTAGGTGGGCCCTTGAGGTAAAGGAATGGCTTTTGCTGGGCCATGTTGCCCAGTGTGCTGAGCCTTCTGCAACTGCTTCTCTCCCTCCTTCTCATTGTTCTGACCCCCAGGGTGGTTGTCTTTTTTTTCCCTTCCAGTCAAACCAATAATAGTTTCCAGAAAATGTAACCGTCTGCAACGCCAGAAGGGTAAAAATCTGTATGCCACAGTTGTGAGGTTTGATGAAGTCCTTGAGTGCCTGTGGTCTGATCTCTTGAAAATTACTGTTCACCTGCTCATGAAGCCACAAGGGTTTTTTTGTGTGTGTGTTTCTTTGTTTTTAAGCCATAGTAGAATGTACAATGTCAGATGGGTAGTAGACTTGTTGGGGTTATCACTTTGTGAGGGGTGTAAAGGTCTAATCCTTATGTTGTTTTGTACACCTGAAACTAATAATAATAACAATAAATAAATAAAAAGGTAATGTCAGACCAAAAAAAAAAAAAAGCCATAGCATACTTTCCAAGCTATCTCCACACTCAAAGGTTTTGCCTCCGACTTGGCTTTAAAGTTCCTTTTTCCTCACCCCCCTCCAGAATCCTTTAGCATTTAGTCAGAGAGGAAGGAATGGTGAAGGTGAAAATTCTTCCGTATCTGGGTGACCTTGGTGTTTAGATGAGTGCCACGGGAAAGTTTTGCCTTAGTAATTCCCACCAATGTACTCTGTGCTTTGTCTGAGAAGAAAACACCAGATAGTGCCAGATGTCCTCGTGCCAGGGCAGAGAACAATAAATGCAACAGTTCTACAAACCATGGTTTGTTATCTGCTGTGTGTTCGCACTGGGTCTCAAGGTTTAGTTATATAAAAAGTAGCAGGGAGATTGTGATAGCCAGCCTCACATCTTTGCTGACATTCCCTTTCAAAGCCACTTGCATAAGTCCTCAGTCTTAGGAGAAAAACCCAAACCATTCCATAAATCAACTCAATGACTCTAGATGACACCTCTGCTGTAGGGAAGTGGCACTAAAAATTTTACCATTAATCCCTACAAAAACAGGAGCCAGATTACATGGCGGGGGGACGTGAGGAGGGGAGAGAGGAAGAAACAGAGAATTTCAAGCAGCCATTCTGTGCGTACATGGGTCTTATTTTTAAAAATTAGAAAGCATATATTTGGTCTCAAACATGCATCTAAATTAGTGAAAGCATGCTGCATAACTCCCTCCTTGGTTTTGAAAAATCACCTCTATTTTGCATATTTTGAGGTTGTTGATGTCCATTAAAATTTTTTTTACTATGGAAAATTAACATATACAAAAGTTGAGTAATATAATGAGCACCACTGTGTACCGTCACCCAGATTCAATAACTACCAACTCACAGCCAATCTTGTTCTATCTTCACCCTGACCTGCTTTTCCCCTCTAAATCCCTGCTTATTAAAAACATATCTGAATGGATAAGAAAACAAGACCCTTACATATGCTGCCAAGAAGATACTCACTTCAGATCAAAAGGCAAATACAGACGGAAAGCAAAGGGATGGGAAAAAGATATTTCATGAAAATGGAAACAAGCAACAAAAAAGCTGTGGTAGCAATGCTTATACCAGACAAAACAGACTTTAAAACAAAGACTATAACAAGAGACAAAGAAGGACCCAGTAATCCCACTTCTGGGGATTTATCAGAAGAAACCCAAAACACAACTTCAAGGGGACATGTGCCTCCATATGTTCATTGCAGCATTGTTTACAGTGGCCAAAATGTGGAGGCGGCCTGGGTGTCCATAGATGGATGAATGGATACAGAGGGGGTGGTACATATATACAATGGAATATTGCTCGGCCATGGAAGGAAATGGGTTTTTGCCATCTGTCGCAGCATGGATGAACCTGGAGGGAATTTGTGCTGAGTGGAGTGTAAGATGGAGAAAGACAGATGCAGTGTGATTTTGCTTATATATGGAGTCTAAGAACAAAATAAACAAAACAGAAGCAAATATATATATATATACATATATATATATATGTATATATATATATATATATATATATATATAGTATGTATATAAACACTAGATGATGTCAAAGAGCTCCTAAAATTGTAACAATAGTATTATTAAACAAAATTGATTCTAATTTCTTTATATCAACCAATATCCTGTCAGTGTTCAAATTCCCCTGGTCAGTAGAGTTTTAAATGAAAGTCTGAGCCAGGCAGGGAAAGACCAAGCCATAGCATTGGAATCTCAGCTTCCTGGAGCTGCCATAGGCCCAGAGAATCCTTCTCTTGGCTTTCGATAGGGGCTCAGAACCAGGTGATCTAGAATTCTTACATGAGCGTCACCATTAAACTTTCCAGGAAAACATGCCCTTCCCCTAAGCAGCCTCTTGGTCTGCTACTGCCAAAGCTGCTTGTAAAATGACAAATCAAAGAGCAGCTGAGAAAACAAAGCCTCCTGTAAGTGTTTATTCTATTTGAGACAGGCTGCCATTTCACTGGAGCAGGTCCGAAAGGACACCCTGGGATCACCATGCCCTCCTGGCTCAGCCTCGGTCCCACGGTTGAGGCCTCAACGCTCTCCTCGGTGGGTGACTCCAGGTACTTCCTGCTACACCCACGGACTCAGGCCACTCAATTGAATAGGAGACATGGAAGAGGAGCAAACATAAACCGTGCAGCTCCTCAGAACCAGACTATAGCAGCAGGTTCTGGCCCAATGGATTTGGAACCTCAGAAAAACTAAAAGTGGCAACCTTTGCCCACTTGTTTTTGGACTATTTTCAGACTACTGGCCTGACTCCGCACCTTGAATAACAGGCTCCCAACCTGGATCTTGACTTCTGGTGTCTGACCTTCCACCTTGCACTGATGAATGGGGCCTGAGCCCTCAACGCATTGGTCCTAGATCTGGTTTGCTTTCCTGTTGTTTCCTGGTTTCTGAAAGAACAGTAGCCACCACAACTCAGCTTCTATCATCTTAGAAGATTTTCACAACAATCCCATGATTCGTGTGTGCAGCACATATTTGCCTAAAGCCTACTGCATGCAGGCACTACTCAAGCATGGGGGATACACTGTGACTAAAACCAACAAACAGCCCTCCCTTCATGGAGCTTCCTCTCTAGGGGCAGTGTGCCCTAGGACGTGGCAATCATCATTCCCATTCACAGATGAGGAAACTGAGGCTCAGAGTTACTAAGTCATCTGCTTGACATCATATACGGTAGCTTGTAAATGGCACAGCAGGGATTCAGTTTCCAATCTGTATGACTCTAAAGCCCACATGTTTTTTTTTTAACACACCTCATGACAGCCTTACGTGATCCCTAGTGAAACCGACAGCTGGGCTCCAGGAGTACAGAACGGGTGATGTAGGACATAAACATGCTTTCACACCTTTATGTTTTAAATATTGTATGTGGTCTAGGTGGAATCTCACTTTCTTCCCGGCTTGGAAACACATCCAAACTCCTCTATTGTGAACGGACCATATTAAAATGAAAATCTATTGCTGCCGTGTACAAAACGGGTACACTGTGTTTCTTTCCCTGAGGTTTAAAATGTCTTTATGCAAAAGTCTATTCTTTCTGAAAACAGTAACAAATTGGAATGGGGAGGCTTGTGCCAAAGGACATTTTATGGCTTTGAAAATAATACCTGGGTGTTCATTTTTGCTATCCCTAAATGTGTTACTTCTGACGGTAACTGCATTTCCTTTGTCAGACACTCTCACTGAAGTGCGAATGTGTCGATGGAGCCCCGAGAGGACACAACATGGAATTTGTTCTGGCTTTCAAGGCTTAGGCAGGTGGAAGATACGAGTAGCAAACAGCTCGCCGTGGCGTTGCCTTGTGAGTGACAATATCTTTGCTAAACTCACTAGTTTAGGAAGTAATGCTAGGTACTGAGTGCCTACCATGTGCCTAGTACTGACCTAGGTGCAGGCTCTCTGTCTCGGAATCACTCACTAGCTGCTCACTGGCCCCAAATCCTTTCATTCCTGGACTCGGCTGTTCAGGAGAGATCTCAAAGCATCAACCAGACACACCCACCACCTGATGCTCAGAGAAGCAAGCTTAGGAAGATGAAAAGTAACTGAGTTAGAGGACACAAGGGCTCTTTAAAGATGAGACTTCAAGGGTCCCATATGCAGGAAATGCATAATGAAGAAGCAACACAAGGTACGAAGTTCTGGTCTGGGAATAACCAGTTGTATTCTCAGCACTTCCGTGACTAAGCCATGATCAGTGACAAGCCCAAGTTTCTCTGGATTTAGGTTCAAATCCTTAGAAAGGCAGAGACTGGGGAATTCTGTACAGCCAAAGCTCAGTACATTTGCATGAGCTAGGTTAAGAACACAGTCTGTGGTCACTGAGCACGGAGGCATTTACTGTACCCACCGTGTGTCCAGCAGAGACTCAGTTTCTCTGAGCCTACCAACAGCCCCACTGCAAATAAAGACAAGGCAAAACTGACTTCCTTCGCATGGTATCTGCTTCTTTGATGCAGATTCTCTGCTGTCAAACCATTGGATAAACCAGAGGGTAACTTGCAAACTGTTGTTGTTTTTTTCTATTAAAAAGGAGAAAAAAACCCAAAAAGCAATTTGTGGGAAATGATGGGACCATAAAGAAAAAAAGAGAAGAGCAATATTAGCAGGAGACTTGGAGATACAAGGAGAAATCTGGAAGCTCTGTCCTTGGTGTGGAAAGGGGAAACCCTTGACTTCCTGGCTTTTAGATTCAAGGGGTAGCGGGCAATCCCTAAAAAGTTCTGTCAAAAAAGGCAGTGGGTTTAGTGGTTCAGAACAGGGGTTCTGGCACCGTTCTGCCAGCATTCAATCCATGGCTCTGCCAGTGACTAGCTGTGTGAGCCAGGATAAGCCACTTCCCCTTGTGTCTCAGTTAACTCATCCATAAGACGAGAATAACAACAGTACTTGCTTCTTCCTGTGAGGATTAACACAGTTATGCACTAAGCATGTGGAACAATACAAAGCATACAGTAAGCACTACATAAGAGTTCAATGCTGTAGTTGTAGGACCCTTTATTCCACCTGTACACACATTGGGAAGCAGTAGAGCACAGAGCAGTTAGGCTCTCAGGGAGCCTGGGGAGGAATCGAGCCTCTACCACTTCCTGCCTGTGTGACACTGGGCGCCTTGGTAACCTCTCCGTGCCTCAGTTTCCTCATGTGTAAAACGGCACTATCCATGCCCGCCTCATGGGATTGTTGCAAATATGAATTTCGGTAATCCACGTTAAGTGCTTAGCAGTGCCCAGTACAGAACAGCTGCTCAGTAGCTGCCTGCTATTATTATTGTACATTATTATATGATCCAGCCCAGCCAGTTGGTAAATAATCCTTCATTCCTGTTTCTTTCTGAGAACCTTTCCTTCTAATGATAAAAGTAATAAATGCTCTGCATAGATTTTTGAGAGAACACAGAATCATACAAAAAAGAAAACAGAAATCACCCATCAGCCCCCAGATAACTAGTGGTGTAACAGGTATCTTATTTCCTTAGTCTTTTTCTGAGAGCCCATGAGGGAACATGCAAACACATGGTTTTCTTTTCTGTATTTGGGACCACTATTGTTATGTATGTAGCCTGCTTTCCTCGTGTCATCTCCCCTGTCTTTTCATTCAACATCCTAGAAAAAGGACTTTCAGCTGCTAATCCCCTTCCCCACTGCAGAAATGTGCTCATGCTTCCAGGGTCCCAGCACCCCCCACCCCCCATTTGCTTACAGCTGTCTCTGTGGGGGTCCAGGCTGGATATTTCTTTTGCAGCAGTAACCTGACATTGGTAGCTTTTTTCCTTTTATGGCAAGGAAGGAAACAGCAGTTTGGGGAAGGGGTATATGGCTGCAGAGATCCCAGCTCCAAACCATGGTGGCCTCCTAAGAACAACAGTGTATGTGGGAAGAGGCCACCCTGGGGTAGGGGAGTGGTTCACTGGCAGCTTTCTAGGGATCGTTCGTTCCACTAGTTCTAAAAGGTTTCAAAGGCAAAGCGGCAGCAGATTTGGTGTCAAATAAAGCTTCTGTTGGCAATCATTGCTAGAGAGGGCTGAGGTCTTCCTGGATCTCCCTTTCGCTTCATACCCCATGGCAGCTTCCGGCCACATCCTTCCGCTCAGATGCTGGGTGCCAGTGGCTTGTGTTCCTAGGCTCCTATGAAATTTGATACAGGCCTCTAACGAGCGCTGGCAGGCTTTTCTTGCCAAGTCCCAGGCACTGAGTGCACAATCTGCCTCCAGCACATCATGCAAGCCTTTTCCCTTTTGTTCCTGCCACCCCTCCCACCTCACAGCTATGAAAAAAGGAACACATTTAAATCAGGTCCTGAATGGCCCTTTGGAAGTATGAGTGGCAGGTCCTGCCACACCTCTCATACCTCTTTCTCTTACTACAGACCAAGTAAATCTATTGCAAAGGCTGCCTCGTTTCTTCACTGACGCACTGTGTTACTGCCGCAGGTGCAAACCGGCAGATGAGGGAGAACCAAGTTTTTTAAATTACTCGAAGACAAAGGTGTAGTGTTGCAAACTGTTAAGCAGAGAGAAATGTAATACTATCCTAATAGCTTGGATAATGCAAAAGCCTTCTTGTCCCAGTGGTCACTGTCAACCCTGGGTAAATGTCCCCAATCCCTTATTGGTGACACTAATCAAAGCACCAGTGTCAAGGGAATCTAAGTGAGTGACAGTATTTAAGATTTTTTTAAGCCTCTCATTATTCCAAATGCACCAGTAAACATGCAAATTACCTTTCCCAGAAGTAGGGTAATATGCAATTGTACTAAGCCCCCTTCCACCTAGCACCCCCTCACGCCTGCATTTTATTTTTTAACTACAACAAACACAAAACGGAAAAAGGCTCTCATGGGATTTCAGACGCCATTCCATTTTCCACGTTTTCTTTCACAGATTGACGTGTTTTTCGATGCGACATGAACTCCTGCGTCCTAGAGATGGTGGGAAAACCTCCCGGTGTAAGCCTCAGCTGATATTTCCCGACGCTTTGGAAAGTCTGCCTCGTCCATGAATCATGCAATCCTTAGACTAAGAGGAGAAACATTATCTCACTCTAGTTGCCTGAATGCAAACAAAGACTCTGGCCAACAGTAAGGAGGGAACAGAACAGCAAGGCGCCACAATATGCTTCTCATTGTAATTTCCCTTCAGCATTTTTTAAAGTCACCCTCAGAAGAGGCAGGAAGAAATATATGGCACTATGGTTCTTCCTACTTAAGAATTTTGCTTTTCATGGTAAATAAACGATTATCAAACCAGTTACCCCCTTTGTTTATTTATTTATTTATTTACTTATTTATTTATTTATGCTCACGTAAAACCCCCTTTGTTTTTAAATAATGGTTTTCTCCTTAGGATGTTTAAGCTTGAACAGGGACATTAAAAAATAATGCTACAAAATTTTACAACTCTACATTTTAAATAAACACACATGCTCTGGCCATGACCCTACTACTGTAGGGATTTGGCTGGCCAACACAACTCCAAAGAATTTATCAGCTGGGCAGAGACACATATATTTCCTTTCTCTTGTGTAGATAACGCTATGCGACTGTGATGAGAAAACAGAAATCACAGGCTCTCCAGGCATTTCTTCTCTCATCTTGGACAGGACCAAGGGGTCAAAGCAGATTTGAAAACACAAGCTCAGTAAAATTCTGCTGCATTTCAATAATCAAATCCATTATATTTTCTTTAGATTTTTAAAAAGTTACATCCTGTAACCAAAGCAACAATGATAATTTAATTATAAGTGAACCAATGTACCACGCAGGCAACTTTTATATTGTTACTGGATTTTAAAAGGATGAGATAAGGGAGTAGAGCTCAAAGAATAAGGGGCAAGAAAAACAGGGAAACAAGATGGCTGTCTGGCTTTTAGTTAAAGCTTTCTCCCAAACATCAGAAGGCTGCATCAGCCCTTCTTCCCGGTCCACTCCCACGTTCTTAGGAAAAAAAGAAAAAAAAAAGCACACTAGAGAAGAGAAGGAGACCAGGAGGAGAGACGGGAGAAGTGGGAGGAAGAAAAGCTTTTAGCCCTGGTCTAATCCCCAGATCTTCCAGAACCAAGGTGAAGCCTGGTAGGATGCTTTTCATTACAGACATATCACACAAAATGTCCCCTCCTTGCAAAGATTACATATGGTGAAATGTGCCATGCTGGTCCATGAGCATGGGTGTTTGAAGTCCTGTATTTTGGTTATGAAGAGATTTAACCCTATTTATCCAGATATTCATGCATGCGTGCATGTATTATCCATTCTTCATTCAATGAACAGAATGTCTGGTGTGAGCCAAGCACTAAAGACAGAAAAGACTAAAACCGTAAAACGTGGACCCTGGTCAAATAAAAACAAAATTAAAAACTGATAACTGCTATGAAGGAGGGTTTTAAAAGTATGTTATGAATGTCAAAGGTGCAAAGAAATGATGCTCCAAGGAAGGGACATCTGAGCTGAGATGAGCAGAAAGAGTGTCCAGGAAGAAGGACCAGTTATGCTAAAGTCCTACAGTAAAAGACACAGGGAGGGGGCATGGTGCGAGGTCTCAGAAGTAGGCAGGGGCCAGATCATGCCGGTGGAGTGGGGTACAGCTAAGAGAGGGATGGGAAGTCCTTCAAAAGTGGTGCAAGGGAGGGACATAATCCGTTGCAAGCCCATTGGCTGCTGTTGACCAAAGGAAGGCTGGGTGAAGCCATCTGTCTTGCAGGACAAACTTGTAGATGTTGACAAACTTTTTCCTTCAAGGGCCAGACAATAAATATTTTATGCATTGTTGGCCAAGAGGCAAAATCATGGGAATACTATATTATATATATATGTAATGAGGAAATACTATATAACACAAAAGAAAACACATTTCCACAAAATTGTTACTGTTGAAATTCAAAATATAATAAGAATTGAGTATAATTTTAATAATACAGGTCAACTAGTGAGAAGATGGAAATTTTTGAGGGGAGGCAATAACAAGTTGTTTAATTGGTATTCTGCCACTGTACCATGAAAGCAGCCAAAGACAATATGCAAATAAATGAGAATGGTTGAGGTCCAATAAGTCTTAAGGACCAAAATTTGAATTTCACATAATTTTCGTATGTCACGAAATATTATTTTTCTTCACCATTTGAAAACGTCAAAAATCATTCTTAGCCCAAAGGCTACACAAAAACTGGACCATGGGCTCTGCTCTAGTTTGTCAACGTCTGTTGTAGAAGGTCCTACATTCTTGATGTGTCCAATTGTTTGTTTAGTAGTACATTCAGTTTTGGCAGATTACTACAAGGGGATGGTATGCATTTCTTGTTGGATCACAGCAAAAGGTTTGTGATATAAGGTCACTCCATTCTAGTGAACACTAAGTTTGATCCATTTTAAAGGTACATTGTCCCCTTTGTAATTACAAGTAATCTTAGGATCTGGTGAGCATCCTGTTCCCAAAAAACCTTTTACTACGTAGTTTTAGCGTTTATGGATGATCCTTACCTGAGTCAATCATTACATTGGAAGTTACAAAATAATTTTGATATGATTTTTAATGGCTACTTAGTATACCATTTTGTGGATTACATGATAATTTATTTATTGAATTGCCTGGTATTAAAAATTGACATTTTCTTTTTGGTTGGTATTACAAGCAATGCTTTAATTAATATCCTATAGCTAAATATTTCTGTACATCTATAATTAGGTACTTAAAAAAATTTACTGGAAGTGAAATAGGGTCATAGAGTATACCCATTTTTAAAAAGGGTTTTGACCTAAATTAATAATTATGTTTTAGGAAATTATACCAATTTTTGCTCCTATTAAGAGTGCTTGGTTCCTAACACTCCAGCCAACATTTAAAAAGTATCATCACTAAGTTGATAGATGAAAATTGTTTCTCATGATTTTAATTTGTGTTTATTCAATTGTAGTGAGATTGAAACATTTGTATTTCTTCCTCCTGGGCATATCCTATGCCCATTTTTCTATTCATACTTTCCATATTAGCCTGTAGGGGCTCTTTTATACACTAAAGACATTAATTCTTCACTTTTAATATGCATTATAAATATTTTCCCAGATTGTAGAAAAATATGTTTTTAAAAATATTAAAATTTACATGGTTATTTATATCCTAGATTAATCTGATCCTCCACGAGACAGATGGCAAAATAAAGAAAGAAAGAAAGGAAGGAAGGAAGGAAGGAAGGAAGGAAGGAAGGAAGGAAGGAAGGAAGAAAGAAAGAAAGAAAGAAAGAAAGAAAGAAAGAAAGAAAGAAAGAAAGAAAGAAAGAAAGAAAGAAAGAAAAGAAAGAAAAGAAAGGAAGGAAGGAAGGAGGGAATGCAAAAAAAAAATAGAGGTATTCGGAGTTTGGTCAAGATGGTACAATAGGTAAACTCTATGCTTACCATTTCTCACAACCACATCAAAACAACAACTAATCTATAAAACAACCGTTATTGAGAATCACCTAAAATTAAGCTACACTGAAGCCTTTCAACTAAGGACATGCAGAAGAAGTCACCTCCAGACTGGTAGGAGGGCAGAGACGAGGAACAGGCTGGTCCCACACCCCATGTGACCATTAAAGATCAGGAAGAATATTTCAGTTGTGGAGGTCCCTTCCCATCCCCCAGAAGAATGAGAGGTCCCAGGCCCACCCCAGCCCAGGGTTCTGGTGCCAGGGAGAGAAGTCCCCATAATTTCTGATTGTGAAAACCAGCGGAGATTGTGACTGAATGAGACAGAGGGCGGCTGTACTCCCAAGCACTCCTGTTAAAGGGACCATGTGGACTTATCCACTGACGGACTCCCTTGCTCTGAGCTCCAGGGTTGGGGTAGCAGCTGGAAAGGTGGCAGGAATACATGGTGGGGAACTGAGTTGTCTGGCTTGGCCTGAGGGCTGGAGAGGCAGCTTTCTCCTGGACAGAGGAGCTGGCGGAAGCCATTGTTTCTTTGTTAAGCCCTCCTCATTCCCGGCATGCAGATGCAGGTGTAGGCCAATCTGAGTCTCCATCAAGCAGGCTGATACCATTTGTTCGCCAGGTCCTGGTGATTCTGAGACCACACCCTGCCCAACTTTCAGGCACACCCACGCCGCTTCCAGTGGATTTTTTGTACAAACTACCTGCCTTAGCTCATGCTGCAGACTTTCCTAAGGTCTCTCAAAGGTTCATAGAACTCAGACAATCAGCACCTGGCTTGAGTGGGTCGTGTATCTCTGGCTGAGCAACCCTAAGCCCAGCACTAGCAGCAGCTGGCCTTGGTTCGCAGCTTGGCCTCTCAAGGCGCTTCCAAGCATGACACGGGCAGCAGATATCTGTGGATTTCTCTGTGGCTCCTGCAGGTGGCCCTGGTTGGGGCATGTGCTGTGGGTGAACTCAACCTACAGCAGGTCTTCTCCAAGGTGGTCCTGCGGCTGGCGCCCCCAGTGGCCAACTTCAAGATGAGCTGATTAGGGTCAGCCCCTGCACAACAACTCCTCCACTGTAGTCAAGGTAAGTCCTTACAACAGTGGTCAATCCTTCCCACTGATGTGCATATATCAACCAAGGCTCAACTACAAGAAGAGGGCACACAAAACCCACACAAGGGACACACATGGAGGGCATGGCTCAGGTGATCAGAAAGACTGTGCCACTGAACTCCACAGCACCTACTACATAAGGCCACTCTACTAAGACTGTCTACTAAGACAGTTCTACCTAATGCATAGAATCAAACACAGGGAGGCAGCCAAAATGGGAAGACAAAGAAACATGTCTCAAATAAAAGAACAGAACCAAGTTCCAGAAAAAGAACTAAGCAAAATGGAGACAAGCAATCTAGTAGACACAGAGTTCCAAACACTGGTTATAAGGATGTTCAATGACCTCAGGGAGAACTTCAACAAAGATATAGGAAACATAAAAATGGAGATAGAAAACATAAAAAAACAATCAGTCAGAAATAAAGACTACAATAATGGAAATGAAGGAATCAACAGATTAGATGAAGCAGAAGATAGAACTAGCTGTGTGGTAGATAAGGTAGCAGAAAACACCCAATCAGAACAACAAAAAGAAAAAAGAATCCAAAAAATTGAGGAGAGTTTAAGGGGCCTCTAGGACAACATGAAGTATACTAACATTCGCATTATAGGGGTACCAAAAGGAGAAGAGAGAGAGCAAGGAATTGAAAACATATTTTAAGAAATAATGGCAGAAAACTTCCCTAACCTGGAGAAGGAAATAAATATACAAGCCCAGGAAGCACAGAGAGTTCCAAACAAGATAGCCCTAAAGAGGCCAGCCCCAAGACACATCACAATTAAAATGCCAACAGTTAAAGACATAGAGAGAATCATAAAAGTAGTAAGAGAAAAGCAATTAGTTACCTACAAGGGAGCTCCCATAAGATTATCAGCTGACTTCTCAACAGAAACTTTACAGGTCAGAAGGGATTGGCAGGAAATATCCAAAGTTATGAAAAGCAAGGAAATACAACCAAAATTACTCTACCCTGCAAAGCCATCATTTAGAATTGAAGGACAGATAAAGAGCTTCCCAGACAAAAAAAAAAAAAAGCTAAAGGAATTCATCCCCACCAAACCAATATTAGAAGGAATCTTAGAGGGACTTCTTTAAGATGGGAGGGGGGGTTAGGCGTAGATGAAAAGTGGAAGTGATTAAGAAGTACAAATTGGTTGTTACACAGTAATCAGGGGGATGTAAACTGCAAGGAATATAATCATTCACAAGTTAATAACTATGTATAGTGCCAGGTGAGTACTAGTCAGGGGGACTACTTCCTAAATTATATAAATGTCTAACAACTATGCTGTACACTGGAAGCTAATATAAAATAATATTGAATATCAATACTAATTGAAAAACTTTAAATGTAGGGAAAAGATCAATATTATGATAATGTGGTAGGTACAGTGGCGGATGGTTGCTGGGCTTATCAGGGTGATCACTTCCTTAGCATAGGGAATAAAATCAATAATGTGGTAATAACTCTGTATAGTGCCAGGTGGGTACTGTTGAATACCTATGATGTACACCTGAAACTAATATAATATTGTATGTAAGCTGTATTTTAATTAAAAATCTTGTAAAAAACAAAAATAATTAACTAAATGTAGAATTATTTTTGTTTGTTATGAATTTAAGCATCGTTCAAGAAAACTAATTCTCTGATGAAATTAAAAGTTTTATTATCAGCATTTAAAATTTTCTTCTGATCTTCGCTATTTATTACATATATTATATAGTTGACTTCATTGTTTTTAAGCCATCATTTCATATCTACTTTCCAAATCAGCACAGTGATAAATGTAATTTTTAATTAACACTGTGGCATAATGCAATTTTTAATTAACAGCATGATATCACACATTTCATTTAGTTCTCATAAGCCATTTAAGATCTAAATTTTCACTGGAATAAATTGCATTTCTGTGCACATCCTTGGATAAATTCTTTTTGGTTCCTCTAGGGTTAAATTCTTAAGACAGTCTCAAAAATAAAACTACCTGATTATCAGAGGAAAAGGTATGATACATTCAGGTTTATTGTTTTCTGCCAGAGAACACTCTAGAAAGACTCATTCAACATTGAGTTCCAGGTATTTGTGTGTCGCCAGAAATATTTTTAAAAAGAGCTTATTTCCCCCAGTCCCCAAGAATACGGCTTATAATAAGTTTATTCTGGCTGCGTTGATGGGTGTATTGTGGTTTTTGAGGTTATTAAAGTTTATTTCTTTGGTGCTAGCAAATCTGTGTAAGCTCCACATGACAGTTTCATGTATGTTTCCTGCACTCACAAACTGTTCATCTCCTTCATCCCCTGTGGGGTCAAATTCAGCAGTGGAACTTCAACACCGACTCCTCCTCTTTCTGTGTACCAGTTAGAGAGCTTTCAGATGTAATACACCTTATACGCTTACCTTCCACTATCTTCAAGGGCAAGGGCCAAGTTTCAGGCAGGTGTGTGTCCCTGGTTCTTCAGATATGGTTGGCATGCCCAGCGAACGTCATAGCGGGTGGCATGACAGCCATACTATTGCTCTTACCGTGGCCTGGGGCTGTGCAGGGGCTCTTTGGCCCTCCCTTCGTAAGCAGTTCTCCCCATGGTCACATCATCCCTGCATCTGAGGAGAGGAGTGCACCCCAGGGGAAGATGGTGGGAGAGGCTCAATTCCTGGGCTCAGCTGACTCGGCTCGTATCATCCCTAGGCAGCCCTGACTCTGGTGCCATATCGCCATGGCGTCCGTATCTTTTATCTTCCATTGAAAACAGGGGCTGCTGCAGTTTCATGCTAAGCCTCGCTCTCTGAAGTGGCTCGTGGAGTGGAGAATGAAGATGTAAGAAGTGCTCCAGCTTTTCCTCATAGCAAAGGTTCATGAAGCACTCACATCCTTCTATAACAAAGGGGGTGATTTTGTCCCACAGGGGACATTTAGCAATATCTGGGGACATTTTTGATTGTCACAATTGGGGGGCATGCTACTGGCACCTAGTAGGCATTAGCTAGGGATGCTGTTAAACATCTTACAACGCACAGAAAAGCCCTCCACGACAACAACAACAACAAAAATTATCTGGCTTCAGATGTCAGTGGTACCGAGGTTGAGAATTCCTGCTCTAAAACAAAATATCCAGGCTCTGTGCCTCTCCTTCTAAATGGAAACCAAACCATTACACCAAGAGAGAGTATCCGGCAACACAAATTGAAATAGACTGAATTCAGTCTTGCATGGCTAGGTACATTTCATTTAGAGCTTTATATTTCGTTATGGCATTGCATATGACACTTCTCTGACTTGGGTCCAGAAGCAGGCGCCTTGAAGCCCAGGCTCTCACTGTCACCGTCCAATTACACACGGGAACTTGGCCTTGCAGCACGCCTCATTGGCTGTGCACTGCAGCCTGGGATCTTATCGGAGGTTTCCAGCGAAATGGGAGACTCGGGAAGCCTGTATTGAGCAGCAGGAATTAGAGGAGAAAGTGTGTAGACGGTTGTAGACAGACGACCCTGAGGTAGAGGAATGGGGAGAGAACCACCTGGCCAGGCTCGTTAGGAATCAGACGCTGGAGCTGCCAGAGGCAGCCGCCTGATGCCACCTGTCAAAGGGAGGTAGTTGGGTGGAGGCTGGGTTTGAACATGGAACACCTTCTGGTCAAGTGTACTCAAGGCAGCTTATGCTGGACAGCGAATGAGACAGAAAAACAGGCCTTACCGGAGGTGCTGATGGCGGGGGCGGGGGAGGAGCCCCCAGAGGTGGGGGAGGGGGAGGCAAAGGAGGGGGTGGCGGTGGCGGTGGCACTGGCATATGTCACAGCGTCGCTGTCTCTTGCTTGTGAATGATCCCAAGAGAATGGTTTCTGCCCTGAAAAGGAGAAAAGGGATGGATTTAAACTTGGATATCTTTATTCATGCACAGGCAATACATGTCATACAAACATAGGGGGATTATAGTTTCCTCTCTCCCTCCCTTCTTTTCTTCCTTCTTTTCTTCCTTCCAATAAATCCTGAGTGTCCATTGTGAAGCAGGCATTGTGTCAAGCGCTGGAGACTGAAACAGTAGCCAGATTCTGGAGAGAACTAGGTGATAAAACCAATAAAATATAGCCATTTATGTCTCAATATTAATAGGGTATATAAATACATAGATAACAACACCTCATTTCATAATGATTTTTTCCAAGTGACTGATTTCTACCTTGTTAGCATGAAACTTGAAGTTTTATCATTTCCGATGCAATTTGAAAATATTCTGTACATACTCCCATTTTCTTTTGCAGAACAAATGGAATGAAGATTAACCTTTTCTGAATGTCTCAGGCTCGTTGTTTATGATGCCTGCCTTGAGCAAGGCTTACAAAGGCATTAGTCAGTTTCCTGCTTCCTGCTCTGCTGTCAGCTCTTAACTTTTCTTGCTGCTCCTCTATTTGTTCTACACAATCAACTGGGTGAGAGTATGACACTTCTCCTCTGCAAAGTCTTCATATCTGGTGTTTACTACACAGAGGGCTTCTTGGCATGATTCTTCAAATATGGTTATGTTTCAAACAGTTAATATTGTAGGTTGTCTGATCTCCAAATAAATGTGGTAAATCTCTGTGTAGTGGGTGTGTGACCATGTGCATGTGTGTGTATGTGTATGTGTGTCTTAGAATCCATATCAAGACACATTCCAAAGGCTTAAGACCTGTATTCAGAACCACCCCACCGTTTACAAGAAGGAGGAAAATCTATATGAGAATGTACAAACAATTTAAGCAGAAACAGGAATAACCATCACACGTAGGCAGGCGTGAATTTGTATTTCTTTTGTCTCTTTAGTCACTGGCAGGTCAGAACAAGGCCTATGTTCTGACAAGGTATCATTCCACGTTAATATTCTTATCTCCTAAAACTGGAAAAGGATTAGAAGAGTAACTTTTAAAAACTTAGGTGTTGCTGACTTAAGGGTTTTGCCATTTATCTAAGGAAAAATGACCAGAGGTAGTTCCTTTGAGGAGAATTGCGGCAAAGCTGTTCACATAACCCTTCAGCACACAGCTAGATTACATCTCCCAGACTCCTTTGCAAGTAGTTGTGACCATGGCACTGAGCTCTGGCCAATAGAATGAAGGCAGAAGAGATGTGCTCTACCTGTAGCATGGGCCCATAAAGCCCTTCTACCCACAACTTCTCTCTCTTCCTCCATCCATTGGCTGGCAGTAAATTTCCTATGTGTGGGGAGAACCAAAAGATGTCAGGAACCTGCGTTCCTGATTCACTTGTTAAAGGCCATCTGCCCAACACCTGATTAGGCTTTACATACATGAAAAATCAACTTCTACTGTGTTAAACCGTGGAGAGTTTGGAGTTAAGATATTGTAGCCGCTCATGTTTAACTTACCTAATATAGGAACTAAATTGAATATGGCTGACTCTCATTATTGGTGATAATTATGTTTTACAAAGTTGCCATGTACACTGAGTTAACAGATACTGAACCATTCATTCCTCCCAGAAGCATTACAGGTTCCTACAAACATCTGGTCACAAGATTTTTGTCACCTCATTAATACAGAATCTTGTTTTATGTGTGTTTCTGCTTAAAGACACCTTATTTAATATATGTTGTTGACACATTAACATTGAACTTGTGCCAACTGCAGTACCACTCACGCCTGAATGAAGCTTATCTAACACACACATTTTCTCCATGAGGCCTACCACAGCCTTTGTGCACTCAAGAACACTAGACAGAACTTCAGCGTGACCCGTGGAGGGCCATTTAAAACAGTGAAATCACCATCAGAAAGCGCAAACATTTGAAAAACATGGCCCTAAACAGAATGTGTAAAGGACTCTTGTTTACAGTATGAGACCTGAAACAAGGAGGCAGAGTGTGGATCTCAGCTGGAAACACGTGCGTCGGGCCACTCCAGTTTCTCCCCACTTTGTATGTATCTTTGAATGACCGTGAAAGTGCCTGTGAGTATTGACCTTGGGGCCACGAGTAAAGTTTAGCCAAAAGTTTAGCTAAACTGGGGCCAAAGTTTAGCGAGTAGGTGATGAGCAAACTATGGAGTCCGGCAATAATGAGGACCACCTGTCTGACTTTTTGAACCCCTTGTGTGTGCTCGGCAGTGCATTAGGCACTTATAATCCGCTGTTTCCTTTAATCCTCTCAACAGCTCTGTGGTAGACTCTGTCACTTCCATATGACAGATAACCAAATTTTGTCTCAGAGAGGTTACGGAGTTTCTACTAAATTTCAGAAAGAGTACCAGAGCCGAGTTAAAGCCCTGGCCTTTCTGATCCCAAACCTCATCTCTTTGTTTTACGAACTTGGTATAATTCAGGCCGTATTACCTCTCTGCTTCCATTGTGCAAAGATGTAAAATATTTCTGAGACCCTCAAATGAAAGGGACCTCATACAGGTAAGTATAATTCTACTTGCTTCCCCTAACCTAGGCATCCTTATTACCACCTAGCTTTTTAAATTTATTGGGGTGACATTGGTTAGAAAAATTCTATAGGTTTCAAGGGACAATTCTATAATCCATCATCTATCAGTTGCATTGTGTGTTCACCATCCAAAGTCAATTCTCTGTCCATCACCAAATATTGGACCCTCTTTACTCTCTTCTGCCCTCCCACTCCCTTCCCCTCTGGTAAAACTAAATTGTTGTCTGTGTCTATGAGTTTTTATTTGTCTTGTTCATTTGTTGCTTTCAGTTTTATATCCCTATCTGAGTAAAATCATACAGCTCTCAAATTTTTATGTCTGATTTAAGCATGATAATCTCAAGATCCATCCATGTTGTTACAAATTAGCAGTATTTCATCTTTTCTTATGGCCAAGTAATAGTTCATTGTGTATATGTACCACATTTTTATCCAATCATCTATCGAAGGACACTTTGGTTGTTTCCATGTCTTGGCCACCATGAATAATGCTGCAATGAACACAGGGGTACGTACATCTTTACGGGTAAATGTTTTCACATTTTTTGGGTAGATACCTGGACGAGTTTTATCCTTATAGGTCTGAGAATAATTAGGGACCTTTGGGCTTCTGTTTTGCTGCAATCACAGGAATCATTTTTCACACTCTAAGATTAAAGGATATTTTTATATGCAGTACTTGATGGCTGTGAAGACTTTTTCCTGACAGATATATTAATTAAGCAATTATTGAGAGAACTATTTGACAAATCTGACAGTCAAGAATGCAGAGCTCCAGGAAGTCACAGGCTGTACCCATATGCTCTTTGATGCTTTGTGCTCTCCTGACACATTTGAAAACTTTATTTTGCTCTGTAATGTATTTTTAAATGCTCAGGATAAAAAAGAAAGCCAGACTCTCAAAGGCCTTTTAATATTTTCTCCCAACTCATCAAATAACTCTGAAAAGCAGAGTCGAGATGCAGGTTAGCTATTCAAGCACCATGAGAGGGTGGGAAAGGGAACAGAATTACCACCCCTTCCACGTGAGACCCCAAATACAGGCGACAGTGCTAGCCTTAGGGTCAGACAGACCTGGGTTCTACTTCTGCCTCTGCTTTTTTCTAGCTATATGCCCTTGCTCAAGTCACTTCATCTCAGTGGGCCTCATTGTCTTTATTTGTAAAACAGCTATGTATAATGCTTAAGTTTTACTTGGTTATCAGGAGTAAAACAAAGACTGCATATGAAGAACAGAATACAGGTCCTGGTACACAGCAGACACTTAATTGGAAGCCATATTTATCAGCATCACACCACCACTATCTCCATCGCCACAATAACTATAAGAAAAGATGGAGTAGGATAAATGCCCCGGGAGAGGGCTGGAGCATTAGGAAAAGTCATGATTGACTCAAGCACAAGGAGGCGGGAAATGATAAATAAATGTTTGGTAAAGCTATTGCATTTTTCAACAGGTAAAAAGGTGGCTATAGGAGTCTGGTCTAGTAGGAGGAAGTAGAATAGAAGCAGAGATATTGAAATAGAACAATGACACAAGCAGCCCGGAAGGTGCTGCGTGTGTGGGAGAAAAGAGGAAAGGCTGGATCACAGAGGGGCTTGAGTGACACTAAACTGCTTTGCTTGTCTCCGTCCTTGAGTATGGGTGGACCTCTGCTTTGTCATGGCCATCGACCGTCTTTTGAACACTTTTCTATATCTGGGGAATTTCTCACATTATGAGAAATGACACAAGCAGCCTCCCCCAGACAGAAGTCAGGAACTCCTTTTTCCAGCCTCCCTTGCAGGGATCTGATTTGTGACCATTGACTCAGAGGTGAGTAAACAGTGGATGGACAAGGTGTGGAGGGGCCTTGGTGAACAGGCGTGATGGCCTGGGTCTGGGGTGGGCAGTCCCCTCTCAGCTTTCGCTGATTGATATTCAGTGGGAAGGCAAGGCCAGTGTTGGCCAGGTTCCCCCTCTGTTTCCCTCAAAGGCTCCAAATCCCGATTTTTTTGGTGTGAAATACAGTTTTGAAATGTGGGTAACTAATTGTAAAAGCATTAAAAGATGCAGTGGGCCATACGAACGTGTCTGCGGGTCACATAGGACACACAGACTGCCAAAGTGCAACCTCTTCTTCCGGGAACTGGTGGCGGTGGGGGTAGGAGTATGGATGGCTACTTGGTGTAGGTGATTACTTTTCTCTCCTACCCTTTGCTCCCCTTTTTTCCCCACCTGATGAGTCTGTCTGTACCCATTCAGCGATAGATGTGGACTGGGCTTGCCTATCTTGTTAATATAAAAAGTTACATATGTGTACATTCCAACTGAGCCTTGTGACTTATTTCAGAGAGAAATAATTCACAGTAAACAATTTTATGAGTTGCTCTTCTCATACTCACTTATTTTACCAAGAGCAGTTTCTCAGATTACAGCTGTTCACAAATAGAAAATGGGCCTGTTTAAAAATATGAGCATGAAGGATTACTGCCACTATTTGATGAAAACGTCTTTTGCCTGTTCTAAAAATACATTTCAATAGGAATCTGAGTGTCGGGGAGGGTGTCAGGCGGGGTCTCTGGTCCCGCTCCCCACATAAGAACGCAGGACATGGTGAGGCCAAAAAGGAACACCCACGGAGCCATAGGTAGGGGAGTCATATCACTATGTTCTCGCTGGCGGCATCCGCCTCTCTGCAATCCGCTCCTGCTAGCTCCGCCATCATCTTCTTGCTAGCCCCCACTTTCTGCTAGCGGAGCCACGGCAGTTATATTAGTGGCCAATGACTCACTGGTTACAGCTGACGGCCAACTAGCCACAGCTGATGGCCAGCCAATCACAGATGATGGCCATTTACTACCTGAGCCAGCACTTTCTATGTGAGGCCGAGAGCCTGGAAACTGCACTCCTGGCTCTGTCCCCACACTGAGAATAAGGTTCTCCATGCACTAATAACTTTTTCTGTTTTGACACTATCACACTGAAGCTCTTTCCTTTGGCTGTGAAATCAGGGAAATGAACAGAGATGTCTCACCTCTGAGCTCATAAAGGCAAATGAACCCTGGGAGGCAACCCACTTCTCATATTTTGGCCTCAGCAGGGTCCTGCCGTGCTACAGATCAGTCATTTATTTGTCAAAGGTGCCCTGCAGTCAGGAAACCATAACCCACAAATAAAAAGCTTCTCAAAAAACATGTGGTAAAGTTGCCAAAGCTGTAAGTAAAATAATAAAGGATTTAAAAAAAAAACAACCCTTCTCTACAGTGATGGTGAAAATAGTTGATGAGTGGCCACTTTCTGTGGTCACTTTATCATTTAAAGAGTCAATTCTTCGAGCATGTCCCTCTCCTGGGCCTTCCCACCTGTAAGATCTCTCGCCCCACATACCATCTCTCCCAGTCAAGACTATTCTCTTACAGGCTAAATGGAAGTTGCTACTCTCACTCTCCTCAATGGTATAAGTCCTGGAAATATTTAGCCTTTTTGGGGAGGTGGGACGTGTTGGCCTGAGTAAGCAGAAAAGCAGAAGACAAGGAAGGAGGAAATAAAAAACACAGGATAAAAAAATAAAATAAAATCGTTGAACATTTGTGTTCTAGATAATAGTAAAATAAGTGAGTTCTGACACAGCCCTTGCTATGTGTCAGGCCTCGTTCTTAGAGCTTTTCATATATTGACCCAAACACCCCAGTCAGAGAGATACTATTATTACCTCCATTCTTCAGATGAGGAAACTGAGGCACAGAGAGGTTCAGAAAGTTACCCAAAGTCACACAGTGAATTAGTGGAGGAGCTAGCATTCAAACCCGGAATGTCTAGCTCCAGAGTCCATACTCTTAAGTCATTTGTTTACACATTACTTTTAGAATTTTTGTCACATCCACATACACCTTGAACTTAACTTTTCGTTAAATAAGTTTATTTTGCAAAAGAAGCTTTAAATTATTACTGTAAACGGAAAACCAATATCATTTGCCATAAATAGATGGTAATAATAAACATAAACACAATAATTACTGAAAGGTTTTTCTATGTACCATCTAAAGTCATTTCAGGTTTCCCTAGTGATACCTAAGTCTTTGTGCTTTGGGGAACAGTGACCTAGAGCAATGCTTCCCAAACTTGAATGGAGGATGCATCACCTGGGGTTTTGTTAAAATGTAGATTGTGATTCAGTAGGTCTAGGACAGGGCCTGTGAGCGTGCATTTCTAACAAGCTCCCAGGTGAGCTCATCACCATTTGTCTGGGGACATTTTGAGTGGCTCTAGAATATGGAAGCCCGTAAGAAAGGTACGACTGCACACCAACCTACTGAATTATCTTCCAGATAAATCTCTGGAATTATCTTACCAACAAGTGATTGTTTTGTGCGCGCTCAAGTTTGAAAAGACCTGTTCTGGAATACTGGGATGATGATAGTCTCTGACCCCTACAGTCAGAAATTGTGTTCTTTGCTGAGAAGGCTCTTTTTCTGTAGACTCATTTAATTTCAGAAGACTGGATCCATAAAGATGGCATACTGAACTTCGAACTGGAATTGACACACAAAAGTGAAAGAGAAACTAAGCTGAGTGTCCATTCACTTCTTACATGGGTGACATGAAGAACTTTGGACGCCTGAGAAACACCAATAGCTCCTGAAGCCGAATCTGCTCAGCCCTACCCGGATATGAAAGTTGATTATCTGCTGAAATGCTTAAAGGATTGTCAATGTGAGTTCTAAAATGAAGACATGCTTTAACCACAATCTAATAGGAAACCCAATCTAATATGAGCTCACACCTACAATGAGTTCATAAATTGGTTTCCTTTTATAAGATTCTTATTGAAATGCAAATTTGTTCCCAGATCATTCATCCAATTCATTATAATATTTGAACTGTACTTGGTGAAGGGAAAAATGGCGATATTGATAATATTTATCACTGACTCAGTTATTTATATTATGGCTAAAAGCTAGAAAGATTGAGTGCGTGATTGTCAAGGGTAAAAGGAGAAAATATTTATTTCCTGTCTTTTTTTAAAAAAATTTTTGCTGCCTTTGAATTAGCTAAAATAAGAACTAACCTTATTAAAAATACATGATATTAATCACACATAAGTAAGGCTCATTTTATGTAACAGCTAGGCTTCTGAAAAGTGGCATCTCTAATTTTGGAACGTTGAGGCATGCTTTACGTATACAAAAGGAATTGATTATTCAATGGTAACCCACAATCAATGTTATGAAAAATGCGTCAATTTATAAAATAAAGTACCACGTCTTATTTATTTTATGATGTTAGCAATAGATTTTATAAGGGGGGTGTTTTTTACTCTCTAAGGCTAAAGTGGTACCTTTTCACTCAGGATTGTAAATACTCCTGAAAATGCAGTTCGGAGAATCATCGAGGAAATCACAGGCAGACTGGAGGTGGCACAGGGTACACGACTTTAAGACAAATCGTTCCTTTCAAGGTTTACATCCGAGACTTTACATGAGTTTCAGTATTTTTACCTTATTCCTACTGCTACACCTTGGGGCAGAGAAAGACAGAGCAATTCTGGCACCTTCAGTCCCACATCCAGTTTGAAGTTCTGCTAGAAGCTCAAACAACCTGCTGTAAGGAGCCACGCACATCTGTCGCCAGGCAGATTCCTTCCAATGGCAGCAAGCACAGTTCACTGACAGCCAAGTCTGATAAACTGACTGGAGGTCTCCCCACTCAGATGACAGGACATCACTCTCCAATTTAACACATACTCCTTTCGAGGCTGGTTACTGTGGAGTCAAGTTCTGTATCTCATCCTCCACTCTGTGCTATACACCGTATATGCTAGCCACGCCACACTTGGGATATTTCTTTACACACCTTTTCTTTGTATCTCTATGTCTTTGTCCATGCCATACAGGCTGCATATGATGGGCTTCGCCACCTGCAAAATTCCTATTAATCCTTTAAAACATGCTCATTAATCCTTTAAAACATGCTAGGTTCTCTGCACAGATTTCCTTCTCCCTTTGGCGCAGCTAATTGCCTCCATCATACTTTGTTCACAACTTATTATGGCACTAGGCACTCTGGCAATTTTCTTTTCCCATGCCTGTGTGTCTCCCTACACTGAACCATGGGCTCCTCAGAGGTGCAAAGATAAGGAGTCTGTCTTAGGTATCTTGGCATTGCCAAGGTCAAAGGTAATGCCAAATACCATTGCCTTGGTATTGTGAAGGGGGAGGAATAGAAAATAAATATGTCAGAGGTCATGACAACTACTCAAGCAAAAGGTGGAGACACACTGGCCGCAGAGCATGATGTAAGTTCTATGTGAATCTACGATGAAATAATCATCTTAATGATTATTAAAGAAAAATATTACAAGCTCAAATAAGAAGTGGAAGAGAAGTGCAGGAGAAATTCCTGCCCAACTGTAGACTTTATTATCAGTGTGGGAATAAAATACATTCTGGATGTTTGGTTCTGAAAGTGTACAGTGTGCATAGAAAAGCTTCACCTGGCACGTTAGAAATGATGGAATTGAAGAGGAATAGCAGTAGTTTGATAGTTGGGAGAACTGCTTTCCAGCTCTGGATTGAAGGCCCATCTATAAAAAGGTAAAGTGTGTTCCTTCTTTCCCAATGTGCATGAACGTGAGGACCAAATGAGTACTGCTTTGAGATAAGTATTCAAGAAATTAAAAATAGCATATGATCTTCTCCAAAAAGCAAAATTCTTTCAAATACAGTTTTCTTAATTGAAGATATGGTGGCTTCCTAGAAATGGCAACTTTATACTAATGGGCATCAGAGAGGAGGCTTTTTAACCTTTTAAATTAGAAAACACTTTTCAAAATAAATTTGAGTTCAAGGTCTGCTTTTCAGATGGAGGAGTGGAAATATCTCTGGTCCCTCCTTTTCTGGAAAAATATTTCAAAACAATAAGGAAGGAAAACTCAGAAATATAAACTCATTTTGGGATAAAAACTAGATTTCTATAACCCTGAATAAAGAGGACATAAAAACCCAAATTAAAGAATACTTAGAAAATAAAGATAATGAAAATATCACATATCAAAATCTGTGGAATACAGCTAAAGCATGGGTCACAGCAAAAGTCATAGCTCTAAGAAATTACATTTCTAAAACAAAGAATTAAAAACTCTCAAGAAGCAAGAATAACAATATCATAAAACTAAAGAAAGCAGATGAAAAGAACCAGTATTTGTCAATGAATTAAAAAACATATATTTGGAAATTAGAAAAACTAATAAATGCAAGAGTTTATTCTTTGAAAAACAGAAAAAAATAATAAAAGTAATTATCTAACCTAATCAAAAAAATGAGGAAAAGAGAAAGCCCAAATATACAAAATAAGGCATGAGAATGGGAAAAGGAAATAATAACAGATATAGAAGACATTGAAAGATTTCGCTCAAATCTTTGCAGAGGACTCTGAAAACCTGGATTGAAATGGACAACCTTCTAGGAAAATATGAATTATTAAATGGGCCAAAACAAGGGAGAAACCTAAACAGAAGAAAGAGAAGGTTCTCAAAGATCCACCAAGAAACATGGAGACAGACAGATTCCAGCTGAACTCTACCTCCAAGGAGCGGTTAATTACCATGAAGCAATCAGACCCCAATCGGAGAAAGACAGAGTAAAGAAAAAGGAGAATGAGAACTGCTCACCAATCTCACTTATGAATGTTGAGGACAAAAAATAATATGTATAAGTAAACAGAATTCAGCAACACACTAAAAAGAATACATATCAACTAAGTAGGTTTTAAATGCAAGGATGTTTCAATGCTAAAAAATCTACTGATTGAATTCATCATATTACAGGCACAAAAGAAGAAAATCATAAGATCCTTTCCATAGCTGCTCCAAAATATTTATACCATAACTCAAAACACATCATGGTAAGTGGGGTAAGACTAGATAAATTCCATTTAAAGTCAGGTACAAGACAAAAGCGTCCACTATTGCCACTACTATTTATCGTTATCCTAGAGGTAGTAGTCTATTCAATTAGATAAAAGAACAAAATAAAATATATAACAATTGAAAAGGAGGAGTTTCAATTATTTTTCAAGATGATATGGCAATATACATGGAAACCTCAGAGAATCAATAGACAAGTTATTTCAAACAATAAGAGAATTTGAAAGTGGCTTTTCAAAACCAAGAAACAAAATCCCAAACTATTCTTGCATATAAACAATAACTGTTAGAAAATATTATGAAGAAACAATTGTGTTTACAACAGCAACTTTACAAAAGCTACCTAAACATTAATTTAACAAAATATGAAAAGACAGACACAAAAAAACTTTAAAACATTACTGAGACACAGTGAAGATATTGAAAACTACCCGGGGTGTCAAAAAAATGTATACACATTACTTATATAAAAGGATGTATACACGTTACTTGTATGCCTTGTTTTGGCACCCCCGGTAGTTTTCAATATCCTCACTGTGTCTTAGGAAAGTTTTAAAGTTTTTTCATCTTTTGTTATCGGTATATATTGAATATTACAATTTTAATAGTTTTTTTCCTTTCTTAAAATGTGTATACATTTTTTTTGGCACACTCTGTGTATTCTATTCCTGGGTAGGAAGACTGAATGTCATATAAATGATAATTTTCTCTATATTTGTAAATATAAGGTGATCATAATGAAAATACCAACTTGTTTGTTCTTTAGAACTAGGCAAGGTGATTCTAAAGTTCATATGTAAAATCAACATCACTGGATAACAAATAAATTATAAAGCCATGTACATTAAAAAATTCAGTACTGGTATATGGAAAAATAGTAAGGTAACTGGAACTGGGAGTCCAGAAATAGACCTAATTTTTTTGAAAATCTGGCTCTGATTAAAAAAAGGAAACATGCTGTAATCAGTTATTAATTAAAGATGAGTTATTAATTAAAAGTTATTGAGAAAATAAGGTAGCAATTTGAGAAAAGAAAAGATAACCATGTAAGGATCACATGCTTTACATTAAAATACATTCCAAAGAAACAAAATTTTAAAAAATTTTTTAAAAAGGAAATTAGAATCATACTACAACAAAATATAGGAAAAATGTTTAAGTATTCTCAGTCAGGAAGGATATAAAAGAAAAGGTTTCTGCAAAAATAGGTACATATATGCAAATATCAGACCACAATAAACAAAGTCAAAAGGCATACTATACATTGGAGGAAAATGACATTAAAACAAAAAAATCATACTACAAATTGGGTGAGAATTACAGTAAAATAAAAATTACAGTTAAATGGTTGTTTTCCTTTATTTCCTATGTAAGATGTTCCTACAAACCCATAATAATGGTCAATAACCCAATAAGAAAATGGACAATGGGCCAAACACTGCACAGATGAAGAAATACAATGGCATTTAAAAACATTTGAAGATGCTCAGCCTTATTTATAACGAGACAATGCAAGTCAGAACCACACTGAGGTACCATTTTTCACTTAGATTGGCCAAGATCAAGTTTGATAAATGTGTTGGAGAGAGTGCGGAGAATCAGATTCTCATAATTATTGGCGGAAATATAAATTAGGATTACTTTCTGTAAAGGGCAATAAGCAAATATATCAAAAGTTTTAAATAATCTTTTTAATTCTATGAATTTATGTTACTGATACACTTACATGTGTGAAAAATAATGTGTACAGTGACTTTCATTGAAGCATTATGTTTAATAGCAAAAGGCTGGAAATAACCCATATAACGATTGACTAGGAACTGGTTACTAAAATTATGGTATATACCTTTTAATGTCATGCCAGGTAGCTGTTAAAATGAATATGGCAGCCCTATATGTAACAATATGGAATGATCTGCATTTTAAGTGAGAAAAGCAGGCAGCAAAAAATGTATACATTGAATGAACATGCCTTTTTATTTGTGTTATATTTGTATACCATAAATATGCCATATATATCTATACATATATATATATGTAGGTATATATATACATACTTATGTGTATATATGTATGAAATATCTCTGCAAGAATGTATAACAACATGTGGCCTGAGAATGGGGTGTGAGAAAGACTTGCTTTACACTGTATATCCTTTTTACGTTGCTTGAAGTATGTATCATGTGCATTATTATCATTACCTATTCGAAAAGCTAATTTTGAAAATTAAAGTTCTGGTCGCCCCAATAAACTTTAATTTAAAGAAAAAAAATTAAAGTTCTGGGTTGCCTTCTTTACTTGGGATTACTGTGAAGCAGTATTTTAAAAAATGTGTTGCACTATCTGAATTAGGAGACCTCTCTACATCTAAAGGGTAAAAAAAACAAGTGAAAGAAGAAAAACATAAATTTGTCTTAGGAACAGGGGTGGGTAAAGGGGGGTCAAATATATGGTGATGGAAAAAGAACCAACTCTGGGTTCTTTGCATTGGTGAAGTGGTGAACACACAATGCAACATAGAGATGATGTATTACAGAATTGTACACTTGAAACCTATATAATTTTACTAACCCACGTCACCCCAATAAACTTAATTAAAAAGAAAAAGAAAAACATAAATGTGTCTTGACCATTCGGTTCAAGTGAGCGGCTGCTGGATCCACAAAGAACGGTAAAGAGGGCTTTGCTGGGCTGGCCCTGTGCACAGACCTCCAGGGCAGTTGGAATCACCCCTACAGCCACCCACTCATGTCAGAGGTGACTGACCAAAGTGTGCTCAGAAAATAGCCAAGAGTGGAGCAAACTCTCCTCCAACCAACCCAGAACCCCTTAGTCAATTGTTCTGTTACTGCATGGTGAGCACACAGTGAGGAACGGTTTTAAGACACGTTTGTCCACTAGACATGAATCATTTGTGAGCTGGTGCCAGCTGTAACTGATCCTTGTCATTCATCAAATGTGAGAACACAGGAGAACACTCTGAAAGAACAACGGGTGGCTTTCTTTCTCCAGCCACAAAGGGCTGCATCCCTGGATCTTATGGAACAGGTATCGTGGCCCATCATTCTTCGGCAAAATGTAACTTAAATGGGTAATGTCATAATGACTTCAGTCCAAACACCATCACTTACAATTCACTGAGCATCCATGAAAGCAAAAAGACACAGTACCAGGCATAAACCCAGATCCCCTTTAGCTTCTTTCTAGAAGTCTGCAGGTGAATTTCTAAAACTTTAGGACATACACATTTGGTTGAAAACCAGAAAAAAAAAAAAGGATACAAAACCTGTTAAAATGTGCAGAAAATTCATTTTAAATTAGGGAAAAATGTTTGCCTGCTTCTCTTGTCTTATGCAGTTATCTTACCTGTTTCTGAAGCTACTTTATTTGTCCTCTGATTTTCTGGAGAGCAGCATGATTAAACACAAATATTTCATCCAAAATTTTAAAAGACTAAGTTGTTATTAGAATAAACAACAACTTCAAGGGACCCTGGAGACTTAAAATCTATTGCTGTCATTAAGAGGAAGTACAAAGTACTTTTTCTTGTTTCTACTGTATGAGGGTAAAAAAATGTCCCCTGCTCAATTAGGGCAGTTATAATTTATGTCAGACACATAGCAAAGGGGCTAATGTCATTTTTTACTATAAGTTTATTCCCTGGGTAGACGTAATTGGTGTTTTAACACTGACACACATGGTTGGGAGAGCAGTTTGTTAAGCCGTTCACTAACAAAACAACAGTTCACATGTACTAATTGGATCCTGGGAACTCTGATTATTATTTACATAATTATCTTTCGTCCCCCTGCCCCAAACTCTGCACGACCGATGTTATTATCCCCATTTCACCGATGAAGAAACAAAGGCTCAAAGATGCAAAGTAATCAGCCCAAGATCAAATAACTGGAACATACAAACCACATCCAACCTAAGTGAGTTGGCCCCCAAGGCTGTGCGCTTTCCACTATTCCACCCAGCTTCTGACATGCACATCAGGCTCTGCATAGGGAATACAATGGAGCAAATGTTTCCTGAGCTTCTTTTCTATGGTAGGTACTATGCAGCCATCGAGCGAAACGATAAACATGAATTGCGGTAATCAATGAATATTTGATGAATAAATAAATCTATAGACACATGGCTCCTATTCACGAATTATAGCTTATTGCACTTAGGTATTGAAAGTTACTATGTGCCAGGCCCTTTTCTAGGAAAAGGTGAAAAAGGAGGAAAGCAAAAGAAGAGGTAACAACAAAGCCTACGTATAGAAAAGGACAAAATAATTTCCCATCTATCAGTAATCACAGTAACTGCAAACAGACGATAAAATTCCTTTACTAAAAGACAGATATTCAAACTGCTTGTAAACGCCAGCTGCATCTTCTTTATAAGAAACATGGCTAAAACAAAATGATATTAAAAACTTGGAAAGGAAAAGAATGAAAACAATACTCGAGGTTGATGCTAAAAACTGGTGTAGACCTCTCATACATTGCTGGTATGGGTGGAAATGGTGCGGCCACTTTGGGAAAGTTTGGAAGTTCCTCGAAACTTTTTCCTGTTAAACTGAGTTCTCATAAGACTCAACAATTCCACTCCTACGTATCCATCCAAGAGAAATGAAAACATATGCCCACACAAAAACGTATACATAAATGTTTATACATTTTTCATCACAACCAAAATGTAGAAAACTATCCAAATGTCCATCAACTTGGGAGTGGATAAACAAACTGTAGTATAGCCATGCAATGAAATATTGTGCAACAATGAAAAGGAATGAAGTACTGACTACTTCATTCAGTATAACATACTACAGTTAGCATAGATAAACCCAAAAAACATTCTGTTAAGCAAAAGAAGACAGTCACAAAAGGCCACAAATTATATGATTCCATTTATATGAAATGTCCAGAATAGGTGAATCCATAGAAATAAGAAGTTGATTACTGGTGGTCAGGGCTGAGGAGATGGAAGATGGGAAGGGATTGCTAATGGGTTTATTTTTGGGGTGACGAAAATGTTCCAGAATTAGATGACAGGGGTGGTGGTATGACTCTGTGAATATGCTAAAATCACTGAATTGCGTACTTTTAAAGAGTGAATTTCATGGTGTATGAATTATATCTCAGTAAGGCTGTTATTTAAAAAAAAACACACAAAAAACAAAACTGGAGAAGCATGATTACTATCAGGCAGAACAGAATCCAGGGCAAAAGAAATATTGCTAGAAATACAAAGGGCGTTGGAAACATGAATAGAAGGGTAATTAATTGCTTCCATGGGCTATGGACAAATAAAAAGCATAAGAAATCTCAGAGCCAGGCCTCGCCTGACGGAAGGGAGTGGGGAGGGTGAGAGCAGAGCCATGCCATGTGTGCCTGTGTGACAGCCAGTCGGTGAGCAGGAGCTCACAGAGCCAGGTTGTCAAGGAGGCTGAGCTTTATTTTGTAGGCTTTTCAAGACAGGAAAGGTGTTAGACATTCATGTTTTCACAATAGCACCCTGGGGGCCATGTGTGGAAAATGAATTAGAGGGAGAAGCAGCAGCAAAATATGCAGACCTATTTGGGAATCCACAGGGTCGAGGATGGATATTTCTTTGAATTAAAATGGGCCATGGGGTAGAGCCAAGGAGGATATTAGGGTATCTCGGATGGGAGAGGAGGAAGGGCCCAGGATAACCCCAAGGCTCCTTACCAAGACAATCTGGTGTTAAAAGGAAGACAGGAGAAAGTGTATGTGTGTGCATGTTGGCGGGGAGGGCGGGCGGGGGTGAATGGGCAGAGAAAAGTGAGTTTAATTTGAAGCATGTGGAAATTTAGATCTGAAATTTAGACAGCAGTGCTGGGGACAGTGGTTTAGGAATCTTTCCATAAGGCCGTTGGGTGTGTTTTGTTCTCTAACGCTAATTGTATGAAGAACTAGAAAAGTACAACATTTTAAATTACTGAGTCACCTTTTGTAATTTCTAATGACGGGTCGGGGTATGGCTAATAATGGAAGTAAGGCAGGTGGCTGATACTGCTGGTTGCCTGCTCAGTCACCATTCCCTCTTCTTCCTCATGGCAGAGCCCCTAACTTGAGGGGAGTGGAGAGGTGGCAGTTGCAATTTGCCCAGCTGAAAATACTTGATTTCTCAGACTCGCTTACATGTAGGGTAACCCGGTGACACCATTCTGGCCAGTGAGATGAAGGTGGAAGTTCCTGGGGAGGGCATCACTTGCTGAAAAAAGCAGCAAAGCTCTCTAATAGAAGGGCCCTCACGCTGTAGCTGTTTCAGTGTCCCTTGTCTTCCTGCCTGTACTTCCGGCCTGTACTGCAGCCATCCTGCGAGCAGGAGGCAACCAGATTTAGGATGAGGTTCTACTGGCTAAAGACGGCAAAGCAGGCAGATGAAAAGAGGCCGAGTCGCTGATGGCAGTGCTTGAGCTCCGCCTGGCCCTGGACTACCTTTCTTGGGAGTCCAGTTCCACAAGGCAAGTAAACTTGTATCTGCTTCAGCCGCATTCTGATGTGTGCATTGTTTTGTTTGTTTTTGTGCTGTTTTGGCAGCCGAATGCAATCCTAACTGATACAAGTCACACACACGTACACACATTATTAGTGTGTGTGTATATATATGACATATATGTATATAAAACCATTATTTCAATTACTAAAAAGAAAAGTTTAACTATACTAAAATATTATTTATTCTTACTACCAAGAAGCACTGAATGCAATAAGGGGCTTTAGAGATAGCAGAGAGCACTGGAGTTTTCTTTTCCCAAACATTGTGATAAAATGTACAGCTAAAGGGAGATTATGGGACTACCAGTAAGGAGAAAATTCACAAATATGTACTTATCTGTTAATGAATATATGCGCGCGATGACACTCTTTGGATTTTTTTGGGACGAGGTATACGGATCCGGTTCATTTAAATGGCTTCTGCAGGAGCAAATATTCTTAAAAATGGGATTGTTCCCCTGACTTTCACAAAAATTATTTTCTTTGGAAAAAAAATCTTTCTACTTTCCCAGGCACCCAGGAAACTCGGCTAAGGAAATAGCACCTCCTGGAGCCACAGTCTCCTGGCCCTTCACAGAACAGCTTTCACTGGGCTGTGCTCTGGGATTATGTCTCCGGAATCACAGTCAGTAACATTCTAGGAAACACTTATTCTTGCCTTCTGCCAGAAATGTCTTCCCGGCGGGGACCATGTTAAAGACTTAGACCTCTGCGGCCACAGTGACGGCTTTGAAGACCTGCCAGGAGAAAGTTATCCCAGGTTTCAGGACCAGGAAAAGCTGGGTCACTGATCTGTTTTTATCTCATGGTCACTGTGGATCGAGTAACAACTATTTGTGTTTTCCTCTTTGTTTTAGCTACAGGGAAGCTCGGACAAATTTTGAATTCCATCTTCAGAAACAACATTAGATCTTAGAATAAACTCATCTCTAGGAACTACCTGCACCGTATGATGTATTCTTGTTCTCTAAAATAGCTCTGATTTGACCTTACTTTCTAATCTGTGTGTTTCTCTGCACTCTAATTTCATCATCTATTCGTTTTATGTTGTTTACTACCTACTTTTGTAAACTCCTCAAATGCTTTATGGAACAGTGAACATTTAAGGCAAACAATGTTTTAAATCATCAGATAATAATAAGAAGAATACTCTAATTTATTGAACATTGCTATGAACGAGGCACTGTCCTACACACTGAACCTCTTTTTACCCTAACTATGGGGTAAGTACCATCATGATGCCCATTCTACAGATGGGCAAACTGAGTCACAGAGAGGTTACGTACTTTATCCAAAATCATACAATAAATACGTGATGAAGGCAAGATTCAAATTCAGGTTTTCTGAATTACATAAGTTCTACAACTGAAGAAATAATAATATTTAATTTCTAAAAGAAGTAGAGGCCTTCTGATTTTATAGGCTGAGCTTAGTATCCTTCAGCTTTAATGGAGATGCATTATACATCTATTATACTTATCATTCATACAATCATGCCTGGTGATCCATATCAGCAGACGGGAATGAGATAGTATAAGCCAAAAGGAGAGATAATCCAAAAATAATTAGCTTTTCATCTTGGATCATAAAGGTATTCACTCATTCACTTACTCACTCACTCATTAATTTATTCAGTACCCATCATGGGCCAGGCATGATGCAGGTGTTGGGAACAGAGATGAAGTGGATCCAGTACCCGCCCTCCAGAGACTCAAGTACGATAAGGTTGACTCTGGCAGGTAAAGGGCACCTTGGGGTTTTGAGTGGGCTGATAGCAGACCAGAGCAGGGTGTGACATCATCACTCTGAGAGCAATTTAGCTCTTGGTTTCTGCATCCTAACTGATAATGGGAGAAAGAAGAATCAGCTCCCTCATAGGGTTGTTGTGATGAGTTCGCGCCTTGCTTTGACATACTCGTGCACTCACATGACACATGTCCTCAGAAGCTCAAGAACCGAGGCTGGCTACTACCTCCCCTGCCTCCTCCCAGGAGCTGACTAACTTACAGTCCACGGGCAGGCCTGGCATTCTTTTCTGGATGCCACCAGCTCAGATTCAGTGCCTTGCTGGAACACATCGCCCACATCGGATGAATATTCCTTCAAGATGCACTTGAAAATCTTCCTCCACAGGGCCTGGCCCACATGATGCCCGCCTGGCGTTTCTGCCACATTTGCTCTGCTTCACTTTACCTGTTTGGCTCGTCAACATGGCAGTGCACTCTACGTTTCCCCGGCTGCATAACGGGTCAGGTTCCCACTTGAACAGGTCTCAGGAAAGACCCAACTAGAATTGCAAAGGGGTGCATTACTGGCTGAAGCCAGGGAGTAAACACACGTGCGGCACCTGCTCAGCATCAGCTGGGAGCCCTACGTCTCTTTGGTTTTGGGCTGTGGTTAAATAAGAAGGAATTAATCATTTTCTCACCAACCCTAACTCATATTTAAGAGTTCCCTTTCTCAGTTTGTTTTGTCATGCTATCAGCAGTCAGTCAAACATTACGGTGCCTTTCTAAATATTCCAGCAGCCAGATGGCGGGAGCAATACTGTGACAAGGGAAAACTTGCCTAAAGATAACTTGATGATGCATAATCCTGCTGGATGGCACTCAGCTGAGCAGATTCACCCAGAGAGACCTTGTCAGTTGCCCCACTTCATCCAGCTCCTTCAAACCAAAACTGTCTAATTCCAAGAATAAGACAAACATTCAACCCTGCAATGTGAAGCTGGCTAGTAAAAACAAACACATGTCTACTTTTCTAAGTTCTGAATTGTAGGCAGAAGTATAAAATTGCTAGAAGACTGCGCATTAGACAAACCTCTCAAGATTTCTCTCTAGGTATCATGATACTGTACCCTAAAGTTTCAAATATTTTTGCATCAAATTTAGTGGACATTTATAACAATGTTTGCTAGAAAACAAATTTCCTTCCTTCTGCCAAGTTACTTTCGTAGTTTTTTTCTTTAAGCATTAATGAACATATATTTATAAAGTCTAGAATGTAGGAAAGTTGACTGTTCCTCCCTGGTGAAAATTCTATATATTCTCCTCTACAGTTAATTACATTTTGGTTTCTCAGATCTTTTGAAGGTTATATTTTTTTATTCTTTGTGTCTGTGTTTGAGTGACTGCAAAATCCCAACCTGTACTCTATGGTTTCTGAACAATACATCTCCTAAAAAGAGCCTTGCCAGGTTGGACCAGCTGGCTTTCTCCTGTTCCTAAAACTGTCTGTTCCGAGACACACACAGCCTCCATCCCTTCTGCTGCTGGCGAACTTCAGTCTATGACACTACCTCACACTCACAGTTAGAGGAAAACAACAGAAGACTCCTGGAAAGGGACAAAAAGGGAACACGGAGAAGTTAGCCTGCAACACTCTGTCTCCCTAATGGCTCTAACCTGATTCAGGTCTCTGAAAATTGCCTGTTAGTGGTTGCATGTGTGAATCTGAAGTCTGTGCACCCAAGTTCTCAACCCTGCCTCCTCTGAGTAAGGCATTTAGTCTCTGTGACCTTTTATTTTCCCATCTGTAAAAAGGCAACAGTATCTCCCTTAAAGAATTGTGAGTCACAGGCAGAGATGCATACAAAGGCAGTTGGTAAAGCCCCCTGCAGTGTATATTTCATTTCCTGTAATTCCTCAAATTTCTTTTGCTCCTGTCCTTTTTTTTTTTTTTTCTGATTTGGTTTCTGTGGTTTTTAAATGTATCTCTAAAATGCATTGGCTGGAAAACTGCACTCATCTGTGTGCTATCACAGTGAGTGGACTTTAGCATTAAAAAATTTGTGTTTTTATTGAGATAAAACTTACATAAGTCAAGTGCACAAATCTCAAGGGAATAACTAAATTCTGATATGTGTACACCTGTGTAACCCATACTTAAGCAGAGGTTGGGGGCATTTCCAGCGTCCGGGAAGCCTCCCTCATGCCCTGTCCAGGTAATTATAAGACCCAAAGGCAACTCCTCTTCTAACCTCTATTGCCATGATTAGCTTTGCCTACAGTTAAAAAAAAACAAAAAAAACAAAAATTCAGGGAAGGATGGAAGCTCACTGCTAATTACTATTGCTGACCACAAGAAATGTACTTGTAATCCTTCCTCTGAAGAGAGGAAGGATTCTGGGAAGAGGAGAGGGGCACTAACTTTCTAAATCACACAGGTCATGCTGAACTAGGCCCTCATTTGCAGCCAAAGACCTGAGACGGCTCCGAGAGGCGAAGTGACAGCCAACTTACTGCTACAGAGTAAATTTCCTTCCAAATGCAGCCCATCACAAAACACCCCCCGTGTCAGGGAGGCTGCTGGTGCGCCCCAGGGGGCGGGAACGGCCCTCGCGTTCTCTCATTCCAGGACTTCTTTCCAGAGAGCAGCGCACACTCGGTCCCCATGCCACCCCCGCTCGCGCGCAGGCACACCCACGAGGCTGGCACTGCACGTTCAGAAGGCGCTGTTCCTGCGTGCATAGCCTGCCTGCCCACGAGGTCAGGGCTGGGCAGTGCCCCCTCCCTCAAACCTGTCACCCGCACTGCCTCCGGGTGTGCCGGAGGAGTGGGGTAGGGGATGGATAGGCTCTGTCTCCTCCCCGACTGATCCCGAGGACGTCAAAGTCCGTCTGTGGCCAGACCTAAATCTCTGGAGAACAGGCTACTGGCCTCAGGGCCTTGGAGATGAGCACTGGGAAAGGAGTCCCGAGACCTGCGCTCTGGCCCCTGCCCAGTCCCCGCGAGCTGTGTGACCTTGGGCAAGTCACTTCCCACCTGCACACTGGCTTCCTCATTGGGTCTGCTTCTGTGTCCCCAACGCCACCTCCAGTTCTGCCATGTCTTAGCTCCTTATTACTCCGCCCCAGCTCTTCCCGCGACAGCCCCCGTCTCAGCGAGACCCCAGCCTTTTGTTCTGGGGGTGAAGCCGGGAAGGGAGGAGGGAGAGCTCCGCGAAGGACCAGGCCGGGGCGGCCTCGGCGGCGGGGGCCGTTCCTGGGAGAGTCGGTCGGGGAAGTCAGCAGGTGACCCCACGGGGACCTGCTTCCCTTCGCGATCCCGTTACCGCCGGGCCGCAGAGGGCAGCGCCGCGCTGTCACGACAGCCCCGCTTGGGTGTCCCTCGAACACGGGCACGCGCGTGGGCGCCGTGTCCCCGCCGGAGGTCACTCCGCTCCGGGACCGGCCCGAGCGGCCGCCCGCACACCCCGCCCCCCACCCTCACGCATGGACCGGACACGCGCGCGGAGCCGCTACCTTCGGCGGGCGGTGCTGGGGCCGGAGCGGACCGGAGCTGTGGCCGAGTCCCGCCGATGCCGCCGCCTCCGGGCTCCGGGCTCCGGGCTCCGGGCTCCGGGCTCCGTCCCGCAGCGCCCGTGCTCCAGGCGGCGCCGCGCGGCCGCTGTGCGATGGGCGCCGCGCTCCGTGCGGCCGCTCGCTCCCCAGCCTCGGGCTCGGGCGCTGCCGGGACGCGGGGGCGGGGCGTAGCCCCCACCTGCTCCGCCGGCTCCGGCCCGGGAGCCGCCGCCGCCCGGCGCGCAGGGACGCGGCCCGGGCGGGCGGGGTCGCTCGGGAGCCGGAGGCGGGGCCCAGCCCAGGCGCGCGTCTCCGGGGCACAGTCCCGAGTCCCAGCTGCGGAAGCGGTGGGGCCTCGGAGCGCCCGGGGTGCGGGGACCCACGGCGCAGCACCGCCTCTCTGGGGACACCCCACTCCACCAGTTTATTCCCAAGTATGTCGAATCCGTCCTGTGCTCCAGGAGGAGTCAAAAGAGAGAATAGGATCGCCTCTTGCCCTCACGGAGTTCACGGTCTAGAAAGGGAAACCCACCAGTGGGCAACTATAGTCACGGAGGTCGCGCCTGGTCCACACGTGGGACCACACGTGGGACCACACTGCTCCACACTGGTCCACACTTCCCCTCCAGGGAAGGCTTCTCCAGAAGCCTGGGAGACGAAGCAGACTGGTTGAAAACCGAAATAAGTCTGAGGAGCTGGAAGAACTCGGTCTGGCCAGCAAATTCCTGTCACTCTTCATGTTCAGACCCCTTGGAAGAGGCAGGAAGCTTGTGTCTGAGGCTGGATGGTTTGCTGAGGATTCGGTATTTCCCATACCCTGGGTATTCCTGCCCGCAGAGCAAGAGCTAAGAGGATACTCATGGACCCTTCGCTCAGCCATGCAATGTGTGAATTTCTGCAGAGAGCCAGGTTCTCAAGGGCCCTTAGGGTCTGCTGGTGAAGGGAGGCAGGGTCTCTAAGGCTAACAGAGTCTGGAGTGGAGGCTTGTGTGCAGTACATAGGGACACAGGTGAGGGAGACATTCATTAATGCCAGCAGAGACCAGCTCATCCATGCATTGCAACCTGTCTCCAGGTTCGGATTCTGTAGCAGCTGCGGTTAAAGGATGTCCCTCAAACAGACCTTGGCTGGTTTCTTCATTATTCACGTTTATAGCTTGACAATGCATAGGCTTATGTTTATAGCAAGGATAAATAGTTCACTCCTGATGTGTTTCACTCCTGTGTTGTCACGAACACGAGTTTCTGTTTGATTTAGGTGGAGAAGGGTATATGTGTAGCCATTGGTGCTTCCCGCCTGTCTATTCCTTATTCCTCCTGCCTACACTCCTTTAGAGCCATAGATCATGGGCTTGCAATCTGAACACTGTGCTCAACCTAAAATGCATAAATCATTTTGCCCAGGTCATCACTACTTATAAAACAAGTTTTAAAAAAACGCCCAAACATTATTACCAGACCTTCTGTTTCTCTGGCTCCCTAATGCTCCTTCTCACTAAACTCGTAACTGCTAGTATTCTAATACAAAAAGGAAGGAAAAAATAAATTAGCAGAAGAGACCTTTCCATGAGTCCAGAAAGTTCCCACTGGGCCTTCTGCTGAGTGCCCCAAGCAGGAGCTAGTTGAATGGAAAGGATGTTATCTTAAGGGATAGATATGTGCTGGCTTGAATCAAATAACTTGTGAACAGAAAATGCTACCGATTGGAAAGGCTGCGGAAGTAATGAGTGAAGAAAGTGGAGACATTTGGGACTAAAAACTTCCGCTGCCCAATGTCTCATATCCATGAGAGGTAACTGCCATTGGTGTCTTGTTTCTATGGACGTTAGAGAAAGATTCATTCCCACCTAACTCCACCAAGATGTATATAACTGCAGGACACTAGTATTCCAGGTTGATGATATTTGTTCAGTGGCAGACACTGTCAGTCACCTTCCCAGTAGCCAAACCATTCCTTCTTCCTTTCCTATTGACAGAACTGAGCATCATAAATTTTCCAAGACTACCAAGGCAATCCCATTCCTGATTTCCCACCCTTTCATGCAGGTAAGAAACTCATTGACCCAGTTTTGGCCAATAAGGTGAAAGAGGGAGTTGTCTGGGGGCGCTGCTGAGAAATCTTTTGCTGGTTCTGTCCTTCCGCTTCCCATGTTCTTTATGCCTTGGATGAGCGTGAGTTGCCTTGTGGTCCTGCAACCAGATGACAACCAAAAGCCAATAGAATCAGAATGACGGAGTGAAAAATAGAGTCAGCGTGGTACTGCTGGGCATTTGAACCAAAACCAGCGACAGCCCATTTCTGAACTAGTTGTTATGTGAGAAAAACAGCCCTTTCGTTTAAGTCACTGAAATGGGTTTTCTGTTCCTTGCAGCCAAATGTATCCTAACTAGTACAGTACCTGGTAAAGGGTAAACATCACTTCTCCTGCCACTGCTCACCAAATGTCTGTAATAGTTCACGTTTCACTCCTGCTTATGAACATATACGAGGTATGATCAAATAATACGGTGAAGGCTGCTGCTGAGTGCCATCCCACGGAAAGGCAGGGATCTTCAATATGGGAAGTGGCGCGTCAAACCTTAGCAACAGTGTGTGACAAGTTTCAACTTGTTTGATGTAGGCAGTTGGGTGTGAGCTATGGTTGAGAGCAGGTGTGTTTTAAAGTGTGTTTTAAAGTGTGCCGTAATTTATGGATCACGAACAATGCGTTAACACAAAATGGGCAAACAGTTTCATCCTCGGTCATGACAATGCTCCGTGTCACACATCGCTTCTGGTACAGCAATTTCTGTCAAATAAAAACATTGTGGTGTGTCCTCATCCACTTTATTCACCGTATCTGGCACCGTGTGACTTCTGGCTCTTCCCCAAAGTCAAAATGACCATGAAAGTTAAACATTTTGAATGGATTCAGGACATTGAAGCAGCCACGACAGTGCAACTAAAGACACTCATGAAAGAGGACCTCCAGAAGTGCTTCAGCAAGTGGCAAGAACGATGGGGTAAATGTGTTCGAAGCAAGGAGGAGTATTTTGAGGGGGATAAATGGCAATGTGTCTTTTCCTGTGTTAATTTTTTAAAATTTAAACATGCACTGTATTTTTTTAATCACATCTCATATTTATTTCTGCTGTGACTTACTGAGTGAGTTCTTCAAGAAAAAGACTGCAGAAATCTTAAAGGTTTTATCCATGTATTCACATCAATTCTTCAAGTGTTTACACAGCAGCTATTAGATGGTGATAATGTACTGGTTCTGGGGGTGCAGAAATGAATTCACAGCCCTGCCCCCAGGGAGCTATCAGCTTATTCAGCTTATTCACAAAACAGTCACCTTCATTTGTACTGTGGGTAAAGAAACAGTCAATGTGGTATAGGAAGAAGAGGGTAATAGACCTCCTGAGTACCCTCCGCATTTCTATCCAAGTCTGTCTCACTTCTAAGATCAGTTTTCTCCACCTGTCTTTTTCTGGGCTCTTTTGTAACCAATGCGGTCCATCATTCACAAGGCAAACTCTGCTTTCAGCTTCTTTGTGGAAATTACCATTCGGGTTATAGTGATTACAATTTACCAGTGGCTTTCCCTGGTGTTCTTATAATGATCATTCTAACAAGCTGAGGGTTTGGTCACCATATTTGAGATGATGAAATGGAAGCTGGGAAGTTAATGGGCTTGGTAAGGTCTCGGGGCTTTAGAATTGTGAATGGACATGAATGGCATGACACACGACTGTCATCTCACTGTCCAGCACAGTGGCTGGTGTAGAGCACTTTCGTTGAATGTACAACTGGATGAATGTCTCATTACCATCTCAGCTTAATTGTGCCCAATGCAGCCTCCATCCTGGGAAGAGCTATCATGCCACACTAACAGCCTTTTAAAACAGAATTTATCCTCTTCCTGGATTACTTATTTCTGTTAATAGCAATAACGCTCACCAGTTCTCTCAAGCCTAAAACCTGGGTCATCCTAACCTTCTCCTTGACTTCCACCATCACTATCTGATCCATCACAAAACCCTACCCATTCTGTCTTCCAGACATCTCCTTTTCCTGGGAGGTCCCTCCTGTTACTGCTTTAGTTTAGGCCTGGTCTACTGCCATCATCTCCAAACTGGTGTGTCTGGCTCTGGTGTTCTCATCATTCCTCCCGACTGTTCTTTACTCTGCGTCTGCAATGATCTTCCTAAAGTGAGAACTGAATCAGCTCAGTCGCCTGCTTAAAGTCCTTCAATTGGTCTCATTTGATCCCAAGAGAAAATCTAAATAACTTAGTATGTATGCCTACAAAAACCTCCAAGATCTGCCCCCGCCACACCATCTTCCATCCCTCACCTTCATCTCCATATTACGCTGTGCTCCAGCTACCCGAAAGGACCTGGAACCCCTTGGATTTACAATATGCTCTCCTGACTCTGTCCTCACCCACCCAAGCCATTTCCTTGTCTGAGAATACCTTTCCCTCCTTGTTACCTGGAGAACTCCTCCTCATCCTTTAATACCAATGCTCGTTCACTCTAAGAAAGCTTTCTGAACCCTCAAGAAGACCAGGGGCTCCTCTTCTGAGTGTTTAACACCCTCTTCCTCTACTTGTACTGCGGCATGTACAACATGGTGCCATAGCTGTTGGTTATTTGTCTGTACAGTAGTCCCTCCTTATCCAAGATTTGGTTTTCCGCAGTTTCAGTTACCCATGGTCAACCGCAGTCCAAAAATATTAAATGGAAAAATCCAGAAATAAACAATTCATAAGTTTTTAAATTGCATGTCATTCTGAGTCCCCCACTTCCTCTTATCACATAGGCATTCATCATCTCACATAGTCACAAGAAGAAGGATGAGTACAATATAATTAGATATTCTGAGAGAGGCCACATTCACATAACTTTTATTACAGTATATTATTATAATTGTTCTATTTTATTATAGTTATTGTTATTAATCTCTTACTATGCCTAATTTATAAATGAAATTTTATCATAGGGATATATATATACATATATATATATGTGTGTGTGTGTGTGTGTGTGTGTGTGTATTCCTATGGTAATATATGTGTGTGTGTGTATGCCTAATTTATAAATTAAACTTTATCATAGAGATGTATATATGAAAAACATAGTGTATGTCACATTGAGTTCTATTAACAGTTTCAAGCATCCACTGGGGGTCTTGCAACTTATCCCCTGTGGATAAGGGGAGGTGGCTACTGTATCCTAAAGGGTAGAAATGGTGTCATTGTCCCTGTACCACCAGCACCAAGCACAGTAGATGTCATATAGTAATTAGTACTCAATAAGTGTTTCATCGATTACGTAACAAAAAAATATTTAGCCCTCTTTTCTCATCTGTCCAAGGAAAATTCTACCCCCAAAAGACAACAGCTTATAGGTGATAAGACAACAGAGTGGGTGCTTTATTTCTCTCTTGGTGACAAAGGACTCTGGCCAACCCTGCAAGCACTTTGGAACAGAATGATAGAGTAAGAAAGATAGTTTTGAGCAATTCCTGAGTCAGATCTCAACTTGGTAGCTTTGTTATTTTGTTTAAAGTAGTGCAAACTTCTGAACAATAGCCATACACATTTCAAATGTTAAAATAACAAAGCAGCCTAAGGTTAAATAGACATACTTTTAAATTTACTGTCATTTTGGGACTGGCTGTGTTTGTACGGCCTGAACAGAGGTACCCTGTTTGCAAAGGTCATCAAGACCTAACTATTACATTGTTTCGTACATCTGAAACAAACAAACAAACAAAAAGAATAGACTGTTCTCGAAAGTCCAGGAGTTCGACACATTAAGATGATAACAAGAGGTAGTATGTGACATGGCGTTAAATTGCCACTTAATGGCAACAAAGGAAAGTGACAACTCCACTGTCTGAAAGGCTAGTCAACCAGGTGACACAGACAGGCCTCGGTTAGTCAATTCTCAAAAAGAGAACCTTAGTCTTTCTCTTCTTACGTGTAAGTAAGAAGGCAACAAGTTCAACTGTCAGATTAACTTTGTTTCCCTGTCTTTCAAAAGACTGGTATTTCTAGGCGTTTTTTTTTTTTTTCCCCCAATGCTGGTATTTCTTGATCTGCAATAACATAAGGTTGAAGGAAGGTTTGTGTCTTGTAGAAAGAAAAAGGCCAGCATGCTTGTCTAACGGCATCGCCTAGCAGTTTTCTACAGCTTAGTAAGAATAAATGACCTCATCCTGAAACCACTTGAAAAGAGATGATTATAAATCAAAGTACATCTTAATCAGCTTAAAGTATTTATCCTTCTCCTTGGCTAGTCAGGAGTAAAGTCAGGAGGCAGTGAATATGGGGGCAGGAATGATGGTGAAAAAGTCTGCTGAAGAATGAAAGCCCCGCAGGGGAAACACATAATGATACCAAAGGCCATGTGATCCAGTCCAGAGAAAACACATAGGAATGTCAGCATGTAACTCCCAGTACAGCACATCCAAAATTCTCATTCTAATGCAGAAGATGCAAACAGGTGGAAAATATGCTAGAAGTTCCTTTAGCACAATTCGTAATTGTTCATTATCTTGGAGAAAAGAGGAACTGGAGGAGAAGGAGGAAGCCTAATAACAACAACAACAGCTAATATTGATTAAACGTTTCCTACCTATGTGCCAGGCACCATTCTAAGCGGTTTTTGTGTTCATTCATTTCTACATTCATTTCTAATTATTCTACAACACGTATAAGCACAGATAATATTTTAACGTATTTCTCGGAAATGCATACACACACACACACACACACACACACACTGTGCTTTTTTCCCTTAACATTACATCATGAGTGAATTTCCTTAGCATTACTTAGTCCGGTGGTAAGAACGGAGGGACCTAGGTGTCTGAAGCTTTGCTGCGGCTCCCTCCTCATTTGATGAGCCAACCTGGGAGTGACATTACCAGTAAGGGCAACTGGGTTTCCAAACCCAGTGTTTATTTGGAGTGAGATTGAGAACTAGCCACCACTAATGATTGGAAAGTCGGTATCTGTAAAGTAAAAGACATTTCACTAGGGCTTAAAGCACAATTGAGCAAAGACAGGAATGCATGGCGCTCAGCTCTGACAGAATTGAACTGTCCCTGCTCTTTCCTGCGTGGGGTCAGCATGGAACACTGGCTTAGCCAATGGAGCCACAGAGAAACGCATGACGTGGCTCTTATTTGGCTCCCCTCTGTCATGCATATTCCCAGGGCCCATTAACTGTCCTCCAGTTGTTACCTACAAGGGAGAAAAACTCCCTGCGCTCTTCAATCCCCGCCTCTTTTAGAGAGAGAAAGAAGAAAGGGGAAGTGTGGGCACATGTGCAATAACACCGTACATACACATTCTCTTGTCTTGATCAGCCCAGGAAAATGTTTTGAGTAGCTGGATTTCTTAGTGACAAACTTGCACAATGAGTTTTCAAATAATACTTATTTTTGGAGAGATGTTGTGTTAGCTGTCTTCTCTGATTCAGTTTGACAGATTCTTTCCTTCTGTAATTTATCTCATTAATGCATTTAGCCTTTTTTCTTCTTCTTTCATTAGCAGTTAAACTGGGTTCCTAAGGACCCAGAAATTTACGTCTGGTACTTATAAACCATTCTAGTGCATCCTTTGCTCTAAAGCCTTCAAATCGAACCAGGGAAACATGGACAGAAATGCCGTGTGTGTGTGTGTGTTTGACAGCTCTTAAAGAGGCTGAGAGTGAGATAGATAGACTTTGAACATAGAAACTTTGGATTTTTAGAATCTATAGGATCAGTCGATAGCGGTATTGAATCCCCAATAAAGATAAAATTAATCCAGATTAATCTATTTGTTTATTTCATTTCTCAATAATTTCAGTGAAGGACATCACTGAAATAATTTGGATAATGTAGTAAGGGAGCAACCACATGGTTATTTGTTTTCATATTTTAAAAATTGACTTTTTTATGAGCGTGATAATGCACGTCGGCATAAAAATAGGGCGGAAAGCCTTATATGAAAAATAGAATTTCCTTACTTCAACTCCCACTTTCTTCTTTTGCAGAAGGAGCCACTCTCAACCCTTAGTGTTTTTTTTTTGTTGTTGTTGTTGTTTTTAAATGCTTGCCCATATTTGAAAAAATATGCATAAAATGCTATTGCTCAATTTTTCTGTTTTAGATATTATCATCTAACTTCCATCACGGTAAGATAAGGATTTTAGCTTTTGTAATTGCTTTGTTTTTAAATTTGTTTAGTTTTCTTTGTATCTATTGTGAAGTTTTCTCACAGCCCCTTATAGTTTCTCTGTACAAACCTGGGATCAACCATCCATTCTATTCTCCTGCTACAAACTGGGCTGGTTTCTTCTTGGGCGGGCCTCACAGGTGTCACCCTGAGAATTTCCTCACCCTTCCTCCCATGCTGATCTTCTGTTTCCTGGAATCCACATTTTCCTCTGTCTTCCCCAGCACATTCTTCAGTAACTGAGCATTTGCACACCTGATTGTTATTTTTGCCGGATATGGAATTCTAGGATGAAAATTATGTTCCTCCAAATTTTGGGGGTACTGCTCCACTGTCTTCCAGCTTCCCATTGTGTCGTTGACAAAATTCATTGCTATTCTTAGCCTTTATTCTGTGTTTGTGAACTTGCCTTAGGTCTGCTTTTTAAGGCCGGCATCTGAACTCTTATAAAGATGGTGGGACCCTTTCCCATTTATGACGCTTGGTAATTAGGGTTGAAACTGCTAGGCTTCTATCTTGATAACACATTTGTGGCTGTTTTGGGACGCTGTAGATTTGCAAATAATAATTCAAAACCACATCAGCTTAGCTGTTTTAGGAAGTTGAAATCAATTAGTCTGGAAGTCTTTTCTGCTCCTCACTCATTATCCCTCCAGTATAAAGTTTTACTTAGTTGAGCTGACCATGGCAAGTGAAAATTTGTAAAGGTGCTTCACTGTTCCTGGTTTTGGAGTTTACTTGGGGAGTGGGGGGATTTGGCATATAACCCAGTATTCAGGATTACTCTTCATCTTCTTTTCTTAAGGAAATAGACCAGGAGAAGATAAAAGATGGACAGAGCAACATCTTCTGGGTTGCCCAAAGGGCTGGATTCTGATGATTCCACGTGGAGTCGTCCACAAATTGCACCAAGTTGAAAGCTCAGTAAATACCAAAGCCCTTGGATAATGTCAGATTTCATATAAATCAAAAGAGAAGATAGAGGGGAGATTAAAAAAAAATGAAAACGAAGCACTGTTCAAACTCACAACATCTGCTCATTGCATTTTGTTGGAGGGGCCAGATTTTTTCTCTTTGCAATTATCTGGGAGAAAGACAGAGGCAGAAGATGAAAACCTGGTTTGAGTCCCCATATGGCTTGGAAAAAGAAAATGTTCCTTAGAGACTGAGTTTCAAGTGCTGCCCAATTCCGTGTCTGCCATCCCTCAGACTGAAACATCCACTACACTATCTGGGTGTAAAATGTGTCCTGGTGTCCTCTATGGACCCACAAAGTCACAAGAACCTGCTCGCCCCATCTTGTGTGAAGAAACAAGAAGACAGTCTGACCTTTCTCCCTCTCCCTCCGTGTACCATCCTCCTTCCTCTGAGGACCTTAGCCAAGCCTCCCAATTCCGACATACATCTTTATTTTGCTAATATTATTACTCGGCTGCCTTCAGAAGATGGAATCATGGTTCATTTTCAGTTTGAGTAATGACAGGATTCACCATTTCCCACCACACGGATTTCCAGGAGCTTTTAAAGAAATCATTAAGGTTAAATAACTAGAGGCAGGGGCCTTAATGCACTCTGGTTGGCAGCTGCTCTTTCTCCATCCCCGAAATTGAACAGTTCTCTCTCTCCTTCTCAACAAGAGCATTTGAGACTATTTTCTATTATGGTCAAGTAACGTCAAACTTTTAAAAAACCCTGAGAGAGGAGATGGGAAAGAATCAATCTTTGCACTAAAATTGAGAGCTTTTCAGATTTAATAAACTTAGACAAAAGGTGAAAAATCTCATTAGTCCATTCAAAATCTCTTCCCTTTCTCCTTAAGAAGGGGTTAGGGTTGCCCAGGGAATAAGCCCCAAAGAAGCTCAGCAGCCTGATGGAGGGAAGCCTCACTCCTACAAAGCAGGCCTTTCAACTGGATTTGCACAAGAGCTTCAGAAAAGGTAGTAAAAAGTCCACCCTAGGCCCTTTCTGCTGGGTGGGCTCAGGAAACAACATGGGCCTTGACATCGGGCCTTGAAATCGCAAGCCCTGAGTTGATGTCCTGGCTGCCGCCTCCTCTTTGGGAGATCCTGGGCGAATAGCTTGACCTTTGGCAAAGTCTCCCTTTTCTTATCTGAATATCTGGGGTTGATGACAAGAGTAATACTTACTTTGTAAGACTGAGTGTGAAGAATGGTGACATTTACGAGGACCCTTGTATATACTCGGTGCTTAATTAACAACCACGGATACTGTTATGATTGTTGCTATATTATTTAACTGCCCCCTCAGCAGCTCTATATGGATGACTCGTAAGCATCTCAAATGTAACATGTCCAAAACGGAACTCTTGGTTCCCAAGTCCTACCCCTCCTTCCATGGTACCCACCCCCAAGAGATCTACCTCAGCCTACTCGGTCCCTGCAAAAGGTGTCAATGGTCCCACAAGGGGCTTGGGAATGATCTTTGCCTCCTCTTTCCTTTAACCCCCCACAGCAAATCCAAATCAAGCCCTGTCCTGCCTTCTGATTTCACCTCAAATCCCACCACTTTTCTTAACTCCTCTGCTACCAGCTGGGTCTCAGCTGGGTCTCAGCCACCCTCACATCTCACCTGTGTTACTCCAAGAGCCTCTCACTGGTCTCCCTACCGTCTGTTCTCCACAGAGCAGCAAAGAGATCTTATTCAAAATGGAAACCAGATCAGGTCGCTTACCTGTGTAAAACCCTCTAATGCCTTCCAAACTTTTTCCCACAGGTCCACAAAATCCTCCACAATCTGGCTTTCCTCCCTCTCCAACTTCATCTCTTGACTCCTGGCTCTTTATGTCACGTCCAGTTTATTCTCATTTTAGGGCCTTTGCACATGCTGTTCCTCCATGCTATCTGGAACATTCTCTCCCACTCCCATTCTGATCTTTACATGGAGGGATCATTCTCCTTATTAAGGACGCTGCTCAAATACTACCTCCTCAAAGAAGCCTTTCCGACTTTCCCATCTGAACTCACTAGGGTCATTTTCCAATCACTCCCTATCTGTAATCTTTTTAAAAGTTTTTCACAGCACTTATCACTATCTGAGATAATAAAAAGGACATGGATAAAATAAATTGATCTGTGTTTTCTTCATGTACCTCTCTGTTCTAGTCTGTAAGCTTTGAGAGGACAGAGACCTTCTCCATCTTATTCACAGCTTTACACTCAGCACCTAGAATAGTGTCTGAAAATATTTTTTGAACGAATGAATGAAAATATTATTAATGGTACAGTGTTTTGACTCTATCTCTCGTCTCCTTCTTCCATGGGCCCAGGCACACATGCCCTGGTTCACTGTTCTTATTCCCTGCCCACTCTCTTTTTCCTTTGGGGCTTACAAATGCTAACTGAATGACCGATTGGCAAAGCACTAAGAGGGGGCAATTCTTCTAATAAGATGTGCTTCTTCTGATCGGGTTCTTTGTTGTCTCACCCATTTGTAGCCTTAATGGTGAACATTTAAGACTATGTCAGGCTGTGGGGAATATCTCTGGGCTGGTGCCTTCCTAAATCCTACCTTCCACCCACATGGAGTGCGTAGAAAAGGAGGGCTAGCTCTATAGCTCGTGTTTAATTAACTGGGCTTCTTCATTCTCCTACAGGCATGTCTTGAAATAATTGAAAGCGACACACAGTTACATCATTTTTCCTCAGGTGGAATGCCTATGGTTTGCCCACTTTTATTGACATGCATTTCTCTACCTGACTTTTAAACATAAATACCAAGAGAGTAAGTGCTTTCTTGGCAAGCACTTTGTGGAACACTGTTTTAATGGTATTAACAAAAAAGACACAATAAGCACAAACAACAAAAGGCCCCTACTTCAAACTACCTGAAGGCTCGTATTTTAGCTAAAACAAGACAAGCGTCCATCTGCTCTACCCAACAGTTTGGCAGCCAGTGTGATGGAGCAACAGGAGTTTGGCCGCTGGAGTCAGACAGACCTGGGTTTCATCTTGGATCTGCCTATTCCTCAATCTCTTTGAACACAGTGCCCTCGTCTGAAGAGAGACATGCTAAGAGCTACTTCATAGGATTACCTGAGGAGCTAATGAGCTAACACATTTGAAACAGTGGACAGAAGCTGCTCAATATGCATTAATTCCTCTTTACTTCACCGTGATAAAAGAGTGTATCTGCCAGTAGTGCCTTTTGCTGCAAGCAACAGAAGACCAACGAGAGTGTCTTAAACTGTGAGAGACTTATTTTTCTCACATAACAAGGAGTCAGAGGCCAGCAGTTACCCGATGTGGCTTTGCGGCTGATGTCTACGCATTTCTCCTGACCATTTCCTTGGGGTCACAGGTAGCTACTGCAGTTCTAGCATCACATTAGTGTGAAGGGGGAAGAAGGAGGAAAGCAAAGGCAAAGGACCACGACAAGCAGACTTGTTCCTTTTCATCAGGAAAGCAGCCACTTTTCCAGAAACTTTACCCAGCAGATGTCTGCTTACATCTCATTAGATGAACTGGGTCACATGACCATTTCTAGACTAATCACAGGCCAGGGAAGATGAGCTGGCCATGTCCAGAGTAGATCCATCATTGCTGAGTATCTCCTGGAGCAAAAGTAGGTCCTGTATTCAGGGAAGGAGTGGGGTGGTGGTAGTGGGAAATGAACACTGAGTAGGCAGTAGGTGGTATTTGCCACGAGGGCAGAGCCCAGCCATATAATTCTGGTTAGAACAAAAGAAACTTCCACTTTGCACTGCAAGTTCTGACTATTGATGGAGATCAGCAGATTATGACACAGAAAATAAATTACTGTGCGCCGCAGATATACATTTCCTAAGATGGTTTTGCATACAAATCTGTCCTGCCTCCATCCACTTGAATTAAACACATGGAAGCATTTAGTGACCCAAATATCAGCCTGCAGCCAGGAAAATAACCCATATGGACTTCAGTGCAATATGCACTAAATCTAAGGAAAATTGAGATTAGCCTGGATTTAAACATTTACTCTCCAAAACTATCTCTAACTCCAAGCATAGAACCTTTTCCCAGACTGTGACAGGACGCTGTGATCCAGTATTCCCAAATTGTTCTTGGCAAATGATGTCCGCGGCTGAATGAGAAATTCATGGAACCGTGAGCATTGTTAGGTTGTAACAGCCACAACAGGAGGGCTGGATGTTAGGAGAGGGAGGAGGAATCAGGTACCAGGTGTACAACAGAATCACCTAGCAATGGGTATGAAAAAGGATCAAGGATAATTCACTAAGTAAGATGATCATTACAAGCATTCATGCTTAATAAAGAACAATTGCCTTCAAAGACTACATTTCATCTATAGTAAGACTGAGTCTCCTTAGACAAGTCAAACCTAAGCAGCATGAGGAAGGGCTGTTTAGGCATGCGTTTTGTAGCCACGGGGAGTAAATCTATTACCCTCATGTCTGTTTCTTTGTTGATCCCCCTGGAAGAACAACAAATTGTTGGAACTGGGGGTGGTGATGGTGGAACTGGATGGATCAATGGTCCCAGACCTAGAGATCTAAACCCAAGGGAAAGAAGGAAAGAAACGTGGTACAAGGAGAGAAGGACTGTGTAAAGGCCAGCTGGAGTCCCCAAGGGCGCCACCCAGTAGCTACGGTTGGCTTCAAATGGACTCCAATGTAAGAGGTTTGATATAGACCTCCCCACCCAAGACTCACTTAGTTTTTATCCCTACCACTAGGTGACTTCTTCTGTCCACTTCTTACTCTCCACTTTCGTAGGGATCACCCACAAAGATGCTTGAACAAATTTGTGTCCCCACCAGTAGGCTATGCAGGCCCAGTTGCCCCACAGCCTTGCCCACATTTGGTACTGTCAGTCTTTTAGTTAGCCATTCTAATGGGTGAGTAGCAGTATATCACTGCGATTTTATACTTCCATTTTTCTGATAACTAACTAGTGATGTTGAGCCCCTCTTTACACACATGTTGGCCATTCGGGGATCTTCCCTCATGAAGTGCTTGCTCAACTCTTTTGAGCATTTCAAATTTTGGGTTTTTCCCCAAAACGTAATCTGCAAAATGTTCTGCAAAACGTAATCTGCAGGAATCTTTTATCACCATAGGATAAGAGTTCTTAGTCAGATGCATGTACTGCAAACACCTTCTCCTATTTTTTAGTTTGCCTTTTAACTCTCTTACTGGTATCTTTTGATGGACAGAAAGTTCTTAACACTAAAGAGAAATGCTTTTATCAATATTTTTCTTCTATAATTTTTTTCTCTTTATGCTCTCTTTAAGAAATCACTGCTTACCCCAGGGTCATGAAACAGTCTCTGTTTTCTTCCAGAAGCTTGATGGGTTTCTCTTTCATATTGAAGTCTACGATTCGCCTCAATTTTTTTCTCATTTAATTGTCACAACCTCTCTTCCTGGTAATACCTGTCACATAATTTAAAACGCTCTGAAATCTTTCAGTTCCAAGATTCACAGTGTCATTTTCAAATTGAGATTCAAAGGGAAGCTACGTGCTATTTATTTCATCCTGGCAGAGTTTCAGAAGCACTCTGGGCAAGTTTCAAGGCCCTCACACTCATGCAGACAGCACCTTCCTGCATTTCCACCAGTACTTGGAGGTCAGAGCATGTTCCCAGAAGTACCAGAAGCAGAGGGGAAGCAAACAGCCAGTTATTAAACCCTTCGAAGCCTTGACCTTCCAATGTGAAGTACTTTAAAAACCCTTAAATATAGCAATACAATTGTCCTTAAGTTGCATTTTTACCAAGGACTTCAAATCGTGTTTGTAAGCAAACCTCTCTGGCTCCTTGGGCTTCTTCAGCTTCTTGACGGTCCAGAGGTCACTCTAACTACAAGTGCATTTTCCTGGGTGTTGTGGACGGTGTCCTGCTTGGCCACAGCCCACCCAGGCTGTGCAGAGTGAGGCAAATGACCCTCCTTGTCAACAGGTCAGCAGCCATGGGAACAGGCAAGGGAAAGGCCTCTCTGACTTGTACCCAGACACATAGATCTCTCTTATTCTGAGAAAGAATCATCCCTTTTAGAAGGGCCTGGCTCATGCTGAGCCAGAGTGGTACATTCCTCCAATATTTATTGCATGCCTGTTTCCTGGAAGGCACCTGCATGTGCTTCGGCCCATTGAATCCTTCCTGCAAGCCCATAACGTAAGTACTATTATTTCAGAGAGGTTAAGTAAGGTGCCCACATCCACAGTGCTGTGATGGCAGAGCTCGCCTGTGATCCAGACCGTCTAACTCCATATGGAATGTGCTTTGCTCCAAACAATTGGATCTCTCACTTCTATACACTTTCCTGAACACTAATCTTTCTTAATATGCTTCTCTTAAGTGGTGTCTTAATCAGCTCCGGCTGCTAGAACAGAATACATAGACTGGTGGCTTAAATAACAATTTATTTCTCACTGGAAGCCAGAAGTACCATAATCAGGGTGCCAGCATAGTTGGGTTCTGGTGAGGACCCTTTTCTGGGTTGCAGACAGTTGACTGCCCATTGGATCCTCACATGGGTGAGAGACAGTTCCGGTCCCTTCATCCCCTTATAGAAGCATTAATCCCATCCTGGCGGCTGGACCCCTTTGATTTCTTTAAACATATTTACCTCCCGAAGTCCCCACCTCCAAATACCATCACACTGGGGGTTAAGGCTTCAATATATACAGTGGGAGGAGGCACAGACATGCAGTCTATACCAAACGAATACTTTTTAATCCAGGGTCCCCTTTTCATGACTTTGAGAATGATGTGAACCCTTGAAATTTTAAGAAAATGGTGTTTGCCTATGTGGTTATATACACAGGGGCCCTCCCTGTCATCAGATTCCAATTATCAAAAGGTTCCATGAAATATGAGAGTTTCAAAGTCACTGTGTTAGATGGTGGGGAGGAGGAACCCCTGAAGTGGTGTGTGGGCCATGGAGTGGGCAGCTCCGCTTGGAGGCCATGGGGGCGTTTCGTGCATTCCTCAGCCTCTCAGGCTTCCTGAACATGGCAGTCCTCTTGTCTGTGAACCTCGAGGGGCTACCCGGTGCTGCATTAGCACCCCTCAACTACAACAATGTGCTTTCTTTTCTTCTGTGGTTACGGGGAAGAATAACAATGCTTCTAATAAATAGTCAAGGTCCCTTGTACATAAAATATAAAGCACAGAATGTTCTTTCCAGCTTTTTTCTAATTCTCTTCCCACGTTTCTCCTCTTTGTGTTGTGCACACTCCCACAGCAGTGAGCAGCCTTCAGCCTGCTTAGAAATTGTGTATAGACATTATTATTATAGTTACAGGGTCTCTGGGTAGCAGGAAACACGTGGTGCATGTGCTTAGTGAGAAACCCAGGAACAAGAACTACCGGGAAGTTTACTCAACTGAAGCTGCTATGGGTCAGAGAGAGGAGAAATAGAAAGAGGCAAGGGGAAGGAAGTGAAGGGGGTGGGGGGTGGGAAGAGATGGGGGAGAAAATAGCAGCAGAAAGAGAAGGGGTGAGAGAGCAACTGGGATTGCAGACTTTTTGCAAATGTAAGGGTTTCCATAGGTGTATCAGGTAGATCCAGGAGGGAACCTGTCTTGGAAGCAGCGCCATAAGTGTGCTCCAGAGGCAGAGAGGGAAGCAGAGCGGGTATCTCTTATATGGAGTCAGGTGTCATGTTGAGTTTGTTTATCAAAGTTTGGCCCATGGAGCAGCAGATAGAAATGCAGAATCGCAGGCTCTACCCACACCTATTGAACAGAAGCTTTATGTTAACAAGATCCCCCAGGTGATTCGTATGTGCATTTAATGTTGAGAAGCACTGACCCAGGGAACACTCAGTCAGGTGGCAGAGGGGCTGGTAATGTGGGTTACAGTGTGACACCAAGAGCCGTTATTGGAAAAAGCCAGAAACCAAAATGACAGGTGAACAATTAAGGCAGTGCTGCAGAATGGTTAGGGACAGTATATGGGTTCCGTGCTGGGTGGCCTTGGACACTGGCTGAAACGCCTTTTGCTTCCGCACCATCATCTATAAAACAACAACAATAACAACAAAAACAACATCTCCCTCACAGGGTGCGTGTAAGGAACATCAAGTTTACATATATGAAATCTGACTGTTCCTGGATGGTTAGTGAAAATAGTTATTATTATTACAATTGTTGTTGTTATATATCTGGTTGAAGCCAGTACATTGAGGGTGGAGACACTAGAAGCATGGGAAGTAGTTTCCAAGTTTCAGGAAGAATCAGACCCAGTTGGGAAGGGAGCAGAGGCAGTCATCTTTGGAACTTGCCCCAGTACAAAAACAGCTGATTTCATCCCTGTGTAAGCAACTCTCCTGTTTACCAAGAGCACTAATAATAACCAGCCCTGCATCTGTTCCACATATCACCGCCCCCTACACCCCGTTCAGCTCACCGAGTTCTGTCCTACGCGTATCTACCCCTCTTCCTCTTCCTTCCTGGCCGTGGGCATGGGGCAGGTTCAGTGTGTCCTGAACAGGTGGGCAGTAGGATAAATAGGAAAAGTATGTGACCCAACTCCAGAAGTCAAAGGGCCCCCGAGGCTGCAGGCATTTCTTTGTCAAACCACCATTCACCTGCCTTGACCAGTTGTGTAATTAGAAGAGAATATCAGAGTTGTCAGCACCAGCATTCCCTGTCCGTGGCCTGGGTTGGGGGTTCATTTAGATACAGCTTCCTACAGCTCTCACTCTTGAATTTCCAAGGAATTAAAAGGATTGACAACTTTTCCAAAGTTACTGACCTCTGGGAAGTTGGGGGCTTTGTTACTTTGAGAATGAGGCAAGTAGCTCAAAAAATTGAGCTGCCTGCCTCTATTGTTATAAGTACAATGGGTTAGCACTTCTTTCAATGTGATTACCCCTGGAAAGTAAATGTTAAAATCACAAGTAATCTCTCTTTTATTATGAATAACTATCACTAGATAATTTTCTGCCATCAACAACATTGAGGGAAAAGTAATGTTCTTGGATGAGGGTGTATGGAAGGAAGTACGTGGGTTGGTTTTGTAGAGTGGGGAACTTACTGCGGGTGGGGAGGAAACTGTGTGGATCCAGGAAATCAAGAGCTGTGGGTGGAGGAGAAGAATATTAAAGAGAAGGCAGCAGGAGGTTGAATACAGGTCACAAGTGACACTTGAGGGCACCCATAAAAGTCTTGTGGACATTGGAACTGGGCCAGCGGTTGGTGGAAGCAATGACCTGAATGTAATTGCAAATCATCTCCTGGACTGCTTTGGGCGTTTATGGTGTAAAACGCTAATGTTTTGCTTGCAGAGTAAACTCAAAGTATTTTGATGGACACTCACCTTGCTCCCTACTTCCCCAGCCAGTGGAGCTCAACTTCATGCTGATCACCCACTGCTGTCTGTTCCAGCTCCTCGCTGAGCAGGCTACATTCCCGGCCTGGAGTGCCGTCCTTTTCCTCTATGTCCAGTCACACCTGCCCATAGTTTGAGTTTCAGCAAAAGTCCTGTCTCCCAGGAGACCATTCCCAATACCTGGTCCACTGGGAACTCTCCCTCCAACACTTTTGCTTACCATAGGAACTTTTTTTTTTGTACTAACTGCCTTGTATTAATCATTTACCTTTTATTTAAGAAAACCGTGATATTTTTTTCTACATTAAAAATTAGTATATGCTCTGCTAATGATGGAAAATTTTGGAAACATAAAAGGCCCGAAAGAAGAAAGGAAATCATACAGAAACTGTTAAATGCTGGTATTCTTCCATCCAGCCATTTTCTCTTTATATAATTCTTTTGCACTTAGCGAATATTATGGACATATGTAAATGGTTCTGACTTTTGTAAAAAATAATGTGGACTTTTAATGATTACCAAATATCCTCATTCAAAAATACTGAAAAGTAGAAAAAAACAAAATTCAGAATTCCTAGATTCCCAATATATAGAAATAATCACTCCATACATATTGATATATTTCTTCATAGGCTTTTTCCCATTTAGTTTTACGTGGTCAGGAACATATTGTCAAGATTGTACAGCATGTATCTTACAGTCAGGAATTAACCCAGGAATATCAACAGGCAACGCTGACACTTTTTTTGTGTTAAGTTTTTTATGCTTCCATCATGCTCTTCCTCTGTCATGTGGACATGACTATGATATAATAGCTTTGTAGCAGGTCTCCTCTTTTTTCTAGATCTGTGAAGATAGCCAAGTAGGAGAATGATGCCTTACTGTCTCCATGGAACTTTTGTTGAGGGAAAAGTTCAGATGGTCTGGATCAACCCAGAGTAGGGTTGGAAGTAAGCATGTCTGTCCCATTCCAGATATGGGTAAGGAACAGAGAACAGCTTTCTGTGAATGTCTCAGGCAATGGCCTATTGTGCAAACCTATCTCTGTGTTATCCCTAACTTGAATTGGACACAAAGGATGTTATCAACGTTCTACTCTCTTAGCAGATAGTACAGGAGTAGATTCCACCTAGCCATGGTACAACTGCTTACCTTGGTCCTACACCACCCTGCTCCTAACTCCTGGGCAGATGATGTCAATGCTAAATTGATGCAGAAGGTCACCTTGAACCAGACTCAGGTGGGCACTGTGTGACCACTGGACTGGCTGCTGCCTTTTCCTTGGACCTAATACTGCTTGTTTCCTGGGAGTTCCATATGACCCTTTGCAAGGGCCCAAGCCCCAATGGCAGCAGTGACATCCTCAGCCTCCAGAACCGATGTCAGGAATTCCCTGGGGAGGACAGTTTTAACCGTTTTATCCAGGTTTCCCTCTCAAGTGCATAGTACAACATCGTTCAGTAACCCTAGGGCAATATTACCCACCAGATAGCCATTCTTTGTTCTGGATTATTTGTTTTAGAAGCCTCTCTAGTAAATCTGTAGTCCTAAATGCAGTGAAGAAACTTTAAAGGCAGATCTTAGGTCTAGAAGAGATTCAATTTTTAACCCTAGTCTTCTGACAAATTTTTACTCTAATAAGCCAAACAATAAAAATATTCCCTACAGAAATCTTGTTTTTCTTACTTGTTTCCTATATAAATTTGATTTTATTACTGCATTATTATAATTTCCATAACAATGGCCTACTACCCAAGCCTGAAAAATATTCACAGAATTAATTTCCCTAATTATGCAACTCTACAGTTTAGAAAAATCTTGTTCCTAAAGCACATAGATTATCTGTGCACCAGTGTGAAAGAATTTGATGACATGTCCATTGAACACACCATGACTCAATTGAACATCGTGTAGGATTATGTTCTGTAGAGGTGGCTCATTTAAACTTGTTCAACTTTTGGAAAACTAGCTTAACTTCTGTCCTTCAATCAGGAGTTGCTGTACGTGAAGTTCTATTTCAATGTTGGTTGTTCCTGAGCTGTCAGAAAAATAGACATTCTATGGTCTAAAAATAAATATAATAAGTTCCCTTATTCAAAAATGGCAGAACAGATTTTATACAACTGTTCCACCAAATTTACTGCATGACACTGGGTTTGGAAAATGTCAACACCCAGAATAATACCATGGAAACTTTTGGGCATGAAAACAAGGGCTAGAATGGAAAATGCTTCCTTTCCTTCCTTGTGCGAAGAGAGATAACGTTAGTTCAGTGTACTGGCAAATAGAGGAGCAAAGGTACACAGTGTTTCTGGATTCCAAATAAGACCAAAAACAAAACCCCCCAAAAGCCCTCAGGATTACAAAGACAATTAGTTTACAAAGTTTTCCTTGGCCATTCCCCAAGCTTATCAAGAAAGGCTTCTGTCCATTGGCAGACAGACTCTCTCACTTACTATCATTGTCCAAATCATCAGAATACTGTTTCCTAAAGAGTGTTTCAGGAATGACTAGCTCTAAAGAATAGGTATTATTTGAAGGAAGGATTTCAGGGTCAAAAAAAAAAAATCAAGTAACACATTTAAACAGGCTTCCCTGGTTTGTCTATTTTCAGACTTCAAAATGTGCTGATTAATATACAATGTGAATCTCCACGGGTGAGCTAGAAAATGCCATTTGGGATTGCATTTTTGAGTAACATAGTGAACCAGACATCCTAAAAGCCTTCTCTTTACAAAACACCTAGAAGTTTGAGATAAAATATGTAATTTAAAATACACAACTGTGCAAAATTAGGGAAATCCCTAGGGGCAAAAAGTAAGAAAAGGAAACTAGACCAGTAAGCTAGTGCTGAAGCTGCATCTGAACTGGAAGCATTTTCCAATCCCGGAAACCCAGCACTTTGAATTTTAATAGCTGCATGAGAGACAGGAGTTTGAACTGAGACACCTGCATTAAGCTCGGGTCCTGAAACGTCTACCCTGTTAGATGAATCCCAAGCATAAAGAATCCTAAGCACAATGAATCCTAAGCATAATTAATAAAAATAAATTCACGGCTAAACCGATTGTAATGAAACTATGAAGACTAAGAAAAGATCTTTTATCTGGTTAGAAATAAAAGACAGATTACATTCAGAGAAATGCCCATTAGACTGATAGTATGACAGCAGACTTCTCAATCACAACACCAAAGCTGGAAAACAGTGGAACATTGAGTGAGATGCTGGCAGAAAATAATTGTCAACCTAGAATTGCATATTCAACCAAACTATCTTCTAAGAAAGAGGAGAAATAAAGACATTTTCAGACACACAAAAACTGAGAGTTTGCCACCAACTTGTAAAAGGAACTTTCAGTTCTTTTTCACTAAAGGATGTCTTTTAGGGTGAGAAAACTGATTCCAGTCTGAGATATAAGAAGGCATGGTGAGCAAAGAAATTGATTTAAAAAGGTAACCCATGTAAACAAACTTTTATGTATAAAACTAATTTTTGAAATATATATTTATTATATAGATGATATTACACATATTATGTTTTATATATAATAAATTATGTGGACAATAAAACACAATAGAACCAAAATACTCAACAAGAATAACCTGTAAGTGGAGAGGGAAGTGACTGGAGTTGAAGAGAACGCAGAGTTTCTCAAATTTATTTGAGCACAGATCTCTAATTGGCATCTGGTGGAATTTATGTTGCCAGGAAATGTACTTTGTGTTTGGTGGCTCAATAAAGACAAGCCTGTTAACACCCTAGATGCAACGTAGGGCTACATAGAGCTGCTGTTCCTCTTCTGTTTAGGATGCCTAGCAGCACATGTGTTCATTGTGCGTGGGTGCAGGTGTGCCAGAGAAAATGCAGAATGCTTAGTTAAATTTGAGTCCAGATGAACAACAAAGAAAAATTAATCACTGTTTATCTGAAATTCAAACTTAACTGGGTCTCCAGTATTTTCGTTCACTAAATATGGCATCCGTAAGTGGATGGAGAAGGTGGGGCAGTCATAGGAGCCAAACAGAACCTCTTACAATCGATTTGAATCTTGAGAGTAGGGTTATGTGATCTCAAAATGGTGGACGCTGACATCTCTCAGGTGGTTTCTGGAAGCGTGTTTTTCCATCCTTGGTCCTTCCAGGCATCCTAGTTTCTGTCTTTTCTGAGGTCACTGCTTTTCCTGTGACCCACTTCATATTTTCAAGATTTTTATTTCTTAACTTAGCCAGAATTGGTTTCTGTTGCTTGCAAATAAAGAACTAGAACAAGTATAAGGGCTTACATAAAGGTAGATTATTATTATACGTTGGTACAAATCACTTCATTTTTTTTCCTGTTTGTCTTACACATTACTGAATAGCTGTATGCTAAGAACTTCTCCCAGAGTTGAGAGGAAGGGTGAGACAAAGGTGGTGCCTAGAGGGCAAAATTTAAGGAGGTGTTACTCTCAGGTTCGTACAAGTGCAGGGTGGGCCCCAGGGAAGGTTTTTCCTGCAGGCCCTGGTTCCTTACTTCCGTAAGGTGAACCAGTCCTATAATGTATGCATCACAGACTAATCACAAAAAGTCCTGAAACCTTCCATGAGGGGTCCGCACCTCCACAGTTTGTTCCTTGGACAGGTTGCAGCAGACACCATTGCAAATAGATTTCTGAAAGTCTTAGGAATTCCTTTTTAAAGTTTAATACAGCCAGTAAGAATGTTTCAAAGGGGAACTGGTTCTCAATTTGGGCTGCCCATCAAGAGAAACCAGAAAAGATATATCTATCTCTATATGTCTCTATCTCCATCTTTATATATTTGTGTATGTTCAGTTTATGCCTCCTCCTATTAAATATACTATATACACATATGTTAATAAATAAAATATATAAAAATGCATTCGTTTACATTTTATATATAAACGTACATGTTTATGTATAGTTATATAAATGAATAAATATTATTTTTAAAATATATATATATTTTTTGAGGAGAAGCCATAAAATTATTCATATACACAAAGGCATTTTAACAACTGTTTACCGTTGAGAAGTTCTGATAGAAACTAATCTGTAAGAAGAGCGCCCTCTGCTGCCACGTGTACAAAATAGATTTTCTCTCTGGCAATATGGACAAAAACACATCAAAAGGCTCAGGCTATCATCTGGTTGTTGTCTATAACAAAGAATAAATTTACATTTAAAAAATAATGAGTATCACCTTCACCTCTTCCAATATCCTCCAGACAGTTGATTTGTAGAAAGCCATGTTGCTACATCCTTCAATTTGATTTTATTCTTTCAGTGGTTAACTGTAACGCAAATACAACAGAATCATAGTTATCGGATAAGGAGCAGTACGCAGTTAGGGGCATTTCTTCCAAACTCTTAACTAGATAAAGTAAATCCCTCTCTATGTGCCTAATCCATAGGTCAGAGGTCATGATCACCCCATCGGGGATAGCTCATCACAGCGGGCAAGAGTAAATGGCTTTATTTATTCCAGACTACCTAGGAAAAGCAAACACTCTGACTTTGACAACCAGCTTTGCTGGCTATTTCTGAAGATCATAGTAAGGGGTGGGGGTGGGGAGCTTCGAGGGGTGGGTAGGGTGGAGAGGGCAGATCAATTAACGTGCTACAATATTATATATATATAACAATGCCACAGCAGCAATGACTCAAGAAAACAAAGGATGCATTTGCATGGCCTTCTATCCTCCTCTGTCTATTGGAATGGATTGGTCCCAGATCCTGAATGCCCCATGCATACCTGACCCATCTGGGCAAATACTAAATACAGACATCAGTGGCGTCACTGCCCCAGGCGTTAGCCTGGCAACGCCATCCCTGCCATGCATTCATACCAGCTTTCATCTCTATAGTTTGCAAATTTCCTGGCTCTGTTTTGTGGCTTCCATATTCAGCTTCTGAGCACTCACCCTTCTTGGCTTAATCACTCTTGGCTCATTGTTTCACTCAGTAGGGATTTCTTCGTAGGGATTTCTCAATTTTGAAATATATGCATCTTCAGGAAGGAGACACTCTCTCAGCCAGCTTCATCCCAGCATCTTGGCTAGGATGAGGAGATTGGATATTGCTCCATGTCTGAGGAAAGTGTCTTCTCTAAGCCCCCATTTCTTTACCATCTATAAAATGGGAACAATGAAAGAACTCACTTCACACATTTTTGTGAGAATTATAGCTGATAAAGCACTTAGAATAAATGTTAATTGTTATAACATGTGATAAAATAACTATAATGTGTTATAGAAATTTTCTGAGAAAAGTATTAATAGATAGGCATCTGGCACTTATGACCAGGCCAGAGGGAGAAAGGTTAAAAATCAAGGGAAGGCATTCTTGTCCATAGTAAACTAATTTTTAAAATCCATAAAAATAAATGTGGAGCTAAATATACCCATGTTAATCAATGGTTACCTTAAGCGACTTTTTTCTCCTTGTGCACAGGAGCAATTGTTCCTCTGGGTTAGAAAAAGATAGGTGGGCTTGCTGAGTGATAGGCCGTCTGATTTAAAATACTTAATTGACTCTGTCAAAGCTCTTAGGTGGCTCCTTCACTTCCTATTCCCTCTCACTGCAGGGTGTTGGGGTACTCGTTCACCCTGCTTTCACCAGTCTTCTACTTCTCAATGTAATGCTCCAACTGTTGTCAATTTACAAGAATATCATTAATCAACTGGATTAATGAATTCTGTCACCTGAATACAGCCAACTGATACTCAGCGTGCTTTCTCTCCTCATTTCGGGGCACCTTTCAGCACAGCAGAAATTGGAAAGCTTTTAAAACAAAGTACATTTTTACACTTCCTTACAGGGAAGGTTCTGGGTGTGTCCTGCCAGTGAGATGCATTGATAATTTGCAGGTGGAAATGCGTTTGAGGCATCTTCTTGTTGCTTTGGGGACTGTTTCTGATAGTGTTATGGAATGCAGTGTTTTCTACCTCTTGGAAGTGGTCCAGGGTTCAATCTCCAGACTGTGGATGGCAAGAGCGCCAGTGACTTCTGGATATCAGGTACTTGATCCTGGATCTTATCTGCACTGGCGTTTTCTTAGACTCAGCAATTACAGTGGCAGCCTCCTGATTTTCCAAACTTCCTGGTGGCCTGTTCTGCAGGATTCTAGGCATTGTTCTTGGAGATCTAGCCTACAGCCCAGTCCTCCATCCCTTCCACCAATTTCCTAAGTGCCTGATTCCTTATATTAAATCCCGTTCTGCATAAAATCCTAGGGTGGCCTCTGCTTCCTGCAATTGAATCCTGACTGATACATGCTTGCTACATGGTATCTGCTTTTACTTCTCAGGTACAGGCCATTACCCTGCTTAGCCACGATGGATGGCCTCACTTTCACTGCTGGTAGACCAGGCAGTGAAGCTCTTGCTATTCAGTACAATGGATTCTACGGAAAAAGTATATAGCTGAGCCTCAGCGGCTCTCGTTAACAGGTAAGAAACAAAATCATGCCGAGCATAGAAAAGCTTCAATTCTGTACCCACTGTCTGGTCTTGGCTCTGCCCCTTACATTCCTTTAATTCCTTACCTCTCTAGGACTGAGTTTTCCAGATAGCTTTAAGGACATTTTAGCTCAAAGACTCTACAGTCCTAGGAAATCGTTATATAAACCTAGGCATGAAATGGTTAAACTGCTGAATGGTTAATGCTCACAGCTCACTAAGTATTAAAAGCCTTGTACATGACACATTTACCTCCTTTCCTCCTTGTTCCGCTTGTCAGTCTTGGGTGGTAAGATTTCTCTGTTCTGTCTGCTTTCTTTTGTTTTGTCTACCATTAATAGTAAATTGACATAAAATTGCAGTTCTAGAGAATTAGAGGTGTTGCTATGGAAACAGCCTTGATTCGTTGATGTAAATATTAAGCTGTTGATGCCATTCTCTGAGGTGCTGGTAAAAAGAAAATCACAAAATAAGTGTGAGAGTAAAAATAATATTTTGTTTTCAGAGAAAATGGACCACACTCTGAAGGCTTGATCAGAAGGTGTAAGTAGCATGTTATTGCAAAGACTCGGATGTACCCCAGGTCGAATGCTGCTCCCTGACTCAGTGGCTGACAGGCATGGGGGTCCCAGTCCTGTCCCGCTATGTCTGGGTTACAAAGGACTCCCACACTTCCATTGTGATTAACATAAAATAAACACACCTCCACTGCAGGCTTATTGATTGTGGCTCAGAGTTGTCCCCTTTTGGGGGACTCACTGAAATTTTGTTTCTTTTTATCAAACCGTTTCATTTACTTTCAGAATGAAGATTTCCTCTTCTTGGCTCCCGTCCATCCATCCTTCCTTCCTTCCCTCCTTTCTTCCTTCTTCCCATTCTGTTGAGGTATAATGTATCCGCAATAAACTTCACTTACTCTAAGTGTATGTTTGATGAATTTTGATCATTGTATACAGTCATTTAACCTCCACCAAAATTAGATAGAACAGTCCCATCATCCAAAAAGTTCCCTCCACCCTGAGGCCCAGCCCCAGACAACCACCGATGTGCTTCCTGTCATTATAGTTTTACCTTAGGACAACTTCACATAAATAGAATCATACAGTATGTAGTCTTTTGTGTTTGAGTTCTTTTTCCTAAAATAACACTACTGATATTCATCCATGTGTTTTCACATGTTATTTCATCCTTTTTTTTCTTGCTGTCTAATATTTCATTATATGGATCCATTGCAATTTGTGTATTCACTTACTGGCTGAAAGAAATTAGGGTTATTTCCGGTTTCCGGCTATTGTAGCCAATGCTGCTCCATCCCTGTCTTTGTGTGGACTTTGGACAATTAAGTTCACAAACTTTCCACCGTGCACATGGAAAGTTCACACACTCAGTTGTCCGACCTTCGTATGTGTTATTTCTCTGGAGTAACTACCTCGGAGAAGGATTCCTGGGTGGTACGGTAAGTATACAAAGTTTCTTAACTTTATAAGAAATAGCCATGCTGTTTTCTGAAGTGGCTGTACCGGTTTGCATTCCCTCCAGCAGTGTATGGGACTTCCAGGGACTTGCCCACAGTGGGCATCACCTCTCAGTTTCTTATCTCATCTTAGACAAGCAGCAGTTTGTGGACCATACTTTGAGCACAACTACTCCAAGCCTTTCACAGGCATATGTCCATGATCCCAAACGTAACCTGAAAGACCACTCGGCCGTCTAGTATCACCAATCAGAGCAACAGCATCTAATGCCAAACTGCTTCCGCCGCCACCCCGTCTAAGAAAATGAAAATTACACAAGCCTCGTTCTACAGCTTTTCCATGGATTCTATATTTAATGCCAGCACTGCAATATACATTTGGGTTGAGAAGCGCTTTCAGTGTTCTTTCTTTCCTAAATAATGGAGAATAGACATAACATCTATCTTTAAAAACTGAATCCTAACCTCGCTCCAACACGCCTTCGAAAGCACATGTCTGGCCTCTTTGGCCATCTGGCATTGAGTTTGGGTGAGCCAGGTATAACGGTGGGATGAGCAGGCAGGCTTGGGAACAGCTGCAGTGATCTTTATGCTAGATGGATGTGGATGGAGTCACTGAGATGCACCTTGAGCCGGAGTAGGGAAAAACTCAAGTCGAACCCTAATTAGGAGCCATGAAGGATAGAACTTATTGCCAGAAGGCGTAGCTGAAGCAACTTTTCTAACTGAGGTAAGTTTCTTAACATTTGGTGGTCGGAAGAAGGAAATACACCATTGATCTGAGATGTCAGGATAGCCTGTTAGCTGTTTTATTTTCTGCCCCTTCAGAAGACAAGTCTGAGTCACTGCACAGTCCAGTGAACCAAGAGTCACAATTCTGTGTATACTTTAAATCCGGACCCCACAGCCCCAAGGGCGGGTTGATTCAGCTGCTTATTTGTGATTGAAGAACGTATTAGAGTAGAACATTCAGAAATGCATGAAAGCATGCTTATCTCTAATTACTGATGGACGACGGGTTAGAGCTGAGTGGAGTTATTTTGCTAATTAGTGCAGAAGAAACTCCATTAAAAGATGAATTCACTAAGGAGAGGTTGCGCTATTCTGAACATAAAAGTAGCTGTAAAGTATTAGGAGATCCTGCTGAGACAAGGCTGCTGCCTCTGCTGCTAATGGGTTATTTTTGGGGACATGTTCTGCAATGGGATACAGTTATTGAAGACACACGAAAAATTAGACCTGCATTAAAACAAAGCACACTTTTTTCTTTCACGAGAAATAAAGTTTGAGGAAAGTTTACAGTGAAGAGATTTTTTGGGTAAGAGGGTTATGGAAAATAAGGCGTATTATCATTTTGATTTGGAAAGTCTTCACTTTTCTCCCTTTACTATAATCAGCCTTAGGTTACTATGGCTATAAGGATTCAAATGTATTTATCTTTTCAGCAAAAATACTAGGTAAAAAAAAACAACCCAAGCTTATGAATCACGAAGCAAAATGCTGTCAGATGCTTTCCATATTTTATATATATTACAAATTTATTACAGAAATAGTGGGCCAGCCTGTATGAAGTCCCCTCGAAAGGGTTGACTCAAGTAAAAGACATAATTTAAGTATGAAAATAATTACTAGATTTCTGAATTAAGAAAGCAGATAGGCAGTGACATGCCTAATTTATCACTTCCCCCCCATATATACTCGTACACTTTCTGAAATGATTCATGACATTTCCACGAATCCCAAGGCTCCAGAGTCGTGGGGCCTTCACAGCTGGGCAACCATCTGCACTGCACAGGGTCCTCTCCATGAGGTAGTCAACTTTCATCCCAGACCAATACCCATCTCTACTTCTCCTCAAAGGCTGAAGGTTAAAGAAATGCAATGCATTGGAGGTGGACAAGCGTGGCGAGTGGTTCACTGCACCCAGGATTAGGAAGATAACACAGGTGCAAACCCAGGAAAGGTGAGGGGAGTGGTACTTTTTATATACTGCTTCTGGCAAGCAGTGAACTACAAACTGCTTCAAATTATCTGGAAGAAAGAACCTTGTAACTGGTCTGACAATTAGGTAGCAGATCTTAGTAGACATCACAAATTAGTATTTCAATAAAATGTTAACCATTTAGGAAAAAAAATACCATACATCAAAATAAATTCCAGATGAATTAAAGAATTAGGTTTTAATGATTAAGCTATAAAACAAAGAAGAAACTGAGTTTGGGACGTAGGAAGGACTTTTCAGGAATAAAATAAATGAAAAAATATTATAAGAGAAAAATTTGTAATAGATTTGACCACATAAAACACATATTATTTCTGTACATGTACTTAACAACCACTACAAACAAAATAAAAATCTAAAATTGAGTAAATATTTACAAAATTATTATAGAAGTGGCCTTATTATAGGAAGATTTCACATAAGTTAACAAGAACTGCTGTTCCCAAATTAAATTAAAATTGACAAAGGACATGAAAAGGCAATTCAAAAGTTTAATATTTTATAAAAATAATAAATAATATAATAAAATGTTTAGCCTCTCTAGAAACTAATCAAATCTAAATGAAAACAAGTTTATTTTTAATTATCAAATGGCAAAATATTTTTAAAAAGATAATGCACAAATATAACTTGATAAAGAGGCTGTAATCATTGGGTAGAATAATTTGGCCATATTTGTCCAGTTTTACCTTTCTTTGGTAAATTTTTATTTATATCCTAATAAACTAGTAAGAAATGCAAGGACTTATACATCAAGATACTTATCTATTAGGTTATCAAAAGTTTGAAATGACCCCTATGCCCAACACTGGAGAAATCTTATATAAACCATAAGGCAGCCAGAAAAATATTATTTTAAAATTATCTACATTAATTTAATTTTGAAAAGTGTTAATAATTATTTGAAATTGTAATTAATGACATAAGAACTATTCAGAATACAGTGAGGTTTTTGAGGTGTGATGAATACTTCATTCTACTTGAAAATGAAAATGGTTTATTTTTCTAATTATAAAAATAAAATTTAAAATTAAAAAAAACAAAGCAACACAGAACGCCCAAAGAAAAACATAAAATTGAGTCAAAACACGATCTCTCACAGAAAAAATATGTTAAATTAATGAATAGCCTTCCATATACTTCTCTGGGTACATACGCAGGCACACACTCTCATGCATAAACTTACATATTATAATATTATTTTCATGAGCAAGTGCTGTCTTTGTTATTCCTTTTCCATACACTGGGGAAGTGAGCCCCCCGGAGGTTAACTAGCCTGTTTGAAACTATTGGAAAATCAATGACAGCACTAGGTACTGAACAAATGCCTAATTTCTACTCCTGGTCATTCACTTGTAGGAAATGATCAGCTTGAATTTCCTTTCCATTTCCTTTCCGGCAGGCTTGGGTCACACCCAGGGCCGACTTTTCCATCAGGCACAGTGCCTAATGCGCATGATGCATTTAAGGGCCCACAAAATCGTTTTATTGTATTTTTAAATCCAAAGTAAAAAGTTATATCAACACAGTCATAAAATATAGCTTTTAACATTTATTTAATGGAGGTAGTGGCCCACGAAACTCATCATGTAGCCCTAATCACACCTCCCTTTTACCACACAGTGAGGAAACAAACTACCACACAGTGAAAAAACAGACACTAATATTGGGGTAAGACAGGAGCAAAATTTTCAAAATAGCACCTTTCAACCATAGCTTCTTCCCATCTCTCAACTGCCCCATTTTGTTAAAGCCAGCCTTATGGAGGTCTGATTTACATACAGTAAAACTCACTCTGTTTACTGTACAGTTCTATGAATTTTGACAAATACCTATAGTTGCAAACCCATCACCACCATCAATATATAGAACATTCCCATCAGCCTCAAATGTTTGCTCATGTCCCTTTGTAGTTAACCCCTCCCCTCTTCTCTAGCCCCTGGCAACCACTGATTTATTTTCTGTCTATAGTGTTTTACCTTTTACAGAATATCATATAAATGGAATTATACAATACATAGTCATTTGAGTCTGGCTTCTTTCATATAAAGAGGGTGCCAAAAAAATGTATACACATTTTAAAAAAGGAAAAACACTATTAAAATTGTACTACTCAATATACACTGGTAACAAAAGAGGAATACAAGTCATGTTTGACTTCTGCAATTACAAGAGGTGCTCAAAGTGGTTGTCATCAGTATCCAGACACTTCTGATTACGGCGAGCTACCGCTTGAGCAACGTTGACCAAAGTGTCCACTTGTAGACATTTTTTTTGGCGCCCCTGGTACACATGAGATTCATCTATGTTGTTGTGTCAGTAGTTCATTCCTTTCTAGTGCTGAGTTGTATTTTATGTGGTACAGTTTGTTTATCTGTTCACCAATGGAAAGATGTTTGGGGTGTTTCCAGCTTGTGGGAATTACAAATAAAGATACCACAAACACATAATATTTGTGTCTGAACATTGATTTTCATTTTACTTGTATAAGTACCTAGGAGTAGAATCACTGAATAGGAACATAATAATCGTCCCCCAAAGATGTCCACATCGTACTCTCCAAAACTTGTAAATATATCATGTTACATCAAGGGAAATTAAGTTTGCAGATGAAAGTAAATGAATCAGCTGACCTTAAAACTGGAAGATAATCCCGGATTATTTGCTGTGCCCAATGTAATCACATGAGCCTTTAAAAGTGGAGCAACTTGTCTGGATGTGGTGAGTGAGAGATCTGACAAAAGAGAAAGTCAGAGAGATGTGATCCGGTGCTGGCTTCAGGATGGAGGAAGGCATTACCGGCCAAGGAATGCAGGTGGCCTTTAGTAGCTGCGAAAGTAGCAGAAAACAGATTTTCCCTTGGAGCCTCCAGAAAGGAATGCAGCGTGGATGACCCCTTGATTTGGGTTTGGTGAGACTGGTATTGGACTTTGGCCCTACAGAACTGTAAAAATAAATGGTTTTACTAAATTTATGGTAATTTGTTACTGAAGCAACAGAAAACGAATACGCTAGGTCATGTAGTGAGCATACGCTTACATTTATGAGAAACTGCCAAATTGTTTTCTGAAGTGGCTGAATCATTTTGTATACGTACCGGCAGTGTGTGAGCTCCTTTTGCTCCACATTCTCGTAAGCACTTGGTATTGTCAGGTTTTTGTTTAAATTAGCCCTTATATTGCAATGTGGTCTTAATTGGCATTTCTCTAATGACTGATGATAAATGATAGTTTGACACCTATATATCTTTTTTTTGGTGCCATACCTGCTCAAATCCTTTGCCCTTTTGGAAAAAATTGGTTTGTTTGTTTTCCTATTATTGAGCAAGGAGACTTATTTGTATATCCTTGATGCAAATCCTTTATCGTCGTATTTTGGAAATATTTTCTCCTAATCTGTCGCTTGTTTTTCATCTTCTTAACATTGCCTTTTGAGGAACAGAAGGTTATAATTTTGATGAAGTCCAGTTTATCAAGTTTTTATGGGTCATCCTTTTTTTATTGTATTTAATGAATCTGCCTAATCCAAGGTCACCATGATTTTCTCACATGTTTTCTTGTACAAGTTTTACAGTTTTAAGTTGTCACATCTTTCTTTTAAATTAAAGATCTCAAAGAGACAAGCCTACAGAAAATATGAAGCTATAAATTCCTATAATAGATGAAAAATTTAAAATACATACACTTGTAAACTTTATTTGAACCTATCCTCAGATAAGGTTGACCACCTCCCGTTTTCTGCCCAGCCCTAAGCATAACATATAAGCCATTTACAACACCCACAATACATGAGGGCACTTACTGTTTAAGTTTGCCTTTCTCACAAGGCCCCAGAGTTCCCAGAGGCCAATGATTTATTTTTACATCCTGAGCTTTCAGCCCCAGTACCCTGCCTTGTTAATAGGGTAGCCAACTCTATTCGTTCTCTATTGCATCTGGAACAAATTACTGCAAGTTTAGTGTATTAAACCATCATGAATTTATTATCTTTCAATTCTGGAGGTTAAGAGTCTAAAAATCAAGGGACTGCAGGACTGTGTTCCTTTTGAAGGTGTCAGAGGACAATCTGTTTCCTTGCCTTTTCCAGCTTCTAGAGGCTGCCTGCATTCCTTGGCTTGTGGCCCTTTTCTCCATCTTCAAAGCTCATCACTTCAACCTTGTGTTTTGTTGTCACATTGCCTCCCTCTCTCTGCTACGGCATCAGGTTGCTTTTTCTGTCCTTGACCCTTCTACATGAGGGGTCCTCTTCTTATAAGGACTCCTGTGATTACACTGGGCCCACGTGGATAATCTAGGAGAAGGATAATCTCCCCATCTCATGATCCTTAATTTCATCACTGCTGCAAAGTCCCTTTTGCCATACAGGTAACACATTTACAGGTTTTTGGGGATTAGTATGTGGACGTCTTTGGAGGGCCATTATTCAGCCTACCACAGTAGCATTAACACCTATATATTAGCTTATTAGGATGACCAACTCATCCTGGTTTGCCCCAAACTTTCCCTATATTTAGCACTGGAATTCTTGCTTCCCAGGAGATCCCTCAGGGCTGAGTAAAACTTGATGGTTGCCTGCCCTACTTGGTAGACACAATGCATGTTTATTATTCATAGAATGAATAAATGGAAAGCAAATAGATTGTGAATTTACTAACTGAGAAGGAATCTTAGAATGTCATTTCTGAGAGCAGTTTTGCTTTTACTAGACAAATGCCAACCTCACCAAAGAGATCCCCACTGGTAATATCTATTCATTACCTGAGAATTAGGGAATCCCAGAACAGGGAGAAGGGGGTTTCAGGATGAGATAAAAAGGACATGCATCACCTGGCTCCTCTGGTGGCACAAATTTATCAGGCCCATGCACCTCATCTTTGACATGTGAAGGAGGTGGTTTGAAAATGCAATTTTAAAATATAAGACTTTACCTTGCCAGAGCCATCAGGCAAGAGAAAGAAATAAAAGGCATCCAAATTGGGAATGAAGAAGTTAAATTATCACTCTTTGCAGATGACATGATGCTATATATAGAAAACCCTAAAGACTCCACAAAAAAGCTATTAGAAACAATCAACGAATACAGTAAAGTTGCTGGCTACAAAATCAACGTACAAAAGTCCATTGCATTCCTATATACTAATAATGAAATCTCAGAAAAAGAAATATAAAAAACAATTCCTTTTGCAATTGCAGCAAAAAGAATAAAATACCTAGGAATAAACTTAACCAAGGATGTGAAGGATTTATATGCTGAAAACTATAAGACATTTTTGAAAAATATTGAAGATGACACAAAGAAATGGAAAGACATTCCATGCTCATGGATTGGAAGAATCAACATAGTTAAAATGGCCATATTACCCAAAGCAATATACAGATTTAATGCAATCCCCATCAAAATCCTAATGACATTTTTTAAAGAAATAGAACAAAAAATCATCAGATTTGTTTGGAACCACAAAAGACCCCGAATAGCAAAAGCAATCTTAAGAAAAAAGAACAATGCTGGAGGTATCACACTGCCTAACTTTAGCTTGTACTACAGGGCTACAATAATCAAAACAGCATGGTATTGGCAGAAAAACAGACACATAGACCAATGGAATAGAATTGAGAACCCAGAAATAAAACCACATAAATATGGACAGATAATTTTTGACAAAGAAGCTAAAAACATACAATGGAGGAAAGACAGCCTCTTCAATAAATGGTGCTGGGAGAATTGGATAGGCACGTGCAAAAGAATGAAACTGGACTGTTATCTGTCACCATGTACCAAAATTAATTCAAAATGGATCAAAGACTTAAGCATAAGACCTGACACAATAAACTGCATAGAAGAAAACATAGGTACTAAACTTATGGACCTTGGGTTCAAAGAGCATTTTATGAATTTGACTCCAAAGGCAATGGAAGTAAAAGCTAAAATAAACAAATGGGATTATATGAAACTGAAAAGTTTCTGCACAGCAAAAGAAACCATCGACAAAATAAAGAGGCAACCGACTGAATGGGAGAAGATTTTTGCAAACAGTTCCTCTGATAAGGGTCTAATATCCAAAATATACAAGGAACTCATGAAACTCAACAACAAAAAAACAAACAACCCAATTGAAAAATGGGCAGAGGACCTGAAGAGACATTTCTCCAAAGAGGACTTACAAATGGCAAATAGACATATGAAAAAATGCTCAACATCACTAATCATCAGAGAAATGCAAATAAAAACCACAATGAGATATCACCTCACCCCAGTCAGAATGGCTATCATCAACAAGACAAATAGTAACAAGTGTTGGAGAGGCTGTGGAGAAAAAGGAACCCTCATACACTGTTGGTGGGAATGCAGACTGGTGCAGCCGTTATGGAAGGCAGGGTGGAGGTTCCTCAAAAAATTATGAATAGAATTACCATATGACCCAGCAATCCCTCTCCTGAGTATCTACCCCAAAAACATCTGAAAACATTTATCCATAAAGACACGTGGGCTCCAATGTTCATTGCAGCTTTGTTTACGGTGGCCAAGACATGGAAACAACCAAAATGTCCTTCGATAGATGAATGGATAAAGAAGTTGTGGTATATGTACACAATGGAATACTATTCGGCGTTAAGGAAAGATGATATAGGAACATTTGTGACAACATGGATGGATCTTGAGAGTATAATGCTAAGCGAAATAAGTCAGACAGAAAAAGCAGAGAACCCTATGATTTCACTGATATGTGGTATATAAACCAAAAACAAGACAAACAAATGAGAAACAAATACTCATAGACACAGACAATAATTTAGTGGTTACCCAGAGGGTAAGGGGGGTGGGGGGAGGGAGATGAGGGTAAGGGGGATCAAATATATGGTGATGGACGGAGAACTGACTCTGGGTGGTAAACACACAATGGGATTTATAGTTGATGTAATACAGAATTGTACACCTGAAATTATGTAATTTCATTAACAATTGTCACCCCAATAAATTTAAATATATATATATATATACGTATATATATACGTATATATATATATATATATATATATATATATATATATATATATATATACATACATATATATGTAAGACTTTAAAACATATCTGGAGATTGGTCAAAGTGAAAAGAGTCCACAAGAGGAATTTAGGCGTGGGGGACATTCTCGGGTTTACTTTTAGGATGATGGTTGTAAAAATGGGCCTTAGTTTCCTCATATAATATATGAGGTTAAGACCGTCCATTCTTAAGTCACGGAGTTTCTGAGAAGAACAAACAAGATCTCACACTGAAAATTGCTTTGACAAGGGTAAGGGATTGGAAGTATTTTTTGACTTCAGGTACGATAATTAGCATCTCCTTGCCTCAGTTTCCCCACCAATAAATGAGGGTTCATTCATTCCACAGATATTTATTGAGCATCTTCTGTGTGCCAGCACTCGTGGTACAACAGTGACTACAATAGACAAACTCCGTTTTCTCACAATAGTTATCTTCTGGGCTAGGAGACAAATAAATACATGTTGGAGTGATCAGTGCTAAGAATAAAAATAAAATAATAAAATAAGAAGGACGAAAATAGCTGGGAGGGTGTTAGGGAGGGTCAAGGGGGATGACGTTTGAGTATAGACTTGAGTGAAATGAAGGAAGGAACCATGAAGATGTCTGGGACGAAGGATTTCAGGCAGAAAGAACAGCCATGTTTGTTGCGAAGGCTCTGAAGTGGGGTGATGTTGTATTGAAGAAATGGGGAGAAGGCCTGTAGAGCTAAAGCAGAGTGAGTCAGGAGAGGAAGTAAGAGGTGAGGAGGAGACAGGTGGGGAAAGCATGATGGCTGTTTGGGCTGTGACAAGCACTTTGAATTGGAACGTGGCCACTGGTGGGTGTAGAGCAGACGAGTGACATGAGTTAATGTTCATTTTAAAATGATGACTCCAGCTGCCACAGGAGAGGGACACAGAGGACAAAATAGAAACAAAGAGACCGGATGGGAGGCTCTTGCAAAAATCCTAAGGTGAACTAAGGTGAGAGAAGCGCTGGTGGTGAAAAGCGGATGGAGTTGGTTTGTATTTTGAAGATACATAGAACTTTCTGAGTGATTGGATGTCGGATAAAATACAAGACGCCCAATTAAATTTGAATTTCAGAGAACTAAGAAATAATGCTTTAATTAAGTATGTCCCAAATATTGCTTGCCACATGCTTAGACTAAAACTCTATACATTGCTTATCTGAAATTCAAATTCAACTGGGCAGCTGTATTTTCATTTGCTAAATTTGACAACCATCGATGTGGGTCTGAGAGAAGAGAGGAATCAAGGATGACTTCCAGACTTTTGGCCCAAAAAACCAAAAAAAATGGAATTGCCCTTTTCAGAGAGGGAGAAGATTTGGTGGTGCGGATGGACAGTTCAAGCGTTCTAAGTTAGACACGTTATGTTGGAGATACTTATTAGGCATTTGAGGAGGAATGTGAATGGTAGTTGGATAGAGGAGTCTGGAGTGGAGGGGAGAGGTTTGGGGTGGCGGATTGACATTTACTAATAGTCAAGGTGCAGAAGATATTTGATGCCACAGACTGGATGAGATCACCTAGGAAGTGAGTATAGTTATAAAAGAGAAGAGGCTCAGAGATGGATCCTAGGGCCCTCCAGGGTTTAGAGAAACCGGAGGAGGTGAGGGAAATAATAAACCTTAATTGACAGGGCTCTTAATTCATAGATCTTAAGGGATAAAATGAACACACGTAAAGTACTTAGGACTAGCACCTAGGATATAGGTGCTAGGTGAACAAATGTAAGCCTCTGTTATTTATTTATTTAACAACCTGATTCCCGAAGGATCTGAGTGACACAGAGGCAGTGTATAATTACAAAGATGCAGTGTATAATTACAAAGATTCAGTAATCGCACAAATATGCATTGAGCACATACTGTCCACTAAACACTGGTCTGGGTGCTAGGGAAATCGTAATGACGAAACTCTCGAGGTGAGGTGAGGGTGGGAGGGACACACAGTCAACAAAATAAATAAGTAAAATATATGGTGTATCAGAGAGAGTGATGAGATCCACAGTTGAAAATGAAGTGCTGGGGCAAGAATAAGGTGGAAGCACTTTAAATCTGACGTGCACGGGAGGCATTCGGGATGTGACCTTTGGAGCTGAGGGAGAAGAGCAAACAGGGAAATAGAATTCCTGGCTGAGGGAACAGCAAGTGCAAAGGTCCTGAGGTAGAAGATTGATTGATGTTCCCAAGGAGCCGCATGTCTTGAAGAGCGTGAGTGAAGGGGACACGCAGCAGGCGATGAGGTGGGGGTGGGGACATTGCACATCCCATGGGGCTCTGTAAGTCATTGTCACGACTTTGGCTTCTAGTCTCAGTGAGACAGGAGCTGCTGGAGGCTGAATCCATCTCTGTCCTTCCCGTTTTCTAAGAATTTTTGTCATATGCCAAATTTTCCCGGAAAAAAACGCTAAAAGCAGGATACCAGTTATATTCAAAGTCACTAAAAGCAAACAGAGTAGAGTGTAATTTAGAATGACTTGGCCTTAGGAATTTTAAAAGTCATTCATTCCTTCATTCAACAAGCATTTACTGATTGCCGGAAATAGAAACAGGCCTCATAATACTGATAAATGTGATGGCACCAATACTAAAGGTTTAGTATTTGTGTAACAATTATAATGTCATGTCCTGGATTAACATCAACTTAAAGCAGTACTGCCCACGTAGGATTTCCAATGGCCTGGGTTTTACAGGTGAGGAAACCGAGGCCAGAAATGTGAGGCAGCTTCCCCAAGGGCAGATGGTAGAGAAAGCGGGGCAGTATCTTCTTTGCCGCAGAGGGGTTGACAAATCGTGGAATGCATCGTCTTTTCTTTCTGTACTCCATTAGCACCAGATACAGGGAATAATACCATTCTACTAAAAAGGCAGATTCCATGGTGTTCTACTAGCAAATAAAAAAGCTGTGGTGAATAGGGCTATCGCCTCCCTTTTTCCCTTTGCCTGTATCAAAATGCACAAAGTGGTCTCTGTAGGAATTCAACCCTATTGGCACGGCCACACTGACCCATTCAGCGGTCTGGGTCAGTGCAACTCAAGGAGTACCCCATTGAACGACAGGCATCATGGAACAGCTGCCCAGCCTGGGACAAGGGATTTAATTCATTGGCCTCATTTTTCATGTCCTGAAAATGAGAGGATCCAGAAGATGATCTCGGAAATCTCTTCCAGCTTAGAAATTTTAAGATTCTGATTGGATAGAAGCTTGGGATTTAGTGGGGGGAAACTTGCCCCCTCTATTCTTGCTTTCTTTTCTCTGCAGCTAAAGCTGATACCTGAAATGTAAATAACCGGTGTCTTCTGACCCTTTTAAAAAAATCTCTCTCCCTCTTTCTATTTAACCTCCCTCCTTTTAAATAACTTTTGTGTTCTCTGATTCACAGTCAACTTTGGGTTTCTATAAACTTTTAAAAGGCTTGAGCCAACCTTTCTTGTAAATTGTTAGGGAGGAGGGCGTGGGAAAAAAGAAAAGTTCTTGTCTTCCCGTACACGACCACGGAGCAGCATTTGTCCTCGATTTGGACAAAGCAGATGAAAGGGGAAAGGAGTTCTAATTGATTGGAAGAAAACAGAGACGGTAAAGCACAGAGGCTTCTCTTTGGTCAGCTTCACAATTGTGTTTCCCCCTCTTCACTGACCTCCCAGGGGCTAGATACCTGACACTCCCACTGAGGTTCTCACAACATTGACAGTTTAGCTGGAAACCCAAGTCCAGCTCCTGGGGGGTTTCTCACTGCCTTCCCATGGACTGTCCACCCTGCAGCCCTGGAGGGTGTGTCAGCAGGCAGAGAGAATAAGGCCAGGGCATCAGATGCCAGGTGACACGCCTGCTCCGGGCAGCCCCCAGTGGCCAGGTTTGGCCAGCCAGGCTGTGAAACCAGAGACCTGCCCAATTTACATAGACTCTCAGCCACCCTGACTTCATTGTTATGTAACTGGGGCACTAGGGCCCTGCAGGTGGGGGGGGGGGCGTTCTCCAAACGTGTTTGCTCCGGGAGATTGTCTCCTCCTCAGGTGGGGCCTAAAAGAGAGATGCTGTGGGCTTCTGGCTCCTCTCTGCTTCTTTTGCTTTCATCTTTTTCCCTCAACAAATCTCTTGCTCCTCTCTTTCACGTCCTGGCTTCCTCTTTTATGTCTTCTTTTCTTGTTCTCTACTCTGTCCCGCCCTCCTTCTTCTTCCACCCTTTTCCCCTTTCCATTTTGCCATGTCTCCTATGTCTCTCTAATCTCCCTCCTCTCTTTCTCTCTCTGCCACTTCTGACTGTAGAGGATTTACCCAATAGTTGCTTTCTGACTTCCCAGGTGGAGGTACCCATCTCCATGAATCATCAGCATAAACACAGCCATGGCTACCCAGAGGATGGGAGGAGGTGCAGCACATTTCCTTCATGCTCACTCCTGAAGAGACGTTTTTTGTACTTCATGCATCAGTTGAATTATTATCTCTGGATTCAATCTCTCTCTCTCTCCCTCCCTCCCTCCTTTCTCTCTCTCTCTCTCTCTCTCTCTCTCTCTCTCTCTCTCTCTCTCTCTCTCTCTCTCTCTCCCCTGCCAGATACCCTAGTGAGAAATTAAAGAGTTTCATTTCAAATATCATAGTTAACCTGAAGTGAGACATTACAAGACCATTACTACATCAGGACTGAATTTCCCAGGCATTTAGTAAAAGGAAGTTACCTAATAACCTCCATTTCATGACATACCAAAGTCCCCTCTAACACCTTTCTTATCACTCAGGTAGGGAGTCCCAGAAAACTTAGATCCCCAGAGAAGTTCATCTACAAGGACTTTTTCACATGACCAAACGTGAAAGCCACAGTGCCCTACTCTTCTGACATAGGCAAATAAAGAAGACTTCTCTTCCACCCATAGTAGGGAAGGGGCCAGAAAGGTGTCCTGGGGCCCAGCAGAGCTTGCTGTGATGTTGGGTGGAAGAAAGAAGCATTTCTGCTTCCCCCCACTCCAGGGCTGGGCTAGTAGGTATTACCCTGTTGGCAGCCACACAGAAAGCTGCTTCTCCACATCATAGAAAGACAGGCTCTCAAGTCAAAAGCCCTTGAGTGACCACGATGGCAACTAGAAAGTATACAGTGTCCATTCTCAACCTCTTTCTTATACTCCTACCAGTCCCATGAAGCAATAAATCTCACATTTAGTTCAACGACTGCTCTGACCTTTGACTCCAGCAGCACTTCCATCTGAGGGTCTTCTGAAGTGGTTTCTAGTTTTATTTATGTGAAGTTCCATGAAAGACTTCTGCTGTTTCAATTTAATAAATTTCAATGAGATTTCATCAGAAATAGCCATTTTTGTTTGCTTTTTTTTTGTTTTTTGGTTGTTCGGTTATTTTGCAGTAAATTTAGTAGTCTCAAAAAACATGATGGTGCAGATTAGTGCATTATTTTCACTGTTGATAAAAAAACGAATTTAGCACAATTCTGGGAACATATATGTAAACAGTCTTCCCACTTGAAAACTGGAATTGGGGGTGTGGGTATAGTCTTTATTATAAACAGAGATGGATCTTATAAATTCCATCAGTTTCAATTACAGAAACAGAAAACCATGTATCTAAAATGTGTATTACTGTTCAACTTTAAATTTATGAAATCTTCCTCTTCTAAACGAAGCATCTACTAAATCTAAAAATCTAAAGTATAAAAAAAATATCAAAACTAAAAATCGAAACTAAAATGCCTACTCAAAATAGTGAAAAAGTCAATATTACCCCTACTAAATTCTGCTGTCCAAATCTTATAAACCTGACCTATGTATCTTTATAGTTTCCTTGGGGTATGTTATGGAAAGGGTAATGGCTTTGCTATTAGACTTCTGAGCATTAGGATCCCAGCCCCACATGGCACTTAATCCTTTGGCCTCTCACTCACAGAGGTTGTAACACCTATAACACAAGGTTGTTGTGAAGCTTAAACAAAACAAACACAGTGTTTGCTTAGCAAGATGCTATTTGTCATTGTTTTGTGCAATATGTTTACTTTCTTTCCCCTTTTTGCCTTTGACACTGAGAAGAAACCTGGGCTGCAGACCCTACTCCACCAAACCACTAGATGGCACTAATTTAGAGTCCTCCATTTACCATCTGAAAGCATCCAGGAATTTACCACCATCCTATCCCCTCAATGTTGACCTAAGTGTTGGTGATCTAATCTGTGGATTCTGCTCCTTCCGATTTAAGCCCAGTTATTGTAGATGAAGTATTTGCTTTGACATTACTCTGTTAGCAAGACACATGCTCCACCTAGACCTGCTGTGTAAGGAGTACAGAATCTAATCCATGGAAAGACAGGAGGAGAAAGAAGAGGAAAGGGAGACAAGGAGAGTGAAAGAGAAGCCAAAAAGGAAAGGTCATTGAGGAGAGAGAGGTTGAGAGAGAGAGAGAGGTTGAGAGAGAGAGAGAGAGAGAGAGAGAGAGAGAGAGAGAGAGAGAGACAGAGGACAGAATAAGAGAGCAGGGAGAGAAAGAGGAGAAATAAGTTAATATTTGACTAAAAAGGAAGAGGACTTTATTTTTGCTTCACATGCTGTGAAGCCAAGAGAGATACCTCCTTTCCTTTGTAAACCAAGAGGCTTTGAGGGCTGTGCCCACAGAGCAGGCTGATGTAGCTGGCTGCCCAGCCTATGAATACCAGAGACACCCAGAACCTGGACAGAGACTGGCGCCACACCCAGTTACCTTTCCATTGTCAAACATATCTTGTCCCCCCTGAGGTGCAGAGGCGGGATAAGTGAGAACGTGGCCTAGGGACACGGAAGGTCTGGAGCAGGAGGAAAGGTGGCCGTTACTGTTGTTTTTCACTCTGATAATTATGAGGGAGAAGCTATTCATGGGACATGAGCACTTTTTAGGCTTTAGGTTAATTCTTCAAGACAATGAGCTACGAGTCACTAGGAGGGGGTAGACTAGGACACAGGAAGTGGGGGTGGGGGTCCTGCATGAGAAACAGGGGCTCGCAGTTGGCCCTTAGAGTCCTTTCTGATGTAACCTTATTTCTCAAAAACATGAAAAATAGGACTAGCTGTGGCAGGCTGCCGGGGCTTCCTTGCCCACACCCCAACCACTTTGAATGTGGAGCTGCAGGTAGGTATGGGGAAAGAGGCAGCAACGGTTCAGAAAGATATAAACATGCCTGCCTCTGACCCCGATATTTACAGATTTCACCTCCTCTGTGCTGGGGGTGGGAGAAAAGAGGAGGGGTTGGGCATTTACTGTTTTGTCCACAGAGGGGAAATACTATTAATAAAAAGGGGCCTATCTGTGAACTTACCATTTTGAGACTGTGATGCTGTTGGCAACCAACTAACTAAATATTTGCAACTGACTCAGAACATGAAGGACCTCATTCTCCTGAGACTGGGGGTAAACCTCCAAATACCTCACCGTGCCAGTGCATGAATAATCAAAGTGCTCCTTTCTTTCACTGTTATCCTCATCGTTATATTGATGTTATTGTTTTAATGCATGTTCATTGTTGTGAAAGCCTGCTTAGTTATCAATAATGCACTTTCTAGAATGTTTGAAGCTTGAAGGCAAACAGTCTGGGTTTGAATCTTGGCCCAGTGGTCTTGTGGGTAATTGACTTAAACTCTCCAAGCCTCAGTTCCTTCGTCTGTTAGGTGGACCAAGTTATTTTCATGCCTCATAGAGCACCTGTTAAAAATAGGTGAGATAATATAATTAAGAATTGGTTCAGTGCCTGACACATACCTATTAGTGTTAACAATTATCATAATGTAGAAAATCTACTTGGCATTTTTGCGATATTTCAAAAGGAGCTTTAGTGAATATACCAGGCCATGAAGATGTGAGTTAATTTGTGTGTTTTCCTGTAGAGGTCAATTTACTATTGCTTTTGAAGGGCAATTTGCAAAGGAGAGACAAGAAATTGTCCAGTGTGATAAAAACGGACTCAAGAACTACAAAAGTGCCAAATTAATTGGTAGCAAAAGAATTCACAAGAAGAGAAAGAACTGCTACCTCATGGCAAGAGTCACCAACCAAGTTCAAGGCACACACATTTGCGTTATAACCAACATATGCTAAGTAGCCTTGCTCCACACACACATATGTTCACCAGGCACTCAGATACCGCCATATCTGGGGCAATTGGAACTTATAAAGAAAATCTACTCAGATTACTAGTCAAATAATTATTTGAGAAAAATGAACAAATTTTCAGTCTATTTCTTCACTTGTTCCAACAATAAAATCAATTTTATGTCAGCAGATTTGGAACAATGCTTTGTGAGTTGACTTGGAAACTGAGTTCACATTTTTCATCCTCTGGTCCAACTGAAGAAACCTCCAGAGAATACTTGCTGAAAGGCCAACCTCCAAATGGTTATCTGTCTTTCAAACTTATTAGTAAAGATGCTCCTCATGCTTGGCCCAGTGGCCTTGTGGGTCCTAGACAAATAGGACCCGTTTTGTTTTAGTGTTCAGAAATTCTTTCAGTCTCAAACTGTTTCACGACTCCCACATGTATGTTTTTTTGTTTTCCAGCAACTCTGTTTCCTTTTACAGGACCATTTTTTCCCCCATTTGGGCCTGTGTGCTGGGACAGGACAAGCTCAGGACCCGTGAAACTGGGCAAAGCCAATCACAACTTCCGGTCTTCTGGTCCCAACAATTGACTCAGAAACGGCCAAGTCACCTATTCCCAGCAAGAGACAGAATAAGACCTTTACTGGGAATTCTGGGAAAGATTCCCGCTGTCTTCTGCTGGACTGGGTATTGAGAAATGAGAACCTGGAGTCCTGAATGCCTTCTCCGAGCCTTTGAAAGGAGCCATTCTGTAGAAGCTGAGCCAAGAAAGACTGGTTGCTGGTGATATCATTGAAGCCATCTTTTTCTCTTGACTTTTCATTTAAGTGACAATAACTTTTTCATGTGTTACTGCAGTTGGAGTCACTTGCCAAGAAATTAATGCTTACCATGCAAGATTGGTATCCGTTAATGAGGTAACCCAGAAGGAAGCACGTAGCACAGTGCCTGGCCTGGGGACCCTCAGTGCATTTTATTGTCTCTATCAGCAGCGGCAGCACCAGGATCACCAACAAAGTGTTCTAGGATGCTCAAGGAAAGCTTCATGAGACGGGCAGAGAACATGGAGAACAGGGAGAGGAAGGGATGAGAATGTCAGGTAGCGGAGTAAAGGCAGGAATGTACAATGCATATTTCAGGCACACTGAGAAGATCAATCAATAGACTAAGGACTCATGGAGAAGAAAATGGGAGATCAGCCAGCTAGACCAAGGGTTGGATGACTGCAGGTCTTGGGTGCTGGCCAAAGAGCTTAGACTTTGTCCTGTAAGATAGAGGCAGATGTTGACCACCGGGCTTGACCTGACAAGTCAGTATAAATCTGACAAATCCCTGCCTGCAGTCAAAGACATGGAACGGAGGCCATTTCCAAGGCTACAGCAGGATGCAGGCCAGAGAGAGCCCAGGTCTACACCAGAACAGGGCGGAGGGGCGGGCCGGAGGGGAGCAGAGGGTACGAGGCCATGTTCTCAGCACTGTGCTCTTAGCTCCGCTGTTCATGACCTCTTCCTTGCAGGGGATGAATGAAATGCCAGCCTCGCAGCACCAGATGTCTATTAGCCTTTGTCCCTAAGCAAGGAGAATGGAGATTCCTGGCATTCACTTTGTTTGGCTTCTTTGGTGTTTATCAGTTTTCTGTTTCTGCTCTTTCACCACGCCCTCTGACTCACCCTGTGTGCTTATAGGCGTGTGTTCCTTTTCAGAGCTCTAGAAGACATTTCTTTTGCTTCTCCACATACCTTGTTTTAAAGAGGGCGTTCAACTTACATCACCTTACATGGATTTTTTGTGAGACTGGGAAATAGTCCTGGTAAAAATCTTGCTCACCAAAGCAAAGAGCAATGAAGTCATTAGCTGCTAATTTGACATGAAGATTTTATGAAACCGTCATAGGTAGAACAGAGCAAAAGGTTGCTTTTCCTAACTGTTAACATGGTATTTAGTGAGATAACCCGGGGTGAGAGGCCTAAATTCCAGCTTTAACTCTTGCCCTTAACAATCTTGTGGCCTTGGGCAGCCTTCTGAATATCATTGTTCCTGAGTTTTCTTATCCATAAAGTGAAACGGCTGTATCTGAGGCACTCTAAGTTTGCTCTCTGCTCTATAATTCTAAACCTGTCTTGAGACCAACAGTTGGGTGCAGCTCTCTGATGGGATAAGTAAAAGCAGGGACTTCGCTCTGTGTATCACTGAGCCCTGCAGGAGCGGGACTCATTCCAGTACATGGTTACCTAGTTAGTTCTGCTGGTCTGTTGCAAAGTAACCTGACCAGAACCAACTTTAACCTTAAGAAGCACTACTTTTTATTCAACTCTTATTGGACCCACAGATTAAATGAAGCAACCATTAACCATTAATGGTTAAGAAGCCGTTAAGATTTCTTCCTCAAGTAAATAGGAGTAAAGTTTCAGGAACCTTGTTAGTACACTACAGGGAGGCCATGAGGCGTCATGGTTGGAACAGCTCACATTCCCACCCTGCTCTTTACAGGCTGGGTGACCCTGCAAAGAGACTTAACAAATTTGATCCTTTGGTTGTTTTTGTTTTGTTATGTGTAAGTGGAGATAATAATACAAATCTGATGGATTTTTTTTTTGAGGATTAAATGATAATATATACATAACATGTTTAACACATACCTGGCACTTAAGGGCTCAATAAATGGTAGCTTTGAAAAGTAGTGGTGAAAACTACTGGTTTCACAGGCTCATTTTCTGCAGCCTTACTTCCTCAGTCATGGAACTGCCTCTAACTACGGTATTTCTAGCTCTCATAACCTCTACCCAAACGAACTAATCAAGAACTTAACTGATCTAAGCAACTGCAATGCAGTGGACCGTTGGTCTGGGCCTCAGATTTTCTGTAATACCTGAATTTGCACGTAAAAGATGGTGAGGCAGGCTCCTGTTTTGCCCACGCATGTGTCCCTCACATATTCTCTTTGAATACTTTGTATCACAGGCCATTTCAACTACCTAACATTTTCTTTCTCGCTTAATGACAGTGTTTTCTTTTTCCCCCACAAAGAAAAATAATTTTAAGAAGCATGTCAGTGGCAATGCAGGATGTGCATTAGCCAGTAGCAGAAAACAAAGTCACAGGGGGTTGAGAGCTGGGCAGTCAGCCAGTCTGTTCAGTAGCTGCTCCTTCCTCCCACACACCAGTCTGGCAGCAGACAATTCAAATTTGTGCCCCAGTAAAATGACAGCTTTCTATGTGTCATATACCATTGGGATAATTGAAGGAAAGCTTCAACTGCTAATATTTAACCTGTGATTGCCAGCTCCATGGATGGCAAGGCACTCAAACTGCTGGAGGGGTCCACGACAGATGTGACAAAATCAGATACCAGTCCTCTTTCAAAACAAAGGAAAAGAGCTAGTGATTTAAAATGCCTGGAAGTCCCTAATGTGGTCTTGTTCTACTGCCCATGACAATGTAGAAAACACCAAAAAACTACACCTGCTAGTCTCAGTATTGTCAAAATGGCCAAAATATGCAATAGCTACCAGGCAATTAGAAAAGCTGTGTTATTTGAAACAGCAAACCAGCCTGCCAAAAATCAAGTGGAAATTCACTTGAAGTCAGATCTCTTCTCTTTGTCCTCCAACTCAGAAAACCAGTCTTCACCAAAAGAAACTCAAGTAGCCATCTTTCTATTGCACAAGAATTACTTTATGAAATGAACAGCAAGAGTCAAGACAAAACCAGCTAGCCAGAGATCCAGCAGAACTACATGAGATAAATATACTCACATACAGGTGTGAGAAAGTGGGCATGTGTTAAACATCAACCAGCATCCACAGTGACCCTGAGCAGGGCCAGAGCTCATCTCTACATCTGGCCATTGGTAAAGACTTGACCTGAATAGATCTCTCATATTTCAAAGATAAATGAGCATTAAAAATGGGGCATATGAAAACACATTGCAGCATAAGGAAAGGGGGCAAGTTTCTGATGAATCTTTAAATCAGATTGGCTTTGAAAATATTATATAACAAGAAACAGGAGAACATTCCAGAAAACTATTTGACAGGGTCCCTAGGAAAGAGGTGTAGAAAGCCACGCTACATGAATGGGCCAAGATGAGAAGACAATGAATGATAGGCATTGAGTAGATAAAAAGCTCAACTGGTTAGCATAAGAAAGGATTATATTTAAACAAATTTTTTTTTTAAAAAATTAAAATTCTCTTTAAGACAGCAATGAACTAAATTAAAAGGATGAAAAATCAAACTAGTAATGGAAAGATAAGCTTCACTTGCTCTCTGAAAATGAAGAGAAAAAGGAAAAATGATATGAAAGCCATGAAGTAAAGATGACAAATACGAAGGTTAGTGTGAAGAGATCTCATTCAGGAGTTACATCTTATGATGTAAAAAAATTCTCCACATATGCATATAAGACATGCTTATTTTGAAAAGAAATCCAAATACACAACAGCAAAACTGTTTTGAATTATAAGAATTGTGATGGTTAATTTTATGGGCCAACTTAGCTAGGCCATGGTGCCCAACTCTTTTGAACATTAAAATCAGTAGACTTTGAGTAAAGCAGATTGCACTCAATAATATGGGTGGGCCTCAGCTAATCAGTTGAAGTTCTTCAGAAAAAGACTCCTTCTCCCCATTTTCTCTACCAATGGGCTATCATAACACCCTTTAGTTTCCTTCAAACCTTTATCACAGTTTTAAAATTACTTACCCTTTTGATTAACACCTGGTGATGTTGTGATTTATAATAATATTTAAATATATATATATATATATATATATATATATATATATATATATATATATATATATATATTTAGTCTTGATCCTGGTTCCTGGCACAGAGTTCATAAAACCCTTGGGATTTCCTAAATGAGAACAATAATGACAGTGTCTTTTGTTATGATTGGAAGGCTGGAACTTTCATTTCTGTTCCCAACCCCTAACCCTCCAGGGGAAAGGAGAGGGCTTAGATACTGAGTTCAATTACCAATGGCCAATGATTTAATTAATCATGCCTATGTAATGAATCCTCCATACAATCCCAAATGGATGAGGTTTTAAGAGCTTTCCAGTTGGTGACCACGTGGGGATTCAGGGAGAGTAGTATGCTCGGAGAGAGCGTGAAATCTCTTGATCCTTTTCCCATACTTTGTCCTAAGCTTCTTTTCCATCTTGTTGTTCCTGAGTTTATCCTTTTATAGTAAACTAGTAATCTAGTAAGTTAAATGTTTCTCTGAGTTCTGTGAGCTGCTCTAGCAAATGAATTGAACCCAAGCAGTGGGTTGTTGGAACCTCAGATCTGTAGCTGGTCAGTCAGAAACACAAGTGATGACTTGGGCTAGTGACTGGCATCTGTGATAGGGATGGGGTAGTCTTGTAAGGCTGAGCCCTTAACCTGTGGCACCCGATGCTACTTTCAGGCAGGGAGTGTCAGAATTGAATTGAATCGCAGGACACCCAGCTAATGTCAGAAAATTGCTTAGTGGTGTGGGAAAAAACACACGTTAGATACCTATGTAACCCAGTATGAGGGTAGAGATCAAGCTTGGATTGCTTACTGTGATTACCTTAGCCCTAGGCAGAGTGTAGGCACATAGAAAGCACTTGATAAATATTTGTTGGATACAGGAGTAAATGAATGAATGAATGAATGAACAAATGAATGAATAAATGACTGCTTATAGAAGTGAAAAATGGTCAACATCTTGGAAAATAACACAGCTCAATGTATCAGGAGTCTTACAAGTGTGCATACATTTGGCAAAAAGATTGTACTTCCAAAAGTCTAGCATGAAGAAATAATCAGAAATGGGCACACAAATTTATAGAAATGCTTACTGAAATGTTTTAAAAATCATTGTTATTTTTTTATGCTTTCAAAAGTAATCATACTCACTATAAAACATTTAAATAGCACATTGACATATAATGTAAAAAGTAAGTCTGTCACATTTCTGTATTCTAGACATAAGTATTGTTAATTGGTCAGTGTAATTTTCTCCCAATAGTTTGCTTTGCATGCATGAACATTATTACTAATATATATTTTTTCTCTTTTTACAAAAATTGGGCTATAGAAACATATCTCATTTAGTCCACCCTAATAATGGTGATTTGAAGTAATATTGTCTCTCAAATATCATCCAAAATGTGTATAAATCCATTGTTGTGTATTTTCTCTATACTCTGAACTGTTCTGCACTCTGAGCCCTATGAGAGCCAACAGAGCAGATTTGATTGCACAGTCTTGAATGATGAAAGTTTATGCTCCATGCTCTTAGCCAATGGGAGCTCCACAGGTCTAGTGGAATTGTTACACACAATACATATTATTTATGCTCCTTTCTGCTGTTTATTTTGAATTCTGGGAGAAAGTTTAACCTACTGCTGACTAGCAAAGCATTTATTGAGGATTAATACTTATAGCAAGTGCTTATACACTGCATTTGGCCCCAGAAAAAAAAGAAGAGAATCACGTTAGAAATCAAAATGAAAATGTTATGAAAAGGTCAAGGAAACAGAAGATAAAAATTAACAGGCAATTAGTGGTTGTGGAAATTCTTTAACATCATGAAGATATTACAATACCTTACCTGGAAGAATAGACCTACAATTACATAAACTGTAGCTGGAATCATGCAATTATTGCAAGGAAATTAAGAAGCAGGGAATAACAATTGCCAATGTAGATTGTAAGAAATGTGGCTCCTTAAGGGCAGGGCTGTAATAAGCTGACTCAGCTGACTCAGCTCAGCTCCCATTTCCAGGAATTAATCAGTCCCCCACACTGGTGTACAAAGTATTTTGCATTATCCTTTCAATTTTTAACTTTATAATACATTAGTGTATTCTGGACATCTCGTCATGTCCGCATATATATAATTTACCTCATTCTTTCTAGACTCCATAATATTCCTTTGTATTAATTTATTATGATTTATCTAATTAGTCTCCTATTAATGGCAATGGGGTTGTTTCCAACTCTTTATATTACAACTAATACTGCAGTTGCCATAAAGCCCTTAGAAGTCGCTACATTATTTTACACTTCTATTCAGTTTTTGAGCACCGACATCAAAAATTATCAAGTGTTTTAAATGCTTTATAATTTATAATCTTATTACTTATAATCTTATTACTCTGATTAAAAATACTCTTATTTACTCTTATTAAATAATATTAAAATATTAAAATATTAAAAAATATTAAATACTTACTTATTAAAATAATCTTGTTACTCTTTAATTGAACTTTTTAAATATTAATAAATGTGAATATCTTTTTATGGTTGCAGGACATTCACACTTCAAATTCAACAACTTATAGTAAGTGCTTATACACAAATTCAACAAGCTCTTTGTTCATGTCATTTGCCCATTTTTCTTTTGGGTGTGTTTATAACACTAAAAACTTGGAAATAACTAAGCTGTTCAATATGTTTAGTCAATTTCATACAGTAAAACATCATGTAGTCATTACAAATTATATTTTCAAAGGATATATTTTTAGTGATGGAAATATTCATTATATGGTAAGTAAAAATAAAATTTCTATGTAAAAAAGCTACCTTTCTTGGACAGAGATACACATTTGTTGTGCTGAGGACTCCTGGGGTTTACCCCGGATGGGTAAGAGGGAGCACTGCGGATCAAGAGTGGGGACTCAGAGAGGAGCAAATATGGGAGATGAGGGTCTGATATGCAGGGAGCAGTCACCAGGCAGGGACAGAAAAGAGACAGTGCTAGTGATGGTCATATGCTGACAGCCTGCAGCCTGTTTCCACTCTCCTTTCTGCAAAGCCCCATTCAAACCTCCAATCTTCTGTCAAGTTGGCTATGCCAACAGCCTTGCCTGGTGATCCCTGGGAATTAGGAAGGGGTTAGAGAGAGAGGTCTCCAATTTGCAGAATGATGGCAGGTTTGTCAGAGGTGACCAATAGGAAATCAGGAGCAGCTGAAGAAAACAAGTGGGGATGGGCGTCAACCAGAAACTCATGCGAAGACATTCTGAGATGAGGGCAGAGTCACTTTATTTCGATTTGGAAGGATGGAAAATGTGTGGAAACTTCGATTACCCTAGAAACAGTCCAGTTTTCCTTACCAATATCAAATTCTAATAAATCTTCATGATTTATTTAAGAGGTTAGCTGCTGTACATAACTAAAATCTTACATAAAATCAAAATCCTTGAAAGGACATATGACTCACCCACAAGTACCAAAACTAAAACCAAAGGACTTGCTTTTGTTTTTATTAGTCAGTGACCATCAGAGGACACTTATGGCCCACCATTGTGGTGTGGACCAAATTTTGATGATATGGGAACTGCCAGTTCTTTCTATTCATCCAGTCATCTTACAGACAGTTGCACCCTCACTTAAACAACCGTCATCATAACGTATCTCAGGTACTGACCGGCAATACCCTTGAAGAACACTACAAGTGTGAGAAGTTAGTCATCATCACAACACTAGTATTTGGGTTTATTGTGATCACATAAGTAAATGTGCTTTATATAGCAACTTTGGAAATTATTAAAACTTATGACGTTTTAACGTGGCCTATAATATCACCTTCCCAAATCACATATACGTGTACGTTTTCTTCCAAGCTCTTTTTCTACGCATTTTAAAAAAACAAAACCAGTCTGCCTCCCGTGTGTCTCCGACACCCTTCGAGTTACTGTTCCTCCGTGGGAGCTCAAGGTGAGTGCCTGTGAGTCAGAGGGTCTGGGTGCGAGCTGTTTAAGAGGATGTCTGGGTTTTCTGCAGCCTTCCATCCCATCTGGATGGTCACAATTCCCACTGTTTTTCACGGCCAGAGGTTGTGGGGGCTCCTCTTCCCAGCACCAGTACTTGGGGCTGGGGAAGCCTGTGTGAAACTGCCATATGGTAGTTGAGAATTGTGAGGGATATCTCAGCTGTGGAGGTTCCTCCCACAGGAGCGAGTACCCCTTCCTCACACTGGGGTTTAAATAGACTTTAAAACAAAGGCTATAACAAGAGATAAAGAAGAACCCAGTAATCCCACTTCAGGGTATTTATCTGAAGAAAAATAAAGCAGAATATAAAATTGTATATGATGTGGGGCCCATTTTGCATCTCCACCCTTCCTACCAGTCTCAATGTGTCATCTTTATATCTTTAGTTATAAAACTTCCGTTCATTTAGACTTCAGATGATTCTCCAGGTTGATTGTTCTATAGGTTAGTTGTAATTTTAATGTGTTCATGGAAGGAAGCAAGCAGTGTTTATTTACTCCACCATTTTGGATCTCCTGAAAATACTTTTTTTAAAAAAGGAAAAACACCTTAATGGGTTTTCTGCTTACGCATCATCTGGGCGGAGTGGTTTGGACAGAGCAAGGCTAAAATTTTTTTTGAAGAATCTCAAATGCTAATTCAAGGGGATGTGTACATCCATATGTACATTGAAGCATTGTTTAAATGGACAATATGTGGAGGCGGCCTGGGTGTTCGTCGAAGAATGGATAAAGAGGAGGTGGTACATGTATATAGTGGAATATTGCTCAGCCATGAGAGGGAATGGGTTCTTGCCATCTACAGTGATATAGGTGGACCTGGAGGGAACTGCGCTGAGTGGAGTGTCAGGGAGAGAAAGAGAGATGCAATGTGATTTTGCTTGTATGTGGAATCTAAAGAACAACATTAACACACAAAACAGAAACAAACTCATAGATACAGAGAACATATTCATGGTTGCCAGACGGGAGGGGATTTGGGGGTGAGTGAAAAAGGGTAAGAGATTAAGAAGTACAAATTAGTTGTTACACAGTAATGGTGGGATGTAGGGTATAACATAAAGAATATAGTCAATACTATAATAACTATGAGTATGTATGCTGTCATATTGGTACTAGATTTGTTGGGGTGATAGATGGGAGGGCGTTGGAGGACAGAGTGAAAAAGGTAAAGAGATTAAGAAGTACAAACTGTAGTTACAAAATAGTCACGGGGATGTAAAGTAAAGCACAGAGAACACAGTCGATAATATGGCAATAACTGTGTATAGTACCACGTGGGTACTAAACTAGTCAGGGGGATCACTTCTTAACTTATACAAATGTCTAACCATTATGCTGTACACCTGAAGTTAATAAAAAACAATATTGAATATCAACTGTAGTTGAAAAATTTAAAAAGGTGGCAGAAGGATATGAAGGGGAATAAGAGGTGCAAATTTCCAGGTATAAAACAAGTCATGGGGATATAATGTACAGCATGGGGAATATAGTCCATAATATTGTGACAGCGTGGTACGGTGTCAGATGGTTGCTGGACTTACCATGGTGATCACTTCTTTAGGTCTATAAATGTTGAATGACTATGGTGTACACCTGAAACTAATATAATAATGTATGTTAGCTATATTTTAATAAAAATCTTTTAAAAAAGTAAATATAAAGAAAAAACTAACAGAAAAGTAGTGGGGGGAATTTGCATCAGAAACCTTCTAATTGTACATTAAAACTCTAATATATAAAGAAATCTCTTCCTAAGAAGAATTCTGTAATTACCCCCTTAAGGAAGAAGTTTAAATAGCAAAGAGTCCTGAAAACAGTAGGGCTTTGTACTCCCTCCTACTCTACGTTCACTGAGGACTCTCTTCCGTCTTCTGTAAAAGTCACTGCCACAGAATGTTTCTAAGGGCGAAAGGCTCCCATTGTGAATGGGGACATGCAGATAATTGCGATTTCAGCAATTTAGGGGCACTCTCTTTGTTATTGTCATGGTTTCTTAGGTGACTGTAATTTTCGATTGATGTTTTTGCCTTTTAAAAAAAATATTTTAATTGCATGTAATGTAATATATAAAATAACATGAGATTTAATTAGACATTTAATGGAATTATATTTCATTGCATATTACTGTTAGTTTAACTTCAAGTTTAGTTTGTTTTGTGTTAATAGTTTGGTTAACTCAATAGAGGGTAGGGGTGAATATTTTTATCCACAATATTTGGGGCCTATCATATTTCAATAACTCTATTTTTGAGATATCTGTGTGTTTCATGTAAGAATCATTTAATTCTCTGTTGTTAGAGTAGGTGGATATATACATGATTGTTCCCCCTTCCATTTGCTTCTACAGAACACTCCATTGTTTTCACTGATTTTCTTTCTGGGAGTAGGTGGCCTAGATGGGCAGGGGATCTTTTGCAAAGTCTAACAAGTTTGAGAGACCCTGATGTAGGGATAAGTGACATTAAAACCATTTATCAATTGGTAAAACATGGGCACCAATCAATTGGATGACTCTGGCTGTTAAGATTAGAACCAGGTCCTAGTCTCCCTCATAGGACAGATGTTAACTCTTTACTTAGTGGATTCTGGAGAGATCCAAGGCTCCTGGGGGATGGGAGCACACGGTAGGTTCCCCAGTGGCTGTCTACCAGCCAATATAGAAATGTTTCAATATTTTAATAGCCAATAGGGTCTTACCAATGGTACCTGCTAAGGGTCAGCCCTGAATGTAGAGATATAGAATTATAGAATTCCTGAGTTGGAAGATACTGGAAATCTCTATAAAGAAATCACCTAAATGATGACTCTAGACAATGACCAAAAGCAAAGACCACAGTGCTTCCCATAGTGACTGTCACCCCACAGATGCTCCTGGATTGATGCCCGAGTCCGTGAGGGAATGAGCCAACAACACTTCCTGCTGCAGACCTGACTAGCCGTCATCTGGTCTTTCCTGGTCATCTCCACGGACAGGAAACTCCTTATCATGCAAGGCTGCTGGAGATTTTGTTTGTGGATCACTCTCACTTTTGTGAAGGAAATGTGATTTCAAGTAATTTTACCCTTCTTTTGTTTTCTGACGTTTATAACAAACGTCTGGCTCTCTATGTATTATACATGTATTAGATATGTATATGTCTATTATATATTTTTGTTCTGAGTTCTGCATTTTTTTTCAGGCAACTTCCTTTTCCTATCACAACTCCTTAGCCTCAAAATGTTTCTATTCTTTATGCTTTAGCAATAGCAGATGAGACACACTGGCTGGGAGGTGGCAATATTGGAGGCAAGAGGTACAGCAAACCCAAGAAGAGTGAAGGGCAGAGAGAAGGGGCATAGAAGAAGCCTCACAAACACTGAGCACTCCTTCCCTTGGTCTTGCGCTAAGACCAGCTCTCTTTTGTGGAATTATTTATATGGACTCTGAACCCCAGAGCCCTGCAGATGGTGGGGTGACAATTAATGCTCTTGGAACAGCTGATGTCTTTGACACCTTGGAGTAATAGGCACACAAGTGTGTTGCAGACAATGGTCCTGCCACAGGCTCAAGCTTATCATGACAAGGTTCCATAGGGACACACGACAGCCATGCTGTACTTTCAAAACAATAGACGCAAACCTAGCATGACCAAGGGAGATGCTTCTTTTGTTAAATTGCCTTTGAATTCCTTTTGGGACTGAATTTGCTATGTTCTCCAGGTTTTGTATGAGTATGATGAGTATTGCTCTTGTTAATGATGAGAACAAAATGCAAGGTACTTAATATACATCGTCTCTACTTCCCACAACAGCACCGTGATGTAAACATTAGTGTGCTCATTTTACGGATGAAGATCACACAGGAAACAAATAGAGCCAGGTAATAAATAGACCTAAAGGCTATACACCCCACGCTCATTACATGGATTCATGCCAAGTCACACAAGACGCCCTGGAACCTCCTGACCAGGACAAGGCTGTAGACACACACTCTCCAACTCCAGAGAGACAGAGAAGGACTCCAAATTTCAGATTTCCTTCCACTTTCAACAATAAGAACCTTAGCATTTTCTCATTTTAAGACTATCAAAGGGGAAGAGGGTGGTTGTTGAGAGTCTGAGGAAAAGATGCAGTTCTAAGACTCTGCAGGAGTGAGAAGAATGGACATTTTTATAGCTGTCTAAACACCCCCAAATGCAGGGGTGCCCGAATATTCAACCTGCTATATAGGAATAACATGCTCTTGTTACATATTAGAAATGACTGTGACTGCAAATAGTCACAGCTGCCGACAGGAGTTTTATCTGGTCACCAGAGAAATGCCCACACGAATACATATACATTCATGTATGCATATAACATATGTGTTCAGTCCGTCCTCATTATTCAGGGAATCCATAGTTGTGAATTCACAGAGTTTATACTGTGAATTGTGTTAAAATTTATTTGTAAGCTAAACCCAAATCCCCCTCAAATCCATGCTCAGGCACTTGGGTAGTCATTCATTCACACACATGCACAGAACAGGGAAAAATTGGAGGCAACTAATGTGTACTTTCCCAGCTGAGTTCAAAGCGACGCTCACTCCGCCTTCCTGTTTCAGCTCTGATTCTATGAATAGGTGTTCTTTTTGTGGTCTACTTAGGGCCACGTTATTCACATTTTTGTGCTTTTTGTTGGGCATGTTGCTGTTGAAAATGGCCCCCAAGTATCTGAAGTGTGGCCTAGTGTTCCTGAGCGCAAGAAGGCTGGGATTGGTCCCACAGAGAAAAACACACGTGTTAGATAAGCTTTGTTCAGGCACAAGTTATAGCACTGTTGGCCATGGGTTCAATGTTAATGAAAGAACGGTATACAACACATACCATCTTTCAACAGAAACGCACAGAAAACAAGATTATGGACTGATCGGTTGATGAAAATGTTGTCACCAGAGGTACATGGGAACCTTTCTGCATTTCCCCTAGGAGCAATGGTTCAATATTTGGTAATTCAGTGTTCGTGGCAACTTTATAGAACATAACTACCGTGAATACCAAGAGTCAATTGTACATTTATATGTATGGAATGTATGTGTATATCGTGGGTATGCGTATGTGTGTTTGTGTAGTGCCTTATCCTAATTCAATGAGGCCCTGAACATTTAATTCTATTTTATTCAGTGATACTGAATCAAGTACATTCAACAAAGTACGTGTTTCTAAGTTAGGGCTTAAAGGTTCTTTAATTGTTCTGTTTTTTCGCCAGCAATATTTTTGATCAGCATTAGAGGCTTTCTGCCTGACAATGTTGCTGAACTGCTGCTTGGAAGAGTGGGTGTATGCAGGCTAGAATAGTTTGTGAATGTTATTGCAAAAACACTTACTTGGAAGATGACTACATTCCAAGCAACATTTTTACTCCAGAAATCTGCCCAAGAGTTTGTTATCTAGTTGACTAATGGGCTTTTGGACATACTATTCTGTCCAAATCTCTTTGCCATGTCAACATAGTCAGTACCCTGGAACAACAACTCAAACTGACTGAGTCAGATCTTGCCAAAGACGGACGCTACCTTGTTGAGAATCCAAACCCAAATCCTCCCAAATCCGCACCCCTCCCTGCTGCCATGTGAGACGGAGCAAGACCTTTGTCTGTCTCATTTATCTTGCTGCAGCAGTTGCCTTCCAGGAGCTTCCCAGCATCTTCTCATTTGCCATGTTTGATCAGATCCTATTTCAGCACATCTTAAACGTGAGAAAGAAATCAACGAAAAACAATAGTAAAATAGAAGACATAGTTGTCACTTCTTATTTGGTGATCTCCGTAATGACATTATCAAAAAGGAGATTGTGTGACAGAAAGAACCCTAAACTGGGAAGCAGGGTATTATAATATTTCCATTGATAATGTTAATTGCTTGTGTCAAGGAAGTAAGGGACTCCACTAGGCCTGAATTTCCTTATCTGTAAAAGTTGTGGTTGGACAAAATATTCTTTAGGGACCCTTTTAAGATGAAAAATTCCTAGATTCTATGCCTCTAGCTGGACAATTCAAGATAATCTTGAAATTTTTCAGATCATCTTTATTTAGACCCTAAAAAATTCATGAGAGTATAACACATCATTGGATCTAACAGTAGTTCTATGTGGTTCTGGTTGGCTGAAGAATATGTTGATTTTTCTCCATTTCCTCCAACTTATCTGAGTAAATATATCCAGAGTTTACAGATACTGTTGATTTCTTAATTCATACATTGAATGAATATTATTGAGCCCCTATTATGTTGTAGGCACAGAAAAGACAAGATGTGATCCCCATCCTTAAGCCAAACCAAGATATGTGGGTGCCCAAAGTTTGATAAAAACTTGGTGTTCCAAGTAGGTTAATAATTCAATATCTTATCAAATTTTATTTTCAAAAAATATGCTCAACATTTTAAACAATGAGAGAAATGTCAGCATCACAGAAATGTTTTTCTATTTCACTCAAAGATGTGGAACTATTTTATATTTTACCACATGAGAAGTTATGTGTAGCAAGCTGAGTTAATTGGCATCATGTTTTTTAGTGATTCTAGTGATATTTTAGGGACCATAAAATCTGCTCCCTCTCCTCCCAAGTAGCTACTCCTGCCCCCCCCCCCATCCTGCACCAACCCCAACACAGCCTTTTTTCTTCCTTTGGCTTTCAGTAATCAATTATAAATAAAATTTAAAAATGTTTATTACATAACTTACTATAAGGCTATGATTTCTTTTGCTCTAGGTATCTAAATATTTATTGTTTTTGTTTTTTTATAAGTCCTTCAACACCTTTTGTGAAAGAAGATAAAGTAGCGATTTTATACTATCTTCTATATAAGAAAGAGTTTGGCAAAGCAAATCATATTTTTCCAGAGCTTACATTATAAAGTCAAACCATTTTTGTTTACTCATAAATTTACCTTCAATTTGGACCCTCATTCTCATTTTGGGTACTTCTCTCTTTCATGTTCTCTGCACCTACAAATACTACAGTAATTCTGAAGTCAAGAATATTTTTGGCAAATCTTTTTGTAGAGTATTTTGGTAATAAAAATAGTTTCTCTCCCTAAGCCATCTGTTCTGTACATTCAGACTTTTCTTAATTTACAGTTTATTATATTGGGACATATCTATAAATACATGACTTTGATAAGTAATGTTTGCTGAGAGTCTTAAAATGCAGAGATCAAGATTTCACACAGAAATATTTTAATTACTAAGAATGCTAGATATAGGAGGACAAGACCACATACCCATGTAACCTTACTTCATGGAATCAAATGAATAAAAAACAAAATTGCTCTTAATATTCAGCCTATGTTATTTTTTTCTTGTAAAATAAACTAGTTTTTTTTTAAATAGAAATAGTGCTTTTATGATGTGTTTTTATCCCTTAATTTTGCTAATTAGGAAAAAAAAACTACGATGATATTCAATGTAAATCCAAAACCTGTAATTCCTCTTAGAATCTACCTGCACAGAGGGAAAATTAGTAGTTCTTCCAAATTTTTATACCCTATATAAGAAAAATTATTTGTCTCAAAGATATTTCTAGATTTAGTCTAAAGAAAATAAGATTTTGTTAAACAATTTAGCTAATTTTTTTTTTCTGCTTCAGACAGTCAGTATTTTAAATCGAGTCCTTAGTGTGATCTTGTCTTATCTTAAAACTCAATCATGGGTAATATACCTCTTCTCAACTTTATCAGAGAGGGAATGATTCTTATAATAGACCTTTGCCCTTCAATACTGTATTCAAAGTAAGAGAATTAGGAATAACAAGGATGCCTATTACAAGCTGTTCAGCAACTAAGAATGTATCTATCTGTTCTTGAGATAGTTAAGGTGTGGTTGATGTTTAAATGATTTGCTCACAGAAAAAATTTTTTAAATACATAGAGCAATCCTTGACCTTTACTATACTGAGTCAACAGAGTACAGGAGAACTTCCAGTAATTATTTTGCTCCTTCTCAAGAACACCAGTGAATTGGGAGAGAAAATATCACTAGAACTTTTATGTATACATGTGGATGCTAAGTATTTTATATTTTTATTATTTGTTATTTTATGGCAAGACCAAAGAGATATAATTGTGTTTTGCTTTGAGTTCTATTATACGTGCTCAGAAATATTAAATTTTGATGCAGAAAATGAGAAAGAAGGTTAAATAATTAAAAGTACTATTGATTACTATCAATCAGACATCATGCTTAGCATGGTAAGTAAACCATGAGAGTATTGCATCAAAAAAATGATGATGATGACACAATAGCTAACATTTGTTAAGCAGCTATTATGTGCCTCATAAATGCTAGGCACCTGAAATAATAAACATGTGAAGCCCAGTCCCTGACCTTATAGAGATTATGGTTAGTGACGAGGTATAGACAGATCAACAGTTATGATACGGTGTGGTGAGGGCTCTGAGGGGAGAAGTACGGGTGTTAGTGAAGCACATTGGGGAGAGGTCTGACTCAGATTTTATGGGGGCATGAGGACACAGTGTGTGTCACACAAGACTCTCTGAGTGAACGGATACCAAAATAGATACATAAAAAAATGAATTGGCCACAACAGGAAGTCCAAGAGTATTTCCAGAAGGAGAATGAGCATGAAGAAATAGCTAGAGGGTAAAATACGCATGACACCTTCAAAGACAGAAGAAATTTCAATATGGCAGATGCAGAGAGTATAAACATGGGAAATAAGAAAACACAAACTTGGGAGGAGAGTTTGAGCTGCTCACGAAAGCCACACTGAGGAGCTGAAATTGGGATCAGAGAGGATAGTGTCCTGATCCAACATGTACAGTAGAAAAATTATACTGCTACCGTGTAGCTAAATGACGAGAGTAGGCTAGACCACGGGCAACAAAACCAGTTAGTAAACTTGAAGTCCTTTGGCAAAAAAGTGATGATAGCCTGACTCTAAGGGAAAAACAATGGGAATGGATAAAATGTGATTTGATTTAAGAGACATTTGGAATGTAGAATTGTTAGGCCTTGAAAAAGGGCGTAGGGGAGATTGAGGGAGAAAGGTGTTGCCAAGTATCTGGCTTAGACTTCTGGGAGATGAGGTTGGCATTTAATGAAATTGGGAACAGAGGAGAAGGAGCAGGTTTTGGAGTGAAGGAAAATAGAGCACTTAGTTTTAAGGTGCTGAGTTTTAGGTGGCTATTGAATACTTGAGTAAATCCAGAACTTATATATGAGGAAATGAAACTTGTGGAGGTTAGTTACTTGTTCAAGGTCACAAAGCAGGATTTGAGCCCAGGATAGTTTGGCTCCCAACCACTACACTATAATCCTTCTCAAATCTTTGTGCAGAGCTCTTCTCTAGAGACATGGATCTTGACAGTCTGGTTCCCTCAGTGCTTCTTATTTAATCTTATAGGGCAGTGATCCGGGTTTCTAATTCAGCTGTGCCACTAACTGACTCTGGGCAAATCATTAATCTTTCAGGGTCATGCTATCTCAAAGGAAGGAGTAGGGGCTTTGGGAGTGGGTGTGGAAGGAGCGTAGGAAAAGGACATCGTAAACATGTGTCTCTAGAAAAGGCTTATCACCTGGACAGATTTCTCAAAACATAAACTCTGACTAGCCCTTCTTCTCCCCCCGCAATCTGATATTCCGCCCAGAGAGGGGGCAGCCCTTCCGGTTGAGACTCACGGCCTTGGCTTGTGCTGTATCCTTCAGATATGCCCAGAGATATAAAGATTGATAACCCCTAGGCCAGATGATCCTAAATGCCTCCAACTGCTCTAAGATATTTCAAAACTCTATCGTTATAAATCAACTTCCTTAAATTACACAAGAGAATAGTGGTGTTGTTTGTTTTCTTGCTCCGTCTTCTTTCATTCACCATGTATTAATATTTACTGAGTACTTACTATGGGCCAGGTCATGTGCTATATTAGGAAGACAAAGTCCTGTACTTAGGACACTCACATTCTGGGGCGGGGCGGGGGGGTGCAGATAATAAACTAAAAGATGAACACAAATAACAGATAAGTGCTATGCAAAGAACTTCAGCAGGATGATAAAGACAGTGAGAGTGAGATGGCTACTTCAGATTAAGGGGTCAATGAAGGAGTGATATTTAAGCTGAGATCTGAAAGGCAAGCAGCTATGCCAAGGTTAGAGCGTGTTCCTAAGAAGTGTTTTCAAGGACCAGGTACTGCCATCCACAGCACTCAGCTCTCTTAAGCGCGTGTCATAAGGTGGTGCCCCGTAGCAACTGGAGCTGCCTGATGTCTTTCCCAGAACCCAACAGTGAGCACAAGAGGCTCTCTCTGACTGTGGAATAAAAGTCCACATGCTCAATCCTGCACAGTAATGGAAATACTTCTCATGGCTTAGTTTCAGCGTAGATTTCTGAACTAGTCATTGGCAAAGGGAATGAGATAACAGTAATTATTTTAGATTCTAATCAGGACCGATCCCTTGATCTGGGAATGTGGTCAACTTTCAGTATTATTTTTTCCAGCTTTTTAAAGATTTAGTTCATTATGTCCTGTCTGGAATTTGTTCTGACAAACTGTCATTATTCTTCTTGTTGATTCGTTGTATATAATGCCTGATCTCAGGGTATGTCTGGATTATATAAGGAAGGAGAGACCCTGAGAGCATTAAATCTGAGAGTGTACTGAAATCTGCCCTCTTCTATAATTATTCATTAATGCAATCCTTTTGTCTCTTGGTCTTCCATAAATCTATCACAATTTCTGGTTGTCAAATTTATCTTTTCCTCCCATTCTTTCTATGGGTATGAATTTATTCCCTTTTGTACTGCTTTACAATCTGATAGCATGATTTTGGAAGAGACAAGAGTTAAAATTGTTGACTTAATATGCCATTTTTAACCAGAAGTGTCAGAGATTTCAAAAAGAGAGCTATTAAAAATAAAGAAGAACAGAGATTTCCACTTCCAGTTAAAATTTGCTGTCATGGTAATCACAAAAAAAAAACTGGACAAAATAAAAATAGTACTTTTCTGTGGGGCTAGTAGAGAATGGTTGGCCTAATATTCAATTATCCAAAAGAAGGTCCATATGTTCAAGGTCAATCAAATTTCTATATATTAGCAACAAACAATTGGGAGTTAAAAATTTTTTTAAAGTGCCATTTACAATGACTCCAAAAAATGAAATACTTAGGACTATAAATGTAACAAAATATTTGCAGAATCTTTATGCTAAGGACTACAAGACATTGATGAAAGAAATTAAAGAAGAACTAAATAGACAGATATATTATGCTTGTGTACTGAAAGCATAAATATTAAGATGTCATTTTTAAACAAATGATACTACAACAATTGAATAATACACATACCATGTTTCCCCCAAAATAAGACGTAGCCAGACTCTAATGCGGTTTTTGGAGCAAAAATTAATATAAGACTCGGTCTTATTTAACTATAATATAAGCCTGAGTCATATAATATAATATAATATAATATAATATAATATAATATAATATAATATAATATACCAGGTCTTATATTAATTTTTGCTCCAAAAGATGCATTAGAGCTGACTGTCTGAGTAGGTCTTATTTTGGGGGAAACACGGTAGGTGAAAATGAATGTCAATGCATTTTTGCATAAAAATTAACTTAATATGGTTCATAAATCTAAAGGTAAAACAAAACTTTTGGAAGAAAACACAAAAGAAAATCTCCATGACCTTAACTTTGGCAAAAAGTTCTTAGATATGAGATTAGAGGTCTACTACATAAAAGAAAAAATTGCTAACATGGTATTCACAAAATTTAAAAGTTTTGGTCTGTGAAAGAAACTGTGTAGAGAAAGAAAGACAAGCCACAAAGAGAAAATATTTGCAAATCATACATCAGACAAAAGAATTATATCCGTAATATATAAAGAGCTTTCAAAACTCAACAAGAAAAAATTCTAAAACAAAATGGGCAAAAGATTTGAATAGACACGTCACCGAAAAAAGATATATGGATAGTACACAAACACTTAAAAGGATGCTCAACATTATTAAGGAAATGCACGTTAAAACCACAATGAGATACCTTTACATACCATTTAAAGTGTTTAAAACAGAAGTCAAAACTGACAATACCAAATCCTGGCAAGGACACGGAGTGTCTGGAACTCTCATACTTCTGATGGGAAAAAAGACAAAAAAAAGGAATTGACTCTAAAAATGCTTAAACATATTCTCTATGTAAAAGTAATCCTAAATAAAATCCTTAAAAAAGTACAGAAAATTTCGAAAAATGGGTGAGGAATTTCCAAACAATGAGCTCCTGTAGGGGAACACTACTGCCGACGACCACTAGAGGCAGCAAAGAGATACCGAAAGCCAAAAGATAAACAGCAAAATAATCACATTTTTTCCAGCCTTTGGAATTTTTTCAGAGGGCACACTTTGCAATTCTGGGTTACTTCCTTTGTTTCACTGACTTGTGTTGTGGGTGGCAAACAGAGTGGGCTGATGTGACTGCACAAGCATTCTGAGTGGGTACTTGAGACAGATTCGGTTTGGCGTACTCCACCTCTGCCAGGGAGACCCCCTGCATGCTAGAATGACCTGGACCCCGGGGCCTCTCCGCCTTTCCTTAGGGTGACTGATGGAAAGGCGGAGGGAGGAGCTTTCTGGAAGACCATGTGCCTCTGCTCAGGCTTCTAACCCTGTCGCTGGTGCCTGCAAACTGGAAATCAGACAAGTAGGATGGAACCAAAAAAATCTAAATATCACAAAAATGAACTTGTTTAGTGTGGCGGAAAGCCTGAGGGGGCTGAGAGAGGCTGAGGGAGAGCAGAAAGAGACACTGTGTGGAGAAAGATGAGGACAAAGGAAAAGGCCAAATATCTGAGCAGATGCCAACCCACTCTTACCTTGTTTTCCTCTTTATTTTTTGTTGTTTCAGTTTTTCTTTCTCTTGTCCTTCTTTTCCTCTCTTCTCTTCTCATTCTCATTCTCCACTCCAACATGCCCTGTTGTGCAGGGGACCCTGCTCGCTGCGCCATTTGTCGTGCAGGGCGGCTTGTGGGGTCTCTGCTCCCGCTCCCCACATAAGAACGCAGGACATGGTGAGGCCAAAAAGGAACACCCACGGAGCCATAAGTAGGGGAGTCTCACCGGCGGTATCCGCCTCTCTGCAATCCGCTCTTGCTAGCTCAGCCACCATCTTCTTGCCAGCCTCCATTTTCTGCTAGCGTAGCCACAGCAGTTATATTAGTGGCCAATGGCTCACTGGTTACAGCTGACGGCCAACTAGCCACAGCTGATGGCCAGCTGATCACAGTTAATGGCCATTTACTACCTGAGCCAGCACCTTTCTATGTGAGGCCGAGAGCCTGGAAACTGCTTTTTGGGGCTTTGTCCCCACACTCCCAATCCCACATTTTCTCTCTTCTCCTGTGCTTCTGTAGCTCCATTCCTTTCTCTCCTCTAACAGTCAGCTGAATAACATTTATTTAATGAATGTGAAAGAGAGAAGGCCAATGGAGTGAAGAACCATTAGTTTCTCATGGCTGCCACAACAAATTACCATCAACTTGGTGGCTTAAAACAACACAGATTTATTCTCTCACAGTTCTGGAGGCCAAAAGTCTGAAATCAAGATGTTGGCAGGGTTGCACTTCCTCTGAACGCTTTAGGAGAGAATCCTTCTTGCCTCTCCCAGCATCTTGGGGCTCCAGGCATTCCTTGGGTGATGGCTGCCTAACTCCACCCACTGCCTCTCTCTTCAGACAGCCTTCTCCTCTTCTCTGTTTGTCTCTCCTCTATGTATCTCTTCTAAAGACACTGTTGGAATCAGGGCCCACCTGGGTAATATAGGATGATGTCATCTTAAGATAATTAACTTATGAATTGGCAAAGATCCTTTTCCCAAGTAAGGTCATATTCATAGATCCTGAGGGTTAGGACAATCTTTTGGGGGCCCATCATTCAACCCATGATAGATGAGATCTCAACCTCCAGAAAACATTTAGTTCTTCTGTTCTCACTCATTCAATAAGCCAACTAATTATTGTTGGTAAATGATTATCTAGCTTCACCCTAAAATAGAATCAGTAAACAATCTATAGGTCCTGTACTCAGGGAATTGGCAGTGTGGTTGGAGATTCACAATAAGCTCAGTAAAAAAAAACACACAAAAAAACCAAACACACATACACACACACACACACACACACACAAACCCTACCAAAAAACAACATAACACAAGAAAATTAAAGAATACAATAGTTCAATAATGTCATGTAAATGTAGTTAAGAGCAATCTGGTTAGAGAAAAAGAGTAGCATATGTCTCATGATTAAAGAACAGTTAAACCAATAACATGATAGAAAAAATGGAAAAAGATATGAATAAGGTTCTATATCATAAAAGATATAGAAATTAAAGGTTCCGAAAGATGCTTAAGCTTATTCATAATAAGAAAAACACAAACTAAAATTACTTTGAATATATACCATTTCTTACCTTTACATAGCTAAAATCCAAAAGTTTGATAATACCCTCTTGGTGAGGCTCTGGAGAAACAGAAACTTTCATACATTGCTGGTGAAGTATAAATTGGTACAACCCTCACAGTGGCAATTTGACAATATCTATAAAATATGTCTATAAAAAAGTTGTGAAGTATATATTCCTTGACCCAACATGCCTGCTTCTGGAATTTTATTTCACAAAAAAATTTTACACAGATGCAAAATGATCTATATTCCAATTATTCTACATAGCATTGTCTTAAAGGGCAAAACATTGAAAATAAACCCAAACAATTTTGCAATAGGAGGCTGAGGAATATGACTGTTAATGAAGGGACAGAGCTCAGGACTGAGGAAGTTCGCACGGGGGTCCTGCCACTGAAGTCCCCCTTCACGGCCCTTATCCATTATTCTTTTCAAATAATGATCATCTTCCATCCCAGTGAGGTTCTCTCTGTAGCCTTGCTCTCATCCTGACCTTGGTTTTTACAACAGTTTTTAGCATGTCATGGAAAGGGTTGAGAAACCCCCTCTTGAAGGTTTTGGAATTTGTTGGAGAGCTTGGTCTATTTTTGCACATCAAGGCAGACAATGCTTCTCTTACATAAGCATGACAGTAATAGAATTTTTGAACTTGACATGTCTGAACTTCTCATTGTACAAGGGAGCAAAGGAAAGTCTGGAGCAGTTAAGTGATTTGCCTGAGGCCACACAACTACTGGTTAGAAAAGTGGGTCTAGAACCTGAGCTTCCTGTCAGGCTGGCCCATCTGTTCTTTGCGGAATCCCTTCACCTTGGGAGCATAGTTCCATCTATCTGTGGACTCAGAGCTGCTGTGTAAGGCTGTGTAGGTTGTTTACTGCACAAGAGCACCTGCCTGGGGCCTGTGTAGGGCTGAAGTCCACCCAAGGAAGGAGGACCTTTCTCTCACCTCCACAGAGGCATTTTATGGGCCAGCAACTGCCCTCTTGAAACCAATGTAGCCTAGACTACAGAAACACAAATTTCCCCCCGTAACGCATTAACCCAGGGATAGTTCCTACATTTTGATCCATGAAGCTCAAAGAATTGAATGATTACTGCTTTAGTGCCCTCTGGCACACAGTGACCAGTTCTAGCAGATGGATTTCCAGCAAGTTCCATTGGTGTGACACCACAGCTATTTCTCTACCAATTGGTGGGTCACAGCCATGCACTTTCCTCTGAGGTCTAGAGGGTTGAAAGGAAGAGGGGTTCTTCCCTGAACACTCTGTGTCAGCTCCAGTGGAGTAGCTGCCCCCTATATCTCTTCCTGTATCGTACCTTCCCTATGTCATATCTTCCTGTACCTTCCCTATATCGTATTCTTTTGGGTTCCCTTTACTTTGTACTAGCCAATCCCTTGTTACTCCAATCTCTGTTTACACAATAGTTTTTATATGAAATGTTCTCTGTTCAAATTGTGTGTTTTCTCTCTCTTGATCAAACTCTGAGTCACAACTCCCAGAAATTTCTCTACCAGCCAGACATAGCCTGCTTCCCTAGAGGAGCAAAGAGTATGGCCCTACCAAGAGCTATATACTAGCTCCGCATGCTACCTGGAGGGTCCATATCCTTGTAGGTTAGCCAGGAGTTTGTGAAGGAGTACGATGAATGAGCATTGCCCATTGAATTTCTCTGTGTTCCCAACTTATGAGGAAGAGAGACACATGATCACATACATATAATATTGTCAGTGATGGCAGGGAACACAGGCCTGAAGGTATTACTCATAGATATTTCCCAACACAATGATCAGCTCTGTTTGGGGGAAGCCGGACCATGATAGTTACATGGGAGGAGACTCTTGACTCTCAAAGGATGACTGAGGCTTTGCCAGGCAGGTGGTGGGGAAAGAATATGCCAAGCAGAGGCAACAGGACAGACAGAAGCCCGCAGGCATGGCAAAGCATAGCCACTCTCAGGGAACGGTCAATCATATGGAATGGCTGGACATGGGTGGCAGCCCTTGTGAAGGGCTTTCACCTTAGCCTGCACTGTTTGAAACAGAGTTGGGGGAAGAGTTAAGAAATGATTCTCTCCAGGTCCCTGTGCCTGGAAGAGAAGAACTTCTCACGTAGGGCAACATCGACAGGAATGGAAAATAGTTGAGTTTAAACAAGAGTAGAGAATCAGGTACATTGGCAGGATTCGGAGGCTTTGAGGGTTAGTTTTGAGGAACAATTGTGATAATGGTTGTGAAAGCACACTTTCTGAATGCTAATCAGGAGCTATCCTTACTGCAATTTGATACTAGACAGGAATCGTAAGACGTGATGTTTCCAATAGCAGAATAACCCCAATTGTTGAACCTGTGACAGCATGGTGGTGGCAGTACCATACCACAAGGCGGTAGCCTCATTGCACTTTAGACTTGGCCTCCCTCCTGGCTCCCCACCTGACCGTCACTAATGGACTTATAAAACACTTGGTCTTTGATAGTCAACAATGAGCATTATATGAACTAGCTTTTACAACTAGTTGTTCAAAATAGCAGAATACTGAAAGACAATTTTGAAGATGGACTACAGACTCCATCTCATCATTTTACAGAGGAATAAACTGGCACCCAGGTCATCTCAGACTCATCCGAGAGAAAGTCAGAGAGAGAACTATGATCAGGTGTCATGGAAAAGTGTGCTTCTGCCATTCTTGTAGAATATGAAATCAATGGTTATACTTGTCGACTAGCACTAGAAAGAAATGGATAACACAGGGTACTTGTAACTCAAAAAAAAATCCCTTCGAAAAAGGCATGGAGATTTCACATGGTCCCCCATTCCCTACTCAACCGGCTCCTCTCAGGACGAGGACCCTCCAGCTTCTTCAATATGAACCTTTCCAGTTTGGGGGCCAGACATCTTTATCTTGTGGTTAAACAGTCTTATTACACACCTTATTCATGAATATTTCTATTGCATGAGGTTTTATCAACAACTCTGATATGAGATTTTCCAGTCCATTGTTGTGTTATTGGCAGCATAATTCAGTTTGGAAGCAGCACTACATTTCCTGCTTTGACTACCTGGAAGGATCGCTTATATCCTCTCTTATTCTTACTTGCTGTGGTCCATAGCTATTACCATTTCTATACAAATGGTCAACTGTGCTCTGCTCAGGCAAGGCCTGTGCAGTTTCCTTGTACGTCATCTCCTTAGCGATAATCTTCTCTCACCATAAATGCGATTGACCCCATATGCCAAGTCTACAAGCCCACCTTGGACAAAGTGGTTGTCAAGACGCTGTGTCTGCGGGGGTTGGGGAATGCCCCTGTGCCGCCAGCACCCCCTCTTCCATGTCTCTGAGCCTAGTCTGAGTGCCCGTGTGATGGCTCAGGGGCACGGTGACAATGGGGCTGGGGAGGACAAAGAACAGGTGAGAAGAACAATGCTGTAATGGGACAGCAGCTTGTCGATGACTGAGTTTGCCCTGGTTTGCACAGTTGGTTCCAGTCTAAGGTACTTGTGTGTTGACACCCACGGGCATCAAATATCTCTGGTCCCACTTTCTACTTGCTATGGAAATAAACGTGAGCTTGTCCTTGGAAAGAATATCTTAATTTCTGTATAATTATAATAATAAAATGCCACATGAATAAAATAGACTTTTCAAAGACCAGCTTGCCTTACTGCATCTGTCAAGCTAGTTTTGTGTGCGTGCGTTTGCTTGTAGTCTAGCTGACACTCTAGGGAAAAATAATATTTTCATTCTCTCTCTCTTTTTCATAAAAGATCCCATGTGGTCACTGGATATTATTAGTGTCCTGTTCTTTTTCTTTCCGGTTCACCTTGTATTTGAAATTCTTTCTGTTCATTTTCTGTATTTCGAGGTGCCAAAATTCTCTACTGAGCGTCTCAGGAGAACTATTTCTGACAAAGCTTTAGCCAATGCTACTGGTCATTAGTTTTAAAGTTCCCTTTTAAGGACACAGCAAAATCAACGTTGTTGAGTTCACATTATGTGTCACAGCAGAAAAAATTATTTTCAAGCAGTAGCTCCTAACTGTATATGCAAGCTAGTCTCGATGCAAGTCACAATGGAATGAACAATAGCAGCAGGAACGTAAAAGGAATCGCAGGTGACCTGTAATCTGAGTCACTGCTTGGTCTCAGACTTTGCAGGGGGAGTCACTGAGGCATAAAAAGTATCTGTGCATATAATTATTGTGGTTACGTATTTAGCAAACACACCACTAGATTTTTGTTCCATTTAAAAATCTTATTTGGAAACATGGCATTAAAATTTCTTTAATGGTTTCCAAACTTGTGGATAAAGTGTCATTTGCAAGGGGGTCGAAAGAGAACAAAAGTCTCTAATCTAGTGGACTCAAAATTTAATTCAACATTTTCCCTTTGTTTTCTATAAATTATCTTGAGGCTTAATTTTTTAAAAAAAATCTGTATACATGTGATGGAAATGCACTTAATCATCTCTCAATCATATAAATCCCAGCAAGACACTTTGTCAAATGATCTCATCTTACTCATGATCTTTCTATCGTGCCGATTTTGCTTGGTTTCTGGTTTCACTGAGGTGGGATTTAATCAGGGCACTCCTGCTGCCTGAGTAGGACTGCTTTAAAACGATGTCATTACAAACCTTGGTTGCAGATTAAGAATTGCACTCACCGTCATAATTTCCATTAGCACAGCTTTAAATTCTTTCAGCACTGTGAGGTAAAGATGTCTTGTGAATAAGTTCCCATGCTATATGTCTGCTGTTGGTTACCTACAGCAATTATAGACTTGGATAGGGTCTAAAACATGATATAGAACCGGGAAAAATGTCAGTGTTTTGTGGATCTAAAGGAATTTTTAAGGAAAAAAAAAGTTCTTTAGAGTGTCCCAAAGCCTTATTTGACGGCTTCTGCTCTACGCACCCCCAGGGCTCTGCCAGCCCTCACTCCCTTCCCTTACCATGAAAGTCTTCCAAGTTCTCCATCAGAGTCTAGAGATGGTAGGCCCACTTAACACTGATGTATAGTCTTTCTTATCCAGGAAGCTCACCCTGATGAGACTTTGGTCACGTAGTTTCCAGTTCTAAATACACACCAAAAAAGCCCTTTCATGGTTAAAAAAAAAAAAAAGGCTCACATACTTTCTCTTATAATATAAGGTGGTCCTGATCCCCTTGTAAACAATTTCCTTTGGAGTAAGTCTTTAGTATGTGGAAACCCATTATTTAGTATCTGGAAACACCCGATTATTCTGCTAGTAGCCAGGCTTGATTCACTCATTCAAATCCATTTTAGCCATTTCTATCAAGTTTCTTTGTTAAATCTCTTTAGACAATGAACATGATTTGCTATTTTATAAATTACTAATTTGAGAGAAACAGAAAACTGCCTCTCTACATACCTATTACAAATTCAGAAACTCCAATCAAGTTCTTGCTTATAATTATCTAAAAAAGAAATACACTTTGATCATTTTAATTCCCCTGCTATGCATTTCTGGATGTTTATAAATGAACTGAATAGTGGTGGGAAAAGGTCCCAGTGCCCCTTAACAACTACAATAACCCTCTTGTAATTTGCTGAAAGCAAGTGGTATTCATTTACTCTTTTTTTTCCCTTGAAGTTCACAACAAAAGCAAACAGGTAGATTTTTGTTAAGAAACTTCAGGTTGGTCGATCTAAAGGCTTTGAAACTAGATAAATGCATACATACATCAGACTAAAGAAGCGTTTGAAACAAAAGCGTGGGAAAAGAAGCCGGCTTTGCACAAACTAAGAGTCGGGTTCGTCTGTTTGTGTAGTTGCAGACAATTGTTAATAAGGTTCACAGGGAGACTGAAAAGAATGACATAAGTCACTGTGACTTATGTATAAAGACGCACTGAAGTAAAAAAGAGAATTTAGGAATAATGAATGAAGACCTTTCCCTCCCTTCCTGGAATTTGGTCCGTAAATGGGGATGGATATCCGGCTAACTGGTTCCAGTCTGGGTGTTGCTAGTTTCTAGAAATGTTCTCCTCCCTGAAGGTTTCCAAGAGTAGTTGTTATGTTGTGTGGCAAATGATTAACGGCACCTCAGATGTTGCATGCCTGCTTTGAAGTATGATGGGCTTCAGTCTTGCCATGGAAAAAGTACAAATCACCTTAAGTCACCTTTAAACAGTACAACTATTTTAATAGTCCACAGTAAAATAAGCAGGACAGTTTTGCAGTTCAACATTAAAAGCAACCTTTCCGTACTCAACACGCTCCTATTTAGAATGCTCCCTCCTCTCTCCTGTCCCTTCTCTTAAGGTGTAAGTCTACAGAAGTGCTTCTAAAGTGCGTTTTTCAGGCATGAAAACCAGCCCTGTGATTTGCTCTCCAACAGCGAGTCCTGAATTAGAGCCCGGCTGCCTCCTCGGAGGGGCTGCACTGAACCAGTGGAGCTACCATGTCTTAGAAATGTACGTTTCTCACTCCCCCAGGCGAGGACACCCAGGCGACCACAGAATAGCTTTCTGAAGATACTATTATGACAACTTTCCCTGTATCTTCTCTTACCACAGGTAAATGTTTCAGGCATCCTTGAGTCACGAAATATGGAACACTCAATCGACACGTCCACGTCCAGGAAAATCCAATCTTGGAAGCCTTGCGTGAATATTCTGAATTTGGTGGGATGAGGCGCACCGAGTGCGGGGGCGGGCCAGAAGGCTCGCGTTTGGACCTGGGGGGTGGGCAGGACAGTCCGATCCGGCTACTGCTTGTCGTCGTGGGGGTCGCCAGGGACACCTGCCTCCTCCAGGGACCTGACTCCCTCGGGGAGTAAAGTGGCGCGCACTTTCCTCTTCTCCTTAAAACGCCCGGAGCGCGAAATCTTCAAATTGCGGCGGCTGTTGCCGGCTTTCTCCGCGGCCAACTTGTCGGGCTTGTGGGGGTCGCCGGCGCCCGCGTGGAGACCGGGGCGCTGATTCTCCCGGGAGCCGCCGGTCCGGTCCGGGCTGGGCGGCGCGGGGGCGGCGGGCTCCCCGGGGGAGGGCTGAGCCGGGGGCTGCGCCCCGACCGTGGCCTCCTTGCTTTTCTTCCTGCTGTTCGTGAGCGACTTCCACCAGGGGCCCGAGCTGCCCGCGCCGCCGCCGTCGGCCATGGCCAGCGGGCCGGGGGGAAGGGCCTGGGCGGCGGCGGCCCGTCTCTCGCGGTGGCCGCCGGCGTCCGCTCCGCTCCTTCCCCGGCTGTTCGCCACCGGGCGGCGGGGTGGGATCCGAGGCAGCGGCGTGCGCTGGGGAAGAAAACAAAACTTACTTACTGGGGTCGTCGTGTCCTCCCGGTCCCAGTGCCTCCCTTTCGCTCCGCGCGACACGGGACCGGCTGGGGTCCCAGCGCCCGCAGCCGCGCGAGCCCAGACACGCGCAGCCCGCACAGGGCGCCGTGCACCCCCCGCCCAGGGCTGCGGGCGGAGGAGAGGCTTCCAGGGCGCCCCCGCCTGGTCTCGGGGGTGACTCTCGGCATCTCGGTCCCCAACCCTGGCGGCACCCCCGGGGCAGTGCAGTGGTCGGTGTGCGGGGGGGGCCCCCGGCGGAGGTTCCCGGGCATCTGTGCTCACCGGGCCTGAAGGCGCAAACGGCCTGTCGGTCAGCCGGCGCGATGGGGCAGGGACGTCCCCAGGTGACCCACCCGCCCACAACTGCCTTCCCGTGGACGAGCACCTGGGAGGCGGCGGCCCCAAAGCAAGTGCTTCCCGGCTGCAGGGGACGATGACTGTGAGGTTCCCGTCACAGGCTTTTGCTCCCTAGACTTCTGCTCCAGGAACCTTCTCCGTGGGATTCTTCGGGATAATTTACAAGCCCGGAAGAGCGAGGGGCCAGCTCAGGGTGTTTTTGTTTTGTTTCTTTTAAATTCTGCTTTTGCCATCACTCCGGCCTTGTGACTTTCAGAGAAGCCCGATGAGACTGAACGTCCCTTGAAAACCGCCAGCCTGCGCGTCCTTTTATTCCTGAGTCCAATCTTGAGTCTCTTTGAAGCCACCCCCGACCGAAGGTGGAGATGAGGCCAAGCGGCAAATGTCCTCCTCCCTTAGTTCTGTATCAAAATGTGCCTCGAGTCTGCATTAGGCACCTCAACTCGGGAGAATGTTAGTTACCACGTAAAGGCTTCAGTTCCTTTCCTCGCGCAATTACCTGCTCCCAGGAGAGCGCGCGCGACCAGGAACGCCAAGTCAATTTGCGTCTTTCCAGCTTTCCCAAGACCCCTGTGCGGAGCGACAGGGTTGTTTATCAGCACTCCAGGTGCGAATCTCGGAAGCTGGACTCCTCTGCGCGCTGTGTGGGTCTGTCCTGCCCCAAGTCTCCAAAAGCGCAGGACTCGCTTGCCGGCGGCTGGACTCCAGGCTTCCGTCGGGCTCCTTCCCATCCCACGCGCGGAACGCTCCTGGGATTCGCCCGCGCGCTGGAGAGCGAAACTTCATCAGTTTGTTGTTGGACGTGGTCCTCCCGGGAACCCGGGAGAGAAGGGCTGAGCGCCTACGCGGCCTGGGCCCCGGCTCCTCCCCAGTCCGCCCTGAGGGCACACTCCGACGGCGACGTGGAAACAATAGGAGAAAAAGGGGCCAAAAGTTCTTTCCGCGCAAGACGCATCCACACCCTCAGGCACCGTTTGCAGGTGGGTGTGCAAACGTCCTGCTCCCCCTACTTTACGGATTGGAAAGCACCCCCAAGTCATTCACCGGCCGTGGCGGTGGGGTGCCCTACACTTTCTTCTCCGCTATCAACTTGTGTGCACGGAAGGGCTTTGCACGAATCGCTCAAGGGAAAGATGGCCAATTACGCACGTGTACACAGAGCGCCTGCGGCTCGCCACCTCTCCTCCGGCGCCCGGGGAGCCCTCCCACCGCAGGGGGACACCCCAATGGGCTCTGTCCTGGCACACGCGGAGCCACTCTGACTGCTCACCTGCTCAGGACTTCGCGGCTCCGCGTCGCGCTCGCCACCGAGAGAACGGCAGGGCTGCGCCGAGAGTAACGTGCAAACCGCGGCGCGGCGTCCCCGGGCGCAGTCCTGGGAGGTCGGGCTTCTTTCTGGAAGGTGTGCCAGCCGGAATCTTCAGTCCGGTCAAGCCGACTGCCGCTGCGGGTCTCTCCTGGCGCCTCGGACTTCTGCCGGCGGCCGGGTTCGCAGAGCAGTCGGCTCCGGCCCGAGGGCGCCGCGGCCAGCGGGTACCAGGCTCACGGCCCCAGGTGAACGCCGGGCTGCTCTCCTGGTTACTAGTCGTTCATTCTCGGGCTCGTCCCCTTCCCTGCTGGCGCTGCCGGAGAGCCGCCGGGAGATGGGAACTCGGCTGCTCACTCTGCTGCCTGTGCCCTTCCTACGCTTGCGGTCCTCCGCGCGGGAAAAGACGCCTACCCACCTGCTGGTCATTCGCCAAGTGATTCGAGAAACCAGAACCCCGGGGCAGCGGGAAGGAAAAAAAAAAAACAACCCAGGAGGCGTCCACCGCTGCCACAGGTGCAGGTAGGAAGTTTGCGTTTCCGCCCTCCAGGGGACGAGATTGGACCAGGTCGCATACGTGGCGCCAGCCTTAGGGTGTCTGATTGGAGAAGGGCCGTGCTGCGCTGCTGGCCGATCCGACTCCTCCGAGAAACCGTGGAGAAGACCGGAGGCCGGGCGACCGAGGCTTGAGGTGGGCTCCGGTGAATAGATGGCACCGTAGCTCTCCCTCTGCCCCTACCCTGATTTCTTTGTTTCCTTCCTCTCTGAGTCCCCAACCGTGGCCACTCAGCTCCGGCATCTCAAGGTCTGTAACTCACAGGCGCTGTTTCATATCCAGGCAGAATGTCTTAGTTGAAAGACTGTCATATTAACAAGTTCGCTGTGTGCCAGCCAGGCACTATTCCAAGCACTTCTGTGGATTAACTCACTTATTACAGCAACCTGAGGAGGTAGGTACTAGTATTGTCCTCACTTAACCCAACACTGAAAGGTTAAATGGTTGCCCAAGGTTGCACGGCTGGGACCAGGAAGAATGGGATTTGAATCCAGGAGGTCTGACACCTGTTCCCCGGGCCCTAACCAGCGCCTTGTACCACAGCCTGCCAGCCTTGAGCTTTTAACACGGCTGAGTGAGAGAGTGACTGTCCTTTCCCCAGGCCTGGAAGTCTAGTGCACAGCCACCCTACCTGGAAAGTACAAATCCAGCCCAGAGTCGCTGCAGGAAGCAGACTAATGATTTGTGTCAAGGTTCAGGAGGCTTTTGCTTCAGGTTGAATGTCACTGATTTTTATTCTTTGGACAGAAAGGTACTGACAGGGCATTTTTCACTGATGAAATCGGCTTCATCTTCCTCCATGCTCTTCTTTTTCAAAGAACTATTGTGATGTTCCTTGAGCTCATGTATATCTCCTCTGAAGGCTGAGTATGGAGCAACTGACATCTGAGCACCTTTATTCTGAGGACTTTTTGAAGTATAAAAGTAGTGGAAGGCACGACGCCTACCTCAGATAACTTACAATAATTAGTAGAAAGAAAAATTTATAGCATATTCCAATGCATGAACTATGATAAAACTATGAATACTTTATCGTGTTAACGTCTTAGTTTGGCATTCTTGGATTTTCAAATGATATGCACAGTAACGTATACTTGAAAGCGATGCCTTTTTGTGTATTATTGAGATTAGTTTTCAACAGTAAGTGTTGGAAGATAGCACCATGACTGAACAAAGACAGGCTGCCAGTTGTGAGGGGAGGATGGGACACATCATCCTAGGGCCATCTCATTCCAGACAAAGACCCTGGGCCAGGGAGAAAGGTCTTTGTTAGAAGTATCATCACCCCAGGAAGCTGTGGAGCTGGGAAGCACTGCAGGCTATAAAGCTGGAAAGGAGGTGGTGACCGGACCATTCAGGATCTGGTCAGTCCTGGTAGGATTTTTTCAAACATAATTGATTGAAGAGGGAGTGACGTGATAAGATTTGCATTTAAAATATCACGATAGCTGTAAAGAGTGGATGGTAGGGAGGATAAGGTATGGCTTTAGGGAAACCAGTTAGGAACTGGTGGAGTGGTTTAGGTGGAGAGGGGTGGCAGTGGGGGAGGTGAAGAGAATTAGATGATGCAAAAGAGATTTTCGAGGTAGAATCTACAGGACAGTATTTCATTTAATTCCTACAAATGAGGAGCCTGAATTTAACTAGAGGCTTAGAAGGGAGATACTTTCACAGTCTTCCTTGGAACTAGGAGTACCCATGTGATCCAGTTCTGACTTACGGAGCCATAAGGAAGACTTCAGGAAATGTTTCCTCCCTAGAAAAAGGAAAGAGCCTTCTGACAGAAGAACGCTTCTTGCTATCCCCTGGATTCTTACATTTAAGTACAGTGTGAGGATGTCATGTCTGGTGTTGCAGCTGCCATCTTACAACCGTGAGGCCACAGGCATGGGAATAAAAGCCAACGTGCTAAGGGTGAGGGCCTCAATGTGTGAGAAGTGTCTTGGTCTGTGACGATACTGATGAGCCCCTGCAAGAATCTTGGAAGTGCCTACCTCCAGACTGCTAGTGCAGTGAGACAATGCGTATTCCTATGATTCAGCCACTGACTTCAACACAATTTTCTGTTGCTTGAGCCAGAAACATTCCTCCTCAATACTGTTCGTCTGAGTTACAGAAAAGAAAATATTGTTCAAATGGAAAAAAGTTCATGTTATCACATTTATTTTTCCCAGACCAATCTGGAAAGTTCTTCATAGAAGGAAGATGTAGTGAAATGTTTAAGCTATGGGAAGGTTTTTAGAGCAGGGGATGTATGTGTAAAATAAGGCACCTGCCTTGAAAAAGCTTGGAGTTAATGAGTAGATACAGGTATGTGGACAGTGCATGGACGAATAAGCGGGAGGAAGTCCAAAAGGTGAGAATCGTCAGATATCTGAGACATCGTAGTATTTAACTTTTATAGGCCGAGTTTTAAATCAAAGCAATGAAGACTATTTTTCTTTAATTTTTGAATCTAGAACGGTTTTAATCTATAAAATTGTCATAACTAACTCCATGCAAAAAACAAACAAAAGAAAAAACAAACCCCAAAAGCAAAAAGCAACTTCACACAAAGAAGGTTAGTGTTAGACAAAGATAGCTGTGTTCTGTAACTATTGATCTAAGAAGCCTCCAGTTTTGGTTCTAGAAAAGGGACAAGGGCTGATACACGTCTGTGTTGGTAAGCTGGACATCATACAGTTGTAGATGCATTTCAAGTTGGTTTACCTATCCAGTGAATAGTAGGTGACTTTTAATGTTACAGAATTTAAATATGCTTAGGCTGGGCAATGCTTACATGTCTTAATGATACTTTACCTTTCAAAAATGTATTCATGGTTTGAGTAAAGACACTTCTTTTTCTGTTTTTATTAAATTGCTTCTTTTTCAGGTGAACCTTCAAATGTAGTAAATGATTACACTCAAAGACAATAGAGAATGAATTTCTAGAGAGCAAGATTTGCATACTAGAAATTCAGGTGAGAACTTTAGAGGTTAAACCTGGCATTTGCAATCTGAGCAAACCTGGCATTGCATTGGAGGCTGGGAAATTGATTATCTTCCTTTAAAGCATTTATAGTGGGAATTAGACAAAGGAAAGCGCACGATGAGAAAATGTAAGAAATACAGCTAATCAAAATGAAGAAAACAAAGATTATTGTTATTCTTTTCACCCAGGGATAACCATGATTAATGTTTGGGTGTTAGTCCTTTTGTTCCTTTTGCCCCTATTTCCACATTCACTTCTTTTATCCTTTCTCTTCCCTTCCCTTTCCTCCTTCCCCCCTTCTTCATTCCTTTCTTTTATGGCCTCTTCCATTGTTTGAAAATTCGATATGTATGTCCCATGGCCTGTTCCTTTATACTCACCAACGTACTGGTAGTTTAATATTCCTTTTCTCCTTTCTGTGTATTCACATCGGTGTCGTTGGACTTAGTTTATAAACTTTTAAAAAATTTACTTTGTATTGCGGTAATATTGGCTAATAACATGTAAGTTTCAGCAGCCATGCCTGAAGGTGGGATCCACTTTTCATACTAGCCTCTCATCCTGTACTGTATGAGTGCATGTCTAGAAGTACAAAACTTAGAGTCACAAGATATTACTAATCGTTTCAGTGTTACACTTGACCTAAGCAAAGCTGATTGGTACAGTGCAGACTCTCTGAAATTCAATCAACACCAGTGGACTCTTCCTAACTCCCGATCCCTACTGCCTTTGTGTTCTTGTTTCTTGGTATTCTTGGATATTACTGTATGCTCCTCATTTTCTTTGAAAATTGTTTGCAGGAAAATGTAAGGCCTAAGACAAAGGCGACTTACACTAGAAGGGATTTTCAAAAGCGTAGGGTCACTACTGGACAGGACCATTTTACACTAAGTTCACAGCAGGAAGATTTTTGGACAAGGAAAACGAGATCCATGTGGGCATAGTTACACACTCCGGGGACAAGCCCATTTGTTCTTTCCCGCCCTGCCCCACAGACCTTTTCTTTTCCAAAGTAACTTAATTGTCCGTGCAGACCTGTGGGTGGGTATGGGTATGGCTTACTTCTGGGCTGCACAAACCTTGAAGGACTACCCTTTGGGGCCTACGCTTAACGAGAAGGATCTCCTATGAATCACTCTACTTTGGGTAAGACTTCAGCTTAAAATTCTGTCCCTCTTGCTCCAGGAGGCTATCAAAATTGAAACTGTTTGGTGCCCAATTGTTTTCAGCAGGAGAATTCATCCAAATAATTTAGCCTGCCACTGACAGGAATAGATGTGTTTTAATTATATTGTAAATTGTTTGCTTGATGTTTGTCCCCTTAACTAGACTTTAATTTTCTTATTTACTTATTTGTTTATTGTTTGGCTTCCTCACTAGAAAAGGAGCTCCATTTTATCAAATGATCCTTTTACATAACACTTCCTATGTACCAGGTACAGTTCTAATTGTTTTATACATAATTAACTCATGTAATCGTCCTAAAAGCCCCATGAAATAGGTGCTATTATTACTAAAGATGAGGTAACTGAAACACTACAAACAAGTCACTTGCCCATGGTTACACAGCTGGTCCGTATCAGGGCCAGCATGGGACCCCAGGAAGACTGGCTTCAGAGTCCAGGGACCTAACTAATCCCTCCGCTGCGTGTTTCCCTGTGAGCCCTAGGACGCGTCACTAATCAATCCGAAGGACCTGGCAGTAATAGCTCTTCATGTTGTTGAATGTATACATTACATGTATAAATATGAATGCTTTCTTGGTTAGAATATGATGGACTTATAAAAAGAAATATTATATAAGAGGCAATCAAATAAAAATTTGATCTGTCGTTACATGTAATGATAGCCTGATTTTCTTTAATTCTGAGATGTGAGTAGAGTAGGCGGACCAATGTATCGGATAAGTTTTTGCTTTTGTCCTTACAATAGTAGGGGAACACTATCATGTCGCCAGACCCTTTGAGGGACATGGAGTTAGATGGGAGGATACAGACGGGGCTGAATAATGTAATGCCTGAGGATGGCCGCTGAGGTTTTAGTAAGTATTGTACTTGGGGAATAAATGAATGACCTAGAGGAACATGACATCTAGGAACAAGAGTCCACAGTGCATCTTGACTCTCTCAGGAAACCAAGACAATACAACTTCATCGTCAGTTAGAAAACCATTGATGTAAATAAAAGTCATGAGTTACCATCCATGATAATGTTCTCTGGCGGGTCTCCTGGTTCCCTCAGGTCAGGACGAGGGTGAACTAGCTCCTTTAAAAGGTGACCTGCTCTCTGCGGTTGTTCATTTCCCCTTTCAAAGGGTTGATCTGGTTACGCTCCATTTACCAGGTTCTATTTTTCTCTTCTGTGGTTTGTCAGTGTGTCAGCACATTACGTCAGGAGTACAGGTAGAAGGTGGATTTCTGATGGAAAGGTAACATGATGAAGGAAGTGAATCTTTTGGTTTCCTCACCCGCAACAAGGCCAATGTCAAATTTATGTAGTTAAGAAATCCATAAGAAATAGCTGCTTTCCTAAGTCACAGGCTGCTGGGAGGTGGTAAAGCAAAATTTTGGGACTCAGCTCAGCTCAGGGCTAACCCAGGTAAAACTCACACTGTACACTCTCTTAGCGAACATTCAGGTTTATCTATGTGATGGAATTTCATTTACACAGTGAGAGAAACAGCTTCAGTGGCAGTTATAAACCTTTTATATTACTGGTAAATTTAAAATTCTTGCTGTGGACTTTTCACTTTACTGTGGACGTATCCAAAAGTGGATAGTATACTTCCCACTTTTGTTAATGGAAGAGCGACCCTGAGAGGCAGATACTATAAATCCTACAGTTTTATCTTAGAAAGTTGGAGCAGTTCGCTCGCGGTTACAGGACCACAAGAGGTGGAGTTATTTTGATTCAGTTTGAGTTACTCTGTCGAACACAGTGTACTTCTAATATTGCTATTTGAATCTCATAATGCTTTTTAGTTAGTTAATCATTAGAACAATAAATGTTTGTTGGTATCAAGGTTAATACATCAAAAGAGATAGTCATACTTTAAAAATTCGAGGTCACTGTTTTCTAAGTTTTCCCCTTAGAACAATGCTAAATCACATATGATTGCTTAAATATTAAAGCCCTATGGAATGACAGAGCACTCAAAGCTCAAATTAACGCTGGGAATTGTAATTATATATATTTCTTGTGAAAAGACTTGATGGTTGGTTTGAATTACTAACTGTGTGGCTTTGGGAAAATTACTTAATAGCTTTAGGCTCTGGTTTCCTTACATGTAAAGAGGAGAAAACACTACGTGTCTGGGTGGTTGCCAAGATTCAAGTCCCCAGCAACTTTCCTGACACATAATAAGCATTCGGTAAATGTTAGTTTCTCCTTGACTAATTTCTTTCATTGGCTGTATGGGAACATTATATGAACAAACTCTACAAATCAATCACTTCTAAGTGGTTTTCTAAAGCAACGGTAGAGTCTTAACGATTACTGTTATCATTGTTGGTTGGGGCCAATATATTATTTTTCCCCCTCAAGACCATGATGTAAAAATATACTGGAGAGTATTTAATATACAACAATTTGCTATGAATCTAACTTTTTTCAGGAGCACACCTAATGAGTAAATCAAATCCAGTAGAACTTTTCTGTATGTGATTCAAGAATGTTCTTTATGCTTTCAGCACCAAAATTGTATTACCTGTAGTTCAAGGAGGAAGTGTGCTCAGTTAAGCTTGAAAGCACTGTTACCAGAAAAGGATTAACAAATCACAAGACAAAAATCCTCAGAAGTAAGGTCACTACCAGGCGGTGGCTAGGGCACAAGCCAAGGGATGTGTTCAGTATGTGTTGCCCCATTAGTTCTTGGGATCTTAATATATAACCGGCATCACTGAATCATACAGGAAGGAGAGGCCGGGAGAACCTTGTCTCTGCTGTTTTAGACATCATGGTGCCATTTCTTTTTTCCAAAACTTAGTTATTATTTCATTAAAATAATACATGCACATAGTTTAAAAGTCAAATGTTATTACAGGGCATATAGCAAATTACAGAGGTTTCTTACCGTATTCCTTCCCTCCGTCCTCCCCAATCACTCTCAGCAATTTGGGGTTTTTATTCCTGGCATTTACTCATCTCCATAATGCTAAGTAACATGCATATTACACTCTCTTTAGGTTTATTGAACAGATAAATTAGTTATTTATATGTTTGAGCTAAGCTTGATAGCATACAGATGATTATGTTTGCTTTCTTTTTGTCTTTTCCTGAAGTTAATAATGGCCTTTTGCCCCTTTTTTGATTGACTCACCTTTGTTCCTGTTTCTTTCTATACCTTCCAATGGCTTCTTGGTACACGTTTGTTTTTTATAACAGGTTCAATCATATCAATAATATATGTGTTCCATTTCTTTTTCTTTTTCTTTTTTTATATCCCCCCTGGACACCTCCTGCTCCTTCAGTATGCACTGATCTTTTTCTGACCTGCTGAATAGTCTCTTCCAGGGGATACCTGGGGTCAGAGTCCCTATTTCCTGGATTTTGAGTCTCCTTCTTGGTGGACCTGCTTGTCTTGGTGGAGCACTTTGTCAGTTGGTGCCACAGAAGGCATAGTGGTGGCAGTCCTTGGTGTGGCTGTTTCTTTCATTATGCACTTCCAGTCTGCTCTGTTGGGGCGCTATGCCTAGCATACAGCTCCCCTCCGAGGATCTCTGTTCACCCTTATTCTGGTGAGTCCCTTTACCTCCCTCCAAGGCAATTGGACATCTGTAGGCATAAAAACAACCTGACCTAAACATCACACTATAAGTAATTCAAAATGGATCATGGATTTTAAATGTAAAACTTTTAGGATAAAATATAGAACATATTCAGGACCGAGGGCTAGGTGAAGAGTTCTTACACACGGCTAACAGCACAATCCACACAAGAAAAAATTATTAAGTTGGACGTCATCGAAACTAAGAAAAACTTTTGCTCTGAGGAGGTCTCTGGTAGGAAGATGTAAAGACAAGCTACAGACTAGGAGAAAATATTTGCAAACCACATATCTGACTAAGGCCTCATGCCTAGAATATATAAAGAACTCTAAAAATTCAACAATAAAAAGCAATCCAAATATAAAATGGGCAAAAGACATGTGAACAGATGTTTCGCTAAAGTGGAGATACAGATGACAAATAAGAACATGAAAAGATGTTCATTAACCATTAGTGGAATGTGAATTAGAACCACAGTGAGGTATCCAATGCATTTATCAGAATGGTTAAAGAGAAAATAATGACCGTACCAAATCCTGGTGAAGATGTGGAGAAAATGAATCACTCACATATTTCTGGTGGGAATGTAAAATGGTGCAGCCACTCTGGAAAACAGTTTGGCAGTTTCTTAAAAACTAAACATGCAAATATGACCCAGCAGTTGCACTTCTGAACATTTATCCCAGAGAAGAGAAAATATACATTCACACGCAAACATGTACATGAATCTTCATACAGCTTTATTTATAACAGCCCCAAACTGGAAACAACCCAGGTGTCCTCCAATGGGTAAATGGTACAATAACCTGTGGTCATTTCATACCATGGAATACTTCTCAGTAATAAAAAAGGAACAAACTGAGATATCACCTCACCCCAGTCAGAATGGCTATCATCAACAAGACAAATAGTAACAAGTGTTGGAGAGGCTGTGGAGAAAAAGGAACCCTCATACACTGTTGGTGGGAATGCAGACTGGTGCAGCCGCTATGGAAGGCAGTGTGGAGGTTCCCAGAGAACGAGACTCTGTTCCCGCTCACCTTTCTCACCATGAGTTCCACCTGGGCCCCGTGAGGCATGCTTGTGTGTCCTCAAAAAATTACGAATAGAATTACCGTATGACCCAGCAATCCCTCTCCTGGGTATCTACCCCAAAAATCTGAAAACATTTATCCATAAAGACACGTGTGCTCCAATGTTCATTGCAGCTTTGTTTACAGTGGCCAAGACATGGAAACAGCCAAAATGTCCTTCGATAGATGAGTGGATAAAGAAGTTGTGGTGTATATACACAATGGAATACTATTTGGCAGTAAGAAAAAATGATACAGAAACATTTGTGACAACATGAATGGATCTTGAGAGTATAATGCTAAGCGAAATGAGTCAGACAGAAAAAGCAGAGAACCCTATGATTTCACTGATATGTGGTATATAAACCAAAACAACAAAAGAACGACAAACAAATGAGAAACAAAAACTCTTAGACACAGACAATAGTTTAGTGCTTACCAGAGGGTAAAGGGGGTAGGGGGAGGGAGATGAGGGTAAGGGGGATCAAATATACGGTGATGGAAGGAGAACTGACTCTGGGTGGTGAACACACAATGGGATTTATAGATGATGTAATACAGAATTGTACCCCTGAAATCTATGTAATTTTGCTGACAATTGTCACCCCAATAAATTAAAAAAAAAGGAACAAACTATGGCTACATGTGACTACTTAGATGAATCTCCAGAAAATTATGCAGAGTGAAAAGAGCCAATCCCTAAGAGGTACACATTGTTCGATTCCATTTATATAATATTCTCAAAATGAGAAAATTGTACATGTGGAGAGCAGATATTTGTAGGGGACAGGGATGGGGCGTGTGCATGGATACAAGGAGACAGCAGGAAGAGGTTCTTCGTGGTGATAAATTATACCTTGATGTTGGTGGTGATTACACAAATCCGCACATGAGATAAAATTGCATAAAGCTACACTCATACACACATATACACACACATGAGTGTGGGTTTAAAAACTTGTGGAACCTGAATAAGGTTCGTAGTCTTGTAAACCAGTCAGGTTTCTGGTTTGGGTAATGTTCTATCATGATGTAAGATGTCATCATTGGGGAAGCGGGGTGAAGGGTACTCTGGGCTCTGTACTGTTTTCTCAACGTATAATTATTTCAAAACGAAAAGTTAAAAACGTCCAGTATTTAGTGGAGTGACAAGCAGGACCGTCCACTGATGGCTCCAGGGTTCCCTCTCTTGCCCACAGCGGGAGGGACTGAGCCTGAACTCAACTTGTCACCGGACCAGCAGCCTGCAAGAAGTCCAACCACTGCGCAAGCTGGAACTTGAGTCTAAAATTCTTATTCCTCTCCTGCCAGGCTTCTCACCTTTTCTCTGTAAAAAGGAGTTCTACAGCCCATCCCCGATGGTGTGTCCATCTGGGCCTTTGTCCAAGAGTCCTCTCCACCAGGTCCCCAGAGAACGAGACTCTGTTCCCGCTCACCTTTCTCACCATGAGTTCCACCTGGGCCAGGTGAGGCATGCTTGTGTGTGCCGAAGACCCTCTGGCCAACAGACCTGAAGTTGGCAAGGAGGGGGTCATGTGGAAAATGGGGCAGACGGAAGAGCCCTTGCCAAGACCCTCCACGACGGGAGTGGGTGTGCCTACCGTGTGCATCTGAAATGCCGTGAGTGTGGGCGATAGTAGGAGACGAGATCAGAGAACTTATGGGGAACCAGAGAATCCATGTATGTAAGTCTCGTGTGCCTCTGTACACACTGGCTTTCATTATGAGTGAGATGGGAAACCAAAGGAGGGTTCTAGACAATGTGGTGACAAGACCCCACTTGTATTTTTACAGGATCCCTCTGCTTGCTGTGTTGAGGTAGACTCTTGGGGGTGGAGGGCAGGCAGGGGCAGAAACAAGGAGCTGAGTTAGAAGGCTATGACAGGTGTCCAATGAGAGACAGCGGTGATTTGGACCAGGGTGGTAGCTGTGGAGACGGTGAAAGTGCTAATGTGTGACTATATCCTAAGTAGAGCCGAGAGGCTTTACTCATATTCTGTGGTGCGTGAGAGATGTGGAAGGGTCAGGGATGACAGCGTTAGCTTACTCCTTCATGTTGCATGAACTAGAAGCACTGGGTAGTGTTTTCAGAAACAACTATGGGGTCACAATCTTCAGTCTTTCATTACTCAATACTGAGAACCATTCCCAAGTCAACATATTGTGAGCCTTTTCCAAGTCAATAAATATCAAAAAATATTCTTTTTAACGACTGCACAATATCCCTTATGTAACAATACCATGAGAGATTTAACAAATTCGTTTTTGATAGGCATTATATTATTTTTCAGTTTTTCTGACATGATGAATTCTGGAACACATTGAGTGATCTGAAAGCCTTTGCCAACAGATAACAATCTATCAGGTGACTCTGTATTTCCTGTGGCCCTTCTACTTTCAGTGGCTTAAATGTTTATTTTCCAAACATGCTTTTGTTTCCCGATTGCCAAACGAATACATCCTTATTGAAAAAAAAATTATCTTACGGGATTTAAATGAGACTTCTTTTATTGTCACCAAGTTTCAGCCAAGGTTCCAAAGACTGAGAATAGGTGATAGCCCAACTGTGCAGGGAATGCTAAGAGAGTATGAAAACACTTTTTGTGTTCCTCTGTTTACCATCCCACCTTGAGGGTATGTAAGGGGAAATAGAGAAGGGAGCCAGAAACTTCACAGGATTCCATTTTAGAGAGAGAATTTTTGGAGTACTGTGGCAATGCCCTTCATTTATTCTGAATTTTTAAATTATTCGGATGCAGTGCAAATACGGCAGATATGAAGATGTAAGAGCTGAGCCGTAGCGTTCTGGGCACATTCATCAGGAAACTTGGCGGTGGGCAGTCTGTCACATGCTAGCTGGTTTAAGCAGAAGCGATCTGTTACAGGGCACTGACTGAATCTGAGGGATCATTTAGATGTGTTGACAGATGGCATTTGGAACCAGAGTGGATGTGAGTGGCAATGGAGAACGCAGGGCAAGAAGCAGCATTGGAGGGTGTACGCAGGGACTTGAATAGCTCCCGAGGGAGGATGGGCAGAGGCTGGGGTGAGGGTGGTGTCACAGAAGCTAAGAAAGCATACATCCAAAGCTGCAGGGAGGCTGGTGGGCCTCCTGGAAGAGCAGTCTGGGGGGAGCACAAGCTCCAAAGCCCAAACCAGAATGAGTGGTGTGAAGAGGTGACAGCAGGTGCCACGCCTTCTGGCCTCCGCAGTAACCCTGTGAGGTTGGTGGGTCGATCAGCCAGGCAGGCATTCATTTTCATGTTTCAAAGGGGAGAAACCTGAGGCTCAGAAATGTTCAAAGCCTTGATCTGTGATAGAGCCAGGTCTCGTGGCTCAAAACCCAGTGTTCTTGTTGGGCCACTACGCTACCTTTCCATCACATCACAGCACGAGGCAGGAATGGCTTGGCTTTAAAAACTCAGCAGGCAGTAAACTGTAAAAATTCCCCTAACTCGCTACTTTACTAGGCAGCAATAAGTGAGGACGCCTTGTAATGCAAAGAAAGGATACTAACGCTCTAAGCATTCAGCCCCTGCTGAACCTGGTACGCGTCTATATTCTTCTTTCTTCCTAAATATTCATTTATTTGCAAAAACAGGGGGTGTCATTCTTGACTCTTTCCTTCCTTTCAGTCCTGGCATCAAATCCTTTAAGTTCTGACAACTTCTTAACTGTATCTCATACCCAAGACTCTTCTCCATCCCTCCTGTTGGGGGTCAAGTTCAGGTTGTCATGGCCTGTAACACTTCCTGATTAGCTTCTGTGTCTCTGGTCTTACATCCTCTGGTCTTTCCTTCCCTGTCACCAAACAGATGTAAGTCTGATCTGTGCTTGGCACCCAGGTGTCTGAGACTCTGGTACAGACCTGCTTGTTTAATCTCCTCCCCTCTCCTCATTCCTCACATGTCATGCTCGGGTCAAACCCAACTCTGTAGTTGTCTGGACCTTCCGTACTGTCCCATGTTTATGGCTGGTTCCTGCTACGTTCTCTGCCTGGGGAAGCCAGGGAAAGTCTCAGAAAGGAGGTCAACCTTCAGTTGAGACTTTCAGGATGCGGTGGAGTGTGCCCGACGGCCTGTGGTATCCACGTGGTCTTGACCTCAAGGAGTTTGTGCTTCAGAGGGAGACGGAACGTATCATCCCAGTACTTTGTGAGAACTGCTGGGTTAGAAGTATGCAGACTCCCATAGGAGATGCTTGAGCACGACAAGGTCTGTTCAACTCAACTCAGAAAAAAACAAAAAAGACACGACTCATTTGCATTCACAGAGCAGCTACTAACTAAGCCAGACTCTGTGAAGCAGGGTTCTAATGTGGTGCTTTGCGTGGAGCAAAATAAATTTCAGTGGAACAAAAAAATGGACACTGGGAAATACACCTGAAGACTGGGGAAAGAGTCTTTCTGAGCTGCACTTTTGAGACCCTCCATATTTATTAGATTAAACAGACCTCATTTGCCCTTCCCTCCCTCTTCCCCTCTCGCGAATGATGGTGTTCCAGGGAGATCTGAATTAGGCCCCTCCTGTACCTCTCTGTTCCATGTCCCTGGCTGCTCCTATCCAGTCCCGTGGGTCACTCCCAAGTCCACAGCTCCAGCTCAGGTCTGTTAATACAATTGCTCATGAAACATCTCTGCTTGGAAATTTCACAGGTATCTCCATTTCATCATGTCCAACAGGGAACTTACACCTTCCTTACTTCTTCCACCCCTCCCCAAGTGTCCCTAGCTCCTCTTTTTAGACAAAAAGTACTATTTACTTTTTAGTAAATAGTACCCAGTGGTCAAATTAAGCAACCCGAGAATCATCCTTGATTTTTGAATCCCATCTATAAACAACCCTTTGCAACTCCACCTCCTAAATCTTACGTCCGTCCCGTCTGTTTATCTCTGCCTTCATACCTTCTGATCCAGGTTACACCATATGGGTGAAAACTAGATATTGGTCCATCTGTCCCTGAAAACCCATTCATGCTAAATGCAACATGGTACTTGGGACTGTATGCTGGAACAAAAAAAAAGGAATTTAGTGGAAAACCTGTGAAATCTGAAAAAAGTTGGGAGTTTAGTTAATCGTAATGTACCAGTGTTAGTTTCTTACTTTTGATAAAGGTACTGTGGTTCTATAAGAAATTAACATTAGGGGAAAGTGGTTAAAGAGTACACAGAACTCTTGGTAGTATCTTTGAGGCATTTCTGTAAATATAAAAATATCCCCAAATTAAGTTTATTTTTTAAAAAAAACCCAAAACATTAGTAGCACCCCTTTCCCTTATGTTAGAGTTCAAAATCCTTAACACGACCAACTTTCTCTCTCCAGCCAGACTAAACATACTATTTAATTCTTTCAGTGAGATAAGCCTCTCTTTGCTTCCAGTATTCACAATGTCTGGCCCATTAGTAAGTGCCTGATAAAAATAAACGTCATATTTTTTAAATCAAAGGACTGACTACAAATTTGGGGATTGACAGGTCTCGTACGCTAACCGTGGTTTTCAGTAGTTAGCATACGAAAACTACTGAAAATAAAACCAGTGGTCAGAACGGCCCAGGCAATATGTCAGCTGTCTGTCTGTACTTGCCTGTGCTCCCCTCACGGCCCCTTCCCCTGCCCAGCTCGGCTGCTGTCCTTGAAATTCTCTCCCCTGCACACTGTGGAGACCAGGTGCCCATTTATGTTAATGGGAGGAAGGAAAGGGTGCTCCCCCACCCACCCTGCCACTGTCCCACCTCCCACAATCCCCTTGTGGACAATTTAACGGTGGGTTTCTAGAAACTACGCGGCCTCCCTTCAGGTCTAACTATCAGAGTTATTCCAATGGCAGGAATTTTAAGTCAGGTAAGAGGAGCCGTGTCAGGCTGCCAGATGGTGGGGGCGATAGGCATGGGTGAGCAAGCTTCAGACTAATGCAAGCTCGAGGGGGTCAAGTGTTGTGATCATGTTCAAGAAAAGGAGTCAAGTGAACCTCATTACACATTATAGAGCCCTGTTATGATACCCTATATAATTACCTGCGCTTGGATTTAACCTGGGACAAATCCTTCTCGTCTCATGCTTCTTCCTTCCTCACCTCTGGTCATGTCCTTTTCTCTCCTACGTCATCACTCTGAAAATAACGGCAATAAGAAGTAACTATTACCAATTACTTTAGATCATCATTTCCTCTAAGACATCACAATTGGAATATGGTCCCCGATTTTTCAGATGAGCTGATTCATTCCCAAGGTCAGATGTAGCTGAACATTGGCAGATCTGGGATTCGAATGCAAGTTTGTCTGGCTCCCAAACTTTTGTTCTGCTCTCCTGCAAGTGGCTTTGGGGGATTCGCTCTAAACACCCCGTCTCTCAATGAATCACATACAGGCAACAGGTGTCAGGAAACAGCGGTGGAGAATTAGAATTAGCATCTCAGTCAGACTCTCCAGGCAGAAGCTGGCAGCAGCGGGGGGGGGGGGGGGGGGGGGGGGGGGGGGACTGGGGTCACGAGGTGGGGGCTCAGTGCGATGCCTGTCCTCGCATTGTGTTTTGGTGATAGAAACTTTATTGCCCAAATCCATCTGGGAACAACGTTTTGAATAGTCTCCCCACCCCGCTCCCGCCACCCCCCAACACCAAGTTCCTTCACAGACTCCAAAATGACAGACAGAAGAATTTAATACATTTAATGATTTTTCTTCCATTTACACTATCATAAATTACAAAGTATTGTTCACTTCACAAAATAAAACCATTTCCAGATATTTTTTGGGACAGTATCCAGAAGTACATAAGCTACAACAAACAAGTCTGTAGAGTGGGGTAGGAGCAACCATAACAGGGACCACGCAGGGGCATTTTGACCCCACGTGCCCGGAGTCCACACGCGCGGCCCTGGGACTGTCCAGGACAATTGCACTGCCCTCCTCCTTTCAGTTCACGTTATCACAGTAATTCTCTTCTGGTCACTCCAAAACAAGACGAGTGAGTAAGTACACGAATCACCTCAGACAATCAGAGGAAAAGACATGGTAGCTGGACTGAAGAAAAAAAAAATCTAGATTTCCAGTTTTTGGTGTTTTCAATATTTTACCTATGTTACAAAATATAGAGATCTTGGTGTGAAAAGCTCATGCTACGATAAACATAAGCAATCAGACGGCACTATAGGAATAAAATCATATTAAATTATTATCTCTACAGACCTACTTTTATCGAAGAGGAACACATATTCGTGGAAATCAAACTTATTCATTCTTACTTTAAAAAATAGGCTTGTTTGTAAAACAAAAATGAAAAAAAAATCAAAAATTATTCTGCAGATTCACTTTCCATAGATAGAGAAATGTGACAAAAATACAACTGGGTGTTAATGTGTGCAGCTACAGTGCTTGCCTGAAAAGAAAACAGGAAAAAAAAAATGCTGACTTTGGGTATGGCCTAGATACAACCAGTGCTCCCAAATTATTTTATGTAAAATGACCACATTCAGCATATTCTGGGATATACACACATGACATGGGAAACCTACGACCAATTCCAAAAACATACTTTGGGATTTTACGAAATTTTTATAGAAAGAAAATTTGTGGATGTTTTAGATCGTCCTACAATTGCTATAAACACATGCCATTCGATAGCAAAATGTCAGTGCTTAACAGCAAAAACTATCCAAAACAGAGACACAGGCAGCAGTGGAAATTTCATTGCAAAGCACTGGTGGGGACAGAGGTATGTCGAGATAATACTGCATTCACGGTAAACTTTTCCAGGGGTCACAGCAAGAAGGCAGGACAAGGTACACAGGGAAATAATCAATGCACTGCATTGAGCTCTATTTGCTAAAATAAAGCAACATTCTTGCAGCTCAAATAAAAATACATTTTACAATATAAGTTTCATTTAACATTTAACATATAGAATTGTCTTCTTTTTTGTAAGTGGAAAATGTAAAACTGTATCAAGTACCTCTAGGACTTAAGTTCCCTTTTATTACTAAGACTGACGTTTAAAGGTCTACATTTTTTTTTTTAAATAAGTTAAAGAAAGATCCATTAATCACTCTTCCAGCGAAACAGACATCTATACGGGGCAAGGCAAAGACCCCAGGTGAGGGCCTTTTCTCACCCTCACCCTGGCTGTTTTCACACGGAGGAGGCGAGTGTCTATGAGACACAGTAGCCAACTTGGCCATTCACTGTGGTCCAGGAAATTCTGTCACTTGCTTGGAAAACAAATCAAGTGTAAGAAATGTTTTTATTCCCTTAGCTTTCACAACAGTGATGGGGCTGGGGCCATTCAACTCATTTCTCTGGTGGATTAAAACAAAACGTCTTCGTTTTCTATTAAAATCTGCACAATCAGCTTTTGGTACCGCATGTCCTGGAGGGTGGTGAGCGTGCTGTCCTCAGGGGATCTCATCAGGGTGGGCCCAAACACAATCCCCAGATTTTCAGCATTCATGAAGTTATCCTTTTCATTTATAGTCACCCTGCAAAACAAACATTAGGCTGACTTGTGGACACATTTAGGTACTGATTCTATCCATATGACCCCAAGAACGTCTCTGGTTTGGGAAATTGCAAAAAAAAAAAAAAAACCACTGAGAATCAGAATTACAGAAAAGCATTTTTAAAAAGGTAATTCTTCTGATTTCTTCTTCTTTTTTTCTTTTTTTCATCATTGACACGGCCTTCAGCCAGTGGAAGTGAATTACTAAGTGAACCTGGTATAGACACAACCTTTAAAATGAGAGACCCAGGCCTTCTAACTAAATAAACAAGAGATGGGCATTTAGGGGACATTGCTTTGGAGGGGTCGATTATTAGCTGGCCCCTAGTGTACACAGATTTTAGTCTAGGCTTGTATAGAAGTCTTTTTTCCCTCTTGTCGTTTCCTTCTGGTGTGTGAGCTGGCAAGTAGGGAAACTGAGGGCAGATTCCCTGTCTGCCGGCAGGGCTAGTGCCAGAGGAGAAAGGTTACTTGTAGGATGGGGCTTAGGAATAGCCAGACCATGATCATGGGACAGGGGGATGGCTAGAGGGTGGCCAAACAGGAAAGCAGTTGGACGTTATTTCTAGTTCCCACAGGATGAGGTCTGGAGTAGTAATTACTGTTGGAACTGAAAATCGTCATTTCAACATCCAGATAAGAACTACAAAGCCTTTAAGAGTGAAATTCAGACTCCAAAGTTGGCTTAATACCTTCTAGTGGAATAAAATGACAATCCTCCAGATTTTCACTTTAAGAAATTTAGGTTTTAGGATGTTCATAAATAGATCTAAAATGGAACAGGTTCTCCAAAGAAGAGAAAAATATAATTAAAACACATGTGGGTTTTGCACGGAAAGCCATGCCTTTGTGTCTATTCTCTTGGAACTTGTTAAGATCAGCCATTTAGCATTATTTTAGGAAGGTCAATTCAGCTAAGAAAGAGGTAGGAGAGGATGTTCTTCGTGAAAATCGCTCCCATCTCCCCATTAAGGCAGGCGTCACGTCTGGCCAAAACAAGATGGCTAGCAAACCTGCTACAATAAAAACACTGAATTATGGGCATTTAAGATGCAACTGGGACATGTTAGCATTTTCCCTGATCGTCATCCTTTGCCTTCTAAACTATCACAACGGGGCAATGAAAGAAATAATTTGCAGCTCATTAAAAGCCAGGCTGACATTCACAGTCTATTATTTACCCAAAAGATATTTGACTCTTAAATTCAATACATTAATCAAAATGGAAACCTTCTGAGCTAAATGTTACATCTCTGACCAACTTGAATATGAGCAATAGCATTTATAGGCTTTGTATGATAGAAAAAAACCCTCAACACCTAGTGTTGATACAGTATTCTCTGTGTGTATCCTTTCACTAACTGAATGGATCTGAAAATTAGTCAACTTTCAATTAGACAATTTTTGGTTCATTTTATCTAAGAATGGGTTGTTGCCATGTATCTTCCAAAAACACAGAGGAAGGCCACAGAAGTGCTCTATTCCCTCCAAAATCTCAAAGACCAACTCACTGACCTCATCATACATATATGGTGAAGGAAAAAGAGCCACGGTTAAGGTAAAAGAGTCTGAAAGCAGAGGCCGTAGTGGCCTGTAAACACTCCATCATCCATCCGTGTCATGGGCTCTCACACAGATAACCTGTGCAGCCCTCTGTGGCAGGAACCCTTTGAGATGGCCCCCAGTGACCCCTGAATTCACACCCTTGTGCAATCCCTTTTGGTGACAAGCTTCTAATAAGTAGAATAGAGCAGAAACAATGGGCTGCCACTTCTGGGATCAGGTTACAGAAAGGCTGTGTCCTCCATCTTGGGTGCTCGTGCTTGCCTGGTCTGAGGGAAGCCGGCTGCCATTTTGTGAGCTGCCTATGGGGAGACCCACATGGCAGGGAATCGAAGGTGAGGGGCCTACAGAGGACACTCAGCAAGTAAGTGAGGCCTCCCGTCCAACAGCCTCTGAGGAACCGATACCTGCCAACAATCGCGTGAGTGAGCTTGGGCGTGGATGGTGCCCCAGTCGAGCCTTCAGATGAGATTGCAGCCGGGCTGTCAGTTTGACTGCAACCGTGTTATAGACCTTGAACCAGGGGCACCCAGCTGAGCCAACCCTGGATTCCTGATCACAGAGACTGTGAGATAAGGAATGCTTATTCTTTTAAGCCACTTTTAAGCCAAATTTAAGTTTTGGGGCAATTTGGTACTTGGTGATAGATAAGTAATATGTCTAGAAAATGTAAGTAATACATCTAGATAAGTAATACATCTAGAAAAATAAGAGATCAGGGTGGGAATGTGCTTGTCCTGCAGGAGGGCAGACTCAGGAGTCTGGGGCTGGAGTGGGCAGAAGGCAGAAGAGTAGAACAGAGTCCAGGGCTTGTGCGGGAGGAAGACGAGACATGGAGGCAGTGTGGACAAATGGTTAAGACAGAGCCTGGGTTCTGGATCTCACGGCCCAGGTTTCTATCCTGGCTTCACGTCACCTCTTCGCGTCCATTATTTAACCTCCTCTACAGATTCAGCAATGTCATCTGTAACATGAGGGCTCTAACAGTCCCCACTGCATACAGCCAACGCTTGTGAAGTGTGTGGAGCAGCTAGGGACACAGGGAGTGTCTGGCAGTTAGGATGGGGCTGGCCTGGAGAAGTCCACGCGGGGGTTTGGGCAGGGAGGCTGTGGACTTTTTCTGGAGCATTCAGTCCCGGGGCAGACAGGGTTGCGGAGGAGGGGACGATAGGGGTGAGCTTACTTTTTGAGGTGGATCATTAGGTATCGGAGGGTCTCGTAGTGGGCAGGAGGCAGCAGCATCAACACCTCATGGACGGCTTCCAGCCTCTCATCGGCATTGGCGATTTCTGGGAAGAGCACACACCAGGAATGTCAGGGCAGCCTTGTGGCATTAAAGTCCGCAGAGCAGCAACAAGTTTGGCTATAGATGGAGGGGACGCCTAATAAGTTCATGCAACTTCAGGTGACATTTCACTAAAAGTAACCAATTTCACCGCATCCTGCCTCATTCCAGGAAGGCTTTGGGGCCGGGTACCACATGCGGTGCATTGAACAGCCGCTGGGTGGGTGGCAGGAGGCCGGCCGCGGTCCTCGTTCTCCAGGAACCTGCAGCCTGTCGATGCTTGTGGGTGGCACATGCACACCCTGCTTTGCCTGTCTTCTCAGCGATGTCAGCATCATAAGCTTTAATTGAAAGTGGATCACTCTTGGTAGTGTCCTCTTGAAGTTGTCTAATAAGTCTTTCCCTGGTAGACTTCCATAACGGAATACACGTTACAATGCGAGGGCACTGGCCCTTGAGCCAGCCGACTCAGCCTGCATTTACGGTACTTTTCACCCAAGTGTTGCCATGGTCAGGCCTGGTGTACAGTCCGGGTTAGGAAGTAGATACAGGCCCCATTAACAATGGGAGGAAGCATGCATGCTTCTGCTTTTTCGGTCTCTGGCAGCCAACCAAAGAAAGCTCTCCTATCGTTCCTCCTGGGGTGGAGGGTACCCTGCTACTAGAATCTTCTCTAGTCAGGACCACCAGGACCCAAGAAGGAATGCTCTTGCAAGGGAGCAGGGCCACAGCTCTCCTGCAAAGTGCATCTCACACTAATCCCACCCTACCTGCATAGTTCCCTGTCTCATTACTATATTTAATAGCACATACCTTCAAAGATGATCTATTTTTATAAAACTTCCTCAGAGTGGGCTTGACATCTAGGCCATGCATTCCAGCATCTGAATCTCTCCTTCCTCACTCTGTTGCTAGGCATCGTGTAGCCCCCCACCCCCTGCCGCTCCCCTCTCCACGATGGTTCTCTCTCCTGACAACAGTGGGCCCAGGTGCCAAACACTGAATGAGGGACCTTGATGGAAGACCAAAGATGGTGTTCCATTCCTACACCCATGAGCTCAAGTTTCCAAGTCCTGCTTTCCTCCTCCATAAAATGGGATTATAATAGTATTTGCTTCATTGGGTAGATAAGATAAAATTAGAGGACTTTTGGTGAGAGTTCCTAGTATAGGACCTGAGCCACTATAGTCTTCGCCTATTATTAATTTTGAACAGCACCAATGGGCAAAAACATGGGGTATAACTTTAATCAATTAGCAATGGGATTTTGCCTAATGGATTGAAGTAGCTAATCAGTATCGTCCTCATTGGAGGATATCTAATTTTTAACTTCAGAAACATTCTTAGTTTCAACATTAAACAGAGTAGGCCTGATTGTGCTGTTTCCCGGCGCAGCAGAAACGATGGGGAGACGCAGAACTGTTTGGCACCCAGCTCCAGCCCAGCAGAATTGGCTCAGGACTGGTTCAGCTCAGCTGGGACCCTATGCCTGGTTTTCTATTAACTATACCACTGTGCCCACACTTGGCAAAGCAAGTGGCTCAGGCAATAATTTAAACGGTCCTGAGTTTTAATTTTCTTGAATTCATAATCACTGCACTGAAACATTTGGTACAAATAAAAAATTAGGTCTTAATACTTACTTGCTGCTTCTATAAATTTGGAATAGGTATCATAGGTGATGACAGGAATGGGTAAGTCTCTGAAATACAGTTTAAGGGCTCCAGTGATGATGTTTATGTCTGGATAGATGTTGGCAGATATATCTGCCTTTTCACCATCTGAAAAACAATCAATGGTCCAATTCTTAATTAGGACCTTATTTCACCACGTTAAAGTGTGCCCAGAAAGGAAAAAAAATCCAACAGTGAATGTTTCCCTATGAGTCTCAGCTGACTCCTTTGGCTTCTCATAACATTGAGATGCAGGAAGTAACAAAAAGAAGGGTGGTCAGAGGGATTTGGAGTCTGAGGGTACGTGTAAGCCGAAAGCGTAGTGAAATAAGCCTGAAAATAGTTCTTTGGGTCCCAGCCCCCGGCAATTTGCTAAATAGAAATTTTGCACAAAAATTCATATTCTAGACACAAAGATTCATGATAAAATACAGTAACAATCTAATTAAAAAAAATCAAGAAGCCATCAGTATTCTCTGGAGTTGGATATGAAGATGACATACACAAAATAATTGTTGGATATCTTCAGTTTCTATTGTCTCTTTCAGGCTCACTGAAGTTTCTTTTGACTTGATTCTTCGCCCCCCGAGTCCCTAGGACTTTAATCTGGGAAACTTTAACCTTCCCTCATGTGTGGGTAACGTTATAGTTCTTACCACGTTTATAATCGTTTTCCAGACATTTTTGGCTTTTTGTTTTACCACTAGTAAATATCAGTCCAATTTAACTGTCAAAAACTATAATACTTTTCAGATAAAAAAAGTTTCAATCATATAGGGACTATTTGCATTTTCTTTTATATAGAGAATTGAAAGCAAGAAAAAAATACCTCAGCAAATTTGGTTCTGAGGATATAAAAAGCTGATGTAGAGAAAACAGTGAGTGTGGCAGACATGCCATTTACATATTTGACAAACTGGTTTTGAGAATCGGCCATGTTCCAGGCACTATTAAGCCCCAGTGAAACAAGGAAGAAAAAACGCACTCCATTCAAAGAGCTCTAGTCAGATTGGGAGTGAGGCGTGCAACCAATAATTACAAGGAAATGGGAAGACTGCTACACTGGAGACATGTGGAAACGGGGGGCAGACATAGCAAAAGGAAATGGAATTCTTTGGTCAGCTTGGGGCACTCAGGGAGGATTCATGAAAGAGGAGAGACGTGAGCTGACACCTGATTAATAGGGAGTGTTTGCCAGGCAGAGATGTGAACAGAGCACGGCGAGCCGAGGGGCTTGTTCATGACAACAGGTACCAACAGGTACGATGTGTTTCCATGATGCTGGGGCGTAAAGTGTACCGAGAGGAGGAACTGGCCATGAGGCTGAGTAAATGGGGCAGCCAGGTCATCAGAGACCCTGTCTACTGTTCTACCGAGTAGAGGCTCCATCCTGTAGGCTAAGGGACCTAGCTCTTGACTGGCCGCAGAGAATTATTTCAATTGTTCAGTAGAAATACAGATTCTTGGGCTCACCCAGTCTTCTGAATGAGGCCCAAGGGTGGGCCCTGGCTCACTGAGTTTCTAACAAGTTCTCAAGAGACCTCGCAGAAGAACGCCTGACACAGTCATAAATAACAAAAGGAGTGACTTCCTAAATTTCCACGGGCTTCCCTATTTCACTGTGAGGGTGTCCCACACCCCCTTTCTTATGCCTTCTTGCTTGGAGCTTTGGGAGAAGATTCAACCGGTTCCTGAGCTGGCGGATGCAGAAGGGTTTCCCCCGTGCCCTGTGGACTGACCATAAATGCTGGGCAACCGACTCCAAAACCTTTACAGCACCAAATGCTGGCTACCTATTTGACATTTGCAAACCATCATTCCGTGGCTTCTTGAAGAACAGCTCTCAGTAGCCCTGAAACCCCAGTCCCACGATGAATAAAATCTGGTTCCAAAAGCGAGAGCACTAAAGCTATGTCATTTGGCTTTCACGAAAGCACAAGCCTACCTCGGTCAAATGCCATTTTGACATCTTCGATGTGTTCGGTGAACCCAGAGACTCTGTAAAGGCCTTCTGACTTTAATCCTGTTAAAAAAAAAAAAAAAGAGAGACAGAGAGACTTTAGCTTCCTGAAACATCTAAAAGAGATTCTAATTTCATATCTACATTGTGTGCTATCAGGAAATGAGCAAATATCATCCGTGCTCTTATATATTACACACTGTCATGTCAGAACTTGGACTTGTCCGTCTCCGTTTCCATGCCCATCTGTCTTCATTTGCTCGTGCGGCAGGAGAGACCTCAGAGAGCTGGTCTTCTTCCTGCCTGCCTCTGTAAAGTGAACCTGCTTCCGAGTCTCATTTACTATGACCTCCTGCTCTCTTTCGTCATCAGACTGCTGGAAGTGGTTGCACTGTGTTAGGCAGCTACCTACTTTCTCTCCAGCATCATCTTAATCTGTGTGTCATATTGCGGGGAGCACTGTGCTAAGAACACACACAGCCATGTACATGTGTCTGATACATATTATGCTGATTTGGGTGGAATAATCCAAATTGTATAGCCTTTTACGTTTAATCATAAACATGACAACATGTTAAATATGATTGATTTCATTGTTGTATCTTCAAATCAATGATCGTACAGACAGATGTAGAAAAATAAAATTCTGATGAATGGTTCTGCAAACTTGATCACAGTTAAGTTAGGCTGAGAGAAAGATGTGGCTTCTGCTAGAGCTTACTGATTCATTAAGATCGGTCCTAAGGCCCAGCCAGGTCCCAAAAGTATCAGAAGGAAGAGAGGACCAGATTTCAGACCTCGTAGGTAAAAACTAGCTGCTATCAAACTATGTATCTCTACAGCAAAAATGAGCAAACAAATAGCTGCTACTGCAGTGTATTCTATCAGACTCTTACTAGCTAACATACATTCCTGGTTTTCATTTGGCAAACATTTATTGAGTGTACTATCTGCCGTATAGAAGGGTCCGCACTAGGGCTGCATCAGAGACGACACATACATGGCATAAATATTGGCCCTCCTCTCTCCGGTAACCATCAGACACTCTTTTTTTATTTTTAAAAAATTTATTTTTCAATTGTACACTGGAAAGCTGTGTCATTTTACTACCCATTGTCACCCCAATCCATGTTAATGAAAAAAAATCTATTTTTCAATTACCGTTGACATACAATATTATATTAGTTTCAACAGTACAAAAAAACACTGTGATTAGACGTTTCTCGACCTCACAACGTGATATGACCCCAGTTAAGTCTACTACCCATCTGACACACACTGTACACCACCAGAGACGTTCTTAACTGACCTTCGCTCTTCCCCCCACTGTCCCCCTCAGCCTCAGAATTCGTCTCAATACAGTTGTCCAGGTTGCCACTACTGATCAACTGAGTTGGCCCAGAAGATGAGACCTGGTGTCACTCTGTCCTAACTGCTGATGCATGTAAGCACACCTTAATGTGGTTGTCACCTGCATTGCACCAGAGGTGAAGTGGCACATGGGAACACAACGCAGCGACCGCCAGCCCTGCCTGTGGACAGAAGAGGCGCTGGGCAGGGTGGTATGGGGAGCTATCTTTGAAGGAAGTCATGAAGGATGGGCTGGGGTTTGCTGGTATAGCCAGTTCCCCTTGCAATGTTAATTCTCCCATTCCTCTGTTGTAATGGAACCTTTGATTTTCAGAACAACATCCACGGCGATGGCGGCCATGAAGTTCTGGCAACGTGAAGAGGGAAAAAGAAATGAGTCCAGCACCGGGGTTGTGGACTTGAAGAGGAAGCGCTTGCCCTTTCGCCCTCGGTTGGATTGCAGATGAGATGGTGCTAGTCACCAGGGGTAGCCTGCCCCTGGGAGCTGCTCAACTAGCCCTGGGCTGTTCCCGGAGACAGAAATAGATTTGTGGCCTGTTGAAGACAGTATTGGTGGGGGCCTCTCTGACAGCACTGAAGCATGGGTAAAGGAAGTTAGCCAGACGGATGGATTTGGAGCTGCAGTTAGGGGAGTTGGTCATTCCAAGACAAGGTGAAAAGAAGTAACACAGGTTGAGTCCTAGGACATGTTGGGCCCTGTGCTATGTCATTCATAAGGATTAACTCCTCCTTCGACTATACAACTGATTCCATTTACTGTGCAGGTGAAACAGATACTCAAATGGAGTAAGTGACTTGCCCAAGGTCATACTACAGCTAGTAGGAGACAGGGCTGGGAATGTAACTTCCATCGTCTTCTCATTCTGCCCCATCACGCAGAAACAAAGGGCCATAACAGAGCGTTTGGAGAACAAAAAGGCATTTTCTATAGATGGATGATGAGGTAAGATGTTGGCAGTGGTGGCAAAGAAACTGGGAATGGAAGCAGCATGTGACTTTCTTCCAGCCCGTTCTCTGGTTCTGCTCACACGCACAGGCCCCTGATGCCTGTGGCTCTAATCCCTTTGCTGTGACTCCCTGGCCTAAATTCCTAATCTGTGCTATTCTTGCTCTTGTACTAGGCATCCTGAGTGCCATGCCCACCCCGTGGACACATTACACATCCGACAGTGTGGTTACTCTGCCCAGGTTATCGGTCGTTCCTGATAAGGATCACCATGGGATGGTCCCAGCTTCTCAGAGAAGCACAGTCCTGATTGCAGGTTCTGGAGAGGCTGATGATCTGACTCCAAATTGCAGTCTTCTAACCAGCACCTTGGGTTACTTGTCTCAGCCACTCATCCAGAGTCAGGGGACCCCTAATCAATTCACCCGGCTCAGCCCTGGCATCAATACCTCACCAGATCCCAAAGCACCCACAGCCATATACCTGTCAAGGAGCAGGAGGCATTTCTTGCCATCTGAGATTAAATGAGCAAGTCTTAAGGGGACAGAATAGCTGTAGTTTTCATCCTGCATTTCCTGTCTCTACAAGGCTTGAGATAATAAGCTATAATATCCTCTTTTGTTTTGTTTTGGAAAAAATGGGATAATTGGCCAACGCATAAATATTTCTAGAATATATTAAGCCAATCTGGACACAATAATGGATATCAACTAGAGCAGAATACATATACGGCAAAAATGCCTACAACCTTTGGGCTTTTCACATGGTCCAATTATGTAAGTTATCCCAGTTCTTCTCAACCAGACTCAATCCACCATATCACTGAACATTTTGACACTGAAGAGCTGCAGAGTGGCCAGACAAAGCACAGATAAAGGAAAGATGACTCAAGTGTAATATGAAGAACCTTTTCTTTGAAATGTTTCTTTCTTACCTCCTTGATTTTTCAATGCCTAGATATTTTCAATCTTTTAACTCTCCTCTTTGAAATAAACCACCAATACTAGAAGTGAACTTCTAAATGGTAGGAAATGTTTATGTTGGTCAACAATTTATTTATTTAATAGTGGCACCTTTTCAGACCTGATTCAAACCTCCTCTCTGCCATAACCCTTTCTGAATTGCTCTCAAATAAGACTACAACGTCTTCCTCTGTGCCTCCACAGTGTGTTGAATACACGCACCCACATTTATTAATTTGGCCCTCTGATTCTGCATACTACAGTGTAAATTTCTTGAAGGTGAGAACTGTGTCTTTTTTCTTTCTTTCTAAGGAGGGTGCAGCTTGTGAGTGGCCCATGCGGGAATTGAAGCATCAACCTTGGTATTATCAGCACCACGCTCTAACCAACTGAGATAACCGCCTCCCCCCCCAAGAAGTGTGACTTTTAGATCCTCAATGAGGGGTACACAATAAATGCTTAGCAAGTATGTGCTGAATGCATACATGAATAAATATTGTACACTCATGGTATATGTATGAAACAGAAGTTGATTTAGTTGGTGTGTGTGGAGAGACAGTCAATTTAACAACAGCAGAGAGAGAGTCAATTTAAAAATTGTAAGAAAGTTTCTTGCACAACAGTAAAAATAAAATCACTCCAATAAGGAGTCTTGCCCAAACCTCTTGCTTCAATCTCCCGAATGCATATGTCTACCACCATGGGTCTCTGCGTGTTGTGTGCCTTCACGAGTGTTGTGAGGTCACAACAGTACACCTTCTTGATCCTCTTGAGATCAGGTTGGCAGTCATTGGGAACATGTTTGGAACACTGTTTGTGTACGTTCAATCCACAGTCTGTAAACAAAGAAGCCACATTAGACTGGCCCAGCCCTTGTGTCAAAGCCCAGTGCAAATTATACGTTACCAAAAACAAACATGAAAACACCCAAGGGTTTGCTGTATCTCCCTGGAACTTCCATCCCACTTAGAGGTGGTTCTCTCCACAAGATGAGCATGAACTCAATCTTTACTCATGAAACCCTTACATCACTCCATTTTCTTCATTAAGCTTTCTCTACTGCTGGACCACAAGAATAGGACATCTCATGAGACAGTTTTGATAATTAGGCAGGTTGCTTGTGTGTTTTTTTCTTTGGGGACCAGAAGCTTTGTGTGCGCATGTGGGCTTTTGGGTTTGGATTCCCAGGCTCACAAGGGACACCTAGGACTTTTGCTGGGTTGCTTCCCTGAAGTCCTTGATGCTCCTTTCGTGGGAGACAAGATCCTGTCTGCACAAACCCATGACCACTGGCATCGCCCTCCCCTTTCCTGGAGAGTTGCCCAGAGTTTCCACTCCCTTCCTCCTTGTGGGCAGTTCGGGTAGGCCGTTTTCCTTTCTACTTGCCTTATTTTGACACCTGTGAGTGGAAATAATGTCTAACTGGACACCAGTGGGAGTACCAGAGAGTTCACAATTTAGAACAATGCCGTGTAATGTGATGATTAAAGTAATTATTTATAAAGCTCATATCAAGATTTGAAGCTGAAAAGGTGTTTTTAAGTTCAATGAACACATTGTGTGCATAGTAAAGCCTTGTTAGCAGTTGGTATCCACTGATGGAATTTCCCGAATAATAACAAGGCACAGTCTACATTCTGGAAAACAAAAATTTAATGCTGAAGTTATTCAAAGTTGACATGCTGCCTATTCAAAATGTCTTCTAGTATTAATTGTTTTTGTAGGTATAAAGGATAACAATAATAATAATATGTATTCTATTTTTATATAGAAATATATATTAAATTTATATAAATATATATGTATATATTTATATAAAAATATATATTAAATACACGAGAGTAAATATAATCAGCTACTTTATGGAAAAGAACTAAACCACACCAAGGATTTGAGATGATCTAAAGTTTTGTGAAATCATCAAAAAAGTGATATTTGGAAATCATATGATGATTTTCATGTAATGTTTATTGGCGGAGTTCTGTGTACCCATCTTCCAAAAAAACAAACAAACCAGTTTTAACTCAGCTTTGTCAACATGGGAAATTCAACAAAGCTCAAGTAAACTTCAACAATATTTTGACAGCTCTATTTAGTGAATATAAATTTTGACCAACTGAACTAAACCAAATTCGATGGTTTTCTTGTTTGGATCCTCTTTTCTAAAATGAGGATAATTGTGGCACCTACTCCTAGGGTTATCACGAGGATCAAATAAGTTAATACAAGTAAAATCTGAGGTGTGGTGGACACTATGTGAGAATTCATTAAAAGAAATAGCAAATACGGTGACAGAAAATATAAGGATACCTGCTCAGTTATTCTTAAGGTATTTCATTAGAAATTTTTAAGATATTTTTATAAACTTCATTTAAAACAATTTTGAAAACTTGTGGTAAAATATGCAGGGCATAAAATTCACCATTTTAACCATTTTTAAATGTACAGTTCAGTGGCACTAAGTACCTTTACAATGTGTGCAACTATCGCCACCATCCATCTCCAGAACTTTTTTCAACTTCCAAACTGGAAATTCTGTACCCATGAAACAATAACTCTCCAGACCTTCCTCTCTCTAGCCGCTGGCAACCACAATTCTACTTTCTATTTCTATGCATTTGACTACTTTAGATACCTTGTGTAAGTGGAATCATATAGTATTTGTCCTTTGTGACTGGCTTATGTCACGTAGCATAATGTCCTTACTTCATTCATATTGTGACTGATGACAAGATTTCCTGTAATATCCCATTGTATGTGCCTACCACATTTTGTTTATCCATTCCACTGATGGATGCTTGGGCCTCTCCTCCCTTTTGACTAATGGTAAATAATGTTGCTCTAAATAAGGGTATGCATATATCCGTTTGAGTGCCTGCTTTCAGTTCTTTGAGGTATATACCCAGAAACAGATTTGCTGGATTATACGGTAATTCCATTTTTAATATGCTTCTAAACTTCATTTTAAGATCTAAGCAACAATGTGTTTATGTAGAATTGCATACTACTATTTTATTAAAATGAAGATGTTTTATAACAAATATAAAAATACTCAGGTTTTACAAACGAATACAATTCCATATGCTATAAATAAAGTGTAGTTCATTTAAAAATATTTAAAATATGTAAAACATGGAGATTTGAGAGGCAATGATTGTTTTTTCTAACCTTTAATGGTCAGTTTTAAGTTTTCCTGCTGCTTAGAGGAAATATGAGACTAAATGGCGGCCATTGGAGAATACTAACATTATAGCCTTAGAATATGCTTTATTTAAAAAAGAAACAGAAAAGAACCCTCAAACCCTTTTATCTCAGAGAAAGTGCTGTTCATAGCTAATCCGAATCCCAGAGTTCTGTTCTTATAATATTGACTTTGGACCAATTTCTTGCTGAAATTGGATAATACCAGCAATTAGGGATATTTTTGGTAGGTATAATTGGGGCAGGCTGAATTAATGACCATGGAGTAATTCAGATATTCTACCACTGCCCAGAGGTTGAGCTGTGAGATACTTTGTAACTCCTGGTGAGTATGTCTTTTGTGCTAATCCAGGTATCTGGAACATTTCTGGAAAGACTGTTTCAAACCTATGCTTACTGCTTACTCATTGATCTTGCATGGGCCATGTATGGTTAACCCACATACATGAGCACCTACGTGAACCATCCATTTATCAGCACCGGTGATTGCTGTATCTACACAGAAGCTACGCTAGCCCGTTCCAAACAGGGAAAGGATTTAAGTGTGCCGTGATCCTGGGAACCAAAATGGGCAGGAAGGGGAAATAGATCATTGTAATGCATTGTCATTAGCTTATTTTATAGTAAATGCTTCATCAGAATTATGTTTTTAAATCATACCCTAGCAAGGAAAAAAAATCAGTCATGGTGTTGGTGGAAACCCAATCAGTAAATCACGGGAGGCTGTTCTTGCTTCCAGCCAGAACTACTCGCCAGAAAAAGCATGGCAAGATGAATTAGGAAGCCCAGTTACATATTAATTTGGCAATTCTTTGCTATTTTTGTTACGTATCTTAATCAGATGTGTTGTATGCTGTTCGCAGTGGGTGTGTGCGTCCAGTTCTAGGTGGAAAAACACCTAGGGTTTCAAAGTGCTTTGAAAATATGTGATATCAAATCAAGGTGTGTAATTTCATTGTTATTTGATGGCAAAAAAATACTAAGCATGGGCTCTGTGGGGTCGAATCAATGTTCCGCCACTGATTATGTGGCCAAAGGCAATTAATAATTATCTGTAAGCCTCAGTTTCTTCATCTGTGTAGTGGGGAGAATAATTACCTCTGTTGGTGAGGCTGAATGGCACGATAAATAGGAAGTACTTAGTTCAGTGCCAGGTATGTGGTCAGTGTTCAGTAGTATTATTATTTTTATGCCATGCCTTTTGTAGTAAAGTGGGGACGGGAAAGGAATGTGGCTTTAAAAAAAAAAATCTACGCAATTCCATTGGAATTAATTTCCTTTTAAGGACTACTGCCTATTTTGAGTGGCAGCTGGTGCCAAAAGAAATGTACTAGCTTGGATTTTTTTCCTTTTCTGGCATAAACATGAGATATTCCTTCTCATTCTAGCAAACACCTAGACCAATCTCCCCATTAAGCCCAGAGATGCCTCGAACCTTTATGAAAACTAGACTTTTGAGCTAATCTGAGTCTATTTTCTAGCTCTGGAGAGATGCCCTCCAGCTCAACATGGTGGCACCTTATATAAATGGAAAAGGATAAAGGATGCATTTACCTGAGCATCGGACCCCCTGGGCGATGAGGCCCCACATGAAGTTGGCACAGTATTCGCACCAGTGGGGGCCTCGGAATGTGTGGACCTGCGAAACAAAACAAAGAAGAGTGTCAGAAAATTCAGTCATATGCAGGCAGGTGGTCTCGGACATGCAACAAACACATGAAGTCAAGACCCAAAGTCCTTAGTGGGAGTCAGCATCCCTCACTTGGCCTTTTCTTTCCTGTGAGGCGGAGTTGCAAACAGACAGGGAGAAAACGGAGATGTGCTTTGATCTTTGAAAAATCTTCCACTCATCCACCACGCCCAGGGCCAGAGTCAGAAAGGAATGTGGAGAAACAGTAAGATTAAAGGGCCAGGCCAGTGCTAAAGAATGAGACAGACTCTCATCATCCCAAAGAAGGCACTGTGTGGACAAACCCAGGATAGCCCAAGCCGGTCACCATAACCTGCATTTAGCTCAGCAAGTTCTGGAAGGCAGAACTCAATTACTGTGTCCTTTTGACCAAAGTTGCCCCATCTGTAGACTATCCAGGCAGGTATATATAAGACATAATTGTGGGATAATTAAAAGGTTCCAAGGCTTTGAACCCCTCCCAAAAAAGGCATTAAAAAAGTGAGGGAGCTGGTTGAAAATGAAATGTACCAACGGGCTCTACAGAATTGCCTTCCCCAGAGGCAGGGTCGTATTCAGCCAGTCCTGAGGTGGCCTGTGGATGCATAAACTGAAAGTTGCTTCTGGTTGGCTGAGGTAACAGTCTCATTGGTTGGTGCCCCAGCCAGTTGTTACGTATTTTGAAAATCATCAAGTAAGGATGGTCTTATCTCTATTGCTTAGACACAGGTCCTCTTAGGACAGGATCATTTATTAAGTCATAATTTTAAACAAAACAAAACAAGACAAAAATACATGTTCTTCAGCACTACTGAGTTTCAAGGCACAGAGTGAGTAAATTCCTTGAAAGCAACTGTGGCCATGGTAAGCCAAAAAAACACCACAGGCAGTCTAAGTGGAAGCATACAAATCTGTGTGAAAAGGTTTTGAATTTTTACAAAATTAAAATATTATAAGACAGTATATAAAAAGTTCAAAGTTTTAAACCTCTGTTAACAAATAAAAGAAATGCAGACAATACTATTTTTTTTAACAAAAATTAAAAATTTTTTGTTGGGAGGCCTGTGTACTACTTTTATTTAACAAAAAAAAATCAGAATGACAGCTATGCTCACAATTTAGGGAGCTACCCATCAGAGCTCTACTTAAAGAAAAATATCACTTTGAGATCTTTATTTACTCATACATGCTAGTGATTGGGTGTTTATAAAGTGACAAACAAAACAGACCCTGATTCCCTCTTCATGGAACTCACAATTTGTAAAGGCAGGGAAAAATAAGCAAGTTAATAAATGTAAAATAGCATCTTATCAACATGGTTTCCATGTAATAAATCGAAATTATAATGGTCTTTCAGCTGATCACATGCAGACTGCTCATTATACTATTTCTGCTTTGAAAAACGATGAAAAAAAAATCTCAGAATTGTTTTTATTAAAATGGAGAATCGTGCTGTAGGGAAACGACGCGGAGACATGACAAAGCTCTCCTTGGAGGAATGCAGAGAATCCATCCCAGGGAGCATTTCCATTCTCACAGAGCCAAAGTGTCATGAATCACTTAGAGGTCCCCTCAGATTGAACATGGTATTTAAAAAATTCCTCAGTAAAGTGTCCTGTTGAAAGTTGAACATTTCCTAAATTGAAAAACATCGAAGGTTTCTTAGTATTTTACTAGAGATGCTCTAAAGAGACCACTGGTTAACTATGGCAACAACGCCTATTGTTAATATACCATTGAAATTGCACATCAATTAAATAATATATAAAATGGTCCCCAAAAAAGAGTTGTGAAAAGGGCTATAAGAGAGAAACATGAGGCTGCTACTGGAGAGACTTACGAGAGTCCTCACTGCTATCTAGGATGGTCGGGAAGGCCTCTCTGGGAAGGTGACCTCAAGTTGCCTGAAGGAAAAGAAGGAGCCAGTCCTGTGGGGGGAGAGGAAGGAAGCGTGAAAGGCAGAGGAAATCCATGGAGGCCCTGAAGGAGCAAAAGAGCTTGGTGTGACTGAGGAACTAGAAGGCCAGGGTGGCCAGAACACCAGCATGTGGGGAGAGGAATTGGGATGAGGCTAAAGGTAGGAAACGGTTTGGAAGGATTTATTAATAAGTGTGGGTTTGGTTTTAATCTAGTTCCAGAAGGAAGTTCTTGCAGGACTTCAAGTAGGAAGATGAGTTTTGCACAATGATAGTCTGACCTCTGTGTTGAACTAGATGGGAGAGTGTTAATAGTGAAAGAGATTCAGAGGGCTCTGTGGTACTTTCTAGTTAAGAAATGACAGAGGCCAAGATCAGGATGCTGGAGGTAGAGGTTGGAAGTGGATAAATTTAAGATATATTTTGAAGACAGAATTTACAGGACTTGATCACAGAATAAATGTGGGTCTTTCAAGAAGAGAGGACTCAAGGATGACTCATAGATTCCAGCTTTAGAAACAAGGTGGATGGTGCTATCATTTGCTGAAATAGGAAAGACACTCTTTAGGGGAGAAGAAAATTCAAGAACTCAGCTTTACACAGTTTAAAGTTAAACGCCACTAATATTCCAAGTGTGAGGGCCAAGCAGGAATTCACACATAATTCAATAGCTCAGACGAAGAGTGAAGGCAGGAGGTATACATTTGGCCATCTTTAAAGTTGTGTGAATAGATAAAAACTATTAGGAATACACCGAGGAAAGGGAAGAAAACAGCCCAATCCCAAGCCGACGGTGATCCAAGATTTGGAGAGAACTAAGAGAATAAAATGTCTCAGAAGCCAAGAGGTGAAGAGTTTTAGGGAAGGAGTGGTCTGCCATGTTGAATGCTGGAAAGACGTCCAGTCGAATGAGGACTGAACATTGGTTCAGACATATGGAATTTATCAGCAATCTTGGCAAGAGTGGTCACTTTGGATTAGTGAATGCAGAAGTCATAATCAAGTGAATGGAGGAATAAATGGGAGCTATGGAAGTGGAGAAATGTGTAGATAAATTCATCAAGAAGCTTGGCTATGATGTCCAGCACGGCAATGAGATATTGCCTCCGGGGACATAAGGGGTCAAGGAAGGACTTTAAAAAAAAATAACAGATGGGAAACATTAGGGCATGTTGACTTGTGGATAGGATTATCACAATAGGTAGAAGAGCCTGGAGATGCAGAAGAGAGAGCAGTAATGGAGTGGTGATCTTGAAAAGCTGAGAGATAATAGGGCTTAGGGCATATATGAAAGCATTGTTCAAAAAGAAACAGTTGAGATCTTTCCAGAATTAGTAAAAGACACAAAGTCTTCAGATAAAGAAAAGCTAAATGAATCTTAAGCATGATAAATATAAAATAATCTATATCTATTAAGGTTATAATGAAACTGCAGAATACCAAAAGACAAGCAAAACCCCTCAAAACAGGTTACCTGCAAAAGGACACCATTTAGGATGAAAATAGAATTCTTTTCAACAAAAAGAGACTAGTAGATATGGAATTATTTCATCGAATTGCTCAGAGAAAATTAGTGCCAACCTAACTTCTATACCTAGCTAATTAGCATTCAAGAGCAAGGATGAAATAAAGATATTTTTAGACAAACTCTAACAGTTTCTACTCACAGATCCTCAAAAAAAAAATACTAGAAAATAATATACTTCTGGAGAAAGCATATTGAACTTAGTGGGAAAGAACAGGATTTAGAAGCCATGGTAAACAAAAAACCTGTAAACATGGGTCATTCTAATCAAGCTCTGTCTGTTTAAAACAACAATAAGATGACTAATTCCAGGGGACTTAAAGGCAGTAAAAAAAATGACATGGAAAATTGGAGGGGCTTAAAAGAATTAAATTCTAAGGTCTTTATAATTTGGGACATGTAAGTAGAGTTACTAATTAGCTGAGAAGGATTTTGAAGTCAAATATGCATGTACTAAAACTTTTGAGTACACACAAAAAGAGTGGGCTGGAATCATACATTTTAAAAAATACATAAGGGAAATGAAATAAAGATCTGATTAATCCAATAAAAAGCAAGAAAGGAGAAAAGCAAAGCAATGAAAAAAGCATAGTAAATAGAGAAAGAAAGGAGAAAAATCCTCATACATGTCTAATCACGATAAATATAAATGGCTCTAACAATAAAAGACAGAAAATTTCAGACATTTAAAAAACCTTTGTAAGACATACACTCAAAACATAATGAAATAGAAATGTTAAAAGGGCTAGAAAAAGACATACCCAGCAAATTCTAGCCAACAGAAACCCAAAATAAATATACTGATATAAAATATATATTTTCACTGCTAGTGATAAAGATGGTCGTTATATAATAGAGATTTAATTTTACTATAAAGATATAATAATCCTGAGCTTTTATGGACATGACAACACGGTCTTAAAAAATATAAAGCAAAAGTGGAAAGAATTACAAGGAGAAACTGACAAATCCATAATCATGCTTTTAAGATCTAGTCACAGAAATTAACCGATCTAATAGGTAAAGTTAATGTCCTGAATATAAAAGAGACCTCAACCTAACGATTCCAAGAACACACACTTTAAAGAAATAACTTGTGGAACATTTACACAAGCCATAAACCAAGCCTCAACATATACAAAAGAACTGATATTATATAGACCATATATTCCAACACAGAGATATTAATATAAATTGCAAAACATTTAGAATTGAAAGAACAAAGAAAATTCTTGTGGAGTATAAAAGCTTTAAATGCATAGATTAGAAAATACAGGTTGAAAATTAATAAGCTAAGCATACAATTTAGAAAGCTAGAAAAATAACAGTAAAACAAACAAAAATATTGCAGAGTGTAATAAAATAGAAAGAAAAGATAAAATAGAAAGGATCAAAAAACTAAAAGGTGATTTCAAATAAGATTTATAAAATAGGCAAACCTTGAGCAAGACTAATCAAGAGAAAAAGCACAAATGGTGACAGAGAGGACATAAACGCAGATGCAATAAAGATATAAAACAAAAACCTTGAGAATACTAATTTTATACCTATAAAATTAAAGGTTACATGAAATGGATACTTTTCTTAAAGGATATAAATTATCAAAAATGACTCAAAAATATAGAAAAACTAAATTCAATTATATCTATTAAATAATTGAATCTGCAGCAAAACATCTACCCTCAAATAGTCAGTGATCCCAAATGATTTTATTAAGTTTTAATAAAATCTGTAAGAAACAAATTTGTAAGAAACAAATTATATCTAGCCAGACTGCTCCAGAGCGGAGGTGGGGGGTGGGAATGGGGAGAAGAAAAACTCCACAATTTGCTTTATGAAGCTAATATAATCTTGACTCAAAAACCATACAAGAATAGTACATGAAAGTAAAATTATAGGTCAATTTCAATTATGAACATAAGTGCAAAAATCCTTAAAAAAAAAAAAAAAAAGGATCCTACTGAACGTAGCATTCTATTTAAAAAATGTCCTGATCAAGGAGGGTTTCTTTCAGGGATTTAAAGTAGGAAACATATTTCTAGAATTCACCACAGTAACAAAATGAGAGAAAACACACAATCATTTCAAAAATTAGAATATAAACAATCAATAAAATTCAACATTCATTTATAATAGTAGCACTTAACATACTAGGAGTAGGGGGAACGATCCTAAAAATAGTTGATTAAGGGTATCTATGTTACACACATAATAAACATCATATTTAAAGATGAAACATTAGAATAATTTCCTTTAAAGTCAGCAAAAAGATAAGGCTACCTGCTACAAATGCTTCTCATGAGCTTTATTCCTCAGAGTTTAGCCAGCATAATAAAACAAGACCAAGAAATACAATATATGATGGAGAATAACCAAGGTCATCAAGTTTGCTTAATAAAAGAGCAAAATGAAATCAGTAGCATTGCTATACATAAGTAATAACTCATTTTATTAAGTAATAAAGATGAAAGACTCCACAAGGGGAGCAAAAATCTAAAACAATTAGAAAATAATTAAATAAAAGACATTAAGGACATAAATAAGGAGATATTCTATATTCATGTATGGCATACCCAGTATTATAAATATGTGTTATCCTCCTAATGAATCTATAAATCCAATGCAAATTTAATAAAAATCTCCATGGTGCCTTTCACAGAACTTGACAAGATGATTGTAAAATCTATATTGAAGAATAGAGCTGAAAAGAATAGCCACGACAATTCTGAATAAGTAGAAGAAATGTAGGAAAACACATCCAACCATATATCAAGACTTCTATAGTAACGAAAATGTGAAAGACCACGCAGGACAAACAGACCAGTGTATCAGAGTGGAAAGGTCAGAAACCAAGTCACACATATATGGAGGCTTGCTATAGCTCAGAAATGGCATTACACATTAGTGGGGGAAGGATGTCAGAGAGATGAATTATTTCATATTTCACCCACCTATCCACTCACTCATTCATCATTCACTCATTTATTCAACCCTTACATGCTGATTGCCTAGTTTGAACCTGGTATTGTACTAGTCCTTATTTAAGGACTTATTTGTATATTTATACAAGGTCAAATAGATCAGAGGAGCACAGACCTCCCTGCACTCAAGGATCTCATCTACAAGAATAAATAGGCAACGTAAATAATTATCCTATGGCAGCATTGTGGCGAGAATAAGAAATTCTTCCTGAGTAGTCTGGGGGAAAGTGATATTTGAACTGGGTTTTGAAGGATGAATAGGAGTTCACACTGAGAAAAACTGAGCTGGTGGGGAAATGATGGTGTTCACTGGGGAGGCAGAGTACTTGGGAAGAACATTCCAAGAAGGGGAAAGAGCACAGCCAAAATCCAATGAAGGTGGGCTTGGTTTTTTAATGCCATTCTTTTTTAGTAGGTTATGCAAAAAAAGAAGTGACTAAATTCTGCTCTGGAACATCTCTAGTGGATGAAGAAATCACATGGAAAATATCTCCACACCTTGGGGTAAATATGAAAATTCAGTATTTAGAAATTAGGAGAGGAGCTACAATGTTTACTACACATTGACCAAATAGAATCTGGTCTATCGAATGCTCTGGAAATGCAGGATAAGCTACTCATGGATTTTCTAAAATTTCACTTTTTGCCAATATTTAAAAAAAATAAACATATCAAAATTGCGTTTAATGCGTATTAGCCCCACCCATCCTTACCCACATCCTTTCTCATCAGTGCACCCCACTGCCTTTAATCTTATTTCTCCAGCCAAACACTTGCAGGCAGACATATCTGAATAGCAAATAGCTCTGAGTGTCCCCACAAATACACATTCTCACAGAAATCCAACAAAATGGTGACAGAGGGGAGCATAAAGTTAGTTAAACATTATTTTAGGACTGCTGCCTAATTTCCTCCATGTGATGGGCCACTGTTTATTTTCATGGATGACATATTGCTCAATTTTCTTTTGGGTCCACAAGAACAAACTCTAGACAGTAGGCTACCTGTAAATGCGAGGGTACTCGCTCTGAGCCCGTTTTATTTCGGGTTGAGTTATTAGGTCAGCTCCCCCAGTGAAATGCCCCCATATATCTGGAAAAGTCACTCATCAGCTTTTTCCATTCTCTGAAGTGTATTGATTTTCAAGACTATCTTTTCCGAAAAAAGAATATTTTACAAACGTTAGGGCAGTAACAAAAATACCCCAGACAGGAAGAAACTACCCCAGACAGGAAGAATGTCTGTCCAAGACCATTATACTAAGCACGGTCTGCCTGGAATTCAAAAACCACACCAAACAGAAAAAGATGATATTGCAGAAGATAAAGGTATGTTTGACAAATCGCCCAGGAATGGCCATTTCATAAAAACAAGAGCAAGAAGAATTGTTAAGAGAAAGCTCCGGCGTTTAGCGAGTATCCCCTGACTTGAGTCTTTTTCTAAAGGAGCCGGATGTTATTTGTCTCACATTTGCTGAATCTGGAAGGCAGTATTCCCTGGTGGTTTCATAACAAGTATGTTTTCATGGGTCAATGGGGACACTGCCCTGGTGTCTAATCAGCTCAACCAGGTTCCAGATTGTAAGAAGCAGAAATTGCTATTTATGATATGCTACAGTTGAGAAATTGTGCTTTTTCTTATCAGTATACATCAGGGATTTTCAGACTTGGCCCTATGAACATGGGTAAATCTCCGCGCATTGGAGGATGTTTAGCAGCCTTCCTGGCCTCTCTCCCTCAATGCGGGTAGCACTCCTCAGCTGGAACCGTCACCAATGTCTGTAGACATGGCCAAAGGTGCCCCTGCGGACACAGTGACCCTGGTAGAGAATCACCGCTCTAGACTAAAACCAAATCACTTCAGTTTATCATGTTTATTGTTTGTTACAAACGAGAAATATATTCTTTTACTTTGATTTGAAAAGGACTCCTTGTGTTGAAGGCAATTTTTTTCTTAGCTGCTCTGTGTACATAGAGGAGGAGCAGGAGGTGGCTAAGATCACGTCCTGGGTCTGGCACAAGACACTGGATTTGGGGAGTCACCTAGTACCAGCTTTCTTCCAGAGGCACCTGAGGAGCTGGAGGACAGGCAGCTTGTCTGTGGTCAGTAGCCCTTGGTGTCCTGATGTCAGTCCAGGGTTTTTCCTATAATCTATTGCATTTTGCAGAATCATGTGACATTGAACTCCTGTGAGAAATTAGGTTAAACCTGGGACTCTTCCTCCTTGCAAGATCAGATGAAATACTGACCTTGAAGTGAACCTTTTAAGCTGAGACAAATAGCACAGTGGAATCACTCAGTCTGTGTCACATGACTCTGGGTTTTCCTGAGCAGAAGCTGCAGGGGGCTGGTGTCTGCCTCAACTGCGGTACCGCTGACCACCCACCAACTCTGTCTATTCAGCAGCTGCTCTAGTGCATTTAAAATATGGTTTAATTTCGAAGACACTGAGTGCCACGTAGCTTTTTGGGAATCTCCCCATTGCATGAGGCGACATCTTCTTGGAGTAGCTAACTTCCTCTCAGGTATATGAGGGCATCAGCACCAAAACTTTTTTGATACTTCCCTGCTCAAAACCCTCTAGGGGCCCCCTGTTGTCTGTTGCAAGTTTTCTCAACCTTGGCCCTATTGTCCTTGGGACCAGAAAACTCTTTTAGGTGGTGACTCGTCCTTGTTGTGGGAGGATATTTAGCAGCATCTCTGGTCTCTGCGAGATGCCATTAGCAAACTCAGCCGTGAGAGTCAGGAATGTCTCCAGACGTGGCCAAATGTCCCCCGGGGTGCTAAACACTGTGGTTGAAAGCCACCAGTAGAGGAAGAGTTCATATTCTTATGTCAGTACGTGCACCTGGCAGTGCCTGGCACATAATCGGCCCTCAGCCCATATTTGCTGAATAAAAAATAAATGTCTAAACAGTTTCTTCTTATTAGAACTTTCAAAAATACCCAACTAATATGAACAGTGATCACTGGTGCTTTTTTTTTCCCTCCTCACAAAACACAAAAGGAGTATTTCTCTGGACTTAACAGGCCAGAATCAGCCATTTTGTCATTTAGAATAGTCCCTTTGAATGATATGTCTTTGGGAATAAAACAAACCTACTATAAAATTAATAACAGCTAAGCACTTAATATGGGTCAGACTTCTTAATAGATGGTGTACATTTGTGGGACAGCTTGGCCAAGCCACTCCCTGGTGTGTGGCGGAAACAAGGAGTCCCTGCTGGGTTTGCTGTCAAAGGCTCTTCCCTTTCCACCAGGCTTTGCTTATTTGTAAAGGATTTACAATGACAGTGCGCCAATATTTACATACAAACAAGCCAAGGAGGTCTAAGAGAAGCTTTACATCAGAGCCTGGCAGGCAGAGAAGGCACTCGCCTATGTGAGAACCCTTGCCCCAAAATTGCTTCCTTACTCGTGAGAAAACGCGGCAATGAGTGACATTCCACCGGATAAAGACATTGTGCTCTTGGTCTCAGGAGGACCCATTTAAAACATAGCCACCAAGTTAACTTAACTGTCATTTTCAGAACAAGCCCTTTTCAAATTGAGCAGAGACTGCTTGTGGAGCAATAGTAAATCGTGGCGAATCACAGAAGAGAGGGCTTTCCAGCACGCCAGGTCAGTTTGTCAGGAAACAGGTGATACTTTAAATTAATGGTAATATGTAGGCTATCAGCAGAATGCAAAGCCTGGAAGAATGGGGTGGAGAAGGAGAAGCTAAGCTCTAGAACCTAGGGCGGCCAGGTCTTAGCAGGGTGGTCCGATGGGTAACTCGGCAGACAGGACCATGGGGTGGGGGCAAGAGAAACCATCCCCCGGTCGAGGGTGGAGAGTTGGCCAGAGACAAACCTCATTTACTTCCCAGTTTTGCTGAGGGCTAGTCCTGGCTCCCAAATGGCACAGCAGCGATGGGTACACTTCACAACACACAGAAGCAAAAGAAGAGAGGCTTTCTTATACCCAGACAGACGGTAAGACTGACTTGTGCTGCGGAATGCCTAGGCTTGCAGATATTAATATTAATCATAATATCTAGGCTCAGAGTAGCTTCATGATTCACTTCAAACAGAATCCAGTGGTAAGAGTTGGACTTTGATGTGAGACTTGAAGGGGAATTCTTCAGAACAAGAAGGAGAGGATTATAGCTGACGACTGCAGGCTGTCTATCCAGGATTTCTTTCTTTCACACATAACCTGGGCATTGCTCACTCCCAGGTATCCTGTAGCCCCATCTGCAGGTTTCTAGGGGGGAGCTCCATGGCTGGAGTTACCTGAGCACGACAGACACCTGGTCCAAGTCAGGCTATTCCGAGTCTCTCTGTGCAAATTTGGAACTGGATTTTGTGGCTGGTCTTGTGACATATAATCCAGGGAGTTCTCATCAGCCACAGTGTCTGCAGACCATATGGACTGATATTTTTGTGCAGGGAGAGAATGATCAGGCTGATACTCAGAGAGCAGAGAGCAAAGAAGTGGTGGGGAGGGAGGGAGAGAATAAAAGATGGAGTGGGGAAGGGAGAGAGAAGATGGAAGACAGAAAAGGAGGGACGGAGGGGGAAGACGAGGAGGAAGTGGGTCCAAGCGCTCTCCCAGTTCCTGTTTCCACCCCTGCCTGAGTTCTAACAGTCCCTGGGGGCTCTATGAGACCCTCCTGTATTATAGCCTCTCATTTAGCTGAAGACAGTTTCTGGGGGTTCTATTACTTGAAAATAAGAAGTTTCTAACAATTCTAACGGTGGAATCAGGCTACAGTAGGGGGTAGATAAGAAATGACTCTTCTTAGCACTTTGGGAGCAGGAACCATCTTTTTTTCATAAAGCCCCGTATTTGCAAGCCTGTTTATTCTAGTCCCACTTTGAGGCTCTCATTTTATATTCAAAGCAATGAAGTTTGACTTTCCTTTGAGTTGTTCCAGATTTGTTTCTGCCCAAACAGCCTTTTCTGATTATAAAACAAAAGAAACAAAATAGAACCCACAACCATTTCTGAAGTTGATTTCTGTCTGTGCGAATGCAAGACAGGCAAACGACTGGGGACAAAGGGCTAACAATTTTTATGAGGTCAAGAAGGATGGGGAAAAGAGAGCAATTTGCCTATATGAAGCAAGTGGCTCATTCCAAAGACGTGACCACGAGACTGATAAGAGTGCAAACCAATGATAGGCACAGAAACCGTAAGTGAGCCACAAACCCACAGTGGGCGGTAGTGGTGCTGCCATCCCCTAGACAGGTGTCCTAGCAGGGGCCCCAGGACACCCTCTCAGCCTCCGAAATGTGTAGTCCTGCCCCCTAGGGTCTTATGTGCTAGAAGGAGCATGATACCTGAGCACACAGGGACACGTGGTGTACTATGTTGACAGGATACTTCTGTGGCAGCCTCGGTCTATGAAGAGTGAGGGACATAAACAGGTAAGCTGGGCAACCATTTAACTTTTGTCCAGGCAGGCCGCTTTTGAGAGTCACCACAAAAGAAGCTGAGAGAAGAGGAGGAACGCGGGACAAGTGTGTACCCCCGACCCCAGCCCAGCTTCCCCATGTGTAAGACACTGGGCAGCTCTGCAGTGCCAGACCCTTTGGCCAAATGGGGAGTGAGAGCTGGCCCCACACACTCTGATACAGTCTCCATCTCTTGGGTGAGGTTTGTTGACCCTGGCAAGGGCCCATTACCTGGAAGGACTGAAGCATAACTAACAGTGCAACAAGCCATGGATGAGGCTACCTGAGGGGTGGGGACAGTGCCATCAGAGGTAGGTATGGCCCTGAGGCCATGAGATATCCGCTACACATGCTTTCGACCAATATTTACTGACAGCCTGCTCTGGGCCAGGACCTGTTCTTGACACAGGATTCTGCAGGAAGTAAAAAGAGACAAAAATCCCTGCCCCATGCCTTCGTAGGGTCGGGACGGGGAGAGTGTTTCCATCTGGTAAGGGAAGGGCAAACACACAGGTAAATATCTACTGGTGAGCAGTGCTGTGGAGAAAAGGAAAGCTGGCAGGGTCTGGGAAAGGGTTGGACGCTGGATGGGGGGCATGGGGAACATGGAGTAAGGTGGGGCTAGAGTGGTTTGCCCTCCAACATGTAGAACTTTCTGGATCTCTGCTCTCCATCCATACTCCACACAGGGAGTATAGATGCCTGGGTACATGGAGAGAATCTGGTAGAAGGAGCCAGTGATGTACACACACACAGACTGTGGAGTTTGAGTGGAAACAATGCCCAAGGCCACCCTTCGGCCATGATCTGGCCTCTCCCGGTTGATTATGTAGATGTGAAATGAGCATCTCTGTCTCAGGTGCTCTCTTCCCTGCACCCTGCTCTCTCCTGGCTGATTTCTGACTCTAGGTTTCCACTCCTGTCATTTGCACTGTCCAGAATGCTTTTTCATCTTTCTATTATATCTGGTTGAGAGAGAAAGAAAGCCATGACAGAAAAAAGAAAGATGGGCGTGAAGAAGTGAGGGTGGAAAGTAAGAAATACATAGACAGAGAAAGATAAATATAAACACTCGAGGGAAATGAGAGACACAAAGGGTGAAAAATAAATAATAGAAGCTAACCCTACTGGGTGCCAGAGGCCATAGGCGATTTACAGGTATTCTTTAAACTCTACAACACTCCCATTTTACAGATGAGGAAATTGAGGCTGGGAGAACTAAATTCTTCGCCAAAGATCAAGTCGTGGCCAGGAGTACCAAGCTGGCCACAGCTCCCCCATCACTGTGCTAAGTGGGGAAGGAAGGATAGTCATCCAGATTGTCGGCGCTCTGGGGTTGACTGGCCTGAAGGTTTTCGAGCTCAGCCACAAGGTGTTATCAGGGTAGACCCTCTAAAAGAGAGCTATTGCATTTATAGGAGAGTGCCTTATTCCATTAAGTCAACTAGATAAGCAGAGATGCAGATGAAATAAGAGTTAAATAAGGAAGTGATTTTTTTTCTGTTCATCAAACAGCTTCCATTTTAGAGAGGAGACCTGTTAATCTCATCATTCCTTCAACAAATACCTTTCAGTGTCTAGGATATGCAGGTAACCCCAGAGAATTATGGATTTAAATTGGCCACAATTGTTTCTGCATACAGTGTGGAAAAGTACATAATGATTGCATGAAATGAGGCGCATAAATGATTGCATTAATTTGCTTCCGAAAGATTTTGTTCCCAGAGCTGAATTTTGGCTTTTCCAAGACACACTTTCCAAGGTAAGGACAGTAGATAACGCACTCAAGAGCAGTGACTAGGGTCCTTCTGAGAGAATGGAGCAGGAGTTCCCTGTGGTGTTGGGGGTTTCTAGTCATTCCTCTTGATGAAGTACCTGCAAGAAACCCAGGAGAGGGCTTTTTACCTGGGGGAACAGTCCTGACTGGGGCAAAAAAAAATCTTATTGTGGGGTGTCATTAAGATCAACTGGCAGATTGAGTCTCTGGCAGGAAGCCTCTCGGCTGATTTATCAGCATGAAAATGGGATTATTTTTTCCTTTTACTGCACGCTTACCCTATGCTATACACAGAACACCCTCAAATAATAACCAGAATTACAAATGAAGACAATTTCAGGACAAAGCCTACTGGAAGTCAACATAAATAAAGCTTTGTGTTTTATGTCTTAATTTTACACGAATTCCAAGCAGATGGCAGGGCACTGTGATAAGAGTTTTCTTTCTTTAGTATAGTTCAGTGTCGTGTTACTAGAAACCCACTGCTCTATTTATAGCAGGGGCCTGGTTTGCGAAGGGTCTTCCAAAGATAGTAGGTTAGGGGTGAGGAGAGGGCTGAATGAGGGTGGGAGAGGCAAGGAATGAGAGAGGGAGCCACCCTTCCCACCCCAGCCAGTCATTCGTAAAGCCACAATCAACTGACACAGCCACGCAAGTCTCTGCTATGTCTCAAAGGTGTCTATTTAAAACGCAGGAGAGAAATGCTGCTGTCTGGTTGGTGTGGCCTCTCTAACAACTTGTCTGTTCTCTGCTTTTGCTTCTCTACAGCTATAAGTTAGAAGCGATCACACCAAATAGATATTGACTTTTTAAGCAAACATTTAAAAAGCTGTGGGTGTTTTTCAGTGGTAAATAATGAAGGTCGTGTTAGCAACAGTACTGTTTAAGAAAATAAGATTCAGGTATCTTTTTTTTTTAAAGGTCTTCATTTCCCATTCAGAGCTAAGAAAACTGAAACGAGTCTAGAAAGTATCCACCAACTAAATCTGCACGTGTGTTTTTCACACACGCTCAGGCACAGTGTATATAGAAGGAAGCTGACCCATGCAAACACGTATCACAGTAAGGCACCGTCCCAGTTGTACCTTACAACCAGAAGAATTGGAATTAAGAGGAAGGAAAATAATTTGCAAATCCAAGAAGATCCATCCTCCCATCCATGGTTGTGTATCCAAGGGTGCAAAGGATCAGGATTTCTGCCCAAAGTTAGAAAAAACACTTTCTCAAGGCAAACCCATAATTAATGAGGGTAAATGTAGACAACAAGAAAGAGAAAAGTATAAAGGCTTTTTATGCCCCAAATTAGACCTGTCACTTTCCGGTAATGGGAGAAGTTATAGATAAGGACCTACATAAAGTCAGTCATAGATAAGGACCTACATAAAGCAATTCTTCATCCTCACGCTAAAAATGGAGGGCTCGATGGCTCCATTCTTCTGTTCAATTATAGCATGCACATGCCTGAGCTGCTTGCTTTCTAAATACAGAAGCAGGGCAAACAAGACCAAACTAACACACATGTATATTTAATAAACACACACGTGTCCTTCTGAGGGATCAGAAAGCAGCTGAATAAACCAGGTGTCCCTGGTCACCTCTGACAAAGGACTATCTAGTTCCAACAGTCACTTCGGCAGCTGGCCCTAAAGGAAACAGGAGTTGAAAAAAAGAAGGCAATTCACAAATTGCTGCCCCTGCCTTTTCTTTTCGTCCTGGATCCTTCATCTCCGCACTCTCCAACTTCCAAACTGTCAGCCCATTTTCTAGAATAAAACCTCTCACTCTGTCCTCTCTCTCCTCCACACAAAAGCATCTCAAGACAGGCCATTTGGCACCAGCATCTCCTCCCAGCCCTTCTTGGAAAACACATTAGGGCAAAGGAAATAAGCCATATATTTCTGATGGCAGGACGTTTCCACCAGTGCTGGTCTGAAATGAAGATAGCAGTAGTTCCAGTTTATAAATACATGTTGGAAAATCCACTTAAACTCCCACCAACTTTCCGTATCTTTTTGTTTGGTCTGGTGAGCAGGGTCAAGGCAGTGAGCGAAGGGAGGCTGGCGAGGCAGCATGGTGCTCCCTGCACCCAGAGCATAAACAAAAGCTACTGGATGGTATCTCCTGTCATCCGCTTTCACAGCTGTCTACACATACACCAAGGGAGTTAGCATCCCTGAAAACAAAAGACAAAACAGAATGTGAAACGGGCAACTGTTTTCACTTGCTCAGAGATAGCAATGATTCTTACTGCTGCTCTGAGTGGAAAAGTACTGCTGTGCAGTCACGAGAGGATCTCTAAATGCCACCGATTGGGCATGCTCTGTTTTCCTTTCACTGGACCTGGGAATCTGAAGGGGAAATGGGTCCAATTCTCTAGAACGACGTTAACACACGTATAGGTGTTTTCTAGGCATCGGCATCAAGCAAATCGCTTTCTGAGGTCTCCAGTGTGACCTGATACAAAGCAAGTAGCTAAATGTGGAAAGCAAAGGCATCTGCTGTCTCATTAGTTTACAATGCAAGGCCAGATGGAAACCATAACCTACCCTTGTCCACCTGCCCTTTTATAACTGGAGAAAGGACGAGAGGCTGGCTTACCTTGAAGTTGTGTGTCTTCTCATAGTTGAAGTGGTTGTCACTCTGTGTGAGGGCGGCCCTTCGGACCAGGGAGGAGATCTGTGGACAGGCAAAGAGTTTGAGAGGAGGCCAAAGAAAGCTTGTGATTCCCACCTTCACCCCCAAGGCCACGGCCAGCAGCTCCTGGCGCTTCCTGCCCTGCTTCGGTTTCCGAGCCACAGCACACTTTTTCTCATTTTCCAGCCACAGTTCCTCGGAGAACATAATGCCTGGACCCCAGATCTTTCCAGTTTCCCCTGGGGAGCCTGGGACGCTCAGGGCTGTCAGGGTTGTCGAAAGGCAGCTAATGTTAGGCAGCAGATTGAGGCAGCTGTGTCCTGTCTGCAGAGGCCTCCGGCATGTGACCTGCAAGGGCCCGTCTGAGGGATGGAGGGGGCTCTGCATCTGAATAAGGACGGGCCTGTTTTGTGCTATGTCTTAAGCCCGACGTGTGCCTGGAACAATAGCACACATTCATGCGCACGGCACCCCAGACTGCTGCATCCAGCCAGCCAGTGAGGAATCAATGGGGGAGGCAGGGGCAGGCAGCTTTATGCCTCCTGCCACAGCGTACTGCCAAGGAGAGACCTCTCCTGTTCGCTAGCACATGTCACACACACACACACACACACACACACACACACACACACACACACACACACACACATCTGATGTTCAAAGCCTGAGACTGCATCCAATTATTTTGGGGCTCTGAACCCCATCCTGGGCTGAATTCCAGCAGATTAAACCTTTAAACCCCGATGACTGTTTAATCTTATAGGGATACAGCCCGAGTCTCTTTTTTTAAAAAAAAATCTGCTCCAGCCCTTGAAGCTTAATTTTTATTCTTATGCATGCATTAAATTAGAACAGTCTGAGCCCCGAATGGGGCATAGGAGAAGAGCATAACATGTCAGCTCTGAGTCGTACAGCCAAAATTTCAAAATAAGAGGTAGGATGTCTTATTTTAGGGTACTATCCCCCAACTCCCATCCTTTGTCTCCGCGCCAAATACAGACAACCCCCCATAACCCACACGGGCAACATTCCTTAATTCAAACCAAAACATCAAAGTTATTCTTCTTTGACATGAAACATCTTCAATGTTCATTCTGTGAGTGCACAAGCCCAATACCCTCCTTGCTCTTACAAAAGCATTGTCTGTTTGATGGTCTCCCCTGGGACCATAGATTTTTGGTCGCGGGTCTCTCCATTAATAGAAAGGAGAAATCATTCCATCTTGAGCATGCTCCTGATCTGCTCGCAAAGTTTAATGCAGCAAACACCAGACAGTAACATCAATGCCTTTGCAACTAGAAAGCAAGAGGAACGTGGATGGCTGAACCATGAAGTTCATCCCGTCCTCTACTGACACGTGGTCTCCTATTCCAGCCCCTCCACGCAGCCTTGTGGAGAGTCACACAAGATCAGTCTTTTCCTTGTGTAATTCTTTATTCCTGGCAATCACTATCATTCCAACTTGGTTCAGAAGCGCATCCTCCCATTTCATCCTCTTGTTACCTCCAATAATAAGAGCCAATTTTTCCACTGAGCTACTGAACACAAAACGTCGTGCCAGACGATACTGATAAAGTCATACTGTGCTCAATAAGAATGCACTTACTCATTTAATTGCAGCTCATGTGTATGAGGAATAAGGCTTTCAAACCCATTTTTCAGATGAAGATACTGAGGCACCAAGAGGTGAAGCAATTTACCCAGGGACATGCAGCTGGTTTAAGCGTCCGGCACCCACGCTCCTGGACACCACATCCTGGTACCTGAGAAAGCCAGTGTGGAGTCACATCCTCCAACACATCCTGACAAACGCTTTATCTGAAATATTGGCCAAGTCTTCCCCTCCTTACCGTGTGTGCCCCACTAACTCAGACCCTTCATAACTTTCTAGTACACCTTACACACAGCCGCACAACAGTATTCTTAGTCCAGTCACCACTCCACCTGCCCAGAAAATGTCAGGGATTCTCCATGACTTCACCATGTTCTGGCATTGCGGGTTTTTCATGAGCTCCTCCCAATCAATCCAGCTCATCTACTTCCCTACATTCCCCCTTTGACAGATCCTCCAAAACCTCTTCTCCGACACTCTCACCTTCTCACTTCAGTAGCTTCTTCTGTCCTTTAGCATATTCCAGCATCATTTCAACATGTTCACATTTCACCAACATTCACATTCTAACTCAAATGCCACCCTCTCCAAAAAGACTTCTCCGAGCTCCCCATTGGAAGCAAACTCTCTCCTCTGAAATCCCATAGTGTTTTTTCTAGTTTTCCTATAGCACTTATGCCTTTCTTAGAGTGATTTATAATAGGTCCTATACCTCTGCCATCTTGAGAGGTCACAGTGACATGCTCTACGTCTAATTCACCTTTGTTTCCCCATAAAAGTGTCTAACAAAATTCCTCACCATAGTAGATAACAAATAGAAGTTGCTAGAAAGTACCTGCACATATGGGAAGCTAGAGTTGTGGAGGGAGGTGTGAAAGGTGACCGTATGGGGTGGAGTCTCCTGCCCCATCCTACGATCACTCACTGCCATGCATTAGCTTCCAAGGACCTGAACGTCTGGGGGTCTGCCCTTGTGATGGGCTCCGCCAGACTCCTTAGCCCTTCTTCCCACTGCCCCATCCTAAAGGACAACTGCCACTCACAGAGGTTGAGTGAAAGTGTGGTATACCCTGGAAAGGCTTCGAATCCTTAGCCTAAAGGCAAAAAAGACAGAGAGGAGAAAGAAGGGTCTATTCTCAAACCTTTACTGCCAGCAAATCAAGAAACTTTTGATGGTGAGCCATTCTGTGTAAGAATGGATTCTGTGATCTGAACTAGGCTAATTCCACGGCTACACGTCTTTAGGATCCGATACAATAACTCTTTCAATGGAAAGTGGGCAAAAGGGTCTCCTTTTCCTCTTGGTATACAGGCGGGTGAATACAAGGGGATTTAATATTTTCTCTTGTGCCTATGCCTTTACTTGTAACAAGTAATTTTTATTTCTATTGGTGACAGTGATTTCTTTTTCAGATATTTGCTCCATAGAATTTACCCAAACACAAGACACATTGAGACTTGTGAAGGAACTGCACAGTGTTCACTTCAGATGTGTCCTTACAGAAGTGTTGGGATTGAGGAGCATTACTGTGAGGGGAGTGGGTGACCCCAGATCACCCCCTATTAAAGGGAAAAATGATTACAGATGTGTTATGGTGCAAACTTCCCTCTTAAAGAACTCCATCACACGGAACTCTTTTTTAGCCAAGCGTCTCAAGGACAGTGCCTTGGCTCCTTCTATCTCCCCCACAAAAACTAACACATGTTCTTAGACACGTGGACGCTGAATACTTTTGCTGACCATCTTTTTCTAACAAAATTTCCTATCTGACCTATTGTTATCTATACATTCATTAGATGAAGCACACTTCCCTACACACGCAGTTTAAATCGGAGCTTCTCAATTTTGGAACTATTGACATTTGGGACCAGATAATTCTTTGTTGTGAGATGTTTAGCAGTGTCCCTGGCTTCCACTCATTAGATGCCAGTAGAGTTCCCTTCCTGTGATAATCAAAAATTTCCCCAGACATTGCCAAATCTTTCCTCTGAGGCAAAACTGCCTGCAGTTGAGAATACCTGGATTAGATGAGTACCACAAATATTTATAGCATGCTTTTTATATGCCAGGCAACACATTATGAACTTTACATATACTGACTCATTTAAGATTATAACCCTTTGAGGTAGGTACTATTATAATTATCCCCACTCTACAGATGAGGAAATGGGAAATGAGGGTTTAAGTGACTTGCCCAAGGTCACACAGATGTAAATGGTAGAGCTGAGATTAGAACCCAAGCACGACTAACCAGGTCTATGCTTCTACCCTCACTCCACCCCCAGCCTCCAAGAACAAGTTTCTTTATTTTTTTTATTGTAGTAAAATACACATAACATAGAATTTACCATTTTAACCATTTAAAAATACACAATTCAGCAATTCAGTGGCATTAAGTGCATTCATCATTACCTCTACCTACTTCCAGGACATTCCCATCATCCAAAATAAAACCCCATACCTATTAAGCAGTCGTTCATCATTCCTCTCTCCCTCCAGACTCTGCCAGCCACCAATCCACTTCCTATCTCTGGATTTGCCTATTCTGAATATTTCATATAAGTGGAATCATGCAACATATAGCCTTCTGTGTCTGGCTTCTTTTACTTATCATGTTTTCAAGGTCCATCCATGTGGTAGCATGGATAAGTAGTTAGTTCATTGCTTTTTATTGCTGAATGATAATCCATTGTTAGCAATAGGATACATTTTGTTCATCCATTCATCAGCTGATGGAAATTTGGGTTGTTTTGTCTTTTGCCTACTTCGAGGAGTGCTGCTAAGAACATTCTTGAACAAGCTTTTGTTTGAACACTTGTTTTCAGTTCTTTGGGTTATACACTAAACTGATGCTTTTAACCACCCTCTAAACTTCCTCTCATCTAAATAATGTTCACATTAAAAAATACTCAGGGGTTAGATGCCAGAATTACCCTTTTCCCCATTGTTAACCTGTTAGCAACTCACAGGACTGGTGTTTCCTGGTCTGGTTCTGAAAAAGGAGACTTGTTCTCCACGGCACCTCTTCCAAAGTAGGCACTGCTTAAGTTACTTTGGGAAGTAGGTGGGGCTATAAATAAATGGTGCAATAAGCTCACCACTTCCCTTTTCCTCTTTTATAAATAAGGGTTGGGATTCTATTTTCTACGGCCTCTCACTGTTCTTTCTCTCTGTGATTAGGATCCTGAATCCAAGAAAGAACCAGAAAACAAGAAGGCAGTGCAAGGTTGTCAGGTGAAGACAAACAGCCAATGATGGGTCAGTGGGCAGGAAGACACAGGAAAACAAAGCCGGTTGGAGTGACTGCATACAGGTAAATTGCCCAGGAAATGGGGTTGGTGGGAGAAAGAGGAACACCCTTCCCTCTGTGCTGACTTTAGTAACCTAGCATCAAAAGCCCAGAGGGGACCTCAGAAGTTCATTGAACCAATGGTCCCTTCTCTGCCTGGCTCGGGCAGGCCCACCTCTGTGGACGATGACATTCTGCCTTATTAGTACCAATTTCCAGAAAAAGTGATTGACCATCAACCTACAGTTCTTCTGCAGACTTCAAGTAAATTCCAGTTCTGGGTTTTAAAGAGGACTCATTGAACATGTCGTCATTCGCCCCAAGCTAATGTTTCCCCACTATTCCCGCCCTAGTCCTTGTGCTGCTGGGGTTTCTCTCGCTTCTGTCTCTTGAGTCTGAGCTCCCCGTAGCTGTTGAAAGCCCCAAAAATACCCCTGCTACAAACACTACCCTGCAGCTGTGGGCATTTGCTGCCTCGTGGCAATATATGGAATGAAAGTCAACATTCGTAGTGCTGACAAAGGTGTTATGTGCGCTCTCGAGTATACTGCTGACGTCTGTATGAAGTGGCTCGTCTGGGGAAACAATTATTTCCCTAATGCATCCAATGTCTCAGGTGCAATGATCTGATGATTCTATTTCTAGGGTTCTGTTAAGAAGGTCTTTGGACAAAGAATTAGATGGACACATAGATAGACAGATAGATAATAGACAGATAGTCATCATAAAAATAACAACAAGAAATGAGAAAAGGCTTAAACATCCAAGATATGGGACAGGTTAAATAAATTATGGTAAAAACAGGTAATAGAATATTATATAGACGAAACCAAAGATGATTCAAATCACTTTTAATGATGAAGTGATATGCCCCTAATATAATGTTAGGTGACAAAGTGGGCCCCTGAACCACATATAGTCTGAGTTCCAGTTTTGTAAGTAGATGCACACAGAAAAGAGAAGAAAACAGACCACATTATCTCCCACACATCAAACTGTTGAAGATAAGGCAACAGTCATCTCTGGGTGGAGCAATTTTAATTGACATTTATTTTCTTATTTTCTGTATCTTTTGAGCTTCCTACAAGGATTATGTTTTGGTTCCACTATGTAAAGACATAAACTTCTAAAAGAACATTTAAAAACCTTTGTTAGATTTAGTGTGTCCAGATAATAGGTTTGAACATCATAGGTAACCTCTGAGCTCATCTAATCCCACCTGCTCTGTATACAGGTGAAGAGAAGGTGAGAGAAGATGAGAAAAGTTCAATGATTTGCATCCCCACTCCCAACACCCTCCTCGCAGGGCTAGACTAGAACTAGGTCTAGAACCAGATCCAGACTCCAGGGTCTCTGGGCTGCAACCCTCTAGGGCTAGTGCTTCTCACACTCGGGCTGGCCTCACGACCCCCCGAAGGCTTGTTTAAACACAGACTGCTGGGCCCCAGGCCTGGGGTCTCTGGCTCGGTCAGTGTGAGATCAGCCCCAAGAATCTGGATGCTGGACCAATTCCAGGTGACACTGATGCTGCTGGTCCAGGGACCCCACTTTAAGGACCCCTGTTTTGTGCTTTCCACTTGAACCTGTGGGTCTCAACCTTGAGATCATTAGCGTGATTGCCTGGGGGCCAACAAACAAATAAACACCTTGCTCAAGCACCACCCACCCCAGACCAACTAAATCCAAACTTCTGGGGATGGGCCCTGGGTGTTAAAAACATCCTCCCAGGGATTCTAATGTGTTCCTAGCATTGAGAGCCCCAGTAATAATCTCAAGGGCTTCAATTCAGAGGGACTGTTAGAGAAGACGGAAACGTGACATTGGTGATACTGAACATCCCCCATGCCCGCAAAGGAATCGATCCCCTTTCAAACACAAAATGTGATCGTGCTTTTCTACTCATGTCCACGCCACCCCTACCTCCCAGCATGCCACTGAAAACCTCCACAGAGTCTTAAGCTAAAGGCAAAACTCCATACCATGGCCTCCAGGGGTCTGTGTGTTCTGGCTCCTCTCGTCTTTCCAGTGTCTCATCCCTTTCCTCCGATCACCTTGAGACTTTATAGCAATAACTTAGCAGTATGATTTTTAAATTATTATCTATGACTCCCACTAGGCTGCTAACTTTATGAGCTCAGATGCTGTGTGTGCGTGGGTCATAATTAAGAGCCCAGTGTCACACCTCAGACCTGCCACAGAGTAGGTGCTTACTAAATTTTGCTGAATGAATGAGGTCCATGGCTAAAAACTCTCCTGAGGTCAAAGGACTCCGGTGGAGTTTATTATCATCATTAGCTATCGTCTTGTCAGTTTATTCTTGTGAATCTCTGATATAAAATCCACAGGCCATGCCCTTCGGGGTTTCCTTTAGACCAGGTTATCACATACCTGGGGACTGGAAACAGGGGGACTCTGTCCCAGAGGCAGGCCCTTGGGGAGGTGGCCAGGTTTGGGACTAGAATAACATAAAAGTAGCATATTATATTTGTGGAGTAAATGATACGATACGATCTCTTTCCTCTATGAAGCAGGCAGAGTGGTGTCATTCGCATCTGACAAACGAGGACACGAGGTCCTCACCAGCGTGTTCTGGGGCCTAGAGCCAGGTCTCCCGGTTGTCTCTCCATGGAAATCGCTGGCATTCCGGTTGGAGCAAGTCAGCGGTGATGCCTATTAAGAGCCCACTGACACAGGTTCCCAAAGGACTTTTGACAAACTTTTAAAAAGGCGCCCTCCCCACAGTTCTTGTAGTAACTCTCTCTCCAGGGAAGAGCATGAGGCCAAGACGAGCATGGCACTCACGAAAGATGGGTCACCTGAAAAATAAACGTACCTGCTTTTTTATTGCAGCCTTTCTGTTTCCCTTGCCTTCCATCAAAAGGACTTCTACTTTTACAAAGAGGCAGCGTGGTCATGCCTTTTTCTTAGTCCCTCACTTCCCATCCCCCATAATACTGGGGTTCTGGGGTTGGGTGATGAGTCTGGGCTGATTTCCCCTGATTTCCCCAAAGCCACAAAACATTAGATGCTGCCAGAGACAGTAAAATGCTGCAGGCATTCATTCAACTCAGAGCAGTGGTGGGAAATCTGTGGTTTTTTTCCTTTTCTTTTCACTCTCTGTGGGTCATACTTCAATATTTTTAACGGCTGGATATGGGTATACTGAGTGTATGCTTACAACCCATTATTTCAGCGTCTGAAAATATATATATTGGAGAGAGGGGCAGCGAGATTTTCATTATGCTCTTGCTGTGGCATCCAGATCTGGCTTTCCATTTACCTTGGCAATTGAAAAAAGTATAAACATCAAGTAAATAAGCCCAAATTGCTGAATGATAATCAAAGGAGTGTTGTTCTTATCAATGTTACTAGGCCCGGCCTGTTTGATCCTATGTAGTCTGGATTCTTCCTTATACTGCCAAGTAAATCTTGCTTGTTCCCCCTAAAAACTGCCTTGTTTGTGTTTGCTATAGTATTTGCTTGTGGTTTTCGGTCCTGAAAGAGAAGGAGGATGACAAAGAGATATGACTGAACTGCAAACTCATTCCCATGATGGCTAAAGAAGTGAGAGCGACTAGGGTGGGACCCTGCCATCCTTCCCACCGAAGCGCTAGTTAAGGCTGAATAATCCCTGGCTTGATCTGTGTCCATCAAAGCATCAGGTATGGATGCCTGATCTGGCGGATTCCTAAATCTCCTGGTGACCTCCAAACCTGCTGCGTTCTGGTCTGAGGAGGAGAGGCTTTTATCTCTGATGACACAACATGTCCAGCTGCCACTGTAATTGTTCTCTGGGGACAGATGTCCACTCTCAATCCAGAAACACAAAAGGGTGGGAGGACCAGTCTCGCTGCTTCTCTTACGACTCATTTCCCTTTATTCCCAACATTCAGCGTTCACCCCAAACTGAAGGGCTTGTGTGGTTTCTAAAATGGACCAAATGACTGTTTCGAAGCAAATAAATAATCTGATGCTTCTTGGGTCGATTGACTGTCAGTATTACAACTGACGTCCTTCTCAGACTCTTCCTCCAGCTCTTGTATTGAGACTGACGTCAACAATTGGGGCTAATTGCTGATGTTTCTCACAGGGCCCTTACATGTAGAAACAAAAAATACGTCACGTTATAGGAAAAGACATTTTAGGTTGCATTAAGCATCTCACGCATTTGCTTTTTTTGTTGTTTTGTTTTTCTGTGCAGTTTTTGAAAGAGGGGAAAAAAACACACAAACTTTTAGAGCCGAGTGTCGTCATCCATTTCCTTAAATAAGAACTTGAAAAATCTTAATCAAATTTCTCAAATGCTGAGTACAAAAAAGTATGGCAGGGTTATTTTTGAGAGAATGGACCGTTTGTTTTACAATAGGCAAACTTTTGTAAAACTAAGACCCAAGGAAACAGTGCACGTGTGAAGGGAGCCGTGGCTATCACACAGCTCCCAGCTGCTGATTTCCTTTTTGCCCTCTGGTTCTCTCTTCCCCTATTACGTATTTACCTCCTTTTCTTTGTAGTTTCCTTGCTGTCATGTGTCTCCCCACCTCTGGCCAAGAAGTAGGGGCCCCTACATTTTACAGAAGCCAAAAATGCTCCATTCTTGGTTTAAGGTGCCCAACTGTATTGTAGAACCACGTGTATTTCTCTCTTACCCCATCCCTGTCACTATTGCTCACTCAGTTGAGCCTGGGAAATCTCTGCCAGAGGCTGTAAGTTTGCTGAATTATGTTTTCTTGGCAATCTGCAGAGCAGAATGTACCAAACACAGCCTCAAGCTACCATTCTACAAGTTCTTTGCTTAGCAGTGAGAATAAGAGGCACCTTTACTGAAAGAAAAAAAATCAAATTAACTAGCTGTTTTCTGCATACAAACTGTCCCACATTGCAAACGACAGAGACACCTATTAAATGGTTTTTCAAAATTTCATGCTAAAGACAAAACAAAAAAACCACCAAAACACACACACAAATAACCCTCAAATACAGTTCTGTGCTTTTTATAGTGAATGATCACCCAAACAAAATAATCCCTGACACCATTCCTTCCTTCCTTCTTTCCTTCCTTCCTTCTTTCCTTCCTTCCTTCCTTCCTTCCTTCCTTCCTTCCTTCCTTCCTTCCTTCCTTCCTTCCTTCCTTCCTTCCTTCCTTCCCTTGTTCAGCAAATATTTATTAAGCATCAATTATATATCAAATGCTATTTTAAGTCAACGAGATGGAGTAACAGATAAAAATCTCTGCTCTCTGGGAGATCAGACAATAAACAAAACCAATTAGTACATTATATATCCTTCTAGAAAGTGATAAGGGCCATGAAGAAAAATAAAGCAAGGATATTTGTGTGTTGGGAAGACACACTAACTCTATAGGATAGAGTTATGGGGAGGGAGAATGCAATCTAAAACACGATGGTCAGGAAAGGCCTCATTGAGAAGGCAATATTTGGGTAAAGACTGGCAGGAGGTGATGGGGTGAGAGCCATGCTGATACCAGGAGGGAGAGCATCCAGGCACAGGGGACAGTGCATGCAAAGGCTTTGGGCAGGAGCAAAGCTGGCACGTTTAGACAATCGCAAAGATCAGGGGGGCTAGACCGAGGTGTTCTGGGAAATGACGTGGAGTACCTAGGGCCTCCCGAGAGCCTAAAGACTTCCACTTCTACTTTAAGAGATGTGAATAGCCACCGCCCAGCTTTGAACCTGCATGGGGTACGATCTAAGTTATTTGTTAAAAGTATCCCTCCGCCTACTGTGTTCATTCCTGTAGGAGGGCAAAGGTAGATAGACGCAGGGAGTCCAGTTAGCAGGCTCCTGCAGAAATTCAGATGCAAAGAAGACAGTGGCTTGGACCAGAGAGGGAGCAGTGGAGATGGCGAGGAGTGGTCAGATTCTGGATATCATTTCTAGGTAGAGTCTGTAGGATTAGCTGACGGGTTGGATGTAAAGCGCAAGAGAAGAAGAGAACTCCAGGATAAGGGCGCAGTTTGGGTGCTGAGCAAACAGGTAGATGGAGGAGATACGGGAGAGGCAAGAGTGGGGCAGAAGGTTAGGTACTCCATTTTGGGTGTATTAAACATAGAATAAGCAGTTGGACATAGAAACCTGCAGTGCCAGGGATAGCTGGGTGCCACAGATACACTCCGGGGAGCTGTTTTGGGGAGATGGATTTAGAACAAGAGAGAGAGTGGGGACAGAGAAGAGCAGAGGCCACAGAACTGAGCCCTGGGACACTCAAACCATTATGAGGTCAGCACATTGAGAAGGAACTAGCCAAAGAGAAAGAGAAGGCAAGTTTGATCTCCTGGAAGCCAAATGAAAGGATGGCCAATTGTGCCTAGCACTGCTGACAGGTCAGGTATGATGGAGAATGAGAAAGAATCATAGGCTTTAGCACCGTGAAAGTGAGTGATCACCTTGACAGGAGCAGTTTCCAAGGAGTAGTGAGGGAAAACCCGATTGTACATGCTTTAAGAGAGAATGGGAAAAGAGCAACTGAAACAGCAAAGAGGGGTGGAAACCAGCAAGACTGTTTGTTTCAACTTTGATGAAAGGAAGAAAACCACTGGAGTTTCCTTTGCCCATCAGAAAACCATAGCCCACGTAGCAAAGAGTCTCATCCATTTTTGGCCTTTGACTGCTGACAGCTCTTAGTTGATCAGAAGGCCTGTGTGCCCCTCCCTTGGTGCCAGTGGGAAGTCAAAACCATGCCAGCCTCTGCTGGTGCAGGCTGCCTCACTCAGTGCCACCCCCAAACTCCAATAAAACCCTAAGCCAGTTGTCCCTCCATGCTCGCTCGAGACTTTACAGACCTGCTCAGGAGTCTGTCTTGCTCTCCCCAGAAAGCCTCATTCATTATGTGGCTGATAAAAGTTTTCATGTCTTCTTGACAGACATGTGGTATCATCAATGGCAACAGCTAACCAAATTCTGGGTTGGGGGGGAGGTCCATTCCACCTCTGTGCAGTGGCCACCACAGCCTAGTAGAACTGAAATGTTCCTTAGACGTGGCCTGTGACTCTGACCCCCATATAAACTGTGCCTCTTCCCCCTCCCCCAGATTTTTTTAATGCTCAGGGCCCAGTCTTTGAACACATGATAGTCTTTGCTGAAGCTATGCCTCTGCCTACGTGTTCCCCCCCACTTAAAACTTACCGAATGTATCAGAATCACATCAGCAACAAAATGGAAAACAATGACCCTAGCAATTATTGAGCACATATTGTGCCAGGCAGATTAACCGTTCTCTCATCGAATCTGCACAACACTTCTGTGACCTGGTAATGTAACCTCCATTCCATCCATAGACGAGGAAACAGAAGCTGAGAGAGTTCTTAGCTGAGAGGTCTTAGCACTGGAGCTTGCATGACTAATACGTAGCATGTGAACACAACCCCCGCGGCATCCATAGGTCACACTCCTCCACTCCATGCAATTCTGCCTCCACGTATTTGTCCCCCAGCCACGCGTCAGACCCTGAGAAAGAACCCTACATTGAAATTTTCTAATCTCTTTGGCACCAAGAACCACAGAGCACTCAAAGGTTTATAAATAAACGAATGTGTCTTGTGGGGCCCAATCGCCCCTTTTTACAAAGAGCAGAAAGGTTAGTTAGTTGCCCAAGTTCTCACAGTCAGTTAGGTGTAGAGCCAGGACAAAAGCCAGGTCCTTGCACCGGGGGTCCAAGCTGTTTCCACTGTGTAACAACAGATCTGGTCAATATCCACGCTGTCCCAGGCTGCACAAGTTCAACAAGCCACACACACACACACACACACACACACACACACTCACTCACTCACTCACTCACACACTTAGTCATTAAAAAGTACATCAAACCTAGGCAGGAAATTGCCAGACAGTGGATATTTGTTAAAATCATCTCAGAAAGTAATTTGCTCATATGTATCAAGAGTTTCAAAATATTAATACCGTTTAAGATTCTGTAATTCGATTTCTAAGAATCTATCCTAAGGAAATGATCCTAAATACAGAACGGCATTCATAGCAGCATTGTTTCTAACATTAAAAATGAAGTATATTGTGCATGTGCTAACATCAGGAAATAGCCAAAGAAGTATGGCACTCATACAGCAATCAAAAATGGTGTCTTTGATGAATGTACAGTGACACGGCTGTGATATGCTATGTGGAAAAAGGATACAAAATTATAAATGCACTATGTTTACCAGTATATTTAAAAATTTCTATGCATAAGAAGTCACTGTAAGGAAATAGACCAGGGTCTATATTTTCTTTATTTTTCAAAATTCCTTTAGTTATATTACCTTTATAATTGGAATGAGGAACAAAAAACAAAATTTTGCCACCGAGAAAAAAAATAACTTTTTTTTCCTGATTTGCATCAGTTTTGTTTTATATTAGGAAGTTGTTTTTACCTTGGAGGAAAAATTAGGTAAGTTTTAAACTTAACTAGAAACTGGATAAAGCTAAAGCATTAGAATCTTCTGTGGTCTGGATCTCGTAACTATAATATATTTAAAGAAACTCTCAGAGATGCAAAATAAGTGAGTAACATTATTGGAAACGAAAACTTAATCCAGCAGGTATTAAGGAAGGATTCCTACATTAGTCTCTGGGGAGCCTAAAACATACCATTTTATGGCCTTTATTAATATAAATTAAAATCTTTCCGAATGCAAGAGAGAACACTATTTCATGTAAAAACATGATTTAGGTTAAATCCCAAAGAGATTTTGACCTTTAGCCAAGACACATAAAAATTTTAAAACAGGGGGGGAGGGGGGTTCACAGTGAGAGGGATATAAATGATGAACGTCTAAATATTACCTTGTCTTGTACACCTGAAACTAATAAATTAAAAATAAATAAATAAGATATTTGAATTAAAAAAAAAACAAAAACAGAAAAAAAAATTAAAACAAAAATACTGCTTCTATTACATACATATATATATCTACATATATATATGTAGATATATATATATATATATACATATATATATATATATATATATAAAATGGCTTGTAAGAGTCCAAAAATAAAAAAATAAAAATAATTTTCATATAACATAGATTTTCTCTAATTAATTTTATTCAGTCCCAGAAAATTACATCTTAACATGTATAATACAGCAATGAGAGTTCACATTTTCTAATATTTCAATAATGATTTGGGATAGAGGCGCTTCTATTTTAAAGAACTTATATATTTTGTAGTTTCATTGTTTTACTCTACTTTTATAACAATAAAAATGAAATATGACTCCATTTTTTATTTTTATCAATGACTAAGGGTTTCCAGCCCATCTCCTGAAGAGCTGTGTAAGAAGCAAACGCTGTAATGGGCCATGTACTATTTCAGTTGAAAATGCTGTGTGCTTATCAAACCCCATGGTTATAGAAATGGCAATTAAACTCTAAATATGGCGAGAGGTTTTCATTTGTTAAGAATTCCTGGTTAAAAGTAAAGACTCTGGAGCTAAGTTGTCTGGGTTCAAATTCCTGCTCCAGCTCTTCCCAGCTCGGTGACCTTATGCCAAGTTACTTAACCTCGTGATGTCCCATTTCCTTAAATGTGAAATGTGGATAATAATAGTAGGTGCCTCATAATTAAATGTGCAATTTAAGTTGTAAGTTGTAAATTGCTCAGATCCATGCCTGGCTTCATTTTATATGTATGTATGCATATATAATTTAATGAATAAATTAACTTTAATGATTATGCTGGTGACGCTTTCAAAGTAAGGCCAATTCTAGGAAGGTGTTGACAACTGAATTTCAGGCTACTTTTACTTTATGTGATATAGGAAAAAAATTTTCTTTTCTGACTTGCCACAATTAAAAAAACATATGGTTATTTTAATTTGATCAGAATCACCAGAGAGCTAAATTAGGCTGGAAGTATTTGAATCACGAATGGGCGTTCTTCAGAGGCACATGGCAAAGTGAATACGAGATAGCAATGAAGATGTGTCAATTTCAATTTTTTTGGCATTGTCTTGTCTCCTGAAATATTTTGATGATATCAGAAGGAAAAAGATACGAGGGGTGTATATTAGGATCTGAAGTTATAAAAAAACAAACAGAATGAAGGAAGAAATTGGAGCTCATAGCGGGCCTGGGATGGAAATATGGCTGATGGCTTTGGTCCTGGGCTCCAGCATTGTATTCAGGAAAGAACCTTCCAGGCTCTTGGGGAGTGTGTGAACAGCAGCAGGGCAGCCTGTGAACATCTGAATGGGTTCAGAAACTTCACTCACTCTCAACTTCCTCACCCTGCACATGTGACTGGGTGTTGGCAGCAGATGGAGCTCCTTGCTCCTGTAATATACCAGATGTTTTGGACAGTTGTGGACCAGATGACACATTTCTAAAAACAAACCATCAGCTACTTTCAGGAGTCACCAGGGCATCCTTGGTGTATGAGTAACCATTTTCAAAGACAGTCCACCATATCCAGCTGTGGTGGTTTAGACTTATACCTATTTGCCAATGGTTCTTGGACGACTCATAGGACACAAAGCATATTTTATGCCGACCCACTTCTACACCATCCACTCAGGTTTCAAACTGGTGTTCCCTAAAATATCAGGGACCTCTAGTTGTTCTACGAGTATGTAAGTTTGAAAAATTCTACATATATCCCTTTGTTGGAGAATTACCATTTATATTACTGTTTAGAAGTTTCAGCATTTCTCAAACTTAATTGTAACCAAGTACTAAGGCCTATGAGTAGCCATTAGAAGTCATGTTTAGAAAACTAAATACTTGACTCTTAACCTCAGGATTTGTTCTGAGAATGAAAACAGATACTCTACATAGTTCTCAGCACCCAAAACACAACAAGAGCTCAACAGAGGTTCACTATGATTATTATTAGTAACAATTTCTCTTTAAATAAGCTCAGCTAATGGTCCTGCTCTAATCTGAATGACACACACACAGGAAGACTGGTACTGGTTCTGCCACCTGGCCCTGGGTGACATTGTGGGACGTATTCTTTTTCTTCCACATGGTGAGTCATTCAGGGCCAGCAGAAGAGGCAAATGAGGCAACATAAGCACAGAATGACTGGCCACAGTTGGTGGCCTAAAGTGCCCTTTGGGACATGGGTTCCAGAAGGGCAGGGCAGGAAGCACCACCTGACCACTCATGCCCAGGTGTGTACACCAGCACAACTTGGATACAACCTGCTGAGTCCTGTGGGTCCCTCAGAGTGTGTATGATGTCTCACTGGACAGAGCCCAGCGTGTCATCTGAATCCCAGCATTCCACATCTTGACCTCTTAGCTCCCTGGTGCCAGTTAGTCTGAAGTCCCAAGATCTCGGGGCCCTGACACAGGTCCTTGTACCCACCGACCTTGTTTTCCAAAACCTCCAATGGGTAAGAAACAATCTCTTAGCTCCAAATGACATGCCTCAAACACTGTGAGTCCACAGGAAACTGCCCACTTGTCTGCTGCCCTGAGTCCTTCCAGAAAACCACTGCATTCTGGCAAAAGCCCCAAAACCAACTGGCAAGATCCTAAGGGGAAGGAGTACGCGTGTGGGGTGGGTGGAAATTTAGGGGTGTCTGTCACTGCTTTGGGTTGGCTTGCCCTGTTGCAGGCAGTGCTACACATAGTGGTAGATTTTATGCATAATGCATTTGTTTTTTTAGTTTCTCTGCACAAATGAAACAACGAGTACTTTTTTCATTATAAGAAAAACACTGTTCCAAATACAGTATTAAAATACGTTAAATGAGTGGGAATTTATAGACATAAATGTATTACTCTGTATGATAAACAAGGTATTTCTATGTTGTAGGACAATAGAATTATATATATGTATCAGACACTACTCCAGACACTTTATACCTCCTGTCTCCCATCCAACCATCCACCTATCCACCCATATATCCATTCATTCACCCAACCACCTACCCATTCACCTATCTAGCCAGATAGTCAGCGAGCCTACCATATATACAACTATTCATCCTTTGGTCCGTTCTTCCTTCCATTCTCCCACCCATCCATCCACCCAACCAATCAACCAACAACTCAATCAAACAGTCAACCAACATTAAGTGAACACCTCCTAAGTACTAGGCACTGTGCTAGGCTCTGGGCATCTAAAGTCATGTGACATCCAGTCTTTGTTCTCACGTAAAGCAGTTCATAGACTAGGACAAGTGTCCTATAGCCTAGGAAGGGTGACCTGTGCAGGGCTTTGCTGTTCACCACTGCTATATTTCGCATCTGAAAGTCTCTCATACCTATTTCTTAGTCTTGACTAATCTCCATACTTGGCATAGTCCCGAGAATACAAACCTTTATTACCTGAAAATAAAGAAATTCTTCTGCTCAGTATGTAACTTAAATTTTGAGTATGTCTATATAAAATCCCAGTAAGTTGGGACCACAACTGCAAACTTGGACCTCCTCAGAATATACTCCATCCCATCTAACATCTTCCTTCTACTTTGTTCACCTGCCAGCTCCTATTCAAACTTCCAACCACCCCTGGGCTTTCCCTTCACTTTGTCCAGGAATCTTTCCTTTGTGTCTGTATTAGCTCAAACCATTCTTTATGTCATTGGTTTTCTTCTGGAGCTCTTTGACCCTACGTTTTACATGGCTGTGTCTGTTTAGCTCACCCCTGTATCCCTGTCTTTAGCCCACTGTCTGTCTGTGTAGCATTCGATAAATATTTCTGCGTGAGTAAACAGATGAATGAGTAAACGGAGGGCAGGTTCCTGGGAAACATGTATTTCAAAGGCTGCTTAAAACATATGGTTTCCACTGCAATTTATTACTTCAGCCAGTAATAGAGAGGGAGGAGTACTGTTTTAGTTACCGTACATGAGAATGAGAATGATTTATTTTACAGCACCAAGTAGAGTAACTCATTATCATATAATGGAACAACACAGTGGAATGAGATCAGTTACTGTTTCTGGTAAGCAGCTATCCGTGAAACCCTCTCATCTTACAGAGGAGGAAACTGAGCCCTAGAGAAGTAATGTGTCCCAGGTCCCCAAACAACCTGGCAGCAAAGTAGCAACATGGAATGAAGTTTCTGGAATCCCAACCCACTGTTTCACTGTTCCTTCTACGTCATCTCCCTGTCCTCAGCAGCCATTTGCTTCCTCCCATTGTCAGGGAATGACCTTGTCCAAAGAAGGCACACCTGCACAGGTTTTGGAATCTAGGAATTACCGATGCTGATGACCATTTCCAACACTGACTTCCTTGAGCTGTGTCCTAAGCTTCTGATGATGACAATGATACTAAAAGATTGCACTTATCTAGACATCATGCTTTGTACTTTCCACACTTTCTTCACTTTATCCTCAAAACCACCCCATATGGCAGATATAAGACAGGGAAACTGAGTCTCAGGAGGATAAATAATTTGTTCAGTCCTACAGTTAACAAGGGATAGAGCTGGCTTTGGGGACCAAAATTGGTCTGGCTTGTGTGCATGCGTCTTTAACCTTTACATGATTTTTGCCCTTTTCATAAAAAAACGAGCAGCTTCAAATTTTGGATCAATGTTTAGTCCAATGTGGATGGGATGAGCCCCTCAGATCTTTGTTTCTTCCCACCCTCTCCCCATGACCTCTGGCCTTATAAAACCATCCTCTCTCACTTGTGAGAGAGGAAACCTCTCTCACAGTGGTTTCCACTGGTAGCAGTCCTGGTAAAATCTAGGGACTTCAAAATACCGACTATGCAAGCTTCTAGAGGCTTCTTCTGTGCCACATGTGGGATTGCTGGAAGTTTGTTCTTGCTTTTGTGAAATTCTGGGAGCCTGGTATGCAGGGAGGGGAGGGGGTTGAGGTGGAGCCCTCCTGGGCTGCACCCTGGCTGGTGGGTACACTCGGCTGTCCCTGCCAGGGGCCCCCACCCGCTGCCTGCGCCGCTCTGTCAGGCTGGGTCTGGCCCCTGTAACTGGCGGATGGACCTCAGAAAGGAATTCTTTGTTTCCTCTCCCACTGCACAATGAACCAGATGCTTTACTGTGTCCTGAGGCAGTTGGGGCCTCTCTGGCTGATCCACAGAAGTCTCACCTCATAATGAAGAACCTGGAGGGGAGGGGGCTAGAAAAGTTTGCACTGTGTGGGGAGAAGGACTAGGAGATCACCCTACCCAGATTTGCCGAGGGCTGCATTCTCCTTTCAATGGAAAAAAGAAACTTCCAAATTACACGGGAAACCAGAGAAGGGGAAAGTATAGTGAAGAGAAAGAGAATTAGTGCCCCGTGAAAAAGAAATGAGGATAAAAACACACAAGGGAAGAAGCAGGACAGTTCTTCCCCAAAACGTAGGAGACTTTGAAAAGACACTTGAGAATACATTTTTTCAAAGATCAGAATGTGTGGAGCTGAGCCTTTCAGAGGTTTCAGAACGGGAGAATCTGACCCCTGTGCCACCGTGGTCCTGCCAGGGGCATTGCCAGGGGAGAGACCAAAGGATTCCTGAGAAAACCTGAAACCACATAAAAGGGAATGAGGAACTGATCTCTCTTAGTTTTCATGTAACTTAATGCAAAAGCAGGGGAGACTTTTTTGTGAAAGACTCACTGTCAAATTCAAGGCAACAGAGTTCTTGACTGGTTGAATTTCACAAACGTGTCCTCTGGGCAGGACATCTGTCCGTTCCTGAATTCTGATATTTCGTCACACCCTTGGATCGTTACCCAAAGAACCTCACAGATGAGATAGGCAAAGGGAAGGCCAAAGCAAAATGACTTATCTTCTTGGGTGTATTTGCCACACTAAAAGCACGTGCTTTCACATATCCATGTGATTGAGGGAAACCAAGAATTCTGATAGGAGATATTTGATAAATCTTTCAGATTTGATTGAAAAATCTCCTGGTTTTTACACGTATCCTTGGTTTTTGTTGTTGTTGTTGTTTTGTTTTTTGTCGTGATTGCTGTGATCTTGGTCAAGTACAGCAGGTCCTCAAATAACATTATTTCGTTCAACGTTGTTTGGGTAGAATGTTCATGAGAAAAACAAAATTGATTTCTGGCTGGGCCTCTGTCTGTGTGGAGTTTGCCCATTCTCAGATCTGTGTGGGGTTTCTCCGGGTACTCCAGTTTCCTTCCACATCCCAAAGAGGTGAACATGAGAACTGGTGTGTCTAAACTGCCCCAGTCTGTGTGAGGGTGGGTGTGGATGTCAGTGGCCCTGCGATGGAAGGGTGTCCCATCCAGGGTGGAGTCCCATCTTATGCTCTGAGCTGCCATGAGAGGCTCTGACCACCGGAATCCCTGACCTGGAATAAGCAGGTTGGAAAATCCTTCTCTTACTTGCTTTCACTCATCTTTCTTAAATGCATGTATAGCTCACACTTCTCAATGTTTAATATTAGAAGTGTTTTCAGTCTTTATTTAGAAGTTTGGTGATGTTTTAGTGACCAGAAATATGCCATAGGAACTTAACTCTGGTTTGTATCGATCAGCCTGTGATAAAATTGGTCTTGTTATACATCGTTTCACCTAATGTCACAGTTTCCAGGAACCTATTGATGATGTCAAGTGAAGACTTACTGTAATCTGAGGTACGAGGTCAGACAATTAAGTTCGTGAACTCGTCCTAGAAAAAGTGCTACCTACCTCATTGCTGAATATCACTACGGTCACCTTCGAAGTCCTCCCCTTGGGAAGCTGTGCACCGATTCCAGCGCCTAGTCTAACCTTCAAAGCAGTTTTTGAGTTTTTTCTGGAAGGGCCATCAGAGCTGTCCGAATATCATCAAAATGTCTTTCTTTCAATATTTCTTTTATTTTGGGTAAAGAAAGAAGTCCCTGGGGGCCAGATCAGGTGAGTAGGGAGGGTGTTCCAATACAGTTATTTGTTTACTGGCTGAAGACTCCCTCACAGACAGTGCCGTGTGAGCTGGTGCATTGTCGTGATGCAAGAACCATGAATTGTTGGTGAAAAGTTCAGGTCGTCTAACTTTTTCACGCAGCCTTTTCAGCACTTCCGAATGGTAAACTTGGTTACCTGTTTGTCCAGTTGGTATAAATTCATAATGAATAATCCCTCTGATATCAGGAAAGACTAGCAACATTGTTGTAACAAGTTGTCAAACTTAATTGTCAGACCTCTTGTCAGGGCTTCAGTTTCTTTACTTCCAAAATGAGGGCTTAGCCAGGACTACTTTCCATCTTCAAATGTTCAACAAACTAACTCCAGGCACTCGGACTACAGATGTACTTGAGAAGTTAAAAGCTGGGGACGGCGGTCAGACGAGTAACCAGATAATTATATAATATTGGAGCTACAGGAACACAGAGATGGGACAGCTCATATTAGGATCCTATGTCTATTTACGGTGTGTGTGTGTGTGTGTGTGTGTGTGTGTGTGTTATACCATCAGCTGCAGTTGCATTTCCTTAGTTAGCTAATTATTTAGTTGTGTAACTTGCCTAATAGTTTAGAGACTCAAATAGAACCAACACATCCCACTATTTCTAGAATCTTCACCATCTAAACATAAACGAAGACTTATGCTTCAATTATGCAACAAACACCCCTAACCATAGCCTGTGAAAACGACTACTCATTGGATCTGCATTTCATTGGGCAAGTTTGAAATTAAGCAAGGATGAAAAAATACGTCACTGTCTTTTGCAACATATAATAACAGGAGTCTGGACTGTGCGAGTTTAACGAGGGATCTATGAATATAACACACTAACCTTTTCGTTGTTGTTGTTTGTTTGTTTTTAAAGAGTGGGCAAGTGAAACTGTAGCCTGACGACACTTTGCCTGGAAACTTCAGGTGGAGTAATATGTAAGGCTTTAAAAATACGTGCTAATTCATTAAACAGAGGCTACTGAGTCGGGCAAGTATCGCATTAGAGTCACTCTAGCCCTGAGTGAAGGGCTGCCTCCCCGAGCACAGCTGCACAATTCATCAACGTCAGGGCTTCTGCTCCAGGGCCACCAGCTGACTTCCAGCGTACTGAACTGGAACCGCACACACGCCGTGTTGGGACGTCCAAGCACTTCAAAACCTGCCCCTTTCAACACTTGGTTTCTCCTCATAATTACTTCTTGTGTTTCCCTCCTGATACTCATTTAAATGCTAAATAAAGGGAGAGAGTTCTCCAAGGCAAGGAATTCGTGGCTGTAACCTGGAGCTACCTCAGAGTGACAATTAAAATCAATTATACCCCATGTGGGTATAATTATAGCAACTTAATGAGTAGGAATATGAAATGACTGTCTCCTGGGAAACAAATATACTTTGTTATGTGAACGCGTGTGACAAGGACTGCTCAGCACTTGTCAGATTGTTTCTCAAGTTCAATTCTGAGCTCCACTCAGGTGGGGTCTGCAGGGGGCTGAAGTGCTTAGAGAAGGCCTGGGGGTGCCGAGAATGCCAGGAATGGGCCTTTTCCAAGGAGGCGACAACGTGGTTATTTCTCAGCCGCGGTGACACAGGCCGCTGTTGGCGCTGTGTGTGTGGCAGCTGCAAGGGTGTGGATGACGTGAGGAGAGAACACTGTGTTATTACTGCTGAGGCCAAGGCTGCATGGCTGGTCGGAAGGAGACCCAAGGTCAGCCCGGGAACCGCTCTGACCATGGCACTGGCGGAAGTCGCTGCTTTGCTGGAGGTCTTCGAGCCCAGGGCCGCGGGCTTCCTGTTCCTGAGCCAGATCATCACTGGTCCTAGGTCCCCTGGGTGGCTATTCTGCACCCAGAATAATAAAATAATTTACTAGAACTGAAAATGTCCAGCTGTGCCCTTCACGTGCCAGAAGTCTGTCAAATATTCTAGAACAAGAGGTGTACCAGGGTTGCTTCTGTGTGACTCTGGCCTGAGTGAGTCGGGGTTATGGGCGACTCCCTTAGGACCTTCTGCTTCCTGTGACTTGGGAGCAGTGCAGCCTGTGGAGTGCCCGCTACAGCCCAGCGGGTACTTAGGACTTGAGTCTGCACCCTCCCCAGATCCCTACCTCATCTGTATTCCTGGAACCCCCTGAGCAGTGTTTTGCAAAACTGTCCTGCAGACAACCTGCATAGACTATCACCTGGAATGCTTGTGAAAACACAGGTCTCTGCTCCCCTCTCAGACCTGTGCCTCAGAATAGGGATGGGGAGGGAAGGCAGGAATCTGTATTTTACATAAACGTGTCTTGGTGATGTGCATGCCCAGTGAGGGTGAGACTTGTTGCCCTGGAACGTGCATAGTTATTTGGGAACTGAGCATGGATGGGCACAGGAAACTTCGCTTTTCCCAGAGAGACTGCTCTCGGCCCGAAAGGTCCTTCCTCTCTCCCTCCATTCCTCGCACTGCAGTCTTCTCTCTAGTGTCTGATATGGGCTGGGCCAGGCACTATGGTGAATGCAATAAATGAAAGATTAAGAGATGGGCCTTGACTTCAAGGGGCAAATATTCGATCTAGCTGAGGACATCTGAACAAATAAACACAAAACACAAAACACTGAATGAGCCATAGTAAAGAGGTGCAAAGCATTCCAGGAGCAGCGCAGAAGAAATAATACACTAGAGTGGGGGGATAGGAGGTACACCAAGATCAAGGTCAGAAAAGTCTTCAGTGAAGAAGTGACACTGAGATGGCCTTGAAGGAAGAGCAAGCCTTTGTCGAACTGAGAAAGAAGCAAAAAGCATTTAAAGCGTATGATGAGAGAGAGTTACACAAGTTTGAAATATATTTGAATGTAAGTCTGGTTCACCTGCAACTAATCACTGTTATGGTAAACGTATCACAATCATGATGACATATATTGGTTTTGACTCTACCCTGAGACCTGCAGAATAGACTCGTTCTGCCAAGACTTTTCTCAGCTACCATAAAGATTGGTTGAGATGGGAAATGCTCAGTGGTCTCTTTTTGAACACATGGCTGCTGTTGCTATTCTATTAATGTGGGCTGGACAGTGAAAGGCCAGGGGCGCCCAAGAAAACCAGCTCCCCTGTGGGCGGCAGGGGAACCAATCCTCGGACTAGGTGTCCGTTGATCCTCTTCTCCCGGGGCAAAATGCATTGTTTGAATTCAATAGCTATCCAATAACACCTGACAGCCCGCCCCTTACCACTTGTTCACCACAGGCATGGTTGAGCTGAATGTTTTGACCTTTTAAAAATAATACTTGTAAGATGGATATCTGAAAGTGAACTAGGAACAATGGCACACATTCAAACCCTGGACTCCCACAGGGCCTGCCGTGGTGGCCAAAACCATACACAGACATTAAATAGAAAGTCAGGAAACCTCGGCTTGGGTTCCAGTTTTGCCACCACGTGACTTTGGGCACATCTTCGACCTTTCTGAGCATCTTCAACTGTGAAGTGACTGCAATATCTGACTGGCATTATTATTATGATTATTTATTATTATTATTAATTCTGCGTTGCTAGCAAACTGGGAATTTGTACAAGGCAATCCTAGATCATCATGAAGACAGCCATTATCTTGCTGCTTAGTATAATGTCAAATGTAGCAGAGTTTAATAGTTTAATAGTTTAATAGTTTTAGTTTAATAGTTAATAGTTTTAGTGGTGCGCTGGAATTGGGTGCAAACGCGTGCTTCTCTTCCGTCCCAGCTTGATTCAATGACGTCATATTGGTAGCCTGACGTCAGCCATGGGAGGAGTATTTACACCATGGAAACAGGCAAATACCAGGATTCCCTCTCCTCTCCCCGAGGAAGACATTCCTGGTTGTTAAACATTTACAACACATCACAGGTTATGAGGTTTCTAAAAGGGTCAATAAAATTACCTTTTAGAAATCAAATAATATTTTAGTGGCTGTTGGGATCATGATTTTAATAATTTTTAAAACTGGATGTTTAAAAAGTGCCCTGAAGTGCCTTTTTTTTTTTTTTTTTTTGTAAGTCAGGGTTGTGGACATATTTACATGCAGTAAAATGTACACATTTTAATCATCCAGTTCTGAGTTTTGACAAATGTACACAACCATGTACCCATTCCCAGGTGCTAGGACTGCACCGTCCTGTTCCTTCTGAAGTCATGCGTGACCATGTGACCTGCCTTGGCCAATGAAATGGAAACTGATGGGCGTCACTTTGGGACAGAAGCATGAAACAGCCGGGCCACAGAAAGACGGTAGCACTAGGCACTAGCACTAGGGATGGGCATGGAGTGTGAGTACGAACTTAATGTTTGATGCTTTAAGCCACTGGCATTTGGGGGCTGTTTGTTACTGAATCCTAAACTTGACCATCCCCACGGAGACGGATGATTGCCAATGAATGACAAAGCAGGTGGATTAGCTGGTTAAAATGTGCTGCGAATAAAAAAATCTAACTTCCTTAGCACACTGTTCAGGGCCCTTCACCAAAAATGATCTCCAGCTACCGCTCCAGTGTCATTCCAGACCTTCCCTTCCTGTATTTGAGCTATACTGGGTATGTGAAATGCCTTGAACATATTCCTACTACTACTACTACCACCTACTGACCACCTACTACTGTTTCCCCGAAAAGAAGATGTAGCCGGACCATCAGCTCTAATACATGTTTTGGAGCAAAAATTAATATAAGACTATATAATTAATTAATATAATATAATATAAGATATTATAGTAAAATAAGACCAGGTCTTATAGAAAAATAAGACCAGGTCTATATTAATTTTTGGTCCAAAAGACGCATTAGAGCTGATGGTCCGGCTGCATCTTATTTTCGGGGAAACACAGTATGTGCCATACCATTCTCCACACTTCCCAGTTATCACCACGTCCCAAGCACCATATTTTTGCTCCCTGTTGTCTATACCTCGCATGCCCATCTCCTCTGTCTTGATCCTAAAACATCCTACTCATCCTTTATGATGCGGTTCAAATGACATCTCCTTTGGGAAGTGTTACTGACCCTTTTTCTGATAAAATTAATTTCTCCACTGCTAAGCTCCCAGACCATGTTGTGCAAAATTTATAATATTATGTGTCTACTTCTGTGGTTCCCCTGACCCTGTCAGAACACTGGACTATGCACCTACTCCAGCACTTACATAGGGTAGGAGTTCAGGCCTGGGAGAAAAGAATGACAAAAGGTGGCATTTTGGGTGGGCAAGGAGCAAGTAGGCCCAAGTCTGGTTAAAGTAGTCAACTGTGATTGCATTTTAGACCAAAAGGTCCAAGTGAATCTTCCAAAATTATACAGAATCCTCTCAAAATAGTTCACTAATGGACGGGTCTGGATTTATCCTGAGTGGACCCTGATCTCTGTATCAAATGTAAATCAACCACAGACAAACCCTGACATGACCTAGTTAGGTTTTGACACTGGGGCTAGCATGATGGTCTCTTTTTCTGAGATGCCATGGTACGTACTCCTACGACAGAAGTGCCTGAAAATGCTCCCAGGGCTCCCCCTAGATTATCTGGTTAAAGAGCCATGGGGGTGGGGCCCCCACTCTGTCACAGCTTCAGTTACCAGCTGTGCCCCAGCTCCTATTCCCAGGAGACGAGTGGTGTCCTCCCTTCAGGGTAACATTTCTTGGGTCTCAAGGTCCCCAGGTGCTGAGAGCTTGCATTCCCAGATAATTCCTGTAAACAGCTGGCACCTAAATCCAGACTGCCTGGTGCCAAAGTAGTTTCATTATCTCCTCACTAATAAAATCGCTCTTACACTTGACCCATGAAAAGAGAGATAAACAGGGTGGAGGTGGGTTCCTCCCCAGAACACAAATTCATCCAGCAGAGCATGTAGCCTCAGCAGGCCTTTCCATCTTCTTTTATCTGGCTGACCCTGGCTTTGGCAGTTTCTTCTTTTCCTCACTAAAGCCTATTCAAGGCCTTGCTCAAATCATGTAATGTTGTAGAATTCACTGCTAATCTTGGTGAATGACAGGTGGCAAATTAGAATGCACCCATCTCACAAAACAATTCCCCTCCCAAAATTGAATAATAGTGTCCACAACTAGCTAGCATTTTATACTTTGCAAAGGGTGTTCAGATGCATCAATTCTCAATCCAGCGTCCCTTCACAATAACCTTGTGAGATGGAGATAGCTTTACTATCCCTATTCCATAGGTAAAGAAACTGAGACTGAGAGAGTACGAAGCATTGCCCCAGATCACACAACCAATAAGCTGTGGACTCAGGACAGCACCAAGGCTTTCTGAATTCACACCACACTGCTCTGGCTCTCTGGCGAAACAAGGAAGGTGACCACCAGTGCCATCTACTCTTGCACTCTTCCCGTAAAGTGTTTCACGGTATTGACAATTCAGCTTTATATCGAATTACATTTACACAGTTAAGCATGTACCAGCCAACCATGGCCCGTCTTGCAGAGAAACAGGAAGTATAATTCTCTCTCTACAAAGATTGGACAAATAAAAACAATTTCAGAAATATTGGAGGTTTCTGTGTGTCACCTGATCTAGTTGATGAAAATTCCGTGACCACAGAGGCACACGCTGATTTCCAAAGACAAAGAAAGCAGGAGAGTCTAGGAGACTGCAGGTGGAGCCCAGGTACATTGCAGAGCGGACTTGGGTGAGTCCAGTGAGGTGCAAAATGTAAGGGGCACTCACTCTTGGGTCCTGAGCCTGCACAACCCTGAGAGTAAGCATCTCCTGTATCTTGTGACCTTGATCCTCCCTTGCCTCAGCCACGTCCCAGCCTGGGCATATCAAGTCCCCTTATCCCAGAGCTAGTGGTCTCAGGCTGCTGAGGAGCAATAATGAAAGCTGGATCTCCAGAATGAGGTTAGAAGCAAACTAAAAGTAGAACGCAGTTACCTCCAAATTGTCTTGCCCAGAAAGAACAGGCTACATCATGTGCCTGTCCAGTACACAATGAAAATGGGTGCCCCTTTTTCAAAAATTATTAAGAATTTCAAGCAGATTGCAGCAAGGCATTAAATTACGTGAGGGTCTTCCAAGCACAGGGCTCCGTGAGGCTGCACAGGCCTCATGCCCACGAAGCCAGCCAGCCCTGTACCCAGACATGTCCTCCATCAGAAGTGTGGCCCTCCTGGTGAGGCATCACCTCCAGCCAGATTCAGGTCTTTAAGCACATACCTGGTCGCCTAGATGATGACCTCTACGAAATCCACAGAGATGTCTCATCAGGGGCCACTGAAATAGTACGGAGATGGAATTCAGAAGGCACAGGTCCTTATAATTAGGTTCTATGACCCTAGGCCAATCACAGAATGCTTTTACACCCAGTTTCCTCATTTGGGTTGGTTTATAACTCGGAACCTTCAAGCTACAGACTCCCAGGGGTTCATGGTTATTCTGCGTGGTTGGAGAATTATTTACACAGGCAGACCTCAGAGATATTGCTGGTTCAGTTCCCAGACCACAGCAATAAAGTGAGTCACACGAGTTTTTTGGTTTCCCAATGCATATAAAAGTTATGTTTACACTCTACTGTTGTCTACTAAGTGTACAAAAGCATTATGTGTAAAAAACAATGTACATACCTTAATTAAAAATACTTTATTGTTTAAAAATGCTAACCATCATGTGAGCCTTCTGCAAGCTGTAATCTTTTTGCTGATGAAGGATCTTACCTTCAATTTGTAAAAAAACAACAAAAACAAAAACGCAGTATCTGTGAAGAGCAATGAAGTGAAATGCAATAAAATGAAGTCTGGCTGTATTTGGCATAAATACAGGCCTCCTAATTATTTGTCTCTCCCTCATATATATGACCATTTTAAAAAGAGGCAAATATGTTGCGATTAAAAAGAAATAAATTCATTGAAAAACATTATTGAATTTACAGTAGCTTTTTATCATTGATGTTATTTTTGCAATCCGTGGATTGAAAAAGAAAAGCACTATGGTATACTTCTGGAGGCTTCTGTACCACTGTCCTTATCTCACCATGGAGTGTAACAAACGGTTTTTAAATAGACGACTGTCTCTGTACCACCCCTTGACCAGGTATTAATCTGGGGTCCCAATACAATTACAAACTTACAATTAATCTAGAACCTCACCTGTCCTTATTTCATTTATGTATTGAGTAACTATTTACTGAGCACCAATTACGTTCCAGGCCCTGTTCTCAGAGTTGGGGACACAGAAAACATAATAGACAAAAATCTCTGCCCTTCTGGAGATGATGTCCTTATGTAGGGAGAGACAGACATTAAACAAATAAGCAAATATATACCACAGAGGCTATGTGCTATGGAGGAAAATAAAACAGAGAGGGATATGGCTGAGCCACGAGTTTCTGCCAAGGCATCTAAAGCTTCAGTGAGTCTCTTCCCTTCCATGCCTCCCATCATCGTTTTGCTGATTCTCCCTCTATCAGGCTCCACAACCCCAGTTCAGCAACTTGTGCTGTTTATCATCTGCCACTACTTGTATGGACTCTCTCTCTCTCTCTAGTTTATGGTGGTACACAAAGCAATAAAGTAACGCACATACTATTCATTTGATGAATACATCTATGTTAGTTTTCTGTGGCGGCTGTAACAAATGACTATACAGTTGGTGGCTTAAAACAATGCAAATTTATTCTCTCACAGTTCTGGAGGCCAGAAGTCTGCACTCCGTTCCTCTGGGCAGAAGTCGAGGGCTGCGTTCCCTCTGGAGCCTTTAGGAGAGAATCTAGTCTTTGTCTCCTCCAGCTTCTGGTGGCTGCTGACATTCCTCAGCTTGAGGCCACATCACTTCAGTTTCTTCAAACCTCTCTGTGCTCCATCTTCACGTTGATTTCTCTGTGCCTGTCTCTGAAATGTCCTTCTGCCTTTATCTTATAAAGACACATCTGGACAATTCAGGATAATCTCCTCATCTCAAGATCCTTCACTTAACCACATCTGCAAAGACCCTTTTTTTCCAAGTAAGGTAATATTTACAGGTTCCAGGAATGGACCCGATTACTTTGGGGCCATTATTCCGCCCACCAAACATCCTTAACAGCTTTCTAACTCTCCCCACCTTCCTGTGGTGTTTTCTCTCCGGCTACTTGATGCTGAGGGAGGAGACTGGTGATTTGTGCTCATATGCAAACAAACGTGCAAACGGACCAAATGAACCTTCCTACTTGCCTCAAAGATATTCATCAAGTGAAAGTGAAATACACACCCTAGATTTCTTAAACCTCTACCACATCCACTGGGGAAGATCCTGGAAACCCCTGCATAAAACTCAGAGTGAAATACTGACCACAAATTGAGCTTGGCCCTTGATCGTTTTCTTTGGAGGTAGAGAAAAGGAAGTGATATAAACATCCCCCAAGTGTGGTTTTCTTTAGAGCAGAGTAAACGCTAAGTTATCACCCACCTGTAGTTCTTTCCTCTTTATTTGGCCATTGCCCAAACTGTCCACATGCTGTGAACATCTGTGTTCCTGCCTTTTGTAGTACAGCTGTAGATTTACCAACAGCCTGGTGCTGGCTCATCAGTGTCTAACCACCATACTGTCAATCACCGCCAATGTTTATTTGGGTTAACTATGTTCCAAGCACTGTGCTCAACACATTACAGAGCTCCACCAGTGATTTGGAATGAAGGTAAGTACAGCTGACCCTTAAACAACACGCGTTTGAACTGCGAGGGTCCACTTATACATGGATTTCTTTTTCAATAAATCCTGGAAATGTTTTTTCTCTCCCTTATGATTTTCTTTTTTAAAAATTAAATTTGTAGGGGTAACATTGGTTAACAACATTATATAACTTTCAGGTGTACATCTTTATAATACCTCATCTGTGTACTCTATTGTGTGCTCACCACCCAAAGTCTAGTCTCACCTTGTATTTGACCCCCTTTACCCTCTGTGTCCTCCCCCCACCTCCGTCCCCTCTGGGAACCACCATTCTGTTGTTTGTATCTATGAGGTTTTGTTTGTTGCTCTTTGTTTTATATCCCACATGAGTGATATCATATGGTGCTTGTCCTTTTCCGTCTGACTTATTTCACTTAGCGTAATAATCTCAAGATCCATCCATGTTGTCGCAAATGGCAATACTTCACCTTTTTTATGGCTGAGTAGTATTCCATTGTATATCTACACCACATCTTTTTTATCCAATCATCTGTCGAAGGACAGTTGGATTGTTTCCATGTCTTGGCTAATGATCTTAATAACATTTCTCTAGCTTACTTTATTGTAAGAATACAGTATGTTATATATATATATATACATATATATATATACATATATAACACATAAAAGGTATGTGTTAATTGACTATTTATGTTATTGGTAAAGCTTCTGTCAACAGTAGGCTATTAGTCAAGTTCCTGGGGAGTTAAAAGTTGTAAGTGTATTTTTGATAGTGCAGGAAGGTCGGTGCACCTAACCCCTGCATTGTTCAAGTGTCAACTGAAGTCTCATTCATTTCTAGGCCAAGGGCCAGCCACTAGAAAGTGTCAATAGTAAATATTTTAGGATTTGCAGGCCATATGGTCTCTGTCCTGTTGGGACTCCTCAACTCTGCCATGATTGTAGGATGAAAATAGCCATAGTCTACATGAAAATCATAGTCTATACAAATGGGCATGGCTGGGTTCCAATAAAATTTTATTTACAAAATAAAGTTCTTGGCCCGAAAGACAGATCCTGAATTATTCCCCTCCACAAAAAGTTTAACCATTTCTATTGATTTAAGGACAACTTCAGATTTGCTTTCCATTACTACCTCTCCAAACTGGATTTCCTGACATAAAGACTGTTTTCTGACACCCGCTAGGTTTATATGATTCTAATAAAACTTAATTTTTCAGAGATGCCCCTCGTCCCTATAATTCTCAATTGGTCTGCTTCTCTCTTCCTGTGTGAGATAACAGGGAATCAATCATTTCATTTTCCCCCTGTGAGTTTATTCGGCTAAGCTTAAATAACCAGAAAACACTTAACTTTGCAAAGTTGTAAGGTCTCTCTTGTAGCAGGGAACGTCTATGACTGTTTCAATGGTAAGTTCCAGGACCTGGACTGGTGATTTGTAAATCAGAAATATACTGTAAGAAATGAGGCTACCTGGCACTTTATCAAAAACAGCCTTTCTGATTTACAAATCATGAGTCCAGGCCATATGCTGGAAGCTAGGTCTGGTTTCTGTTTCCAAGGAGTTCACGGTCAAGTTGGTGATAATAGAAATTAACAGGCAATTATAACATAATTATATTCCCATGACATGTAAGTATAGAACTATGTTACATACTTATATCATAATTAATTATATTATATAATGATAAATCATAATATATGATATATATAATTATAACAACTGCTAATGTGGGGGAGGTGTAGTGTGTTCTGGGAGCACAGAGACTTCCCTGACACCCCAAAATAAGTGATGGCTCATCTGTGACCTGACGGATGAGATGGAGATAGCCAGGCAGTGAGAATGAGTCCAGGAGAATATTCTAGGCAGAGGGAACAGAATTTGCAAAGACTTGGAGGGGAGTTAGGGGGTGACCTATCACCTGAGTATCCTGGAAATTAGAAGGCGAAGGTGTTTGGCAGACATGCATTAGATCATGTCGCATCTTCACGGATCTATTCAGGAGATGCTTACATCTAGCTGGCGAAGGATGACTTTAAGCAGAGAAGTGACATGGTAGGATAGATAAATGCTAAACTACCAACCAAAAGAGAGCTAAGATAAAGCCGTCATGTGTTTCTTTAAGGTGAGTTTAGAAGTCGTCAGGTCTCTCTGGACCATTTCTGACCTGCAACACCCATGATGTACTTCTAAGAGTCACTTAGAACTAAAAATCAAAGGGCCCAATTTGTTCATGATATTGTGAAGCTCTAGGAATACCAGAAGCTGGTAATGGTCTGAGATGGGCAGGGGGAACCCGGAAAGTTTAGAAAATAAGGAAAAAGCTGTCAGAATCCCACCCTTGAATAAAATAAGGTCTTGTATGCCTATAAGTAAAAAGACTAGACACAGGAAACCCAGAACTTAGATGGTCACGCTACATATTAAGTGGTCTTATTCCTGAAATATACAGCTACTCAGTCAGAACACAGGTCATTAGCCCCTTGGTCAAAATAATGGGGGAAGTTTCTGAAATTTTCTACTCCAAGTGATTCTCAAAACAGCTTCTTTCAATTCTTATTTCACTTGTAGTGCTTTCCTGGACATCCCAAAGGCCCTTCTTGGGTTTCCAGATGTAATTATCACCTAGAGCATAAGTCAACTATTCCTTGAGTTTTATTTCTTTGTGCTCACCACGCTGTTTGCCAATGAAAATGCACTTAAAAAAATTCCACCTGCACAGCACTGCACACTGAGCACTGGACGTGCATAATAAATACTTGCTGACTTAAACACTGAGTGGAAGGAATGGCACTAAATAAAACGTATTTGCAATTAAGAGCTGGTTCCTCTGATGGAAAAAACTATGTCTGTGTAAGAGCTGCAATTCTTTTTGGTAACCATTTTCTGGAATGGCTTTTTATACACTAGGAGTTGCAGAGCTGTCAGCCAACAGAGGAATGTCGGAGTTACAGCCTCCTACTTGTCAGCTCTGATTCCACAGAAGTCTTTTTCTTCTGGTTGTAGCAGCCAAAGTATAGCTCAAGAGAAAAACATAATTATATTCCAAAAGGCCAGGGATAGCTGTTGAAAATACCCTAACTCTGAATAAAACAACAAGAGATAAATGAGGGTTACCCATGATGCATAGCTAATCCAAAATATATCTGAGATTATTATAAAACAAGTATATATATATATATATATATATGTATGTGTATATATATATATATACACATACATATATGTATATATGTATGTGTATATATATACATATATATATGGTCTTCTGTTTTACAGTTCAAAAATATTAGTTAAATATTAGTCAGGTTGATTGACAGGTACAGACACACCTATCATATTTCTATAAGTATGATGAATAATGTTGGGTCTTTCTAGCACATATACATACCTACACTCCCATACCCACATTCACACAGGTAGCCCTCCTATTTCCTCTGGTAGGCTCCCAGTTAAAGAGCAGAGTGAATTTATCCATGCACATTTATGTACGCAAGGATCTTAGCAAAATTCTTGCTGACTTATTGCATTGTGGGTAAGATATCATGTTGTAATTTTGCCTCAGTTCTCTAGTGGTTAGAGTTCAAACAGTTTCATGTATCCAGAGCACCCAAAAAAACAAAAACAGGAGGTGACAGCTTTGAGGAATGAGATTCGCCACACTTCTGACTTAGTGGGTGAGTAAAATATAGATTTCTGAGCTAGCATCTTTTCATTGGCTGAACTTGAGAGGCTTCATTTCTTTCTGGGTTGCCCTGGCCAGCAGACAGCGACTTCATGGGGAGAGGGCCGTGGTGGTGAAAGTTCATAGCTGACAACAGGAAGTGAATAGCAAACACTAGACCAGAAGGCTTCTAAGCCTGGGGCCACTCGAGGAAACTCGTAGCCCTATAGAACTCCAAACGCCGTTTGGGATATCAGAGTCTTTTAACACAACATATAATTCATGCTTCTGGGTCAGGATGTTATTACTGAATGTTTCTTCTTAGGAATAGATATGCAACTTCAAAGTCAGGCACACCACCGAAAGTCAGAGAGTCAAAGGAACCGGTGAAAACCAGTACACAATTCTTAAGACACACATCACACTAGAAGGGTAAAAAAAAAAAAAAAGGAAGACTGCTGAACACTGGGGGAAGATTCCTGCGGAGAGTTCTGGTCAACTCAGTTGTGAGTCCTAAACACCTGAATCCTGCACTAACGGAGGGGCCTTTGAGTGATGTCCATGCCACCTGAGCAATATCTAGGTGAGGTCCTATTGCTGTGGGCCTGCAGGATGAGATTAGCAGGCTGCATCTGGGAAGAGACAACATTTCCCTGGAATCCAGGGCCCCACAGGTAAATGTTACCTGTGGACCAAAAGTGGATCACACTGCAAGGGGGGCTGTCTCGAGTTTTTCAAATTCAGGTCTTCAGGATCATCTGGAAGGTTAAGGGAATTTGGAAAAGAGAGTTCTTTGTGAAAGGGATGGTGGGAAAGCAGGGGCTCAGGGGGACGTGGCTGTTGGGGGCACAGATACCTTGCTAAGGGGGACCTTTGACCATTGTTCCTGATTGGCCCAGAGAGTTGATGGCCCCCTTCTGGACTGTTGGCCTGGTAAAATCATGACTACTCCTCTGATCCCACCCATTCACTCTCACTTTAACTGTCTGGTTTGGAAGATGAGTTATGTGGTCACCCAGGCATTACCCAAGTCGTGATAACTGCACAATAAGGGGGATCCAGTGGGACAACCTCCTAAGAACCCACAATGCACCTGTAGGCCCAACAAGTGTGAAGCCTTCTTATGATAATACCGGTCAAGTTAAGGACTCTGCCCTTTCTCTGCATCCCTACCCTGTGGGCAGGGGGCTGGGGAACAAGAGTAGAGCAAGGGAGAAGCTGATCACAACTCTGCCAGGCAGTTGGCATCCTCTCTGTCAGCCAAGCTGCAGGGGAGAGACTTAACTCTATCAACTTTGGATTTTCTACTATAATTCAGGACCAGGAATTCTAGTTATCCAAACAAGACTGTGTTTTGAGATTGAAAGTGCAGGTAGGGCTTTCTATTAGCTGCAAATGGCCAGAAGAGTCAGGGGACATGACAGAGGCTTTATCCCAGGAGCAGGAGAAAAACTTCCCCACCCGTAAGGATTGCAACTGGGCAGTGGCACGTCGGTTGCCTCTGTGAGCTGTGCTCGCTTCTGGCACAATTTAGGCACATTTACACTGGTTACCGTCTGGGCAGAACCTCCTGATTCGCTGCCCATAGTACTTTCTTCCCCTTCTCCTCACTTGCCATCAGGACCCTGAATTGGTTTTGGGCATCAATGTGCCCAGATCCAGGTAATGAATCAAAACTGGTTCAAGCTAGTTATGCCTCTTTGTTCCCTTTTGTCAATGACTGGTCTACAGGAGGGTCCGGGACCTGTACGAGCCAATCAGATATGGTGGAAAGTCTGCTGGGGAGAGGTTTTCTCCTGTGAAGGAAGGAATGGAGGAGTCCCTTCTTGCTATCACTTCCCTTGCCCTCTGCTTTGGACATTGTCATGTGATGCCATGATAGAACAGGGACCTTATTGTGCACCTGCTGAGCACATCGAGAGGGAAGGCCACATGATGTGGGCAGTAGAGGTGAAAGAAAAAGAGGCTGGGTCCGTGAAGAAGCCATCGGCCCCAACCCATCGTGCATCCACCTACCTTGGCCTTTCTGTTAAGGAAACAATAAATGTCCTAAGGGTTGGAATCTGTTCGCTGGACTCTGTTACCTACAAAGAATTGTTACCTTTAAACACTAAGGAAATACATATTGAACTACATATCCTCTGCAAAGCTTGTGTCTTTTAAAACACAATAGAAGTGATACAGGGAGAATCCTAAAAGGGATTACTGTCTCCCAGGAACAGCGTGCTTATATTCCTTACCAAGGTCTTATACTTAAGTCCCATAAATTACAGCACAAACAACCTATGAAAGCAAAGAGGCAGCCATAAGCCCTTAACACGGCATACTCAGTATACAAGGGCCTCTACTCCAGGATAAAATTTACATGTAGCCTGAGAGCATACCACAGTGTTACATATACATTTTCAAATTTCGAGGTAATACAAACATCGAAATTTAATCGAGTTCCAACAAATTTAAACATCAAATTTCTACCTTACAATTTTGTCTAAGGCTATGCTAATACCCACCCAAGTCTTGACCTCAAAGTGTTAGTGCTGTGGCGCTCCATCACATACTCTAGGCAACTGAGCCCTGAAATAGGGGTACGCGTGCCCCCGTATGTGCGTGTGTGTGCAAGCGTGTAATTCATGCTTTTTTTCCACAGCGTGTAAGATGGCTGACCCATGCTGTCGGTTGTCAAAGGTCATCAATTTCTCAACTTATAAAGTAGACTTTGTAGGAGGGGTGTAAGGTATCAAAGCAAAAACCAAACCAAGTCAAAACGAAACAAAACAAAACAACCTCTCCGTCTAGCTCCAGCCACCCTTCACTGTGGGTTTCAAAAGGGATCAGAAATGTTTATAAAACATTTCACTCTTTTTGTTTAATCACCTGATTGGGTTTGGTTCTAAAAAGACCGATATCTCCTTTCACTTCTTTGGCTCAATGCATTGCTATTTCAGATAAGTCTCTGCCAACTACTAAACTCCTAAGGCAAAAAGTAAGCTCATGTTACAATTCTAAAATTTTCTGAAGTTGTCTGACTATGTTTAGCCAAATATTATTACTCTTGCAAAACACTACACAAGACACTTGTGATCCATATATGCAACATTCAATAAACCCTTGAAATCAGTCAAATATGCTGAAGACTGTGACCAAATCCATTTCCATTTTCTCTCGAGCAACAGCCAGCTCCATTCCTCGGCCTCCCTGTAGTTTGGTGTGGCTGTGTGCCTGAGTTCCAGCTAATGAAATATGAGAAGAGATAATGTGCTACTTCCAAGACTGGACCGTAGAAACTTCTCGATGTGACTCTCTGGCTCAGTCAGCCAGCTGAGTGGAAAAGGCTCCCAGGATCTATATCACTGGGTCTCTCACTTTTGGTCTCAGAAGCCCTTTTTACTCTTCACATTTATTTAGGGCCCCCGAAAGCTTTTGTTTCTATGGTTTACATCTATTGAAACATGCCAAGGAAATTTTAAAGTCCTTATTCATTAAAAAATAAAAATATAAACACTATCAGCCCTGAATGTTAATATAAATAATTTGATTTTATGAAAATTAACCATGTTGACAAAAATGGCATTATTCCACATTGTTGGAACTCTATGTCTAACTTAATAGAGGACGGAGTCTCACACGGGCTTCTATATTATACCTGGTATGTTGTTTTGGTCGAAGAACATGAAAAAAATCCAGATGTTCACAGACGAACAGCTGGGAAAGGGGAATCTGTGGAAACAGTCTGAAATGATCGCAGGGTTTTAGGATCACATTTTGAGACCCTGTGATTTAGAGAAAGACAGAGCTATGGGATATGAGGAGTCTCGGTTCCTAAATGACCACATGGAAGGCTGCCCAACTGGACATACTCTCATTGAAATGACCGTGATTGGATTGAGCCACTAAGATTTGGGGATTTATGTGTTACAGCAGCTAGCGTTATTATAATTATTATTATTATTATTATTATTACTATTATTTTTTGATCCTCATAACAATCCTATGAGATAGTTGCTTTTATAATCTCCATTTTAGAGGTGAGGAAATAGGGACAGAGAGGTGAAGTAAACTATCCAAAGTCACACAGCTCCATATTTCCAGCTCCATATTTCTTACTCTCAGTCACTTCACCATACTGCCTACTAACCTTACCTATTTCCCAGCACCATCTTACACCTTATAATCCAGACAAATGACACAGACAGAAGTAAAAAAATATGTACTTGCATTCACGACTTGCTTGCTGGAAACAGCTACATGGGTAGCAGCTAGTTTGGATTCTCCAGCAAAGATGAGAGTTGGTAGGGAATACAAAGGAGGAAAGGAGTTACTGAAGACTCTAGAAGGGAGCTGTTACAATGGTCCGGGGCTGTGATGGGGAGTTTTCTAGATGGTCTCATGAACTTGCCCCCCGGTGTTCTGTCCCTGATTATGTTACGTGGCATTAAGTTGCACGACTCTGTTATATGCTAAAAAGGGATTTTGCAGATGTAATTAAGGGCACTAACCAATTAACTTTAAGACAGAGAAATTATCTGGGTGGATAATCATGAGCTTTTTAAAAGCAGAGATGTTTTCTCTAGCTGGCAGCAGAAAGAGAAGTCAGAAAGATTTGAAATGTGCCAAGGACCGGATGTCTCACTGATGGATTTGAGGATGTAAGGGCATTGCAAGAAGGCAATACGGATGGCCTCCAGGAACAAAGATCAGACCTCACCTGACTACCAGCAAGGGAATGAGAACCTTAAACCTACAACTGCAAGGAACTGAATTCAGCGAACAACTTGAATGAGATTAGAAGTGAATTCTTCCCCAGGGCCTCCCGATAAGAACCTGGCCTGCCCACACCTCATTTGGATCTTGCGATACTCTAAGAGTAGGGACCATGGCTGAGACCACCTGAACTTCTGATCTATAAAATTATGCGTCAGTAGATGAGTGTTTTTTTAAGCTGCTAATGTTATGGTAATTTGTTGCACAGCAATACAAAAGTAAGAGAGGGTAACTCAAGAGAGATTTTATCTGTCCCAGGGATTTGCGTAAGCAAGAATGCCTTTGCTATTATGTCCCTATTCCTGGTGACCAGTGACAGAAAACCTGAAGGTTTAGCAAGTTTTCCTACACAAAGAAAAATAAATAAGTGAAAGAAACCCAAACCGTACATTTCCATATAAATATTTTCAATAGACTACCAGCAACTTTAAAAGTAATAACCCCTAATAGTATCTTATTACAAGCCACAGAAAAGCTAAGAAATTTATTAGGGCAACATTTTGATGGAAAAATCTCAAGGTCCTATAATCCATTAACCTCTCTCACAGTCCACTCTTAAAAAAAAGTCTTAGAAAATTCCAGAAGGAAACACCACCCTCACACACAGACCCTATAAAATGTGAGCAGTAGAGTCTAAGGGCTTTTATTTTTCACCTTAGTACAAACTAATGCTTTTTTTCAAGGAAGACATATATATGTATTTGAAAGTAAACTATATGGATATGATTATTTCTTTATTTTCACATCTTCCTTTTTCTTAAAAGAAAAAATAGCCTCCATACAATAAGGAGCAGAAAAAATAAGATTAAATGAGGGGAAGAGTTAAAACGCCCACCAATTATCACTGGGTCCTACACGTCGCAAGAGACAGTTCTGAGACCCCTACAGGCTAAAGAAGATTCTCAGAGCACATAAGAGAAAAGGAAACCAACCAGTCTCTGAGAAGAAGAAGAATTTTCCTAGTTCTTCACGAAAAATCTCTTTCAGTCACTCCGTAAAGGCTCGGGTCTGCTACCGTAACAAAACATCCCAATGCCTCAGTTATTTGCAACAACCAAGAATATTTCTCACTCAAGCTGTCCATCCTCTATTGTTTGGCTGGGGGCTCTGCTCCATGTCTCTTCCTTCTGGGACTCAGGCTGGCAGCAGCCACCATCTTGGATGGGGCTGGTTCCCATAGCAGCAGGAATAGAGACTCTGGAGGTTCTTGAAGCAGCAGATCATGTCATGGCTAGGAAATTATATACATCATTTCCTGTCATAGGTCTCTGGCCCCACCCAACCGCAAAGGGGCCAAGTTGTATATCCAACATTGTCTGAAACGGCCACAAACAACTAATATCTCGTGAAGAGCACTGATTCCCATAGAGGTCATTATAAACTGTGTGAAACAGTGCACCCCACCACTAATAGTGGGTGAGTGTCTCAATAAAGGTGGAAAGCATAATCAGCTAAATTCCATACTAGGTAGGGGCAATATGAGAAGGCCCAGGACGCAGCTTTGTCAGTCTTGCTTAATGTAAAATAAAATCCTCTGGGAACAGGCCTCCAGAGGCAAGGGAGGTAAAGCAGATGAGGGAAGCTGGCTGGTTGACCAAACTGTATTAAACTGGAAAGCGTCTGCCCCGTCTGACAGGGGAGGAGCTACTAACTTTCAGTAGATTTATTACCTTGGACGACTAAATATTCTGATTTTTTTTTTTTATTAAAGAAACTGGAAATCAGTTTTGTTTGAAAAATCTCCAGAATTAAAATGTTTTACAACAATGTGCAAACCAGTCAGAACATGTTTGGCAGCCAGATGTGGTCTGCGGATTGCCAATTCATGGAGAAATTCTAATTCGTTCACTCCTTATAGTGACTGGTTGTGACAATCGAGTAGAAAGGAGTGTTGATGTCCCCTTGGGGGAGGGCCACGGAAAGTGAGGTCTCACATAGCATGACAGGAAAAATGAAGGGCAGAGGCCACCTCATTGGTGGCTCTCCATGCTGAAAGGACTGCTGAAGACGTCCTGGTCCTACAGAAACCAAACACCTACCCAGAACACTCTAGGGAGGGAGCCTCTCACCTCCACGAGCCCAGGGGCCCTGCCTGCATTTATCACTGTGTCCCAGAACCTAGAAGGAGGTCCCGCAAATGGAAGGTGCTCAATAAACACATGTTAAAGGAATGTGGGAGGTTGCATGGAACTAATTTAAAACCTATTTCTGCAGAAGGAGAACATGTATAATGGACTTTTTTTTTTTTCTGCCCAGGGACTCCCCTCAAAATAATCACTTCTTTAGGACATTTTGCATAACTCTAAATTGGTTTACTCTGAACAGAACCTTCAGTGCTAAAGAATGGAACTATAACCCCATGGCACTTTTTCTTTTTCCCCTAGAAAAACGGTTTCTACGGTAGCAAATTTGGCAGTTTCATGTTGTCCCCAAGGAGTCCAGCATGGGTGGGAGGCAACAGAATGGCCCTTCTCATGCAGCTGCACATGGTAAGGCACTGAGAGGTGGCCAGTTAGGAGAGATGTGGTGGGTGAGCCAAGAAGCAGGCAGCTGCAAATGGGGTGTGGACCACAAACCAGTAAGTGGATGGGAGATGGGCTGTCTCACTGGATGCTGGCACAGATGGATGACAATGCCTGAGGTCCCATGAAAAGGAGAAGTAACCCCAGGAAGAAAAGGGGAGAGGAAATCATTGAATTGACAGAGACTAAGGTATCTTTATTAGACAGAATGGAAACTTGAGATGGAAATTAAATTCAGTTAAAAAAAAGACAGAGTGATGAATTTTCACCTCCAGTCTTTAGCCTGAGATTTCATACTCCCTGTAAGATTGTTGCAGGTCATGTTCCCTGGGAAGCAGACTCCGAGGTGAACATAAGGTACAGGAAATTTATTGGGGAGCACTCTCAGGATCAACATCCGTGGAGAAGGAAAAGAAATAGGACGGGACAGGGGAGACACTCACTGCTGCGATGAAGTCTCCCAAAAGGCCTCAGCTGACCTAGCAGGTTCTGAAGGAGGGCTGGTCCTTCTGAGTTGTCCCAAATTGGGGCAAGGAGCTGAGCTTCTATACCTAGTCATTGGATGTAGGTGACCCCGAGGAGGAAAGTGAGGACTTGGGCAAAGCCCCTTTCTTCAGCAGAGGGCTTCTGCAGCAGCACACCCACAGCTGGGGAAGGCGCCCTTAATCCTGATGGGGCACATGGGTGGTGCAATACAGCACCCACCAAGTATCAAGTGACAGTTTGTACAGTGTGCCCATCCCTGCGTTGGTACACAATAAGCATGAAATAAATGCCAGCATCATTGCCACCTTCTCTCTGCTCTGTGTGCTGAAGTCCTATGATTCTGGGAACTTAAGACATCCTCTTGGTGCTCCTATTTCATTCACAAGATCTTTTCCGTAACACTTCACTTAATCCTTTGATAGCGGTGGCCTTGTATAGACAGGCCAAAGTCAAAGACATGGATGGCCTGCAGCTGACTGAAGAAGGAAGTGGGATTAACAGGGCAAATAAATGACAAGGAACCATAACTGTAAGTTACAAAGCAGACCACTGCACATGAAGCCTTTCTTTTATTTTTCATTTTCTTTGGTCCCACTTTTCCCTAAAGTGTATTCTCAGAACACCGGCCTTGAGAGATGCTCAGCATCAAAAGGGTTCTCTGGGCAAATAAGGGTGGGAACCACTCGTACTTTCATCCAATTGGAGATCCCTGGCCCCCACAACTCTATGAGAAGACCTACACAGAAGAAACCTATTCATATTTGTAAAATACAAATTCATTCATCCACAGGTAATAGCCTTTACATCTCATGGAAACAAGACATAATTCCAAAGGGTTTATATGGGTAAACCAGGCAGTTTACTAATGTGTTCGGTTTTTCTAAGTCAACATTCCATTTTGAAAACATCAGTAACTCTGTGAAGTATCCTACCCCTCTCAGTCCTTTTCTTTTTTTTTAATCTGTGGAGGTAAATGTCAACTGAGGCTATTTCTCTAGCAATGAAGTGTCAGTTACATGATAGCAACAGCCAGAGAGCACAGGCCATCTATTAGACACGGAAATGACTTTCAAATTTGACTTTAACCACATGGGAAATACCACTCAGTTAGAGGATTCATTTTTTTGCTAAGATTCTGGAACTACCTTCTAAACTATCAGTATGCCAGTGGCTGGAATTTATAGCATACCGGGTAGGTGCCAGCAGCTGCACCTGAATGTAATTCACAGACATGGTGTCACTTAAGGGGACGCACAGGCTGGGGGCCACTTTGACAGAAGGGGCAGAGCTGACCTGCGTAGTGAGGTCCTTTTTCATCCAAGGGCATAACTATACTTCTTCATTCCCAATCTTCACTGTGTACCATTCTTTAAAAAATGATCAGTGACCACAAGGAAAGGGCTAACATCATGCTTTAAAATAAAACAAACGTATCCCCAAAGGGAAAGCCACTCAAACAATCTTCCCTGGGAAACTAATACAAATAGAACATGAACTCTGACCTTTAATACTTGCTGATTTAAACAAAATTGAGTGTAGATAGTTCAAAGGAGAACTCTGCACAGTTTCCTATCACACTTCGGCATTTTATTTCCCTAGGTGCCATAAAAATATACCCCAGTCTGTCTCCAGTTAACAGTCACCAAATGTTTGAAAGTTCTGTGTTCTGCTTGTCGGACAGTGCTTTAGTTGAAAAGGCTTTCTGCTTTCCTTAAGTTCTTTAGGTCTTCCCTTCAAATAGAAAAGATTAGAACCCTGGCCATTTTTTTAAATGGCTGTTTTAACGTGGCCATGGCAATGGTGAGAGGTGCCCACGTACAAACCATGGGCCAGAAGTTGGACTCACCCATTCTAATTACCCTTCACCTTCCTGGTGTGGTTCAGACGTACAAGTATGGACCCACCTTCACAGGGGTTTGCATACATTCTACCCATAGACATTTCTGAGCACTTCTCTCCATGGCTTTCTCCTCAAACAGCTATTTATTTTATTTCCAGCCCACCTTCTAGGAGCTAGAATGTTCTTACCACAATACATCACTGGATGACCCTCCACTCTAGAGATGAGGAAATAAAGCTGGAGAAGGCGTGGCCACTAAAGAGCTTTGGTTGTCCCTCCAGTCACTTCCTTTATGTGTGGTTAGGGTGGCAGGAGCACATCTACTTGAAACCCAGTGACTCTTAACCAGTGGCCTTAACATCCTCTATGCACAAAACCTTTTACCAGCTCTGCCTTGACTTTTACTTCCTTCTAGAGCCTTTTCTCTGGTGACATGTCTAAGAGGCAGTAAAACAGGCCAAAGGCAGGAAGGGGACAGGTGAGGGGTTAAATGAAAACTGGGGGAGTCTGCCCTTAGAGAGACTGAAGGTCTTTGATAGGCCTGAGCATGGACTCTGCCGTGGGTCCTTAGCACGGCTATGGCCTGGTCCATCCACAGTGATTACTGTATAAGAGAAATGAACCCAAGTTGACCTTTGTTGAAGACACAAGAAAAGTTTGGACCTATCTGCTTCTCTGGATTGAGTTTTAATCTAGTAGCAGGTTCTGAACACTGTGTTGGATATAGAATGGGGGTGATTGTTTCAAACTATCTAGCTAATTAATAAACATACCCTCAAGGTGTCTGACCCTGAAAGCTGATCTGGGGTTTTCTACCGACATCACACACACACACACACACACACACACACACACACACACACACGGAGTAACAGTCACCAGTTCCCAGAAAATTTAAAAACAACTGCCGCCTAGTGCCAATGTACACTATTACTCTGATAAATCATCCTGTCTGACCCCTCGGAATCCAGGATTTCGGTCCATGGGCATGCTGGTCATAGACTTGCTAATGAATATTCAGGGTGTGCTGAGCTTGTGCTGAGAAGGTGTTATACTTAGCAGGGTTCAAAAGCACTCGTATTAAATAGATATTAGTTTGAGTCACATGAAATTACCTTGTTCTGTAAGTTAAAAAAGAAACAATCAAATATCAACATCTTCAGATGGTTCAACCTAAATCATTTCTAGGTTTTCTACCTAACGGATTTCCCTCTAGTTTCAAAAGTTACAGTAAAAATGTTACACAATGAGCACCTTGGGACAATTCTTTCCTTCCTTCCTTCCTTCCTTCCTTCCTTCCTTCCTTCCTTCCTTCCTTCCTTCCTTCCTTCCTTCCTTCCTTCCTTCCTTCCTTCCTTCCTTCCTTCCTTCCTTCCTTCCTTCCTTCCTTCCTTCCTTCCTTCCTTTTGTCCCTCAACAGACACTGATTAGGTGCCTTGTAAGCACGAAAGTCTGTTAGTGACACAGCTAATTGAGTGAGTTGTGTCCCTGGACCCCGAGTAGCTTGTAACCCAGCAGGGGAGGCGGACAGGAAACAACTTACAGACATGACAGCCGGGGCTCTAAACAAGGTACAGGCGAGATGCTAACGGGGTGCAAGGAAGGAAAGGAGGGCTCGGGAGAGCCCGAGGTCTTTGACAATTCCTTCCTCGGTGCATGGCCTGCTCTGTGTCAGGCACTGTGTGATTCAGAAGGGATGATGGGAGCCCGGGATCTCAATACCACAGACGTGGCAGGAAAAGTGCAGGTCCCTGGGAAGTGTTTCTGGCTGAAAGGCTCAGGGTGAGCGACGGCACAGCAACTGGAAAGTGTCTGGGGGGTCCAGGGGTTACGGCCATGGGAGAAACACAGGCTAGCCTTACAGAAGCCCACGTCACCTGACAGGCATTGCTCCTGGAGCTCGGCTTGAATTTACTCAGTCACCATGCACAAGCTCCCGGGGAGGTGGCTGTGATTATTTTCACATGAGGAAACGAAGGTACAGGGACTTTAAGGGGCTTGTCAAGGGCCATACAGCCACTGGCCCTGGAGCCCACACTTCTAATCTTTGTCATGCACTGCCTTTGTCACGGAGTCACTGAGGAGAGTTCATAATAGACGGAAACATGTCACACAAAAGCAGTGAATATTTAAAAAATACCTTGTTTATATTCTAGGAGAGTTGGTATAAAAAAATGCTGGATATATATACACATACACCCATATATGTGCGTATATACACATATATATAACATATTATAATATTTAACTTTGGAAGTAGGTAAATGCTAAAATTAGGGCAAAATAATAATTAATAACACATTATTCATAGTATATATAATATATCAATAATATATAGTTAATTGATAACATAGAATTATATATAATATATGACATATTATTAATCAACTCATTTTGCCCTAGTTTTAGAGTTAATATGATTATTATATGTATGATATATATAGTATATCATGCATATTATCTATAATAGATGATAATATATAATAATTATATACATATTACTAACCAACCATCATATTGCCCTGTTCCAGAGTTGCCCTACATAGTTACTGACAGCTCTACTCAGTTGACTCGAACAGTTTCATAGTGTGGGCTCTGAACCAGAAGAGTTTGCATCTCCTGGAAGGTTGGGCCCCAGCCCAGACCTCCTGTATCAGCAGTGATGGGGCTGGGGCCCGGACATCTGTGTATTAACCAACTTTCCAGGGATTCTCATGGAGGCTAACACTTGAGAACCAATGCACTACAGAAACAGTGATTAGCAGCCTACACACTGCTGACCTCGTTTTACCCCGTTTTCAGCTGTATATACTCTCACTGAGTTGGAAAAAAAAACCTTTGCTCTCTTAAGTAATAATCACTTCCATTGTAATATCCTCTGACCTGTTTAATTAGTAGGAAAATGTTTCACAGACATTCAAGGTTAGGATTTGTGAAGTCCAGGTTAATGAGTGTTTCTATTTTATTACCAAATCCAACATTATTTTTTCAAATCCACAGCTTTTTCTAAGACAGGCAGGCATTCTCTTTCTCTCTTTGCTGGTGGACGATGAAATGAACGCAGACCCCAAACACATTACTTCATTTCACAAACACTTCCTCTGAGTGTATGTTTCAGGGACCCTGGCGGAGGGCTTTGGAGAACAGAAGGTCACGTCTTGCACAGATACGCACGGTGGCTCTAATTCTCCCCTCACCCCAAACCTAGAAAAACTTGTGAAAAGACACTTACCAAACTTAGCTTTTCGGAACTTGGGAAGAGTAGGATGGTAATTAGCTGTGATCATGGTGTCATCATTTCAAAACAGAAAAGCTGCGCTTTTAAGCAGTTGCCATCAGCTGTTGGCTTTTGAAACTACAAATGTTGTTGCCTCAGTCTGACGGCACCTGCGTCCTGTAGTGCCCGTCTCGCTCCATTCCAATCCATCCTCTATGCTGTCATCAATTTATCTTTCTAACACTTATATCTCTGGCAGCAACTCAAGCTTTCAGGCATAAAGCCCAAACTTCTCAACCTGCGTTACATGGCCCTTCTCAAGCTTCAGCCATCCTACCCCCTATCTGACCTTTACAACCCATCTCTTCAGCCTCTTACCCCCTATCTGACATTTACAACCTTGTCACCCATGCTTTACCTGCATCTTCCCTTCTCTGGAAGGTCCTCATCTACCAGGCACGGGCCTGCTTGCCTTTGGGACTCTATTAGAGCCTTTTGGGCTGCAAGAAACAGGAACTCGACCCAAACCAGTACCAGCACAAAAAGAAAGGGAAATGCGTTGGCTCACAAACCAAGGCTCAAATGATCCTCTTAAGAAAGGAGAATGCCTCTTCCTTTATTCTTCGAGCAAAGTCCCTGGGGTCCACTTACTGTGCTGTGACACTGGCCCAGCCTGAGCTAGTCACTGTAAGTGTGGTCATCCAGCTTTGAGAACAACAGTCCTTGGCACAGATCAGGTACTTGTGAATATTTGTTATTAATAATTATTCATAGTTAAGAATGAATGAATGAACCCTCCCACACAATTGTGTGGGAGTGCAATCGGAGTTCTAGCTAAGACGTAGAAAGATGGCCAAAGGAAGACATGTGCAGGTGGGCTTGGGTGGAGGTTAGGGGAGACTTTGCAGGTCAGGAAATGCCTGAACTTGTTCTACAAAGATAGGTAGCGTTCCCTAAGTCAGGGCAGGGAGCTGGGTGAGAGGAGCCGATGGACACCTCAGGGCGACGCTGTGTAAAGGCTGAGGGGCACGAAACCAGCTGGTGTGCTCACACAACCTTAATGGTTCGGATGTACTGGCGGCGTGTACACAGCTGGGGAGAGGAAGCGCATGGCGGCAAGAGATGTGTGCACATGTGTGCAGGGTGATGGGGCGAGGGGACAAAGTCAGAAAAGACCTGGCATGCCACCTCAAGGTGTCCACACTCAGGTAGCTGGGACTCTTGAAAAGCTTTTCAAGTCTGGGTGGCCAGGGGTTGGGTTCCAGCTCACTTACCAGCTGGGTGGTCATGAGCAAGGAACCTCAGCCACCCCACCTCCTCCCTCCCAGAGCTGCAGTGAGGACCGAAAATGACAAACTGAAAGCACCCTCTATAGCACCCGGTGCATGGCAAACCCTTGAGAATGCTTTCTTCCTTTCCTTGTGACATGGTTGATTTGTACATTTAACGTACTGGAGGGGAAAAAAGAATTCCAGTGAGTTAAAAACTCCATGTATATCATTTTACAATCCCAGAGGTCAGTTGGTGTTTCAAAGCTCCCATGAGGGAAACTGGGTCACAGATTACTTCCTAACATTCATGAGGATAACTGGTTTCCACTTCCTCTCATCCCAATTTATTGTATCATGCTTGGAAGAAGGGAGATGCAGGCTTGTTGCAAAAGACATGCATTTCATACTCATCACTTTGGGACTTAGGGAAGGTATGTAGAGCTTTACAATATTGCCAAATCCTTGTAAAATTAATATGGCTCCAGGCTGAAGATGCACACAAAGATTTCCTTTTAGGAATCACAGAGGCCGGCGTATTTCTCTGTTATGAACGCTTGTCTTCTTAAGGAACTCCCTGAGCCATTCATATTTCTTCGTAAGAACAAATTGTCAAGAGGGGAGGACGGTTAGAATCATGCCACAGAGAGGCCAGAGTCCTCATATTTGAAGAGGAAAACAATTCCCAATATGATGCTTTGTTTAGAAGCTTTTGAATCAGACACAAAGCAAATTGGCTTACTTTGTCAGTGTGGCAGAGAGGGAAGGACAATGGCAGCTTTGAAGTCACACGAGCCAGGTTCTAATTACTAGTTACTGGTGACATGGCCTGCAAGTGACTAGTTCTAAGATGCTGGGCCAATCATGGGGCCTCCCCAAGCCACAGTTTTCTTACTGATAAAGGAACCCTAAACTTAAAGACTGTTATAAAGCGGAATGAACTAATGTAGGTTGATACTGGATTAAAAACTATGCCCTGCCCGAGAAATGTAAAATTGGCTGCTTTTGAGTTTTTTTGTAGTTATAACTTTCCTAATATCATTCATAATTAAAAATAATAGAAGTCCCTTATATCATGAACTGTTTTACGTGGACTTTATATAAATTGTGATAAAATATAAACTGCTCTTAATCTGTTAAAGGCATGTAGGGACTTGTATAGCTCATAATTCTGTGTCTTATTTCTGACTCTCAATTTGAGTATTAAAGAAGGATCTGTTGCAAATGAGAGTGATTTGACTTCTTCATTTTTTAAAGCCACCAAATTATGCGAGAACAGTACAAGTTGCAATTGTAAACCCTGCCTTCTTCTTCAGATGGTTGGACTTCATTAGTTTCATAAATGGGGACTAGGTACAAAGTGAAATATTAACTTTCTGGAAACTTCAAAGTGATTATGGGTAAGGAGAGGCAAAGCCAATCAGGACATTTATAAACTGTCATCATAAAACCCAGCCAGACATTTCATTATTGAGAAATGAGTAATGCCAGTTTTGCAACTGGCAATGAAAACAAATAATCTAAGATGTAGTCTTGACAGTCTGATTTCCATTCAGGTCAAAGGAAATTATTCAGAAAACAAAATCCTTCCTCCTCCTCACAGTTGCTCTGGGAAAACCCCCCACAAATTCTTTTAATTCATAAAGAGTACAGCAGAATTCTGACCCTTTTTACTTCATGGTCCGCAGGTTTCCAACTTACATCATCTGTTTTACTGATAACCTGGGAAATCTTGTGTTTAACAGAGGCCCTCTGGCCAGATCCAGCACTGCAGATGGGGCTCTGTTTCTTTCCATTTTGTTAAAAAAGCTTTCCTGGCCATATCATGAGTAGATAAAAATCTGATTTATCAGAGTGCACCAGGACACTTTAACCTATTGCCTTAATCTTATTTAAGGGCATATCATTATTAAGAGTCTACAAATAACACTTTTTCAGAGCCAGGGGTCAAAAGATGGAGAGATGTCTACCAGAAGTGGTTTTGTTCTTATTCCCCATATCTACTTGGTAATCCAGGTACTACATTCCTACCATTTTAGTAAACACTAGATGTCCCTTTTTCTGATTTAACATCACCCACATTAAAGAAGGATAGTGTGGTTATTCAATTAAAATTAAAATGAACCCTAATTTGAATACCTGAGCTTTCTCACTAATGGTGACAAGGAAAGTAAGCGATGAGTGCAGGATGAAAAGGGTGTTGAGAGCTGAGGGGGGTGGTAAGAGTTAGAGTTCTTCTAATTAGGGAGACAGCTGATATCTAGGCTCAACACCAACATTCCCATGGTCCAGGTCAAAAGCAAAACAGGAAGTAACTGATTAACATCACTGATACATCCAGCAGAGGGATGGGACTCAAGGGAAGCTTCCTTAGAGGCTCAGACCAAGTTCTCGGGACTCAGTTTCTCTCTGTGTCCAGGCTCCACTTTCTCCAATCCATGTGGTAGTGGGAAGGCTTCAGCCACCCACTCTACTTCCTGTTGAATCCAGCCTGCAGAAAAAGGATGAAAGGCCTTCTTTCTGGAACTCCCCATGAAAGTCTATTGGTCTCATTGGCTCTGACGTGACCACCTGCCCGTGCTGGAACCCAGCACAGTGGCCAAGGAAATGTGACCCCTTGGATGAGCCTTGAACCATGAATCCATCTCTGGGATCCAGGGCCAGGGTTGACTCCCCCAGAAGCACATAAATGGAGAGGGAGGGAGGTGGCTCTGGCGCCATTTCCAGAAGAGGGTGCATAGTAGGTTGTAGGTGGCAAAAATGACAGTTACACACTATAGGGGTAGAGGTGGGGAGACCAGGAAGTCTTGATTAAATGGACACAAGATGGTGACATAACACTAGAGGATTAAGAAAGGGGGTGACACCCTGTGTGAGGCCAAAGAAAGAAAAAAAATGGGATTCCCTAAAATTGTGTCTCGTCCCACCAGTGTTCATGGTCACCATGTCACCTTGAACTTGGGGTCTCAGTTTCTCATTTGTACAGGGAAGAGAGTAAGACCAGGTCAGTGGTTCTTTATTGGGTGTATATGTCAGAATTCCCTGGAAAGCTGTTTCCAAATGACATAGGCCCTGGAACCAGTTCTGTTAGCCACCACCAGCGAGAGCCATCAAGAGAAATTAGGGCGAACGCTGCAGTCTCTACAGGTGGACAGCAGAGCTATGTGGCAGAATCACTGATCTCCCACAGACAAAGTGAAATAATTCTTCTTCCCAAACATCTGCCTGCACAAACACAAGTATTAACTTCTCTAAAAGGTGTGCTTTTCCTCCATCAAATATCCACCTAGAGCAGCAGTTCTCAAAATGTGGTCCACCCATGTCAAAGAGATCTCAACATCCTTTCAGAGACTGTGATGTCAAAACTATTTTTATTAATTGACTCTTCCACTGATCGACACTGCAACTAACGTTTTATTAACTACCACTTGTTAAATTTTGTTCTGTTGTAAAAAATAACATCCACATTTACCTAAAAAGGCCATAAAAAAAGTCTTCCTTTTTCCAGTGACATATCTGGGTGAGGACAGAGCTTCTGCCTATACCTCATACAAAACAATATATTATCACAGATTGAATACAGAAGCAGATGTGAGAATCCAGTTGCTGTCTATTTAGCCAGACACTACAGAGATTTATTTTTAATGTAAAACAATGCCAATTTTCTCAGTAATTCTTTTTTTCATTTTGGAAAACGGGGTTATCTTTCACACAAAAAAAATGTCATTTACACAAACATAATAGATTTATGACTGTTACTATTTCAAAGAATAAAGATTTAAAATTTTTCTCAATTTTAGTTTCTGATACAGTAAATATCAACATAATATAAGCCACATAAATAAAAACTATTTAGGGTCCTCAGTAATTTTAAAGAGTATAAAAGGGCTCTGAGGCTAAAATGTTTAAGCACCTCTGGGCCAGAAACCCAGTGAATTCGATCATAGGGCCCATTTTTACAGTGATGTGTCCCAGGTTGGTAGAGCTGCCCACCTGCTTACGCGGAGATGAGCACGAACTATAAAACAGACACCCTCTAGCCACTGCACAGCCTGATCTGTGCTATAAAACCTGAGGAAACGGGGCGAGTCAGAGGATTCATTGCTGGAAATTTGTTCTTGCTCATTACTCCCACATCTGTTAAGTGTAGGCCTGTCTCCAGCATGTAAGTCTCCTCTCGGCCACTAAATGGCACTGCTTGCACAGAAAAGGCTTCGGCAAGGGCTGCCTCCCTAGCTATTTTCTAGAGATTTTTTTGGAGGGAAACGAATAAGGAGGTTTTGGCGTAGCTTATCCAGAAACACACTGAATATAGTAAGATAACTTTCCTTTTGGTTCCCGTAAAGCTCTGGCCTTGAGACCACTGATAGTGAGGGATTGTAAAAAGAGAAGCTTTCCAATAAAAGATAAATACAGTGCACAGAAAGGGGACCTAATTCATTTTTAACTGTTCTCCTACAGAAGGGATTCTCAGCTTCAGCTGCAGATCAGAATCACCGGAAGTACCCAAAATCCAGACGTCCAGGCCTTATCCCAAGTAGTTAAGTCTGACTTTCGGGGGGTATAATCTAGGTATCTTGTTTTTTTCTTTTTGTTTTTGTTTTTAACTCCTCAGTAGATTCCAGTGGGCAGCCAAGGGTGAGAATCATTATCCTATAAAGGTCATCAGGAACCACCAGCTGGAAAAGACACTGAGGAAGAGACACTGATTTTGCTTTGTTCCTTCATTAAATTCTCTTATTCTACTAGAGTTAGTCTTAGCCCATCTTAATCTTACTACAGTTAATTTTATGCCAATAATCTGGGGAAAACAGCCAGAAAAAAAGGAGCAAAGCAAAGCTTTGAACCAACCTCGGGTAACCCGAACCACTAGAGCTGACCATCTTAACGGTGTTTTCATGGAGGACTGATGTCAAAGCAGAGATACAGAAAGAATGTCAAGGTCTGAATTAGGACATGAAAGAGTCTCAGAAATAGAAAAGGCATTAGAGAAGGTAGAACGAGTGTCCTTAAAAGAAAACACTCCCCCAAATACCCGATGACGTTTACTTCCTTTCTGATCTTTCCTCTAACTTGATGAGAACCTTAGAATCACCTGAGGAAACTTAAAAATAGAAATGCCTGAACTTCACAAGTCGGGGCTTTGATTCAGTAAGTCAGGAGAGGTGAACATGATTTTTTTTTAAATTTGTATTAAATTTATTGGGGTGATGTTGGTTAGTAAAATTATATAGGTTTCAAGTATACAATTTTATAATACATCATTGTGGGGACTCTGTCCCCACAGACTCTGTCCCCGCAGAGAGCAGTTTCCAGGCTCTCGGCCTCACATGGAAAGGTGCTGGTTCAGGTAGTAAATGGCCATCAACTGTGATTGGATGGCCATCAGCTGTGGCTAGTTGGCCGTCAGCTGTAACCAGTGAGCCACTGGCCACGAATATAACTGCTGTGGCTACGCTAGCAGAAAAATGGGGGGCTAGCAAGAAGATGGTGGCTGGCAAGAGCGGATTGCAGTTAGGACGGCGGTTTGTGGACAGTGTGGCTCCTGCTTCCTGTGTCTCCAACCCAGCCGCCAGGGACAATATAGAGACCCCGCAGGAGATCCCGCACGACAATCATCTATATATTGCACAGTGTGTTCACCACCCAGAGTCAGTTCTCCTTCCATCACCATATATTTGACCCCATTTACCCTCTCCTACTGCCCCTCTCTCTCCTTACATGGGTATTTTTAAAAAGCTCCCGGGGTGATCCTAACCTACAGCCAGTTTGAGAACCACTGACCTAACCAAATCAACTATTTTTCAGACTGCATGATAAATCCCATACCATCAGGGGATGCTGATTTAAAATAATGCTCGGTAAAACCTGGTTTCACGAGCAAGTGGAATCTAGTTCAAATCCATTCTTACAGCATTCTATCCCATTCCGTTTGGTAACTGTGTGCGCGAGCAGGAAGATGGATGATCAGAGTCATTACTGTACCCGTCACTTTTACTAGCTACGTTATGCTCATCTTCATTTATCCTTGACTTTGGAGAAAAGACTGGGTATGTCAGTTACATATTATTTTCAAGGGACTGCCTGAGGAGCAAATCTACAGGTTTTCCACACGCTGCAATTTGAGCGGATCTTTTTCAACCTTCAATGCTTCCTACGTAAACGGTTCAGGCTCTTTCTTTGGCAAATGAATGCAGCACCTCTGCTTGGTGAAGGGCAACAGGCAATGTCGTGTTTGAATCCACTGTTCTTAATGAAGTCACTAAGCGTCTCCATCCCCCGGGACCAAGAGCCTTCCACTACGGCACAGTGTGTCATCACCCAGGAGAAGGGCTACCTCCTCCTCCTGCCTGAATGCCACTCACAGCTTCTGAACTTAGTGAACTTGAGGTATTACTGAGGACGGTGCTGACTAACACACAGCGTAGCAGACTTGCTCGGCACAGGTTTTGTTCTAGTCACCCTTTGCCTTGGTTATTCTGTGCCACGTTCCTCCCTCCCAAATTCATCCTGTCCTGCTTCCCCCAGGGTAGGAGACTGACTCCTATGGACAGCAACCTTAGCTCCTTGGTCCTGTGGCTTCCGGTGCGGTTTGTCCAGTGGGAGGCACAGCAGATCAAAGGGTGGGAGGAGGGAGAAGTTGAGATAGTTCTCCTCTGCCCCCTCCCTCTTGGGTGCTGCAGCAGTTCAGTGGCTGCATGGCTGGAACCTTGCTTGACTGTGGGGGCAGCCTCTCCTCTGGGAGCTCCCCTTTTATGTGAGCCTTCCTACCTCTGGGAGCCCCTCTTCTCTGGGTGCCCCTCCTGTGAGACCCTTCAGTGGGAGTCCCTATTCCAGCTCTCATCAGACTCTAGAAACCCCAGTACCTTCCCGTGGTCCTTCAGCATTGGAGAGATAACTGCTTCTGCCATTGCCAGCCCCTACGAAAACTCCCTTGTTAATCAACTTCTCTTCAAAATTCTAGTGAATATTTCTTCCATTTCCTGCTGGGATAGCTTCTAAACTAACTGCCATCTGAATTCATTTTTCACTTTTCAATCACTCACACAGGAGTCCTGTAGCTATAACTTGTGTTCCTCAAAGAACTTCACTTTAAGAGAACACGGAAGCTGCAGGTTACTTTAAAGCATTTTTTCCTATCCAAGCCTGCATGACCTCTAGATGTCTTTGAAATACTCCAGACTAATGATCTGGGTGCCTCAGTAAAACAAAGGGGCTGCACACAATAGTCTCTAAGACCCTCCTTCTCTTCCAATCTCTAGCTTCTCACCATGCTATAGTGATCAGATTGTAGCCCAGGGAAGGAAGGACCTGCTCAGAGGGAGGGTGGTAGGAGGTACTGAGCGTGCGTGGTGTATTTGAGGTACACTGGTACTCAGGGTGACTGTGAGGCAGCCTGTTCCATTTTCAAAGTTACTCACCTATTGTTCATTTGACAGTGTTTACTCTGCCGAGCCGTTTATGGGCTGGGCTACAGAGTTGGGAAGTAAACTGAGTAATTATCTCTACCACCAACTGGTCAACTTCTAGGGGCTAAGAGAGGCAGCCAGACCACGGGTTCTCACATTTGGGCATGTACTAGAACCAGTGGAAGACTTGCTGTCCCCAGAGTTCCTTATCCAGTTGTGCTGGGTGGGGGCCCAAGAAGGTGCATTTCTAATCAACCTCTTGGGTTATGCTGATGCTGCTGGTCCCTGAGGGCCACACTTTGAGAACCGCTGATGTAATCAATTACCTAGGAAGCAGCATGTTAAAATATCATAAAGATTATGTGCATAACAGTGGGGTAGTTGTGAGATGGGAGCAATTGCTTTAGAGTGGGTGAGGGAGGGTGAGTCCCAGTAAGCTTTATTAGAGGCTGTGCTAGACTCTAAAGGGTGAACAGGAACCGGCAGACCACAGGAGAGGGAACACATGTCAGAGCAGGCACAGAGGGAGGACAGGCAAGGCACGCAAGGACGTCTGTGGACCACAGGCCACTAACGGAGGCCAGCAGTGGGGAAGGGTGGGGCCGGATTGCAGTGGTTGTTTCTGTCATCTCTTCCTGGCCCACCTTCTACCCAAAGATTGTTGCAGCGCTCGCCTTCTCGTACTTTCTGCCCAGGGATCCTCTGACATGGTTCCCAGGGAAGCCATGGGCACCCACCTGGCTCTCTGCATGCACAGCCTAGCGTGGGAAGGATTTAACGGCTCACAAAGCACCCCTCAGCCAATAGAGGACAGGAGGTGGTAGATAAGTTCCCTCCCCCCAGACCCCCTCACCACCTTCAGTTCCTCTTAGGAGCAATTCACATGGCTCCCTCAAGAACATGCATTTCTACTGGCTGCTCGGCCCACCTTTCCCTCCTGCTCCCTGGGACGCCTTCCCAAATGATCCACACACCAAGCCCTTGTCTCAGGCTCTGCTTCAGGGGGAGCCCAGGCTCAGACAGGCTGCTAATGTCCTACTGAGGAGCTTGAACTTTGTTCTCTAGACAAAGTCAATCAGAATGTTTCCAAGGTGAAAACACTAACGGCAAGAGCAATACTCTGATGAGTGAACAGTCACCAAGGGGCACCAGCCATGGGGTGCCATCACGGGCCTTGCGGGGGCAACCACTCTGTCTGAGCTGAACCCACTGCTGAGGCGCCCCTCCTGCTCCAAGGCAATGGAGAAAAAGGAATGTCGTGATTAGGCAAAGCTCTATGGCAGGCCAGTGGGTTCATATGGTGGAAACAATGAAGTAAAAAGGATCACCCTGGATGTAAAGAAAATAATGATTTAAAAACAAAACAACAACAACATGGTGGGGTGGGGAAAGATCATTTCTCCCTGAAATCATTTTTCTGTAAATGAGGACATCCCAACTGGACTCAAAGCCCTTCAGTCCAGAAAAGAAAAGGTCAAGTCCCTGGTTTTACAGTAAGGCAAGCACAAACCTGAGAGGCTTCCTTGCTGCCATAGGAAAGCAAGGGGATTCTGGGCAGCTTAAGAAAGAAGAGGTGGGCAGGGTGGGGTGGAGGGGCGTGGAAAATGGGGGAGCGCAGCTGAGGGGTACATGAGTGGGAGGGGGGCAATGCCAGGGAGGAAACAGCCAACCCATTTCCAGGGGAAGTCATTGCATTCTTTATTTGGTGATTTTGGTCCTATGCTCTAATTATCTTCTTCCACCTTTAGTAAAAGGCTGCCAGACACAGACTCTTTGTTAACGATCCAAGGGAGAAATGAAAGAAGGGAGCTATCAGGATGGGGAAGGGGGCCAGTGAGAAGGGAGGAGAAAAACAGCTTGGGTCCAGAGGTTTGGAACTGCACGCTCTCTCTGTGTATGTGTGAGCAGGGAAGATGTTTTACTCAGGGTTTGCTTCACCATATGTGAACTTAAGACATAATGCATTATTTCTTCTTACTTAATTTTGGAATAGGATACTGTATTTATCCTGGTTCAAAATTCAAAGGGTATGAAATAGTAGCACGGGAGAGTCTCCTTCTCACACTTACCACGCAGACACCCCCTTCCCCTCCCACAGGTAACCAATGATACTAGCTCTTGCATTCTTCAATGGATCATTTATGGTTTTGCCAAAAAAAAATAAAATATGTAAAATCTTTTTATCCCCCCTGGTTTACACAAATGAAACCATACTACACACACTATATTGCAAGTTGCTTTTGCATATGATAACTCCAGTCCTCTTTCCATATCAGCCCACATGAGTTTCCTCATTCTTTTCTGTAGTCACATGCTATTCCTTTATCTGGAGGTTCCATCATTCACCTAAGCAGTCCCCAACTGATGGGCATTTAGGTTGTTTTCTAACTTTTGCTATTATAAATACCAGTGAAATGAATAAATGGGTAAGATATAATATATTATTAAATGTGCTTTTATTATATCAAGGGTGAAGATGGTTTTTCTCCAGCAAAGCAGAAATGCAATTTAATACGGCAAATCAGATTTAGTTAATAAACATGTGCTGTTGACAACATCGCTGTCACGTGTTTTGATTTAGTCGAGTATCCTTTACATGACAAAATGTAGTTATTATAGCTAGTAACAGCAGAGTATTTTCAAAAACAGAGCATGTAACTATGGAGTGGTGTTTAGCACCAGTTGACTTAGGATGGTCAGTAGAAGGCTGTTTGGTTAAAGCAGTAAGGGCAACCAGAACAGAATGTGGCTCAGCCATTCCATAGGTTTAAGAAGCTCTGAACATGTGAGTAAAAAAGCCTGAGTTTGATTTCTCACCCTGCCACTGTGACATTTTCAATAAAGTGAGGATAATGATTCCTGCCCTATGTACCTTGCAAAGCTGTTCTGAGCACAAAATGGGAAATTATTCCACATAGGTGAAACGTGTTTGTGAACTACAAATGTCTGAGCCAATGTTAAATCCTGTTATTCTTATATTGCTTTCAGTGCTATTTTGGGAGGTCAGTAGATAATCCATCTACGGAATAAATTCTGAAATAAATTTCATAAAAGAAAATACACTGGGGATGACCATTTGAACTAAATGCATCACAGGGTGGCCCTTATATGTCCTCGTGTTTTTAAAACCAATTATATAAAGAATCAGAAAGGAAAACAGATTGCTATTGGCTAACTACCACAACTTTTTTTTTTTTGCATCTTCCCCATCTCTCCACCTCATCTGCAGTTATTAAAATCAAGTTCACTGCTAACCACCTTGACAGAAAACCACTCAAATCCAATGGGGTAGGTAATAACTTTTTTTTGCCAATTAACACTGTTAATACTCTCAGATTTACAGGTAATATAGTCTCTCTGGATTCATCTGAAAACGATCAATAAAATAAATGGGCAAACAGAGTTTAAGTACTCTGGAAAATGAAATGCTGGGCTGTCTAGATTTGAGAAATACTCGGAAATCTACCCATATCCCTCATTAAATCCTTCAAGGTGCGCCATTACCGAAGCAGACAGGTACCCCAGGCACTTCTCAGTTTATCCATTCAAGTTCCTGTCACCTCTTTTCTAGTCACTGCCTCCATGGCAACAGTCCACTGACCTGCCCTTAAGGGAAATAGAATTTCTGGCAAGACTGAGACTTTTAATAATTCCACCTGTCAATATAGACCAGATAGAAATGGAGGTATGTGTATCAACTTACTTAACAAACCACTAATAAAATGAGTGACCCTCAGCAAGTGAACAGACCCAGTGTGCAGTGCGTCCCCCAGGAAAGCCAAACATGGCATCATTAGTGTCCCAGAAATCCACACCACCGACACCTGTCCATCAAACCCTTCACTGAGTTTGGACGTCTTCCTTCAACATTTTCTTTACCTTTTCCTAAAAAGGTAAAAGTGCACCCGATGGCTCATTCAAAGGGATTATTACTTTTATTATTAATTTCCTCCAAACTTAATTTTAATAAATAAATACAAAATAATCGATAGTAAAGGACATGTTTTGTCACACAAATTTCCTTATGGGAATATCATCTTAGAGATATAGGCTTCTATTGACCAAACTTCCCTCTAGGCGGAGAACAGGGATCTAGAAATAACACTTTCAATACTCAGGATCTAAACTCTCCTCCCAAATACACAAGAGACACACTTCCTACTCATGTCTTTTCCTGCAGATGTTCTAGTGCGGATAGCCTGCAGTTGGAACAGATTGCTTTTTGGTGGCATTACTCTCTGATTCAGAAATATAAACACTGCTTCAGAGATTTATTTTACAATTCATCTTCTGATTTGTCATGGCCAGGAAGGTCAGCTTCCAGATTTTCTATTCTAAATTACTTTTGAACACATTTTGCAAACAGACCGAGGAATGGCTCTCGCTTGGACCCGAACAAACTCTGAGAGTTGGGATTCAAGTGCTCTCTCTTTTGTTATAAGGTAAACAATCAGAAACCCTCACCATTTCCCAAATCAATTATTTGTAAAAGAATAAACAGGTGCTTTGGAGACACTGGAGTTATAAAAAGAAAAATGGCAAATGATTTTTTCATGGGCCAGCTGCTCAGCTGATGTGATTCTGGGGAAGGTTCTCCTAGGCTCTAAAACTCAATTAGCAAATCAATTAAAATCATCTCCCTGTGTGCCAACAGGACTGCTGTCCCCCTCTGCCCCTCCCCATTTCAGTGCTTTCTGGTGTGTCCCCATTGCCAAAGCCAAAGCCCAATCACGTCCACCTGAGGTTCCTTTGCTTTCCGCTAAGACTGGACAATGGGGAGAGGTGGAGCCACCGTTACGGTTTAATTAAGGATTAGCAACCACCAGAAGGAGCAGTGGTTGAGGTTCTGCCCCGCTTATTTATATCTGTCCTGTCCCAGTCCCAGCTTGCCTTAGAAGCTGTGCTGAGCACAGACATGGTGAGGTCTGAGTGGCGTGGCTGGCTGTCACTTTCTTTCAGTGGGAAACCGATAGGACCAGGCAAAGCAGATGGTTCCTTAAGGGGCACATCCAAAAAATCTGCTGGCAAACTGTGGTGGCGTCTTTCAAATAAACAGCAATTTACTGGAGAGGAAAATCAGAGCTCCCTCGCCTTGTCCTGCCACGACCCCTCCAGCTTCAACGCTCACTTCAGGTAGGGGCTTTTAATCCTCGGCAAGGCATAATCACTCTTTCAGGCAAAAGACAGTCTGTCTTTCCAAGTCTCCCACAGATAGCCATCATCACTGATAAGATGCCCATCTCTGTCAGTAAAATCTGTTATCTAGGTAAGACCGCCTTCAAGAGACGGCTGACCTGCAGATCACGCATGGTTGGTTACCTGGTCATCCGGTCCGAAGACAAACAAATACAAATAGCATGTGTCTGGCCAGCTGGCTGCAAATCGAGATGGAGCCAGAGACACCTCAAATGGCAATGAAAAACAAGTGACTGTTTTCATCATAAAACATGAATGGAGTTTTTTTTTTAATTTTCTTTCAAATTCCAAGTAAGCTCACAGATAATTATTTGTGGAAGTTTGGCTCTGACTGTATGAGTGGGCAAAGCAGTGAACCTCTCTGGGTCTCAGTGTCCTTGTCAGTAAAATGAGGGGATGAAATGGGAGGTTTCCGAGGTTCCTTTTAGCACTAAAATTCTAATTTCTTAGGGTGGGGCTGGATCTCCTCCACCATGCTGGCAAATCACCTATATAATTCATCACCTGGTTTTTCAGCATTAGAAACAGATTAGAAACAGAGACTCTTTATGCCACATAGGTAGCCTACCTTTTCCACTGTGGTGTGTTCTTCACTTGTGACGCTTGTTTTCCTTGATTCGTTTTTAGACCTGCTTAGCCTTCTGGATACTTTTTCTCTGAGTAAAGTGGCATATCCAATGTGTTCATAAATGGGGTTTGTTGTCATTTTGGAAATGTATTCGGAGGCTTTTGTTTCTATGTACAGTGTTATCAAGCCATCTGTGACCAGATCGTGAATCGATTCAAACCTCTTCTCGCCCACAAAGTGTTTTCCATCGTAGAAGAGCCTGTAGTTTAAGGTCTGGTTTCCGAACCTGCCACGAGAGAATGAGACATCACAACAGTGTCAGAAATAAGACCAGAGAATAACAATAACAGCCAACATTACTTTGAATACGTTACTGTACACCAGGCTAAAAGCACTTGACATGTTCCCCCTCCCCCCCAATAACTCCTCAGAGTTATCATAGAGACCCTCTGAGACAAGCACAATTTTTATCCCTGTTTTATAGCTCAGGAAACTGAGACCTGAAGAGCTGGGGTACTGGCTTGATGCTATACCCTTGGAAAGAGGCAGAAATGGGATTTAACCCTAGCTTGTCACCTGGCATCATTTGATCCCAGAGATCACTAAGGCACTGGGTGACCCACTTTATCATTCTCATTTGTACATGAGAGGGTAGCACCTGATTTACAAATAGATCCTCATATTTATAAACTTCCTTAATGGGAACTACTCACACCCCTTGCCACTCCCTAAACAGGGCAATTACCTCTATAAGGGAAGCTACCACCGCTGCTGACATTCAGTTCTTATTACAGCTTTGACCGCTGAGAAAGCACCTCACTCCTTCCACCGCAGCCAGTCCAGCTGAAGGGAAATGAGGGGAGCTGTGCGAAGCTCCTCGCTTGAGCCATCACTGCTAGTCTCCCTGAAATCTAACTTACAGCATCGGGTCCCTGTCGTACTTGGCCTTTCTCTTGTATCTCATAGATCCTGCTTGGTTCCCCACTGGGACTGCCAGCTCCACTGCGGGGGTGCTGGGAAGACAGGCAAATACTGTGTGAACCCAGAGCACTCAATAGCTTCTGAAATGCTTCCTCATGGTGATATCACATAAGATGTGTTCTAACTGTCCCCAGCTGCTGCTGGGAAAGAATCTTTCCACAGACACAGTATCGAGATGGTGCGTGGAACAAACCTTTGCGGGCTGGCCTGGAAAGTGTTTCCAGAGAGACCATTCCTTCTATGAAGAAAGGTCTTCCCAATTCCAAAAAGTTCACCACACGAACTTTTGGAAGACAATCTGATTCTGAAATGGGATACCTTCCCCCAAACCTTACAGGATTGTTGTGAGGGTCAAATGACATACAATACTTGAGCACTGTTAGAATAGTGCAACAAATGCAATACCTTTCGGGTGCTCTGATTTTCCACACTTGTTGTAAAAGGCAGAACTTGGCTCTGATGGCTCCCTGGCATGGGTTTTTTGTTTTTTTTGGTCACTGTCACCCGCTCAGAGAACTTCGTGGACAAACTGCACATCTGTCCAGACACACATACACGGTGAGGTGAAGACTCGACCAGGAACTGCTGAGGGGACCAAATGAGGCCGAGGCTTTTCTCCCTCAGACGGCTCGATGTTTCAGGCAGAAGTGGCTAGAGGAGCACTAACTTTCCAGATAATTCTTCAATTACTGTGTGTGTACAACCAGAGCCTCAGTGTCCATCCCAGTGCTAACATCTGGGGCCAGGAAATGTATAAGCCTCTGATATATTGCTGGTATTTTGTAAGCCAAGTGAAAATAAAGGGGCATTGATTTTCATCACAATTCAGTTTCTGTTTGGGATGATGAAAAAGTCCCAGACATGGATGGTGGAGATGCTTGCACAGCATTGAGAAAGTACCTAACACCACCAAATTGTACATTTAAACATGGCTAAAATGGTAAATTTCATGCTATGTATATTTTACAGCAACTGAAAATCGGCCAAGTCACTGGTAAGGCAGGAATGAATGAAATGAAGCTCACCTGAGAGCTAACGTGTAGCATCCCGGCTGACGCTGGCTTTCTCTAAGAATGTAGGCGCCCTCCACGCATCCGAGAAGCGCATCTGCCTGCTCCCGGGAGATGATCCCATGAAACCTGAGGACAGAGGAGACCATCACTGTTCTGAACAGACCACATACAAAGCATGGACCACAAAGAGCTGGCTAAAAAAGATGGCGGGGCCATCTTTTCCTAGAATCTAGGAACCTTCGCCCTCTCCCCCTCCCGCTGCACTTAGATGAAATGGGGAGTGACTGCTGTACATCTTAAAGATGGACTTGGGACCGGCGCTTAGCATGCACCCTGACAGACAAGCATTCAAGAAGCAAAACGAAATGAAGAATACACCGTCCACCTGGCTTTCTGCTATTGTCTTTGCTTGCAAGCTGAAAAATTAAGCTTGAAACCAAAAGCCTTTCTGTTAACCACGGGGAATAACAAAAAGCAATTACCAATTTCACTCTCTGCTCAAACCCAGAGAACTATGTATTATCCTGATTGCAAATGAACACTTATTGATTATCAACCTGCTTACTTCGGGTGTGGGTGTTAATTCTAGAGGCTCATTCCCTGGAAAGAACAGCCAGCTATTGTCAACATTCTTCTATTTCTTTAAATTTTGAGAGCAATAGCTTAGGGATATGTTTGAAAAATGTTCCTTCCTGGAAGAGGGAGGGGAGACAGGGATGTTGAGTAGACACCATGTCCCTTCCCTCCTCCCTTGCCCCCCCCAGCATGCCACCACCCAGGAATGCAAAGGTTAAGTTAGAGGACAAATGTAGCTGGATAACATTTTTGAAAAAAATGCCTATCACGATATTTATTTCCTAATTCCCTTCCAGCCTTAACAGGGAGACCTCATAATCTTAGAAGCTTCAGTCCTAGGGGAGCAGGGCCAGAGGCTGTGACTTTGCGTTCCAAAATCGACTCTCAAAAGTCTGAGGCAGTGGGAGCTTGGGAGAGAGGCATTTTCTAACTTCCCATTTTTGGGTGTTAAATTTAAAAATATTGGAGCAGAACTTTTCTGAAGTGAGGATGAATGTACTGTGACATAAGAGCAACCCTCCTGTCCCAAAGGTGACCAGTGTCCCCAGTTCTCTCAGGAGAGATTTGGAGGGATTTTGGTAGAATCCAGATTCAGTGGGTCCAAGTGGGTCCTGCAGAGCACCCTTGGAATTGGCACATGTGGGTCAGTTTATGGGGGTCCGGTCCTGAAGCTGAGCAGAGATATTTGGGGCTTTGTCAATGTTGCAATTGGACCCTACAAGCCTTCTGGAGAAGTCTCCTATACGGCCTGAGCTTGGGGCAGGGAGGGCTAGACAGATGGCCTGGTCAAAGTGACCTGATATGGGGCCAGTGGGGGAGAGGGAGAGAAGGAAGAAAGAGTGGGAGAGGGAGAGAAAGAAAGGGAAGGAGAGAGGGCGGGAGGGAGAGGGAGAGAGAGAGAGACAGATAGGAAGAGAGGGGAAGAAAGAGTGAGGGGGAGAGAGGAGGGTCATCAGGCATCAGACAGTTTCCCACACAGGTGTTAAAAATGACAAAAGCTGATGCCACAAGAGGTTTGAGGCTGGGGGGATCCAGGACACGACCTGATTGTGGGCCAACTCAGGGCAGGGGGTGACCACAGTGGGATGAGGCACACACAGAAGAGGGACCTGATACCCCTGCCTAGGTCACTCTGGAGGGAACAGGAGTATCCCAAGAGGCAGTTAACCTGAAAGCAGTAAAATTTAACTCCCTTGAATTGACACGTTTATGTGAAGGGAAGCAGCCGATGGAGAGTGTGGGGAATCAAATTAAATTTCACTGTTTTGAAAAAAGAGAATTACAATTTTGTGAATCTAAAGACCCAGTCTGTGGCTCATCATCCCCTTTATGCATGGATTTTAAAATATCCATGACGTGTACATCTTATGAGCCCAACTTTGTGAAAAGAAAGCATGCCTGAAGGAAGGGATAAAAAGAAAAAGTTAACCACGTTCTCTCATGGTGGAGTAATAGGTGATTTTCACCTCCTATACTCCTCTATCTCCTAATTTTCCCAAATTACAGCTATTTATTTATTAATGTTTTAGAACATAAATAATATCTATGCACAGTGTGAAAGAGCCACAAGTTAAAGACACACAAGAAATAAAAATGTAAACAGTACAGAAGTAAAAATTCTCTTTCCTGTCAACAGTTTTCTGTGATTCCTCCCAGGAAAAAATATACCTACATATTTCCTGAATAGAGAATGTATTACTTTTTGAATGAACAAAAAACATTTCACTTTGAAAAAAGAAAGGGAAACCCAGAATCTGAAGTTTTGAAGCAAACTTCCCTCTAATAGAGCAATGTTCCTTTTCTGTGGTTACAAAAGTGTTTCCTGGGTCTCCTCTCACTATGGGGTTTACGTGGTTTGGGGGTCAAAGGATGAGAAGGAGAAGGTTACTCAACAAAACTTTTACGCAAAAAAGAAACTGCCCAAGAAATGGAGTTCTTTTGGGAAATTCACGTACAACTGTGTTCCATTTGAGAAGTATATGATAGGTTTTCATTTTCTCTTGTTTTATTAATTGTACTCTCTGTGAGTAAAATCCAAATCAGCATATTGAAGGAAAAAAAGGCTGCAACTAACTAGGTTAGACGTTAGGGACAAGGGGATGTCTGAGAGGGGAAGCCAGTGTTCACAGACAGCTATTCCAGAGGCGCTGGCTGGACTCCCAAGGTCGAGAAGGAAGGTTCAGAAATGCAGCCGTGGCAATTAGGAAGTGGTGGTGGGGGCTGGGACAAATAAGAGGGTCATTAATCATGAAGATGAGGCTCTGATGGGTAAGGGAATAGAGGTGGAAGGTTTTGGATTGGTCGGGGTACCTTGGGAGGTGGAATTGAAAGAGACTTTGCCTCCTAAGGCCTCCAGGTTGGACGTGGGAAGAAAAGGGATTTGATATCTGCGGCCGGCCACTCAGATTGTCTTGCCTGCCCTGTGTAAGCTGTTCTCTAGACCACAGCCTCAAAGACTGTGAATAACAATGAATGTTTGCTTTGCTGTAGGTTTCTGAGAAAGTCAAGCAAACCAAGAGTAAAAATAAGAGGAAAATGGAGAGGAGGGAAATAAGAGTTACGGTATGAAGGCAATTTAGCTAATATAGCCAAGTCAAGAGAAATGATCCTTTTGATTTTCTGAGGTTGCAGAGACGTAGGGATGACTTTCCTGAGTATTGCATTTACTGAGGTACGTGAAGGGAAAGAGTTCAGCTACAGTTTACGAACGTTGACATACTACATGTTTACCTAGTCCTGAGACAGAAAGTGAAATAAAATACTAACAGAGCCTCAATTATGGAAAATACTGCCTTAAGTTTCAAATAGTTGCCAGGCTCTCAGTGCTTGCTTTTGTGGGGAGAAATGCAGCAGGAGATCCCTTCCTTCCCATATTAACAGAATCAAACACCTGAGTCTTATAAAGAAGCTCAATACAATTGCATTTATCATTATTATTAAACCCTTGCACAATGGACATTGATGACGACTCTCTATTAGAACATTTTTAATATTTATATTTAAATGACATATGAAGTGACTACTTATTATGTTATTAAAACAAAGAATAGCATCATACATACTCTCTTCCATAATATTTTGGTCTGTTTTCCACCTGTATTAAAAAAAAGAAAAATATTAATAATGCATTTGAATTCAAATCAGTCAGATAAAAATACTACTCAAATAAAGAGAGCTAGAGTCCTGGTAGTAATTTTATTACAGTTTTTATTCCACAAATCAGAGATCCATGAAACTACATTAACCAACACATTCCACTATCTGAGGTAGGAATGATCTAGAAATGCCATATTTGTCTAATCATTAGGCTCATTCCCCATCCCAAACCAATCACCCAATCAAAGAATTTTCAAAGGAAACAAAGTGATGCTTATTTTAATATTAAGGAATTTATAAAGACATTACAAGGCTTCGTCCTGAAGGAAACAATTAGTATTTTTAGCATGAATAAAACATATGCATTTGTTTCAATCTTTGTCTAATTATTTCATCATGTGTTTACAATAAAAACAAGGAGTACACCTGGATTTTAAAAAATAACTTTACTTTGGTCTCTTTCCAGATAAAATCAATATTCTACCATTCTTGTTTTTTTGACAAATGGCTAATGAGCTGACATTTACTTGACACCAGAGGCACAGGATATAGAAGACAAGATTTACGACTCGACTAAAAATCACAAGCATTCCAGAAAAGATTTTTCAATCACAAGTTCTGCCCTGGGGTTATCACATCAGATTTTTATCACATATGTACGATAATCTACTTTCATAAGAACTTTGTTTTCTTATGTTCATCATGTTGAGTTGGTGAGAAATTAACAAGAATCCTCACGTCCAGCTCTGTTCTTCTAGTCTAACTCCAGGGTCACTAAAAATATAGTCGAGCCACATCACATTATGGGTTTTCATTGATGGTATGATAGCAAGTTGATGTTGATTTACTAGAGTAGAATATGAACCTGCAGCTGTTTTATTTACAGTCATTTCTGTCTATAGTCAAATGGGCAGTTTTCTCTGCAGGGCTCACAGGTAGGTAGTGGTGGGATTTCAAGGTCCTAAGCAGTTTCCTGACCTACCTCCACGCTCCAAAAGGTTATGAGGATCCGAGTGGGCAGTAGGGAGCTATGGACTAGAGGAAACGGTTCTGGAAGGGGGAGCCAGGAATCCTTGGACCACATTCACAAGCCTGCCTTTGACAAGCCTGGCTGGCATAAAACTAATCATCTAGATACTTCTAAATATGTGCTCACTCTTCTGTGCATTTTACACTTGAAAAGCACTGAACCAAGAGAGGCATTCATAACTCCTAATCTTCAAGGTTTGAAGTCTGCTCAGTACCATTTACAAAGGAAGCTCTAAAAAATGTCATTAATAGAAGCACAAAGTGTACAAAGAGGCACCTTGTTATCTGATATGTACCGTGACTCTACATGCTGGAAAGCTTTTTAATATGAGTTGAACATTTTGCCATTTATATCATTCTGTTGGCTTTCAAAGTCCTTTCTTACCTTTATGATACTATAGATATGTGAATGTAACACCAACACGCCATAGAAGAAATTTAGTACTAAAAAAGCCAATGGAAGTAGATAATATATAATGGACAAGATCTCTCTCCATTCTTTGAGAGTCAGTATTCCAACTTTTGAAATGACTCCCTAGATAGAAGGATAATTTTATTTCCACTTTTTGGGCTAAGCCATAACATACGCTCACAAACCTAGGTGTAGCTTCCACTCCTGTTGCCCTCCTCTATCTGAGTAGGTTATTAAAGGAAGAGTAACTCATCTAACTTCCTAGATGGACAGTATGGTAGAGCTTACTACTAACTCCCGGAATCCAGGTAACTAGTTAATGAATGTTGAATTTAATTGACTCTGAAGACAACAAATTGTTTTTAGTTCTTCAATCAATCATAACAATAATATTGCACGCTTACTGTGTTCAGGACTTGGTGCTAAGCCCTTCATTGTTCATAAAGTAATGACCTCACAGGTGTGAAAGGAAAGAGTTAAGGAGCTCAGAGGTGTCCTGCTCTTGCAGCAGGAGAAAACACTTGAGAAACCGAACATACATACACCCTCCAGATAGGGAAGTCAATATTTATTGTGCCTTGAGAGACACCCAATAAGATCCTGCCTAGGGGACAGTTGAGGTTGAGGGTCAAATCCGCATATGAAAACCGCATATGAAAACCATGAAAAAATAAAAAAGCAATGAATTGTGTGGGACGAACTACACAGGGAATACGGCCACGGAATACATCCCAGATAGTGCATGAGATATATACTAAAATATGATTCTTTGTTTATTTGAAATTCAAATTTCACTAGGCATCCTGTTTTCACTTCTTTTTGTCTAAATCTGGCCACCCTACGCAGGGGGAGACGAAAGGTAGAAGAGAGGGTGAAGACAGAGGCTGTGGTCATGTATTTGATCATTGCTCCCCGGGTCTGGGGCTGTTTTGATAGTAATCTGATTCAATCTCTCTTGCCTTTGTTGTCTCTGCAGCTCTTAAAGAAAATATAGCTGTCCTTGTTAATGTTATAGAGAGAAATAATGGCTGGAATAAAAACCAAACAAACAATAACCCCTTCCTTTGCCTTAGCTTTTTGCTCACAGGAATCTAAACACAGTCTCTATTTCCACACTTCACTAAGCTTTTAACCAGCCAAGAGCTTAATTTAAGTTAAATGACCCTAGAAAAATCATAGAACACCCACATTTTTTTCAAGCTGGACACTATTGGATCCTTAAATCCAGACAAAAGCACAATCGAAAATACCAATTTCCTAAATAGAATTAAAGTGCTTTGAAATAACTATATAACAATCTGATAAGAATTTCTACATAATATGAAATATTTAAATACCAAGTATGTGATTGTCTAACACTTAGTGGGGTAATTATCAGGTGTGTTTGTAGTCTCCTGCTGAACTGAATAGGAATTTCATTATCCTTCTACACCAAGCATGTACTATAATACAAATAAACAATGAAATAACATTGCCAGAGATTTGACAGATACTCTGTAAATTGGGTCTGAATTGGTAGTGCCACCAGGTACTTGGCCTACACAAACACTGAGGGGCTAACCCCTCAGGGCAAAAGTGGGGAGAAATGTGGATATGATGTTCAACAGGCTTCTACACAAGGCCCATAGGAGAACACTGAGATATGGGAAGCCCCCTTGCAGCTTCCAGCGGCCCTGCCACTCAAAGGGTGATGGGGCAGCAGCAGTCCTGAAGCTTGTCAGAAATGCAGACTCAGCGTTCCGAAGGGCAGTCATCTACACTAAAGGCGGAGAAGCTGCTATACACAGAACTTGTTAGAGCAGGTTTTTAACCGGGAGAATGATCTGCGCTCCAACTTTTTGTAAGTTGTTATAGCAAATATTGGGATAGGAAGTGTTCGGAGAGCAAAGGGTGCCTGTGCTCATTAAGTGTTTGCAGTGTGAGGCAAAAAATATGAATGCAGAGCTCGCTGTCAATTTAATTGCTGTGTGACCCTGAGTAGGTTATTAAACTTCTTTGCGTTTTCATCTTTGCATGAAAACTGGAGTTATAAAATGTACTATTTTAATGAGGCTGTTTGAAAGATTAGATGAGATAATGCACATAAAAACTGTGAGGCTTGGAACACTGTGGTAATAGGTTACCATTTATTGAGTGGCTACTTTGGGCTGGAACCGTTCTGAGGATTCCACATGTTTATCTCATTTAAGCTTCCAAACAACCCTGTGAGGTAAGTGAGTGCTATTATTCTGCAGAGAGCCACTAAATAATTGGCTTGAGGTCACAGAGCTAGTAATTGGCTTCAGACCCAGTACAAACCTTAATTACTGCATTTCCCGGCTTCTTTAGAGTAGATACCAACCAATGGTAATGCCTATCACATACTTCTACACTTTGGTTAAATATTAGGTTATCTGAAGCGTCCTTGATTTTTTTTTTTTTTTTGCCAGTATTGAATACCTTAAAATCTCTTTGGCATGAACTGAATTCTGTCAATAAGGTAACCAATGAGAACTTGGGATAAATTTGCCCAAATGCAGTGATATTTTGGGTCTCTCAACTACTTTTCTGTAATTTAGAATGAGATGTTTCCCAAACTACCTGGTTTATTTTCCAAATTATTCTTCTAATTTTAAGGAAGAATTCTCATCACAAAGCTTGAAAGAAACAGTAGGGTGACAGCTGCACAGTGAGAGACAGGAAACATAATCCTTAAATGAGTTTGCTTTGTAGTCAGATTATCATTGCCTAGATAAACACAAGTTCTTTTATATTCAACACAAAGACATTTAAAGAATATTGTGAGTCCTCTGTAAACAAGGTTTCCAATTATTGAAAAAACAAAGCTTTTATAATCTCTCAGCAGCTGGTGGATGTTAAGTTTTTACTTAATAGAAATAATTTAATAACCCAATTTAGCAACCTTTTACACATGCAGCTAGACTGCTGGATTTTCTGAGATACAGATTTAACGCAGAGAAAAGGCTTTTGAGAGGAATTTGTATTGGCAATATTGGGGTGATTTCATCCAGAAAAAAATATACACATAGATAATTCCCTTCTCACTAGAACCCAAAGTTCTCTACTGAAAACGAGAAGGAAAATGAAAGTAGTATTGAAATTTACATTCTTGCAGTCAAAGAGTGTAGTATAGAATGAAACCTGAGCAAATTTTAAAATCTGCTGTTTCTTCTTATCTGGAATTTAAGGTCTTTTTCCATACCCCCATGGCATTACTTTAAACCTCCCAGAATTCTGATAGGGCACTTACAAAGTGAATTCTTTCCTGTCTTAATTAGAACGTGTTAAAAAAAAAAAAAAAAAAAACTACTGGCCTGTCTTTCTGCAATACACATCCTTACAAGGTTACCCACGGCTTTGCAATGTTCTGTAAGTGGACAGAAGACAGGCCTTTTAGTAACTGGCTGTAAACAGTTTGCTAACTGACAGAGGTATACACCCCATCAGGTTAGGGGTGCTCAGGTACACACCCCATCAGGTTAGGGAAGCTTAGGACCAATGCAGTTCCCACTTACTGTCTTGTTTTCCGACTTCTTTTTTCTCCCAGATTTTCCCAGGAATTATAATTTTTAAAACCAGTGATCATTTATGAGGACAAATAAAAAAAATAAAAGACTTTCCTTATACGGTGCTTCTCAACCGGGAGGTGAGGTGTTTTTGTTCCCCAGGCGGTATCAGCAATGTCTAGAGAGTCTGATTGTCAAGACCGGGCTGAGGGTGCATTCTAGTGGGGTAAGTCCAGGAATGTTGGTAAACCACCTTCAATACGCAGGACAGTCCTCCACAACAATTATCCCATCCCAAATGTCAGTAGTGCTGAGGTTGAGAAACCCTGCTTTAGAAAGAACTTTGGACTCCTGAGTCTTCCCAAGAAAGGTTGTTAAAAAACAATGCTTTTGAACCAAAGTGCATATAAGCAATAAACACCTTAAATACATAAAGTAAAATGGAGTAAAAAGGAAGGTAAGAAGAAATATGTGGTTTTGATAATTTATAAAAATCGCTTTGAAGAAAAGACAGAAATACCTCCAATTGCTCAGGGAAGCAGCTCAGGTAAGTAGAAAATGGAACAAATTAACATCACAATAATATTACTAATGGAACCTTCCTCTCTTTTTGGAAAAAACTGTAAACAATCTAAAATATACAAAGAACACTAAAGAAAAAAATTCAAATGATTTCTTGGGAGTAATCAACCATGATATACGAGTACATAGATGTGAATTGATGTTTAAATCCCATCCTGCTCTTGAACTCCCCACCTCCCAGCATGTGGCTTGGAAATTCTGCCCTGATCGCTGGGTTGGAAACAAAACTTTCACTACTCATGGCTCCCCCTGGTCACAGAGGACATCCTGGGAGCCGAAGCATTGTCTGAATGGCTGTCCAGTACCTCACTGACGTCCTCATTTCCTAGGTTTCATTCGTATGAGCAACTACACAAAATAAGCATCACACAATAGGAAGGTGAATTGCCCAAATTACTTATATTTGGATTTGAAAAGTAATGGAAGGGCAATGACACTCAAACACACACTCATACAAATACCCACGCCTCCCGCCTTCAGCCCTTTGTTCCTGGTTGTGCTGTTCTCCAGGTTCAGACCTACTGACCCTGACCCAGAACCCCACTAAGGGCAGGGCCCTGGAGGAGTGGAGGAGGAGTCAATACTTAACAGGTGCCTTCAGTATGTGTGCTTTAGTTCTCCCAACAGGCAAGTCACACAGAGATTGACATTCCCATTTCATAGACGAGAAAAGAAAGGCTCCTAGGATTACATCACTTGAAGATCACGCAGAAGCATGGAGATGAAATTCAAACCAACGCCTGATTGACATCAAGCCCATAATCTTCTCCTACACCAAGAGGAAGGGAAATTGTCCAGGAGACAACAGAGATGATGCACTCGTGGAAAACAATGATTCTGCTGTCAGAGATGGGTTGATTTCCACATTGTTAAACCTCTTGACATGTCCATTCTGGAGACCTGCGTGGGCTAACTATTATAGGAAGTCTGTCCTTTTACTCCTCATCCCTGGTACCATGCAGGGCATCCTACACCTAGGGCCCAAGCTAGAAATTGTCGTCCCAGATTCCTTCCCCTCTCCCGAACCTACTTGCAATCTGTCACTAAGTCCTTTCCATTTTGTATGTAATTTCTTAATTGCTCTTTCTCTCCAGGTTCAATGTGTTATCTATTCACCTAGACCACTGAAACAGTCTTTTCACAGGTTCCCCTGGCTGTACTTTTATCACCCTCCAATTTATCTTTCCCACTGAGGTCAGAAAACAGAAAGGTCATCCTGTTACTCCCTGCTAAAAATTCTTCACTGGCTCCGCACTGCCATGTGTTCAGAGCTCCACAGCTTAGGGGACCTTCCCAGATGACCCGACTCAAAAGTGGCACTTCCTTTCCTTGCCATATCCCATCTCTTTTCTCTGGTTTATTGTTTTTTCTACTACATTTATCACCATCTGAGATACTACATATTTTGCTTGTGTGACTTTTGCTCATCTTGTCCATTCAAATGGAAACTACACAAGGGCAGAGATTTTTGTGTTTTGCTTACTGCTGTATCTCCAGAGTCTAGAACAGAGCTGAAACACAGCAGGTACCCAATAAATATTTACTGTTTAAATAAATGAAAGGCATACAAGCTCTCCCCAAGTGGCCTTGCTTGCGTATCCAGAATACGTCCTCAGCACAGACTTGCCCTGCCACATTACCATTCCCCAATTACTTACGTTCCTAACACAGAACTTCTTGTACTTTCTGAAACACACCGTGGCTGTTTATACATTGAGGCCATTCTTTGGTCAGGGCACTGTGTTTCCCCGAAAACCAGACCTAGCCGGACCATCAGCCTGTCTTTTGGAGCAAAAATTAATGTAAAACCCGGTATTATATTATATATTACATTATATTATATTATATATTATATTATATTATAATTATATTATAATTATATTATACCTGGTATTATATTATACCCGGTATTATATTATATTATATTATATTATATTATATTATATTATATTATATTATATTATATTATATTATATTATACCGGGTCTTATATTAAAATAAGACAGGGCCTTATATTAATTTTTGCTCCAAAAGACACATTAGAGCTGATGGTCTGGCTAGGTCTTACTTTCAGGGAAACAGGGTACCCAATAGTAAGATCTATCATACCCATTTCCAGAAGACAGACGGAGGAACACAGCAACAGCAGGAAGGCATGCTGCATTATCCCTAACCATCAAACTCTACTGCCCAGAGGTACATCTGTCCCAGAGATGACCTACTTCTCAAAGCCCCTTGTTCAGCTTTTCTTTCCATCCAGAGAATTTCTTCATATCCTTCCAACCAACCTCTGTCTCTCCACCACCCATTTTTGGGGGCTACGTTTAGCCAGATTTGGTTTCTGTCGCTCACAACAGAATCCTAAGTGACATTCCCATTAAATCCCAATTTCCAGGGCTAGAGACCAGGTGGCTGTAAAGCTTAGCATGCTCCACACAACCAGAAGTTTGGACAGCAGTTCCAAAACATGGAGAGAATGGATACCTTCCTAGGAGCTTGGGGCACCTTCCTACGACCTCTACATGGATTTTTATCAACTCTCACAGTAGGCTTCTAAGAACACCCCAAAGCCTACCCATGGGCAGCACTCACCTCTCCAGCTGGCCCATATCATCTTCCTAGGAGCTCATTCTGACCCAGTTTTCTTTGCTACATCTTCCCTGGCAGATTCCTTGGTGCCACATGTTTGCTCCCAACTCTCACCTCAGCCCCTCATTACTTGGACAACCCAATTAGGTGTATTGTTCTGTCTCTGCCTTGGCACTCTTTGCCTAGGGCTTTGTACTCATCCTCTGGCATCCTGAAGTCACAGGTCCAGGTACAACAGCTTGTTCCTCCCATCGAGCCAAATCCCACAGAGGCCATATTGGCCAGGCTGCCTGGCTGGTCTCCCACCAGGCAGGAGAATCAAACATGATGGATTCACCTGTCCATTCTCCTGATACTTCCTACAGCCCGGTACCTTATTAAAAAAAAAAAAAAAAATCCCATACAGGAGAATCAAAATTCAGGACTTAATCGTGGACAAAAATTTTCTCTTAATATTTTATTTTCTACCCTCCTTGTGTCAAAATACACTTTTGCCCTTCCTTTGGCCTTCAGTGCAGCTGACAACCTGAGAATATTCTCTATAGGATAAGGTATCCACCATTAAAGCCATCTCTGTACCACCTGGTTGCCTGCTCTTCCTCACACTAAATAATCCTTGTTCTTTGAACCTTTTCTAATAGCTCTATTTTCCAATCCTTAATTCATCTTCATTATTCTCCTTGGGACCCTTTTTAAATTCTCCAAATATGTCTGAGGCTCAAAGAGCTTCAAGTAGCCAATGGAATAGAATCAAACCAAGGGGAAAACTAATGCTGCTGATAAATCTCTAGGGAGAAAAAGATTGGGAGAGTACACTCATTTAATTCCTGATTCTTATTAGTAAATTCCTTCCTTTAAAGCTTAATATTATCCGACTTAAGTGGTACTATATGTATCTTGGAAAAGACAAAGGATGTCCATCATTCTCATTCTTCTCCCCATTTTTTTTCTCCCTCCTTCTAGAAATGTAAGAGTTTTCAAATGTAAGTGTTCCTTATTAGTATTCAAATGTGTGTGTTCTATCTGATGGATAAAATTAATCTACTTAAAGAAAAAGAAAGATGGGAGATGGTAGAAATTAAAGACCGTCCAGTGAAATGTTCTCAATTGTTTTTGCCTCACAGCCTCCTATGGACCCTGTTTACACGTGGTTTTCTTTCTCCCTAATCATCCCCTCCAATGGAATGTTAATATTGCAGATGGACTGTATATCTGTTTATGTTCTATATGTATATCTGCTCTTTATACGTTAAATAAGTATGATTTTTTTTTTTTGCATGCCCCTCAAGAACCAATTCCCCTGCCTTGGGGTAATATTCCTTCCTGCCCCCACACCTCAGAACTCATTATCTGGGGAGGTCTTCATGGTGCTCAGAATGCTTTTACATTTATTCTTCCACCATGAAGGTGGAATACATGCCTTCGTGTCCTTCTTCTACAGGAGAACGCTGTAACTCAGAGTGGCAAACTGATTTGCCTACAGTCCTACCCAGCGCTAGTGGCAGGCACATTTAAGGTTGAAACCCAGTTTCTGATTCAGGTCCAGTACTCATTTCTATATATTGTGATGATGTCATAAGATCCAGAATCCTATTCTCTATTATTTTAAAAAAAATTACCTAATTTAGCATTTCTGAAACAGGCACTCTCCCCAAAATAATGCCCAACATGGCAATAAATAAAAGTGAGAGTGCCTTATTAATGTTTGTCCTTGCTCCCAAATTCTTTTCCTGACAAATTATTCCTTGTTAAAAATTCTCAAACTAGCCTTATTATGGTGCTTCGAGCAGCAATGACACTGAGACACCCTCTGGCCATTTGGTGCTGTTCACCCAAGAGATCATTTGTCTTATTCCAGGAGCCAGAGCACATCCAGCCATTGCTCTTCTTACACAAACAATCTTTGCTTTTGCTTCTTGAGAGTTTGTTATGAAAATTTTCATACATGCAGAAAGAATGAAAGACTTACATCAAGCACCCTGTACACACCACCTAGAGTCTATAACATTTACCATACTTGCTTTACGGCATATCTATTTATTCATCCATCCCTCTATCCATCCATTAATCCAACCTTGTTTGGGGATGTATTTTATAGTAAGTTGCAGACATAGCACTCTTTCCCCCAAATGCTTCAGCATGCAAATCATTAATCTGAATTTAATAACATACGGACTTTTAATAGGAGGGTAACACCAGCTTTGTTCCTGAAATTAAAGAAAGTGAGTTGGGTTTACATATTCAGTTAGTGTTCCCAAATAAACAGATTCCACACACACCTTTAATTCCCTGCTTATGGAGTGCTGTGCCACTCTTTCCTGACAGGGAGAAAGTGGCCATGAGAAAACGGGTAACAGAACACCTGCTGATTATAAATGCCTTGGCCTCTTTCATCAATTTACATGTGTTTACTAGGAAGGCCAAAACACTTAATTTTATCAACCAATGTCACTCTGATAAATTTAATTAAAAAAGAATGGCTTGGAATCCAATTCATCCTAAATTACAGGACTACAATGCCCCTTTTTTTCTCCAACATTTATATAGTATTCAGGAAATAGTAAAACTGAAAGACCAATACTTCCAATACATAAATTCCAGGCATTGTTCTGAGTGCTTTACATGCATTAACTTACTCTTCAAAGTTACTTCTAGTGCAAGACTAGGGGTCAGCAAACCTTTTCTGGCAAGGGCTGGATACTAAATACTTTAGACTTTGAGGACTTGTCTCAAGTACTCAACTTGCCATGGAAACATGAAAGCAATCATGACAATACGTAAAGGGATGAGGACTGCTGTGTTCTAATAAAACTTTATTCACAAAGTAGTCAGCAGGCTATAGCTTGTCAATGCCAGTGCTAGACCAACAAATGTTAGAGTCTATTCTCAAAAATCAGTTTCTGGATGACTTACAGTTAGCTCAGAACTCAGAGTTTGCCAATACCTCAAAGGCTTTTTTAGTTAATGGTGGGTCAAATCATCTCTTTGTGTTCGTGCCCTTCCATCTCTTACTGAACTGAAAGGAGAGACTCATTAATCTTTAATCTATGACATACTGATGCCAAGTTAAAAAATCAAAATGAACTAAGGCAGAGAGTGGTTGAATTGTATTGTTATACAACTGAGAATACTGAATACTAAGGAATCTGATCTGCATGCTTGAATTGAAAGCTATTGCCGAAGCATCATTAAGCATGGTCTTTGAGAAGTCATGGAACCCTGAGGGCCACAACAAAGCAAAGGGACACCCAGGAAAGCGTAATTATAGACTTGGTAGAAATACCCAGGGAGATACAAGAACAATTCATCAAATAATCAATGTGTAATTACCTAGAAGGACACAAGATGCTGGATGGCAACCAATGTGCCTTTGTCAGGGTGTGCCAAGGCTACTTAATTTCCTTCCACAGTAGATGGGGAGATCATACTGACCATGTAAATAAGGAGGAAGAAAGAGATACGATCGCTAACACAAAGCTTGCTATTCTGTCCAACAAGACAGGGAGATACGGCGTAGTTAGAGGTCATGTCAAGGACACAGCCAAAGGTGACTGATGATCCGTGGCTCAGTCACTGTCAGCCTGGAGATGAAGAGGGGAGTGGTAGACTGAGGCAAGGAGGGGGAACAGGAGAGCACCTGGGCTGGGCTGACTTTTACTCGCAAATCAGTCACCTACAATCCTGAATTGAGAAATGCTCATAAAGCACACAGACGAGACACTGAAGGAGGGGACTAGCACTTGGAAAACAGAAACATAAATTAAAGTATTCCTGACATAACGATAATGCGTTTGGTATTTTTATTAATGCAAAGGTCCATTAAAAGCGAAGTAAATCTAGAAAGGATTTGTGAACAGTCACAAGATAAGGAGAATGCCCTTAAAACACTGGAGTTCATTATAGTATACACTGAATATGAACAAACATGAGTATGAATCAATACTCAAAAATGAATTCTGAGTATTTTTGTTAATTAGTAAGGCAAACATAACACTAAGAGGTGTAACAACCTGGAAGGTGGGCGTAGGAAAGCAGGATAAAATAAGCACTGACCATACTTGTGCAATGATTCATAGTTGGCCTCTGCAATACGTGAAGGTGTAGAAAAGCTAGACATAGCAAAGAAGGAAAGCAAAGTACTTTTAAAGAGTGGAAAAGAACATCTAGGAGGACGTACATCTAGAAAAAAGTACTATGGAGTTATGGGGTGAATTGGTATCTACTAGGAAGTCCATGAAAAATCTAGCACAGCATCATCAGGAGATAAAGCAGGTGATTCTGCTACCCTAGGGCCAAGGGGAGGCAGTATGACAGAAAGCAGAGGCAGACAGAAAAAGTCGAGACCCATATGATTTCACTCATATGTGGGATAGAAAACTGAAAGCAGCAAAGGAACAAGACAGACAAAAAACAAAAACTCTTAGACACGAACAACAGTATGATGGTTACCAGAGGGTAAGGGAGGGGGGAGGAAGGAACGGGGGAAGGGATAAAATATATCCCTGGAGACAGAAGGGGCACTGACTCTGAGTAGTGAGCACACACTGTGATATATAGACGATGTATCACAGAATTATACACTTGAAACCTATGTAACTTCTTAATCAATGTCACCCCAATAAATTTAAGAGAAAAAGCGGAGGGAGCGAGAACAATGGTTATGCCAGTGGTCCTCACACTTGAGTAAGTGTCAGGTTCACCCACAGGGCTTGTAAAAGCCCAGATTGCAGGGCCCCAACTCCAAGTGTGTGATTCATGAGGTCTGGGGTGGGCTAGAGCATCAGTATGTCTGACCAGTTCCCAGGTGATGCCTTAGCTGCTGGTCCTGGAACCACGTTTTGAACATCATTGGCTTAGAAGCCAGTCCTGGATTTGCTCTGGGTTTGCCTCTGGCTCTGTCTGTCCTGTGCTACTTATCACGTTTTGTCTTGTAAAACGAGAGGGATAAGAATCCCCATGGGGCTGCTGGGAAGAATAACAGACGTAAAACTCTTAACCCAGGGCTCCATAGGTGTTAGCTCTTATTACAATGAAAAGACGGACAATAAGTCCGTAATTAGGCAATGCCACTTAGGGTAGTCCTATTAAAACTGGGATTGTCTGGGATGGCAGCGGCCACATTTTTCTGGTGGAAAGACAAGTCAAGGTTCTGATCGCGTTTTCAAACGACTTGCTGCCTAGTTAGCCAGGCCACACTTCCCTAGGGGACATGCTTGCCTGGGGTAAACTATAACCTGCTATTACCAGCATTATTTCCCAGTTAATGTTTACTCAGGTGAGTAAAGTCTGAAGCATGTCCTTCAAACCTCACTCATGCGCCAGTGCCATGCCCTTGCTCCCTTTTCCTGGATGGATGGTCCTGACCACACCTGAAATTTTAGTGACCCTGACCTTTGAGTCAAGAGCAGACACGCTTCAATAGATCAAACAGCAGTTACTATGGGGGCGTGGTATTGGCTTTCTGTTTGGATGTTTAAGATTGGCCTTACAAAAGCCAGCATTTCCTCATAACCACTGTGCCCACAGTCTGGACCACCCCCCTCCGACCCCCCATCAATGAGTGCCGGTATCTTGCCTTATGGCTGTCAAAGGCCAGGTAAGTAGATCATAGAATATGAGTTATCATCTGCGATTATATCAGTTGTTGTTTTTTTCCTAAAAAAGCTAACTAACTACACAACATAATATTTCATAATTATGTAAAAGGAATACATGTTTCAACTTAGATTTTAAGAAATAAAAATCACCCAGAGAGATTAAAGAAGATTCTCAAGAAATCTAACATATGATCCATCCGTGTTTAACCTCCCCTTCATTTCCTTACTCTAAGAGAAAACCTCCCATTTTTGCTTCCCTTCAGCTTCGGCTTATATCCTGTTCCTTGGTGGCCCTCTCCAGTTCAGGCTTCTGTCCCTTGGTTCAGAGTCCCTGAGTCTTTGAATTCTAAAGCAGCTTGTCATCAAAAGCCCTTATCCACTGCTCATGATATTGCCTTGGAAACGACTAAATATTTTCTAGGCACAAATTTGCAAGGTCTGCATTACATTAGAAGTATTCCAAAGAGAGTGAATTCTTTTTTGCAGGATTATGTATTTTGGTAGGTCACAGCACTTGTCAATAAGAAAGTGTTTATTGCTAAAAGCACAAAACTTTTGGTTTTGTCTTTAGAAAAAAATAAAAACAACAACAAAAACCTCATCTATCTCAACTTTTTTTCCTAAAATTGGTTTTACTAGGTGTTTCCCCATTGGTACAGAAGGTCTACAAACAAAGCAAATCTAGCACAGGACAAAAAAAAAAGTCTGACGGCATTAGGAAGTGAGATGAAAAGCCTGGGAGAAATAATGATGGGAAAAGCCCTTTATTCTAGGTTGTGTCAGTATTAAGGGGAAGGTGAGGATAGGAATAGACCAGTGAAGAAAGTCTAGGATGAAAAGAAGTATTTCTTACCAGGAAAGAAATAGCCTTCTGATGACTACACATAAAAGCCAGTTCAAAGGCAATGGGATTGATTTTTGTTTCTGGCTTGTAGAAACGTCTTGTATAGATATCTAGAATCAGTAGAATTTTCATGGTTCCCTAAATGTACAGTTGTTTAAAAGTATTTTGTTTTAATGAATAAAAGAAGAAAAGGGGGAGGGTTGTAGAAGAGCAGAAAACCCCTCTGAGTTTACTTTAAATCTGTGATTCCAAATGTATTGAGTTAGTTGAGAAAGACGTGATCAATCAATATAACTTGTGAGGGCCTTTCAGACATGCTTAAAACTAGATAAATGTCTCAAGATACCAGACTACAAGGCCATGAAACCTAGGCATGGTGAATCAACATTTTTAAAGCATAGTGATAAAATGAAATGCTCTTGTAGGCTTAAGAGAACAGTTTTTACAAAGAAAGGTCAAAGAGAGTGAAATGGGTAGATATTCAGGAACACCAAAATGCACCGAAAGGGAGGAAATGCACAGGAAGGGAGAGCATTGAAAGTGGTATTTAAAAAGTATATGTAGCTCTGCTAGGAGGTAAAATATGGTATTACTGCAATTTAAGATAGGCCACTGTCACCTGTACTGGGGTTAACCTCTGACAATCCAGGAAAGAAGCTGGTTCTGATCCTGAAAGCTGGCAGCCTTTTTTATCACTTACTTCTGCATGAAGAATTTTTTTCCCTCCAAAGTAGATTATTCTACTGCAAGGGACAGGGGAAGTGGATCTGCATTAAATGGAGAATGATTTGAGATAATCGTCTGTACTTTTATTCCCCTTTTTTGGAATTGCATTTTATAATCCCATATTCACTACAGCAATTTCAAAAAAGAGAGACAAATGACACCAAATCATTTGTAGTCACCAGAGACTTTCTACTTCTTGCGTGTGCTTTAGGGAACTCTAGTGGAACTACACTTTACATTAGTCATGTAAGGGAATCTTGATGTTTGGCCTTTCCAAAAGGCCAAACAGAAATTTAGAATATTCCAGGAAAAACAAAACATTAGTCTGTGTTTCAGTAAGAAACTTAACTGCCAAAAGTCCAACTCACTAGCCTAATAACAGTTTTGAGTAAATCTGATATACTATTAGCAATAATTTGAGAATTCTAAGTTTCTTCTGTTAGTGGTCTTTATCCCTTTTCTCATCATTTTACCATATATTTATTGATGGCCCACTGCTGCTTGTCATGATGCTATTTGCCAGGAAAGGAAGTACCTACGATTAAGACTGATGAAGTCTCTGGAGCTTGTATTCTCCCTAAAGGAGACGTACAAGCAACAAGTCAACAATTAAATGTGATAAGAAAGTATATGAGAGAGTACACTAGGTATGGCAAACAAAATACACAGGGTGATAGGACAGAGATCTGTAGGTGCTAATTTTTGTGGGGTTCAGACAGGGCTTCTGTTCTTAGGTGAAATTTGATCTGAAACCTGGACACGAAGAGAACTCGAGGACAGGAACTCCAGGCAAAGAATAAATGGAAAGGCCCTCAGGTAGCAGCACTGGGGTTTGTTTAACGGAATAAGAGCAAAAGCCAGTGGTGCTGAAAGGCAGCACACAGAGAAGAATGGGGCAGACGGGGCAGTAACGAATGCAGGAGCCACACCGGGGCTCAGAGGCACAGCAAGAAGTCTTGCTTTTATTTAAAGAGCCATGGGAAGCCATTGCAACTGCTGAATTTATATTTAACAATGACGACTTGGGCTCCTGTTTGGTGAAGTGTGTGTGTGTGTGTGTGTGTGTGAGTGTGTGAGTGTGTGTGTGTGTGAGAGTGCCGAGAATGGAAACAGGGAGATCCTGCAAGAAGCTGCTGACGTGCAATAATCCAGGTACGAAATGATGATACCCCCAAACCACATGATACTTGTGGAGATGGAGAAGAGTGGGAAAATGCAAGGCATATTTGGAGGTAAATTTGATGACTGTTAAGAGAAAACGATGAGGGTGGGAAAGAGAGGCGTCCAGATTTCTGAAGTTAGGAGCCCCTGAATGGTGTGGGGTCCTCTTCTATTTTGAACATTAGGCTAGAGATGGCCTGTGGGACATGTACTTGAAGAGGTCAAGTAGACAGATGGAGTAAGAGACTCAGAGTCCATGAAGAGAGGTCTTAGCTAGACATACAGATGTGGGAGTCGATATTTTGCACAGCTCCTGGCAGAGCACCCAGACACACATTTGGTAATTCATAAATGTTTATGAAATGACTGATTGATAACTGATGGAAAGGGCAAGTGAGAATTTTTCATACTGGAAGATGTTTTGAATCTCTTGGCAAGGAACACTCAGGAAATGCCAATAGAGTGCCAGGTGCTGCGGCGGCTCAATAAATATTCATTTACAGCGATGACTCTCAAGAAAGCAATGAACTGTTATTGCAGTAAGTGACCCTACCTGGCTTAATTGGCACCAGAGCCATTGTTCCGCGGCTTGTACCTTCTGGTCCTCATCCTCCGTATCTTTTCTCCTGGTGGTTTGATTCCTGACCCAGGCATCTTGCTTTCTTTTTGATCACTGCCTTTTTTGCCCTCACATGCAGGAAAGACTGTAGTTGCTCTGACTCTGTCCCTGATGGGTGTCTCAGAGCCTGTTCCTCACAGGTCTCTGAATCTGCCATGAATCATGCACACTGAGTACCTGTTACGAGCCAGGCACCATTCGAGACACTGGAGACACTATTCCATTTATAGCCCCCTGCAAAGGAGATGTCTGCCCCCGGGTCAGACCTTCATCCCCCCCGGTGAGTTAGCGCTTGGCTCTAAGTCAGGCAGCTAGAAAGCGGTAGAGCACGGACCCAAAACAAGTCCCGTGGAGGTCAGCCGGGCTCCCCGCCTGGGTTCGCCAAGCCCGCTGGGTTCTGCCGGCTGAGTCAGTGTGTACCTTTTGACTCACCTGGTTCCCCAGCAACGTCCATTTAGTGGCAGGTGGCTGTTGATAGCCACCAAGCCTTCCAGTTAGATTGGCCCAGGACTGTCCCCTTGAGGGACAGTGTTTCGTATCTCTATAACTGCAGACTCACTTAGTGCTCTGATGTGGGTATTTATTCCCTCCACTGGGAGGGACCCATAGCCTGGGAGGTGTTAGTCATCAGACAAACAAAAGAGATGATATATGTTGGAGCAACACAGCTGGGCGGGATTGCCAGGGAAGAGGTGGCTCGGCAGGGGGTGGGGGGGCAGGGAGCTGAAGACGAAGAAGGGGCCCAGCAGGACTGTGTATAAAAGGAAAATGTGGACTCTTAATAGCTAGCTAAGGGGTGAGATGGCAAAGACATAGGGAAAAAATCATAACTCATTGTTCAAAAGAAATAGCCTTTATGGCTTTATGTAAATGTGTTAATAAAACTTCAATCTTTCTGGCCAAACACTCGGACTGAAGGGTTTCTGTCTTCATTAGGCACGTCCCCTGAGCATGCAGGTGTGTGACAAGGCAGAGGGACGTTTGCTCAAACACCATCTGCAGCAGGGGCCGTGTTTTCCCCAACGTCCAAGCAGAGGTCGTGCCTTCACTAGAAGGAGGCCAAGTCCTGGGGGGGCCAAGCAATTTGGGCAGGAATTATCTGCAGTTAAGGCCACCGGGGCAGACAAAGGGAACTGATGCCACTCCTGCTGGCACTCATCTCCACAGCACCTGTTCTTCCAGCACACTCGACCCCTTATCGCCTGACACCTGCCTGGCTGGATGGGCCTCACGCTGCCTGCTGAGGACACGGAGCTGATGCGTATCCATTGCAGGGTAGGTTTCCCAGCAGAAATGGGATACAGAATTTCGACAGGCAAGCTACCTATGAATCCAGAGTCAACCAGGCATAATTTATTAATGAATCCAAGTGACAAAAGTCAAAAGGTGAAAAGCTAGGTTTAAGAGACAGACAAGAGAATGAAAAAGCTGCACGGGAACCACGTCCTTTGTTGTAGCAGATGGTGGTGGCTGTGGCACACAGCTCTGCTCTGCTGAGGCATCTGTGGCACTTCCTTCCAGCACAAGCGCAACAATAGAGAGAGATACGGTAGACCCTCAGCCCGCTGGGTGTCTGAAGAGTTACAGCTGAACCCTCGGAAGAGCTCCAGTGAAGCTGATCTGAATTTGCCCATTTCCACTGCTAACATTCGACCTGGCTTATAGGATAACTGACATGGTTCCAAGGACCATGACACAAAAAGAAGGGTTTTCTCCCTGTCGCTCCCTCTCCCTCGCCTTTCCTCCTTTCCTCTCTTTCCCTCTCTCTCTTGCTATCTTTCTCCTTCTCTCTCTCTCTTTTACACACACACAGAAGTAAAAATCTTAAATACTGGGGGTGCCAAAAAAATGTATACAAGTGGACACCTTGGTCAGTGCTGCTCAAGCAGTAGTTTGCCATAAACAGAATTGTCTGGATGCTGATGGTAACCACTTTAAGCACCTCTTGTAATTGCAGAAGTCAAATGTGACTTGTATTCATCTTTTGTTATCGGTATACATTGAGTATTACAATTTTAATACAGTTTTCCCGTCTTAAAATGTATATACATTTTTGGCACCCTCTGTATACCTTTAATGACACATATCATGACTTTGTTATCTTTTGATATGACTCTCAAAGTACCAATAGCCAAGTTCTTTGCGGTATTTCCAGCACCTAGATTAAAATCAGAACAGAGTGGGCTCTCCATATATATTTGCTGAATAAATGAACGAATGAATATTTATGATACCCTTGGGTTTCTGGTGCCCGGAGACTCCTAGGAAAAGCCCTTAGCTGTATTCTAATTTTACAAACATTATTTTCTTGGAGACATTCAAACTTCTCTAGCTCCCTGCACATGGCTATATTTTTTTCTGATGGAGAAATACTGAATGTAAAGTAGAACAGAAGAAATTTTTACCTATTTGTTTCTTAATTCTCACCTAAAACATCCTATTTAAAGCATGTGGTTAAAAATTTTGTATTTATCCTATTCTCTTATTTGCAAATGAACAAATAACCAAAGGTAGCAGGGTTAATGACAGGACAAGATCAGACTACCAAATAAGACGGCCAAATAAAGATATAACTTTATCCTGGGTTTTTCATTAAGGATCAGATATTTTCTCCTCTCAAGCTATCTTCCTGGGATGAGAATGTCTGTCTATTCTGTATTAACATTCAGTTTACTTGATGAATTTTAAAGTCCTTCCACAGGAGTCAGATTTTATGTAGAAACATTTAGTAAATAGTGGTAAGTTGGCTCTGGGTGTGGGTACCTAAGTCTGAGACAGGTTCAAAACCAGATCCAGTCCATCTGCTGCAAAGTATTGATGTTCGAGGATGAGTCACAAGAGAGTTGAAACTGGAGCTTTTGCCCCAATAAGGCAGATGTGACCCTTCAAAGGATATCTACTACTCTGTATTTAATCAAAGTCATAATAACAAAAATAAGCAAGGACCCACGGACCTTTGTTTGAAGATATTAGTTTGGCTGTTAAAGAATCTGGTCAGTATAAAAATAAACAATAGAGACTTCACCATGCCTTTCAAATCTTGCAGGCATTCCTGATGGTAAGAGAACTGATTAGTGAAGTAGGCTGGGGAAAGTTCTGTGGACTGATCAGCATTTTTATGAGCCGATATATCGTTCATCTTGAAGAATAAAAACACAGTCACTTTTCTTGTAGTCAAGTCAATATAACAAAATATAACGGTTTGCTAAATATGGGTGTTGAGAGTACCCAGGTATTTATTATTCTCTGTTGGAAGCATGTCATAATAAAAAATGATAAAAGAATCAAAACAGCAGGAATAAGGAAAACTACAAAACAACATGTTTTGGGGGTGGTTTATAAAGGTTGTTTACTTTGCCTCTGCAACAATTACAAACATGAGACATTTTATTCCAAGTTAGTTTGTTAATATTTTTAAAATAACACCTGTCTCAGAATATAGATTAAGATGTTAAATTTGGTGACAGGCTAACAAACGTTAATAGAAATCGACTCCCAGGAAACCTGAATGCCCTCCCATATCAACCCAGTGTAGACAATTCATCATATTTAACAAGGTGTGTTGGAAATAGCTGAATACTGACCTCCCTGGGACAAATGATCCTCTTGGGACGAGGGGCCTCTTGCTGTAACTGATACACTGTCAAAAACAAAACAAAACAAAAGATAATTATAATTAGAAAACGGCAACACATACCAACATGCCTTCAAATAGTTCCACCTAAGTACATCTCAAAAATGGCAAATTGTTTCAAACAAAAAACAAAGAGGATACAGGCCCATTTTTTGTCTGAAGAAAGCAGATCATTTATATGGAAATTAGTCACTGTGAATGTAAACTGGAGAAATTGATTTTTTTATTCTTATAAAGCCAATTTAGTTGCATAATTGTTACTGGCATTGTTCATTTTATGGCTTTCTTGGAAGACTAGATAACGACTAGAATCCTTCCGACCATTTTCAAGATGAAATTCGACTTGTGACCACCTAAGTAGTGATCATATAATAATAGGATTCCTGAATTTAAATGCCGATGGCTCCTGAAATACCAGGGAGAGACTAGCATTAGAAAAGGAGTGTCATTCTCTGAAATGTTACAGTTATGAACACAGACGCAATGGATTCTGTGAGTGAATGCAACCCCAAGTCATTGCTCTTTTCAGAAGTTCCATTTCTGCCTTGCCTTTCTCCATGGATTCTCGTCTGTTTGACTATTTCCCACCCACTGTCATTCCTTTTTCTTGGGCCCTTTCATATCTTAAATAATAGCTCTCTTATATCCTGCTTTAAAGACAGATTTTCAGGCTTGGGCAATGGAGGAAAGCAGGTAATTATATAGAAAAATACAATTTATCAGACTATTGTGATTTTTTTTCAGACTATGACAAACGATTTTCTTCTGCTCAGCTAGCTAGTCTGCTTATTTCTCTCAGAGGAAACCCTGTGCAGACCTGTGGGTTCTACTCCCATGAAAACACAAATTGAAAAACAAACCTAGTTGATGTTATCTTTAGAATCTTGAGAGGGAAGAATTAATTTTAGATGATCTAAACCTATGAAAAGTTTAAAACTCAATCATATCAGGTCTGGAAAACGTAATAAGGAGAAATTTCTGACTTACTCTTAGATCTAAAAAAAAATTTAATTGAAGGGCAGATGGTTGTGTGGAAACAGTGATGGAAATGATGGAATATATTTTATAATTATGGCTCCCCAATGCCTCCAGCTCAACGTGGTTATTTTCATACCTAATTAAGCGTAGACTACCCAGCTTTAGCACAGGGAAGAACCTATCTAACCCTCTCATAGACGTTTCAATGCGCCACATTTCTGAGCTTAGGTGGCCATATGATGCTTGTGTCACTTAAGGAAGAACTGTACCCAGGTATGCGAGATAGAGTCACAGAAGACTTTTTGTCAAAGAGGAAATATGATAAATAATCAACCAAAGATAGAGAAATAATTGTGGCCATTCCACTGACTATTCCAGTAAGGCCCACACATCACCAGAGAGTTTCCTTTGTGCCTTTTGAATCAGCCCCAGCACATGAGAACTCCTGTTCAGTGGGGTGTTGCTGTGAATGAGTATAATAGGAGCCAAGGGGGCCAGTTCCTAGAATCTCAGAGTTTTACAGTGAAAGGGAATTGCAGAACGCACATCCAGAGAATCCTGTCCCTCTTCTCTTCCGGCTGTCAATGCCTCTTGCAGCCAACAGTTATATGTGGAGGGCATGGCTGGGATGTCTTCGTGAACACCATTCTTAATGCCTCCCTTGGAGGTGACAAAGGAAGTCCATCTGCTCTAAGTGAGAAGCATTTTCAGCTAAGCACGGCTTTGCAATTCATATCAGAAACTATATGAATGTCTGCTCTAGGCTAGGTACCACAGTCAGCATTATGTGGAGTCTATGAAGATGAATGGAGAGGAAGGGAGAAGAGATGGAAACCGGCATACGAACGCCTGTCATGTACCAGGAACAATATTTTATTGACTCTTTCAGAGAACTCAGAAAAGAGAATGCTGTATCATTCTCATTCTCATTTTTTAGGTGCAGAAGCAAGTGCAGAGAAGTTAAATGTTGGCCCCACGGCATCAAGTAAAGATGTGTTCTTTTGATTCCAAAGCGCTGGTTTATTTGTGTGTGTGTGTGTGTGTGTGTGTGTGTGTGTGTGCGCGCGCGCGCCTCAGGGCCTTTGCACTTGCTATTTTCTCCACCTGGATTGCTCTTGCCCAAGATATCCGGTATGGCTCCCTCGCTCCCTTCATTCAGGTGTTCCCTGACTTGGGGTAAAATTTTATGTCATCACTTTGCTCCTTTATGCCATTTTATGTTTCTTCACAGTATTCACCACCATTAACACACTTTGGTTTATGTATCACTTCTCCTGACTATAGTGTAAGCCCTTTGAGGGCAGGGACTGTGTTCTGTCCACTCTGGTACCCCCAGCACCTAGAAGAGTGCTTGGCACATAGTAGATGATTAACGCATACTTGGTGAAGGCATAGACTATATCCAATGACTCATGGGTCACAATCCACGACTTCAAGGGGACTCTAATCCAGTGAGGGAGGTGTTTGTGGGAAAATAAAACCAGGGAGGGTCACGCACTTTATTTAATGAGGGGGAGAAAAGGAAGCAGTTTTTTTTACTCAGGTGGTCAGGACAACTTCCAGAGGGGAGAGGCATGGAGCTCTCCTTAAAGGATTAGACAGGATTCTGCAGGTAGAGAAGAGAGAAGGGGTTGCAGGTAGAGGAAAGAGTCCTAGAAGAGAAAGGGAAGGAATGCTGATTGGTCAGTGAGAGTCCAGTGTGTCTACGGCACAGGATGGGCGGATGTGGGAGGAGCCACACGGGGCTGAACCTCGAAGGTCATGCTAAGGAGCATGGATGTTCTTCTGTCTGTAACAGGGGAATGGTGACACGTTTTGAGCAGGGAGGTGACATGATCTGGAATGTTTCAGAGTAATGATAATGTGGATAAGACTATTCAGAATAACAGAAGCTGCCATTTTCTGGATACCTACTATGTGCCGGACACCTTATCTACATCTGCTCCTTTAATCTTTCCAACAAACTTCCACATAACTGTTATTCCCCTCTCACTGACAAAGTACTGGAGATGCCAAGCTTTGAAGAAGCTCAAGGTCATACAGATGATATGATGAAATCAAGACTCGAAGGCTGATTTCCAGATCCCAAGGGCTGTATTTTTTAGCAGTACTCTAAAGCAGACAGCAGAGAGGCCATATGGGGCTGCTTGCATTAGTATCCCCAAGGCGCTGTTACATAAAATACAGATTCCCAGACTCCACCATCCCCAGCCATGCTCACTGCCAGTCTGGCAAGGGGCCCTGAAATATTCTTTATAAAACTATCCGGGAGATTCCAATGCACAGTCAGGAGTGGGGCCACTGTCAATCGCCTCGCTGAAGGAAGGATCCGAGTGGGGACTCTGGAGGCAGGAAAGCGAGAGAGAACAGTATTTCAGGTGGACATACAGGAGATGGTGAAAATGCGAGTTAAGATAACCCTGGTGGAAACGCTGATGGACGGTGAGTTGATTGCACAGGAGGACTGTCAGAGCGTGATGACAGACTGAATAGAGGGAAGGACCTTGAGTGATTGAAAGATTGAGACACTATTAACAATCACAGAGGATACAGGTGGAGGAGCTTCTGGACAGCTCCTTTCCTGCGTCCGTGGGCTAAATAAAGCCCGTAGTTTTGTCTTCTGTGGACCCTCTGAGGTTTAGTAAAGAGAAATGCTGCAGTTCACTCATCTCACAACCAGGAACAGTCTGAGCCAGGGGTGATTTTGAGGGGGAGGGGTCCCTGCAAACCCCTCAAGCCAGGGACACCACTTCTGCTTCCAGGTCCCTGGGCAGCACACAGCATTAATCAATCGCCATTTCTCAGTGAGCAGGTCCCAGGATCCGTAAGACCTGCTCAGGGCTGCTCCAAGCAACAGAAATTGACAAACAGGCAAGAAGCCTATTTGCCATCTGGATGATGTGTCTCTATAAAGATAATGAGATGGTAACCGATGGCGACGGTAGCCATTAACAAAAAAGGGGGGGGACCAAACGCTATCTTAGCTTCACGTGAGGGCCCCACTCCTTCGTGTTCATGGTTAGCCATAAAGAAGACAACAGCCACGAAAACAGTCTCTGAGGCACATTTCATATCACTGAAACATACCACATAATCTTAAGTACAGTTTCTTGAATTTTCTTTATTCAACAAACGCAGCATTTCACCGGCAAAGTGCAACAATGTATGTGTCTTCTCGGGTGATTCTGTGAACTGAGAGGCTAACTATGATGGAATCTGCTTCTATAGCAATGTCCCAGATATGCTCCAGGCACTGCCCAGCGCTGGGCCCTCTACAGCGAGAATTCATAGCACCGGGATACACTGTTTGGTGGGGGTGGGGTGGAGGCAGTCACGGGGGAACATGGAGATGAAGAATGGGATTCCCTGCTCCCCAAGAAACTGGAAGCAGTTCTTCCAGAAATCCAGAGCTCACTGACAGACTGTTTTACTTTGTCTTCCATAAGAACACCCGACCCACGCTCCTCTGGTAACAAATCAACTCCATCCCTATGGATGTTGAGTGGAAGCCTGTGGCCTGGGTGATGCGGAGGCTCCACTCAGATCCATCCACTCCTGAGAGACCATGCAGAGATGTCTTCTCACAGCCACTTGTTTCTGAAGAAAGCAGGCAGAGCCAGGAGCTGGGCCGCCGTGCTCACTGCCCATGCCTTCCCTCTTTTCATGGAAACAAGCTCCAGGGTGTGAGTGAGGAATAGCATGCGCTTCTGATGTCTTCGGGGCTCCACCCCACTTCTGGGCTGCTGTGTGAAGACCTGGCCCTGCTAACAGAATGGCCAGTCTTAAAGGGGATTGAGCTCTCCTCTTGTCTAATGGCACCTTGAAAATCCTGGGGAGGAGGCTGTGTAGCTGGAACCAAGGAGTCTCAGACGTTAAGGGTGCACAAGAAACGCAGAGCCCCCCAACTCTCCTGATTCAGAAATCTGGCGTAGGGCTGAGGAATGGTTATTATAAATATTCTCCTCCGGTGATTCTGAGGAGGCGGGTCCATGGACCAGGGTTTGGAGGTTCCAAACTCCTCTTTAGAAAAACAGGCACAAGCTATGACTGCTTGACCTGCTGCCCAGGAGAAGGCCCTGGGAGAGCTGCTGGCTGCAGTGTCTGCCGCTTAATTGGCACTTGGCCTCTTAAAAAATAAAATCTTTCAAAGTATACCCATGGTGGTTGGCTTTTGAACTTGTCTGATTAAGGCATACAGTTCTGGCTGAAAGTTTAGAATACAGCTTTATTTTTTTAAATCAAAGTTAAAAGTAACTTTTTCTTTTAGAAAATTGAAGCCAAGCTTTCTCAGTCACTTCACTAATGTTTTGGGGTATGGTCTTGAGTACTAAGGACTAGCTGCAGATACATGACACTTGGGGACATGATTATTCTTATGGAAATAGCCCAATAAGTGACATTAGCTTCTAAGAAAGGGAGGGGAGCAGAGAAGGCAGGAACTAAAGGGATATCATGTGACATCTTGGCTCTTTAAGTCAAGACCCAGTCTTATCCATCCTTGGTGGCCCCACAGCTCCAAGCCTACTGCCTGGCTTAAGGCAAAGACTTAATAAGCACTTGTTGAATGAATGAATAAACAAATGAACAAGCAACCTACTCTATACACAATATTGAGAGAGCTGATTTCTAAAGTTCTTTACTCTTCTCAATTTCTAAGTCAGACATTGGTGGTTGCCTTCCCAGCATCCACTTCCATCTTTCCCGTTTCAACAACACCCCACGTTTTCCAGTCATGTAGATTATATAGGATTGATCTCTGCGTGAGTTTGATTGTTTTAGGGCAGTTATCCTACCCCAGCTCTGACTACAGTGATGGGGTCAGGATTGGTGACTCAGGTCCATCAGGGCTGAGACTCAACTCTAAGAATTTGCCTGCTGCTCTTAAATAAGAGAGTGGTAGCCCTGCAGCTGTTGGCAGCTATCTGGGGGGGGGTCACAAAGGAGGAGCCCTTTGATAGTGGAGCCAAACCTAGGAAAGTAGAGTCAGTAAAGGAAGAGATACACACTGGGTTCTGGTTTGAGTGGCTGGAACAAGCCATGTCTGAAGCCAGTTTCTCTGGACATTTTGCTTAAGTTAACCAATGTGATTGGGTAGAATATCTGTTACTTGCAATCAAGAGCATTGCAATTAACATTAAAACTTCGAAACAGCTTCTTAAAGTGGATCATTATGAAGTAGACTAATTTTCTTTTAGGAAAAATATCATAATTGGGACTAATGTTTCATAATAAGAATCGGATACCAGTAAGTCAAAGCTGTGGCCAATAATAGGTGGTGGATGAAAGCAAAGACATACCTACATTCTTCTTAATCATTGCAAATCATCAATTTTTAAACCACGTCCTGTAATATGGCAAAAATGTACTGCATGAAATAAATACCTGAGACTTTTCAAAGTACCAGATAATTAGCTGAGTTAAAATAAAAATAAGTGTGTGAGGGAAAAAGGTAGATTCCATAAGTGATATGCAAATGAGGTTCACATCAATATTTAAAATTAATCTCTCAAAGGAAGGTTTGTGAGCATTTCAAAGAGAAAGACTTGGTGATTCCAAGGTTCAGAATGGGTTTTCCAACAGGTTATTTAGAACAAAACAAATTTCATATTCTGATAGGTTTCTTGGACTTTTAGATCAGGGAAATTTATAGTTTTAGCATACTTAGGGAAATGCTATACTTTTATCATGAAGTTCTACAAGGGCCTCGATTCCTTACATTTAGCTTTCAAGACCCACATGCAAATTTAACCTATAAGGTCTTCTGTAGTCCTAGGAGGTAGTGGCGTAGTATATTATTACTAATATCCATTTGCATTTTAAGTTAATTGGTTCACATCTGTCTCCCTTCGTAGACTGTAAATTGGAGACCATTATGGACCACATTTTATTCATTGTTGGTTCCTAAAATGTATCCTCTGACATTCAGAAGGTGTTCACTGTATCTTTGCTAAAAGACCAGATAAGTGGGTGATAATCTAAAAATAAGATGGAGTAGCATGAGCTTGGGAATAATATTGTCAGGTGAGGTTATAACTGGTCCAACAGCCAAACTCAAACAACTCATGGATCCAGAACAACCAAAAAGGTTTCTTTCTCACTGGCGCTCTGTAGGCCTTTGATCCATGTGTTTTTGATGCCGTGGACGGCACCGCTGAGAGCATGCTCCCCTCAGTTTTGGAAGTCCCCATCACTAGAACCTTAGTTGGGTGTAATAAAGAGGAACTTCATATATGTCATTAGGTTTATATTAAATGGCCTCAACCATCCCGTCTGCATCTAAAGTTGTATGATTCCAGTGCAAATTGAAATAAAAACAAGCAACTTGGTTAGGTTGAAAAATTAAACTTAAAACCCATACACTAAGGTAAAATTCACATTGTGAAAATGTAATTATTAATGCCTTTTCTAGCTTCCTTGGGACACGGACGTGCTTTTAAGAGATATATTGGATGGCCCCAGGTCTCCTAGCAAAAGGTGAAATGAAATTGAGCCAATGCAGTCTTTTCGCTTCAGTAAAGCTCTCCGCGGCGGCATTCACTCAACAAATATTTATTGGGTAGTTAATGTATGCAAGACTAGGAGCAAGGCACAGTAAGTCACAGAACACCCAATACCTCTCACCCGCAGATATTTTGTTGATTTACTGTCAGAGCACTTCACACTCCATTAGGAAACAAACAAACAAAAACATCCAATTACTAAGTCATTAGCACTGGCTTTTAAAAGAGAAGATCGGAATGCAGAACAGTGGGTTGGCGGGGTCCTTAGAGACCCAGCACAGCCCCTTTATCTCACAGATGGAACAGCAAGCTCATGCAACAAAGAACGTGGTGCCTCTATATATGCTGACATGCAGAGATTGGGACAAGATACCTGTGAAGTGAATCCAGCAAAGTGAAGGACACCAAGTACAAGGCAGGCCCCTTTTACAAAGGAAAATGACAACCACAAAAATCCTTCATAGTAAGCATGTGTATTTCAAATACCTGGAAGGATATCTTTCCAAAATTGACAGGGGTCAGCTACTGGGAAAGACAAGTGGGATGTGGGCCAGACAAGCTGCTTAGTGGAGAATGGAAATTTGGATCCTCCGCTTCATGTATTTCTGTAATGTTTGTCTTTTATGGAGCTTTGTGTTGCTTTTGTAACCAATATAGACATATATAGGTATACAAGTAAGCATCTATGTGTCTGTGTGTGTCTGTATATACTTACCTATGTACTTATGTATATAATTTTAAATAGGAAGAAAAAGCCTGGGCAACTTGCAGCGTGGGCGTCAGGCTTGCTCCTGGGTTCCACTCTGAATGTCTCTGCAGTGCTTTTTTGTAAAGACTCAACCAAGTGACTGAACCTCGCTGAGCTGTGGTTTCCTTGTATGTGAATGAAATGAGGATAATAATGGTACCCGTTGCTTAGGGCTGTATTGAGAATCTCAGAGTTCAAGCACGTAGTTAGTGCAGTAACTGGCCCACGGCAGGTCTCCATGGGCAGCAGAAACAATGGAACATCATTAACAACAGTAATAATTATTTTTATTATTTCTGTCTAGAAGCAGGGCTCGAACAAGAACCTGAGTCTCAGCACAGTGGGTCGGTCTCATTCTGCCACACTCCTTCCCTCCCTTACTGGAGAAGTACTGAAGTCAGGTAGATAATACTAAGGAAAGAGAAAAGGAGACTGAGGTGATAGCTGTCTGCCTTCCTGAGGGGAACTGAATGGTGACTGATGATCAGATAATGATCTCGATTTCTAAGGCGTCACCCTTAGTGATCAAGCATTATTCATTATTCCTTGCTATCTGTGAATGAATTTTCTTGTGTTAAACGTCGTATGATATTACAACCTTAGGATGACTGGCCCAGAACAGCTCACAGAGAGCAACACATTCACACTTGCTGACTAACTGTGCAATAAACAAAGAAGGAAGGAAGGAAGGAAGGAAGGAAGGAAGGAAGGAAGGAAGGAAGGAAGGAGGGAGGGAGGGAAGGAAGGAAGGAAGGAAGGGAAGGAAGGAAGGAGGGAAGGAAAAGAAAGAAGGAAGGAAAAGAAGGAAGGAAGGAAGGAAGGAAGGAAGGAAGGAAGGAAGGAAGGAAGGAAGGAAGGAAGGAAGGAAGGAAGTCCTAAAATAAAAGGTATCTCTTTCTCTAAGCACTCCTAAAGTGGGACACAAGCAGCCCACTCTTGGGGGTCCTGGCTGGAGGAGAGTGCTTTTCCAGCCCTCTCTGACCAAGATCTCTCCTTCGTGGAAAAGCAAAAATGTGGGTTCTCTGTGCAGTGAGGTGAGATTGCTCGTGTGTGTGCACTAAATCAACGGCAAGAATTGTTCACAAGGCAGGTCTGCTAATGTCTTCTGAGGAGATTCAAGTTTCAGATACTCACAGTATGATTTCCATATTGGAGGCTGGTATTCTTCAGCATCTAGAATGAAAAGAAATCAATCCGTCAGCCTGGACGTCAAACTGCTAACATGTGTCTTCTCTGGAGGAACAACAGTCTGTCAGCAGTACTTGCATTCTGACCTCAGGGGGCCTTTCCATTCATTCATGGGACAGTTCCAGGCATGAGGGGGAAAACGTGTCCAGCAACCCCTGTGGACCCACCACCACTTTCTTCAGCTCACTTACCATGACAGATTCGATTGCTTAACCATTTTCATAGAGCCCAGTACATCAAAAAAAGATTTGTAAAGCATTCACTTGATGGTACCCTCTAGCAGTCCTTTCAAACAGTGTTTACCTAACTTGGCCCAATAAACATATAATTTATCTCACAGTTTCCACTCAGACCTTTAGCCCATTTATTAAGAGTTGGGGGCAAGACACAACGTGGCAAGTCTGTAATATTAAATCTGGGAAGTTGTGTAACTCAACCAACTCCTAAAATACTACGTCTGACAGCAGAGACACTGATGATTCAATTGGAATCACATTATCTCCTTGAATTTACTCCAATGTGTGACTTAAGAAATTTCCAGAAAGCCTCTCAGCGATCAGAAGTGTCAAAGTGAAAGAGTTACAACAAAATGGAGAGGATGAAATTGTTATTCATCAGCCTACAATACAGACAATGGAAGAAAATCTGCTTGTTCAGTCGACTCAACAGTCCCAGGGCTGACAGCTGAATTTATAATTCTGATAGAGTTATTAGACTTCTCCTGAGCTTAGCGAGGACCTTGGTAAAACACACTGTAGCGGAAACAGCCAGAGGGAAAATGTCTTTTCTCCAAATTACAGAATGTTGAGCTGAGGGAACCTGAAGAGTTCTCTAATACAGCACCTTTCCATAGGAAGCTCTGCTTTTGTCATCCTGCTGTTTTGTGACATCACACGACTACCCTTGTATTGCCCTTGTCCTTGTGTTACTGTCAGACACGACTTGTATACAAAAGAGTACGACTTTTCTAATCTCATACATAAGACAATATGATAATTTTTCCCTCCTTAGAAACAAATACGTTATTTGTAAATAAACCCTAACTGAAGAGTGACTGTCCCCCAAATCCTACTCAATGACATATGTGGCTTAAATTAAATTCTTTTCACAATTAATATCTTGCTCTCAGGGACCCACCCTATCACAACGGCTGCTAAATGCCTCAAAATGTAGTTTCATTCAAATAAATCTATTGTGGGTCTGTGCTGTCAGAAACCTACTGATGGAGAATCAGCCACGTAGACACACACACAAATACGGCGCAATAATGGGTTAGGCTGTTAGTCAAACTTCGTTTACTGAATAAAAGTGAAACTTAATACTTTTGTCAAAGTAAGAGAACAGTAGCATCTTACAATAGTTAGCTTTTAACCTTAACCAGCAATTAATTTCATCCTAGGTGTGACATAAACCTATTTTAATGGGTTAACATGAGTGTTTCTTTATAAAGCACATTCAAACTTAATAAATCAAGTCACTGAGTTTACAATAAAATTCTAGAACCATCCATACAATGCCACCTCACCAGAAAAGCCAGGTTCTATATATTAAAATCTTGATGTCACCTTCAAATATATTTTTCAAAGGTGATGACCAACACACACACACACACACACACACACACACATACACACACATCAGATAGCATAGGAACGTAAATCCCTGAGATATCATCTACCCAAAGCTGTAGATGACAGCTTTATTTATTCTCTGAGTTCAGCACAACCCCCTGACCAAGACGTGGTCAAGAATTGTCAGAACCTAGAGTGGAACTTTCTGCACATTGAGGGAAAATCCCCCCGCAAAAGAAGCAGTCTCCTTTAGGCAGGTTGTCAAATATAGTTTAGACGCTCAACTTGAATTTCCTAAGGTCTCCTTACCTAAAGTCAGAAATTCAGTTTAGAAAACCTGTCACTGTCCATTTCAGTCTTGTTGTTCCGTGAAAAACCTAGAATTTTGTTTCATCTGAAACAATGGCTCCTAACTTTCTAACTTTCATTTAGGTTGCACTGCACGTAAACAATTTATCACTTTCCAGTTGCTCCTTTTGGCAACATAACATAGAGAGCTGCCTATAGAGACCAAAGAATATAATGCTCCCTTGCTTAAAGTCCTCCAGTCTGTCCCCTCTGCTTTTGGAATAAAATGCAGACATCATACTGTGGCCTACAAGGTCCTGTGTCACCTGGTCTTCATCCGCCTCTTGACTCCATTGCAGACATTGTCCCTTTCTCACTTGTCATCCAACCACATTGGCCTTCTCTCGGTTCCTAGAACAAGACAAGCTCTTCTGAATAACCCGCCTTGGCTCTTGTCATCATGTAAAAAGCTATCCAATGGATTTATGCATGGCCAACTTACTCCAGCGTGGAGGGCTCAGCTCAAATGTCACCTCCTGGGGGCATTCCCTGCCAGTCTGGTGTACAGTAGCCTTCCCCCAATCCAGTCACTCTCCATCATAGCACTTGCTACCATCTGAAATTATTTATTGGATATGTTGTCTTGCTGTTACTGGTCTCATCCCACTATCAGCTGGACTCCATATAAGCAGGAATTCTGCCCCGTTCACATGTGCATTAACTCTGAGAAGGGTACCTGGCATACACCAGACATTCAAAAAGTATGTATGAAATAAACGACTAAACTCTCTGGGTCCAAATCTTAGCTCTGACAACTACTGGCTGAATACCTAGAAGCCGGTTACTTAGCTTTGTTTAAAAGTCTCCCAATACTCTTCTCTGTAACACAGAAAAAGGAAAAGTTCCTCCTCATAACCTAACTCTTGGGGATATTGTGGGACTTAAATAAGATCACGTATATAAAGTTCCTGGGACAGCACGCGGCAAAGAGCAAGTTCTCAATGAAGCCCCATAAATGTTGTCATTGTTACCTCACCCTGTCCTCCTTCTTCCCACTGAGTTCATGCTCTTGTCTTCTCTCCCTCGACAGAAGCCAGTGACTATCTCTATTCTTGCCTCCAGATCTGGAGCCTGTAATTAAGTCCCAGTGCTGTTGTCATGGCAGGTTTTTCTTTTTCATAAAAGAATTCAAACGGAGAGGCCATTTGTCATGCTTCAGTGGAACAACTATAATTACCTTGGTCACGTTTCACAAACCACTAAAGCGCACTGTTAGAAGGCCTCGGTCAAGTGACAAGACACAAAGTATTTTTAATCTGTGGAAACAGATCTTTAGGTGCCTCCAACACCGTCCCACCAACATGCGCATTTGCCCCCATTTCACACAACAGTTTTCAAAAATCTAGCTTGACACTGTTTAAAAAAACAAACAAACGTGGAATAGATTTTTGAGGTCACTGAGCTTATCTTCCTCATTTGGCAAATGAGGAAAATGAAACACAGATAATGAAGTGGCTTTCTCAAGGTCATGAAACAAGTGAGAAGCAGAGGTGGGATCAGAATGGGAAGCTCTGCCTCCCCGGCCTCTGACACATCAATCACCCTTGCCAAGCTGGCCACCCTAATTTACATAGATTGAAATCAAGAAAAAAAATTATATGACAGATCTGGTACTGCAATTCTTGTGAAGCTTGAAAGAGAAAATAAAATAGAGAGAAAAAGGAGAATGAGCAGTACAGAAAATTGACATCAAGTCAAATTGTGGGACAGAATTCCATTCCTGCCTATACCCCCAACTAATAGTTCAAGTCCAGGAGATGCAAGGTACTGCAAGTACTGAAAATAAGGCACAATGCTTTTGGAAAGTGCGTTATTTTGCTAAATACTTTAGAGAAATGGGTATAAAGCAAAAGGAAGGGAGAGGAAGTAGAACAGAAGAAGCACCATGTTCTAAGGAAAAAAGCTATCATTGAACCCAGAAGATAGTTATACATTTTGAAAAGAACAGTGAATTGTAAGGGTCCAAGAGGCTTAGAAAACATATTGCTTAAAAATATGTCTTTATTTTTGCTTTTGTTTCCCTTGCTCGAGGGGATGTATCCAAAATGATATTACTTAGACTGATGTCAAATAGTTTACTTACTATGTTTTCTTCTAGGAGTTTTATGTTTTCAAGCCTTACATTTAAGTCTTTAACTTCTTTTGAATTTATGTTTCATATGGTGTAAGACAGTGGTCCAAATTTGGTGTTGTTTTTGGTTTTTTTTTTGCATATATCTGTCCAGTTTTCCCAACACCACTTGTTAAAGAGACTGTTGTTACTCCAGTATATATTTTTACCTCCTTTGTCATAGATTAGATGACCATATAAGGGGTGGGGAGGTTATTTCTGGGCTCTCTATTCTGCTCCATTGATCTGTGTGTCTATTTTTATGTCAGTGCCATGCTGTTTTGATTACAATAGGCTTGTAGTATAGTTTGAGAACAGGGAGTGTGATACCTCCAACTTTGTTCTTCTTCTCTCAAGATTGCTTTGGCTATTTGGGATCTTTCGTGGTGCCATATAAATTTTAGGATTATTTGTTCAAGTTTTGAGAAGAATGACATTGGTATTTTGATAGGAATTGCATTGAATCTGTAAATTGCTTTGGGTGGTATGGTCATTTTAACAATATTAATCCTTCTAATCCTTGAGCATGGTATGGGTTTTCATTTATTTGTGTCCTCTTCAATTTCTTCTTTCAGAAATTACTAGAATTAGTGGGGTGATCATACTGTAAGCTATAAAAATTTCAAATCTCTTTATTGTAACCTGAAACGAACATAACCAATATAAGATTGTATACCAACTATACTTAAATAAAAGATGAATTAAAATATTGACTAATATGTATCCAAAGTTTAAAAATGTGTAGACTCTTTGACTCAGCAATTCTATTCATGAGAATTCAACCAAAGGTTGTAATTGAACACGTGAACAATGACGAATATAGGAACAAGGTGGTCATTGCTGCTTTGTGTATCATAGTGAATCTAACAGTCGAGAAAGAAGGGAGTAGTTAAATAATTACCATATACTACAGTCATGAAAATGGTGGCATGAGTCAGAGCTTTGTGGTCGAAAGCATGGCCTCTGGAGCTAGACAGTCGAGGTTTAAAAACCTAGCTCTGTCACTTACTAGCTGTATGACCTTGGGTAAGTTATTTCATCTCTCTGTGCCTCAGGGATTTTTTTTTCTAATCTATAAAATGGGAGTAATAATACTACCCAACATATAGCACGCTGTGAGGAGAGATGGGTTAATATGTATGAAATACTTAGTCTGGTGTCTGGCATGTAGGAAACTCTGTTGCCTGTTTATACTATCTTTAATGACAGAAAAATATTAATTCATGCTATAGTAAGTATTAAACAAATCACTTTTCAAAACAATTGATTCAATATAATCCCCTTTTTAAGAAAAGATAAATATTTATATACATAAAAATGGTCTACAAGTCTATAAAGCCAATTATTAACAGTTCCTGTACCTGACAGTGAAAATAGAAGTGATTTTACTAAAAAGTAAAAAGACCCAACAAAAATAATTCTTATAATAATACATGCATCATGTATTATTATTAGTATTATTATTATATGTAGTATTATTATATGTAGTATTATTATATGTATTATATGTAGTATTATTATATGTAGTATAATTATATGTAGTATTATTATTATTATTCCTAATGCAGGAAGAGCTAGGGTGAAAACAAAAGAAGAGACAATAGCTTCCGGAGCAAAAGACCATGCCCGATTCCCTTGGCCCTATTTAAAAATTCTGTGAAATAAACATTAATGAGCAACTCTATCCAGGCTAGGAAGCAGATACCTCCTTTTATTAAAGTGGAGGGGAGGGATATATAGATGCTTAGAAAATGATCAAAACCTTGAAAATGGGTATAAGATGACTCAAATGAAATTATCCATAAAGAGCCTGAACACAATAAACAAAAAGAAAAGCCAGTTAAAGGGGCCTGGAGGTTCAGGTGAAAACTTGGAAGATTTGTGGAGCAAATCTTATGTGCTAAAGTAACTAAACTCTGAAAAGACAGCATGCTGTTCTGAACTGTGGGGGGGAGATGAAGAATTCTGGGACCATCACACGGAAAGCTCTTCAGTGTCTGAGACCCATGGAGAGGACAGCAGAGGTGACAGAGAGCACGTGTCATAAAAAGTCATCTTTCTAGATCAAAAGCATGACAAACATAATTTCATATTGCTATTGTTTTTACTAAACATAAAAGTAATAAGCACTAAATGTTGAAAAACAGAGAAAGCCCAATTTTTTAAAAAAATCTATGTCTTTGAAAGTCCCTGATCTCAGAAAAATGCATCCTCAATAGACATATGTGAATCCTTCCAGATTTGGTCCTCTAAATGGCTAGAATAAAAATGTGTTAAAATAGCCTCATATCATATACGCTGTCCTGCAGTTTGCTTTTGAACATGATATTTCTTAGGCATCTTTCCATGTGAGTACACACACTCGGAGATCTGTTGTTCTTGTTGTTTTTTAAACTACTGCTTGGTCTTCCATTGGATGAGTACACCAAAATGTATTTAACTCGTTTATTAATAATTTCCAACTGAGAGACATTTAGGCTATTTTCCGTGTTTTGGAAAAATGTTGCAATGATATGTTACATGTGTAGTATAGATTCTGGAAAAGTTGTTCTGCTGTGTGAAGGATCTATCTTTGATTTTAAAAGCTCTTGTTAAGACAACCTTCAAAATGCTATGACGACTGGACCTCTTAACAATGTGTAAAAGCATGCCTGTGTCCCCATACCCTCACCAACACTGGCTACCACCAATTTATGATGCCTTTAAGACTCAATTCAAAAATACACAGATAGACTACGTGTGCATTTGCAGAGATGCAAATGGAAGCACAAAAATCTGGAAATGAACCTGTGGAAACACATGGCCATGGAATGAGGGACAAACACACTGGTCCCCTGCAGTTCTGGTGACTGCAGCTGGAAGGCTCTATCCTTCCAGACATTTTCAGCTCCAGAAATATGTTATTCTGATGGTATCACCTGAGAGAGCAAGTGTAAAAGAATGTGGGGACTGATTAATGAAGAAAAATTAGAGAACGCCATGTGCTGCACTTGGATAAGTGACAACTAAAAAGGAAATACCTGTAAACATTAAGGAGAGCCAGATTCCTTCCTTTGGCTCAGTGGAGTGTGGATGCCTTAACAGAAAAACACACGCAGGGGCTTTGGAAAATGACAGGAGTGAAAGAGTCACCAGTTTAGAGAATGATCTACCAAGGAAGTCGGAGACGGCCCATCTTTGGGAACATTTCAAACAAAGCTGCATATAGTGCACCAGAGGGATCACTTGGAAATAGGTGGAAGGATGGGGTCCCTCCCCCTACCATCCCCTCTCCTGGAAGAGCCAGGTCTCGGCTATCACTTTTGATTTATTGAAGCACACATTTGCAAATGGGCTGTAGCTCGTGGGCTTTTTGCAGGGAAGTTGGGTGGAAACAGGTTTTCAATCAGGCATGGGACAGCCTCACAAGGAGATGACAGTTCAGAATTTGTTGGGTGATTAGCGTAACGGGCCCAGATGGGTTGGGATCCAAAGGAAAGCAATCAACCGCAGCATGAGTAGTATGTTACGTGTGTGCACACACTGCACTGTGTCCTCAACATGCACACAGACCCAAGTTTCAGAAGTGTGAGCGGGGCCAGAGCGTGCAGCCCCTGGCCATGGTCTTGTCGGGCCATCCCAGCCAAAAGGTGCCATGCCTGAGTATGAGATGACCTGGAGATCAGCCTAACTGCCTCAAAATGCTGAGATGGTAAGGCTGTGACAGAGCTTTCTTGCTGTCACACTGGCTAAATGTGTTCTAACACTTGTCACCTGTACAGGCTCCCTGCGTTCCCCTGAGAAATGAAACATCCACGTATTCCCTTTGGAGGCTGCTGCTTGGGTAAGGGATGATGGCCTGATGTGTATCTGACTGTGGATCTCAGATCAGGAATTGTTGCAACTGATTTAGTCCTACACATAGAGAACAGCGGAGAAGATACATTCCAGAAATTATTGCTGGGCCCTCAGGCTGAGCCCCAAGGACAGCTCAGCTGAGGTTTTCTGAAGAAGATGAAGTCATCATGAGCCTTAGGCTGGCCTCTGTGGTCACTAGAGGGCACTGGGGCCACACAAAGCTTCTGTTCTGGGCCACTTCTGTACGACATTCTTCCATTCAACAGGTGTTTACTGAATAAACACAACAAGCCGGGCCCTGGGTTTGCCTCAGTGAACAAGGACTTAGGAAGCTGGCCCCTGCATGACCTGGCCCCTGGCCACCTCTCCCTGGTCCTTCCATTTGTCTCCCCTCTCACCCACTTACCTCAACCACTCTGGCCTCTCCTTGGATCCCAGAATACATCAAGTGAGGAGACCGTCGTGTAGTGAGAGGAGGCATTGCCTAAGTGATACCGTGCTAAGGTCCGGCTGCCTGCCGCTTGAAAAGGTTAAAAATCGAGAGACACGGTTGGTGGAAAGAAAAGCAGGTTTATTCAGAATGCCAGCATTCTGGGAGGATGGTGGACCCCTGTCCAAAGGTCATCTCCCCGTTCCTAGACGGGTCAGAAGGTGTTATAGGTACACAAGAAGAACAAAGGAAAAGGGGAGTCAGTCAGGCAATATTCCTGGGGTCTCATCTGTTTTAAGATGGTATCTCCAGCCACAGTCATCTGGGACTTTATGTGTATTCCGGCCTCTGGGCCCCTGAGGATTAGGAAATTGCCCTTTCCAGGTTAGGATTCTGTTAATTAAATGGATTAACGAGCTATGGGTAGTCTTGAGAAAGGGAACAAAACAAGAGTTCTTTAGTTAATCAGCAGCATCCAGTGGTATTTTAGAAAGACCACTCCGATTGCAGTGTGAAATGAGATTGGGGGAAGAGAAAACAGTCGTGGGGGAAGAAAGCGGGGGTGACAATCTGGGAGCCGGGCAGTCACTTAGGCAGGTGACACTAGAGGTCTGAACTCAAATGGTGGCAGTGGAAATGGAGAAAATGGGATGGATTTGGGCGACGTGGAAAAGATAGAACGTTCAGGACGTGGTGATGAATTGGGTAGGAACAGAGAAGGAGAGGAGGGAAAATGACGGCTGGCTTAGGCAGAAGATGAATGGTTGTTGGCATCAGCAACTGGATGGATAGTGATGTCTCCACAGAAATAGGGCCGACCAGAGGAGAAGCAGGTTTGGCAGATGGCGATATACTTGGCTTTTTTCTGTTGGAAAGAGATGTCTATGAGACAGCCAAGTAAACACATCTAAGAGGCTTGGAGTTCAGAAGACAGAACTGGGCTGGATATCTAGAAATGGAAGCCCTAACATACAAAATGTGACTACAGCCACGAAAGCAGAGGATATGACCTAGGCTGGGTTTTCAGAATAAGGAAAGAAGACTTTTAACAGAACTCCTAAAAAGCACCAACAGTTAAGGGCAGTGAAGAAGAGAAGAATGAGTATACACCAGAGAGATAAGGGAGAAACCGTAAGATGGGGTGACATGAAAAGCAAGGCAAGAGACATTTAAAAAGGGAAAAGAGGGACACAGTACCAGAAACTGTTTGAGTGAGATACACATAAGAAGGACCTACTGTTTCGGCAAAAAAAAAAAAAGTTTTTGATGGGCTTGCAATGGAGTGTGCGGAGAAGCCACAGTTAAGTGAGATGAAGGGTGAATGGAAATGGAGAAAACAGAACTTGGGGTAGTTGACAACTCTTTGGGGAGGTATGGCAGTGACATGGGAGCAAACATCTCTTTCCCATAAAAGAGGAACAAGGGGTCAAGGTTGATAAAAGACAGAGGAGCTCTAATCTGGATATCATCACCTCTTGCCAAACTATTTGCCATGTCCCTGGTCTCCCTTTCTCCCAGAGCCCTCTCCCTACTTCCTGGTCCTAAGTTTCTACAAAATGTGGGTTCCTCCCAGCATGATGGAGCTGTTTTCTTGGTGGATAATTTCCTCCTTTATCATTCACACACTTTCCCCTCTGCTGTTTCTCTAAAGACAACCCAGATCCACTACTTCCCGTCAGCCTACAGCCCTGGCTCTCTTCTACCCTGCACCTCCACTCCTCATCCCCCAACATTCTCCTTTCCAGCATTGACCTGTCTCTTTACAAATTCTTTTCATCAGAGGAATGTCTTCCTGGCTTTCTCCCAGAAGCCCTTTTGGGCATTCATTTACTCATCCAACAAATATTTACCTAGAGCTGACAGCCTACTTGGCACCAAATATTGCACTAGAGGCTGGTGTAGATATAAAGGCAAGACACAGAATCTAACAAAGATCAGTTAGGAGAAATAAAGACATCAACTTATTTGTTCTTTCAACAAACACTAACTGACTACCTGCTGAACATTCGACTTCTGGCCACCTGTGCATGTAACCATAATATAAGGTAGCAAGGGCACGTGATACAGCAAGAATAGACCAAAAAGTGCCCTAGGAACAGAGAAGAAAATTATTTTACTCTGTTATTTCTTTTTTTTTTTCTCTGTTATTTCTTGATGGTTCTTTTATTCATCTCCTCCCTGAAGAAGGAGATGTCTTTTTCCTAAGAGAAGACAGTTTAGGTGTACCTCTAGCCAGATCTCTACTCCTGCCATTTAGAAAAGCCCCTCTATCTCCTATAATATCTTTGTATGGGTCTTGAGTTTTCTGTAGGCATTTGTGTCTCTTCAAGTATATAGTGATTGTGGCAGTGATAGACTAAATTCTCATGAAAGCATCCCACAAATCATGACCCTGGCAATGTTGCTACTGGCAGAGAAATATTTTTTTTCGCTTTGTTATATTCAGAGTCAAATAGAGGTAGTCCTAGTGCAGAGAGAGAGATAGGAGAGGAAGTGAGGTCTTCTACAAAATTTTAAAGTGTCTAGTGCATTCCAGTTACGTATCACCTGTAATCTTTACAATTTTTCTGAATCATCTCTCCACACATTCACCTATCTATCTACCCATTTATCATCCATCCATCCATCCATCCATCCATCCCTCCATCTCCCCTTCGGGCAAACACTTATTTGTCAGGCACGGTGCTACCTGTTAAAGGTATAGTCGTGAGCAAGGCAAACCCAGGCCCTGCCTATCAAGGTGCCTTTGGTCCAGCGATGAAGGCGAACAAACATTACACAAGTAATAACAATAAGCTATGAAAGGTTTTATGATAGTCAAAGTTCATGGTACTAAGGAAGGATATAGTGGAGATCCGGTAAGGTAAGTATTTTTATCTCCTAGAGATGAAGAAACTGAAATTCAAAAGGAGTAAGTCATTTGCCTGTGGTCACATGGTTAGTAGAAAAACAGAATTCAAATGTAGATCTGGTTTGCTTCAGAATCAGGTAATTCTCCCCATGGCCTTAGAAGAATCAACAGTGCAGAAGATAAAGTGAAATTTTCAGTCCTTTCGTATGTCTGGTTTGTTTCAGTGGTTTCAGCCTGGTAGAAACGGCATGAGAGAAGCAGAAAAACTCATGACATTACTTAGTTTTCTGCTATTTTTTAGAACAACAGCAAAAATGTGAAATCTCACTAACTGAAACCTTCCTCCCTTCTTCCTTCATTCTGTCTCTTCCTCTCTCCCTTACCTCTCTTCTCCTTCCATCTGTTCCCCTCTCCATCCATCCAGACAGCCAGCCTAGTTCTTCCTCAAGGCCCCTCTATGTACCAGGTACTATGCATGGAAACAACCAAAATGTTCTTTGATAGATGACTGGATAAAGAAGTTGTGGTACATATACACAATGCAATGCTATTCTGTCATAAGAAAAGACGAAATAGTGCCATTTGCGATGACATGGATGGATCTTGAGATGATTATGCTAAGTGAAATAAAGCAGACAGAAAAAGTCGAGACACATATGACTTCACTCATCTGTGGGATACAAAACTGAAAGCAACAAAGGAATAAGACAAACAAAAAAAACAAAACACATAGACATCAGTGTAGTGGTTACCAGAGGGTAAGGGGGAAAGAGGTTCTAGAAGAGGGTAAAGGGGGTCAAATATAGTGTGATGGAAGGAGAACTGACTCTGGGTGAAAAACACACAATGTGACATACAGATGATGTATTACAGAATTGTACACTTGAAACCTACGTAAATTTACTAACCATTGTCACCCCAATAAATTTCAGTAATAATAATAAAAAAGACTTTTCCCCAATTTCATGATTGATAGAAATATTCAGCCTGAGCCCAGGCCTGGCTTATCACCTAGACACCAAATGGGCCTTCTGGTTTAGCACAGCCATTCCTGAACTGAAACAGTTCATAACAATAGGCACGGTTAATGGTTAATATAATTGTAGTAATTGATATCAAGAATGGATATGTCAACAGCCACTCACTCTGGCCCATGTTTGCCAGGTCAGTGTTGGTCTCACAGGCTGAAAACAGAACCAGCTGCAGTGGAACTTGACTTTCAGAGGGCCACTGGCGTTACTTTCATCCGTGAAGGAGAGAACTAATGTGGATAAATGGAACATTTGGAGCATTCTCGCGATGGGTGTCTCAAGCAAGGATAGAAAACTGTTCTTTCCAATGGGCCTGGGACTTTCCCGGCTCCACTCTCAGCCATTCCCCTAACTCCAACTCAGATGGGCCTCAATTTTCTCTTCTGTAAAGACAGGGATTGGGCTAGGTACCTCTGGAGAGCTCTGCTGGAGGACAGCTCCAGGATTCCTTCAACTATGAGTCTTGGAGTCACTGCAATCTCTCTACTCCTGACCTTTTTGATTAGGGCTGTTCAACATGACCTCAAGGTTAGAAGGAGGCATGCTAGTGCCAGCAGTTCTGGTGAAGCCATCCTTCTCTCCCTGAGGGAACAGGCGGACCCTTCAGGTGCCACAGAATAACCTAGTGCCTTATATATGTGCTGAGAATTAGTCTAAGGGAGTGGATGCCTAATACCCAAATACACTGCGTTAGTGAGGAAGGCTTCCTCTCCATGCCTGGCCCATGAAGTGAACTCCTGCTTAGTGAACTCCTGCTCTCTGGCTGGGCTTGTAGTGTGTCCCTGGGGAGATGGAAGTGATTTCTCTCCTGCTTGTGCCAGCCCTTGGAAGCCCTGCCCTGGAGGTAGACGGCTGCCTTCTTGGTGGTCTGGTTCCACAGCACCTGAGGGACAGGTAAGCCTGTTTCTTTCTGGGGTTCAATGGTAGCAAGTCCACCTAGCTAACAACCCTCCTGTCTGTCCTTTGTAATAAAGGTGACATTTTAGTCTATGCCCACTTTACTTTGCTTGATTTCTATTTGTTTAGAATAGAACTGCTAAATGTTGGGGGGCGGGGAGGGGCACTAAGCAATTCCCAGCAGAACGCAACCAACATTTCCCTAACAAGAAGATCCACTCCAAAAGGTTTTTAAATATATAAACTTATAGGGAAGTCAATGAAATTATGAGATATCTACCCAACATTTAACTCATTTACACATGCACATTTTAAATCAGGTATAAAACACAAATTTAGAGAGACTGCTTTCGCCAGCTCCCATTTCATGGAACAACTTTATTTAAATTCTCTATGTGTATCTTTGTCACTTTTTGTGTCATCTAAAACATGTTTTCCCAAAGTCCATCAGACTCGCTACTTCCTTTTCAGAGTAAAAACATGTACCGCCCCTGTACGATGCTGCCACTGGACATCTTTTCCAGCTCAGCCACGCAGTCACATAACATGAGAGCAGCTGGCTTGGCACTCATCCTGCAGATCATCTCCACATTATAACCACTGGCTAGACTGCTTCTTAAAGTGACCTTTACCTTGACTAATTATGCTGCACACCTGAAATTCATGTACTATGGTATGCCAAACTATAGTCTAATTTTTTAAAAAAGTCAATCATAGAATAGTACAGTGCCAAACATCCTGTTCCATAGGTTTTACCTATTAAAAAACCAACTATAAACTGCAAAAATCAAAAATAATTCATTGAAAACATAAATGATAAAGTGATCTTTCAACAGCCCGTTTACAGTGGACTATAATGGTGCTAAAAGGAATGATGGAAAGCTCTCGAAGATGTTACATTTTCAAAGCAAGGTGTAGCCAGCCCAGTGTTTGCAGAGCACAAAACGGCTCTGGAAGAAGCTGCCAGAGGTTGAGGGTGAGATTGTGTCTGCTAGAGGAGGACAGCTGGGTGCTGAGTGTTGGAAGAGGCAGGGAGACGTGGTTTTCACGGTCTACCCTTTGATATTATTTGAATTAAAAATAACACGTTTTTAGAAAGATTGGTTACAATTCCATTTATCACTTGTAACTGTGACTACATCTGGATTAAATTTTTAGCTTCCTTTTTTAAAAGGATTCCATTAAGTGACCTCTACAAGGGGGCAAAACTATCTTGATTAAGGTCATTCCAGGCTGATTGTGTCTTTTCCAGAAAGTAGCTGATGGTTCAAAATAAAGTAATTGAGAGACAAATCCAACAATATGAGAGATTTCATGAAATCAAATTTAAGATGACACCCCCCTTTCTAAAAGATAATGTGGGGCTTATATCATAAATACAGATATAGATATTTTAACCTCTATTGACAAGCTTTTACTACACTGTGTTCTTAGGCGTTTCAGGTGCAGTCTTATTTAATATTCACAGCAAGCTTGGAGAATAGGCATTATTAGCCCCCTTGCACAGGTGAGTAAAATGAGAAATACGGAGGCTGCTCAGAGTCACAGAGTTAATAAGTAGTAGAACTGAGTATTCACCTCTAGGTCTGTCCAACTCTGAAAACCACGCTTTTTCGATTATAAAATCCTCCCCTCCTGCTGAGCCCTGATACATTGTGGGCCTTCATATAATACACTGGCACACGGGATCGCCAAACAGTACTGTGAGGTGCACAATATTTTCCCATTTTACAGATATGGAACCTGAGGCCCAAAGAGGGCTGTACCTTGCCCAAAGTTGGCCAACTCCTTTGTACCCTGTAAAAATAACACTGCGTTCACAGTCGTGTTGGGCAGGCTGACCTATCACATTTTATCCCAAGAATTAAATACATTTGCTTCCCAATGTTAACCTTGTTTGCTTAAATGTAAGATTATATTAGTTCTGTCTTCATCTATAACCAACCTTAACTATTAGTGTAAGCCCAGGGGAAATGGAGGGGGCCCAGGCAGGCTGTCTAGTGGGGTGGTAGTTGTCTCTGACACTTGAAGAACCTCAAGTTTTGCTTTCCTCCTGGGTTTCAGTGCTCTGTGGTTTCTTATCACTTGCTTTAAAAATAACTTCTTACAGAGAAGACCTTTCTAAAGATCACAAACACACACAGTAGCAACACTTCAGACTTCTCACATCCACACCACAAAGCAACAAAAACAGCACAGGAAACACAACTGTGGCGTACAGGAAGGAGAAGCAAGGGTGAAGACTCAACAGTCAGACCGATCCTTCCTGACCTGCAACGTGCTCATTGAAAACTCTGCATTAAACTCTGCATTAGCATGCATTTATCACTTGTATGCCAAACGCTTGCACAAATGTATGCAGGAAGGACAGCCTCCCTGTCATCGCTGTGGCAGGGTGGGTGACAGCACTGGTGGCTCTCTAATTAAAGGGTTAAGAATAAGGCACACAACAAGTGGTTCCAAGGATTTATGAAAGAGAAAGTATTTACAAGACACAACAGAGCAAGAAGAACCAACGCTCCCCTCCCCATCCCCCGCTGTTATCTTACTGTTGCAAGTCTTAATAGCACTTGAGACAGCTCTACCACGTGCCTCTTACTGTTTGCACAGTGGTTCATTTGTCTTCCTAATCGCAGTATGTGAAAGTCCCTGCTTCCAGAATCAGAGACCAAGTATTAAAGCAAATCTTGTCTTAATATTATCCTCCTGTCTGAGCTGGTTTGAGCTTGTAACCTCTATTTATCCATTGTCAGCAGCATTGTCATACAGGTAATACTATATTTACACACCTGTGTCTTTATAAAAGATCATTTGTCGATTTCCGAATTTGTCCCGGTGACAAACATTTACCTGTCACTCTGCTCCTGAGCCCGTTAGGAGCTGGATACACACAGAGGAGTAAGAAAGTTCTTTTCCTCAAGCGGCTCCCACTTGTAAAGGAAACAGAGCTGAAGGGAGACCACAGCGGGGACCTGTGCAAGGGCCACCGGCCCCAAAGGCAGCAGCCAGGTCCCTAGCAGGGGTGAGTGGGAAGGTGAAGGGAAGACAGCGTAGAGGAGACGACATGGGAGCTGGGCAGTGAGGGAGAGGAGGAGTTTGCTAGGCTCTGTGTTATGGGAGGAAAAAAGGGGGGAGGTACAAGGCAAAACCCTGGAACACTGGTTTCACTTCAAGCATTCTGAGGAGGAAGGAGACTTCTTGGTTTGTACTTGAGCGTTTCTGACAAAAGAGTGTTTTCTCACAAAGGCTAGTTAATCATTTCCATAGAGAGTCTACGCCTTAACAAAAGCCACCTTTCCCTGCCTGTAAGGTACAGGCAAATACAAGAGGGATGGGCAGACTTTGAATGGAAGGGCTGTACAATCTGTCAAGGGGTGAGAAGGGGGTCAAAGGACATTGTCAAGGGCAATCTGCTGTCTCACCTTCTCTTCTGGGCACCGAGCAAGGCCTATTGACCCCAGTTGCTCACAGCGGAACCCCACCATGGCTGCTCCTAGTGTCTTCCGGCTTCCGGTGGCAGAAAAGCGAGGTGTGGCAAGACACCCTGGTATCCCCAAGTCCCTGTGCTCCCCGTAGCTCTATTCTCTTCAGCACCTCTCAAAGCTGCGCTTTATACACACCAGGTGCTCAGTAAATGCTAGTTTCATTGGCCAAGTGACCACTATCAACGCAGAGAAAAAAACAATCAGATTCTCCAGAAGGATGTCGACTCCAGCCCTCAGGACTGCATTTGCAGTGCAGGGTTCAAGCGAGGCAAACCATCGTCACTCTCTGCAATGCCCACGTGACCCGTCATAGCTGGCTGATGGGATGAAAAAGGAAAAGAACAACTGAACATCCTGGAAGTCTTCTCCCTACCCAGAATTGCAGGGTGCTTACCTGACGTAAAGTCTGATACAGACCACTAACTAGTGTGGCTACCATCTGGCCGTCAGAACTCAAAAACTGGAAAAGGAGAAAGCAAAGAAAGCAGCCAGAAGTGACTAGATTTGGGGCCCCTGCATAACACAGTGAAAGGTCCTTTACTTCTAGCGGCTGGGTCCAAACACCTGGGAGGGCCTCCCACATCCCTGCCTTCCTACCCTCCAGCAGGAAATGGGTGTTCCTCTGGGCGCTCACAGATCGCTTACACCAAACCAGTCATAATTGACTAGGTCAAGAGGCTCAGCCTTCAGCAGGCGCTGCGTGTAGGGCTTTCATATGGAACCTTTAGCCTTTTAGGAATTGGTCCTACTATCAGAATTCCTTCCTTACATTGTAATAGGCTTTCCCCACGTGCCCACCACAGTGACAGAGAATGCTGGAGCGGCCCCATTGTTCCACTCCTGTGAGCACCACTGCATTGAATAGACAGTTTTTGGGGGAAGACGTACTCTGATCTTGACCACCACTGAGATTTTTACTATGGAATTTTAGAGACTTTCTAAATGCATTTTATATCAGCACTATTACACTGATATATCACCGCTATTACACTAATGTATGCTAAAAGTATCCACTGATTAAGATAACTTCTCTCTCAGCCATGGTAAATGACTCAAGGTATCAATACTGCCTTAGAAACAATATGCATAGTTATCCCCACGTATGGGTTTCCTATATACACAAGCTGGGCCATTTCTGCATCTGACTTTCTCACTTCACTCTAGTCTTTTGACCCTAATCTTTACAATTAGGTGACAGTTATCTGACATACAATCTGATGGACATTTTCTAAAACCATTTCTTTCCAAATAGAATTACAAGAAACATGTTTCAACTCTCTCACGATTGTAGCTTTCTGATGTCCAATTGTCACAACTCCATCCGTCAACATTTTCTACACTCATCTCGTGTGGTGAAATAGTAACTATGAGATTGAATGTATTCATTATGTGGCTTTTTAGATGTGTTTCAATCCTTCCTTATAGCAGGGTGGTCAAATCTACCAACTGTGGAAGGCCAGGTAATCTTCAAAATGTCAAGGACTGCCAGCCTCAGAGTACAGTGTATTTTTTATTATCATCTAGTCCTATCTCACCAGCTCACACACAGTCATCTCATCCCTGATTCTTATCCATTACTGCAGAAAATCCAGACATTACTGCTATGAAAGACACTGCCTTTGCCAACGCTGGCTCATCAGTGGATGCGGGGTGGGGGAGTGGGGCATAAATTGAAAACCCAGGAAGATGTCTAGGGCTAGAGAAGCAATCAGTCAGGAAAATGCTAGTGGTAGGAACAGAACATGTTCAGTATAAAACCATGCCATAATTTCAGGAATTTAGAGCAGAATTCTGCCCTTAACTCCCAAGTCTGCTAGTGCCATTATGTTCATCTAACTTGCTTCCAGTTTTGATTTTGAAAACTACACAAATATAATGGAAAGCCAGCTAACTTAGAAGCCTTCAATCCATCTTTACATTCTTTTGTTGCATCCTTTTTTCTCAGGAGACCCCAATTTCTTCTTGATGTACTCTTAGCTGCTTCTATCTCTTCCACTCCCTGTGTCACCTCTTCTCTCAAGAGTGGTCATCTGGCAAAATAAGATTCTGAGTAGGACCCTGTAACTCCTTCAACAGCAGCCCCAACATGAGGCTATGGAGACCATGGGCTTAAAAAAGAGTGGGGCAGGACCCAGTGTGGGATGGCAGTGGAGAATGTGGACACAGAGCCAGGGGTGGTCCCCATTCTGCCATTGCTGTATACCCCAACCAAACTCGGACCTGGTAGGAACTACCACACATCCCCCCATTCAGCTCTAAGCCGATGGCAGCCCACTCTTCCTTTTAATAAATATTAATACCTCATGCCCTTATTCTCACCCACATTCTGACCCCTGACACAGAAGAAGGATATCTTCTGGGACAGGACAACAACCAAGACTGTACCTTCCTCTCTGCAAGGTGGATCAGTAGCTCGAAGCTCTATTTCCTGAGTGCTGACTGTGTCCCAGGCTAAGAACCTTACAATTATCTTTTCATTTCAGCCTCCCCAGAACTCCACCAGGGTTGGCATGGTCATTCTCCCTACTTTAAAACATGCTAATAGAACCTCTGAGAGAAATTTGCCCCTGATAGCGCAGCTGCTGCAAGGCCAAGCTGGGGTCACACCTGGCTCGTCCCACTCCAGCACAAGAGTTCTGAACCACCGCCGCAAGTGGCTGCTGGTTTATTTTCTCCTTTTATGGCTACAAATCATATTGTACTATCATATTGCACTATAATATTTTTTTCACATCATACAAGCCAACCCTCCATCCCCATTCTGATTTCTTTGTGAGACATTTCACTCCCTATCCCCCAGCTAATCCAATGACAAATCTCTGTGTTGGTAACCTGATTTTGAAGGGAAGAACTGAGTCTGACAGAAGGGGTCTCTGCTTCTCCCAGGGGTCTCCTCAGTGTGTGTGCAGGAGGAGGCTAACTTCCGCAAACTATCACTGAGATGCCCTTGCTTCTGGCTTCCAACTGGGCTCAGTCAACGGGAGGCTTGGGCAGGAAATGGGAGGCAGGAGGAGAGAGACGCTGGGGTCTTTATTCCTGTTCTCTCCCTGCTTGGTGCTGCGGTATAGACAGCATATACACCCTCCATAACTACCACTGTCCAGGCTCCACTCCGGTGGCTCTATCTGTCCCCAGGCTCCAGTAACAGGGCTTCCTCCTGTCGCCCCTTCAGGCCCACAGGTGGTCACGGCTTCCCACTGTTGGCAACCCCTGGGTACTTTAGAATCTCTTGGATCTCTTGGCCTGGCTACACCTCTGTAAAGAAGTCCCTTCATTAACTTCTTTTCAACATATCCGCTGAAATCCTCAAGCATCCCCTAAACTATTGGAAAGGTTAAAACACCCTGAACAAGACCTGAACAGCACTAAGGCCATTTATTTTGACTCACTTTTTATAAACTGGAGCCAAATATGTTGCCCAAAGGAGAGCAGGAAGTTGGAATATCTTTCCACAGTTTCCATAGCTAGATTGCTGATCCACAAAGCAATGGAGGAAGAATTTCAAGCCCATAAGGCCAAATGGCAAATTCACTTCCAACTGCAACGTTTAAATGTTGGTGGGTTAAATTTAGAATATGAATAAACATTTACCCTTCATTCGTACTGCATAATTTCACATCTGTAATAAACTCCCCATACTATACCATACACTCTTTCTAAATTGACTGAATGTAAGGAAGCGCTCATCTGAGCTCTTGGTTTTTCTAAAAATAAAAACGATAACAACATTACCAACACTCCCCCCCCAACCCCCGCCCTTTAGTCTTTTGTGATATATTTTGAGCACAATAAGGCCTCATAGTTTACTGGGCCATTTTTCTTTTCTTCATATAATACGCATGCCACAAACCTACAATCATGGGGTTTCTAAAAATTTAAATGATACTCTCTAGATACTAAATTGATTCCTTTGTTTTTCATTCACACAAAATCACAACATCCAAGAATATGAGTTTGTCTCCTGAAGGTCAATCCATGACCAAAATTAAATTCCAAAAACAAGTTTCAGAAAGACCACTTCATTAACCTTTTATTAATCAGAATAAATAAATAAATGTCTATCTAAGAGTGGTTCTCTCTCTTTCTTGTGTTCTTCAGTTGTGGAAGGTTCTTGGAGTGGTAACAATTCACAGGAATTACTCAGCCTGGCCCTGTGCACAGGGATAAAGCACGTTCAATCTAGGAACACAGGCTGCAATGAGGCTTATTAGGTGTAATAACCTGACCGTCTTACACCTTGAGAGCCCAGCACTGAAGTACTTGACTGCAGGCCATTGTGCTGAACGAGGCCAGGGTCATTTTAGAACAGAGGCTGGCAAACATACTACATTTCAAGATGACTTTATAGTATTCAAACAGAATGAGTTGGAACACACGATTTTAATAAGAAATGGGTTAGATCATGAAATGTGATTAAATACATAAAATCTTCTTACAACTGCCTGACAAGCTACTGAATTAGGCACTTTGAGAAAGAAAGAAATATAGAAGATATGCATATCTTCAAGGAGGTTAGGGCATAAAATGAGAATTAACAGCACATGAAAGTGGACAGTGACAAGTGAGGAAAGAAGAGTCTAGACAAGTGAGAGCTCTGGGAGTTCAAAGAAGAGAAGAACCACGGGAAACGGCCACCCAGATCCCTCAAGACAAACATTTCTTTTCTGAAAAGCAACCGATCCTGCTTTAAAAATTGCAAGAGGAAACTTTACATTACCTAACTCAATCAAACAATGTTTTCTTTATTGTTGAGGTTTGTCGACTAAACACTGTAGTATTAAAATGTTTTAGAATCATCCAAACAATGACTAAGTGAACTTATTTCTCGATAAATTTCTGCAGATTAAATACGCACTCTACATTAATTATTACCAAGCTGGCAGGAAGTACACACCAGGTGAGTATAGCTGGCTTTCAGAGAAGGGAGGGCGGTGAAATTATATTCTTTTTCTTCAACCACATTGCTATTGATCTTCTTAGAGCCACTGCAGAAATGTTGCAAGCAAATAATTTACACCCAATAAGAAAAGACAAGCTCAGAGAAGATAGGTAAAGAAAAATGAGGAAGTATCTCTGGGCAAACCATCTTCTATTAGGAGGGGCAGGCTGTCCCTACTGCTGGCCATTGTTCTTGCCTTACTTGAATGAAGCCTTAATGCCAGCGTGGAAGATGAGAAGAAGGTAACTCTTCCTTTCTGTTTGCTGTCAACCCTCACAATTAGGCAGGCATGTTACTACTTCATTTCACTGTAGTGCTCAGCAAATTGCCATTAAGCTTGGCGGAAGCAGAAGCCATTCTTGGGTTCAGCCGGTGCTTTTCAAGAAAAGGGAGGGCACCGTCTCTTTCTCCTCTCTCTTTTTCTGCCTTACAGGGAAATCAGTTGTCCAATTCATTTAGACTTATTTGGACTTGAAAAGGAAACACTTCAGTCTGCAGTGAATAACCCCAGGCAGTTGTAAAGTTAGACCAAAGTCTGAAAGGATTCTGCCACGGCCCTTCGAAGTGCAAACATGACTTCCCAGGTAATTCCTAATTAGTTAATGGTGACCTGAATGATTTTTAACTGTCCTAAGCACCATTACTGTCTTCCAAAGAATTTACAAATGTTTCTTCAGAAATGACAGCAGCTGTGAGCTTTATTGCAAAACTTTTCTTTCCATTAGCAGATGGCTAAATTTCTTTCTTATTTCCAATTATGAAAAACATGTCTCAACTTGTTATTTTAGGCTATTGTGTTTGACCTCCAGCATAAGGCACTTGGAGAAATGAGACTCGGTTTATAAATTAGTGAGTAGATTCAGGCTCTGGATGATCCCTTTTCTGCTGTTCTTTTTTAATTCAGTAATAGTGTATAATTTAAAATGTCAGGAAATGGTAATAAAAGGGTGGAGGTTTTCTCCCCTGTCCAGTAAATCCATCCCAATATTAAAGTTATAATATACAAAATAAAAACTCTTGTTAGTTAGCATTTCTAATTTTTTTCTTCATACCACACTGTTGTATATGTGTATATAAAAGAGACTTTTATACACATGTCTTTGCTTATCAACCCACATTTGTATCCTCCACATAAATTCAGCTCTAGTTGAAACTCTCAAAAGAACTGCTTTTGCTGTGTCTCCATCTGGCTCTTTTTGGCCATTCATCTGCTTAAGATTAAGGGTTGGGGGGGGGTGACTTTATACTAGAGTAAAACAAACTAGCCTGTACTCTTGTAAATCTAATCTAAAATGGCTGTATACATAGGACAAGCAGTCTTGCCTAAAAAAGGAAGTATTTGCCTAAGTTGAATAAAGAATGACCACACAGAAAATATTATTCAGGCTTCTAGAGTTGGAGGGTTACTGTGAGGAACATGCGCAGAAATGAAAATGTTGCACAAGATGAACCGTCTTTGTATAGTCTCAACTTAGAATCTGAAAGAACCAGCATTACCAAAGGTACCAACTACCTCGGTGCCTGTGGTGTCTCTCACCTTTCTGTTCGTAACTTTTGTAGAATCCATATCTGACAATCAACCAAGCACAATGCTTTGAAGAGGTTATTTTCTCAGACGACCCTGATTTTTCACATGTCTTTTTTTCTTACCCACTTTCTCTGGAAGTTTGAAGAAAGCATGTGCATGCGTGTGCAATCACACACACACACACACACACACACACACACACACACACACACACAGAGTTTGGGGCTAAAGAATGAATAAAAAATAAATGTAAATGCCGAATTGGCAAAGTAACTTCAAACTTTACAATTCAGGGAAGAAATGTTAAATGTGTCAGGTTGTAGGTGGCATTTAAGGCCATACACTGGTTATTATCCTACAGTATTTATATGGTACTCTGGGCTCCAGGGGCCTCACAACCACTAATTACACATTTGTCTGGCCTTCCCACTAAGGAGTGAGGCATCATTAACCACATTTTATAGGCAAAGAACCAAGAGTTAAGTGATGGGCCTGAGCTTACAGACTAAACAGAAGGTAGAAAAGGAATCTCATGCTTAAGAGTTTCTCAGTCCAAGCAAACATGCTGGCTAGCTTCATTTCAAAAATATCAAAGAGGTACACATTGGTGTAGAGTTAAAACTTTTATTCCAACAGTGAAAACACCAGAAGCTTTGCTACTGCAGAGGCAAAACCAAAGTCACAGAAATTGGTCCAAAGCAGTGGTTCTTGAACACCAGTGAGCACCAGAATTCCCTGGAGCACTCAGTAACGCACAAACTTCTGAGCCTCATCTCCAGCTTTTCAGATTCAGAAGGTCTGGGATGGGCCTGAGAATCTTTCTGAAAAGTTCTGGGGTGCTGCTGCTGCTTCTGCTTTGGGGAACTCACTCCTATGGAATCGACCTTCCACCTCGCAACTTAGCCCTTTCTCACAGACCCTGAATCACCACCACTCCTCCAGCCCCCGCCCAGGTATTATCTGCAGGTTGGCACTCCACCTCCTGTGGGCTTTTCAGCTTCCTGGTCTTACTTTCAGCATCACTGGTCTTACTCGGTATATCCCATAGACAGAAAGAAGGCCATGTCGCAAGGTGACTAAGAGCCTCTGTTTTGATATATTAGGTTGGTGTAAAACTAATCGCAGTTTTTGCAATTATTTTTAACCTTTTAAACCTTTTAAACCTTATTTTTAACCTTTTAAACCTTTTAAACTTTTGCACCCACCTAACATATCAAGTTGCAGCCATTCAACTCAAGCCTTAGTGCCTCCATTGCTGTATCTGTAAAATGGGAACAAAAAGAAGATCTACCCCCACAAGTTTAATTTAAAGGTAATGGAGGCAACCCACTTAAGCACTACATGCCTGGCATGGAATAAGAGATCGTTAATAACAATCATTATCATTACGTATTTATCCCACAAGCATTTGTTGAACATCTTCTATACTTTAGATTCTATGAAGAATAATGAAGATAGAATGACAAGTCCTGATCCCTGCTCTCAAGGAGCTTACTATCTAATTCTTTAACTAGATGGGGGTTTCAGAGTCATTATGATATTATACTATGTAGACACATACTAAGATACACTCAGTAGTAGGCAAAAAACAAAACAAAGCAACGACAACACAAACCTTTCTCTAAATGAAAGCTGAAGGTGCACAGGTAAATAATTGAGTTATTTTAGTTGAACAGGGCGGGAGGAGGGCAGAAAGTCCCTCTCCCACACCCGTCCTGCTTCACCCCAGGCTTCTGGGAGCCCTGCTCATTTAGGAGAGCCACAGAACTAATCATTCTTCTCTTTACAATTGAGAAAACTAAGACCCAGAGAGGTGACACAACCTACATACAGGACACAGAGCCAACTGTAGTGGAAAAGATGAGCTGAGACTGGGTTAAGTATCACAGAAATCATGCTGGGAATGACCTTACGGATGAGTTTAAGGTAATCCAACGTTCCCATTTTATAGATGAGGATACCGAGGTTTTCTGCCTATCTAGGAGCAGATCGTGGGGGTATGACGCAGGTCTCCTAACTTCTAATCCACAGCTCTTTCTGTTATACCTCTTCTCCCTTTAGTTCCTGCACATAATACTCCAAAAATGGAGCAATCCCCCCAAAATGAAATAGGCTTTGGCTCTTCTCCATTGAGTGTCCCAAAAAGGTCAAATGTTTCAGCCCTAAGTGAGCAATTAAGGGTGTCTTCCTTTAAAACCCACCCTCACCCCTGAAGCTGAATAGGTTTCCCAGAAAAAAACCTTCTCAGAGATATTTACATTTTCATAGGTGTCCCTTAAAGACTGAAGGTAGCATTTAAGAGTATTTAGTGTGGCTCAGAGCCAGGAGAACATCAAAGAAGGTCTGAGTCAACTGCCTGGTATCCACGGTGTGATGCTGACTTACGTCATAAAGAAGCACAACTCCTTTCCTAGTTGCCTCTGGCTTCCTTGCCAAGAGGAGCCATCCTTGGACTGCAAAGGACAAAACAAAGATTGCCAAAAGCAAACAACCCAAGGCGTGATGCACTGGATAGGAGGAGAACATCTAACTGCTCCAAATGAATTCAAATCTCACCCCTGGACAAACTGCACCATGGGTTCAGAGGAAATTTGCAAATGAATGATCAATCTGCTGGCAGGGCCTTGGAAGAAGACATGGTCCATGAGATTGGGGCCAGAAGCAAGGAATCAGGCAAATGTCTCGACGTTTTTAAACAGAGGAAAAAAACATTCTGTAAGATATAGGTGGTTCAGCTGGAAACAGATCCCTGAAATTATAAATGGGATGGATTGTAAAGGAAATCAGTAATGGTGGTTCCACAGAAGCCAACCCAATTTCACTGAGAACTCACGTCATACTAATGCCAATCATTTCTTTCCAAAATAAAGTCCTAAGACTGGGATATCGGAGAAAACAAAGCGGACTAGAAGGACTTCTGCCAAGAGTTTTGGACAAGGTTTCAAAACACGGGACAGAAACCAGTGCAATTAGGCAGATAAATAACTTGATGATTGACAATGACATATTAGTTGACAGAAAAATATTTCTTGGCCTTATCTGAGGCAGTATTTTTATTAAATTTAATAAAAAGCAAGAGCATTCTTATTAAAACTATCCATGGAGAGGAGATCTAATTAAATGTAACTCTAGTTGCAAGAAGTATGCTCTTTACCCTTTCTGGAATAAAAATCCAGAAGCTTGAATTATCACCTGGGAGGAGTAGATAATATATTAGATGGCAAAATGTGGATTTTTAAAGATCTGAATAGTGTGGCACCAAATTCAAGAAAACTTCATTTAAGAAGGATAAATATAACTTTTTGTCAAGAATTAAAAAAATAATTGTCAATCTAGCAGGGGTATATACGTGGTTTGACAATTAAGTTTGAGAACTTGTTACAATGATGGGGCCTTTTTTGATATCAAAGGGATTTTTCATTATGAATTTGTACCAACTGGACACACAGTTAACCAAATTTACTATTTGGAAGTGCTGAGAAGGCTGCATGGAAAAGTTAGATGAAAATGACCTGAACTTTTCACCAACAATTCCTGGCTCTTGCATCACGACAATGCCCCAGCTCACACGGCACTGTCTGTGAGGGAGTTTTTAGCCAGTGAACAAATAACTGTATCAGAACACTCTCCATATTCATCTGATCTGGCCCCCAATGACTTCTTTCTTTATCCAAATACTGAAAGGAAGACATTTTGGTGACATTCAGGACATCAAGGATAATACGATGACAGCTCTAATGGCCACTCCAGAAAAAGAGTTCCAAAATTGCTTTGAAGCTGGTGTCAGTGCATAGCTTCCCAAGGGGAGTACTTTGAAGGTGACCTTAGTGATATTCAGCGATGAGGTATGTAACGCTTTTTCTAGGATGACTTCACAAACTTAATTGTCAGACCTCGTTATATGATAGTAGAGAGGTAATCAGTATAACTTCAGGAGCTGTTATAGCATAAAAAAGCCACCAGAAAACTCTGACCTTACGCTGTGCTAACAGAGTGATAAGGTGGCCATCTGCTTTGGTCAGACTACCTGGAGTGCTGTGTGTGGTTCTGGGGGCCACACTCTACAATATTAGGGAAGGACCAGAATATGTCTAGAGGAAGATGAAGAGAATGAGAGCCTTCAAACCTCATCATGTAAGGCATGGTTGAAAGAAGCTGGGTTAGGGATACTGTGTGAGCATGGCGTATGTCTTCACATAGCTGAAGGGCCAGATGTAAAAGTGTTCTGGGTACAGGCAGACCTGGGAGATATCGCAGGTTCGGTTCCAGGCCACCACAACAAAGAGAGCAGCACAGTAAAGCAAATCATAATCTTTTTGCTGGTGGAAGGTCTTGCCTTCAGTTTGTAAAAAAAAAAAAAAAAAAAAAAAAAAAAAAAAAAAAAAAAAAGCAACGTCTGCAAAGCTCAATAAAGTGCAATTAAACAAGGTATGCCCACAGTGGAGGACTGCAGAGAAAGAGAATTAGTACTTTCTAACAGCCTCCAGTTCAGGGAGTGGGAGGGCCCCATCACAGGAGGCTTTTGAGCATGGCAGACAGTGCTTCCCAAATGGGAGTACATCCATTCTCTGACTCTGGTCTGTCCCTGACTTGGATAGTGTTAACTTGACTATATTTACAGTAAAGACACCCTTTCTGGGGAAAAAAAGCCCTGAGACTTCATACTGTCAGCTGAAAGACCTACTTCTATGAGCCACAGAACCATATCGAAATGCTAATAAAGCCAGCTTAATGATATGTTGGGGTTATACAGAGCTTTCATCTGGGGAGCTCAGGGCATCTTCACATCAATTATTACCTTTTATCATCGAAATACTCCCACCAGGTGAGGAGGAGGAGGAAGCGTGCTTTATTTTGTCCATGTGGTAGCTGGGGAAGCCTGAAAAGATTCGGCAAAGGCTATCTCATCCTAACAGAAATCTAGAATTTGGAACCTGGTTCTTTCCCAGTCTCTATTTTAATGGGTAAAGGCCATGTTACACCTTTCGACAGGACACTGTCCCTACTGCAAAGCATTTGAAAGCAACAGTAATCAGGAGCCGAGTTAGAACTTTTGGTTCTGAGAAAGGCAGGGTCTCGCTGGTGGAGACAAGCAGAGCTATTAGGAAGCAAAGTGAGAAAAGCCATTTGACCCAAAATAGTGATGCATTCCAAGGAGAAGATGGCTGGGGTAGAACACTTCTCTTCACTTTACCTCATTTTCTTCAATTATCTGAGGGACTGATAATTCTCTGGGATGAAAGGCAATTCCAAAAATGGCTTTTAACATCACCAGAACATATCCCGGACTTAAGAGAACACTATTTTATGTTTCTGCTGGGGTAGTTAACACAGTGTACCTTAAATTAGATTGGCAGGTGGCTCTCTGACTAATCCGTAAGTTCTGTAAAGGAAGCGCTAAACCTTCCTTGTCTTTGTGTCAAGTGGGAGTATGAACACAGTCTCTAAAACCAAACTGCCTGGGTTCAAATCTCATCTCTACCACCTATGAGCTGTGTGATGTTGGGCAAGTTAGTCGACAGCTCTGTGCCTAGTTTCCCTATCTATAAAATACGGATCATAAGGGTACCTCCTCCCTTGGAGAAGAGCTGTGAAGAACAGATCAGCTAATTGATGAGTGCCTGGCCTCTAGTATATCCTTCACATTTTCGCTTCCATTATCAACGCACTGTCCATGTACTACAGAGTACAGAAAGCCTTTTGCTTGGTGGGCAAAGTCAATCTGCTATTTGCCTGCAATAAGGTCTTAGATTGTCCACACCAGAGGGCAATCTTAGGAGAGCATGGGGAAATGAAATGCATAGATAACCCAGAAATCTACTTTCTGCAGAAAATTTCCACTATTTTCCACCAGGGAAGCCTTGCACCGGAACTGCCAACGGTATGAGGACCTTTTCCTAGACCGTCTGTTTTGTAGAAGAGATAATGGTGTCTTAAAGAAATGTCATTCTAAAGCAAGTTTTCGAAGGAGCCACTGTCTCCCATGAGGGAGAAATTTACCGAACTGCTCCCAGCTTTGGGTGTAATTTGAAGTGATTTAGAGTCTGGTGTTTGAGAAGTCATGATGGAACCATTGTGGTCTGTATGGTTTCAGCAGATGAAGCCTTGCAAATAGGATGTGAGGTGACAGGAAGGAGGGGCACATTAGAAAGCTGGAGGGAGGGGCCAGATGCAGACCACACTACAGATCCAGGTCTTCCTCGGCCTGGAGGGAGCAAATCGGACAGCACTGGAAGAAAGAGAAAGAGAGCCGTCAAGGAGGGAAACGGGCGTCTGGGTGTGACAAGGCAGCTCTGACAAGTTAAAATTTGGGATTAGTTATAAATATCACTACTCCAATTGGGGTCTGGGATCCACCTGGCTGTTAGATGTCAGTGAGGAAAAGTGGCCATATTCTAGAAGTTGCTCTGTTGGTTTTGATGTTTCTTGACTATTTAGTTGACTTTCACTCTTTCAAAAAGAAGACAACTTTTTTACAACAAGGTTGCAAAAAATGTACAGTCACAAATCTGTGGGGATGTCAGCCAAAAGCTATCTTGGCAAGCCTGTGCGCGGATGCCCTTGTTGTTGAGCACCACAGGGTTCTGTCACCTCTGGTTAGCAGTGTGTCGAAACCACAGGGGACGGGAATGACAAACGGGTATCTTCCCTTGAGGCAGAAACTGCAAACATCAGAAGCCACAGTTTAGTGGCTCTGGGACTCAGATCCTCTGCGTGTCAAGTTCACGTTGTTGATTGGCATGGTGGTTAAGAACTCTGCCTCTGGCCTGACAGAATAGACGTGGTTCTGATGCAGCTCTATCACTTTCTGGCTGTGACGCTTTGGGCAATTTATGTAACTTCCCTAAAGCTCCATCACTTACTATTTAATAGAGAAATCTATAGGATTTACCCTCCCGGTGAACTGAGAGGGGTCAGTGAGCTAATGTGTGTAAAGTGCCGAGTCCGGTTCCTCACTAAATATTTTTCTTTCATTGTTTACACTTTTCTTAATTTATTGCCTTTAATACAAGGGGGTTGTAAACATTGAAAAAAGTGTGGAAATCATAGCTACAAACTCAGATGATCTCTAAAAGAGCCCACTGGATGGATTACCAAAACCAGTGTTTAAATCCTACCTCTTTCCCTCCTGTGATGCTAAGCTGCCTTCTATTTACTTCACTCTGCCTTATTTTCTTTTTGTTTTTAAAAAAATATTTTTCAATTCGGTTGACATTAATCTACGACAAAGGAGGCAAGAATATTCAATGGGGTAAAGACAGTCTTTTCAATAAACACTATTGGGAAAATTGGACAGACACATGAAAAAAAATGAAACTAGACCACCTTCTTACACCATATACAAAAACAAACTCAAAATGGATTAGAGATTTAAACGTAAGACCTGAAACCAGAAAACCACCAGGAGAAAAGATAGACAATAAACTCTTTGATGTCGGTCTTAGCAATATTTTTTGGCTATGTCTCCTCTGGCAAAGACAATAAAACCCAAGATAAACAAATGGGCCCACATCAAACTAAAAAGCTTTTGCAGTGCAAAAGAAACCATCAACAACAACAAAAAGGCAACCTACTGAATGGGAGAAGATATTTGCAAATGATATATCTGAGAAGGGGTTAATATCCAAAACATATAAAAACTCATAAAGTTCAACATTAAAAAGCAAACAAAAAAACACCAATCCAATTAACAAGAGGTCAGAGGACATGAATAGATTTAGAATTTCTCCAAAGAGGACGTACACATGGCCAACGGACACATGGAAAGATCCTTAACATCACTAATTGTCAGGGAAATGCAAATTAAAACTCACCAAATATTGATGATCCCCAAGCTATTCATCAACCCTTTACCCTCTAGTGGAGAGTCACAAATATGCAGAAATAACCTAAAGATAGGGGCCGGTGAGGATGGAGGCGGGGAGCTGCACAAACAACTGGGCATTGCAACACTGACTCATTCACACTGGAAAGGCAAGATGTGAGAAAGGGTTTGGTGCCACTCAGTTCCGGAGTAAACAAATGCCCTAATGAGCCCTGGCCCTGTAAACCGAAAACACTGCAATACAGACAGCTTAAGGCACTTGTAGGGACTGCAGAGAAATGCTGAAAAGAAAGCAGATTTGTGGAAATGCAGACAGATTCCACGCCTGTAATCTAGACTGCAATCTCATGCTAACCTATGTTATCGTTCAGGTTTATCATAAAGATAAACTGAGAGCTACTGGAGTAGCCCTGGAGTTTCCCAGAAGCAAGCCCCTTACATCAAGTCGAAATCAACAATGTTGGCTGCTCTGTTGTATCTGAATTGTGTCCAAAGAATGCTAAAGCAGAGGATGGTGTGAAGACACCATCCGCCCTGCCTGGCACCAGAGAATACAGAGACCGCCTTCATGCGAGTAAAAAAGTTAAATGATAGTTGAATTTCTGCACCAAACCAAAGGTGCTGAGCTGACTTCCACCTGCATCCTTTTCCGCTTCCTCACCTGAACACATCAAGACCACTCCACCTCACCTTGGAGCCTCGTATCTAGCTGTGTTATTTACCTACTCAACGTGCACTAAGCACTGAGGCTTGAGTCCTGAGGGCTGTCTTCTTCTTGGTGATACCATTAAAACATTTTATGCACAAAGACCTATGCAGAATTCCCAAGAAGTACGTAAGAGTCTATGGCACTGAATGGCTTTTAAACGTAGAGATTTTAAACACACACTTCCCTTTTTATGTCCTAAACTATTTCCTGTTCCAGAAGCATCCTGCCTCCCCTTTCAGCAACCCTCTGTGTCACCGTGTTCCCATGAATCTGAGGGGAGCAGCAGCCTCACAACTGGGCAAAGCACGGAGAACACGCCAGCTTGTGGTCGCCACTGCTTTGCGACTGCAATAAGGGAACAAGGGCTTTGCAGGAACTGTCAGCCCCTCTGCCAGTCACAGGAGGCAGGCAAAAACAAATTTACGAAGAAAAGGACATTTTTCCTTTGTATTTTACAAGAAGATGAAGTCCTTCGCTGTTAATTAGGCCTACATTATTGTTACTTGCAGCCTCTGTCAAAAGATAAAAGCTATTTGTTACTGTCCAGAATCTGCTAAATTATTAGGATTATAAATTATATACAGAATGGTTCACTGAACTAGAGCAAATTTCTTGGCTTAATACGTTTTCTTCTGCCAAGGCCAAAAATCATAATAACTGCTGCAAAAGTTATCAGGAAAATAAATAGAATTTGAATGGCCGGGGAACTACCTCAGGCACAGGAAGTGCATGAAGTAGCGTCTCTCTCAGGGTTCTGACCTTGCCCTTTTCTCTTCTCTCTTCCTCCCAGGATGGTCTCATCTGTTCCCTTGATTGCTATGAATTCCACAAGGCTGTCTCTAAGCCAGACCTCTCCACTACACTCAAAAAAGGAGTCAGAAAACCTTCCCTAGAAAAGGCTGGTGAGAAAATATTTTAAGCTTTGTGGGCCACACAGTCTCTGCCCTTAGAATGTGAAAGCAGCCATGGACAACATGTAAACCGTGAGCATGGTTGCGTTCCAATAAAACTTTATTTGCAAAAACAAAAGGAGGGCCATAATTTGATGACCCCTGCTCTCCACACCAACTGCCCACTGAACGTTTCCACCTGCAAATTCCATGGTTGCTTCAGAATTCAATGCTGCAAGGCTAGAGACATTCTCTTTTACTCCTAGTCTTCTCTAAACATACCCCTGACACTCATGTGCTTAGGGCTAACACTGGGGTCTCAATCCATTCCCCACCCTGACATCCCACAATCAAACACAAATCCTATACACTCTAACTTTTAACATATCTCATGTGGCCCACTCCAATTATGTGCTTCTTGAGTGCAAACGCTGTGTCTTACTCATATCTGTAACTAGCTCCTTCTCCTATTGTCTAATTTAATGTCTGACACATGAAGAGGCTCCAAAAGTGTTTATTGAATGAATGAATGAATGAATGAATGAATGAATCAACAAACCGTTATAACAACCCTAGGCCAGTGTTGCTTTAATTTCAATGTGCATATACATCACCTGGAGACTTTGTTAGAAGCAGATTCTGATTTGGTAGGTCTAGAATGGGACCTGAGTTTCTGCATTTCTATCAAGCTCCCAGGAAACTGAGTGTTGCTGGTTGACAGACCACACTTTGAGTAGCAAGGATACAGGAAATATCCTTTGGTCCCAAAGTGCCACATACAAAGAGATTTCTTCCCCAATTTTGATGCGTAAGTTGATTTCTTTCCATGATCATGTCACTACCTCATTACTTGTACCCATTCAAAGCTCCAAAGAAATGAACAAAATTGTTCACCACACCAAATGCCTTTGAAATTGGCAGTTTACATACATTTCCATTTCTATGCCTCAGACTATTTGCTACTTCAATTACCTCCTCCTCACCTATCTACTCCTATCCCTGGGTGCCTACTTAATTTAATTTAAACATAACTGTGCTTTGCCAATGCAAGGCTTTCTTATCAAGATGTGTAACTTATCATGATTGTGCAAATGTCTTAAACAAATTATTATTGTTTAGAAATTCAAAAGAACAGTCTGTTTTCCCAGAACTCTACTACAATGACCAAATCGAAACCTATTTTCCTGCTACCTACACCCCTTTTAATAGCAACAAAACACTTTTTTTTTTTTAATCAGCAGAGCAAATAATTGCTTACAGAGCTCCAGGGAACATGATTCTTCCCCTTACCAGCCCCAACCCCAACCCAAAATAAGAAGAATATACCAATGTTATCTGGAGAAACTTCATACTCCATGGAAGCTGAGCTATTTGCTTTGGCAAGTGAAAAGCATAGCCCCAACATTGTGGCAAAAATCACATTTCTTTGTATGTATTCAGTCAAGTTAGATATCACATTGGGACCAGCAGCTCTGGACATTCAACTCTGCCTAGAAACTAGCTTTTTACTATACAGATGCCATAGCAGGCTACTTTTCACCAGGTAATCTCAGCATTTTGAATAATTACATCTCCTCCAACAATGTCTAAAGGATATTGTGTCAGAAAATAGATGTCATAGTGAATATGTGATTCTAAATAGGCTTTTTCACTACCAAATTGTAGTAAAACGCACTATAATCACCTCACACTACACAAATTGCTCTCTCCTTATATTAATCTCCAACGAAGAGAATCAAATTGCCTTGCCTGAAATTATAGACGAAAACGATTACAAAGGTATGGCAGTTTTATAACTGGTAACTTATAATACCTGTGTCTTAGTCCGTTTGGGCTGCTGTAATAAAATATCATAGACTGGGTGGCTTATAAGCAACAGAAATTTATTTCTCACAGTTCTAGAGGCTGGAAGTCCCAGAGAGGGTGCCAGCAGGGTTGGGTGAGGGTCCTCTGCCAGGTTGCAGACTTCTCATTGTATCCTCACACAGCAGAAGGGGCTAGAGACCTCTGTGGCCTCTTTTAGAAGGGCACTAATCCCATTCATGAGGGCTCCACCCTCATGACCTAATCACCTCCCAAAGAACCCACCTCCTAATACCAGACATATTGGTGTTAGGATTCCTACAATTTGGGGGAGATACAAACATTCAGACCATAGAAACTGATTTTATTATATATTTATACTGGGGTTCCAAAAAGATGTATACACATTTTAAGAGATGTAATAAAATGTGTATACATCTTTTGGCACCCCCTGTAATAATGGCAAAAATTCCTATTCATCACAAATCTAAATGACCAGAAAGCTCCAATAAAATGAGTTTAATTGTACGTAATTGGTTTTCACACTGACCACTCTGGGGAATTGAAAGATCCTGAAGGGTCTTCTAAATCATCAAAGAAACATTAATACTTACAGAATTTCAGAGCTGAAAGAGATGTGGAGCTCATGTGGTTCAGTGTGCACATCTGACAGCTGTGAATTGAGTCCAGTTTTGGGGAGCAATTGCCCACTCCATGAGCGGCAAAGCAAGGCCTCAAACCCAGTACGCCTCGTACCCCCACAAATGGCCTTTGCACAATACTGATTGAATGGTGTCAAATATCATAACCTTCTGTGTGCTCAAATTCTTAGAAATTTCATAATTCATTGTAGTCCAGCTATCTAAAATTTCAGCACCCACTGTGATGTTTCAGAAATCCCTTCATACTTTCTCTATTCTTTGGCATTCTTATAATTTTTTTTAAATCATCTGTCTTCCGCATTAGAAGGTAAGATTCCTAAGACAAAGACATTTTTCTTCTATTCATTGCAATATCACCTAGAATAAAGTCCAGTATAAACTAAGAGGTCGATAAATATTTGTTGAATGAAAAAAAAATCATATATAACCTTTAAACATATCACTACATTATCAGAATACCCCAGTTGATGTCATCTATTTGACATTTTTCCAGAACTTCTGATATGCCAAGACTGAGGTGAACCTTAGAGTAATCAGTTTATTTTATTCATTCAGGGGCACTTAATTTAAGGTGATCCTATTATTGTAACCTCCTAATGCAATACCATCACTTATCAGCTTAATTCTTCAGACTGTACCTATACATTCCTCCCTGAAGGAATTATTTTCACCTTCAGCCTAAAGTTAGGACTTATGATTCAGCAAGCTGCTTCCTAGGATCAGACGGGAGGGAAATTGCAATCTCTGTGCTAGCCTGCCAAAGCTGATAAATATGGAGTAGATCAAAAGAGGCAAATGCTTTGCGAGGCAATTTGCACATAGTCTCTTTCAGTTATACTCATCACAAAGCAAAGCAATTCATAACTATGGGAAGATCCTTGAATTAGAAGCATACATGGTATCAGGTATCTCATCTATTATATTTGTTTTTGAGGTAATCAAAAAAGATAAATGAATAGATGGCTTTGTTTTCTAAGAATATGATTTTAAAAAATCATAATTTCATAATTCAGGAAATTCATCGGTACTTTCACAATTGAATGCTAAATTACAGTAAGGTTAACTTCCGTATGGCGAATACTGGTGTTTCAAAGTGTCATGAGCTCTGAGGGGTTTGGTGGCACATAGAAATCTCTTCCCCATGTAAACTCACAAGGTTGATTTAATCAAGTGACACTTGATGGAGGGGATGCCTGGGCTTATCCCATCTCAAAAGTTTATAAAAATCCAGAAAAATAAATGGCAGTCAAGTCTTAATTATTCATCCTTCAATGCAAGTGCAGGGAATTTTTTTTTTAAGTTTCTATTTAACTTTAGGTTCTCACCGATCCTTCTCAGTTCACCCTAAATGGTCATCTCAAATGCTCCACCTCTCATCTAATGTGAACACGCATTTCTTGGAATTTTCATTCAATTAATATTCTGTGCATGTTTCATCTCCCAGACCACACCACCACCTCCTTGGGGACAAGAGCCATGCTGGATTTATCTTTATTATCCTTTGTGGCTCTCAGCTCAGGTCTGCTGTGAACACTCATCACTGAGAAATAATTGTTGACAGTGAGTTTAAAAAAATTTTTTTTGGTGGTGGTATAACTTTCCAATTCTTCGTCCCAGGTTATTATTTTCCTAATTTTGTTTTATTTTATTTTTTTTTGTTAAACTATACACAATGTAAAATTTACCATCTTAACTACTTTCAGTGGTACAGTTCAGTAATGTTAAGTACATTCACATTGTATAACCCATCTCCAGAATTCCTTTTATCTTGCTAACTAAAACTCTGTCCCCATTAAACACTAACTCCCCATTCCCTGACCCTCTAGCCCCTGACAACCACCATTCTACTTTCTGTCTCTATGAATATGACTGCTCTAGGTACCTAATTTAAGTGGAATCATACAGTATTGGTCATTTTGTAACTGACTTATTACACTTCGCATAATGTCCTCAAGGTTCATGCATGTTGTAGCATGTGTCAGAATGTCCTCCCTTTTGAAGGCTTCATAATACTCCAATGTATGTATGTACCACATTTGTTTATCAAGTCATATGTTAATGGAAATGGGCTGCTTCCACCTGTTGGCTAATGTGAATCATGCTACTATGAACGCAGGTGTACACACATTTCTGTGAGATCTAGCTTTTAATTCTTTTGGCTATATATCCAGAAGGAATTGCTGGGTCATATTGTCCCAGACTAACAGCTATTAACATCAGGTTATACACTGACAAGCAGTAGGGATAGGAGATGAAAAAGGAGGATTCCAAGAAGACACTGGGCAGAATGACTCTATAATGAAGTAGGGAATGGCACCCCCTGATCAGAGATTGTGAGACTGTGATTCTGAGGAGCTCCAGCACTGTGAACAATTTCCATAAATGACAAATACCCACAGTGAGTGATGTCCCATAAACTAAAAAAAGACTAAAAATTTTATGACCTTCAGCATGCCCTAGAGCAGGGGTGTCCAAACTTTTTTCAACGTGTTTCACCAAGGGCCATATGCGGTAAAATACACAAACAGCCGGGCCACTCACTCGAGGTGAAGTACGTATTGCCTCACCTGGTTTATTTAAGTAAACTAAATATATTTTTGGAATTGGCAGTGGGCCAATTAACAATGGATCGTGGGCCGCAGTTTGGACACCCTTGCCCTAGAGGTATGGAAATGAAAAGCCCAAGGAGAGAGGAAGGAGAGATCAAGAACCAAGTTGTCAATAAGAGTTTCTTGGAGAGAACGGCTAGATGGCTCAGTTGACGGGGTCGCTGGTTTGATTCCCCCATGGGCCAGCGAGCTGTGCCCTCCCCCGCTAAGTTGAAATCCAATGACTTGGAGCTGATGGGCCCTGGAAAACACACTGTTCCCCAATAAAAAAATTAGAAAAAAAGAGTTTCTCGGAGAAATTTTCCCAAATAAACTGTCATAGGAATGAATGATCTTGTGTTTAGGAAGCTTTATCTTTGCTTGGCCAAGTACCACTGTCCCAAGGACAGCATTTCTCTAAGTGAGTCGCTTTCCCAGAGTATAGATGTCACCTCACATGAGGTGTGTTCGCACCTGTGCGGCAGGAGGGTGCTCAGCAGAGCACTGCAGGGGAGCCATGACGGAAGGACAAGAGGCGTGTCTGCATTTTTCTGGGAGCGAGCTGACACCTCTGGGAGCTCAACCAGCAAATCCTTTGCCATCTGCTTTGTGAAGATTTTATCATTACTCCAGGGCCCCTCTATTTCAGGGGAATCTCCCATAGAGGTTCACACCCACTAACCTAGAGGCTAGGCAGGCCTTTGGGCATTTCTCCTCCAACCCTTTTTAAAATGTGATGATTTGTTCCTGGGGAAAATCTGAATATAAGCATTACTCCAGCAAACTGCATCTCTCTCGGGAAGGCTTAGGAGCACGAGGGCTGAGGGAAACGCTTGGCCTTGGCTGTGCGCTGATCCCTGGTGACCTGTGAGCTGATTTAGCCAGGTTCAAGTCCAACTGCCAAGGGCTAAAGAAATGAGTGGACTAATAGAGATACAAGAAGAGGACCATAGTTTTGGGACAGAGTCTGACAAAAACAATATCTGAAAAATATAATGTTCTGGAAACCAGGCCTGTATGATGGCTTGAGATATAGAGAAAATCTTGATAAACGCAGGTGCTTTCTATGGTCACACTCTGGCTCTTAGAATTTAATATAGGATCTAAAGAATGAGTAATTTCCCTTCTTGGAGAGTGGGAGGGAAAAATGAAGAAATAGCATATTCTGGTGGTGCATTTTTAAGCTAGTGTTTTGCAAGTATAATAGGTTATTTCTATTCCTGTAAGACTCCATTCGTTTTAACATTATGTCATTATTTGGGAATTGTCTGAGTGTCTTAATACCTCAATTTCGTTTTAATAAATGAGATCCCAGAAAAATGCATTCTTCAAGCAGGAGAAGCGAATTGTTTTCAGTGTTTCCTCTCTATAAGGTGGGAAGCGGCACAACGCTGAAAAACATGTCTTCCTACATGTCCTTTTTCACTTAGGTGACTTTAGGCAACTAATTCTTTTCAAGCTTTCCTTTGTCATTAATAAAATAAAAACAATTTCTACACTGTGAGGTTGCTCTGACCTCTCATGTTAGCCTCCTTTCTTTCTTCGGCCTCCGAATAAGGTCTATAGCCCTTGGTGACACAAATTTTGGTCAGATTAATTCCTCGCCATTTTCACCGTACAGGTTGAAAGAGAAAATCATATTGCCTTTCTGAGTTTTCATCGACTGTTCAAAAACACAAAATTGGCAAGGCAGAGAGAGAAGGAAACGTAGAATGAAGGGAGGCAGAGGGTGCAGGAAGAAGCAGCAGGAGGCATGGAGCCAGTTTCACAAAAAAATAGGGGCAGAAAAGCAGAAAGATGTAAAAAAAAAAAAAAAAGAGGAGCAAGAAAGAAGAACATAAAAAAATGAGGGGAAGGTTATATTTTCAGGTATGCACTGAAGTTTCAAAAAATATATTTCAAAGCATTGAGAAGCGTCATGCAGTCATGGATCGAACACTGACGGGTCACTTATATTTGATCAGATGCAGAGCTGTGCTATGACACATGGAGGATGGGACACATTCCCAGCACTGTAGTGGCCTCAGATTGTACCCCAAATTTAAAGTGTAATCTAGTGAGGCCGGGATACACAAGAAGTAAAAAAATGTCATCTGAATTATTTACCCAACTTGCTCTTGACATTGAAACTAGAATCTAAAACACCCCTCCATTCCCCATTGAGGGCAGGATTCTTGATCTGTTTTGTTATTTATGTGTCTGAGGTACTTAAAACAATGCCTGGCATATAGCAGATGCTCAATAAACATGTGTTGCACAAATAGTCATTCAGTCAATAGTTATGAGAGTGCCATATGCCAACTTCCAGACTTGGCATCAAAGAAATAAAGATACATTTAAGATATGATCCCTCCTCTGTAATGTGGTAGGAGAGAGAGAGACGTGTGAAAGGCCACAGAAATAGGAGAAGCAGCAGCACAGCAGAACATAACTATATCAAGGAATGAAACACTGTAGCCACACTACCTGGGTTGACACCATTCTTCTAGTTTCTACCTGTGATGCCTTGGACATGTTACTGAACTGCTCTGTGCCTCAGTTTTCTCATTTGTAAAGTGGGGCTATAACCCTCATGGGAACGTTGCAAAGGACTGCCATGGATTACTATGGAGGGGGTGTAAAATACCTGGTACAAAGTGAGAGCCAAGAAATGCAATAGAAAAAATAATGATAATGATAAGAGGGTCAGAAGGAAATTTTGGGAGGTGATGGATATGACTATGGCTTGACCATGGGGATGGTTTCATGGGTGTAGATTTATTCCCAAATTCATCGAGTTGAGTCGTATCCATTAAACATGTGCGGCTTTTTACATGTCAATCATACCTCAATAAAGTAGATGTGAAAAAAGAAAGAAGTGCGACAGAGATGGACAGCTTCTATGAGAGCCTTCAGAATAAAGAGTGGGGCATAAAGGGTCGATTCTGAGAAAAGAAGTGGCGACTGTCAGGAAAGACTCCAAGGGAACAACTGACCTTTGATCTGAACCTCCGAAGACCCATCTGCCAGGCTGTTGAGAGGACCACACAGCACAATCGAGAACAGTGTGTGCAAAGGCCTGGAGGCAAGATATCCCATCAGAAGATGACAGGCTACACGAGAGCAGTGGCGGTGTGAATGTGATGGAGTGGGGACCAGAGATGCTAAGGACCCTCAGTTGCGTACTCAGTGTGAGATGGAGGGAAAGGGAGAGAAAGGGTCCAGGATGAAGATGGGGAAGAGAGACAGAAAAGCAGGTGAGTGGGCTTTTTTTATTGCACTTCAATGACTTGTTTTGCTCTTTAAGTCTTCCATCAATAGTTATTTTTTATAAACACGTATTTATTTTGGTATTTGTCATCTAATTTGTAAAATAACATTTTCGATTTTTATGTCTTTTTTTTCCCCAAAAAGTTATATGTGTGCATTATAGAAAATTAAAAAAAATACTGTTGGGCACTAACAGTCCCATTTATCACAATAACCACCCCATTTTGATCTTTATCCTTTTCGTTGTTTACCTATCATACATTAAAATAATTTTTAATTGTACAAATGGGATCATACAGTGTCCACTGTTTCATAGCCTGATTTTTAAAAATTAAATGTGACCATGATTACATGTCGTTTAATATTCTTCTACACGATCAATTTTAATGGCATGCAAGTATTTCATTATGGATGTATAATTTATTTTTATCTACTCCTCTATGTGAATGTTTAAGTTATTCCTATTTTTTTCTATTGCTAAACATTTCTGTTGGTACCTCTTTGCACACCTCCTTGGTTTCAGTGTTCATTTTAATGTATTTCATCTCCCCGATAACGTCAAAGTAAGGGAAGGAAAGTGAAGTAAATACACAAGTTGATTGTACTTGTCACAGGAATTACCCCGGCCACAAGTCCTTGGTCCTCCCAACCTGCAAAATGCCATGTGCCTGCCCCATGGGATACACAACAGGGTGGGAGAAATTCATTTGAGGAATTGGCACTCTGGCCCCTCTGCCAGAGTCCACAAAGCCTAGCCAATCAGGGGCCATGCCAAAGCCAGAGAAGCAAAAGTGAGCAAGGTAGGGCAGGTCACTGCTATGTGCACCTGGGGTGATGGGGGAAGCCTTGGATTGAGCATTTAGCTTCTGACACTGATATACACTCTCAGCATACACTAAGCCAAGAAAGGACAGTGACAATGAGAAGGAAAAGGAGAGGCAAGGTAAGAAAACTCAGTCACCTGAGATGGTATGCTTCTGTTTCCTGGGCCACCATGAATATATTGATAGAAAAGTGTCGGGGAGTGAATGGTTTGGCTTCTGTGCATGGAGAAGGTGCAGACGAATTTGGAGGGTGTGTGAATGGGGCTGCATCCAACTCAGAAATACAAGAGTGGAATTAATCAGCCTAAATAAAAAGAGACCACTGCTCTTCCCTAGACTGCTCATCTGGAGAACTGAACTTAAGCTAAATTGGGTTAAAACAAAAAGAACAGCGCCATTCCAAACACTTTTTAAAACCTTGTCCAAGATCTATTGTTTTGAGCTCAAACAAAGATTTTTGCTTCTTAAAATGTATTATTGTAAAAGACTATGAGCTATTAGTCCTGTCTTGGCTATAATCGTGGACGCCCTCTAGTTAAGGTTGTCTTTTCATTCATTTGTTTGGTCACTGGCTCAGCCATTATCACACATTGATTAACTGTTACTGATTAGCAATCTACTCTGTGCAGAACACAGCATTGCCAGGTATCGTGCATATGGGCATAAAACAGACGATCCCTGTCCTCCTGTAGCTCTAGGCTTATAGAGGGAACACAGCTAACAATGAGGCAGATACATTATTAAGGATGAAGTTCTATGGGGAGGAAGGAAGCATCATGAAATTTACAAAGCAGACCTGCTGATGGTGGCATCTCTGAGAAGGGGCACAATAGCACCAGGAGTCACCCGATTGGTGACGTTTCCTCCTGGGCACACAGGAAGACCACACACCCAGCCCATTGCATCTAGGTGGGGTCACATTGGATGAGAGCAGAGTAATGCTTCTCCCTTCCATGCCTGGCCCAAACCATCCTCCTCATGTACCTTATTTCTCATCAGGTAAAAGCAGATAATTTTGCAGAGGATCCCGAGAAGGACAACAGGTTAGAGGGATTATGTCCTGGAAGAGTTTGGTGGCCATGTGGAACACAGAGGAGTCCCCATTCTTATGTCTCTGTCTCTCTCTCTCTCTCTCTCTCTCTCTCTCTCTCTTTCTCTCTCTCTCTCTCTCTCTCTCTCTCTCTCTCACACACACACAAACACACACACACACACATGCACCAACCACATTGGGCTGTGACCTGAGGGGCTAATAAACCTCACTGCTTTAAAGCACTAAGATTGGGAGTTGTAAGTGATGGACTATTCTGAATAACAGGAGGAAAGTTTACACTAAGGCCTGCAGGTTGCAAAGAAGTCGACTGTTGAAAGACCTGGAATAAGACCATTCAAGGCAGAGGAAACAGCATGAATCAAGGGCCCAGGCAGGAAGTCTGAAGAACTAACAGAAAGTTGAAGGGGCTGAAGTCAGGTGAGTGAAGAAGTAACATTAGGTTAGGCTGGAGTGACAGGAAGGGCAGGAAACACGGATACTTGTAGACAACAGTAAGGAGTTTGGATTCATTCAACTTCCTTCATAGTTTTACAACTCCTCCAGTACAATTATTAGTATGCCAGGGTACCCAGTAGCTACGATTCAGTGATGTATTTAAAATGACCAAAATCCAGAAAGATACAACACTAAGCGTATTAGTTTCCTATTGCTGCTGTAACAAATTACCACAAATGTATTGGCTTAAAACAACACAAATGTATTACCTTACAGTTCTGAAGCTCAGAAGTTCAAAATGGGCCTCAATGGGCTGAAATCAAGGTGTCAGCAGGACAGCGCTCTTTCTGGAGGCTCTAGGGAAGAATCTTTTTCTTGCTTTTTCCAGCTTCTAGAAGCAGTCTGCATGCCTGGGCTCGTGGCCCCTTCCTCTATCTTCAAAAGCCAGCAGCACAGAGTCCTAGAGTCTCTCTCTGACTCTGCCTCTCCTGCTTCCCTTTCACTTAAAAAAGGCTCATGATTACATTGGACCCACCTGATAAGCCAGGATCATCTGTCCATCTGGAGGTCGGTTCATCAGCAACCTTAATTCCATCTGCAGCCTTACTTCCCGCTTGCCGTGTAACAACATATTCACAGTTCCAGGGATTAGAATGGGGACATCTCTGGGGGGCTGTCATTCTGCTCTCCACACTAGGAACACCACTGATTGTGAACTGAGGTCAACTAAACCATAGTTACCAACCTTGTAACTCATAGACCCCCTTTATTATTTTCCCCAAAACTGAATGTTTCGAAAGATTTGATTTCTAAAACAAATTGAATTCATTATGTAATTACATATTGATAACGATTTCCATTTAGATTTTTTTATTGGGCTTCTCAAAACATATCAAAGAGGTTGCAACCCCGCCAAATATTTGAAGTGATTCTGGATTGGGGGCCTCTAGAATTACAGAAAACTGGGCTTCTCAAATCTGTTTCCTAGGTTTGATCAAAGGACTCACCGAGGGGGAAACAATGAGCATTGATAAGATGTATCTGGGTACATCCCACTCCTGTTGTCCCCAGATATAGAGTTTGGGGCTGACCTCTTGAAAATCTCATCACAATAATTTTATATTCTTAAGACTAAGGGGACTTGTACTACTCATCACGACTAAAATGCACAGGACTAATTATTATACACGCGTCACACCTCTGGAGGGAAAAGCTCATTATTGTGTTGGAGAACAGAAACCTGGCAATTTTGCAGAATACAAATCACCCAACGCAAGTCCACTTGTGCTTGCCCGTTTACATTCCCATGTCATTCCTCAAGGGTAGCTAGCAAAGCCTCTGGGACAAGAGAGAGTTTGTGGCAATTCTGACGTATCAATTATCCTGGATTAAGTGCTCTGCCACGATATTTAAATAGTAAACAAAACACTCGAAAAATCCCCTGGACAAAAGACAACCTAACCTAGACGTTTGGTCTTGGAAGGTGAATCTGTCACAGGTTGAAGACATAGCAGTTCATGTGGCATCTGGTCTACTACTTGGTTCTTTTCGCACCCAGGATCTCCTTTTCCTGCTAAGTCCCTGAATTTATATTCACCTTACTGGCAACCAGCACTTAAGTGATATATCATAGAGGAATTCTGTTTTCCCATCACTATCCCTCCACCTACATTTTTTACTTTGTGGATCCTCTTTATTACTTATTAAACAAGCTTCTTATTCAGAACATTTGCCTTTCCTTTATATGATGCCAGTACTTTCATTTTCAGAAGATACTAATAATTAACTTCCCAGCAAAGCTTACCTTGACTAGTGTTTAACTTTGAAACACCCTCCCAGGAAAATGATAAAGCAATATGAGGCTTTCAAACATGCTTAAGACACAACTAGTTTAGGGACTACAGATTTATTGGCTCACACTGTGCGCTACTGATGAAATCAGTGAATACTTACATACTAGCTTCCATACCAAATCCTGCAGGAGGCCTAATTTCACATTGGGACAGAAAACAAATCACAGTACTGGGGACATTCTAAGAATCTGCTTAACACTGATTCTGCATTTTGCTTACCTAGATGTGAGCATTTTAGATATGGAACACAGAGGTCTAATGCATAAGTAAGATTCTAATATGTGTCTAGAATGATTTGGGGAGGTGGAGGTAGAGGAGGTGGGAAAGAAAAAAGAGAGGAGAGAGAGGGAAAGAAGGAAAAGGAGAATAGGAAGAGAAGGATGAAGAGGGAAGGGAAGATGGAGGAAAATCAAGAGACATCCACATTTTGTGGATGTGCTTTCTTATTCAGAAGAATAAAATTTGGGTGTGAAGAGTTACTTTCTCGGCAGCCCATGTGGCTTTCTACACCAGTAAACTTTATCACACTTTGCATTCTGTGCAATGCAAACCAAATAGCTAACTACAATTGCTTTGATTACTCAGTCTCTAAAAATTATCCAGCTATTGACTTGACTTTCCATTTTACCAAGCCTCTAAGATTTCACAAACGCAAATTTTTCTTACAAATCACAAGCTTTGTAATAAATCAGGGTAGGTGTCAAAATGAAAAAAAAAATGTCTTTGTCATAAGAGAAACTATCCGTGTTGAAATACTGGTTGCTGAATCATTATTTTAGGATTTTCAGCATGTGGAAAATGGACAGAAGATAAAAAGGGGTGTTCTTTCTATGCCATTCCAATCCCTAGCACCTAACAGGGTTGCCTGCCATAGTAATAGCTCAAAAGTGTTTGTTGGTACAAACATTTTATATCTCTTTGAATCTTAATATATGTAACCATTATGTGAACAACCAAAATTTATAAACTATAAGCAACTTTATTCTTGTCTCCCATTGTCCAAACTTTACACTTATTCTGGTTAGGTTAACTCTTCCCTGCCCAGAAAGAAATTTCAGGCAAATCCCATGTCTTTCAGATTTCTTTTCGATAAAAAGAAGTTGGTCAGCAGCTCAGCTCACAAAACACCAAGTGGAGTGAGTAATTAATATGTTCGGTCCAGTATGGTGATATTTTAAACTTCAGTCCAAGTTACAGCTTCTTCCACTTCCCCAGCTCAATCAGCTGCTGGCTAGTTGCCTGAGGTGGAAGGACTCTCTTCCTTCCCCTGCCCTTTTATCCTTCCTCCTCCATTTTGCCAACTGTAATTTCAGGAACCTGTAGATGGGGGTGTAGGGGAGGAGTGGTAGGAAAGGCTTACTCCATTAGTATTGCTAAAAGATAAGTTAGGTTCTTTCATGTCAACTTTTTAAAGTACAGCTGACCCTTGAACAACATAGGGGGTAGGGCCACTGACCCGTCAGCACAGTCAAAAATCTGAGTATAAATTCTGACTCCCCCAAAACTTAACTACTAATAGTCTACTGTTGACTGGAAGACTTACCGAGAACATAAACAGTTGATTAGCACATTGTTTGTATGTTATAGGTATTACATACTGTATTTCTACAACAAAGTAAGCTGGAAAAAAAAATGTCATTAAGAAAGACATCATAAGGAAGAGAAAAATACATTTATAGTACTTATTGAAAAAAGTCTGCACAGAAGTGGCCTCTACCATGCAAATTTTAAATATCCATTGGGCTCCCAAGGTGACAATCTGGGAGCATCCTGCCCTTTCGATTTTCTAGGAGTGAGTCAGGCCCCAATCCACTGTGTCCTCCAAAATGCAGAGGACATATATTAAACGTCCAAAAGGTCCAATTAAAGCCACTCTCTCTGGGATTGAAGAAAGAGACATACTCCGTATCTTTTCTGTAGAAGGTGAGGTTTAGAGCCCAGCACATGGTTTGTTCCAAAATTCTAATTCTCCACCTCGTAATAACTGCAAGGGAGGGGTCAAGAGATAACCTAATTTGCCTGAGTGTCTTTTTCCCTCATGCGTGGTGGTCTTTCCAAAATTTTGAAATGGCACATTTACTGTATTGAGTATTAAGCCAATACTGAGGTTAAAATGGCTCCATTTTCACCAAGTACCCTATAAGAATATTCCATTTTTGCCCGAACAGATGAAAATCTTGATTTCCAAAGCAGATTCATCAAGACCGATTCATCATTATTCTTCACTTGATCACATTTTATAATTTTTCACTCTGTTCAGTTAGAAGGTTTCACGTCTCTCTGCAATTACAGCTTGGCTAAAGCTCTTTGCATATGTTTTTTCATTTGCTCCCTCAGTCATTTTTGGTTTCTTAACTCTCAGTTGTGCTTCACATTATATAAACCTCCCAAGGACGCCGAAGGATAAGGTTTTAGTCATCTGCAGATTTGGTTTGGTTCACTAATTTATGTACTCCGCCCTCTCCCTGAACGTCTGTTAAACTGTGACGTCGAAGCATTAGAGTTAGGAGAATCTTTTTAAATACTCACCCCTATAGTGTTTTGTGTGTTTGTTTTGTATTTTGCCCCTGTACCCAGTGACCCTTGCTCATTCAATCAGCTAGGGCTTCTGCTTTCATTACTTTAGAGAGAAGGGATGACACAGCACAATGGCAGAAAACAGAGAAATTGATTCTTTTCTGTTTCAAAATCTTGGGTCCTGTCATAGGCCCAAGATTGGTAAGGATGAGTATTAAGTAAGCAAAGGCTCTGATAAAAAGTCCAATCAGAGACAGGGGGAAGGTAGCAGACCAGTGGAGGGTGGAGGTGGGTGGTGGGGGTCTCTAAGAGGTGGCCCCAATCTCCACCCACCTCCAGGCAGTGGAGTGGATAATGGAAACCCACAGGTAGAAGTGGGGAATACGAGAGCAGGGGGCATTGCACCTGCCTGTCCTGGTAGAGTTGAGGGAGGAAGGGACAGAGGACACGGTGGAGATGTCTGCATGCTGTGCCTGGGCAAGGCACTGAGGCAGCCCCAACACACCATAAGAACAGGTGAATGATTCCCATGAACCTCAAAGGTAACACAGGTGGAGATATGGTAACATGTAGCTCTAAGGAATAGCATGCTTTATGCAACAAGCTTGTTACTGTGTTTTATCAAATGCTTACAAATAAATCACATTTTAAATGAGGGAAGACAAGTTGCTTACTATTTAAAGAATCCCTGAAGAAAAACTTTTGGAAAAGATTCCCTTTTGCTATTGAAATAATTACCTGTTAGTTTATCTACTTCAGAGTTTCATGGGTTGGCGGTTTTTGAAAAGGAGAAACTCCTTAAGTCTGAAAAATGAATCACCCCCTTTTTTTTTTTAAACTCACCAATTGGACTCATCATATTACTTTGTTGACTCAAAATATTACGCTACATCTTTGGCTATTTTGAGCACACTTGAAAGTAGAAAATAGCATCACTCAAAATTGAAAAAGAATGTGAAGGGCTATATTTTCCCAAGATTGTCCCTTCAGAAGCTCAGGGAGTGTCAAAGGCCCAAAGAGACCACCTGAGCCTTCTCCCTACCTCCTCTCCCCAGCTCACCTTTGTTTCTCATATTTCATTAAGAGCCAATTCCCATTTCTTCTCCTTTCAGGCTATTTCTTGCCTCACTCTCCTCTCTATTTTCTCTGAAATGCCCTAATTCACAAGACATCATCAACTTTTGTGTACTGCCTCCATTCTCTCTCATTACTGCTTATCAGCGCCTCTGCTCTGAAGTCTATACTCCTCAGCTGGACATGCAAGACCTTCCATCATCTGACGCCAATGTTTGTTTATTCCTAGTCTAACTTGTGTTCTTACCTCTTATGTGCCCTGAGTTCTAGTGGAATCTACTCCCACTGAGTTTCCTCTGGGTTCCTCCCTCCGAGTCCTCTCCATGCTACTTTCTCTGTCTTCTGTTTCTCCTTCTTGGAAACTGAGGCTCTCATCTGTACTCTCACGGAGAGTTACTACCAATTTGTCTCTTACAATACTTGTTACTTTCCACCCCATGTATCGGTTATTTGTGTTTGCGTCTCAGTCTCCCATGCCTCCTACCTAATCAAAGCTCAATGAATATACAGGGACGACCGTGGAATACCAAGCAGTCTCACTCTTATAAAAAGTCAGAGTTTTGAGTTATGTGCAGTAATAGTAAAATACATTAAATACACGCTGTGCTTTTCATTTCCATTATTTATTATCTCAAGACTTCTGAGAAAGGTGACGTCTCCATCCTCATTTGACATATGATCAAAGTGAAACAAAAAGTTGGCCAGAGGCAAAACCGGTGTTGCTGTATCAGGTGAACAGCAATTTCTGAAAGTGATAGAGAAACATGAAGCGTTCCCCCAAACAAGGCTCACTCTGACTGTGTACCAGACGGCACTACCTCGGAGCTCAGGAATGTCTTGATTTATGTGGCTCATGACACACACGCGATAAATAAAATTTCAGGTGAAATGAAAGAGCGAGTGTATTCTCTCATGAGAACACAAATCACCGCAGATCACTACTGGTAACGTCTTTAGGGCAGATGCCCCTTCTTTTCATTTTTTTTCCTTTTTTTCTTGTTCTTTTTCTTTTTTTGTGAATACAGGAAGTATGTTTTATTTGAGGACCATTATTATAGTGATCTACCATAGTAGCCTTTAAGATTCCTTCCATGATTTATGTAGAATGCTTCATGGTCTTTCTTACAATAACTAAAATAGGAATCCATTGCAATTGAGACACTTTCTGGCCTTTAAATTTAAGAATATTCTAGAGATCGCTACCCATTCTTAACCCAGAGGAGCCATTAATGGGACATCCCCTTGGATTTGCCTGGCTCCCAAGCACAATTCTCGTCTCCAGTCAGGATTGTGTCTCAGAGATAACTTTGGGCACAAAATCATGCTCATGGCAGAATATCTTAAGGAGTGCTGGCCTGTTCTTCATAATTCCCTCTGCACTCCGGCAAGGAGGCAACTTCTAAGAAGTTCACTAAATATCTGCCTTCCATTATGCCTCTTTGGACTGCTAAATAGACTTAGAGCATTTTATCTCCTTGATCCTTCAGTTTTTCAGTGGAGGACACCGAAGCCATAGAAAGAAGCATTTTTTAAAAAAAAATATGTAATAGAAAGGAACCCAGCCTTGGGGCATGCAAATACCTGCAGGCCAAAGCTGTCTGTTAGGCAAATGCGCTCTTGGAGGCATCTTTGGTGCCCTCTTCAGTGTTCAATAGCTCTCTGTTGTTTTACTCCACAGCACTTGGCAAAATACAAGTGAGGTCCCTAACATCACTGGGAATCCTTACAAATAGAGCATTTTAGAATAAGCTTAATAAAATACATTTGGTATAACTAGATCTTTTTTTAAAGGTGATTCAACAGATCCTTCACTGGAGTAATCCTAGGGGCAGGCTTCTCAGCCCTAGCACGTGTTTCTTCAACGTGGACTAGCATGTGGTGCTCACGGACAGCTCACAGACAGCCAAGATCGTGACAACCTTTCTCGTCTGGGACCCAATGCCCCGCGTCTCAGACATCAGTGAGGCCTCCCAGGAGATCCTGCTGGCTCCAGGCTCTTTGCTAATTTGCCTAATCCTCTCCACTGGCCAAGGCAGTGATGCCACTAAGGCCAGACCTGCTTTAGACAGTGATGTGCTTCTCCAGTGCTCCCTTCTCCTGGCCTCACTACAAACATGAGAAGAGGTGGGTAAGTGGGCTCAACAGTCAAGTATCACTGGGACTCGTCCATGCTCTCAGGTGAAAACTTTGGTAGGAGAAGCCTCCATAACCCTCCAGAACCACGAATGGATTGCCTTGTGGTTTCATCTCTTTTTCTTGACTCCTGAGACTTCCACTTGTGTGGAAATGGTACAGAGGCAAATCATTCTTAGACCCCCCGACTAGCATTTCAGAAAAGCAGAAGTTGAAATACAGCTCTGTGTTGTTGGACAATCTTATGGAGGTTGCTTAACCTATTTCCTCCTCCTGCCAAACCCCATTAGCCTCTGTCTGCGGACCCATCTGAAGGTACATGGACAAGCACGGGGTGCCCTGGATTAAGGAGGCTTTGTCGGGTTCTCTTCAGAATGTCTACAGTGACACAAAACGGGGACAAGAAAAATAACCGGCAGAGGGTAATTGATAAGAATGGCCTTTTTCCTGAGGTAAAAGGGTTTGCACCCATTTTATCACAACACGATTGATACTGTGTGCCTTCGTTGTCCAAGGTATTTCCGTGTGTTGAAAACCCCAGAAAAGTAAAATAATATGCTTACGTGCGGTGTGTGTGCACCTGTGCGCTGCACCTCTGTGTGTGTATGTGTGTCTATGTCTCCATCTAGTCTGGGAGTTCACAGGTAAGTGGAGGCACACGGCGGCCTGCTATTCAAAGGGCCGTGGTCCACAGGGGACGGCCACGCCAACTGGCAAGGACCTGGAAAGGCTTCGCAGACAAGTCTGCATTTCTGCTGGCCTTCACAGGCACCAGCAAGCCGGAGAGAGAAGGGATTTTAGGGGAAAGAAGAAAGTACTTGGGAAAAGGCAGGGAGGCGGGAATACTGCAAGGCACGTGCCACGCACACCAATGTGCAGACATGCGTGGGGAATATGAGGTGGGGACCTGTCAGGTTTCTACCTGGCGGGAGGTACCAAAGACAGGCAGGGGGGGTTCGCTGTGTTTTCGGCAGAATCTCTCACCCTGCACTTGCAATACCCCTGAATCCAAGTGAACTGCATGAAAGCAAGCTCTCAGCTGCTTCTCTCTGATTCTGCCCTTGTCATTCAGTTGGGCACAAAAATGGCACCGTCTTGTGCTTACAAGACAGACTCTAAGGACTATACTTGGAATTCAGCGTCATGAGGAAGTGTTTGTGTGTATACAGAAAGGCTGGCAAAATAAGAAAGGCATTCCACTTCCTAAACCACACTTGTTTTCCCCAAGTCAGATAAGTATAAGAAAATTAGGAATCTTGTAAATTCCTATAAGGTATGAGACTCAAGGGGTTCTACTGAAGAATTTCTCCGAGTCCAAGCATGTTACTAACAATATTGAGAACATTCATCAGTCATTCAACAAATACGTACGGAGCACTGATCATGCCCCAGGCACTGTTCTAGGCATCGGGGATGTGGTAGAGAACACAACGGATAATCCCCCCAACCCCCATGGAGTTTACAGTCTAGTGGGCGGAGACTGACAATAAATGAAACAAATAAGTGAAACAGTAAGCCAGATAATGAGATGTGCTATGGAGAAAAGGGATAAGGAAAGGACATAGGTAATGCCGGTGGCATTTGAGCCAATAATCGGAGGAAGAGAGGTGTGCAGATCCATGCAGATATCTAGGAGAAGAGAATTTGTGGCAGAAGGAACAGCAAGTACAAAGGCCCTGAAATGCACCTAACATGGTTGGGGACACACAAGGAGGCCAGTGGGCAGGAGGACAATTCGTAGAGTGTGAATTGTAGGAAAAGAAAATGTTTCATGTTAGAAGAAGTGAGTAATCAATATTAGCAAATGCGGTCAAGAGGTCAAGTAAGGCGAGGGCTCAGAATGGACTCTTAAAAGTAATGCTGTGGAGGAGGCTGCTGACCCTGGGTAAGGTGTTAGGTAGAGGGATGAGGGCGAGAGCCTGACTGCAGGGAATTCAAAGAAGAGTGAGAAGAAAAGAATGGACCACAAAGTGTTTTTTTAAAAAGGGAGCAGAGAAATGAGTGGTCGTTGGAGGAAAAAATGCTGTCAAAAAAGGTTGTGTTTATATAAGAAACCCATACAACTCAATAGCAGAAAGACAAATAACATACTTTTAAAATGAGCAAAGGACCTGAACAGACATTTTTTCCAAAGAAGATATGCAAATGGCTAACAGGTACATGACAACACTCCCCATGGCTAATCATCAGGGAAAGGCAAATCAAAACCACAAGGAGACATATATCACCTCACACATATGAGGAGGGCTATTGTCCAAAAGATAAGTGTTGGCGTGGATGTGGAGAAAAGGGAGCTTTGGTGCACTGTCGGTGGGAATGTAAACTGGTACAGCCACTATGGAAAACAGCATGGGGGTTCCTCAAAAAATTAAAACTGGAATTACCATCAGATCCAGCATTCCCATTTCTGGGTATTTATCTGAAGGAAATGAAACCACTATCTTGAAGAGATGTCTGCCCCCCACGTTCATTGCAGCATTGTTCACAATAGCCAAGATATGGAAACAACTGAAGTGTCCCTCAAGGGATGAATGGATAAAGAAGATGTGGTGTATATCTACACAATGGAATATCACTCAGCCATAAAGAGAAAATTCTGCCATTCTTGACAACGTGGATGAAGCCTGCAGGCATTATGCTAACTTAAGTCAGACAGAACAATGAGAATGCTACATGATCTCATTTATATGTGGAATCTAAAAAAGTCAAACGCGTAGAAATATGTACAACATGGGGACACGGTGACCACAGTAATAATACTGCCTTGTATACTTGAAATTCGCTGAGAGTAGATCTTAAATGTCCTCATGACACACAAAACACAGTAACTATGTGAGGTGATGGATGTGTTAACTAATCTTACTGTGGTGCTCATTTCACAATATATATGTATATCCAATTGTCAGGCTGTACACCTTAAACTTATACAATGTTATTTGTTGATTAGATCTCAATAAAGCTGCGGGGAGAGGGGTGAAAAAAAAGGAAAGAAAGGTGGTTTTGTTTGATGGATCATTTTGTTTTGTCCTCTTTTTAAAATGAGAGACATAACAGCCTGAGAGGCTGTTAGGAATGGATGCAGTGCAGGGGGAAAATGGGTGATGCTGGAGAGAGAAGGGGGGATTGTCAGAATGAGCAGGGGAAACAGGTAGGAGAGACTCTAGTAACCAAGCGAACGGGGTTAGCTTAGGCAGCAACAGGGACAGCTGTTCTGGAAAAGGAGAGAAGGCAGAGCATGCAGGCACCATGGATGGAATGCAGACAAGTACCAGGAGCTCGTGGAGACCCTCTTCTGACAGCTCTGCTCAATGGAACAGCACAGGGGTATGTGGTAGGAGAGGAAGATGAGGGAGAGTCATACAGGGGCTGAGGGGTTGACGCTAAGTGAGGACGGACGGGATGTGACACGCTCTGACTTCCATTCTAGAAGCATCCTCTGCCTTCTGGGTTCAGAATACACAGAGTCAAAAGTGGAAACAGAACAGGCAGGTAGGAGGTTCTTGCAATAATCCAAGATGGCAATAAGATGTTTGTGGCTTTTTTTCAGGGACCAGAGTGGTGGCGATGGAAGTGGAGAAATGATCCGATTGCGAATATAATTTGAACACAGGTAAGTAGGGAAAAGTCAATGAAGTACATGGTGATTTACTGTTTTCCCCCAAAATGAATTCAACAAAACCAAGAGATGTTATTACAGCATTTCAACCAAAAATCGGTAACATTCCAGCTGCTTTTACTAACAACAATCCAGTTTTTAACTAGAAAGACGATTCCAAAACCATGGCGATATCAACAAGAGATGCCAGTGAATACATAAAAATCTGTTGGCATTATAAAGCATCCTAGAAATGGAAGCTGCAGTTAAAAGCAAGACATCTGCATCTGCTCCAACAAGCCAATTGTCAGGAATGAATCGATAAATCACAAAACGCGTGTGGAAAAAGATTTTAAGCTTTTCAAGATCAAAGACTGAATAGTAAAATATTAACTTGATGTCCTTTTAACTTTCTTTTCTCAATATTTATTGGTGTTTGACCTTCCTTGAAATGAGAATTCCATTATAAGCTCTTTTGATAAATGGATTGAAAGGTTGCTCAAAGCACTCCATCGTCACTAAGTATTTTCTATTCTCCAGTGAAACACTATTAGTCTGCATTTTACAGTAACTCTCCTCAGCATATCAAAGCCATGCATCTCTATTCCACACAGCAGAGGACTGCCAGGGCTACACTCTCTCTCCCTCCTCTGCCACCCATAACTACAGCTACAGACATTCTTTGGGGACAGAGCCCCAGAGAGCAGTTTCCAGGCTCTCGGCCTCACATAGAAAGGTGCTGGCTCAGGTAGTAGATGGTCATCAGCTGTGACTGCTTGGCCCTCGGCTGTTAGACATTAGCCACTGGTATAACTGCCGCAGCTAAACTAGCAAAGGGTGGTGGAGTGTGGATTACGGATTGCAGAGAGGCGGATTGCAGCTAGCAAGTGAGGTTAGTTGGCAGAGAGAGTGGACGGTAGGTTGAGGATAGTGTGGCTCCTGCTTCCTGTGTCTCCAACCCAGCCGCCAGCGAGAATATAGTGGTGTGACTCCCCTACCTATGGCTCTGTGGGTGTTCCTTTTTGGCCTCACTGTGTCCTGCATTCTTATGTGGAGAGAGGGATCAGAAACCCTGCCTGAAACCCTGCATGACACATTCTTACACATAAACTAGGGACATGCATTGCAAGGTAAACGTGTCATCATAATAACTGTCCATTCTTAGTCATTCATGGGGTCTATCTTACACACATTTAACCTAATACTTAGGGCTTCAAACAACCAGAATATATGAGGAACCCAGTTCCTTCCCTTCAAATTTGTAACAGACAGTAATATACAAAAAAACTTCCCAGAGTAGAGGGCAGAAATTCCCTTTTACTCTTTCCTTACCTTAGGCTTGTTTTGAGAAGCATGAGCTGCTCATTTTTGTCACTCAAGTGTTCTGTGCCATCCTCAAGGGCGCATAGACAAGACATGTTCCTATAAGGGTCACAGCAGTTTTTGTCCAAACAATTCAACTTCTAGAATTTAATACTAAAGAAACAAAGATGCGTAAAGGTTTATCTGCAAGAGTATGAATCACAGCATGGCTTATTAGAAAGAAAAACTGGAATCACCCTAAACACTTAACAATAGGTGATCGGTTAAAAAATGTACGTTCCATCCATGCGATTGAACTATGTATAGCCATGAAAAACGATGTGAATTACTTAAAGATATGGAAATATGTTCACAGTGGAGTTTCAAATAAAATTAACATGAGTGATCTGACCAAAGTCTTGTAAAATGAACTATAAATGTACATGTATATATGTACCTAGAAGGAAATGAGAAGTAAACATCAAAAACATGATGTGATTATTTCTAATGCAGGACTTTCAGGAACATTGTCCTTTTTGCTCATCTGTACTTTGTTCTAATTTTTCCAGAGATTTCATTTTAGTACTTGTGAAGTTGGAAAAGTGTCAGTAAAAGTTACTGAACATGATTCTCGTTGGCACTGAAGTGTCACAAGAAGTCTGCTCGGGCAAATGCACCCCTATGGCTCCTGACCTTGCTTGCTTTCTAGACATGTGGTCATGTTAGTGTTTAAGCCCTAATGTGGCCCAGAAATGGCCTTCTTCCATGGATCTGTGACAATCTGCTCGGTGATCAGGCTGACTGTATTCTTTAGGCATCAAGTGAAAGGCTATGGGAACAGGAGAAGAGAGTCTAATACGCACAGAACCACAACGAGGCTTTAACTATAAACTTCAAGTGGGATGTGTCAGAATGTTTGTTGTCTTAGCTTCAAAGCAAGAGGAACTGTCGCAGCAGTGACAAAATGCAGCCAGAACATCTATAGAGGATAGAAGGTGAGGGGCACAAAAGGGGATACAAGCAAAGCTCCAGAAAGAGTCAGAACCCAGCACGTATTTGGTCAAACAAGCCTTGTGCTGTAAAGCAGCACAGCACAGTTAGGAAAATTACAGGTAATTTCAGGAACAAGACTCAATACAAGCACCCAAGTAATTTCCAAAGACTTCTTTAAATGAAGAATCAAGTGCCCAAAGAACTAAATTCTTATACCTTGAACTTCAAGCTACTTTATAAGCAACACTGAAAACATCAACCAGAAAATAGATTAAGTGCAGGCTCCTTCTGTAAGACCTTGCTTACCACAAAACTCAATTACTTGTTCCAAAATGAGGTACAGGTTTGTTTGGATTTCCTGATAGGCTTATCCTGATAAATGAGAATGACGGATCTAAGGGGAGAAAGCTTCCGTTCTCTTTCTTCGTCACACTCAAAACCAAAGCTCCAGGTAAATGCATACACAAGCAGCTATGCTTTGCAAAGCAAAATAGGACCGTATCTCTAGGCAAAGCCAACCCCTGCACTGACTTTTATCTTTTGTGCCATCTATTTGAATATAGAAAGCACTAGGGCAAATTTGTCTTTGGAAATAGTCAGGTTTTCCTGCCAGGATAAAGTTTATTCCAAAGAAATATTTTCTCTCTGCCATCACGCTCTGTTCAGTTCTAGAATTTGCTTGTATCTAATTTTGGCCTATTTTTCGGTTCTGAGAAGAGGGCAAAAGCATGTGTGCCCAGCTCTCCCATTAGCGCACTCATGCCTACCCTCAGTCCTGCTGGCCTCTGTGAGGCTGCCAGCATCCCCACTCAGAGACATCTGTTGCCTTGCTTAAACCAAGGAGCTTCACAAGCACATGACTAGGCCGTGCAGAATCAGAGAGGACCACCTCCAACAAGAGGCGTCTGTCCACCTCTCCTCTCTCCTGTCATTTCCTCCGCTAGCCTCAGCCTCAACAAGTGGCCGAGCCTCACACAAGCTGTCAGGGACAGATGCTATGTGAAAAGAGGAAATTGGACTCAAAAGATGCTACAGCTTTTTTAATTAAGTCCCACCTAAAAGCCAAATAGTGAGGCATGAAATGAATACTTACTTGCAAATAAGCACCCCAGTTTCAAACACAAAAGCGCTGGTTCGGGTTAGCAGGCAACTTAGGAGTTTGCTCAAATGTTGCATTGTTTCTCATTCAATGCCTCAGATATTTTTACTTCTGCGGTGGAAAATGCGTTTTGCCTTGGTACATCGGTGTCCTGAGTTTTCTTTTGTTATTTCCTTCCTCCGCTGTCCCTGGGCTAGTTGGGTTGGCAGGATGAAGTGTGTCCACACACTGCCAAATGCTGACTCCCATCTATTCATCACTTGCCTCCTCGTTCCCCCAACTCCACAAACATCCACCAATTGCCCACTGCACGTCAAGCCTGGCTTTCCATTTCAGGAAAAAGGGAGAATAACACAGTCCTGGCTTCCCTTGTCCCAGCTCTCTGAGCTGATTCTAGCCATTTGCTTTGTCTCCATTTTCTCTAGTTTACTATTTGTTTTCTGTTCCCATTCCTTATTGTTTCTCTCCAGGTGCTGCCTGGTAATTAAAGCGGACTAGAGGCCCAGGACTTCTGCTTCAATTCTCAGCTTAAATAGCCAAGGTCCTTGTTGATTGTTAAGGACAGGGAAGCCCCAGGAGGAAGACCATGTGGATTTTGAGAGAGAAGGAAAGAGGGGGATAAAAACAAAACAAAACCCCTCAGATACAGAAGGAAAACAGAGAGGAGAAATCTTAAAATATAGACTATAGATCCTAAGGTAATTACAACATAAAGATGGATCTTATTAAGATTTATTATTTTGCTAATTTCCTTTCCATCATTTCACCCACAGGAAAAATTAAATATATTATTTAAGATGTTTAGCAAAGTTTTCATACATTTCAAAATCCACAAGGAGGGCACCTCAGGCATCAGCCTGCCTGCTCTATATACCAGGAACCAAGGAGAGTGACTTGTCCAAGAACATACAGCGAGGTTGCTGCTGGGGCCCAGGTGGAGCCCCAGGTTTTCTGCTTTGCTCCCCATTTCCACCCATAGCCCCAGCCAACTAATCTCTTCGCATCGAGTGTTTTCTATTATATCAACCTTTTAAACATTTCAGGAATTAGGAGACAAAGGAGGTACAGTATATTCATGCTTTGAAAATCTAATGACAATGTTCAGAATTTTCTTAATCATGACGTGGGATTTTTCAAAGAAATTCTGAAAAGTAAATTTCAAACAAATGCACCAAGAAGATGGGAAGGAGAAGGAATTAGCCTATTCCAAGATGATACTCACCATTGGATAACTATTAGGAAAGGCATGTCTTAGTCTCATTAAGGAAGACAAAACTTAGAACTGAATAAGAATTTTTTTAAACGTATATTTATTTTAAGTGTGTTTTCCCAGGACCCATCAGCTACAAGTCAAGTAGTTGTTTCAATCTAGTTGTGGAGGGTGCAGCTCACAGTGGCCCATGTGACGACTGAACCGGCAAGCTTGTTGTTAAGAGCACCGCACTCCAACCAACTGAGCTAACCAGCCGCCCCTGAATAAGAATTTGATTTCACCGAATCTACTCATTATGACTCTGGATTAAGGGACAAAGAACACAACCGAAATTCACTAATACAAAAAGATAATATATCGTTCTTGGAAGTGAAAAATCAAGAAAGGAAATCTCACTTCGGGCATGGTGGCATGCAGAGCTCAAATGGTGACTAACAACTGTATGGTCCATACAAAATGCTGGGTACTGCTCTCAGCACTTCACGTGACTCGCCTAATCCTTGCAGCAATTCTCAATAGATATATTACAATTCTCACTTTACTGATAAGGAAACTGAGGCACAAAGACCAACTTGTCATGAGTGACCTGGTTAGTAAATGGCAGAGCAATTCAACTCAAACAATCTGGCTTCAGAGTCTACATTTTAATCCCTCTTCCTATTACCAGAACCCACTTTTGCTCTATCTTTCATCTAAACAGCTTGAGCCTGAAAATCTGACAATTCCAAGTCCAGCAAATAAGGTCAGGGTTCCTTTTCCAGAAGTTTCAGCAAAAGTCTCCCCGTATCTCACGGGCTTGAGCCAAACATGGGAGAATGCTAACATTCTCATTGGCCAAACAAACCTGGGTCACATATCCCAGGGAACAGAACATGGCATCAACTCCACCAGAAAGACACTGACAGAATATGGAGGAGGTGAGTAGAATGCCTCCACCAGAGAAAATGCAATATTTAACAGAGATGGTGAGTGAATACTGGGTGGTAAAAACAACAGGTGAACAAACACTGCATTGTAAAATTTCACCACGATAATTAAAGCACTTCTTTTTCAATAATCCAATGGAAGCTCTTGTCTTCGGGTAATAGAAGTATCCTATAAGACCCGGGGTCACTTTCATTTTTATAAAGGAGGAAGGTATATGAAAAAAAGGAACCAAGCTACATCAATCATGATTTATTTATAACCATGGACCATTACCTCCACCAAGCCCATTCACATCAGTTTTATGATTCCTCCATGAATCATGGAAACAGAGTCTTCACTTTAGGGGGGATACTGCAGGTCACCTATCCCAAGATCCTTGCCCTGTTCTCATGGTAGGCATGGCTGGCAGGGACAGGGCGAAAGGACAGACAAAAGAAAGGGTGATGCTGCAGAAACCTCCAGCATTCACTTCCACTCTGTGGAGTCACCAAACCATCCTTACCTCTATCCCGCCATCTCCCTCACCACCCCATCCCCACATGCAGGCCTTGCCTTTAGCTGCACATTCCTCAACTTGTCCTGACTTTCACACCAGTGCCCCCACTCTACTTCTTACTATAGAACACGTAGGCTCCGCTCCTCCTCTGAAATAAAGACGTGTCCTGCCTCAATCTTTTAGGCATCCCAACATTTACTATTATCCTCTAAATCCTCTTTATCACTTCCCTTGGGAGTCTGAGTGGAAACAAAAGAGATGACAGAGAATGGAGTTGTGGGAGGAAATGTTGTCTATCTAAGGAAGACCAAACTACAGGTCGGTGGGTGTGAGGTACGACCTGGGAAAGACGCTACGAAGTGTTTGTGAGCATTCGCTCAGGAGCTCTTGTGACCTCCTGGCTGGGAGGTCAAGGAATAGACTCCACACCCTGTACCTGGACTCCAGGAAATATTTCATTACGTTTCTGAGGGTACTTTTATGAGTTGGATGACGGCCAGTAGATGACACAATTAGTTGGATTTGTGACCATTTGAAGGACCCAAACACTGGAGGTAGGCCATCGATATGGTGCCAGTGGGCTCTGACTTCAGCCCTGTCCAGTTCCAAAAGTCTGTCAATAAGCCCAATGAGGGTATTTATGGCATCGTAATCACATTGCGAGTTGAGGTAATGCTGGGAAAGAAGAGCCATACTGTTGGATGACATAATCAGGATCAAGCCAGAGATACACCAGATCCGTGATGAGAGAGAATAGTGACGAATATTAAGCCTGTGTTCACGATGAAATAAATATGCCCAAGTCTTTGAGTGTGGAGACACACCTTAGCAGCCACACGTGTGAGAAAGGAGTTTGGGTTGACTCTGTGTGTAGCATGAGTCAACACGGCACTGTGGTTGCCAACAAGCTGATGTGGTCCAATCCTGCCCTGATGGATGGAAACAGAACGTTTAGACTGTGGTTTTGGTGTTTAGCATGATGTATTTTATGTGAAGCAGACCACACCAAGAGTTCCGGGCTTAGTTCTTGACCTTTCTCTAAGAGAAACACAGGCAACTTGAATGAAGTTCAGTAGGAGAGGAGTGACCGTTATGGTAAAGGGACCGGAAACTCCCCCGAGGGTACAGAGATGTTTTACCTGGAAGTGGAAAGCTTATGTAAAACATGAGGACTGTCTTTAATGATATAATAAGCTGTCTTGTGAAAGAAGGGTTCCATTTGCTCTGTGTTATCACCTTTGGTTGAACCTAGACCAACAGTGGAAATTATAGGGAATAGATTTTAATGTAACAGAAAGAAGACTTTCCAAAGGAATGGTCCCCAAATGGAAAGAAAAGTTTAGGGAGGCATTCAAACAGAGGTCAGGAGATGATAAGGATGTTGTAGAGGGAAATACAAAGATCAGGTGGGTTTTTGGATCAGATCAGTGGTTCTCAAACTTTGGTCCTCAGAAGTGACTCAAGGAAGGAATGTAAGGAACAGAAGTGGCTGAGGGAATGGGGCTCCAACATTACACAAGCTTTCTGCTCCTGCACACCATTTTAAGCAGAGCAGCTCCCCTGTTCACACAATGGGCTTTTGCTGTGAAGGAAAGAAAGGGTTATTAAGCCACTGAACTGGATAATCTCAAAGATTCCTGTTCAACCTTGAAGTTTCAGGAATTAATGATTTTGAAATATGATTTTCTCCTAAGAGGTAGACTGGGGTATTGGGGGAACATGTTTGCTCTGCAGCCAGAATCATGAGGCTCAAATCTGAGTGTGTTAGTTTTCTATTGCTGCCTATCAAACACAAACTTAGTGGCTTAAAACAACATGCACTTACTACCTCACAGTTTCGATAGGACAGAAGTCCAGGCAGGGCTTAACTGTGTCCTCTGTTCAGGGTCTCACAAGGCTGAAATCCAGGTGTCAACTGGACTGTGTTCCTTTCTTAAGCTCAGGGTCCTCTTCTAAACTGGCAGAATTCATTTACCGATGCTGATGACTGAACTCTTTAATTCCTTGCTAGCTGTTGGCCAGGAACCACTCTTAGCAACACTCTTAGCCATGCTCTCATGCTTGCCACATGACACTTCCATAAGCTTTCAGGACATGACTGCTGGGTTCTTCAAGGCCAGGAAAAGAATCTCTTGCTTTGATTTTCTTTCTTCAGGGAAGGCCTGAGCCCTCTCACACAGGGCTTACCTGATTAGGTCAGGCCATCGCAGAAAAATTTCCCTTTTGATTAACTCAAAATGAACTAATGAAAGACCTTATTTATATCTTCAAAAATCCCTTCCTCCTTGCCGTATAATGTAACCTAATCAAGAACACTAAAATCCCATCATCTTTACAAGTCCTGTCCACATAGAAGGGGAGGGGATTCTCCTGGGTGTATATATTAAGAGGCAAGAATGGGGGGGCGGGGGTTATCTTAGAATTCTGCCAGTCACATGTAGCTTTCCCACCCATAGATCCTGACATTGGGTGACCTGCTCAACCTCTCTGTATCTCAGTTACTTCATCTATAAAGTGGGGGTAATGATTTAATACATAATCAGGGGGTTGATGAGTTAACCCATAACTCAGTAATAATACACAAAACATAACTCAGTAGAACAGTGACCTGGCACCAGGGTAGCACCCAAGGAGAATTCCAAGGTATTATTGTGCAAGAAAACATGGTTTCCTTAGGAATGACGCAATCCAGTGTTTTATGGTCAATGAGTTCTCAGGCAGGAGCTGCTAAAGGGGGTCAGATACACAGCATCATGGAGGGGTGGCTGTTTTCTGTCCTACGGGTCAGTTTTCCTCTCTGCTGCCATTTTCACTATTTGGCTTTAATCTCTTCTGCCACTTAGGACATCGACCACCTGCTGTTTTACTTCCTTATCTCTGTTTTGTTTTTTATCTTTCAGTCTTTTTCTTATTCCTCTGTTGCTTCTCTCATTATTCTCATTTTTTACACTGGTAAGATTTGCTATTATTAGCCCAGCAAGTAAGACTGTGTCTTTCCTTCAGATCAGCTAACATTCTGTCCTGTGACCTTCATGACACTGGTTCTTTTCCTTCGTACTCACTACTTAGAAGCTCTTAAAATATTTTCTTTGATTTTTGTTTCCTATTCCTGAGGTTATGAAATTTTGACTCATTTTCCCTTTCTGTTAAAAATTCTCCTTTATCAAACAGATAAATCAGAAAATAACGTTTCACTTTTCAAAACAATTCAGCATCAAAATTTCCTTTTAATAGAAATATCCCCCAGTACAATTATAAATTTTACAACTCATTTTCAAAAATGATTTTCAGGAATCCTTTCATTGCATAAAGCGATCACTCCCGGTTTGCAATCTAGTTTGCCAATGAAAACTACAATGAGAGACAAGCGAAGCAAAAAGGCAACGCAATTTCAGCCTGCCGAAGTCAAAGTAAATAGCCAACACAGCAGCGGCTGTCAGCAGTATTTCAAAATACATTTCAACCCCATGACCTGCACACAGTAGGTACTTGGTAGAAATTTCCTGAGTTGAATTGAGAAGGTGCCTCAGTAACAATCTGTTAAACTGAATTGAGGAGCTGTCTCAGTAAGAGACAACCACAAATCCACTTAATCAGTGTTCTTTCTTCTACCTAATACCTAACTCCAACGTGAACTAGAGTTTTCAAAACAAACAGAACAAGCAGTCGTAATGAACACAGTTCGACGCAGACGGCTTGTACGGACAAATGAGCTGACATGTATTACCAGTTACATCTTCAGTGCCTGCCGAAAACCGGGTGAGGTCATAGCTCCCATGCTGACCTGTTCTATCACGCCTCTGACAGCAACACTACTTCACTATGTTGCTTATGTAGGAGGCTGGGAAGGAGTCTGCAGCATTCCCACCCCCTGGGTCACCCCCAGTGTCCAGGCAGCAGACGCTATCTGCTCTGGCCCTCAGATATTCAATATACTGTGGCAGAGCAGGGTATGTGTCCCAAGAGCTGATGCCCAGAAAACAGCACTGCCCCAAGGCCACCTGTACTTCAGGGAAAATTAGGCCACCAAGGCACCCCCCCCCAACATCCAAACACCCCACTGATAAATATCTCTTTAGAGGCAATGGCTAGACAGGGCTCTAAGGAGTCACCTTTTACATGTAACTGTCACTGTTGTCATGAAAATATCTGTTTCCAAGTTGATTGCCAGGCATCTGTCTTCTCTTCTAAGCTGTAAGCAACAGAGCTCAGGAACCATGTCTACACCTAATGCCCAGTAGAGTGTCTTGTACTCAGTAGAATATTTGTTCAATTAATGAAGGAAGAAAGGAATTAAGTCATATCCTAAATGGGAGGAGTAATGGCAAGGTTCCCAGGGAGCTCAAAATACATTAAAGCTCATCTAGTCATACATCTTATTTTAGTCCTAATATATAGGGTCCAGGTGTAATTAGGACCCTACATATTAGCCAACATTGTCCCATTCATAACTGATCATCCCAGAAGGCGGTCTGCTCTGCTGGCTCTTCCTTTACTCAGTTCTTTAAATGCTGGTGTACCCTTGGGTTTCTGCTTTAGACCTGTCCAGTCCTCTCCCCTCCTCTCCCCTACGCTCCCTTCCCTTTCCCTTCCTTCCTCTCCTTCTCCTCTCTCATGTCCCTCTTACACAGTTTTTGGGTTAACTCATTTACTTCCATGGATTTAATTACCACCTATATGTCATTTTTACCTCTAACCTCTCTCCTGAATTCCAGCCACTACCCACAGCCTAATGGGTAACACCAACTGTATATTCTTCAGACCCCTGAACTCAGCAGACCCAAACCCACCTCGTTGATTTCCCCACCCCTATGAAACACCACTCTTCTATATTTTTAATCATAAAGCACCCCTCCTCACACATCATTATCCAATCAATTCTGTCTCCTAAGTGTAATCATACTTTCCTGCCCCTTTCTATCTTAGATTCCATGTTCTTAGTTGAGGATCTCTTTATTTTTGCAACTCTGCTTCCTTCCCTAACTCCACCCCAATTCAGGATCCCCCCGGCTTTCTAAAACAGACACTGGATTGTTACTCCTCTATTTAAAAGCATTCTATTGGCTCCCTTCATCCATTAAGGTTGGAACTCCCAGACTATTTTACAAATCTCTTTGCCATTTTCCATGCTCAACTCCACCACTCTCCCCCATGGACCACAAACTCCAGCCCCACAGCCGCACCACATTTCTGCCTTCGACATGCTGGTCCTGCTACCCAGGAATGCCTTTCCTCCTGTTTTCCAGGTGAGAAACCTTATTCAAGCAACTCACTTCTCATCTCCTGGGACAAGCTTTCCCTGAAACCTCAGGCTTCCACTCCAACCTCTCCGCCCAGAGAGCTGTGTACATGCCTCTATTGTAACATTCCGATAAGAATTTGTAGTTATTTGTTTACACGATGGTCTCTCTTGAGTGGGGACAGGAGCTTTATCCTGTATCCATGACATGTGGGACAAATTAGGGCCTCAATAAATATTTATTGGATAAATGCACTCTGATGTGTAAACAACTAACTTACAAAGACACTGCGTACACAAACTGTTAATATCTTAGTTGCCACCTATATGAAGAGTCTTCCATCAGTCTGTCATTTTTGTGGTATCCCTACACATCATTACCAAGAACAGTTGACAGATGAGGGAAGATAAGAAAAGCATGCTTTGGTTTTTATATTTTTAGGGGGTTGGGGCGTAATTGCAATCATCACTAGCAATTCAGCAGCTTTATTTTCCAATTGCCCTTTTGACTTTGTAAGTATGGACAGTCTGCGACTTACGATGGTTCGACTTACAATTTTCCGACTTTACAATGATGCAAAAGTGATATGCATTCAGTAGAAACCATACTTTGAATGTTGAATTGTGATCTTTTCCCAGTATAGCGATATGGGGTATGATATTGTCTTGGGATTCTGGACAGTGGCCGCTAGCCACGGCTCCTGGTCTGGTATGAAATCATGAGGGAAGCCAACGCTTTCCAGTGTACTGTGTTGTCAGTGTGTTTTTGAACATTGTGTTTTGTGTTTTCGCATCCCATGTCTACAAAACACCGATCTGTGTCTCCTCTTCTGAGAAGAAGAGGAAAGCAATGACTGTTGAGATGAAACTCAAGATAATGGCCCAGCTGTAGGCCAATGGACATGTTCTGAGCACGTGTAAGGTGGGCCGGGCTAAGCTGTGATGTGCGGAAGGCTAAGAGCATTAAATGCCTTTTTGAATTATAATATTTTCAACTTACAATGGATTTATCAGGATGTAACCCCATCATAGTAGAGGAGCAGCTATAATCACAACGCACGATTTCAGGAATACTACGTTAATATTCTATAAAAGGAAACAAATTGATATACTGAATCCCTCAGGCAAAATGATGCTATGACTCACGCTACAAGCACAAGGAAAGGGAAGGAAGTGGGGCTCTGGGTGAGAAGGGACTGGGAGGCCCGACCTCCCCAGGGGTTAGGTTCTAGAAGGAGACAAGCCTGCACGGGCTGCCTGCAAGGGAGGCATGCTCATACAGGGGCAGTCCTCCTATCAGACTGGTGGCAGCCTTGGAGGTCCAGCTAATCCTCCTAACCACAGAGGACCTGGCTGCCAGCCAAGACCAAGGCGGGCAATTTGAACTCCTCATGGAGAAGGACACACAAGCCAGAAAGGACGCCCGCCAAACAGGTGATGGTTCATGGCAGGATTTCAGACCCGGGGGGAAGTGGGGTCCTCAACAAAAAAGAGCCCATTGTAGCAGCTCAGTCACAGTGGCTGGGCCAACACCGCAAAGCCTGCAGGAAGGCAGTGAATTGGAAGCTGTAGGGGTACCCAAGACATCACATCAACCGGATCCACAGAAGCAAGATTAATTCTCACTGGTGATGGGCAGAATCCACGAATGAGCTGCCTGACTCGATCAGTCATTGGCAAACCATGGCTCACGGGCCAATTTCGGCCAGCCATCTGTTTTTGTAAATAAAGTTTTAATGGAACACAGCCATGCTCATTTGTTCATGTATTGTCTATGGCTGCTGTTGCTCTAAGAAGGCAGAGCTGAGTAGCTGTGACAGAGACCATATGGTCAGCAAAGCCTAAATATGTGTTATCTGGCCCTTTATAAAAAAAGGGTGCCAATGTTTGGTTCAGAAAATGCCCAGGCTGTACCTCAGACCAACTGAAATCAGAATCTCTGGTAGCAAGTTCCAGGCATGGGTACTTTTTGGACTAAGGCTAAAAATTCCTGGGAGATTTCCATGTGCAGTCAAGCATGCAAACCACTGGTCCAGCCTGCGCAGCAGCTCTGAGAAGCAGCTGAACAAGTCCTAGCATAAGTTTCCATCTCAGCTGAGTAAGTCAGAGAGAAGAGTGGTTCAGAACTTGAGCTTTGGGGAAAAGAAAGGCCTAATTTGCATCCTCACTCTGCCACTTACCAGCTATCTGACCTAAACAGCTCGATCCTCTATAGCTCAGTTTCTCCATCTATAAAATGGGCATAACAACACCTACCTCACAAGGATGATGGGAGGATTAAAGGGAAGAATGCATGTAGAGCTCTCAGCATTGTGCCTGGTATATGATTGCACTTCATAAATGGTAGCTAAAATAGGGGGTGGGCAAGAGTGAGGCTGAGCTATTCACAATAGCCAAAAACTTGGAAAAAAACAAAATGCCCATCGGTAGATGACTGGATTAACAAACTGTGATACATTTACACCACGGAGTATTACTAAGCTATAAAGAAGAATGAAATCTTACCATTTGCAACGATATAGATGGACCTAGAGAACATTATGCTGAGTGAAATAAGTCAGATGGAGAAAGACAAATACCATATGATCTCACTTATATGTGGAATCTAAAGAACTGAGTAAGTGAGCAAAGTAAACAGAAATAGTCTCAGAGATACAGAAGAAAAACTGATGGTTGCTAGATAGGAAGGGGTGGGGATGAGGGAGAAGAAGAAAGGATTGGACAGCATAAATTGGTAACTACAATATTGCTACGGAGATATGAAAGACAGATTGGAGAATATAATCAATAATGTTGTAAAGATTAGGTAGGATGTCAGATGGGCACATGTTTTATTCGGGAGACCACTTCATGGATGGTGTAGATCCCTGATCACACATTGTACACCTGAAACTGAATAATACTGTATGTCAACTATAATTATATATACATATATAGTCATGCATATGGAGTACAGTATCGGGAATAGAGTCAATGGAATTATAATATATACGATGTCAGAGGGGCAACAGATTGGGAGAGGGGGTTATCACTTTGTGAGGAGTGAAATGTCTAACTATTGCATTGTTCTGTACACCTAAACTAATTTAAAAAAGCGTTAGGCTGAGAGGCTGCTGACTCCACCATGGCTTAGAGCAGCTGGAAGAACTGGAGAAACTCTTGGGGCTGGACATGTAGCACCCAAAGAGAGTTGTTCATATCAGAAGGGGAGCAATGATTTGACAATGCCGCTGGGAAAAGCCACTGTGCATGTGTGATGAGCAAATGTCCAGTCTGTGTGGGCAGGCGTATGGCCCAGGAGAGCTCGAGAAACGCCCCAGGGCTAAACTCTGCCCACAGCTCCCCTACTCCCCGGCTTCCCATTTTTGACACCAGCTCACATCCTGGATGCCAGTGGTTTGTCTCCTTACAAGGCTCTGGGAGCTCCTGATGAAAGCTTCTTAGAAACCTGGATCTCAAACAGCAAATCCTGCTGCTTGGATCGCATATTGGGGCTGTGGTACAATTGTGGGTGCCTGATACCTGCCCTGCGGACACCTGCTTACTGCTCACCTTTGCTCTGCCCCAGTGCCAATCCGGGTTTGACATCAGTCTGCCACAGCCTGCCAAACTCATACCCAGGTAACATAGGAGGGTTCTCGTCTGCTATGCACAGAGACCTTCTCCTTTGGGCAGACAATCTGGCCCCTAGAGATGCTCTAACAGATCTGTACCTCGACCATTCAATTAACAAGTAAAAAGCATGCATGCTGCAAAATTCTTGGGATTCCTTGCTCAGCTGCTAACCTGCATTGGGCAGGGCCAGTCACAAACAGGCCTGGGTCTTGTTCAGAGTTAGTGGCCTCTCCCATCTGGTGTAGAGGCGTGACCCTTCAAATGCATGACTAGAGTTCTTAGGAACCTGGCATGCCTTGGTGACTCACCAAATTAGGAAATAGTAAACCATGACCTTGATCAGCTGAACCAGGAGCATGACTCTTTTTACAGTAGGCATAGTTCTTCCTGCATATTGGTTTACAGCTTGGGCTAGAACAGGATCCAGCTAGTGACCAGTTCCAGAAAAGCCTGGCCGATACCATCCTAAGCTTAATATATATATAAGGAAGGGAGGCTTAGCACCATACCAGGCCCTTACCCGGGCCCTATACCTAAACCTGGCACCACATATGGTCATCTAAAATAGCAGGGAGTCAGGCAACAGTTAAGGGACAGCCCTTCCACACAACTGGAAAAATCCAGCAACCAGCCGGCAGGGACTTCTCATTATAACAGGAACAGTGATACTAATGGCCTCCATTCCTTGGGGGCTTACAAAGTACTAAGTGATTTCTTTACGTGCACTTTCTCATGTAATCTTTTACAGCCATCCTGTGAACACTTGGAGAAGTAAGTACTTGCAAAGCCGCATAACTTTTAAGTGGCAGAACTGAGACATGTATCCAGGTCTTTCTGACTCAAAAGGTCCCACTCCATGTTACTAAGTTATACAGTGTCCCGGAAAGAGTGCGTTATGCCTCTGTCGTGGCATAATTTTGTTCCACCAAATAGCATTGGACTGAGACAGGAAAAGCATTTCTGTGCCCCATGGGAGAGCCTCCAGTCACTTCCAGAAGAGGTGCATCTCACTGCCCTGATCTAACACCTGGGTCAGATCCTGTGTGTCTTTGTTCTAGAGTCTCAGGAGCCAGCTGAAACTCCGTATGAATTTCTGTTCCCGACCCCTGCTCACACTGTCCCACTTGGCTGCTCCTTGGAGAGCTCTTAGTCTTGCATCTGACGTCCTCCATCTTAAAAAGTCTACTCTCGGCTCAATCCCTGTGTGCTGTTTGGTCAACAATTTACTCACCGAAGAGGCACCACCCTCTCTCCCCCAAAACGAATGATGAAACACCATGTCTTTGCTCTTATCGAAAGAGCACAAAAAATCTAATTCTTTCACCTGCAGAGCACAACACTGTGGCTCACGGAACTCAAACGAGGCTGGGACCCCATCCCCATGCTGGACGTCCAGCTCTGTGAAGAGCACTGACCGAGGACCCAGCCTGCCTGGGTTCAATCCCGGTCTGGCCATGTGTCACCTGAGGGGCCCTGGGTGAACATGAACCTCACTCTCCTCATCTGCAAACTGGGAACAGTAACAGCACCTGCTTCAAGGGACCAATGAGAAGCGAGACAAGGTATTACGTGCAAAGCACTTAGTTCTGACTCAAGAGAAAGACTCCACGAATACGAATTACGATTACTGGCTGTGATTATATCGCTGTTTCTGCTCTGCTTGTTATTCTATATTCACTTGATCAGAATGAACTTCCCTACTTTCCAAATGGTACAGAAAATCATGTGATACTGCTCAAGGACTGAATTTTTACACATGGAAAAACACCACAGCATAAAAACGGACTTGTGCTGTTGACTCGCTCCCAAATATGGTACATTAATTTTAATGGCACTTGACATTTTCTCTTGAGGTGACCGTATATTCTCTTAAACCCTGTACCAACCTCGAAAACCTGCTTTTCGGATGAAGAAACTGAGTTTCAGAAATGTCAAATAATAATAACAAATAAATAATAATAATAATAATAATAATAATAAATGACTAACATTTATTTTGTGCCTCCTATGTATGATACACTGTTTAAAGAAACTTCTAGGCACACATCTTTCCATTTTCCAAACAACCCTATGAGATAGATGTTATTGTTAAGCCCATTGTAGCATATGGGGAAACTGAGACACAGAGAGGGTAAGTAACTACCCAAGGTGACAGGGATCACACAGATAATGAGAATCGGATAATTCCAATTCCCCAGTATGGTGCCGGAGTTCCATAACTAGGTTTGGCAGAAGAGGACAAAGAGGGACAACACGCATGGGCCTGTGCTCTGGTGACACTGTCCCTTCCCTGCACCTCCCCGCCATATATACACACTGCACACATGTGCATACATGCACAAGCGCGCACACACACACACACACACACACACACACACACCCTTCCCTCCCCACTAGAGACACTGGTGGTCTCTAACTCTCCTTCTTGCTATAAAATTCTATGACTAATGCAATCTACAGAGATCCTCCCTCCTTCTGCTGGTTTGCAGGAGACCAGAGCACTGATGCATGCAGTTTTCCCATAGGACAGAGAATAAAGCTAAAGGTTTTTGTAGCCACATTAAAACAACATAAGCATGTGTTTTGTTTTGTCTTTTAAGAGCCTTTCATCTGCATGTGGGCTGCAGACTGGCTGTATCCGCTGCCCTTCCCTAGCGGGCCGAGTCTGGCCCCGAGCGAAGCTAGGTCACGATCGTTTCTACTCATGGCTTCCTATTCATGCTCATCTTGCTCGTGTCACAGCTCCAGTACTGTCCTGACTGGTGCAGGAAAAGTGGGGTTACGATTAAGTGACATGAATCTGTACTGCCCAGGAGATACCAGACAAGTTGGCAAATGGCCCAGTTATTGGCCACTTGGAAAGCAGATGTCACTTGCCCCGAGGCCCTGGAAATGCAAAGCTCAGAGAGGCAGTGAAGCAGCTGCCCCTCTCTTCTAAAGTTTTTGGTAATTGTGGGGAGGAAAAAAACGTCTGTGTTGTCCAGGCTAAGTGGAGCTCAGACAATTTGAGGTCCACATTTTGCAAAGCCTGGAAAAGTGACTATCTCAAGCTTTGGATTATCTTGTTTGCCAGTCAATGAGCAAGAACTTGGCCAGACTGCTCAACAGGTCATTCAACGTCAATCTTATTCTATCTAGCTCGTCTATGTGGTGCTCTCTGGAATGTTCACACGCACTGTCCAAATGGCAAAAACTTTAAAAAGAATTATCTACTTGGCTCACCATACCCACTCCTGCTAATACAGAAATATCATACAAGATAGCCACAGGCTAAACACAAAGAAAGGCAAGTTTCAGGAAGTTCACACCGAGGGAAGTGGTTCTCAAAGGATGGTCTGGGGAACCCTGGGAGTCCCTGATTCCCCCTGGAGGTCTGACAGGTCAAAACTATTTTCACAAAATCACTGAGACATTATTTGATTTGTTCACTCTCATTCTCTCTCAAGTGTACGGTAGAGATTTCCAGAAGACCCATGACATGGGATATGACAACAAACTGAATGCACAAACAGATACAAGCATTCCACCATCTCTCATTAAGCTGGACACTAAAGAAATTTGCAGCAAAGTAAAACAATGACACTTTCCGCTAATAATTAAACATCGTTTTTTAATAAAAAAATCATTTGTTATATACAACTGGAATATTGTTTGAAATAAACTGATGTTACTTTTTCAAATTTCTCACTATGGTGAATACTGATTGATATAACCCACACAAAAGGATCTGAGGCCCTCAATAATTTGTAAGAGACTAACGAGGCCCTGAGCTCCAACAGCTTGAGAACCACTGATGTGGAAGAATCTGATACCATTTTTCCCCTCAGGGGAGTGTTCCTTCCTTCTCCAGCTCGGCAGCCGAACATCCACCTGCTTCAGACTCATCACTGTCTGGGACTTGAGTGCAGGGCCTCTCCTCATCCTTACTACCTGCCTTGCCCCCAATCCTTCCTGTTGAATTGACTCTGTTCTGCCCATGCCATGAGCCCAGGAGGTTCATCATTGTTCATTCTCCCTGGTCAGGTGGACAGAGTGGCTTTCCTCAGCTCTCAGTCAGGCACGGACTGCCAGTTCCCCTTCTGCCTGGACTATCAATCAATGAAGGCCATGACGGGGGCTCGGGAGGCTGATGCCATACATTGTCATCTACGGGATGACAATGGAGGGAGCTGGGTCTAGATCTGGGGGATCAGAGAAAACCCTGAGCCCAGGCTACAGAGACTGCAGGGAGTCCCACGTCTGTGGTGAGGGACAGAAGATGCCAGTCCATCACCCAGTGGGTGGTACCACACAGATCACGAGTTCCCCTCCAAGGTGAAAGCTACTCTCACCGACACCAACGCCACAGGCAGAGCCACCTTATCTGCTGGGATCCCAGAATCCCCTCCTTACAGACAAAACTGGAGCCCTGTCTCCATGGCGCTCCTGCCAATCCCAATTAAATTTTCACTTCAATCTAATGCACAATAATCACTGAGCTCTTCCTAGACACCTGTGTAAAGTGCTGATGGGGAGAAGTGCAAAAATTAATAGGAAAGGCTCGCTCCCTGTCCTCTAGGAGCAGGAAAGCCCTGCCCTTTAGTGGAGCTGCTCATTAGCAGTCAAATGATCAACCTGAATTTTAACCCATGTCTCTTACCTTGCCTGTTTTCTAGAGGGAATGAAAGTGCCACGTGAAAAGGCAAAGCCGCGGAAGAAAGCGGAGAACCAAAAACCCTGAATAATTCACAAGACTGGATAATAAACATCTGAAATACAAGAACTGATTCTGCCAAAAAATGCCACTCTCTGTGTCTTCCTTATAAATGTTATTTCTTAACCTCGAATTCAATTTTTGGCCTAGACAGAAAGAACCTGATTTCCTACGAAGTTAAAAACTGCCGTCGGCCCTGGTTATGCTCAGGTTCCCAGGCAGGATTCACCTATGAGGCTCTTTGGAGACATCCAATCAAAGAGACACACAGCCCAGAGGGCATCTGAAAAATGGAGAGGAACTTGGAACATTTTTGAATTGCAAAATGCTTCTTCTTTAAAATAGGCTCTAGAATCAAGTTTTAGCTTTACGGGCTGCCTAATCATTCACCAAGGCCAGAAGCAACCAGAGGACTTTCACTCCACTCAGATGACAACCAGTGGCTTAAACTTGTCCACTTCCTGTCAGGTCAGCAGGGACCTGCCTCGGACAAAGCTAAACTGTACTTAATATATGAAGACGAGGAAGACAACTAAAGGAGAGCTGTTCGTGAAAGAATGCTCTGAGGCCATTTCACCCATCTCCTTCCCTCTTCTCATTCTACTCCCTCTCACCTTTTCCCCACCACCTCAATTTCAATTATTCCTGTTAAGTAAAGTTTTGAAACTCTGGGAATTGTCTCACTTTAAGCATCTGATATTTAGTGAAGATTATCAAGATCATGTTCTTCCAAATCTCCTGCATTATGAATGTCAAAATCTCATTAACTAATTAATTATGCTTTTAAGGATTATCTGCACATAAAATATTAGAAAATCACTACTTGTATCAAACACAAAAAAATTATCTGTTTTTCTCTCGGTCACACATTTTCTGTCTCTCTTTATCCCCTCATCCCCTACTCTCTCCTCTCTCTCTCTCTCTCTCTCTCTCTCTCTCTCTCTCTCTCTCTCTCTCTCTATCTCTCTCTCTCTATCTCTATCTATCTCTGTCTCTATCTCTGTTCAGTAACCACAATTGCATGCCATGCGTTCTGGCCTTATAGTACACTAAAACATTAAGAAATGGTTCAACACTTGATAAAATTTTAAATCATTTAAAAAATGTCAAAATTGAAAACAAAGAATATAGCTCCTTCACTTAGAAAACAACTTAAAGGGAAGTTCATGAGCTTTCCTAGAAGATCAAGATGGATTCTGAACCCAGCGCTTATGTGAGCTGAAGCAATAAGAGCACCAAACCAGCAAGGTTATCATGAGGATTAAATAAAACAATGCCTGTAAATCATTTAGCACGATGCCTGGCACATAAAACGTGCTCAGCAAAGGATAGCTACTTTTATCAGGAAGTACTTCCGACTGAAGCTGTAATTCGGAAGAGAATTGGACAGAGACCATACATACTGGAGACTCTTAATCTACCTGCGCATTCTGTTGAAATCGGTTTGACAGTGGACAAAGCACTTATGTTAATTTCTCTGATCCCCAGAACAATCCTGGGAAGTAGCTGGACAGGTGATATCATCCCATTCGATAAACCAGGACATGACACAGGGCCAGAAAGCTCTGAAAATGGTTTGGGTATAAGTTTTAACAGACATTAAGAGCAAGAGCTGCTAGAACAGGAGCCTGAAAGAGGACTGTTTTCTCGATTTGGCTGATGTCCTCAGTCCTTTGAATTTATGGTCCTGCCTCATCTCGAGAACTGGTGTAAAAGAATCTAGGATTAAAATGCCAAAGTCAATGCAATGAAAAGCCAACCCCCGATTATCCACTGTGGTGGAGCTGAGTGAACCAAGGTGTTTCCTCCCACCCACCAGGGGGAGGTTACAGGTTCAATCCCTTCCCTTTGCAGAGCAGTGCACCCTGCTTAGGGGGCGGGGTCCCTGCAGATGGCTGCAGGGAAGAAAGCCATGTGCAGGGACTTGACTCCCAGCAGCCCAGCTGTTGTGTTGCCATCTGTGGCCCCAGCCCCAATTTAGCACAGAAGATTATAGGCTGGCAGCTGTCAATTATCCAAGCCAGATCAACTCCCCATGGCATGCTACATCTGGAATAGCCTTCCTTGGGAACCGAAGCAGAAGCGTCCGTGCATTCTCACTTTTATTATCCTCAAAGCTACCTGGAGAGTATTATCTTCCAAATGCAAAGGTTAAAAGAAAATGAAAATGCATGGAGTAGTTAGTAATTATTATTTTTCTTTAAAAATACTCTTTAACCAATGCTGGTACACAGGGAGACACTATTTTTTTTTTAAATGGCATGAAATACAAAAAACATGAAAAAAACATTAAGAATGGCTGATGCATCAAATAATTTATACTTCTTCCCATGTTATTTAAAATGGATGATGCTTTTGAGCCAACGGCGTACGTGAAATATGGATGATTTGTTTCCCAATCTTTAATTCTGGGAGTTTTAACTAAGCAAATAAAATAAAGAAGATACTCAAAAGGACTTCCATCCCATCACGCACAGAAGAAATATGCGGGGTGTAAGGAAGAAAAAGGTTTCAGCATAAAACATGCAGCCTTCTCAATGGAAAACAAACCTTCCACAACACAAATCAATAACTCGGGCTGCGTCCCTGTTTGCGCTGTCTAACTGGGGACTTTGCTATAAAATCTGATTGCTGTTAGCAGGAAGCTAATTTGGCTGTCCTGCTTCAAGGAGAGTCATCCAAATTACAGATCAGCCAAAACACGGGAGGGGTGATTCTGGCACACATACCCAAAAAGCCCCAGAGCCTCTCCTTGTCCTGTGGTACGGGAGGATTCTGTGGCCTGCCTCAACTTAAACTGCTCGTGCAGACGACCAATACTAGGTTCCCAGAACAGGGACACGCTGACCACCTAAGTCATGCAAAACTAGAGAAAATCCAAAAGGGTGCCAGTGCCTAGTGCTGAGTGTTTGGACCCACACTCGTCAAGAAGTAGTGTGTTTTTGTACTCTTTAAAAAATCATTGAGAAATGTGCATTCAGTGCCTAATGTGCAGAAGGTCTGGAATTGTCCACATAGATACAGGGGAGTGTGTCCCAGTGACACGCCTTCCAAGGAGAAATACAGAAGAGGTCAGAATGCACTTGGTAATGTCAAAAAAGTACAAAAGTTCCAAGTGCTTCTGGAGCTGAGGCATGGGTGGGTCTCGAGCCAGGTAGGAAAGCATCAAAGGGAAAAAAGAACCCATATTGAGTCCTTCCATTAAGAGATGGGCAGGACTTCAATTGGAAAATGACTTTGGCTTCTCATCTGAGACAGAGAGAAGAGCTAATACAGTCCATTTCCTGTTTTCCAAAAGATGGTTGTTGAGACCCAGGCTGAGTGTGAGGGACGTTGCTGCTGGGAGAGGTGAAGGCTTTCTGGAAGGTGTCTGCTTCTTCTTGTTGGCTGTGTGGTCAGAACTTTAGACAGGAAGGAGCGGGAGGAAAGGGAATGGTGGGCAGTAGTCAAAATCAACCTGTCTCTCATGCTAGATGGGCTGTAATGGAAAGAATTGGGGAATGGACCTGGTCTCAAAATCTGGTCTCAAAATTCACTCTCTCTCCCTGGCTAGGTAACCCTGGGTAAATTACATTCCTTTTCTAACCTCAGTTCCCCCAACTGTGAAATGGGATAATGCCTGCCATGGGAGGGGGCTCATTAGCATTAAATAATGCATTTCAAACTTGAAACACAGTATCTTGCACACACATTGTCAGTAAATGCCCCTATTCTCCTGACAGCATCTCCCTACATACTGAAATAACAATTATTGGCACCACAGGTCGTAGCTTTTTCCTGAACATGCGTAATTTCAAAAGCTTATCTTATTGGTCCAACAGGCAATATGGCCAATTTGTGATTTAGCAAATATATCCTTTCTATTATAAGGTAATAATATCGCTTGTTCAGGGTCTAATTGGATCATCCATTCTTTAGACACTTCCAAGGGGGGTGCTGATAGACAGGAGAGGGGAGAGGAGAAGTTTAGGAAAGAAGAAAGTATTTATTGAGTCTCCCCTCTCTGGACCAGGCTCAGTCAGAAAGGCCTAACAGTGGTCCAGTTTCCTAGGAAACTGCTTGGAGATCTCAAACTGTAAGTGTCTCAGCCGATTGCTTTGTAGAAGACATGCACATCTTGGCAGTCATTTGGGCAATATGCCTCACAACCAGTGGCATGAATAATATCTGAATAGGGTCTTTTTGAGGTGAATCTTCACTCAGGCAGCAGTTGAGTTTTTACCACTTAAAACAGATTTTATAACTTGACTCAAAACTTAAATCTTTCCTTCTCATTACACTCATCCATTATGGCAAAGGGTGTCCTTTGTACTTACGCTAGTTGGCATCAAAATGCTCTATTTCTCAGCAGTAACTCACCACCAAGGCCATAGGATTCTTCTTTCTGCATACTAGAAGGGGCTGCTGGTCTACTGTTCTCCTGGACCCAAGGATTCCCCTTGTCTTATTTCTCTTGAAAAGCTTCCTTCCATCTGCAGGAAAGTCCTTTGAATTTAAAGAATGATAAGGCAGCTACATCTACCCTAATCAGAGCAGATTTTTATTTAATCATCTCGTCTTTGCTCTAAGAGTCCTTATTGCCTACTCACATCTCGTTAGCAGTTTACAAAGCCCTACTAGTTAACCAACTGCCTGTTTAGCCTCACAGCTAGGATCCTTAAGTGGGTAGAGGTAAAACTCAGAACAGATCAAGGTTTCAAGAGATTTCATGATAGTGTGGTCAGTCTAGTCTAGAAGAGCAAGTGGAAGTCATGCCCTCTTCTTTGGCCTCGGGTTGTAAATCTGTGTCATGTGGGGTGTCTGGCAGGGCGGCCTGCGGGGTCTCTGCTCCCGCTCCCCACATAAGAACGCAGGACATGGTGAGGCCAAAAAGGAACACCCACGGAGCCATAGGTAGGGAAGTCATACCACTATGGTCTCACTGGAGGCTGGGTTTACACGACGTGCGACCTGCTGTCCACTTTGCTGTCAACCGACCAACTCTCCTCGACTCTCCTCGACTCTCCTTCACTCTCCTCCTTCACTCTCCTCGGCTCCCCTCCGTAGCCGCGGCAGTTATATCAGTGACCAATGGCTTAATGGCTACAGCTGATGGCCAACCAGCCACAGCTGACGGCCATCCACTATCTGAGCCAGCACCTCTCCACATGAGGCCGAGAGCCTGGAAACTGCTTTCTGGGGCTCTGTCCCCACAATCTGATTCCACCTTTGTACCTGGTGCCTCCTCTTACCTGGATGAAAAGGGGTGGTTTCATAAGCATGGTTTTCATTGTCGCCTTGTGCCCTAGTCATTTCCCAACTTCTTTTATTTTTGCTCTCTTTTGTCAAAATGGAATCTCAATGAGGTTCTGAGACACGTTTTTGTAAGAGCAATGTTATTCTGTAAATCCTTTCATGTTATCTTGACTTAAGGCCCATCCTTGATATATTACCTTTCTCTCAAATCATCAATGGATGAAAAAGGATAAACCAACTTCATTCAAAAGCCCGAAGACTCAAATACCCGTTGAACAGGACAAACACTAATGTGTCCTGTGACTATAAGGCTAAAAGGGAATCTCAGGCCCCCAAACAATGCAGCCTCCTAAGGGAAGAAAGTAAGGAAGACAAATGAGAGACCAAGAGTGCCCAGAGTGCCCGGGGAGATGGCATCGTCAGGAGGCAACACAGAGATTCAGAAAACTTGAAGCTGAATAAATGGATGAACCAACTGTCAGGAAAACATGAAGGAATAGGGACAGCATCACAGATTGTGTAGGCAAAAGATCCATGACACCCCAGGAAAAAGGCAGGAGCTCAAAGAGCTGTGTGTGTGTGTGTGTGTGTGTGTGTGTGTGTCTCAGAAGTGCCTTTGAGGTTCTTAGAGAGTTTGTTTCATGGTATGTTTTGTGACTTTCTTCACCAGTGTACAGTCAACACTCAGAAAACGTTTGTTGAATCAAAACACCCTAAAACTCAATGTGACAGGGAAATCATAAAAGCTCCGGGCTCTGTCCTGGGTGCTTTACATGTGTTAAATCATGTCTTTCTATGAGGCTAGTACCAATGTGACAGGTGAGCAAACTGAGGCACGAGCAGGTGTGAGGGTTCAGAATGAGTCACCCTCAAATGTGCCTCTGTGGTGTGCAGGTTGTTTTGAGCTAAAGGCAACTTTAGCCTCAGGCTCGAAAGAAACTTCTGCCCCTCTCTTAACTACCTAGAAGAACTTGAACTAGGAGTTGCCCATAATAATAAATGACCAGAGATAACCTCTTTTGACCTACCTATAGGGCAGGGCATACTACTAATTACTGAACAAGTGCTCTCCTTGCAGTAACCTTCTGGAGTCCCTTACTTGAACTTTAGCTCAGAATGTTATATATACCATGCTCTATCTCTGAATCATATGTATGTATTACACTTGGTCATTTTCTCTTGCTAATCTTCTCATGTCTATTTGATTATTACAACTCAAGTCCAAAGAAACTTGAGGGAAGAGAAAAGCTTCTATCTCCCTCACACAGGCAAACTAACTTGCCCCAGATCCCACTGATAATCGGTAATGGAGTTTGGATTAAAACCCAGGCTTCTGGCTCCACAGTCTGTAAGTTTAACCATTGCACCATACAAACTACAGGGAATACAATCTGCTGGGTAACTTCTTGACCATTCTTTAAAATATACCCACAGCAACTGAATGTATCTTCAGGAATTATGCTGGTTCTTAAATTATTATAGCTTTATCAAATATGAGATTTTTAATTTTTTGTCTAACAAATACACGGTAAAGGGGTGGGGAGTGAAAGGAAAGTTATGGTCTAGTTACCATTAGCTGAACTGGGCAGAGAGAGGGGTTTCTCTAAAACTTTTGGCCTGTTTGTGGAATTCTCCATTAACAGCTACTTTCCCCCCTTATAATCGTAATTGCTCTGATTTGAGAAAAATAATTTTGATCTTATTTCTCAATGGGTTGAGTTGTGCTGAGAAATAACAAATCTTTTAAAATGCCAATGATTTATTCCACCTAAATACAGTTGCTTTTTTGTTTTTTTTTTTTTGCTGTTAACAGTCAATTTTTTTATATTTAAAATTTTTTATTATTTTTAAAAATTGTGGTAAAATACACATACAATAAGTTGTACCATCCTATCCATTTTCATGTGTACAGGTCAGTGGTTTGAAGCACTTTCACATTGTTGTAGAACCATCCTCACCATCTGTCTCCAGAACTCTTCATTTTGCAAAACTGAAAACTGTACCCATTAAAATCTACTACCTTTTTAATACGGAAGGTTCACTTTAATAGACAAAAATAAAGGAAACAATTAGGCAAAGGAGAAAAGAGTTAGGGAGCTGAATAAAGTCACTCCAAAGAAAACCAGTATACTAGATCTATTCTCTACACTGATTTCAAAAAAAAAAGAAAGAAAGAAAAATTCAGTATTTGACATCTAAATTGACAGTCTAATCCTGATACAGCTCAATTCTCTTTAAGGTGGTATAACTATTTTAGCCCCGTAAAGAAAAAAGAGTTTAAAGTATTAACCATGGGGTTATCTTTGTGACTGACACAAAGCAGGGTTAACACTCTCTTTGAAATGTTATTACCTCATTGGACTCCATGCCCAGGATTCTGATTCAACTGGTAAGGTTGAGCCCTGATCATCAGTATTTCTTTAAACTTCCCTGAAAAGCCTCATGTGTGGCCAAGGAGGGATGCTAGCATTTACAGGACTGACAAGGACTGAATATCAATTTGAAGCCATACAGTAAATGTGCAGAAAGCAGTGGATCTCAGCCTTCTGGCTTTTCTTAAACCAGAGACCACTTTGAGAACGTGATGAAGCTACACGTCACCTCCTAGAAATAGGTGTCTAGTCACACACACTCACAAAATGTACATCCCATCACAGGGACCGATGGTCCACTAGAAGCCCACCTTGATATTCTGAGTACAGAATAAGCCAAGAGAAAATAAGAGCCGAGGAAGAAACCCTGGGGAACACTAACAAATAATGAGCCAGTTGAAAAAAAGGAGCCAGCCCAGGAGACTGAGGTGGTGCAGCCAGGAAGGTGAGAGGAGACCCAAGCCCAGGAATGGGACAGTTTTCAAGAGAAGAGGGTGGTGCAGTTAAATGTTGTGAATGGGTCAGACGATGGAGTTGGTGAGGATTTAAGAGCAGAGTAGCAGGACCTGTGAAATACTTAGCCATGCATGCTCTGCCGGAAGACAGGCATGGAGGAGATACCATGAGAGAAATACTGAGGGGAAGGGCAGAAAGGCCAGCAGAAGCAGCCATTAGGATGCCGCACAAAGAGGTATCTAAGTCAGAGCAGTATCAGGACAGTGGTGGGAAGAGTCAATGGAAATATAGCAGCTGTATACGATGCCAGAGGGGTAGTAGATTGGAGAGGGGACTATCACTTTGTGAGGGGTGCAAATGTCTATTACATTTTTTTGTACACCTGAAATTTAAAAAAAAAAGTCGTTGGGAGAACAATATGAGATGACATGTAACACATAAGAAAAGTAAAAGGCAAGCTGGATAGAGAGTCCCTGAAGATACTTCCTCAAGGACATCTATTATTATGATTAATAACTGATTGGATATGGGGGTTGGGAGAGAGAAATCATTGCCTGTGGAGTTTGAGTTTTCTTAGAATGGGCCATTCCAGATGTCTGCATTGAAAAAAAAAAAAAACCAGCAACAAACAAACATACTCTAAATTTTCTTTCCTCTACAAAAGTCAAAGTGTGTTAAAGGAAAGTAGAGTACAATTACAAAGTGGTTTGTTAACTGGGGATTATTTCTAATGGACATTCTCAAAAAGCTGTAACTTGCATTTGTCAGAATGAAACATAGTGAGTGGAACAAAGAATCCATTTCCTCCTGCCTCTGCTATTGGGAGAAACTACCACTAACAATACATCACCAACTAAAACTAGTCTGGTGTCCAAAAGTTACCAAGCTGGGAAATTGTGCTGGTGAACAAAATGCTCACCTGAAAATGAAACTCTGAACTCCTGAAAGCCCAGGGCAATAAGAGTTGCCTCTGAGACATGGAGCCAGCAAATGGCTGAGCTTCTTATAAAGAAACCTGGTTAACAGAGCAACATCCAGGGGTAGAGGCTGGGAGCCTGGGCGCTGCTCCCACCAGGTGGTCACCCCTACTGCAAGACTCCCCTCCCCCGGAACTCATTCCGGTGTGTCTTTACTCAGTGGCAGAGTTTTCCACCTCTGATGTTCCTCTCTGGATATTTACTGAATTCCACAAATTCAAGCATGAAAATACTGCCAATGAGGGAAAGCAACTTTAATCCACACCGAACACTACTTTAGAAAAGGAAGAATTTCCTAAAATAAAGTACTTAAATGTTAAAGTACTTAAATTATTCAATCATTATGTTGTACACCTGAAACTACTATAATATGTCAATTATATTTCAGTAAAGAGAAGATTATGGTTTGTTCCTGGTTCATTAGGTTGCATGCAAGCTTATAGTTAATATGTAATTAAAACATTACAAAAAATACTTGAATTAAAAGTACTTAAACAGTAGGACACAATACCCACTCTTCTGAGCCTTGCTTTTCTCTATGTGCTATAGTTCTCTCCACATTCACGCCCAAATCTTCCTTATTCTTTTGTTTTTTCACAGTTACACGGTACTCCAGGTGTGTCAGATCACACTCTATTCAACTAGTCCCCTATTACTGGACCCCCGGTTCTTGCCAATCTTCTGGGATTACAATAATGCCATGAGCAATAACCATACACATACGTAATGTCGCACCTGTGCAGGTAGACGTGGGGATGCATTTATATTTCTGTAAGACGATGCCAAATTCCCCTTTGCAGAGGTGTTTGGCTTCACACATTCCTCCATAAAGTTCTGATATCTATTTTGAATATTTTGCTTATTTTAATGTTCTCCTTCTGTGTTATTTTGTGGTCTCTCTCTTTTGTACCAAACATATTTACAGAGGTACTGATCAGAGACAATATCCTCATTACTGCGAGGACCAATCAAATGACCTCATTTTACCACTCGTGGTAAAAGTGACAAATTAGTAGTACAGGCGAGACAGCAAGGGCATCACTTTGGAGGAGCTGGATGTCCTCAGGCGGTGAAACTAAGAACGTTGTATGGGGGAAAAAGGGACTTGGTTAGGTCCTTTACGAGAACAGGGAAGCTAGGAAAGCAGAGACAGGGTTTCAGGTTCCAAAGCAGAAATACACATAAAGGATTAGCACGTTGTCTGGAGCGACACTGTGTAGAATTATTGAGGACAGAGCTTAGAAATGTAATTGGGGCCTGAATGTGGAACACCTTTCATTCCAGAGGGCAAAGTCTGGTCTTTATGATTTAGGCTATATGACCTATCACCAGCCGTCCCGGTTTGCCTAAGACTGTCCTGTTGTCTTAGCATCTCTTTCACTCTCAAGAGTCCCCGTTTGGATGATAAATTATATAGTCAATCATCCTAGGAATAGGGAGACCAGGAAAAATTTGCGGACAAGTGAGAGAGACAATGAAAGAAATATTCCAGCACAATAAATGTGAGTACGAGTACACAGAATGGATGAAGGGGGAGAGGCTGGCTGCAGGGGGGCCATAAAGGACTTGGGTAGGTCCTTGGTTAGGTCCTCAGTCTGTCACCAGGCTGAGGAGCAAGGAAACAGGACGAGGAAGAAGGATGCTAGGCCTGACCAGTTGCAAACAGAGTAATTTATTCCCCATCCTCTCTGGAGCTGCAATGTCCTCATTTGTAAAATGAAGATAGTGAATTAGTTGCAGAAGGGCCCTTTCAGTTCTAATACTCCATGGTCGAAGAGATTATTGCTGCAATCTACAGGAATACGAGTATGTGGAAGAGTGAAAAGGAAAAGTACACGGAGGGATGGTGAAGGACAGGGAGCAGTCAGAACAGATGAACATAAGTGACAGAGTTGTTGGCACTGACAGAAAAGGTGTGCAGAATACTGAGCTGAATTGTGAGACAGTCCAAGAAGTTAGTTTCACACGCGCTGTATCTGAGATAAGAGCAGGCACATGGTGATGTAAGCTATATTGAGGAGGACGCAATAACCAAGCCACATGGAAACTAGGGCTACGCTGGACCACACTTAGAGACTTCTGGCAAATGGCCTCGGTGAGGGATGGTGGTCACTCACCCATCATGCTCAGGTGTCATCAAAGAAGATGGGACAAGAGATGAACAAACAAAGGTTGGGGGTCTGAGTTTCAGGCCAAGACAGCCTGGGAAAACAGAGTAGGTTTTTAGTGACAAACCAGTTGACAATTCCAGTCTTTATCGCCAAAGGCTCTGAAAAAAACTATCTATTGCTTTTACTCAGGATGTATTTAAGGAACGCCTTTGCCTATTTGGGTGGCTGTGACTCCAAAAAGGACCACGTCCACTTTGTTTTAGTTTTGTTTGTTTTTTTCTCTCTCACAATGACAAAGGGATTTGCACCCAGAACTCATTGTTAGAAGGTCTTTGACTAATGAACGGTCCTACAGGGAGATTTGGGCCAAAGAGTGTCAGTTCATCCCCGTACACTATAGCACTGACTTTCTGGACTGTTGAAGTTTCCGTACCCCGGGGCTCACGTGTCCAGGTCTCAAAAGATCACTGAAGAACATCCTTGCCAGCTACAATTTATGTTGAATATAAAATGGGCTTTAAAATAATTTCGTGAACAAATGATCCACAAGCACCAGCTTCCTAGCAGAAGATAGAGGGGAAAGAAAAGTCTCTCCCCCGGGCTTCCACCATTGCTTTGAGATGAGATCAGAAGGAGATAATTAAACCACCCAGAGGCACGCCATCCTACATCAATTCACAAAAGGTGAGACTTAAAATATGGTAATTGTGTTCAAGCTAAGAGAATGGGAGGGAAATGCCTTCTACCTCCTTTTGAATATCCGTGTGCTAACTTTTTCTTTTTAAGAAAGAACACTTCCAGTTGAAAGAGAGAGAGAGACACTAAAATCATGGGGGAATGAGTCATTAAACTCCAGGTTGATTAGAGATAAAGTGTTCTCAAATGATCATATGATTCTGTGGTTCTGAAACAGACTGAGAAGTAGCCTGGGGCTTGAGGACAAAACTCTGTCTCCTTCACTCACCCAACAAACATCTGACACACTCGTGACATTGAAATCAAGTGATCGTTTCTGATAAAGCAGCATCTCTGTACTTGGCACTGACCATAACCGGATGGTTAACCATTGTAACATCACACTAAGGTGTTAACAGGAAGTGAACAGCAGCAGAAGAAAGAAAGGAAAAAAGCACCTGTTACCAGCCAAACTGCTCTGTCTGAGAAATGTCCGCTTCAGCTGTCAGGAGCTTAAATACCAAAAGAAAGGTAAATTGGATTAGGTTACATTTGGGAGAGAGTTCCAGTAAGATGCTTGGAAACTTCTGATTGCATTGAACGGCATTAAACTGAATAGGTTTCTAGAAAATGGTTTTTGCATACCGCAAGCTGCATTTATAGATTCTGTCATGACAGAAGGTATACCTGAGTAAAGGACTGAGATGCTTGCAGGCTGCAAAGAAAGAAAATGCATCAGTCAAATCCCCCACAAGGCCTTCAACAAAGAATAAATAAAATGGTGTGTGGGGGGGAGGTAAATAATGGCTGACTTGGGTTTTTTTTTTGAGATTCTCAATTTTTTGAGATTTGAGATTTGTTTGATTTGGTTTGGGGGTTGGTGGGGTTGGTTGGTTGTTGTTTCCATAAAAGATCCTTTCTGAACTTGAATTATCTAGTTTGCCACCCTGGCTGTCTACAAGATCAATCCAATCAATGGCTTAGTTCTCCCATGGCCTGTATCACACAGTTATAAAACACAACTTAAACTGTAGAGAAAGACAAAAGAAAAGATGAGAAAGGAAGAGTACACTGTGCATTAGACTGTGCATCACCAACCAAGTGTTTGGATTTTTTTGTTTGGAGGATCACTCAGCTTCTTCCTTCCAGTTTCAAGGTTGGGAGGTGGTAACAAAAGGTTCTTCGGTGTGGAGGTTGCCCCTTCTCCTTGCCTCCTGAACATTCCTTCCTACAGCGGATGTCTTAGGACAGCCTGGAGTATCTGCCAGGCCAGGCCATGGGAGCTGCACTGCACAGTTGCCAAAGGAAGCCCTCATTTGTCATCCGTGCTTTGTTGGGTGGATGGGGCAGGCTGGGGAGTGACGTGAGCATGCTGACCCAGCCTGGAGTCACAGGTCTGTCTGCAGCTGAGCAACTGGACAGCAACCAGGAAAGGGAAGTGCAGAAGCAGCTCTCCCTTTGCACACATTCATCCAGCACGCCAAGGGACAATTGTATCTGCCTCTCCTCCAATCAGCAACACACTGTCCATTCCTGGGTGTCTGTTCTGCAGGCTCCTGGTCTAGGGGCCTGAACTCTTCGCTAGCTTCCTCTGATCTTCTAGTGCCTCCTCCAATGACCTCAACCCTCTGTGACTTGGAGGCTATATTGGTGGGACAACTGCACGTAGCTGTTCAAAATGACTTCTGTGCTAGACACTGTGCATTAGACTAGCTAAGCACCCTTTCCAATCCCCTTTCAGCAAACATGCCTGGACTACAGAGGATGAAAGGCTAAAAACTACATTTCCCAGTCTCCCTTGCAGCTACAGTTCTACACATGATCTAGATTCTGGTGAGCAGATCCATTCACAGGAGTTTAGAAGGAGGTAGTGCTGTCTGTCCGCCTTGACAGAAGTGACGAATGTCAGTTATTCTGAGTATTCTTTAAATTAGCATTAGCACTGGTAGTCTCGTCCATTTCTTCACTTAACGAAGATCCGTCAAAGGGTGACTATATACTAGGCACTGAGACGATCACGGAGAACATAACAGGCGCAGCTGCTGCCTTCGTGGAGCTCACTTTCTAGTAGGAAAAGAACCTCATTTACTTAGCACCGACTAGTGCCACACACTGTACTGGACACTTTTAACATTTAACATGTGTGACATACATAAGTACATAATCCTAGAAATCACAGCATGAAGAGGCTGTTATCATCCCGATTTTACAAATGAAGGCACTAAGGCTTAGAGAGGATCAGTAACTTGTCCAGGATCAGGATTATGTATCCAGTAAGGGCTAGCACTGCGTTCTGGAATCCTTCCTTGCCTCCACCAGCTTCTGGTAGTTGAGGGCAATGCCTGGCGTTCCTTGGCTTGTGGTAGCGTCACTCCAATCTCTGCCTCTGTCCTCACATAGCCTTCTTTCCTGTGTGTCTCTGTGTCTACTCTTCTTATAAGGACACCAGTCATATTGGATTTAGGAAACACGCTAATCCAGTCGGACCTCATCTTACGAACTACATCTGCAAAGATTCCAAATCAGGTCACATTTTGCGGTTCTGAGTGGACATGAATTTGGGAGACAGGGGAGGGCAACCATTCAACCCACTACAGAGCCTTTATTTGGGGCTTTGCTAAAGCTGTTGGAGGGTTAAAGATGATGAATTTATGTCAAACCCTGTATATACAGCATGTGAGATTCTTGAGATATAGATATAAAATGTAAAGCACCTTCAAAAAGCTAATAAAATAAACCCGCCGTCGCCTGATTTTAATTGCTTGACTCTTTAAGATAACATTTTCTTAAAGATTCATATCCCAAGTCTAATACTGTCTTGATTTATATACAATTAGGTTATATTTCTATGATAAAAACCTTACTGGTTCCAAATTTGGCTTCATTTTCATAGTTGAAAAACAAATATTCGCAGTTTACACAGACTGACACATTTCTCTTCATTTGAATCTTATAACACTATGTGGGGAGAGTGAAATCTCTGTTTACCCAAACACTACTAATATGTCTGGATTGTCTTAAGTCATTCTCTCTGGAATTCTGCACATACGTTACACACAGTTACCTTAAAAATACTACCTCTCTTTTATTCAACACTCACCATACAAGGTGTTTTACTATATCTTATTCCTCTAACACCCCTAAAAGTGGTCTGATTAGAGGAAAGTATTTTATTTTAAATCACAATCCTTCACAAAGTATTCTGCACAGTAGATGTATAAAAAAATGTGTGTCGATTAATTTTAGTATTTAAATTCAATTTTGCCATCCTTACCTGTTATTAATATGCAATAGAAATACTACTGAATTATAAAGAAGTTCCAGGCATGCAAAAAAGGGAAGAATCTGCATAGCAGAAAGCATCTTAAGGTTGAACAGGAAATCAGAGTTCCTAGTCTAAAATATTGAATTACTCGTAAAGTACTTTTATATCCCGTCGTGAGTCATGCTATAATTCATGTAAATCTGACGTCTTCTGTACATTCCTGAATCAGAAGTCTCCATGGGCATTGCCTGGTTCCCTGAGACATGCACTCCTTGTATTGGTGAAGCATAACTAGGTTAATCTCCTATCTGTAACATTGTAAAATAAAAAGGAATTTTAACTGTTTTATAGAATTATCAAAGAAGAACCTTTTGGTCATTTAAGGATTAGGAAGAAAGCACTTCTAATCCCATAAATCTGCTATCTAATTTTGGTAATGGATATATAATTTCATTTTTGCAATGCAGATAAAAGGATATTAAAAAATGGGACAATATTGATAAAGTTGTTGCTATAAACGGCTGACTCCTGATATCTTCCTTTCATCTCACAGCATGCCACAAAACTATGCCTGTTAACAGCAGTCTGAGCTAACTGGAGTTCCTGCTGGTGAACAAAAGTAAATATCACAGAAATAAGAGTTGTAAACGAACAAGAAAATCATAAACCTTATGTTATTACATACCGTTATGTCAGGAAAGTTTCGGCAACAGATACGTTCAGAAGCCTTACAGTCTCTTCACTAGGCAACAGAGTATAGGAAAAGAATTCTCACACAAGGTTTAAGAACTAAAAGTGCTACTTGTATAAATTCCCATTTCTCTATATATTTTTTAAATGGAATTGATTATAGGTATTCATACCACTACCATTCCCGAGATATCTTCCTTTCTTCTTGTAGATGTAAAATATCACATATGTGAATGTAAAAGCTACATACTTTTACTTGATTATTTGATTGCATGATACCTTTCACATCTGAGCAGCTATTAAATATAACTTGGTTTCCTGGAAGCTGCAAGATACACACAGGGAGGAATACAAAGCATTCCCTACACTCGAGGAACTTATAATCAAGCAGGGGAAAGGTGCAAGGCTCAGAGCAGAAAGGCCAAAGGGCCAAACTACGGAGTGGAAGAAGAAATCACTGTTGATGGCTGAGCTCCTGGAGTTCTTCAAGGAGGAAGTAACATCCGACCTGGACTCTGAAGAACAGGTATTGAAAGAGAACACGCCAGAACACAGGAACGGTATGACAAAGGCACTGTCCCCAAACCTGGATCATCCACAGAGTCATCGGGACCAGTTTTAAACAGGAAATGTGGGGACAGAGCCCCAGAAAGCAGTTTCCAGGCTCTCAGCCTCACATAGAAAGGTGCTGGCTCGGGTAGTAAATGGCCATCAACTGTGACTGCATGGCCATCAGCTGTGGCTAGTTGGCTGTCAGCTGTAACCAGTGAGCCATTGGCCACTAATATAACTACCGTGGCTACGCTAACAGAAAATGGGGGCTAGCAAGAAGATGGTGACTAAGCCTGCAAAAGGAGCAGTGAGAGTTGCGAACAGTGTGGCTCCTGCTTCCTGTGTCTCCAACCCAGCCGCCAGCGAGAATATAGTGGTGTAATTCCCCTATCTATGGCTCCGTGGATGTTCCTTTTTGGCCTCACCATATCCTGCGTTCTTATGTGGGGAGCGGGAGCTGAGACCCCCGCATGACACCCAAGTGACAAGAAGTGTCCAGATTCCAGCTCCCAATGTACTGACTGGTGAGCAACCCTCAAGGTGGAGGCAGAGAAACTGTCTGTTTAACAAGCCCCCCAGGAGAGTCACTGGGCAAAGAGATGAGAATGGGGATCTACAGGAAATATTCAGAGTACAAGAGGTGGTCCAGTAATCCTCAGAGAGAATGAGACAGGAAATGGTGTGAGGAAAGGCCGACTACCTGAGGCCTTGAAATAACAGGCTTGAGAGGGTAGGGACCACTGCAGATCTGTGGGTGAGAGATCAGAACCGTGTCTCAGGTAAAGACATCTGACAGTGGACCAAAAGGATGGGGAAAGACTCCAGGCAGGGAATTAACTTCTCACTAGGCCAATAATGGTAACCTGGGGGAGATGAGGGGTCTGCACTAACATCCCAGCAGCAAAAGCAGAGAGGAAGAAATGGGTGCTGGAGACAATTGGGCGAACCTTGGTTAATGACCTGGAGGCAGAAGAGA